>NC_136433.1:205259023-206515690 GCF_052849685.1 Lactuca virosa
CATCCCTTTTCATAATTGTTTAGACACAAATGTGAGCTATCTACGGAAAAGGTGTATGATTTTGATAAAGTCTTATCAAAGCATCTCGTATTAGAAATCTGAACTTTGGTAAGAAAGTCAATAAAGTATTGATTTCTATAAGTCCAACTGATTTCTGGGTACATGTCAAAGCTAGTGGGAGCATAAGTGTTATGCTAGTAAGATAATATCCATTGTGCTAGTGGGAGCATGTTTATTATGTTAATTATAGAAAACAAAAGATTCAATTCGCTTTGAAAAGATGTTTTGCTATAATTAAGGGAGAGGATTTTATACTTCATTCCATTTCTACAAGCTTAGATTGAGATTTTAATCAACTTTAGTCAAGGATATATGAGAATGTTATGTTGGAATTGTTCAACATAAGGAAATTCTATATGTGTTGCGTTCTCAAAATTCAATTATGATTACGGCATCCCTCTTCATAGTTTGAATTGTAAGAATATGGAAAATAAAAAATATTTTAGAAAAAGACTGGTCAAGAATCACGTCTTTATGTGAGACATCATGAATCGTGTCCCATATGCTTCGGGTATAGGATCGATTGCATGTGCTATAATATTCATCCATTCTAAATTTTCCAAATGCCTAGGGCATTAAGAGGGAAAAAGTATTAGAACTGGATATGACTAAAATGTTTAAGCAATTTTCGAGGACAATCTAAGGTTTACCAAATATTGGTTGCTCAGGGACAGTTGCAAGTATAGAGTTAGGACCATATTGACATATTCTGAAAGGAGGCTACTCTTGTTCAGAAGTGATAGTCAAAATGGAATATGGAATTGTTTCCATAGGTGGAAGTTATTGTTTGAATCTGTGTAAGGTTAGAAAACTTAATGCAAAGAAGGGTGTTCAAAGGAATGTAATTTGAATGGGAGACTTCGTTTCCATGGAATTAATCTCCATTGGAATACTTTATAATGTTTGTCGCCAAGTCTTTGTGACTTGGGCATATTCATTATAAGGGGATCATTGCATATAAGTTTAGAATCTAACAGTAAATGGCAAGAGTTTGGTATTCTTACATTTACAATAAGAATTGGGATTGTGAAATGAGCATCATTGAAATATTGTGTGACAACCCGAAATTTTTTGCTTTAAAAGCCATTCAATTCAATCGAAGTCAGACTCGCTCCTGCTATCTTTTAGCACTGTATAGAGTCTGTTTGAGCATTCTGAGCTTAGTACATCAAAGGAATCAGTATTTGGAAGTGTCAGTTTAAGTTCTAAACTATTTAGCAAACCGTAAAACTCCTCAAAAGGAGTTTACGGTCAGGACCTTGAGTTTACGGTCAAGGTGGCCGAAAAACTCCATGCTATATATTCAAACCTTAGTCATTTTCAATCACTTTTACCATTTCAAGCCAAAGAACTCATTGTCTCTCAAGTATCATCCGACTTTTCTCTTAGATCTTCAAGATTGTAAGTATTTCTTCCCTTGATTGGTGGATATCCTTCTATATCTAGTGATTATACATGATTTCATCCATGAAATCTCTTCATTTTGATAGATCTTCAAGTGTTCTTCATTTTACCAAGAACACCAAGAACACACACTAGTGTTCTTGGATCCTAATCACCCTTACAAGCTTCTAATAAGTAAGTACACTACCCTTAGCTTAATATATGCTTGAATCACTAGTTAAGCACCTTGAAAACGTCATTTTTAGCCAAGAACAAGGTGTTTACAGTCTAAGATTATCTCCTTAGACCGTAAAATCTAATAAAAGGTGCACTAGAGACCTTAAACCCTTCCTAAGGCTAAGCATGGTCCCTAGAATCTGATGCCTTTGAATGAAGCCCTTGAAAACCATCATTTGTGCAAGATTTGATGAGTTTACGGTTGGATCTCCTTAGACCGTGAACTCCATGACCGTATGGTCATTAGACCGTGAACACATGGACCGTGAACACATGGACCGTGAACACTTGGACTGTGAACACATTGGACCGTAAACCATTGGACCGCAAACTCACTTGGTCATGCCATTTGAACCGTAAACTCTTTAGGGTGGCCAAATACCCTAGTTATGCAATCATATGTGATTGTATCCCTTCAATCTAAGAGTTTCCTAGTCTATTAGGGTGTTATCCCTTATAATTAGTTGTTTATACACTAATCAAATACACATACATGTCATTATATGTTTATTAGGATCTTTGGTGCTCAAGGTTTCACCTGCCACTCTACATCCTTTTTCCAAACATACTTCCGTATCACTCACTACAGGTGAGTTCATACCCCTACATTTTATCACGTTTCACTGTTTTAAGGGGGGGAATACAAGTCTAAAGACAAGAAATTGTGTTTATTATAAAATAAAAATGTTGTAAATGACATCAGGTCATCAAAATTCTCTTTAAATGTTATTAAACTCTTTTAAATAATGGGAAATGCTTTTAAATGCTAATAAACTCTTTTAAATATTAGATAATGCTTTTAAATGTTTTATAAAATCTTTTAACTTATATTGTGTATAATTGATGTCTATGTAGATATAGTTATATAAGTAGTGTTTAAAGGACTTAGGACTAACTACCAGCTTTATTTCCTTTTCCTTGTTTGGATGTGGGCTTAGAGTAAGGTTGTTTGTCCGAATGTCGTTTAAATATTAGTTATATATTATGTATATGTATGTAGATATAAAAGTTCTTTTAGTCAGTTCAATGCCTTGGGTAGCAAGGGTATTCTTTCAGGATAAGTCAGTTCAATACCTTGGGTAGCAAGGGTATTCATTCAGGATAAGTCAGTTCAATACCTTGGGTAGCAAGGGTATTCATTCAGGATCAGTCAGTCAATTAAAGAAAACTTACTAGTAAACTATAAGGAGTATAGTTTAGAGAGTCAATGCTTATCACCTGGTAGATCATTGAAGTCATAGCAATACATAGAGATCTAATACATGTTAGTCTTATCTATTCAGAAAGTATGAACAATATTAAGAATTAAATCCATTAAAGGAGGGGACGGGAACACAGTACCGTACCTCAAATTAATTAATGAAAGGAACGGGAACACAATACCGTACCTTCAATTATAAATCCATTAAAGAAGGGGACGGGAACACAGTACCATACCTTCAATTAAAAGAGAACATAGGTAGTAGTTTCTGTGATTGCTTAGTATATACACAAAAGTTATGTACAATGAGAAACTGATAGACGGTTGAATGTGTGAACTCTGTTTTGCTTTCCTTTTCCTTGTTTGGATGTGGGGGTACGCCAGGATCGGACAATCAATTGTCCGTCCGTTTCTGATTATGTATAATAAGTATGTACTAACTGAATCACAGGATTGTCTTTTCAAAGAGAATTCAGAGTACAATTTAGAGCACTATTCAGAGGAACATAACGATCGTACTATAGTCTTTTTATAGTATATTTATTATACTATGAACTGAGACTAAACTTACTATTTAGATAGTATAATATCCAATACAAAGAGTGGTTTTATGAGATATAAAACTAAGTATACTATTCCATAGTATATTTATACATTTACTAAGTCGTACTTTCGGAGAGTTAAATCTAACTATTCCATAACACAGTACGCCAACCTTCAGTAGAAAGGTTTTAGGGGATAAAACCACAGTTCAATAACAGTTAGGGAATATGGGATTTCCTAGGTTTAATGGTAACATTTTCTAGGTATTCTTGTAACATTTACTAGGTATTCTAGTTCATTATAAAGGATTCGTAAGAAGGTTAATATCATGATTTCCTCGCTTATACATTCCCGAGTTATATATAACGAATATCTGGTAAACAATAGAATGTGAGATTTCTAACTTAGTTTCTTTTCCTTGTTTGGATGTGAAACTAGGGTAGAACCCCACAATTTATTATCCGCCCAATCTTGATTATATCATAACGTGTATAAGCTAAGTTTTCATGGATATTAACTCATCACTTAGTCAGAATCAGTATAACATAGATTACTATAATTTAGAGTTATAATCCTTTAGTTTATACATTAGGGTTATATATAATGAAGACTAGATAGATTGGAGAATGTGTGAACTCAGTTTTACTTTCCTTTTCCTTGTTTGGATGTGGGGGTACGATCGAATCACACAATCGACTATCCGTCTCGTATTGATTATATGTAATTAGTATAAACTAAATGATTATAGAGGGAATTGTTTCAGTATCACTTTACTTTAAGAAAATATAGGTTTTTCTTGTCGATCTTTCAAACTTGTTCAATTGTCAAAGAAGTTTCTTACTTTAAACTAAATCTTATGCACTCACCAGCTTTGTAACTGATACTCGCTTTCAACATACTTGTATTCTCAGGAATATATTAAGACAGGTATCCACACCGGAGTTCATGAAGACGGAGCTATAGTTTCTCGTCTTATCTTTTGATACTATTATATTATAACAACATGTAATGTTTTGAACTCGATGTAAACACTTTTACATCTATACTAAAGAATGTTGTTGCTTTGATTACTATTATTCAATTGTTGTGATACTACATATGACGTCCTCCGCCCCGAACGTTTCCGCCGTTCCGGTTTTGGGGTGTGACAAATTGGTATCAGAGCATTGTTTATAGTGAACTAAGTATATCAACCTATAAAAGATATACAACTATAAATACAATGGGGCCGAAGAGCTCTGTCTAAAAGTATACTTATAAATATATCAATATTATCCAGAAGTATACATGCTCACATATACACATACTATAATAAGTATCACAAGTAGGGCAGAACAAAAGAATTTAATTGTTGGGCACAACAGTCAAACCTGGGCAGTTATGTAATCATATATGGGATAAATATAGCCTGATCAACTATATTTATTTGAGGTATGGTGAACGTGTGTTCGGGAATGATATTGGTGTTGCGACAAACCTAAAACTTACCGAATTCTAGGTCCAAAGAATTCTTTAGAACAAAACATAAAGTAAAATACTATAAGGGTATTTTAAGATACTATCCAATAACACTACTAAAAGTGTACAATAACAAGAAACTTAAGAATAAAACCCAAACAGAGATACTGTAGGGGTATCTTAAATAACTATAAATAATTATGTGAGAATTAAAAGACCCTTATTGACCGGTCTATAATTGCAGAGTGTATACATCCTATAGTTATATATAATAAAGATCTCATAGACTTAGAATGTGTAGTTTCGCTTTACTTCCTTTTCCTTGTTTAGATGTGGATTTAGAGTAGTACCACATATTCGATTGTCTATTGGATCCGAGTTATATATAATTTGTATGCACTATGTGATTATAGAAAGACTAAATAAGGATCTCAAGTTAAAAATTTAGTACTAGAAATAGATTAAGTATTCTCACAGATTCTTTAGACATTCCCATTCTCGCACCGACAACTTAGCTAGAGACACCACCTCACTAGGATAGTCAACAGAGGAGTCAAGGAGGAACAGAGGGGAAGCCACAGAGAGAACTTCGAGAATGGATCAGATAAGGAGTAAGAAGCTAGAGGTATGCCAGAGGATATCATAGGAACATAAGAGGACATCATATTACAGTAGGGTAGGGAACAGAGGAAACCACTCGCGAGTCATGCGAGGTGGCAGAAAACCTTACGCGTCGCTCTAATAGCTAATAGACCAACACAACCTAGTGAGTTAGTGAATACACTACTCACACTATGTGGTAGACTTAAAGTCTTTATAATTACAACTCGTAAGTTTCAGTGAATCAGTTCATAGGATTTCAGCTAGGGATAACCACAACCATAAATTCATAAGTCTATCGACCTCTGTTATGAATTGTTTGCAAGCCACTCAGAAAATCTAGTGCAGTTAACATTTGACTTCACTTCGTTCCTGAAAATTTATCCCTATATTATCTTTTCATCTATTTAGATAAAAGATGCCTCCCAGAAGAAATCCTAGACGCTTTAACTGTGACAACCAGAAATTTCTAACTTATACATTCTTCATTTTTATTAAAGTTAGCCTCGTTTCGCTATTTTGTAATGAATTTTTGGGTCTATATGAGTGCTTGAGGCTTAGTATAACCTTGATATGAGTCTTAGGAAGGGTGAGAATGTGTGTAGCATCACTAAAACGAGCCAAACACACCCAACAAGGTGTGTGCGGCCAGCCAGCCGCACACAGCCAACCGCACACCCTCCTAGCATCACACTCCAGCCTATATAAAGGACCCTAAGTCAACCATACACCCTTTTTCACACTCCTTCAAAGCTGGAACATTTTCTCTCAAGAGTTCTTCACGTTTTCCTCTCCAATCATCAAAACAATTAAGTAAACATCCTTAGATCATTACTACAACACATTTGAAAGCCTTTTCCTCAAGTTTGATCCATGAAATCATCATTCTAGATGATCTTCATGTGTGTATGGCCGCACACACAGCATGTGTGACCGCACACACATCTTTTGGTCCTAAAATGGGCTTAAACACCCATCCAAGCTTAGCATCGACCAAAACACCTTCTTAGAATCATCCCCAGGCCTTAGAAAATCGATTTGGACACATTTGTATGGGGGTGTACGGCCGCACACACCTGGCCACACACGCCATGTGCAACCGCACACACCCTTTTAAGGGTCCAAAATGACAACAAACCCCCAATCCGTTTAAGCAATGGTCAAAACACATTCACTAGAACATCCCAAAGGCTTGGAACCACATTTTTGACAAACTCCATAGTGAGTGTGTGGCCGCACACAGGCTTGGCCGCACACTCTGGCCGTACACACACAAAATCTATACTTTCGTGGCCTTACACCCCAATATAGGGCCCTACACTCCTTATGTGCAACCATATGAGTTGGAAACACTTAATTCTAAGTGTTTGTATGTCCTTAAGACATGTCCCTATCACCATTAGTGGTTATATCTACTAATGTATTCACATATATGTAATTACATGTTAAATAGGATCCATTTTTGCTCGAGATTCCGTTTGACACCCAACAATCCTATATCGATCTTCCATTCGAATTACTCACTGCAGGTGAGTTCATACACCTAAATCAACCTTTTAAATGATTTTAAATGCTTTTATGGGGGGGAATACAAGTTGAACTGTTATAGATATTGTATCAATCACATGTGATTAATAACTAGAACAGATTACAAGATTTGCTATTGTTTTCAAATTACCATCAAACTTTGGATTTTCAAGTGTTTTAAACCTTTTATCAAACTCTTTAAATGACAAAACTGTTTTCAAACTCTTTTAAACTTGCTTTATTTTCAAACCCATATCTATACTAATATATTTATATAAGTAAGACTTGAAGGACTTAGGACTGATAGCTCACCTTATTTCATGTTCCTTGTTTGGTTGTGGACTTAGGGTATTCTGTTATTTGTCTGATTGTCGTTGAATTCTTAGTTCTATATCATATATATTTGTGTTGAATATAAAAGTCTTCACTTCAGTTCAATACCTTTGTGTATCAAAGGCATGCAACCAACATTACTATTTAACTATAATAGGTATAGTTAAGGATTACTACTCGTTACTACTATTACAATGACACCTACCAGAGGCAGTACAGTTATGAGTCAATACATGCTAAATACTATACAAAGAGAATACTATATACTATACAAGAGAACACTCTATACATTATACCAGAAAATACATTATACAATATACAAGAGAATATACTATAATTAGAATGTGACATACTACTTCTCGATACGACACTTCACAGTGGTATCACCGTGTAACCAGAGTCTCCTGGAGGGAGAGCGAGCATTGTGTGTATAGATCTATACGGGACAGACACTCCCACATCCCGACTGCTAGCTACAGTCCCAGCCGAAAGGCCAAGGGGTGACAAAATGTCACATCACTACATATGACTCGGAGGGTCATCAGTTATTCGATTGTCAATCAGCATGGTTACATACGAGTTCACATTCAAACCTTTAATTACACATTAAGAATTAAAGGCCAAACAAGCTCCCCTAGGTGTATTCTACATTTAACACTACCTGGAGTCTGCATTTTATTTCATTTAGCCGGCAGTGCCCGTCGCACCCCGAAACCGGCGGCGGAAACGTTCCGGGGCAGAGGACGTCATACGTAGTATCACAACCATTGAACATAGTAATCATAGTAAGCACAACCATTACATTGCATAAGAAAAGTTACATTCGTTTGAGAGTGGAGAAATACATAGTTTATATACATCAGTATCTCAAAAGTAAAGACGAGACTTCTATACACTCCGTCTTCTCCAAGAGTAACGGGATACCTATCTAACGAGAACCTGAGAATACAAGCAGTTTTAAAATATCAGCATAAAGCTGGTGAGTTCATAAGCATGTTTTGTAAGGAAAACCGGTTATTTAATCTTGTGATAATAATTCATTTCCTTTAATAAAGATTGTTGTTATATCGAAAACCATTGTTACTGAGTTATGAATTACATAAGCATGTTTTCCCAGAAAATCCCATATTTTCTAACATGTAAGTTGGTTTCCATAGAATGAGAAAAACCTTGACTAATCATCAATATGTTAAGAAAACCATAAGTTAGGATCCTGGAATTCCCCTCCAGTACGAAAGTAGGTAGTTTTAATACATAAAACTATAGATGAAAGAAATAAATCCGTGAATAGAGTTAGTTAATTTAGTATGTATCGTGAGTCGTATAACCATACTGATTTGACCCGTGACCTCCTTGACGTTTTTCAGGCGTCGATCGATTTTCAAAATTTGTCACCACAGGCGTGCCCGCCTAACTGTAGCTAGCAGTTTAGGTGTAGGATTGTCAGTCCCGAATAGATCTATCCACAAATTTCACGTTCTCCCTCCAGGAGACTCTGGTTATACTTCCGGAGAGGATTTACTGGTAACCCGAAGGGTATATCGAAGATAAGTCTCACAAGTTAGTATTAACTAAATCACGGGATAACTGGTCGTCATCAAATTTCGAAATCGTTTGGACAAAGTAGAGTATAAATAATTACATACAAAGTAATTATTTAGCATGATACTCTAGGTTTAACATGGATAAACTAAATCAGACATAGTTTATATATATTGACTTTGCATGAAATCTGAATCCGTAAAACAAGTAATAAAGATCCCAAATTATTCCCATAATAATTTGAATGGTTTGAGAAGTTTTCACGCTGTTCTGAAAACTATGTAATTATATTTAGAAAACGTCCCTTATGCTCCGCATGTTACAAAAGGGATACAGTATCTAAAGTTTGACAGAAAATCGTATAATTACATCAGTTTTTAAGTTACAAAAACCTTTATGATTTGCTTGTATCCCCCCCCCCCCCCGGAAAACATGAAAAACTCGGAAAAGTGTAGGGGTATGAACTCACCAGACGAGAAATGTGCCGGATATGATGCTAAGTGTCAATTTAGGGCTTGAACACGCGCGAGGATCCTATGTAACATGAGGAGATACATAATTGTATCTAATTAGACATTGAACTACTAATTAAGTAAGATAATACACCCGAGGCGCGAAAACGCTTTATTTCAAGTGTTAGGAATGATTCGGGTTGCATCTAAGGAGTGTTGGGCCTTGATATGGAGTTTACTCTTCAAGTGTAAGCCCTTAGGGGTGTTTACGGTCCAAAGACCATATCCCCCATGAGTTTACGGCCGTAAACTCATGGCAATGGTGCATTTGGTTGTTTCAAGGTCTCATGCTTCACAAGGAAGGGTTCTAGGGTTGATTCAAGGGCTTAGGAAGTGTTTGGGGCTTGGAATGGACCCTTTATGGAGTTTACGGTTTCTGAACCACTCCTTGGGGAGTTTACGGTCGTAAACACATGGGTTTACGGCCGTAAACTCATGTGTGTCCATTTTTCATGTGTTTTGGTGGTTGTAGGTCGTGCATGCAAGGTTCTAGACCCAAATGTAAGCCATACAAGGTGTCAAGGGCACTTAAACACCGTTTGGAGGTGTTTACGGTTTTGGGAGACCTTCCCAAACCGTAAACTCATGTTTACACTTCTTAAGCCATGTTTTAGGGTTCTAAGATCATTCAAGCAAGCTTCTAGGTCATTAGTCAATCATTGGAAAGGTTTTTGGGGCATCAAAACCCCTTTTTAGGGTGTTTACGGTTCATGAATGTTCATGGACCATAAACTCATGTCTAGTCCCATAAAGACATGATTTTGGTGTTCTAAGGTCATGCATGCAAGTTTCTAAGCCATAGCTAAACATTAGAAGAGGTTTGAAAGGGTTTTGGGGCTTCAAAACCCCCTTATGGGAGTTTACGGTTTTGGAAGGTGTTCCCAAACCGTAAACACAAGTTTTTGGGGTTTTTGAGAGTTTAACCCATAGATTTGCATGCATGTTAAGTTAAACAACAAGCTAGGAAGGATTACTTACGATTTTGGAGCTTGAATGAGGTGATTCTTGATCAAAACCCGATTTTTTGAGAGAGAGTAGAGAGAGAAAGTTCCAAGGTGGGTGAAAAGGTTCAAATGGAGTCCACTCAACCCTTATATGGGGTTGAGTCCACGGTTAGGTGGGGACACACCCAATCCCGACATTAAACGGAGTTTAAGATTTTACCCGATTAAATGACCGTAACCCGACTTAGTCGTAAATTAGAAATTTTTCCAAAGGATTATCGAGGGTATTATATGTGATTTTATTGATTTCCTACACGTAGGAAATTATGACAATAACCCTAGATGAATTATTTAACTTAAAAGTTAACGGACAATTTTAATAATAAAATAAATTTTATTAACAGAATGGGTTATAGTGACGGAATAAAATTTCGGGTTGTCACAGTGCCACTGCCGGGGTAAAATCTTATTTTCCCAATTACTTTACATGAATAAAGTCTAAAACTATATTTTCTTACTGATAGTTACACTGGGGAAAACTTTTACATTTTCAAAGGATCAAACATGCAAACAAACGGGACTTGGTAGAAAACTACTTTTACTGGAAAATATAGGATTTTCTAAGGAGTATACTATTGTCAAACATTGATGTCAGTTATTATACTACATTGTTGTAAACGTTTTATACAAGCAATGACACTAAATACTTATGAATTCACCAACTTTATGCTGATAAACTCTTTCAAAATAACTCGTATTCTCAGGTCATCAGTAGACAGGTACAGATGAAGCTTTTGAGAAGATGGAGCACATACAAGACTCATCTTTTATTTTGATTATACTTTTGGTGTCTTAGAAACTATATAGAACACGCTTGTATTACAATTATTATACTAATGCAATGGATGTTGTTGCTTGTCTTTACTATTATGCATTGTTGTGATACTGTACATGACGTCCTCCACCGCAGAACGTTTCTGCCATTCTTGGTTTTGGGGTGTGACAGATTGGTATCAGAGCTTTGTTTATAGTGAGTCAAATATATCAACCCATAAAAGTCATACGAACTATAAACACATCGGGATTAAAACACTCTGACCAAGAAAATATACTTTAAAATAATAAAATATTTAACTAAGTATATATATACATTTACCCATATTAGTGTCAGTATCATACTAGAATAGAACAAAAGTATTACGATTGTTGAGCAGCACAATTAGGCTTAGAGACATATGGTCGAACCTAAGGGGATATAGCCTGATCAACTATATTTTATGAGGAGTGACTAGCATGTGCCTAAGAATGATTGTGGTGTTACAACAAGTCTAAAAACTTACCCACACTACTACAAGAGCATTAGAACAAGAATAGTATAGGAGTATTCTGCATTACTATGAACTATATATGTGAGAACTAAAAAGGTCGTTACTAGTAGGGCAATAGTTGCTAAGTGGATACTCTACGGTTACATGTGACTAAGGTACTATAGACTTAGAATATGTGATCTTTGCTTTACTTCCTGTTCCTTGTTTGGTTGTGGATTTAGAGTTAGGGTCACTTATTCGAAGGTCTATCCTGTTTCGGTTGCATGTAATTGGTATGCACTATGCAAGTATTGAATCAACTAATAACGATCATCTTATAAGTATCTTAGATTAGTACGTCTATTAACTATTCTTTCCCCTATACTCGTGTAGATAGCATGGCTGACTTCCATCTTCCCGGCGATCCGTACTATCCAAACCAAGGCATTGGAGGATGGCTGGATGAAGAGCCAGAAGATGATCACCCGATCCCTTTGGATGATCACCGTGCAGAAGGCTTTTCGGATAGCTCCGACTCTGAACCAGAAGTCAGCAACCTACCCCCAGTTGCTCCAAACCCCAACCCCCGTCCGACATTTCAAGGTCCGACTACCATGTGGGCAACAACCTTGAATCGATGGAGTGACGAGCAGGGTCAGACCTTACCTTTCAACAGAGGCCGAAGCTTTTACAATATAAGCGAGGGGGGTTGAGATGACCGAGTCCTGCCCATCATGGTCTGTAGGATTGCTAGGAACGTCGAGCAAGGTCATGCAGCCATCGAGCGAGTAGTGGAAATTGACGCCAACTATGGCCTTAACACTGTCCGTATTCACCAACTCGAAGAAGCTATGGATAGGAATAGGAGGACCAATGAGGCTCTGCAGCAACAATTAGCTGCATCCCGAGCCGAAGTCATGGAACTCCGAGTGCGTCAGAGAACTCATGAACGACATCTTCAGGAAGTTGTACGTCAACTGGCAGACCTGAGGGTTCGCCCAAGGGTTACCCGTCGCCAGTAGGAGATGTCAACTCATCCTTCTCTTTTGATTAAGGAATAGCCTTTTTCCTTTCTATGCTCTGTAGAGCACTTGTCTGTAAACATTCCTAACTCTGAAAGTACCCTAACTAAACTTCTAGGCTGCCAACATTTTCCCTTATGGTTTGATGTAAGACCTACTGTTAGGTCATTTTCCCGAACTTATTTTACATCATTAATACCAGTAATTTTGGAAGTTATCTAATCTATTGGGAAGTTCTTACTCTTGTGTTTTCCCTACTCTATTGTTATGACTCTATCTGATAGTTAGACTATGGCGATTTAGTCCATGAAACACTCTCATCAGGCTTGCAATCGATTCTTATTGTTATTATCATTATCATAAATTTTCAGTAAAAGATGTCGCCTCGCAAGCGTCCAACCAGAAACACGCCTGCATATCAAACTCCACCACCATCACCCCCACCGCAGTTCGATCTGGTGATGTTTCAAGCAGCTGTAACTGTAGCTGTGACCGCCGCCATGGCTCAAGTAAACTCTGGTGGTGTTAGTGGAACGGGGACAGGCACAAACTCCAGCCAAGGTAAAATCCATCTGCATGCACGGGAGTGCACCTATAAAGATTTCATCAGCTACAAACCTACATACTTCAATGGGACTGGAGGGATCCTTGCACTATCCCAATGGATCGAAAGGACAGAAGCCATCTTCGAGATGTGCTCATGTCCTGAAGGAAGCAAGATAAAATTTGATGCTTGCACCTTCACCCAAAGAGCCCTGACATGGTGGAATGGCGATGTCAAATCACTCTCCCTGGTAACTGCTAACGCCATGGGCTGGGACACACTGAAGGACCTTATGACAAGGGAGTACTGCCCGAGGGGCGAAATTCAGAAGTTTGAGGAAGAACTATGGACCTTAAAATGCAAGGTTCCGACATAGTGACTTATACAGCCAGGTTTTGCGACCTGGTGGCTCTATGTCCTAACATGGTTCCCACCGAAAGCAATAAAATTGAACGATACATATGGGGTCCGGTACCCCCATATCGAGGGAACGTTCTAGCCTCACACCCTGCGACCTTCGATAGTGCCAAAGAATTGGCCCAAAGGCTCA
This sequence comes from Lactuca virosa, assembly GCF_052849685.1. Classification (NCBI taxonomy): domain Eukaryota; kingdom Viridiplantae; phylum Streptophyta; class Magnoliopsida; order Asterales; family Asteraceae; genus Lactuca; species Lactuca virosa. The sequence goes on from NC_136433.1 coordinate 205,272,787, forward strand.
TGGATCATGAAACTCTTTCTACTCCATCAACAACCCCAAAAACTACCCCCACATCAACCAAGACATCTGACAACAAAAGGAAGCGGGGAGACCGAAAGAAGGGCAAATCAGCTCAACCCTCTTTCAAGAACCAACAGACTATGGCTGTCCATGCTGCCACTACCCCTGCTGCCCCTGTACCAGCCAAAACTTATTCAGGATGCCTACCCAAGTGCACCAAGTGCTCCTTCCATCACAACGGCCCCTGCCGTGAAATGCACTGCACTAACTGCGACCGGAAGGGCCATACCGCTCGGTTTTGCAGATCTCAACCCAAGCCCATCACGTAGGTTCCCAGTGCCGGAGTGAGTCAAGCCTGCTACGGGTGCGGCGAGATAGGGCACTTCAAAAGAAACTGTCTGAAGGCTGGGAATTCAGGAGGAACAGGAAGACACCTTGCTATTTGCCACAATGAAGCCGTGGCAGACCCCACAGTAGTCACGGGTACCTTCCTTCTCGATAACTCTTATGCTTGTATCCTATTTGATAGTGGGGCAGATAGGAGCTTCGTAAACCAAAACCTTAAACACTTACTTAAACAATCACCGCAAACACTAAAAGAAACCTCCATCGTAGAAATGGCTAACGGTAAGACAGAGTGTTCTGACGAGTTTTTCATAGGTTGTACCCTCACACTAGATAATCACTCATTCCCAATCGACCTCATACCAGTATTGATCAAGAGTTTCGACGTCATCATAGGCATGGACGGGCTGAGTCTTTATCGTGCCGACATTCTGTGCTTCCAAAAAGCAGTCCGCCTGAATCTACCAAATAACGAAACCTTGTTGATCTACGAAGACAAGTCCAGTACGAGCCTTCGTATCATCTCAAGTATTCAAGCCCAGAAGTACTTGCGAAAGGAATATCGTGCATTCGTGGCGCACGTCGTTGACTCGAGCCAGAAAACAAAAGACCTAAAAGACCTCCCCGTAGTACGCGACTTCCCCAACGTCTTTCCGGAAGAACTCCCAGGATTACCCCCACAACGTCAAGTCGAGTTCCGAATCGACTTAATTCCAGGGGCTACCCCCGTAGCCAAATTGCCCTATCATCTAGCACCTGCTGAGATGCAGGAACTGTCCCGTCAACTTAACGAACTGCTCAGCAAGGGCTTTATAAGACCAAGCTTCTCACCCCGGGGAGCACCAGTCTTGTTCGTAAAGAAGAAAGACGGATCGTTCCATATGTGCATCGACTATAGGGAATTCAACAAGCTCACAGTCAAGAATCGTTACCCTCTTCCTCGCATAGACAACTTATTTGACCAGCTGCAAGGGGCGAGCTACTTTTCCAAGATTGATCTTAGGTCCGGGTATCACCAGTTACGAGTGCTCGAGGAGGATTTTCCGAAGACAGCCTTCCGAACTCGTTACGAACACTTCGAGTTCGTAGTGATGCCATTCGGACTGACCAATGCGCCCGCAGTATTCATGGACTTAATGAATAGGGTATGTCGTCCTTACTTGGATCAGTCCGTCATCGTCTTCATTGATGATATACTTATCTACTCTCGAAAAAAGGAGGAGCATAGCGATCACTTGCGACAAGTCCTGGAAACTTTATGATCAGAGAAGCTTTATGCGAAGTTCTCTAAATGCGAATTTTGGATCCGAAGAGTCGAATTCTTAGGACACGTGGTTAGCAAAGAAGGAATCCACGTGGACCCATCCAAAATTAAGGCCATTGAGAACTGGTCAGCACCGAAGACGCCTATGGAAATTCGTCAATTTCTAGGCCTCGCTGGCTACTACCGAAGGTTCATCCAAAAATTCTCTCGGATCGCGAAACCCCTTACGACATTGACCCAGAAAGGCGTGGCCTTTGACTGGGAAGAGAAGTAGGAGAAAGCATTCCAAACGCTAAAACGAACCTTGTGCACCGCACCGATACTGTCCCTCCCCGAAGGAACAGAAGACTTCGTGATCTATTACGATGCCTCAAATCAAGGACTCGGTTGTGTTTTGATGCAACGAGGAAAGGTCATGGCCTATGCCTCGAGACAGCTGAAGACACATGAGGTCAACTACACCACGCACGATCTCGAATTAGGAGCGGTTGTGTTCGCTTTGAAGATCTGGAGACACTACCTGTACGGTACAAAGAGCACTATCTTCACAGACCACAAGAGCCTACAACACATATTCAACCAGAAAGAGCTCAATATGAGACAATGACGGTGGGTCGAACTACTCAATGACTACGAATGCCAAATTCGTTATCATCCGGGTAAAGCCAATGTAGTAGCAGACGCCCTAAGTCGTAAGGAATATTCTGGTCGAAGAGTCAAGTCATTAACAATAACTATCCATTCGCATCTATCCGCACAAATTAAGGAGGCTCAGCTCGAAGCCTCAAAACCTGAAAATGTGGCGGGAGAATCCCTGTGTGGAATGGATAAGAACTTGGAAGTCAACGGTGACGGAACCTTATACCTCATGGACCGGATCTGGACACCGCATCACGGTGGCTTCAGAGACTTGGTTATGAAGGAAGCCCACAACACTTGATATTCCGTCCACCCAGGTTCAGATAAGATGTATCTGGATCTCAAGAAATCATACTGGTGGCCTAACATGAAAGCATAGATTGCTACCTTCGTGAGTAAATGCCTTACTTGCGCTAAGGTCAAGGTCGAATACCAGAAACCATCAGGTTTACTTTAGGAACCGGAGATACCTAAATGGAAGTGGGAGCGGATCACTATGGACTTCATAACCAAGCTACCCAAGACTACGGGTGGAGTTGATACCATATGGGTCATCGTCGATAGATTGACCAAGTCCTCACACTTCCTGCCTATCAAAGAAACTGAGAAGATGGAAAAGCTCACACGAACATACATACGGGAGATTGTACGACTGCACGGTGTTCCCATATCCATTATCTCAGACAGAGATAGTAGATTCACTTTGAGGTTCTGGCAGTCACTACAAAGCTCCTGAGGAACGAGGTTGGACATGAATACAGCCTACCATCCACAGACCGACGGACAAAGTGAGAGGACTATTCAAACCATAGAAGATATGTTGCGAGCCTGTGTGATTGACTTTGGGAAGGCGTGGGATACCCACTTACCCCTTGTCGAATTCTCTTACAACAACAGTTATCACACGAGCATCAAGGCTGCTCCATTTGAAGCCCTCTATGGCCGGAAGTGCAGATCCCCTCTGTGTTGGGCTGAGGTGGGTGACACTCAATTAGCTAAAGGACGAGTTCCTGAAAACACTCTCACGGGTCCGGAGATCATTCGGGAAACGACAGAGAAGATCGTTCAAATTCGTGAACGATTGAAAGCCTCTAGAGACCGACAGAAAAGCTACGCAGACAAACGAAGGAAACCCTTGGAATTCCAGGTGAGAGACCGGGTCCTTTTGAAAGTCTCACCCTGGAAGGGCTTAATACGATTCGGAAAGCGTGGAAAGCTAAATCCAAGATACATAGGGCCTTTCAAGATTCTCGCTAGAATCGGCCCCGTAGCTTACAAACTCAATCTACCCCGCGAACTCAGTAATGTACATCCCACCTTCCACGTCTCGAACTTGAAAAAGTGCCTATCCGACGAGACTCTTGTAATCCCACTTGACGAGATCGAGATCAACGAGAGCCTCAACTTGGTGGAAGAACCTGTAGAAATCATGGACCGAGAGGTCAAGCGAACAAAACAAAGCCACATCCCGATCATAAAGGTCCGCTGGAATGCCAAACGAGGACCGGAATTCACATGGGAGCACGAGGATCAAATGAAACTTAAATATCCTCACCTTTTTACTTAGTTATTTATAATAACTTAGTTGCTTGAACTCTAATTTCGGGACGAAATTCCCTCTAACGGGGGGATGATGTGACAACCCGAAATTTCTAACTTATACATTCTTCATTTTTATTAAAGTTAGCCTCGTTTCGCTATTTTGTAATGAAGTTTTGGGTCTATATGAGTGCTTGAGGCTTAGTATAACCTTCATATGAGTCTTGGGAAGGGTGAGAATGTGTGTAGCATCACTAAAACGAGCCAAACACACCCAACAAGGTGTGTGCGGCAGCACACCCGAGTGTGTGGCCAGCCAGCCGCACACAGCCAACCACACACCCTCCTAGCCTCACACTCCAGCCTATATAAAGGACCCTAAGTCAACCATACACCCTTTTTCACACTCCTTCAAAGCTGGAACATTTTCTCTCAAGAGTTCTTCACGTTTTCCTCTCCAATCATCAAAACAAGTAAGAAAACATCCTTAGATCATTACTACAACACATTTGAAAGCCTTTTCCTTGGGTTTGATCCATGAAATCATCATTCTAGATGATCTTCATGTGTGTACGGCCGCACACACATCATGTGTGACCGCACACACATCTTTTGGTCCTAAAATCGACTTAAACACCCATCCAAGCCTAGCATCGACCAAAACACCTTCTTAGAATCATCCCCAGGCCTTAGAAAATCGATTTGGACACATTTGTATGGGGGTGTACGGCCGCACACAGGCCTGGCCGCACACACCTCGCCGCACACGCCATATGCAACCGCACACACCCTTTTAAGGGTCCAAAATGACAACAAACCCCCAATCCGGTTAAGCAATGGTCAAAACACCTTCACTAGAACATCCCAAAGGCTTGGAACCACGTTTTTGACACACTCCATAGTGAGTGTGCGGCCGCACACAGGCTTGGCCGCACACTCTGGCCGCACACACACAAAATCTATACTTTCGTGGCCTTACACCCCAATATAGGGCCCTACACTCCTTATGTGCAACCATATGAGTTGGAAACACTTAATTCTAAGTGTTTGTATGTCCTTAAGACATGTCCCTATCACCATTATTGGTTATATCTACTAATGTATTCACATATATGTAATTATATGTTAAATAGGATCCATTTGTGCTCGAGATTCCGTTTGACACCCAACAATCTTATATCGATCTTCCATTCGAATTGCTCACTGCAGGTGAGTTCATACCCCTAAATCAGCCTTCTAAATGATTTTAAATGCTTTTATGGGGGGAATACAAGTTGAACTGTTATAGTTATTGTATCAATCACATGTGATTAATAACTAGAACAGATTACAAGATTTGCTATTGCTTTCAAATTACCATCAAACTTGGATTTTCAAGTGTTCAAACCTTTTATCAAACTCTTTAAATGACAAAACTGTTTTCAAACTCTTTTATACTTGCTTTATTTTCAAACCCATATCTATACTAATATATTTATAAGTAAGACTTGAAGGACTTAGGACTGATAGCTCACCTTATTTCATGTTCCTTGTTTGGTTGTGGACTTAGGGTATTCTGTTATTTGTCCGATTGTCGTTGAATTCTTAGTTATATATCATATATATTTGTGTTGAATATAAAAGTCTTCACTTCAGTTCAATACCTTTGTGTATCAAAGGCATGCAACCAACATTACTATTTAACTATAATAGGTATAGTTAAGGATTACTACTCGTTACTACTATTACAATGACACCTACCAGAGTCAGTACAGTTATGAGTCAATACATGCTAAATACTATACAAAGAGAATACTATATACTATACAAGAGAACACTCTATACATTATACCAGAAAATACATTATACAATATACAAGAGAATATACTATAATTAGAATGTGACATACTACTTCTCGATACGACACTTCACAGTGGTATCACCGTGTAACCAGAGTCTCCTGGAGGGAGAGCGGGCATTGTGTGTATAGATCTATACGGGACAAACACTCTCACATCCCGACTGCAAGCTACAGTCCCAGCCGAAAGGCCAAGGGGTGACAAAATGTCACATCACTACATATGACTCGGAGGGTCATCAGTTATTCGATTGTCAATCAGCATGGTTACATACGAGTTCACATTCAAACCGTTAATTACACATTAAGAATTAAAGGCCAAACAGTCTCCCCTAGGTGTATTGTACATTTAACACTACCTGGAGTCTGCATTTTATTTCATTTAGCCGGCAGTGCCACTGCTGGGGTAAAATCTTATTTTCCCAATTACTTTACATGAATAAAGTCTAAAACTATATTTTCTTACTGATAGTTTCACCGGGGAAAACTTTTACATTTTCAAAGGATCAAACATGCAAACAAACGGGTCTTGGTAGAAAACTACTTTTACTGGAAAATATAGGATTTTCTAGGGAGTATACTATTGTCAAACATTGATGTCAGTTATTATACTACACTGTTGTAAACATTTTATACAAGCAATGACACTAAATACTTATGAATTCACCAGCTTTATGCTGATAAACTCTTTCAAAATAACTTGTATTCTCAGGTCATCAGTAGACAGGTACATATGAAGCTTTTGAGAAGATGGAGCACATACAAGACTCATCTTTTATTTTGATTATACTTTTGGTGTCTTACAAACTATATAGAACACGCTTGTATTACAATTATTATACTAATGCAATGGATGTTGTTCCTTGTCTTTACTATTATGCACTGTTGTGACAATGTACATGACGTCCTCCACCCCAGAACGTTTCCGCCATTCTTGGTTTTGGGGTGTGACATTAACACCCAAGCAACTGGAACTCCACCACCGCCACCACCGCCATAATTTGATGCTGCAATATTATAGGCAGCAATCACTGCTGCAGTGTCTGCAGCCATGGAACGCTTCAACATGACAGTTATCAACGTGTCGGGTGATGGTGTTATCACCCATAACCATGTGCATCAGAAAGAATGTTCCAATAAGGAATTCAGGAATTGCAAGCCCAAAGCTTTCTATGGAACTGGAGGAGTCCTTACGATGAAGCAATGGTTTGAGAAGACAGAATCAGTCTTCGAAATCTGCAAATGTCCGGAAAGAAGCAGGGTAAAATTCGCTGCTTGCACTTTCACAGAAAGAGCCCTCACATGGTGGAATGGCCATGTGAAGTCACCGGGTCTGACAGTGGCAAATTCAATGGGTTGGGAGAACATGAAAGAGCTGATGAGGGAAGAATACTGCCCCAGAGGCGAGATACAAAAGCTAGAGGAAGAGCTTTGGAATCTCACAATGGCTGGGTCTGATATAGTGACCTACACTAATAGATTTAGTGATCTAGCGGCACTATGCCCAGAGATGGTTACTCCCGAGAGTAAGAAGATAGAGAGATACATCTGAGGATTATCTCCTCCGATGCAAGGAGATGTTTTATCATCCAATCTAATCACTTTCGATAGTGCCAAACGCTTGGCACATAGGCTTATTGACCATGAAGCTGGTCAAGGCGTGATTACCCCGATTTCTGAGTCATCAAAGGGGGATGCCTGCAAGCGAAAGTCTTGGAGTGATAAGAAATAGAAATTAACACAGAAGGCAAATATTAATGCTGCTACAACTCCTGTTAACCCAGCAACTGCCAATAATTATGATGGAACACTTCCGAAGTGTGACATGTGCTCATTTCATCACACCGGAGCGTGCCGTGAGATGCATTGTAATAATTGCAACAGAAAGGGGCACACTGCTCGTTTCTGTAGATCGCCGGCACAAGCTATCTCCTAAGTCCCTGGCACCGGATTCAGCCAGGCTTGCTACGGGTGTGGCGAAACGGGGCACATGAAGAGGGATTTCCCAATAAGAAATAACTCTGGCGTAGATGGGAGGATACTAATGATCACCGCCGCAGGAGAGACTACTCCGGATCTACGTTGAAATTCTGGTACGTTCCGTACTGATAATGTTAGACTTATAAACTTTTAAAAACTAGTGCAACTCGAGTCATATCATTCTGTGATATCCCATCGGTTCTAGGGACTCTCGTGCTCCTTATACTTGCTTTTTGCAGTATACCTTTTTCGCAGCTGTAGTATCATAGATGAAACTAAAGTACTAAAACTCTTTCATAGGTTGCACCGTTGTGTTTTTGTAACACCTTTCTGAACTAGTCTAACGCCAGTTATTCCAAGTAGTCCGATGTTGTCATTTGACTTGAGTCGATTCGATCCTCACAGTGCCAGTCTCGTGCGAAAATTCTTTTCCCCGTAATCGACTTTCTAGTGAAGCCGTCGTTCCAAAACTCTAAGGTACTCATTCGTAGAGTGCCTTATGATTCGTAACTTTCCCGAAGTAACCTCAGCAAACCTCCCCGGAATACCACTCGTACAATACGTCAAGTTCAATACCAAGGACCCATACGGTTAATCTATCGTAGAAGAATGTATACACAAGGGTGGTACATAATCAAGGTTCTACAGGCTTAGAATTAATGATTCCGCTTTAACTTCTTTTCCTTGTTTGGATGTGAGCTTAGAGAAGAATCATTTATTCGACTGCTTTTTCAATCTTAATTATATACGACTCGTATACACAAGGCTGCGATTGATGAACCTAGTATGAGTTCTATTATGAAGTTCAGGACGGAGACTGCTCAAGACTACGAGTGATCATGCTGCCATGCGAATAAACTTAGAAGCCAAACTAAGACCTTCCCACCGACCAGAACAAGAGATGTAGATGGAACATAAGTATCTATCCTTTTCATAATTCATGAGTATTCACGTTTGAATCTGAATTTCGGGACGAAATTCCCTTTAACAGGGGGATGATGTGACAACCCAAAAAAATTTGCTTTAAAAGCCATTCAATTCAATCAAAGTCAGACTCGCTCCTTCTATCTTTTAGCATTGTATAGAGTCTGTTTGAGCATTCTGAGCTTAGTACATCAAAGGAATCAGTATTTGGAAATGTCAGTTTAAGTTCTAAACTATCTATAAAACCGTAAACCTCCTCAAAAGGAGTTTACGGTCAGGACCTTGAGTTTACGGTCAAGGTGGCCGAAAAACTCCATGCTATATATTCAAACCTTAGTCATTTTCAATCACTTTTACCATTTTAAGCCAAAGAACTCATTCTTTCACAAGTATCATCCGACTTTTGTCTTAGATCTTCAAGATTGTAAGTATTTGTTCCCTTCATTGGTGGATATCCTTCTATATCTAGTGATTATACATGATTTCATCCATGAAATCTCTTCATTTTGATTGATCTTCAAGTGTTCTTCATTTCACCAAGAACACACACTAGTGTTCTTGGATCCTAATCACCCTTACAAGCTTCTAATAAGTAAGTACACTACCCTTAGCTTAATATATGCTTGAACCACTAGTTAAGCACCTTTAAAACGTCATTTTTAGCCAAGAACAAGGTATTTACGGTCCAAGATTATCTCCTTAGACCGTAAACTCTAATAAAAGGTGCATTAGAGACCTTAAACCCTTCATAATGCTAAGCATGGTCCCTAGAATCCGATGCCTTTGAATGAAGCCCTTGAAAACCATCATTTGTGCAAGATTTGATGAGTTTACGGTTGCATCTCCTTACACCGTGAACTCCATGATCGTAAGGTCATTAGACCGTGAACACATGGACCGTGAACACATTGGACCGTAAACCATTGGACCGCAAACTCACTTGGTCATGCCATTTGAACCGTAAACTCTTTAGGGTGGCCAAATACCCTAGTTATGCAATCATATGTGATTGTATCCCTTCAATCTAAGAGTTTCCTAGTGTATTAGGGTGTTATCCCTTATAATTAGTTGTTTATACACTAATCAAATACACATACATGTCATTATATGTTTATTAGGATCTTTGTGTGCTCAAGGTTTCACCTGCCACTCTACATCCTTTTTCCAAACATACTTCCGTATCACTCACTACAGGTGAGTTCATACCCCTACATTTTATCACTTTTCACTGTTTTAAGGGGGGGAATACAAGTCTAAACACAAGAAATTGTGTTTATTATAAATAAAAATGTTGTAAATGACAGCAGGTCATCAAAATGCTCTTTAAATGTTATTAAACTCTTTTAAATAATGGAAAATGCTTTTAAATGCTAATAAACTCTTTTAAATATTAGATAATGCTTTTAAATGTTTTATAAAATCTTTTAACTTATATCGTGTATAATTGATGTCTATGTAGATATAGTTATATAAGTAGTGTTTAAAGGACTTAGGACTGACTAGCAGCTTTATTTCCATTTCCTTGTTTGGATGTGGGCTTAGAGTAAGGTTGTTTGTCCGAATGTGGTTTAAATATTAGTTATATATTATGTATATGTATGTAGATATAAAAGTTCTTTTAGTCAGTTCAGTACCTTGGGTAGCAAGGGTATTCTTTCAGGATAAGTCAGTTCAATACCTTGGGTAGCAAGGGTATTCTTTCAGGATAAGTCAGTTCAATACCTTAGGTAGTAAGGGTATTCATTCACGATCAGTCAGTCAATTACAGAAAACTTACTAGTAAACTATAAGGAGTATAGTTTAGAGTGTCAATGTTTATCACCTGGTAGATCATTGAAGTGATAGCAATACATAGAGATCTAATACTTGTTAGTCTTATCCATTCAGAAAGTACGAACAGTATTAAGAATTAAATCCATTAAAGAAGGGGACGGGAACACAGTACCGTACCTCAAATTAATTAATGAAGGGGACGGGAACACAGTACTGTACCTTCAATTATAAATCCATTAAAGAAGGGGACGGGAACACGATACCGTACCTTTAATTAAAAGAGAACATAGGTAGTAGTTTCTGTGATTGCTTAGTATATACACAAAAGTTATGTACAATGAGAAACTGATAGACGGTTCAATGTGTGAACTCTGTTTTGCTTTCCTTTTCCTTGTTTGGATATGGGGGCACGCCAGGATCATAAAATCAATTGCCCGTCCGTTTCTGATTATGTATAGTAAGTATGTACTAAGTGAATCGCAGGATTGTCTTTTCAAAGAGAATTCAGAGTACAATTTAGAGCACTATTCAGAGGAACATAACGATCGTACTATAGTCTTTTTATAGTATATTTATTATAATATGAAATGAGACTAAACTTACTATTTACATAGTATAATATCCAATACAAAGAATGGTTTTATGAGATATAAAACTAAGTATACTATTCCATAGTATATTTATACATTTACTAAGTCGTACTTTCAGAGAGTTAAATCTAACTATTCCATAACACAGTACGCCAACCTTTAGTAGAACGGTTTTAGGGGATAAAACCACAGTTCAATAACAGTTAGGGAATATGGGATTTCCTAGGTTCAATGGTAACATTTTCTAGGTATTCTAGTAATATTTACAAGGTATTCTAGTTCATTATAAAGGATTCGTAAGAAGGTTATTATCATGATTTCCTCGCTTATACATTCCCGATTTATATATAACGAAGATCTGGTAGACAATAGAATGTGAGATTTATAACTTAGTTTCTTTTCCTTGTTTGGATGTGAAACTAGGGTAGAACCCCACAATTTATTATCCGCCCAATCTTGATTATATCATAACGTGCATAAGCTAAGTTTTCATGGATATTAACTCATCACTTAGTCAGAATCAGTATAACATAGATTACTATAATTTAGAGCTATAATCCTTTAGTTTATACATTAGGGTTATATATAATGAAGACTAGATAGATTGGAGAATGTGTGAACTCAGTTTTACTTTCCTTTTCCTTGTTTGGATGTGGGGGTACGACAGAATCACACAATCGACTATCCGTCTCGTATTGATTATATGTAATTAGTATAAACTAAATGAATATAAAGGGAATTGTTTCAGTATCACTTTACTTTAAGAAAATATAGGTTTTTCTTGTCTATCTTTCAAACTTGTTCAATTGTCAAAGAAGTTTCTTACTTTAAACTAAATCTTGTGCGCTCACCAGCTTTATAGCTGATACTCGCTTTCAAAATACTTGTATTCTCAGGAATATATTAAGACAGGTATCCACACCGGAGTTCATGAAGACGGAGCTGTAGTTTCTCATCTTATCTTTTGATACAATTATATTATAACATGTAATGTTTTGAACTCGATGTAAATACTTTTACATCTATACTAAAGAATGTTGTTGCTTTGATTACTATTATTCAATTGTTGTAATACTACATATGGCGTCCTCCGCCCCCGAACGTTTCCGCCGTTCCGGTTTTGGGGTGTGACATATTGTCATTGATTCACAAAAGAAAGGACCATAGGTAAACATAGTGTGCATGCTTGGAGCATGGCATGACTATTATTTTAACTCAAGTATAAAGTTAATAAATTCGAAACATTATACAATGAATAATGAGTAATCAATATGGTGCTTAGATAAAAGGTGTTTTTATTTACACTCGAAGAGTTTTGGGGCCATATAGGAATAGTATTATTCTTGTGTTTCACTTTGCATGTTTTCACTTCCAGAATAACTAGGTTATTTAAACATCCATAGTCGGTCATACGTTGGAAGTAGGTATGAAGCAAGATTGTCATGAATGGGTCTGTAGTTTGTCTGGGTGACATAGTTACAGTGTTCATGAGTGCTTCTTGAATAAGATTCGAGTATTGGATTAAACACACGCTCATTGGTATCATTTCATATATTTTATCAAGATTGATCATGATACGATAATATTTTATATTCTTCAAACCTAGAGACATGAGTTGTTGACTATGAGTTGGTTATACATTGATTGTACAAAAACGCATCCGTACCTTGATGTTATTAAACGTACCTTTGTGTATGATTCAACAAGTAGTTAGTACAAGCATATGAGTCGAAGTTTATCCATTCCTTTTACCCTTAAAGGGATAAAACTGATATCCGTGGGCCCCTCGATGATTTAGTGATGACACGCCTAAGTGCTTGGCCAAGCCTGGACTGATTTGATTTGTTCAATTAGTTGGTTGTCATAAATAGAAAATCGGGAAACAACAAATGGATAGACAGAATAATTATAATCCATGTCTCAGTCCATATGATATCTAGAATGGAGGAATATATGATCACTTATCTAATGGACGCTTCATTGATTTGTTCAGAGTTTGACAGTGACTTTAAGAGCTACGATTGTTGGTCGGGTTATGAAGTCGTACTTACAATAATAGTTATTAGACTTATCCAAGTGGGTGATTGTTGGATTAGTGTCTCAGTCCATAACTATAATTGGTATGTACTTGACCCGACCCGGCGTGGTCCATTTGGGTTGCACTTCACCGGAACAATTTGTATGGATAGACTTATGAGAAAATGAATATTTATGATTTATTAATATATTATAAGTTCTAATATATTAATATGAAATCATATTGTTTAATTAGTATTGATCAAGAATTAATTTGGAACTAATTTAGTGATCAAAAGAGGCTAATTAAATATGGACTCTTTTATATATATATATATATATATATATATATATATATATATATATATATATATATATATATATATATATATATATATATATATATAGATATATATATAATGGGCCAAGATTCATTTAGGATGGGCTAAGAGTTTATGGAAGTCCTTGGATAGTCCATGGAGCTTTTAACCCATGGATCCTATGTAAAAGACAGGTCATGGGTATTATGATTTACATGGATGTAACCCAAATCCTCCATAATATATAAAGGGATCCTTGGCTTTTAAAATTGGTACTAGAGTGTGTGTTATAAGGAGAGGGCCAATTTTATGGAGCATAGATATTCTCTCAAGCCTTCCAAGTTGTTGATGGTGATTTGTGAATCCACTTGAGGCATTCACATTATTGGTGCTAGGCTCTTAAAGCTCCAAGGAATCAACCTCAAGAAAAGGTATGTCATCGAACTTGTTTTATTACCCAAGTATCAAACCTTTGTATGCTAGTTAGGGTAATACCTTGGAATCTTCATATTTGCATGTATAATAGAGAAAACATAGATCCAAGGTATTTAGGGTTGCATGTACACCATTGGATGTTGTAGTATGCTAAAAGTCAACAATATCTTCCTGGTATATTTTCAGTATAGTTACTACGAGGCGATTTTAGACCGGATACGGGTCAGGATCGAGAGCTGGCAGCCAGGATAGGCCAACATTGACAGAGGATCGTGTCAGGGAGATCATCCATGAGGATGTGCTTGAGATTGTCTGGGGTCAGATTCCGGAGATGTTTGGGTCTATCAAGACCGCGATGATGGAGTATTTTGATGATAGATATGCAACTATTGCTGAGACTGCTGCTTCTGCAGCCTCTGTAGTTGTGGCGGCTGCGGTTGTTGTGTCAGGACGGGTGTTTCAGTATTAGGACTTCGATAACACGAAGCCCCCGACTTTCGATGGAGTTCAGGACCCGATTGTTTCCATGAGGTTTCTGTGTGATGTGGAGGGATGCTTCTTCACTTGTTCATGCCCTGCTGACCAAAAGGTCAAATGCGCTCTGAACCTCCTGAGGTCCGGAGCGAATGACTGGTGGAGACTTGTTACAGGATCATACTCCAATGAGCAGTAGGCTGCAGTATCTCGGGATCAGTTTAGGGATATGTTTCGCACTGGCTACATTCTACGGTTCGAGCGAGAGAGGTTAGCTCAGGAGTTTCTGGATTTGAGACAGGGATCGGAGACTGTGACGGAGATCACCCGGATGTTTCTGAGAGGGTGATGTTTTGCCCGGATTTTGCTTCTGAGCAGGCTCAAGTGACTCGATATCTGAGCATTCTCAAGACTGACATCAGACAGTTCGTTTCTACCCAACGGTGTGATACTTTACTTGAGTTATAGGAGGCTGCTAGGCGGCGTGAGCTTGAGATTGAGTTGCAGTTGAGAGAGCGGAGGCAGGCCCCCGCGCAGTCGCAGCCGGCGTGGAAGGGGCTCAAGGCCGCTGATTCTAGGTCTGGAGGTCAGCATGGCTGCACTTGTGGGAAGTTCAGGAAGGTTCATTCTGGAGCTTATCGACCTAGTAGTGGGTGCCAGAAATTTGGCAAGGTGGGGAATTATGTGAGGGACTGTCGGCAGTCCGCCCCGGTTCCAAGTGTGAGGATCTGTTACCATTGTGATCAGGTTGGCCACCTGAAGGACAACTGTCCGTTGCTCGCCGCCAAGCCGACTCAGGCTCCTGTGCCAACGACATTGAGGATCACTAACGGGAGTCAGGATAGGGAAGAGCACCCAAGGGCTCGGGGACATGCGTTTCAACTCACGGCCGAGGAGGCCAGGACCGCACCAAATGTTGTGGCTGGTATGTTTACATTCCTTACCTCATTGATTATGTTTATTGTATGATCATATGTTTGTGCCTATGTTAGGTACGTTTTTAGTGAACTCCTTTCCTGCTCTTGTATTGTTTGACTCGGGGCCAAGTCGGTCATTTTTCTCTTGATCGTTTAGTAGGGAGTTCGGTTTTCCTTTAGGAGAGCTAGAGTGTCCGTTGCGAGTCTCCATCGCCAATGAACACGGGTTGTCTGCTTCTTTAGTCTATCGGGATTGCATTCTAGAGATCTTTAGGGTATCCTTTCCGAGTGACTTGATCTCGATTCCCATGGGGGATGTTGGTGTGATAGTGGGTATGGACTGGCTGAGTCGTTTTGGTGCCATGATCGACTGCGAGGGCCAGCTAGTGGTAGTTCGAACACCAAGTGGGGCAGAACTGGTTTTCTATGGAGAGGGCACTTGTCGCACCCCGAAACCGGCGGCGGAAACGTTCCGGGGCGGAGGACGTCATACGTAGTATCACAACCATTGAACATAGTAATCATAGTAAGAACAACCATTACATTGCATAAGAAAAGTTACATTCGTTTGAGAGTGGAGAAATACATAGTTTATATACATCAGTATATCAAAAGTAAAGATGAGACTTCTATACACTCCGTCTTCTCCAAAAGTAACGGGATACCTGTCTAACGAGAACCTGAGAATACAAGCAGTTTTAAAATATCAGCATAAAGCTGGTGAGTTCATAAGCATGTTTTGTAAGGAAAACCGGTTATTTAATCTTGTGATAAATAATTCATTTCCTTTAATAAAGATTTTTGTTATATCGAAAACCATTGTTACTGAGTTATGAATTACATAAGCATGTTTTCCCAGAAAATCCCATATTTTCTAACATGTAAGTTGGTTTCCATAGAATGAGAAAAACCTTGACTAATCATCAATAAGTTAAGAAAACCATAAGTTAGGATCCTGGAATTCCCCTCCAGTACGAAAGTAGGTAGTTTTAATACATAAAACTATAGATGAAAGAAAGAAATCCGTGAATAGAGTTAATTAATTTAGTATGTATCGTGAGTCGTATAACCATACTGATTTGACCCGTCACCTCCTTGACGTTTTTCAGGCGTCGATTGATTTTCAAAATTTGTCACCCCAGGCGTGCCCGCCTAACTGTAGCTAGCAGTTTAGGTGTGGGATTGTCAGTCCCGAATAGATCTATCCACAAATTTCACGTTCTCCCTCCAGGAGACTCTGGTTATACTTCCGGAGAGGATTTACTGGTAACCCGAAGGGTATATCGAGGATAAGTCTCACAAGTTAGTATTAACTAAATCACGGGATAACTGGTCGTCATCAAATTCGAAATTGTTTGGAACAAAGTAGATTATAAATAATTACATACAAAGTAATTATTTAGCATGATACTCTAGGTTTAACATGGATAAACTAAATCAGACATAGTTTATATATATTGACTTTGCATGAAATCTGAATCCGTAAAACAAGTAATAAATATCCCAAATTATTCCCATAATAATTTGAATGGTTTGAGAAGTTTTCACGCTGTTCTGAAAACTATGTAATTATATTTAGAAAACGTCCCTTATGCTCCGAATGTTACAAAAGGGATACAGTATCTAAAGTTTGACAGAAAATCGTATAATTACATCAGTTTTTAAGTTACAAAAACCTTTATGATTTGCTTGTATTCCCCCCCGAAAAACATGAAAAACTCGGAAAAGTGTAGGGGTATGAACTCACCAGACGAGAAATGTGCCGGATAGGATGCTAAGTGTCAATTTAGGGCTTGAACACGCTCGAGGATCCTATGTAACATGAGGAGATACATAATTGTATCTAATTAGACATTGAACTACTAATTAAGTAAGATAATACACCCGAGGCGCGAAAACACTTTATTTCAAGTGTTAGGAATGATCCGGGTTGCATCTAAGGAGTGTTGGGCCTTGATATGGAGTTTACTCTTCAAGTGTAAGCCCTTAGGGGTGTTTACGGTCCAAAGACCATATCCCCCATGAGTTTACGGCCGTAAACTCATGGGAATGGTGCATTTGGGTGTTTCAAGGTCTCATGCTTCACAAGGAAGGGTTCTAGGGTTGATTCAAGGGCTTAGGAAGTGTTTGGGGCTTGGAATGGACCCTTTATGGAGTTTACGATTTCTGAACCACTCCTTGGGGAGTTTATGGTCGTAAACACATGGGTTTACGGCCGTAAACTCATGTGTGTCCATTTTTCATGTGTTTTGGTGGTTGTAGGTCGTGCATGCAAGGTTCTAGACCCAAATGTAAGCCATACAAGGTGTCAAGGGCACTTAAACACCCTTTGGAGGTGTTTACGGTTTTGGGAGACTTTCCCAAACCGTAAACTCATGTTTACACTTCTCAAGCCATGTTTTAGGGTTCTAAGATCATTCAAGCAAGCTTCTAGGTCATTAGTCAAGCATTGGAAAGGTTTTTGGGGCATCAAAACCCCTTTTTAGGGTGTTTACGGTTCATGAATGTTCATGGACCGTAAACTCATGTCTAGTCCCATAAAGACATGATTTTGGTGTTCTAAGTTCATGCATGCAAGTTTCTAAGCCATAGCTAAACATTAGAAGAGGTTTGAAAGGGTTTTGGCGCTTCAAAACCCCCTTATGGGAGTTTACGGTTTTGGAAGGTGTTCCCAAACCGTAAACACAAGTTTTTGGGGTTTTTGAGAGTTTAACCCATAGATTTGCATGCATGTTAAGTTAAACAACAAGCTAGGAAGGATTACTTACGATTTTAGAGCTTGAATGAGGTGATTCTTGATCAAAACCCGATTTTTTGAGAGAGAGTAGAGAGAGAAAGTTCCAAGGTGGGTGAAAAGGTTCAAATGGAGTCCACTCAACCTTTATATGGGGTTGAGTCCACGGTTAGGTGGGGACACACCCAATCCCGACATTAAACGGAGTTTAAGATTTTACCCGATTAAATGACCGTAACCCGACTTAGTCGTAAATTAGAAATTTTTCCAAAGGATTATCGAGGGTATTATATGTGATTTTATTGATTTCCTACACGTAGGAAATTATGACAATAACCCTAGATGAATTATTTAACTTAAAAGTTAACGGACAATTTTAATAATAAAATAAATTTTATTAACGGAAAGGGTTACAGTGACGGAATAAAATTTCGGGTTGTCACAGCACTAGACTGGGTTTAGGGTTTTGCTTGTTAGCCAGGGCTCGACATTATATTCATCACGGGTGTGAGGGTTATTTGGAGTATGTGGTAGATATGCGGGTCGGGGAGTAGGTCTCAGTAGCGGATGTTCCAATTGTTAGAGATTTTGTTGATGTGTTTTCGGAGGAGTTACCCGGAGTGCCTTCTGAAAGGCAAGTCGAGTTCAGGATCGACCGTGTGCCAGGTTCAACCCCTATTGCCTAGGAGCCATACTGATTGGCACTACCTCAGGTGCAGGAGTTTTCATATCAGCTGCAGGAGCTTCTAGGCAAGCAGTTCATCCGTTCGATTAGTTCTACGTTGGGAGCACCGATTCTTTTTGTCAAGAAGAAGGATGGTTCACACCGGATGTGCATTAATTACCGGGAGTTGAACAAGTTAACGGTGAAGAACCGTTATCCACTTCCACAGATTGATGATCTTTTCGATTAGTTACAGGGAGCATCTTGCTTCTCCAAGATAGATCTGAGGTCCGGGTACCATCAGGTCAGTGTGAGGGAGGAGGACGTGGAGAATACCACGTTCCGGACTTGTTATGGACATTACGAGTTCGTGGTGATGTCGTTTGGGCTCACCAATGTGCCAATAATATTCATGGACTTGATGAATCGGGTACGCAGGCCGCTGCTCGATCGCTCGGTTATTGTGTTCATAGATGATATATTGGTGTATTCCAAGACCAGAGAAAAGCATGAGGAGCATCTCCGAGAGCTTCTGGGAGTTCTAAGGCGAGAACGGCTTTATGCCAAGTTCTAAAAATGTGAGTTTTGGTTGCGAGAGGTTTAGTTCCTTGGACATCTCGTAAACCAGGAGAGGATTTCGGTCGATCCGGCCAAGATCGAGGCCGTGATACAGTGGGAGGTTCCGAAATCTCCTACGGATATCAGGAGTTTTCTGGGATTATCAGGGTACTACCGGAGATTCATTCAGGACTTCTCCAAGATTGCGGTACCTCTCACTCGTCTGACGAGGAAGGGGTTGGATTTTTGGTGGGGCTCTGAGCAGCAGACGCCATTTGAGACTCTACGACAGAGACTTTGCAAGGCCCCAGTGTTGACTCTCCCTGAGGGAGTAGAGGATTTTGTGATATTTTGTGATGCGTCCATCACCGGGTTAGGGTCAGTCCTCATGCAGAGAGGACGGGTGATAGCCTACGCTTCGCGACAGCTGAAGCCGCATGAGACGAGATATCTCACACATGATATTGAGTTGGGAGCAGTAGTATTCTCCCTGAACATCTAGAGACATTACCTCTACGGGGTCCGTTGGACCATCTACATAGAACACAAGAGCTTGAGACATATTATAGATCAGCCGAACTTGAACATGAGGCAGTACAGGTAGCTAGACGTAGTCAAGGATTATAAATGCGAGATCCTTTACTATCCTGGTAAAGCGTACGTTATCGCAGACGCCCTGAGCCGCAAGTCGACTGGATCTTCAGTTACGGCGTCGTGTTTGAGGATATATGTGGATTCTCCACTTGTGAGCTTGATCACGGAAGCTCAGAATAAGAGTGTGCAGCAGGAGAATTAGAACATTGAGATGATCAGGGGCGAGATCACCAGATTCGTGCAGGATAGTCGTGGATTGTTGACCCGTTGCGGTCGGGTATGGGTTCCTGTGTCTGGTGGGGTCAGTCAGATTGTATTGGAGGAGGCTCATAAGTCTTATTTTTCTATTCACCCGGGGCCACCAAGATGTACCGGGATCTGAGTTTGAGTTACTGGTGGTCGTGCATGAAGAGGGAGATCGCTTGGTACGTCGAGAGGTGCTTGACCTGCAGGATGTTCAAGGACGAGCATCAGAGGCCGCATGGCAACCTGCAGCCTCTAGAGGTTGCCATTTTAAAATGGAAGCAGATCATGATGGATTTCATCACCAAGTTGCCAAGGACGGAAAAGGGATATGATGTTATGTGGGTCATCGTGGATCGATTGACCAAGAGTGCCCATTTTCTGGCAATTCGGGAGAGTTCGTCGGCCAAGAAGTTGGCCGATGTGTATATCTGCGAGATCGTTGCTCGCCACGGGGTATCAGTCTCTATTTTCTCAGACCGTGATGTTCGATTCACCTCCCGTTTCTGGCAGAAGTTCCATGAGGAACTGGGCACGAGACTGCATTTTAGCATCGCTTACCATCCATAGACAAACGATCACAGTGAGCGGACCATTCAGACCCTCGAGGATATGTTGAGGGTATGTGTGATTGATTTTGCTGGGAGCTGGGACTGCTACCTACCCCTTGAAGAGTTCTCCTACAACAACAACATTCACTACAACATTGGTGCTCCACCTTTTGAGTTGTTGTATGGGCGAAGATGTCGTACCCTAGTCTGTTGGGGCGAGGTTGGTCATAGGGTAATTGGTCGGACGGAGGTGGTTCTGCAGAATACGGAGATTTAGCAGATCATGCAGCGGTTGCAGACTGCTCAGAGTTGACAGAAGAGTTACGCCGACCGGCGCCGATCTGATTTGGAGTTTCAGGTCAGGGACATGGCGTTGCTGAAGGTCTCACCCCGGAAGGGTGTGATTTGCTTCAAGAAAAGGGGAAACTTGGGTCCCCGATATATTGGGCCATTTTGGATTATTTCCAAGGTTGGCAAAGTGGCGTATAGACTGGACCTTCCGGAGGAGCTACGTTAGATTCATAGCACTTTCCACGTTTCGCAATTGCAGAAGTGTATATTAGACGAGGATGCGGTAGGGCCATTGAATGACATGCAGGTCGACTAACGCCTGAATTACGTTGAGAAGCCAGTGGCTGTCCTAGAAAGGAAAATAAAGGTCAGGCATAACAAGGAGATATCTTTGGTAAAGGTATAGTAGCAGCATCGCAAGGGATCTGAGTGGACTTAGGAGCCAGAGGCCGAGATGCGGGAGCATTATCCAGAATTGTGTGTGAGATTAAAGAGTGTTCTTTGGTGCTTTTCTTGAAGGAGATTGAAGTTGGTGGTGCAAAGTTGAAGGCGTAATATTTAGATCCGGGCTTTCCATTGTTGTTGCTGTCATTCTAAGGTATAAAGTCGATACGTTGACCATCCCTTTGCTAGATCTCTTTTTTTGCAAGTTTATGGCCATTATTAGCTTATTTTCGGACCATTCTTGGATTTGAGCATGTTATGAAGCCATGGTTTCAGATCTGGACATCTTATGACCTCCATGGACTTAAAGTCGCCAACTTTTTATCAAGTCTTGGCCCTCATTCATGCTCTAAGTCCCTTAATAATCTTGATTGTAGTGTTTTAGCCCCTAGATGCCATGCATGGACGTAAAGCTTGCAGCTTTACGTGGTATCTCAAACCTAGGGGACCAGATCTATAGTCTGGAGGCATTAGACTAACTTGGAAAGCGACTGAATGTATTAATACTAGGACTACTAGACGAGTTGCTTAGCCAACTCGACGAGTTGAATCGGCTTTTCCCGCTTTCTGGACGCTAAACAACTCAACGAGTTGCTTTGGTAACTCAGCGAGTTGCCAAGAGCCTTTTCACAATTTTCCGAAATATGAAGGAACTCGACGAGTCAGTAGATGCACTCGACGATTTGGGTCAACATGGACTGTTGACCTTGACTGTTAACTTTGACTTTGACCATGGTTGACCAAGTTTGACCTTGAGGGTATTTTGGGTATTTCGGGATTTTGATGAGGTTAGTCACTTGGTGATTGTAGGCAATTGAGTTGGAGCTGTGAGTTGGGATTGATATTACCGGTTCAGCACTACTTGTGAGGTGAGTTTTCCTCACTATACTTAGGGGTCGAAACCACCAAGTCCGCCCTATTGGATTGATATCCTAGTAGTTATTGATATTTTGAGTATGAGTTACATATGCATGCTAGTTTGATACGCTAGTCTGGTAGATCTGTAGGACTACCTATGATATTGTCTAATTATGTGTATGTGTATGTATCTGCTACATGTCGACATGTTGTTGTTGGATTGGTGTCTAAGTCCATAATTATATTTGGTATGTACTTGACCCGGTTTGGCATGGTACTTTTGGGTTGCCTTCACGAAAGCAACATGACATGATGATTTATGAAGAGAGATAAGATATTATGGTTTATTAATATATTATATGAATAATATATTAAAGGAGAAATCATATTATTTAATTAATATTAGTCAATAATTAATTAAGAATTAATTATGTGGATAAAAGATATTAATTAAGTAGAGGGGACTGGAATTGCAATTATTGGATAATTGATTTGTGGGCTATGGATCCTTAGAAAGGAGGTGGACGAAATCAAGAGGGGAAGCCCATTTGAAATCGTTCAAGAGGCCTCATTCTGGCAGGTTCTAATGGACAGCTTAAGGCCTAAGCTATCCAATTAGGGTTTTGACTGAAACCCTAATAGTACACATATATAAAGCCCCCTAGGGCTTCATATTTCGGCTACCACTTGTTCCTAAGAGTCCTAGAGCCGAATTTGGAGCCTCCATATTCTCTCTTCAAGATCCTCCACTTGCCTCGGTGTTTGTAAGCCATTAGAGGCATCGCATTTGAGGTGCTAGGTTCTCACAAGCTCTTGAAGTTGAAGATTCTTGCTACAAATCAGAGGTAACATTCTTACTTGGTTATTTATGTAGATCTCAAGTTTTGTAGTATGCTAGATTAGGGTTACAAGCCTTGGATGAATTGCATGTACAATAGAGAAACCTAGATCCAAGCTTTATGGTTTTTGCATGTACACATAGGAATGTTCTTTTGTGTAAAACCCATCAGTTGTGTGGGTTGGGTTGAGGTTGTACTGCTCTGTTTTTTAGCCAACAAACCCTGGAGTATGCCAGATATGAGCTGAGGGCCAGGGAGGGCACGCTACAATCATACTAAGGACTCATAAGCATTCCAGATACAAGCTGAGGGCCGGACAGGACATGTCAAACTCGTACTGAGGGCTAATCATTTGACTTTCAGTCTGAGGACAGAATGAGCAAGCCAGAAATAAGATGTGGGCTGAGAGCAAGCCAGACTTATGTTGTGGGCTCAAGAGCAAGCCAGATATGAGCTGAGGGATAGGGAGGGCATGACAGACTCATACGGTGGGCTCATGGGTAATCCAGTCTATAGAGTTGTAAACCCATTACATGCTGTTATTGTTATTATGTGCACTATTTGTTATGTATCGGTATTTTGGGGGAACTCACTAAGCTTCTGGCTTACAGTTATAGATTTTGTTTCAGGTACATCAGATCATCGCGGGAAGGCGAAGGCTTGATCGTGCACCTCCTCGTTTTTCATGTTGTGATTTCTGGGAAAACTATGATATTGCATTGCTTTGAAAACGATTTGTAAACAATTGATGGTTTTGAAATGTTTGGAAGAGTTTAAATTTTAAATGAATTTTATGGATGTTACAAAGGAAAAAGAGTTTGCATCAAAGTTGAAGGAGCTGATAGCTAAGGATGCTACTAGGAACGAAGCACTAGAAAGGTCGATGGACGAGAAAGGTTATTTGAGGAACAACTGGACGGTATTAAAAATAAAGAGATGAAGTTTACTGCCATTTTGGTTTTGGAGGTTGGGCTAAAGATGGTGAAGGATGTTCAAGAGAACACGGTTGATTCTTGGGACAAGACTAAGTAGGAGCAGGCATTAAGGAACTTGGGGGATTATGGAGAAGATGGTGATAAAGTTGATGAGGGCATCAGAGAAGATAATTACAAGCGTCAAGGTGTTGAAGTCTAGAAAGAAAGTGATAATATTACTCCTTAAAGTTTGTGATGGTATTGGGTTTGTGTAAACAACCTTTTAATTTATGGTTTAAGACAATATGTATTTTGTAATAGTTTCTCTTAGGTTTTCCATGCTTACGGGTTCATGGTACGTTTAATATTATGAATGTTACGGTTGAAAATAATTGCTTAGTTCCATGATTTAAGAAAGGTAATTGTCATTAATAAATACTTTTAAAAGAGAAAAAACCTTGGAAGTGTATTTTGAAAATGAATCTGAAAATGATTTATTTTGTTTAAAATTTGATAAAAATATTGAGCAAAAACAATCCAATAAATAATTGGAAGTAAATCATTGATGGGTAGTCGGGATTAATAAACATTTTTCAGAAGATAACCTTTTTAGAGACGTAGAACAATATGTTTTGAACATGGGAATGAATACATGGAGGATTATGTACCTTATATGACATTTCTAGTGAGAGTTATATTGGATGACATCTTGAGATACTCCTACTACTATAAATATTTGGATTTGATTCAATATCTTTGTATCTTATCTTTTAGATACTCTGGTGTTTTAAAATTCATATCTTAGTGAACATGATAATGTTCAAATCTTAAGTCAAAATGAAAATGTTGTGTAATGTCATATTTTCACAACAAAAAAATTTCTTTTTTGTTAGAGTAAAACTCTCAATTATAAATCCATTATTAAGAAAACCTTTTATTCCAAAACACATTTATTGAAAATCAGAGTAATATAGGAAACACGGAGTTCTCAATGATGTTGATAAGTGTATACAGTCCCACCTTCTCCTTCCCATGATCACCGATAAAACCTAAAAAACATATACAACTGGGTAAGCACAAAGCTTAGTGAGCTCCCCCATAATACCCCATACAATAAACAACAAGCATGTATAACGGCCCAAGATCATCGGATTAGAATGCCCAGGCCCAATCTGTCCTTATATTAGAATGTCAATATGGAACGGGTCCATTTAGCCATCGGGCTAGAATACCTAGGGCTTATTGTCCTACCGCCTCAACCCAATCGCTCTTCCCGAGCCTCCATGCCTATGGCTTACAGCCGACCCATACCCGGTATCATGTCCTATAGCACAAAGCAAGACTGTATCAACCCACTACCACCATATGTCGACATATAAACAATGAAGCATCAAGTAGGCACATAATACAGGAAAACATCAATCATACATCTCACTACCACTTACTAGTCCTCTCATAACATACTGTCTCGCTACCATCTCTCCTCCATGAAATGCGTACCCATAAGTAAGAAGAGGTAAAATAGCCACTCGAACAGATGATCCTACTCTAGAGCCATAACAAAACAAGGAACATGCAAGAAAGTCTGGAAAAAGATTTCTCATGCTATCCTACATGACTACTTATAGCCCCTAGGGAACGCCACTAGATGCTAACCACTATACCACTACTACATCATCCTATCATATAAAGATATATACACAGATCTAGCAAATCAATATAACACAACAACATACTATCTTTTTCTTTATAAATAAATAAAAAAATGAGCTAGTCATGGTGTAAGAGAATATGGTCTTTTGATTATAATATTCAAAGGGACATGCTTTATAATAATGTTGCTTAAAGTGTTATGACCCATGGAATAAAGATTTGGTTAAAATCCTTAACATATGCTTTCATTAAAATTATTCTACGTAGCAAAAAACAACTAATTTTTTCACTTTCCCTCTCAATATGCTCTCTAGATTTTATTCTCTTAAATGGTTGAGTCATAAGAAGATGTTTGATACTTTACCACAATTCACCTTTAGAACGAAAGCCTTTTTTTGTTCTTAAATACTTAAGAGTATTATTATTATAAGCAGAAGACTAGAATCTTTTTAAGATGGATAAATGTTGGAGGATACTTATGGAGAGCTTCTTCCTTGGAGCTAAAAATCATCTTTATCAACTTCCTAATTTCCAGAAGGAACCAAATTCTTCAAAGGTTGTTTCAGATTCTTCTTCTTGGTTTTATTTAATCTTTTTAAGTCTTGAAAAATGATCTTTTGGTGGGAATAATACTAGTTTTATTTTGTCCAAATCTTAAGTCTTCCTTTGCTATATATATGTTTTTGAAACAATTTTTGAATCAAAACCCAAAACATTATGGGCTACCACCTCTACTGCCAACAAACCACAACACTATCTTTTGTCATAAGCGTACCCCCGAGAAACCAATTTCCACTACCATTAGATCATTCACCAACCACTACCATCTCCAATGGATGCTCAAATCCCAAATGTTGGCTTCATTACCATAAGCATCTCTCATTTCCTTTTCTCTCCCGTAATCCATATTTTCCCTATCTCTAACTGTCACCATCGTTAGAGGACCATAGCATGAGACATCGCCTTCTTTTATGTCACCATCTTCCACCCCTACTACAACCACATGACCACCATTGCATACTATAGGTTCACTCTCTCTATCTCTCTCACTTACTCACTCACTCAGTCTCTATTTATCTCTCTAAACCACTTTAAAACCACCTACCGCTTAGCCTTATTTGAAAACCCTAGAAAGTGTTTGAGTTGACGGTAATAATGCATCATCCGTTGCAACTAATGGTAGACAATCAGTGGTTGGTCTACACATATTCGGTAAGATGACCGATTACATGTATGTTATTGATTTTTTGGTTTGATTTTGTCTTATGTAGTTATCCTTTTTGATTTTGTAGATTTCATTCTGCATCGAGACTCGATTATAGGTATGAAATCACTCATATTTCCTCATTTTCTTTATTTTTTTCTCTTGAGGTAGCTTTAACCCATTTTCAGTCTGATTATTATATATGTATGGTTATTTCATTTTTACAGATGGTGTTCATGATCTATAAAACAGAACGGTGTTGATATGTCCATCTCTTAAACATAAAAATGACAAATCTACCAAACAAGACTCAAAGATAAACAAAGACAAACGAAAAAGTAAACATTACATAATTTGTTTTTTTACACATGATGTTGGAAATAAAAATACAAAGAAAGATTTGTTGTTATATTTTGGTGCAGGAAAAGGCTGATGATTTAGCGTCTAAAAAGCAAATAAGTTCAACCAAGAAGACACATAAAAGTGATGTCTGAATAAAGATGTGGTTCGTAGATCCCTTAACATTAACTTCTATAACAGAGAAATATCAGATTCCTTTTATGTCTAAGACGAATCTGGAATGTCCCTTTGTACTAGCAGTCTATAAACATCAAAGTCTTATAGATAGCTAAATGTGTTTTTGAGTATGTAATGATCTGGAATGGAATGAAAAAAGAGTTATAGAATACGTATTGCTACATATACCTATTTAAGACAATCTTAAATGTTTTCTTTCAAGAGGCTAAATGCAATAAATAGCTATTTACTTTCATTTTTTCTAATATATCAATTTATCTTTAGTTCTATTTTTAGTATTTGATCATGGTTGCAGAAATCGGGATTAATCATGGATTAATCGTTTGGCGTTTTCCAACCGACTAGGATTAGTGTGCTAGACGAAAATTAGGGATTAATCGGGTTTAGCATGATTAATCGGTCTTGGCGGGATTAATCAGTCAAAAAAAGTAAAAAAAAAAGTCAAAAATTCAAAAAAGTTAAAAAAACAAATTTACTTCAAAATTTTCAAATTTTCAAATTTTCAAATATTATAGCAAAATATTCATATTTTCGTATTTTCAAAATTTTAAATTACCAATTCTCTTATTTTCTGTTTTTGAAGTACTTATTTTTCTTAAAATATATTAATCTTTCATTAATTTTAATATTTTATTAATAATCTATGGGCCACGATTAATCTCTGATTAATCCCCTCCAAGACCGATTAATTCCTTAACACCAGTCGACCATTGAGCTACCGTCGAGCGATTTTTACAACCTTTTATTTTATTATTTTTTATTATAATTTCAAAGTATAATGTTATATTTACGCATGTATGTGAGTATGCGAATATGTTTGTATGTATGTGTTAAGAGTTAATCGGTTAGTTTCTTTTTACAGGGATTGACTTCATGGATTTTCAAAATGTCATAAATTGACTTGATCATGAAAATAACATTCTTATGGACTTGCATCTGATGTGCCTCATACTCTTCTAATCTCCGTGCTTGATGAGTGCATCAATCGTGATGATGGTATGATATAATATTATCTCATATTTCCTTATTTCTCATAAAAATTTCTATTTCTCTTAAAAACTGGTTTTATGAGATAATCTTTAAATATTTTGGCTTTTCGTTTAGGGTTTCAGTTTATGTATAAGGGGTTACATGTGCAATTTACAAGTTCTTTTGGACATTTAATATTTTGTAATATACCCCTGTTAAACTACTTGCTTATAGTCTATTGTTTTTCTTTATGAACATACAGTCAACCTCATATGCCTGAAGATATAAAGGGGAAAGGGGGTAGGGGAGTTATGAAAGGGACAGGGGAAGAAGAAGGTGTTGTGATATCAGTTTCTTATAGGTTATCCAAAATGGGTGAACATTGCTCAGATGGATTGTTACTTATGTGATATCCACCTTTTATATCAGGTAAGTAAAAAGATATAGTAATGTTTAACACTATGGCATATAATGTGTTATTTTGGTTATTAAAGCATTTAACTGTTTCCATATACAGGACATGCATCTTGTATTAATGAAATTGGGGCTACTATTGAAGCAAGACGAAGTGGACTTTTTAGGATTGTATGAACTAAATTTTATGATACTTCCATCAAATTATTGGTTTATTTTTTTCAATCCACTTTTTAATTAAATATAGGAAATTAGAATTTTTTTTTAACTCAGCTTACCATTTGTTCTATTGTTGACTTCCTTTTTTCCAATCTTTTATCATTTTATAATATGTTTTTATATTTCTTATAAGACTAGCTATAATTTTTTGTTTGCATACACCATTATCAAATGGAGTTGCTTTTACCAGGTTTAGTTAATTCATCCAACAAACTTTTTGTAACATCCCAAAGATCATAGAAATTTAAATTTTTCAAAAACAACTTCCCATTAACCATAAAAGTGTTTAAAAAACTATTGTTTGAAAATTAAATCATAATCAGTGTATCCCAAGATCCAATATCATAAAAACAGGAATATGTGCACGATCACGCCTTCGCTTTTCCATGATCCTCAGAAGTACCCGGAACAATAGACTGCACCGTAATCCAAATCTCTGTCCCATTATGGCCAATAGATGCTAGCATAATAAATATAACAAGGTACTACACAAATGACTATCCGTTCAAAATTAACCCGAGGATAAAATTTTCATACCTGTGATTTCTTGCGTTTCAACCTTGACCTCCTATCGGATTGTGGACATCTGGGCTTGCACTCCCTCTACTACCCATGTAGGACAGTCAGGTTTGAGATGACCTGACTGGTGATAGTGGAAACACATCTGATCCTTTTGCAGTGGCGAAAGACATGCCCTTTCTGTCCACACTTATAGCATTAGAACTTATGACAAGCAAACTCATGGGTTCCCCCACACTTCCCACATATATCATACCTCCCTTGACTTCCAGTACCTATGTTAACAACCTCAAACTCTTCGTCCATCGTTTAATGAGCCCTTCTTATCTTTTCGAGTCATATCCCCACATCAAGATCTCCCCCAGTAGTCATCTCATCAGTCCCACTCACAGTCTACAAAGTTGTAGTTCGATCCTCGAACTTGGCAATTAGCCTGCAAGTGATCCAATCGATAATACCAAACATATATTCTTGTAATATCTGTGAAACCTAAATGGTAATTGTAAGTCCCCAATCTGCTTGTGTATCAATCAGATCTGTTTGATGGTGCCGAATCCCGATCAAACGTATGATGCCAGATCTAATGAAGAAGAAGGAGAAGAAGAAGATGGTGTGTAACATCCCCATTTTTCACGGCCAGAAAAGATCGATTTTGTTTATGCTTGTTTGAAAATCAGAGTAACATTTTAAATAAAAGTGTTGCGGAATTTGTCCCAAAACAAAATATGATAAAGATTTATCAAATGCATTTCCAAAGAAATGTATTTCATTAAAAGACTCGGGATGTCATGTTCGATACAGATCAAAAGCATAAACAGTAAAATATAAGCCTTACTAAGTTATTTCATATCTACAGGCCTATATCCGTAATCCCTCATCCAAAACATCACAACTATGCTCGAGCGCCACTACCTGTAATACATGAAACTGAGTGGGTCAGGCTTGGGAGCCTGGTGAGCACATAGGGTTTTCAACCCACAATAAATAAGTTTATTAATTTCATCGATCAACAATAACCCCATTACCCGTTCCCGTTATCCTCACTTTACGTCCCTAAACACCTATCATAAGGGACCTAGCCTAAGGATCATCATCGGGATGGACACTACTGCTAAGGGGGTTCCTCAACAATAAATGTCCTAAAGGCAACCATGAGGGGGATGGAGTACACCGGTGAACACATCGTTCACAAACACCTACAGGTTGCGAGCCAGCTAGCGTTCCACTGGACTGTCTAGAAGAGTCTGTGGTCGTCATCCATACTCCGCTAGATGACAGGATCAACAACAACGACATCGAGGCCTCTCATCATTTTATCACACATCATCTATTACATCTACCCATGTATTACCGCAACATTTTTGTAGATATAAAATACATATACATTTTAAATCATTTAAAACATGTATAAAAACCTTTCATCAGCATAGACAGCAAGTATTCAGACAATATGCACACATAGCACGTAGTTTATATTAAATACTTCATATCTATGTGTAAGATGAAAGTAACTATGCACTCACCTGATAAGGTGGTGATTCTGAATTCGGACAGTGCTTCGTTACTTCTTAAAACAATTTCCCTCGACAAAACCTAGTATCATTACCACTAGGGTTTAGCTCAATATTCACCGAGACTAATTAATAGTCTAGCTATTATTATTATTATATAAGTTTTAAACAACATTATATAACTCATAATAATAGCCCAAATAATTATTATAAAGTCCTAATAACATTACTATATTAAAACATAAGCTATACTAAAGATAGGGTAGGCATAGCTCACTTTCAGCGGGTTTTTCGCAAAACCGGGCTTCGCTGGAGCAGCGTTCCCGAGCCGAAAGGCTCTTTTCTCGGGACTCCGGGAGCCTCGGGGCTTCCTTCGGGTGCTAGGGGGTTTACCTAGACTTTAGGGGGGCTTAGGGAGCTTAGAGAGAGAGTGTAAAGAGAGAAAGTTGAAGGGTGAGGTGTGAGGAAGTTGGAATGCCCGTCACCTCTATTTATAGTGCAAATATCTGATGGACTCGCTGTGACAACCGTCAATTTTTTGTTGGATTAGGTGTCTAAGCCCATAACTATAATTGGTATGTACTTGAATTGATAGCAGCACAGTCCTTTTGGGTTGCCCTCAACCTAGCAATTGGACAAGGAAATTATGAAAGGAGAGATATTAATTTATAAGATTAATAAATTAATATAAATGATTTATTAATATGTTAAAAGATTAATATATTAATTAGAAATCATTATGTTTAATTAATAGTTAGCCAGAAATTAATCAGAATTAATTTTGGGGTTAAAAGTATTAATTATAAAGTGCAGGGACTAGTTTGCAATTATCAGATAGTTGAGTGGAAGGCTCCAGAACCTCCTTGGAAGGAGGTGGAAGAAACCTATAGGGGAAACCCTAAGGATTTCATCCAAGGGGGCTTTGGATAAGGCCCTTGGGTTTGCTTAGGCCCTAAGCAAAGGAGCATTAGGGTTTTCCCTAAACCCTAGATCCCTCAGATATATAAGGAGCCTCCCAGCTCTCAAAATCGGTCACTCCTTCTTTGAAGAAATCCTATGGCCGAAATTGCATACTCTCTCTACCCTCTCTCCTTCTAGTTTCCTTCTTGCTAGTTCTTGGGTGTGATTCCATTAGAGGCATTACATTTGTGGTGCGAAGCTTCCAAGAAGATCAAGATCAAGATCAAGAGGATTATCAATTGTTTGCTATAACAATTGAAAGGTATGTAACTCTTAAACCCTAGTTAGTTATTTTCGAAAATAGCCTTTCTCCTCTAGGGTTCTTGTTTTTGCAATTCAAAGTTGTATGTTCAATAGTTAAAACATAGATCCAAAGTAGGTTGCATGTGAACTTAGGAATTGTTTTCTGGTTTATTTGTTTTACCTAAAACCCATCAGTGGTATCAGAGCCATTGTTTGTTTTAAATTGAATTGCTATAATTGTTGAATTGCAAATTAGGGTTTATAGCCATTAAACCCTAAAGGCCAAAAATTTCGAAATATGCTAGCCTTTTTTAGGGTTTCCTTGTTTTGGATAATAGTTGCCTTATTGGATAATTGAGATCAATAAGGAAATTATCATATCCCCATATTTTCGAAATCTATAAAGGATATGGATTAGGATTAAATTAATTGTTTAATTTAATTAGATAATCCTTACAAGATTTAATAAATTAATTAAAAGTTAATTAATAGATAAATATTAAATCTAGTTATTTGGTTTATTTAAATTTAAATTAATAGTTTAAATTTCGAAACTTATATAAACCTTAAAGTTTTAAAAAGTTTAAAACACACCTTATATATGTATTATAATTAAAAGTTAAATATTATATATGTATAAGAATATGGTCAGTCAAATCGCTAGTATGCCTCATTCACGAAGCTAGTCTATAAGGGGGTATAAGGAAACTGCCTATAAAATGGTAGTTGAATGGGTGTCCACTCTCACCCACCACTTCCTTGATTAGTGGAGGGTCGTTAGCAGAACGGGTTTGATAGGACAACTACTTCTCATTAAAAGTATAATGTTATTAAAGAAAGTACTAGAACATTATTTTTCAAAATCCCAACTCTATTTACTTTAGGAAAAATGTGAAAAGTATGCTAATCCATGAAATTTCACATTATGCTTTATAGTCATTAGTGGAGCGTGTGTGGTTAACCAGCACACTAAAAGGTACTGATAAAGAGTAGTAATGGGTATCTCATAATTGTCATTTTGATGGAGCGTGTGTGGTTTACCAGCACATCAATAGTTAATGATAAAGACAATGAGGTTACCAAGCACATTTGCATGGTTATTCACATCTTGTTTGTGATCATCGGCATCCCAGTAACAAATAGAAGAGCATAATCTGAGATTAAAACATGCCACTGAATAGTTTCAATGTATCTCAAAAGAATTAGGAATTTCACTTCGTTTATCTCGTCTAATGGTGGAATTGGTGAATCGTCATTCACCTACCTTTATGAAATTTACACTTGGATCTCGGCATCCCATTTCTAAGTTGTGAATCTTCATAGTTGGATCCTAACCTTGATATTATATCTTTGGGTTATTATATTGAGGTATCTTGAAATCTAACTAAAACTTTCTTTCTTTTCAGATGTTTACTCCTGGAAACACTTCTGCTTCATCCTCCTCCAACCACAACTTCTCTTTGCTCAACATTTGCTCCAAAGTCGTTATGGATGGCTCTAACTATAACGATTGGATGTGAAACATCAAGATGGCGCTACGATTTGAGGACAAAGAATATGTCCTTGAAAAGGAGCTCAAAGAACTTGATGAGTCAAAAGCTACTCCTGAAGAATATGCTGCCTATAAGAAACATTACGATGATGCTACCAAAGTGGCATGCATCATGGTGGCAACCATGTCCCCAGAACTGCAGAGGTACTATGAGGACTACTGGCCTTTTGAGATGAACAAGGACCTTATGGAAATGTACCATAAGCGAGCTCGTCAAGAAAAGTTTGAAGTAGTCAAGTCACTCATGGCTTACAAGATGAAAGAAGGGGAGTCGGTTGTGTCTCATGTGCAAAGAATGCAACGCTACATAGAGCGTTTGGTCAAGCTCAACATTCACTTTGATGAGGAATTCGCCATTGATATGGTCTTGAACTCACTACCTGATTGTTATGGTCAGTTTATTCTAACTTACCATTTGAACAACATTGAGCAGACTCTGGCCCAATTGCACAACTTGTTGCAGACAGCTGAAGCAGGGATGAAGGGTAAAAGTATAGCCTACACACCTGCAAGTGCCCCTGTCTTGGCTATTGGACAGGGAAAGGGGAAAAAGAGGAAAGGTCCTCCTAAGCAAAACTGGAAGAGCAAGGCTCAAGCTGGGTCATCTAGTAATGGCCCAAAGGCTAAGCCCAATGCTACCACTCCCCATGTTTCTGATCCAAAAGAGGCGGTTTGCTTTTATTGCAATCAAAAGGGGCATTGGAAGAGATCTTGGCCACAATATCTGAAAGATATCAAAGATGTCAAAGTAAAGCCATCTTCGGCAGGTATTTACAGTATTTCTTCTAATAACTCATTATCTCCTCGTTCATGGGTCCTTGATACAGGATGTGGTTTTCACATCTGTTCTAATTTGCAGGGGCTAAAGGAAAGTGAGGAGATAGAGCGAGGAAGGATAAACTTGATCATGGGAAACAGAAAGTCTTCACCAGTGACCAAGATCGGAGTTTATCAACTTTTGCTTAGTAATGATGTTAGATTAGATTTATTAAATTGTTGTTATTCGTTTGAGATGACGAGAAACATTATTTCATTTCATGCATTGTTCAGACAAGGTTTTAAATATTCTTTTAATGATTTGAATGGTTCAATTTCTGTTTATAAGAATGGTGTTTTTGTGTTTGAAGCTTTGCCTTGTGATGGTGTGTATGAAACAGTGACTTGTGTTGATAGCTTAGGAAATAGTGTATTTAATATTGACTTGTCTAATAGTGTAGACAAGGCATGCTTGTGGCATTGTCGTCTTGGACACATTAACAAGAAACACATAGCCCAACTCCAAAAGGATGGAGTGTTGGAATCATTTGACCTAAAATCAGATGATATGTGTGAATCTTGTCTTTTAGGAAAGATGACAAAATCACCATTCACAGGGTCTTGTGAAAGAGGTGAAGGTCTGTTGGACCTCATACACACAGATGTGTGTGGGCCCTTCAGATCAACTACAAGGGATGCTAATCGATTCTATGTGACTTTCACTGACGATTATAGCAGATATGGTTATATCTACTTAATCAAACATAAGTCAGAAACCTTTGAAAAGTTCAAAGAGTTTAAGCATGAGGTCGAAAATCAATTGGGCAGGAAGATAAAGATACTTAGATCCGATAGAGGCAGGGAGTATCTTAGTATCGAGTTCAACGACTATCTGAAAGAATGTGGGATAGTCTCACAATTAACTCCTCCTAGGACACCACAGTTAAATGGTGTAGCTGAGAGGCGTAATCGAACCTTGTTAGACATGGTTCGTTCTATGATGAGTCGTGCTTTGCTTCCTATTCACTTCTGGAGGTATGCCTTAGAGACAGCCGCCCACATCCTCAATCTTGTCCCTACAAAGAAGGTTTCCAAAACACCTCACGAAATGTGGATGGGGAAAGTTCCCTCGTTAGCACATATTAAAGTATGGGGTTGTGAAGCTTTCGTAAGATGAGAGACTCACGACAAGCTAGCAGCTAGAAGTGAGAAATGTGTTTTCATTGGTTACCCAAAGCAGTCTTTTGGATATTTGTTCTACAGACCTAGTGAAAACGTGGTCTTTGTAGCACGAAGAGGAGTCTTTCTAGAAAGAGAGCTCATATTCAAAGAGGACAGTGGGAGCACCATTGAACTTGAAGAAATTCAAGAATTAGCCAATGAAGGAACCTTAGATGACACTAGCACTCAACCTGAGGAAACAGTTCCGGTTGAACCAGTTGATAACTCATTACCTCTTCGAAGGTCCACTAGGGTGAGTGTGCCACCTGAGTTGTATGGTTTTCATATTACTTCAGAAGGTGACACATTCATAAGTGATAGGACACTGGTAAATTTAGATGAACCAGTCACTTATAATGAAGCAATGGCAGGCCCAGAGGCTTCCAAGTGGAAAGAGGCAATGGACAGCGAGATTAAGTCCATGTATGACAACCAAGTTTGGAATTTGGTTGATAGTGCACCAGGTCGTAAGACAGTTGGGTGCAAATGGATCTTCAAGAAGAAGACAGACATGGATGGAAATGTGCACACATTCAAGGCTCGACTGGTTGCAAAAGGTTTCACTCAAACCCCAGGGGTTAACTATGATGAGACCTTCTCGCCAGTAGCTAAGATTAAATCTATTAGGATATTGCTCGCCATAGCTGCCTTTCATGACTATGAAATCTGGCAGATGGATGTCAAGACTGCTTTCCTTAACGGGAAGTTGGCTGAGGATGTTTACATGAATCAGCCAGAGGGTTTTGTTGATGCAAAGTTTCCCAATAGAGTGTGCAAGCTTGAGAAATCCATTTATGGATTGAAACAAGCATCTCGCAGCTGGAATCTTTGCTTCCATGAGAAACTCAAAGAGTTTGGTTTTTCTAGAAGTGAAGATGAGTTTTGTGTATATATCAAGGCTAGTGGTAGTATAGTAACTTTTCTGGTGTTATATGTCGATGACATATTACTCATTGGAAACGACGTTCCAACCTTGAGAGATGTTAAGTCTTGGCTTTGAAAGTATTTTTCCATGAAAGACCTTGGAGAAGCTGCCTATATTCTTGGGATTAGAATATTGAGAGATAGAAAGAAGAGACTAATTGGACTTAGTCATAACACATACTTGGATAAGGTACTAAAGAGGTTTAGTATGGAAAAGTCCAAGAAGGGAGAGCTACCTATCCAGAGCAATACCAAATTGAGTAAGACTCAATGCCCGATTACAGATGTTGAAATAGATGACATGAGTCGTGTACCTTATGCTTCCGCTGTCGGATCGATCATGTACGCTATGACATGTCCTCGCCCTGATGTGGCATTTGCTTTGAGCATGGTCAGTCGCTATCAGGGAAACCCGGGTATAGCTCATTGGATAGTCGTTAAGAATATACTCAAGTATCTGAGAAGGACAAAGGACTGGGTCCTTGTGCTTGGTGGCAGTGATACTTTGAGAGTAGATGGTTACAATGATGCCAGCTTTCAAACGGATAGAGATAACTTCCGTTCTCAATCAGGCTGGGTATTTTTACTGAATGGAGGAGCAGTTACTTGGAAAAGTTCCAAGCACGATACGGTGGCTGATTCTACTTGTGAATCAGAGTACATAGCAGCGAGTGAAGCAGCTTGGTTGAGGAACTTCATCGGAGATCTTGGAGTTGTTCCAACCATCCAAGAGCCTATGGAACTGTTCTGCGATAATGAAGGAGCGGTTGCCTTGACAAAGGAACCAAGAGATCATGGTAAAACCAGACATATCGACAGAAAGTACCATTTTATCAGACATAGAGTAGAAGAAGGCCATCTTGTAGTAAAGAGGGTGTCATCTGAAGATAACCCAGCAGACCCCCTCACAAAGGGTCTGAGTAGGGCTAAGCATATTCAGCATGCTCGGAGCATAGGACTGAAAGATGATATTAGTTTTAGTAGTTAGATTTGTTTTGTTCTGAAACTTGTAACAAATTAAATGTAATTGACTTTTGGTGATTAAATAATAAAGTATTATTTATAAGTTTAGTTACTACCTTTTGTCGATTGGTTATTATTGTGTTTCATATTTTGCATGTTTTACTTCCCGAATAATATGATTATTCAAACTACACAGTCGCTCGTACTTTTGGAAGTAAGTAATGAATTAAGACTGTCATGAACTGGATTGTAGATTGTCTAAGGATAGACATGGCAATAGAATTGCTGCAATGTTCATGAGTACTCAGAAATTGAGATTTGAGTATTGGATAAACCCTCGCTCAGAGTATCACTTCATGGAATTCATCACGAGTAATACTGAGACAATAATATCTTATAATCTTGAAGCGGAGAAATATGAGTTGTAATTTACAAGTCGGTCATGCATTGGTGATACGAAAACGCATCAGTAAATTGGTGTTATAAAACCTATTGTCATGTATAATAAGTAAAAGATACAAGCATATGAGTCAACGTTTATTCGTTCCTTTTGCCCTAACTGGAAAAGCGATATATGTGGGCCCCTCGATGATTTGGTGTTCACTTATGTGCTGGGCCCAGCCAGGACTAAATTGATGTGTTCAATTAGAAGTCCTACATCATCACAAATCAGAAATCGGGAAACATAGATTCTGGACAAAGAGATTGATTTCATTCCATGTCTTATGTCTGGGGATATCTTACAGAACGAAGGATTATATGATCACTTATCTTAGGACATGTAACTGACTGGGTCAGAGTTCGGCAGCAGCTTTTGGAAGCTACAATTTGCTGGTCAAATTTAGAAGGTATACTAGCAATTCTAGTTACAGACTTATCCAAGTGGGAGACTGTTGGATTAGGTGTCTAAGCCCCTAACTATAATTGGTATGTACTTAAATTGATAGCAGCACAGTCCTTTTGGGTTGCCCTCAACCTAGCAACTAGACAAGGAAATTATGAAAGGAGAGATATTAATTTATAAGATTAATAAATTAATATAAATGATTTATTAATATGTTAAAAGATTAATATATTAATTAGAAATCATTATGTTTAATTAATAGTTAGCCAGAAATTAATCAGAATTAATTTTGGGGTTAAAAGTATTAATTATATAAAGTGCAGGGACTAGTTTGCAATTATCAGATAGTTGAGTGGAAGGCTCCAAAACCTCCTTGGAAGGAGGTGGAAGAAATCTATAGGGGAAACCCTAAGGATTTCGTCCAAGGGGGCTTTGCATAAGGCCCTTGGGTTTGCTTAGGCCCTAAGCAAAGGAGCATTAGGGTTTTCCCTAAACCCTAGATCCCTCAGATATATAAGGAGCCTCCCAGCTCTCAAAATCGGTCAATCCTTCTTTGAAGAAACCCTAGGGCCGAAATTGCATACTCTCTCTACCCTCTCTCCTTCTAGTTTCCTTCTTGCTAGTTCTTGGGTGTGATTCCATTAGAGGCATTACATTTGTGGTGCTAAGCTTCCAAGAAGATCAAGATCAAGATCAAGAGGATTATCAATTGTTTGCTATAACAATTGAAAGGTATGTAACTCTTAAACCCTAGTTAGTTATTTTCGAAAATAGCCTTTCTCCTCTAGGGTTCTTGTTTTTGCAATTCAAAGTTGTATGTTCAATAGTTAAAACATAGATCCAAAGTAGGTTGCATGTGAACTTAGGAATTGTTTTCTGGTTTATTTGTTTTACCTAAAACCCATCATTTTTGGCCAAGTCAAAATTAACTAAAGTCAGCAAGTCAAACCGGTCAACTCATCTAACCCTTGTACATTAGGGTTTCCATTATGTTTCTTATTGAACAACTCGCAATCTTAATACAAAGTATCACTTAGAGTTTTCAAGTGTTCGGAAATTCTAAACCCTAATCAGGGCAAGTGATGAAACTACTCGATAAAACATTATTCCTTTACCCTCAGGGGCATATAACTATCATAATGAGACTTAACGGGATGTACAAACCTTGCGTTGCGAAGCCAAACACTCAAAAAGGTCACAAAAGAAGTCTCTCCCAATCTCTTTCACTCTAACTCTCCCAAAACTCTCTAAGTAGGAGAAATCGCTACAAGTGTGTGTAATCTCTCCCAAATCTCTCCAAGTATGTGAAATCTCTCCCAAATCTCTCTCTGTATGAGAAATCTCTGCAAGAATGTCAAATCTCTCCCAAATCTCTCCAAGTATTGAAATCTCTCCCAAATCTCTGTCTGTATGAGAAATCTCTCCAAGAATGTCAAATCTCTTCCAAATATCTCCAAGTATGTAAAATCTCTCCCAAATCTCTCTCTGTATGAGAAATCTCTCCAAGAATGTCAAATCTCTCCCAAATCTCTCTAAGTATGCCAAATCTCTCCAAGTATGTGAAATCTCTCCCAAATCTCTCTCTGTATGAGATATCTCTCCAAGAATGTCAAATCTCTCTAAGTATGCCAAATCTCTCCAAGTATGACAAATCTCTCCTAAATCTCTCTCAACTTTTTATAATCACCCGGGCATCCCGACCCTCGAATTTTACGAAAACAACTCGAAAACGGAAGTCTATGCGAAAAACAGCCTTAAGGAGCCGAAACTCCTCTTAGGAACCGAAACTCCTCTTAGGAGCCGAACCTCTTAGGAGCCGAACCTCTTAGAGTCGAACCTCCTGAGAACCGAAACCCTCTCAACCGAAATGGACCGAGCGGTCGGTCTATTTCGGTCCCCTGACTAATCAGAACTGAGACCTGACTTTCGGCTCTACCCTTCTTACCTTCGGTCCGAGGACCTGACCTTCGGTCCGAGGACTTGACCTTCGGTCCGAGATCCTAACCCTCGGTCCCTTCTGATGAGCATGCCTGCGAGACCTCTCGGTTCCCATGGATAACTGAGCCTCACCTTCGGTCCGAGAGGCGACCCGCGCAGCCGAACCCTTCTCTCTCGGTTTCTTCTCCTACTTTCGGTTCTAAGGACTAGGACCGAACCTCCGGCCCCAAATTTCGGAATTTGGCAGTTTTTGCCCGGTTTTCAATAATTTTAGCGTTTTGAGTTCGTTTTTCGAGATTTTAACGCGGAATTTTCACCCAAACTCGTATTTTAACATAATAAACCCCAAATATTCATATTTTAATTATATTTTGGGGAAAATCCTTGCCTAAGAATAAAATCTAGTAGGTAAGATTTATGGGTGGAGTGTTGACTTTGCCTTTTTATATGACACAAGCAACCTCCCCATACCTTCATAGTACAACCCCTAGTCACTATTCACCCATACCTAGTCAATCATTGTCCTTTTCCCACTCTTTTTTTTCAGCCATAATGTTGATCAAAAGCTGGAGATATCCTCCCCTCTCCTCCCACTTTATTCACTCTTTCTTAAGAAGAACAAACACCTCTCTTCCACTTTCTCTCTCTAAAAATTCGAGATTCAAAGGCTGGTCTTGGCTTTTTCCTCCACATTTGGTAAATATCTTCCTCCCACACTTAGATATTCTACTATCTTTCATCCAAATCATAGATTGCTTACACAAATATCGTCATATTTGTGTTAGATCTTCAAATCTTCAAGCACCTCCCAAGTGTTCTTGAGTTGAGCACTTCTTTTCTCCATCATCCATCTACTGAAATCACTCAAGGTGAGTTCATACCCTTATCTTTTCATGTTTTTCTTAAGTTTTAAGGGGGGGAATACTGTTGGATAAGGTGTCTAAGTCCATAGTGATTAAAAGGAAGACTAATTAAATCATGGGCTATTGTATTTATATGGTGTGGGCTAATGCTCATTTGTTAATGGGCTAAGCTTATATGGAAGTCCATGGATGATCCATGGAGCTTTTAACCTATGGATCCTTGGAAGAGGAAAAGACATGGGTTATTAGGGTTTCACCCTAACCATGCACACTATATAAACAAGCTCATGTTGCATGAAATAACACGCTAGTGTGTGTGTAATAGTGGTGGCTGATTTCTAAGTGTTAGTATACTCTCTCATATATTTTCCAAGTTTGTGGTGATTTGTGATTTCCATTTGAGGCATTCACATTATTGGTGCTTGGCTCTCAAACTCCAAGGAATCAACAATCAACAAAAGGTATGTAATTCATCTAGTTCTTTTATGTTTAAAAGTTCCCCATGTCATGCTAGATAGGTTATAAACCTTGGAACATAATATTTTGCATGTACCTTAGACAAACATAGATCCAAGGTTTATTAGGGTTGCATGTACACTTAGGAAGTGTTAGAATGCTCAAAAACTCAACAATTCTATCTTTCATTCAAGTTAAAAATGTTCCCCATGTATGCTAGATAGGAATATAACCTTGGAATTCAACTTTGCATGATTATTAGACAAACATAGATCCAAGGTTATTAGGGTTGCATGTACACTTAGGAAGTGTTAGAATGCTCAAAACCCATCAAATACAAGTTAAAACACCAAGAACTCAACTAAACTCATTTAACAGCCTTCATCAGAAAAGTTCAACTCCATTCACGGACTGTTTTGGTCAACTTAAACATTTTAGTTTTCAAAACTGTATTAGGTACAAATAGTTCAGGTTCATACCTTTAAAATGACGACTTGCACATCACCATACGATTTTTCTAGATTTATGGTGATTTTTACAAAACTGCCTATCATTTCAAAAACGAATTCGGACCAGTCTGTGAATATGAACATTTTAACACAAGTTAAAGACTTCCAAAAATCATAATAAAAATTATGAACAAACTAGACACATTTTATGAACTCTCAGAATTTACGGATTCAGTTTTCGACTTCGTATGATTTTTCTATGATTTTTCTAAAACAGTGCAGAACGGTTAAAAACTAGTTAACAGCTTATAACTTTCATAACACTTTGTATTATGTTGAGCAAAGTGTATAAAAATAAGTTCTAAATATTGAATATATTTTCTTGTTAGTTTATCATCATAAACTGAAATTTAGTCATTCATGATAAGGTTTACTCATTCATTTCGAATACTTATAATAAACTTCAATAAGCATAGTTTATGGATTTTTATTACATGAAAATGGTTTTACTCTCAAAACAAATGGGTTTTTCATATCTTTACGTAATAAACTATAATAGTAATAGTTTAAGGATTTCATATCACTAATTTATTCAGAAAAGGTGATTTTACTTCCTTCATGGAAGAGGTTTTAATATCAAACTGTGTGTAAACTAGTTAACTTAGGATGTGAGGCAATTCTCTCCCCGTACGTTCGAGTACGGGATCCCAATTCCTGTAAGTTATAACCAGAGTCTCTTGTAGGGAGAGCGTGATAATTGTGTATAGATCTATATTGGGTTTGACACCCCACACCTTGCTGCTAGCTACAGTGGGACCTGCAGGTCTACGGGTGACAAGAGTCATAGTATCTTAACGTCTGAAAAACGTTGTGCAGGTTATTTCTCATCATAATATGGTTATAGCGACTCACATAGGTAGTTAGCAATCATTCAAGTTTACATGGAAAATTCTACTTTGAAAAAGGGTTTTACTTCTAAAACTAAACGAGTTTATGTCGATTTAAAGTTGCAAAAATTACTTTAAGTATGGGAAAATACTTGTTCATTTTCGGTCCTGGGATTTAGGACTACCTAACTTTAAAAAGGGTTTTATGCCGATTTAGAACCACTTTTATATCTTTAAGTATGGTAAAATACTTGTCTATTTTCGGTCTTGGGATTCTGGACTACCTAACTTTAAAAAGGGTTTTATGCCGATTTAGAACCACTTTTATATCTTTAAGTATGGAAAATACTTGTTTACTTTCGGTCCTGGGATTTAGGACCACATAACTTTTATAAGGAAAATATAAGATTTTCTTTGGAATCATATCTCTGTTAAAACTATATTTCATCTAGAATTGTTAGACTTCAGCTATAATTGCTAAGTGTATATGCTAGAGTTATATAAGAATCTAGTCATAATCGACTTAGAATTGGTGGGCCCGCCTTACTTCCTATTCCTTGTTTGGTTGTGGACCTAGGGCAGACCCATTATATTCGACGGTTTATTTAACTTAAATTTTATATAACTTATATACACTGGGCGATTATAGAAGGAAATCTATGGGCCTTTCTAGGGTTCATTATCGCATAACATAGAAGCATTCATTTCACTTAATAAAGAAAATATTGGATTTTCTGGAAACATACTTTGTCGCTTTTACAAGGAAAACGGTTTCTTTCTCAAACAAACTCTTATGAACTCACCAACTTAATTGTTGACACTTTTTCAAAACTACTTGTATTCTCAGGAAATCAGTGAAATAGGAAAACCTACAGCATTTTGAGGATGGGACGACAAATCGTCAAACGTTTCATTTTGTCATCATAATGTAATTGATTTTGAAACATGTAAACTTATTCCATGGTGTAACCTTTTCAATTATATTTATGATGGTTGTATTTACTTTGTGCACTATTATATTCGTTGTTGTGATACTATACATGAAGTCCTCCACCCCCGGACGTTTCTGCCATCCTTGGTTTGGGGGTGTGACACTCGCCGAGTCTTGACTCAGACTCGCCGAGTTGGTGCATGTAGCAGCCTTCTGGTGGTGCCACGTGTCCAATTCTGGTGGTGTCACGTCACCCAATATCGCGTATCAGCCTCCCGATTTAGAAAAATCATAACTCTCGCATACGAGCTCCGTTTTTGACGTTCTTTTTTTGCAACGCGTAGGTAAAAACAAGATCTACAACTTTCATTTAGACCTCGTCGGCTAATTCTC
Organism: Lactuca virosa; assembly: GCF_052849685.1. NCBI lineage: Eukaryota > Viridiplantae > Streptophyta > Magnoliopsida > Asterales > Asteraceae > Lactuca > Lactuca virosa. Next base: position 205,316,936 of record NC_136433.1, read on the forward strand.
GACCGATCTTAAATTTAACAGTAGGAGGAGATTAGACTGCTAAATGACCGCGAAGAATTCATAACTCCTTCATACGGACTCCGTTTTCGTATGTCTTTTTACCGTTGAGTTCCTATTAATGAGATCTTCAAGTCTCATTTAGGTCGCGTAAGCCAAAAAACGCTCGAACTAAAATTCGAGTTTCGGGCTGTACATTGTTAAGCCGAAACTTTGAAAAATCATAACTTCCTCATACGAAGTCAGATTTGGGCGTTCTTTTTATGGATTTTCTCGGTTTAACATACTCTACGACCTTGGTTTAGGTTACTAAGGCTAAAAAGTCTTCTATCGTAAATTCACTTTTTACGCTTCTCGGTGTCGTGTCGGTTCCGTCGCGAAACTTCGACGGGTCATAACTTCTTCGTTATAACTCGGATTTCGGCATTCTTTATATCCCCGGAATCCTTGTTTCGACCACTACAACTTTATGTAAAGATATCGGGCTTATCTCACACTTCAATTTTGACGCTTATTTTTATCCTTTATTTATTTTAAATTTATAAATAAGTAATAAGCATATAAATGCACATAATTCACATAATACTCAAACAATTCATCTTTATTACTTCCAAAGGAGTTACAATAGTTGACCTAGACTATTACATCATCTGATAATGCTTAGCCCCGAAACACGGGCGTTACATGATGAATCTTGTATGATTTGATTAGAATGAAGATCCAAATACAAGATTCACACACAACTTACACACACTTAAGCTCCTCTCTTCTCTCTAACTTTCTATCTCTACCATATGCTCTCACACCCATGCACTCATCACCACTAATACATTATATAGTAGACATGGGTCGTGAATGGGTTCACGGTCGTGAACAGTTTTCAGTCCTAGACAAAAAATTACAATTTCCTAGAAAAGCAAAGTATAAACCATAATTTAGACCCAACAATCTCCCCCTTGGTTTATAGATTTCTTTTCTAATTGACCCAACAAGCTCCCCCTAAAAACTAGCTGTCTTTTCTTGTCAATCTTCATTCGGAGCTTGGCTTCAGCATTAATCTTCAAATTCTTCACAACTTCAAGATAAACTTGATGAATCTTCAATGAATGACTTCATCTTGAGCAGTTGGGCTTTTCATCAAAATTTGACGTTGAACGCTCGTCGGGTGAGGAGGCTTGATGTACTAATTCTTGAAAGATAGCGCTTTCACCTTGAGAATCTTCAGAGATAATATCAAAAAGAACTAATCTTCTGGATCACTTTAGCAGGTTCATAGATAGCAGCAAATTGATTGAGGAGGCTTCAATACAATCTGTCACATAATCTTCAAGTGCAGCTTCACCTTTCTTCTGGGGTTGAAGGATTGAATGTTGAAAGAATAGTCTTCATTTCTAGCTCCTTCGAATAAGAATTCTTCGATGATCATGGATGAAGCTTTGGCTCAGAAATTTTCGATGCAGTCTCCATGAGTCTCGTCTACATCTGAATTTACTTTTCAAGACAAAACAAAACTAAAAGAAAACTAAAAACACAATATTTTTGGATTTTTTATATTTTCTGAAAAAATAAAACAGAAACAAAAATATTTTTGGATTTTTGATTTTCTGAACAAAGAATAAAACAGAAATAACACTATTTTTTGGATTTTTTTAATTTTTCTGATTTTTTGTTTGATTTTTGAATTTTTTTTTTAATTTTTCTGATTTTTGTTTGATTTTGTTTTATTTTTTTTTAATTCTCCCCCTAAATTTGTGCATAGAGGAAAACTATGAACAAATTTAACAAAAACAAAAAATATTTGGGATCAAAGTTGTCAAGCAATCCAATATCGTTTATCAGCACACGCCTGCATGTCTAGATCTGGTCAATCACTGGTATTGTGGTCCACTTAAACACAAAGGATGTTGACAATTTGGACAGATTATAAGTGACAAGTCATTGTGATATATATTCCTAAATGGAAATTTAGCTGACGACGACCAAGGATATTGTTGTCCACTTAAATTAAGCAGCAAGATCTACAGACAACCTATTAAATGATTCTATTTTAGATGTACTAGAACATGTTTCCCACTTCCCGATATACCCTGGTAATCAAGAAGTTCCAAAGAACTCCTTACTTTAGGTGAGTATTCAATCATTAAGAAAGAAGTCAGATATAGAAGTGCATATGTTGTATCACAGGTCGGATGTCTTCCAATCACACAGAGGGAACAACATATGACTAACATAGATAGGGGTTTAGAGAGATGGTAGAGTGCATATGTTGTGTCCCAGGTCGGTTCTTCCGATCACGCAGAGGGAACAACATATGGCTAACAGATAGAAAGAATTTCATAGATATGAAAATGCATAAAGATAGAGTTGCTTATGTTGCATTCCAGGTCGGATATGTTCCAATCACACAAAGGAAGCAACATATGACTGACAGATAGAAAGCAAGAAAATAATTTCCTACAGACCTACTTTATCAGAACTCGCAGTTTCCCTATCAATACCAGAATTAAGGACATGAGTCCATACATCAAGGAAATGTTCAGCCACGGTTCTAGATTATTAACTTTTAGTGTATCTCGCAGGCTCCCATGTTTATCTCACTACTCAATCTACCTGAGCGTCGTATGGTCAGTCCAAATGAAACTATCTAAGTTCATATTAGTCAAGTCCTTTTAATTTTTCAAACTGAGTCTAGTCCTTTTGAATCCTTTGTGCCTACCAGCACATTGAATACAGAGTCTAGACAATTTGGATTTAGTGCATTACACGCATCATAAATTGCCCTTTAGCACTATACTTCATATCACTTCCCAAACAATACCTACTAAAGAAAAACTATAAGAAAGAAAATAATTATCTTCAAAACGAATCAGTGTAAGATAAACTCAGGAGTATCGAGAAGAAAAATCAAACTGTAAGTCACCGATGGAATTTGCATCCAGAAGGTCTGAGAACAGCACGCATAATCTCAGAACAGATCCGAAAATTCTTCATGTCATTAAGCATATAACTCCATTTGTGATCCTCTCATTCCTTACTTCCTTTCCCGCAAAGGACACATACTCTCAAGAAAAGTTCTGAATGTTGTACAGTTGAGAGATGTCCCCTATCATGTGCTTGGAACAGCCACTACCAACAAACCGAAGTCTGATGATATGCCTCCATAGCTGCTCCGACACAGAGCGAGATTAGTTGGTCTTTGGAACCCAGTCCATTTTGAAACTGGGTTGACCTTTGTCATCGGTGCAAGGAACTCTCTCCCATGACATATCCTGTTTATCACAAACAGAATATGAAGAAATATTAGACGCATTAGATGATTTGGGAGATTGAACCTTTGGTACCCATCTGTAGTCAGGTTTAACCCATTTCTTTTTCGAGCGGATGGGTGCCTCGGCACTTGATTTTGAACTTGAGGTGTGTTGTTGAGATGACTTTGACCTAGCCGGTTTTGGTTTTGTTGGAGCATTTCTTGAAATTGGCTTCTGGGCCGGCATTACCTTCTTGCCCTTGGGAGTTGATTTCTTGGCCTTGGGAGTTGAACTCTTGCCCTTCGTGGCATTCCAGTCGCCATTGTCTGAACGTGACCTTGAGGTGTTTCTTTTGAAATCTCCCTCTTAGCACGTTCTGCAACCCTTGTGCATAGTAGGGAACGTATGCGCGATTTGGATAATTTCGGGCAATGTGTCCAGGTGTTCCACAGTGAAAACATGTCTTTCTCTTCACTGGGAAGTTGTTTCTTCCTGCCCCTGCTGGCGTGTCTTTGCCTTGTCGCTAGTTGTTCCCACATGCACGCTTGCAATAGGCACTCTGTTTCACTGGAATTGGTGGCCTGTATTTCTCAACCGCAAGTTTGTCAGGGGTAATTGAGTTAGAAGGAACAAATTCAAAGTTCAAGGAGTCATTGGATTGTTCAAAATTGCTCTCCTTGTTCTCTTATTCCACTACTTTACCTGAACAAGAAGTAGAAACATGAGTATTTTTCATCTCAGCACCCTCAGTTGGCCCTGATTGTTCAGTCTTAACTGAAGCCGAAGCAAGGGGTTGGCCATACTTAAGGTGTTCTTCATTTTCAATTTCTTCTTTGGTTAAAGGGTTAAACTGATAAGTGTGATTAAAAGGAGGAGGAACTTTATCATACCCTAGACCCTTGGTTTGATTATCTTTAAAACTCAATTGTTTTTCAACTTTAAAAGTCAAAGTCAAAATTTTAAGTAAAAAGTAAAAATTAAAAGTCAAAAATTAAAAACTAAAACTTTTTGGGTTGAAAATGAAATTTAAAAATAAAATAAATTGGTTTTTGGGCTAAATATGTCAAAATGCGAAATTAGGAACCGAGAAAGGACTCCTTTTGAATTAAATTTCGAAGGATTATTCCATCTAGCAAGCTAGATCAACTGGTAAGGCGCGTTGGCTGATGAAGCGAGGCACCCGGGTTCGGATCCTGGTAGCCCCAAAATCGTTTCCTATATTTTCAAATGCGTGTGCGAGGATGCGAGGACGTGCGAGGATGAGGTGCGAGGCCGAGAACGATGCTGCTGAGTCGTAAACTTCGAAGGCCGTGAACTTCGGACCGCAAACTCCCGACCGGACACGTGCGAGACTGGCCGCACACCGAGGACCGTGAACCCCGACCGAACACGTGCGAGGCTGGCCATAAACTCCGAGGGCCGTAAACGAACTTTGGGCCGTGAACCCTTCTTGGGCCGTACACCCTTGAAAGGCTGTAGACCCTTCATCAGATGCGAAGAAAAAAGACTTTTTTCACATTTTTTGCTCCAAAACTCGTTTTTCATCAAAAATACAAAGAACAAACCCCCCCTAATTTTTAGAGATCTGTCCAAAAATGCAAAAATCCTTCAAAAATAAGATCAAATAAGCTCCAGATCTGACAAAATTAATTAATACAATCCAAGCTCTGATACCAATTGTAAGTCCCCAATATGCTTGTGTATCAATTGAATCCGTTTGATGGTGCGGAATCCCGATCAAACGGATGATGCCAGATCTAATGAAGAAGAAGAAGAAGAAGAAGATGAATCTTGTATGATTTGATTAGAATGAAGATCCAAATACAAGATTCACACACAACTTACACACACTTAAGCTCCTCTCTTCTCTCTAACTTTCTCTCTCTACCATATGCTCTCACACCCATGCACTCCTCACCACTAATACAATATATAGTAGACATAGGGCCGTGAATGGGTTCACGGCCGTGAACCAGTTCACGGCCGTAAACACCAACTGCGTCGTGAAAAGTTTTCAGTCCTAGACAGAAAATTACAATTTCCTAGAAAAGCAAAGTATAAACCATAATTTAGACCCAACAGTAATCATCTCTCATATCTAGTCAATAGTCAGCCCCGATCTATCCCGGCCATCAACTCCAGATCCTAAACCTGATCTACTTGTGAACTCCATGCTGAAAACGAACCAAAATGCATCAGAATTACACAATACACATCGGTACCACCACATGACAAGACTACCCATCGGGTTTGTGACTTCCTTGCTATGCGTACAGGTCTTGTGCCTTCAGTAGTACGGGCCCATACTACCTTCCATACCTACCCGTATTTCTCTAAAGGAACATCATAACCTCCCAAAAGTATGTCTGACCCCACCAAAATCTGGTACCCATACCCGACCATATCGGGTCAATAATCCATGGTTGTTGCTAGTAAACATGTCAATCTCTCCTCTTATTCACTCCTACTTCCAGTTCTATTTCTTTACTCCCTCAGCCTGAGCCTCTCTAACCATATCCAATAATGGAAAATCAATCTAAATCCTCATACAAAGGCTCCTAATAGCAGGGATAGTCATCTTGCGGCTCAAAGCATCAGCGACCACATTCGCTTTCCCCGGTTGGTATAGAATCTCGCAGCCATTGGAGGTTCCCTTGTGAAATGGGAACATATTACCATGGATTTCATCACCAAGTTACCTCAGACAACTAAGCAGTTTGATGCAATTTAGGTTATAGTGGATCGGTTGACTAATAGTTCCCATTTCTTGGCTATCTATGAGAGCTCGTCGGCTGAGAAATTGGTTGATGTTTATGTACGTGAGATTTTCGATCGGCAAGGCATACTAGTGTCCATTGTATCTAATTGAGATGTTCGGTTCACATCTCGTTTTTAGCAGAAGTTCCACGAGGAACTGGATACGAGGTTGCATCTTAGCACTGCTTATCATCCGCACACGGATGGTCAGAGCGAGCGGGCCATTCAGACACTTGAGGACATTTTGAGAACTCGTGTCATAGATTTCGGTGGGAGCTGGGACTCATACCTTCCCTTAGGTAATTTTTTATACAAAAATAACTATCACTCCAGTATCGGTGTGCCGCCTTTCGAGCTCCTCTATGGGTGGACTGCGGTAGTCCTTCAAACGATAGAGCTTATTTAGAATATTAGGCCGAGGCTATAGACAGCTCAGATCCGGCAGAAGAGTTATGCCGATAAGCATCGATCGAAGTTGGAATTCTAGGTTGGTGACATGGTCTTGTTGAAGGTATCACCCTGGAAGTGTGTAATAAACTTCAGGTCGAGAGGCAATTTGGGGCCCCGACATATTGGGCCATTTCGGGTGATTACCAGGGTTGGCAAGGTCGCTTACAGACTGGATTTTCTTGAGGAACTCAGTCAGATCCACAACCCTTTCCACGTTTCACATCTTCAGAAATGTGTAGTTTATGATTCAGCAGTTGCTTATTGGAGGATATTCAGGTGGATGATCGCCTGAATTGTGTTGAGAGACCGTTGGCGGTTTTGGATATGAAGACGAAGACCCTACGCAATAAGCAGGTGCCTGTGGTAAAGGTCTAGTAGCAGCATCAGAAGGGTTCCGAGTAGACATGGTGTTGGATTAGGTGTCTAAGCCCACAACTATATTTGGTATGTACTTGATTTGATTATGAGCATGGTCCTTTTGGGCTGCCTTCACTCATGCAACTTGATAGTATGATAAGTGGAGAGAGAGTAGGATTTATTATATGAATAATAAATTGGTACTCATAATGATTTTATTAATAAATTATAAGATTAATATATTATTTGGAAATCATATTATTAATTAGTGATTAATCAGAAATTAATCTAGTATTAATTTTAGGATTAAAAGGAACTGATTAATAATGGAGGGACTGGTTTTCCAAATCATTGATAGTTGCAAAATGGGCTGATGGACTCCATAAAATGGAATGGAGGAAATCCAATAGGGAAGCCTTATAGATTTCGTCCAAGGGCTCTAAGGAAGGAGTACATGGGCTGCTTAGGCCTTAAGCAGGAATTAGGGTTTCCTCAGCCCACACAGCTATTTAAAGACCCCTCCATAAGGAATTTTGGCTCTTAGCTTTAATAAACCCTTGAGTGGCCGATTTCATCATCTCTCCAAGTTATCCTTTGCATTGAGTGTTTGTGACTCCATTATAGGTGCAACACTTGGGTCACTAAGCTTTCAAGAGTCAAGATCAAGCAACGATTGTTCTTGTTATTATAATATAACAAGTGAGGTAATGATCACACCCTAGTTTATATGTCAATTTCGAAATTGTATATGCTAGTCTTAGGGTTATTGCTTTGGAGTTTGTATTTCCATGTTCAATAGAGAAAAACCTAGATCCAAAGCATTAGGGTTTCATGTAAACCATAGGAATGTTGTAGTGCTCAAAACCCATCAGTTGTATCGGAGCCTAGGATATTTTTCAGTTAAATTGGTGCAAGAGTAGACTGCCAAAAGAACAAGAAATCGAAAAATATTTTCTAACTGATAGGAAGACTCGACGAGTTGATGGTCAGACTCAAAGAGTTGCATGAACTCGACGAGTTCAGTTGGCAACTCGACGAGTCGACTTGCCTGGTGCCGGATTTTTCGATTTTTTGGTCAGATTTCGATTTGGATAATTACCATAACTCGTTTTTAATGCCTAAATTTGATTTTTCTGATTGGTATGAGATATCCTTATCAAAATTGATGGATGTGGTTAATTATGGATAATATAAGATTATTTTAATTCTATTATTTGACCTAGTAATTTTGAAAAAGTTTTAAATTACACCCTTTTGGTTTTATATATTAAATTTGAAAATAAAAGTTTTAGTTTTGGAAATTTAATGGTTAAACACAAGTATTTTGAAAAATTTCAATAGAACCTCTAAGGACACCTTAGTGTATTGGTATGGCTAATAAGAGGAATTGGGAATTGTTGAAATGGTTAAATCAAAAAGATGAGTCATACTTCGTTCCAAAATCGGGTCTTAGAATTTTACTCTAAGATTGTGCCTTGAGTGACATATCTTAAGTAGGTTTATAACGCCTTATGAAATGTGGAGTATAAAAATGTTTTCTTTCTCTTGCACATTTGAAATTGGTAGTTGTGATGTCTTACATAATACAAAGACCAACTAAGACCAATTATATGAAGTGTTTTTCTTGATAAGAACCCGCACTAACTCTTGAATAATTTTCTGTCAAGGAATGTTTCTTGACAAGAGAATCTTATATGTCAAGAGGTCAGTGGGAGTCTTAATGATCTTGAATAGTTTCAAGAACTAATCAAGAATAAACCTATTGTTTATCACTAGCACACGACTTGAGGTTCGTAACATATCATGTTGACATATTCTTGTTTCTGTGTTATTCCATCTAATTTGACTATGCATGTGAGTTCTATGAGTTCTCATTTGAATGCATCAGGCAAAGCACCTTGATCAATGAAAGTACATTGAACAATATAGGTGAGCTGCTCAACAACCTGGAAGAAATGGTAGACCCTTGTGCTACTAAATGGCAAGAAATTAAGATTGAGCAAGTTCAGTCCATATGAGTCTGGATTTGTCACAAACCCAGTCTTGTGATTATGACAAATTCACATGGATAGGAACACATACACCATAAATTCTAAGTGGTAAGAGGTTTCTCTCTACTTCATGAAAATGATTGTGAGGAAACGCTTTCACTAAGTAGATTTTAAGGAGATAGCAGTTGTGTTAATTATGTTCTCAAATTTGATTATGATTACGGCATCCCTCTTCATAGTTCGAATTGTCAGAAATGGAAAATAGTTTAAACATTTGAGACTTATTGTTCTAAGTTCTGAAATAGTTTAAACACACATGTAGGCTTTCTAATGAAAGGTGTATAAGCTTAAGAAGTCCAGATAAGGACTTATCAAAGTGTCTCGTATCAGAAATCTGAACTTTGGAAAGAAAGTCAATAAGTATTGATTTCTAGAGGTCCTTCTGATTTCTGGATACATGTCAAAGCTAGTGGGAGCATAAGTGTTATGCTATTAAGGATATAATTAGTATGCTAGTGGGAGCATAATCATTATGATAAGTATTGCGAGTTAGCAATTCTATTTATGGAAACAATGTTTTAATTTGCAAAGTTCCAGAGTTTGAAAAATTGTTTCGCTATAGTAGGATTTAAGGGAGAGGAACTCAAACTTCATTTCGAATCGAAATTTTTTTAATGAATGTAATGTTGAAATGTTTCAACATTGGAAATTTTATATATGTGGAAATATTATAGCAGGAGATTGGTCAAGTATCATATCTTTATGTAAGACATTATGAATCGTATCCCATATACTTCGGGTATAGGATCGATTGCATATGCTATAATATTCATGTGTTCTATTTTTCCCAAATTCCTAACGCATGAAGAGGGAAAAGGACCAGAATTTGACGTGACTAAAGTTGTTAAACAACTGTCAAGGACAATCTAAGTTTTACCGAAGATTGGTTGCTTATAGACAGTTGCAAGTATAGTAATGGATGGACCATATTGATATAATTCTGAATAGATAGGATTCTATTAAGAATGGGTAGTCATATGGAAATTATGGAAATGTTTCCATAATTGGAGTTCGATATTGAAAATATATGTGTAGGATTAGAAACCTTTATGCAAGTAGGATTTTCAAAGGAATGTACTTTGAATTTGACGCTTCGCTTCCATGGAATTGTTTTGTAACAAATATCCAGTGGAATGTTTTGTAATATCATTGGCAAAGTCATCGTGACTTTGGTTCCTTGACTAATCATTGCATGATAGTTTAGAATCTAAAACATTCTAATAGTGACAAGAATTTGGTATTCTTACACTTATAGATAAGGATTAGGAATTGTGAAATGAGTATCATTGAAATGTGTTCATTTGATCTGTTTCACAAAGTAAGGACTATAGATAAACATAGTGTGCGTGCTTGGAGCATGGGATCACTATTGTTTTAATTCAAGTAATTAGTTTATTAGTCGAAACATTATACAATGAATAATGTATAATCAATATGGTGATTAAATAATAAGTTTTTTATTTATATTCAAAAGTTTTGAGACCATACTAGATTAGATTATGCTTGTGTTTCACTTCGCATGTTTTACTTCCCGAATAATAAGATTATTCAAACATCCACAGTCAATCATACTTTAGAAGTAAGTAATGAGGTAAGACTGTCGTGAATCCGACTGTAGATTGTCTAAGAGATTAGACATAACACAATTTCGCTGCAGTGTTCATGAGTACTCCTGAAATAGGATTTAAGTATTGGATTAAACCCACGCTCATTTGAATCACTTCATGGATTTTATCACGAGTGATTGTGAGACGATAATATCTTATATTCTTGAAACGGAGACATATGAGTTGTTGTTTACAACTCGGTTGCGCATTGATAATACGTAAATGCATCAGTAACTTGATGCTATAAAATGTATTGTTGTGTGTGATTTGATGAGTAATAGTACAAGCATATGAGTCGATGTTTATCTGTTCCTTTTACCCTAAGGGATAAAAGCGATATATATGGCCCTCGATGATTTAGTGATGACACCCTAAGCGCTTGGCCAAGCCTGGACTAAGTTGATGTGTTCAATTATGTCCATATGATATCTTGTAGAATTGATGAATATTTGATCCCTTATCTAAAGGACGCGTTACTAATAAGATCAGAGTTCGACAGCGGCTTTTGAAAGCTACGATTGCTAATCAGATTCTGAAGTCGTACTTGCAATAATAGTTATTAGACTTATCCAAGTGGGAGACTGTTGGAATAGGTGTCTAAGCCCATAACTATATTTGGTATGTACTTGATTTGATTATGAGCATGGTCCTTTTGGGTTTCCTTCATTCATGCAACTTGATAGGATGACAAGTGGAGAGAGAGTAGGATTTATTATATGATAATAAATTGGTACTCATAATTATTTTATTAATATATTATAAGATTAATATATTATTTGGAAATCATATTATTAATTACTGATTAATCAGAAATTAATATAGTATTAATTTTAGGATTAAAACGAACTGATTAATAATGGAGGGACTGGTTTTGCAACTCATTGATAGTTGCAAAATGGGCTGATGGGCTCCATAGAATGGAGTGGACGAAATCCTATAGGGAAGCCCTATAGATTTCTTCCAAGGGCTCTAAGGAAGGAGTCCATGGGCTTCTTAGACCTTAAGTCGGATATAGATTTTTCTTCAGAAACCCTAGCAGCCCACACAGCTATTTAAAGACCCCTCAATAAGGAATTCCGGCTCTTAGCTTTAAGAAACCTTAGAGTGGCCGATTACATCATCTCTCCAAGTTATCCTTTGCATTGTGTGTTTGTGACTCCATTAGAGGTGAAACACTAGGGGCACTAAGCTTTCAAGAGTCAAGATCAAGCAAGGATTGTTCTTGTTATTTCAATATAACAAGTGAGGTAATAATCGAACCCTAGTTTATATGTCAATTTCAAAATTATATATGCTAGTCTTAGGGTTATTGCTTTGGAGTTTGTATTTGCATGTTCAATAGAGAAAACCCTAGATCCAAAGCATTAGGGTTGCATGTACACCATAGGAATGTTGTAGTGCTCAAAACCCATCAGATGGGAACCTGAGGCAGAGATGCGTGAGCAATACCCTGAGTTATTCGCAGTTGAGGACTTTGAGGATAAAGTCTGATTCAAGTGAAGGAGAACTGTAACACCTGTTTCAGGTACAAATTTAATTTACAAATGGCAATATTGTTCTGGATGGCCACGGCGTGGAATTATTTTATAGGCCAGAAGTTTAAATGAACCACCATGGTGTGGCCATGAGAAGCCACGACGTGGCAGCCAATTTTGGTGAAACCCTAATGCTTTTAACTGTGAGCCCTATTTAAAGGATATTATGGCTAGGGTTTCGAGGTCACTCAGCCTCTATTACCCTCTAAAGAACCGAAACCCTAAACCTAGCCTCCATCACTCTTGAAAGTTCATTCTTCATACTTTGTTGGGTGAGTGTTCAAGACTCAATCTTTTCTTTGCTAGGTTGTTATATCTTGGATTTTGATCCCTTTTCTTCATGCTTGGTGGGTTTTGGATGGTGAGATCTCATAAAGCTTGCAACTTTATGAATCTTTAGGCCATTTGGAGCCTTTGACTCTTTAGATCTGAAGTGGACTTTATGAGAACAAGATCTATGCGCAGGGACAAGGTTTGAAAACTCAAACCTTGAGTGAATGCTTGAGATCAATGTATGCTTGATAATGGATGTTCAAGTTAAGACTGGAAAGACCAGTCAAGTCTTAGATAATCAATTCAACAAATGATCAAGACATTAATTGAGAACAAGTAGATAATGATCAAGGTAAGGTTAATAAATGAAGAACAAGAAGAATGTTTTAAATGTGATAAGAGTAAATGCCAAAAGTGAGTGAAAGATCTGTTTTGACTTGTATTGAATGCTCCTATATATAGGAGAGAATATTACAGTGAATTAACCCAAGTGTTTACATAGGACTGGACAAAAGACACAAGTCTGACATTCTGATTGTCCTAAATCAACTTTAGACTAAGTCCTATGACAAGTTACATCAAAATACAAGACAAAAGTAATAAATGCATAAGAGACAAAACAACTTCATTCCGGACAAGTAATGTTCCGGAGATGAAGGTTTGGTCCGGATCATCATACATTTCGGACGTCAGGATCAGCTTCGGAATGTGTTCCTCTTCAAAATACTGCACTCCTTTTCTCCAGCTCCGGACAGGTTCCGGATCACATCTTCCTTCGGAACCAACATACTTCGGAATATGTACTTAGGATTGCTAGAGGTTCACTTTCAGGTTCCAACAATCTCCCCCTAAGTGAACTTAGAAATCCATCAAGCTTAGTTCATTTCTTCCTTAATCAAGGTGTATGCTCGGAACAACCCTTCACGCACCGCAATGTACCAAGTCAGTTGACTTACAAACTTTGCCTTAACCTGTTTCGGAGCATCAGACTTGGACGCCCGGGATATGAACTTCTGCAGAGCTTTGGTAGGAACCAGGTGTTTGTCAAGGACTCGAAAGAAGTCCTTCTTGTTTGTTCTTCTGGTGGTGTAGACAAACCCTAGAACCGGTTCTTCGATCGGACCATCTACAAGAATTTCATCTTCCGGAAGAACAAAGTCGATCTTTGCAACGAATTGTTCGGTTCCGTAGAGATGAGCAAGTTCGTAATCACAGCGGCAGAACTCAGCAACATAGTCTTTGAGAAAGCTGAGAGCTTCGTGATAGGCACCCATACTGATGTCATCCTTTTGATTTCTTCTGAAGTAAGCAGCTAGGGTAAGGATATCGTTCGGATTCACTGAGGGAAAATCCGCATCAGTAACGGTCCGGGGAGTTGGCTTGTTCCGGAGGAGATGAAAATGGAACAGAGGACAGTTCAGCTCAAATTTTACCAAAATTTTTCTTCCGAAGCCATGAACTTTGGTGATCCTCTTTCTTGACCAAACTTCCTTGAAGGGTTGAGCATTTTTTGCATAGAAGGTTTTGAGCCTTTCACGCTCTGTCCGGATGATCACTTCCGGATTGTCGTTTGGGTGGAGCGGACCAAACTTCGTGTAGAATTTGCTGAAAGGAGAGAGAGGAAGATCCAGTTGATCGGAGTCATTTGAGGGAAGGTCATAGTAGAGAGTTAGGATGATTTCCTTGGCTTGATGGATGCCTTCTCGACACAGAGGAGAGATGTCACGCATCGGATCGGGATGGTCTTTTAAAGCTTGTATCCGGATGCTGTCCTCTAGTGCCTTGTGAATTTCCTCCTCAGACCATCCATATTTCTATTTGAGAGGAGGTCCGGAGTGGAAGGCTTGATGTTCAGAAGTCATCGGTTTCTTCCCTTTGTCTTTCTGAAGTGCATCAATCACCATCTTCATATTCTCGTCAATGACGAATTCCGGAGTAAGAGTAGGAAGCGGTTCTTCCGGAATTTCATCTGGGGTCCGGAGAGGAGAGCCTTGATCAATTGGGGCTATTTTTGGTTCCGGAATGGGAGTAGGAGGCAGCATAGAGGGAGTGGCTCGGAAGGCTTGAGTTGTAAGGAAAGATTTTGCCTTAGCCATTTTGAGGGCCATTTCAAAGGTGTCCGGAAGAGAGGATGGCCAAGAGACAGCGGACCAGATCCTCTTTTGTTCCTTTGATAACACCTTCTCAGCAGTCAACTTTGGAGCTTGAAGACCAAGAATCCCTTTGGGAGCTTCATCCGGAATGTAAATTTCATAATCTTCATCTCCTTCGTTTCCTTCAGTGATTCCCAGGATTCCGGAGACAAATTGAACATCTTCTTCTTCGGAATCGAGGTCCTCATCCCTGAGTGTGAATTCCGAGGTTGGCTTCCATCTTCTGCTTGGGCCTTCTCCCCCTCTTGCATCGGTGACTCTTGAAACCGGTGCAAGCGATAAGTCCTCCTTGATATCATCAAGTTTGGAGAACACCTTCTGAAGAGCGGTGGAGAGTTGAAGAGTTAGAGTGTCGTAGGCTTCAGAAGTGGGAGCTTGTTCGGAGAGATGCTTGAATGTGCTGCTACGGATTGCAATCATCTCATCAAATTTCTTGTTCGGAACATCCAGAATGTTCCAAGTTGAGCGCAGGAGTTTGATGAGGACTTGTTGAATGATCAGATTCATCTCATCCTTCTTCCGGATCTCCTTCTCTAATCGTTGAATTTTTTTCTCATGACGAACATGAGTCTGCTTGATTAGGTCGTTAGTAGCAGACACAAGATCGTCATGAACCTTGAGCATGGAGGAGATGGTGTTGAGATAATTGTCGACAAGAGCATCATACTTGGAATCAAGTTGCTCAACAGTGTGTTTCAGCCGGATGGAAATCAGCTGGTCAAGTTGGGCTTCTCTCTCTGCTACGGATGGTCCGGACTGTTGGGAGAGAGACTGAAGAATAGCATCAAGTTTGGAATCAAGTCCGGAGACTTTTTGATCCAGTTTAGAATTCAGCTCTGTTACAGATGCTTCTACATTTGACACTTTATTCATAGTGTCCGAAACGTTGTTGCGGATCTCCAGAAGGGCAAACGGGTCAACATGGTCACTAGCTGAGGATTCTGAATCAGAATCCGAGTGTTGCGGAGGAGGTTGGTGAGCGTCCGGATTGGAGGATGGACCCGGTTTGGTAGCATCATCGTCTTCTTGAAGATTGGAGTTGGAGCCGTCGTCCGGAGTGGTAGTGGAGGAGGATCCGAAGTCAAAGGCAGACTTGGATACAGATGCTTTGGATTGATAGTGAATGGAGGTCATGAGATGAGCCTCCGGAACGGTTGTTGCTTCTTTCTCCAACATAACTTCTTCCGAGATTTCTTCTTCTGGATCAGTGTGGAAGATGCGTTGATGAATGGTGATAGGGGGTAGCTCCGTGGTGAGTTCATTGATGGCATCATCGTCAGTTGGAGGGACATAGGGCAAATTGCTTTGGATGGCCCTGTTCCTCATCGAGATGAGAGTTGACTCCACTTGAGCTCGAGAAAGATCCAAATGTCGAGATGCGGCCCTATTCACATAATCTTCCCACAAAGGATCATTAGAACCTGGTCGTCCTATACGCCTTCCGGGTATCAAACCAGTTGTGGCATCGGAAGTTGGAGAGACTGCTCCTCCTTCCGGATGCTTGGGTTCCGGAACAGTGGTTCCCGAGTGTGTGCATGTGGAAGAGATAATGGGAATATCAAATTTGACACGTGGGTGTGTTCCAGGGGGCTGCAAGGAACTTTGTTCAACACCGGCATCACCCTTTTGGGAGGGTGAGGGTGGAATATGTGTAGACTCCCCGTGAGTGTGTGCTTGTGATGATGAAACATTGAGGGGTACCTCAGATGAGTGGGCAGGAGGAGTGTGCGGCTGGCTAGAATCAGCCGGAATGTCATGGGTGCCCTCCTGTGGAGAGTGGGCACTGACTTTGGATTTCTTTTTGGCCTTAGGCTTGGTAGGTGAAGCCTTTCGTTTGGCTGGTTGCTTAACTTTCGGTCCGGACTTAGCATGAATGGCCTCTTCCGGAGTAGGCTCAACTGAGACCGGGGCAGGTTGTGTTGGGTCGAACACAACCGAAGTCTCAATGTGTTGTTTCAAAAAGGGAGAGTCGGAAGGAATAAGGGCCAACATATTGTCCGGAAGACGTCTGACCGGACCAAAAGAAGATTGGTCCGGAATTCTGTAAGCCTTAACGAGTTTAAAAGATACATATACCTTTGGAGGAATGGTGCTAACCGGAATGGGTATGTTGAGTTCCTTGAAGACCTGTTCAATCGTCAGAGCCCAAAATCTAGGGCTCGAAATCTCGTTCGGTTTCCTCTTGATGGCGAATTTGCAGAAGTCTTGCCACAATACTTCCGGAAGATCCACAACGTTGTTGCGTCTGGAGTAAATGTTTAATACCACATTCAGCAAATCTCTGCTCAGAGTTTCGATACCTCCATGCTTGCCCGATAGCCCACGGATGATTAGATGCATAAGCAAGGTCCAAAGGCCAGAAACAGCTGTCTTCTTGAAGTCCTTTTCCCTATAGTCTTGTGAGTACCCAATAAAGTTCAAAAATGTCTGAAACTCTTCAGCCTTTGGTTCGACAACTTCAAAACCAGCAGGATTTGGTGAAATTCCAATTGCCTTGAGGAAGGTTGTTTTGTAGACGGGAATGGTGCGATCATCGATAATGGAGGTTAACAGAACATCATCTTCAAGTTTGATGCTAGTGAATGCACGATGAAGATGAGAGAGTGGGAGTGGAGGATCAGGGATTTTGGTAAGTGGAATGGAGAGAGGATGATGTGCAAGGAACTCAATCGTAGTCAAGGGGGTTCAAGGAGAACAGTTGGGTAGTGTCCCTAAGAAAGGGTTATTGATCTGCAGATGATGATGATCCCTTTGATCCTTTGGATGATTTCTTCCTAGCTATGGATTTCTTGGGAGTTGGAGCAGTTGAAGCTTGGTTCTTGGAGGACTCCATTAATGAAGATGAAGAAAGCTTGAAGAACACGAAGAACTGTGAGGGTTTTTGGGAGGTTTGAGAGTTGAGAGTGCGTAAAGAGGTACAGGAGAGTGTGAAGCGGTATTTATAGGCAGGGAAAGATGGTTCGGGTCGAAAAAGGTAATGATGAGGATCCGAGATCCATCGGGTCACATTTAATGTTGGGAAATAGAGATTAGACAGGTGAGGTGAAAGGGCAAGGCAATTGGTCTAAAAGAGGAGAATGTAACCGTCAATTCGTTTTCCATTTTAGAGGGTGTGCAATCATGTCACGAAAATCGAGGAAGATTGGATAAGGATCTTCCTAAAAAGTAACCGTTGAGAAAAAACCGTTTCGCCTTATTGCCTTTTGGTATTCCGGATGAATTGTTCCGGACAGTGCATGATCCGGAGGATAAAGGTTATGTTCCGGAACATATATGATAAAAAGAGGTTTCAGAGCAAATTTTGAAAATTCCGGAGCATTTTTGAGAATTCCGGAACACTTTTGAAAATTCCGGAGCAAAATCTTGAAATTCCGGAGCATTTTGAAATTCCGGAGCATTTTGAAAATTCGGAGCAAATTTGAAATTCCGGAGCACTTTGAAAATTCCGGAGCAAAATCTTGAAATTCCGGAGCATTTTGAAATTTCCGGAGCAAATTTGAAATTCCGGAGCAAGTTTTGAAATTCCGGAGTAGATTTTGAAAATTCTGGAGCACATTTGAAATTCCGGAGCACTTTGAAATTTCTGGAGCAAATTTGAAATTCCGGAGCAAGTTGAAATTCGCCTTTCCGGAGTGGATTTTCCGGAATTCCTTTATGGAGAGAGTTTCGAAATATAGATTCGGATGATGGTTGATCTTCATAGTCGTGATGAAGAGAATGAACTGTACAGCTTAAAAACTCAAGGGATAATTAGTAATAAAGATAGGTAAAATGATCCTATGTATTTAGAGGGAAAATAGTTCCGAAGCAAAAATAATTGAGTCCGGAGCATATTTTTCTTCTGAATACTTATATCAAAGAGAACATGTCTCCTGAAAGAATTGAGGATTCGGCATCATCATACCCATTTTGTTCAGAAAACCATTAAATTTGGTTTTGTCTAATGCCTTAGTAAAGACATCAGCAATTTCATCGTCAGATGGAACAAAAATAAGTTCTATTTTGCCATTTAGAACATGATCTTTAATAAAATGGTACCGGATGTCAATGTGCTTCGTCATGGAGTGTTGAATTGGATTGTGAGAGATTGCAATGGCACTTTGAGAGTCACAGTAAATAGGAATGTGTTGAAATCGGTAACCATAATCCAAGAGTTGAGATTTCATCCAGAGAACTTGAGAGGTACAGCTGGCAGCAGCAATGTATTCAGCTTCAGCTGTGGAGAGAGCAATGCAGTTCTGTTTCTTGGATGACCAGCTGACTAATCGACCACCTAGGAATTGACATCCTCCTGATGTACTTTTCCTATCGAGTTGAAGACCACCATAGTTTGATTCAGAGTAAGCTTGCAGAAGTAAACTTTCATTTGCTGGATACCAAATTCTGAGGATCTTTGTTCCTTTGAGGTATCGGAATATTTGTTTCACAGCCAAAAGATGAGACATCTTCAGATTGACTTGGAATCTGGCACATAAACATGTTGAGAACATAATGTCCGGGCGACTTGCAGTGAGATAGAGTAAGGATCCAATCATTCCGCGATACTTCTTCTCATCAACGAAAACACCCGAAGGGTCGGCAAAGATTTTGTGTCCGAAGACCATGGGTACCTTTTCTGAGGCACAGGTGTCCATTGAGTATTTCTTGAGAAGTTCAGAAACATACTTCTCTTGGTGAATGAAGATACCTTTGTTAGTCTGTTTGACTTGAAGGCCAAGAAATAAGCTTAATTCACGATTCATGCTCATTTGGAATCGTCTGACCATAAGTTTGGAAAAATCAGCAACCATAGATGAATCCGTAGATCCAAAAATGATGTCGTCCACATAAATTTGTACCAACATGAGATGCTTTCCATTTGATCTTCGGAATAGAGTGGGATCAAGTATACCTCTTTGAAAACCTGAGCGTTTGAGAAAATCGGTGAGAGTCTCGTACCAAGCCCGAGGAGCTTGCTTGAGTCCGTAGACAGCCTTTCGGAGTTTATAACAGTAGTTTGGAAAGGAAAGATTGATAAATCCGGGGGGCTGTTGAAGGTATACTTCAGTGTCAAGTTCACCATTAAGAAAGGCACTCTTAACATCCATTTGGTAAACTTTGAAGCCTTTGTGGGCAACATAAGCAAGAAAGATTTTGATACCTTCAAGTCGTGCAACAGGAGCGAATGTCTCTTCGTAGTCAAGACCTTCAATTTGAGTAAAACCTTTAGCTACCAATCTTGCCTTATTTCGGATGATAAGTCCTGCATCGTCTAGATTGTTGCGAAATACCCATCTTGTACCGACAATGGGGAAATGTTGAGGAGGAGGTACGAGAGTCCAGACTTCATTTCGGTCAAATTCTGCTCGCTCTTCTTGCATGGTTGTAATCCAACCAGCATGCTCTAAAGCTTCCTTGATGGATTTGGGCTCAACCATGGATATGAATGCTGAAAAATGACATTCATTTTGGATATTGGTAGCTGAGCGAGTTTGTAAACCAATATTCAGATTTCCTATCACTTGGTTCGGAGGATGATCCTTCGTCCAAACATGCAATCGAGGGAATTCTTGTGCAGCCGAAGATCCTACATCAACAGTGGAATTGATTTGCTCCCCCTGAATGATCTGAATATTGGAATGATGCTCCCCCTGAACTTCTGAACCGGAGAGGTTGACATCATCATCAGAAGGGAACTCAAAGAAATTTTCGTTTTCATCAATGTTGAGAGGATTAGAGTCGTCGAAATTGGCAGCTGCATCTTGGAAGCCATCCACATTCAAGAGAGGGATTTTGCATTATTCTCCCCCTCAACCTTAGAAGGTTGAAACGGTTCAGAATCAAATAGGTAGACTCGGAAGTGGACCGGAGAAGTTGTGAGAAACTGCGGCTTCCGAAGGAGGAATTGGAATTAGAGATGGTCTAGATCGAGATTCCGAATCAAGAGCGGTTTCGGAAGGACCAAAGAGGGTTTCAAAGTCAACCTCAAGAATGGTTTGAGGGTTCGGACATCCTGGCGGAGGAGCATCAGACTCCATGATGTGAGTTGTGACGTGAGTGGGGCTAAAATTCCGAACAAAGTTGTCATCAAAGGTAATATCAAAGCTTTCTTCTAGAACACGAGTTCTTCGGTTGAGAACTCTGTAAGCCTTGGATTTGGAAGAGTATCCAAGAAAGATAGCTTCATCAGCTTTAGGTTGGAACTTTGTAAGCTGATCACGGTTGTTTTTGATGAAGCATCTGCATACGAAGACATGTAGGAACGAGATTGTTGGCTTTCGACCATTCATTGCTTCGTATGGTGTCATGTTGAGACGTCGATTGATGATACTTCGATTTTGAGTGAAACAAGCAGTGGATACAGCTTCAGCCCAAAGATAGAGTGGTAAGTTTCCATAGTTCAGCATTGATCGAGCGGCTTCAACAAGTGTTCTATTACGTCTTTCAACTACACCATTTTGTTGTGGAGTGTAGGGAGCTGAGAAGTTGTGATCGATTCCTTTATTTGTGAGAAATTTCTCAATGGTGGAATTAACAAATTCCGAACCATTATCACTTCGGATTCTTCGGACTGGGAGTTTGATAAGAACTTCTATTCCCTTGATAAAGTTGATGAGCTCAGAGGTTGTTTCGGATTTCATCCTTAGGAAGAAAACCCAGGTGAACCTTGTAAAGTCATCAACAATCACAAGAATGTATTTCTTATGATGAAGACTTTCTACAGTGGATGGTCCACAATAATCAATGTGTAGAAGTTCTAATGGATCCGAGATGGACTTTTCTATGATAACATGATGACCCTTCTTGGATTGCTTACCACACTCACACGCAACACATAAATGATCATTTTCGAATTTGAGAAGAGGTAAACATGTTACCATTTCGCCTGATATAAGATCATTCATGTACCGAAAGTTCAGATGTGCGAGCCTTCGGTGCCATAACCAACTGACGTCACGAACAGCTTTGGAGAGAAGGCATAGTTGCGGTTTGCCAATAATCATGTTGATATCAAGTGGGTACATGTTCACGTTGCGAAGAGACTTTATCAAACATTCTTTTCGGTCTTTAGTCATCACATATCTATACTTTTTGCAAAATTCCACACGTCGACTTGAGTCAGTGAGCTGAGCAACACTTATTAAATTATGTTTCAAGTCAGCTACATAAGCAACATGTGAAATAGAGAAATTTCCATTGGTGAGAGTTCCATAACCACGAATTTGAGAATTTGAGATGTTGCCATATGTCACGTAACCAGCATTTGGAGAAAGCTTTAAATCTCGCAGAAAGTCCTTCTGCCCCGTCATGTGCATGGAGCAAGCACTATCAATATACCATATTGTTTCTTGCTCCGAAGCACAAAGTGCCTGCAAAATTAGTGAGCAACGGAGTTTTTAGGCTCCGATTTAGACTTTGGGACGTAGGCATGGGCTTTGGACTTAGATTGTGACTTAGGAACAACTTTGTGTTTCTGGGTGATATTACTGGAATTCTTTGGAAACAGGCAGAATGCTAATGTCTTTTTTATCTATCCAGTAGTCATATTCAACTACTTGTGGGTCCGGAGTTGACTTCTTCGGATCTTTGGTATCCAAAGGATTGACAATTTTTGTTACCTCCGGAATTGTTGATTTGTTAACAGAGGTTTTGATTTTCCACACAAGATTTTTGTTTGAAGATTTTGAAACAGTGGATTTATTTGATGACACATTGTTTTTTGAAATTCTCGGTTTAAAAATTGTGCCATCAGATTTTGCAATAAAGACAGATGAAACATTTCGAGGTGTCGGTGAAGTATTTCAGATGGTTTTGACATTGACATTAACATGAGCTTGAGGTGATTTGTAGTTAAGGACTTCCTTCGGTTCCGGAGAAACAAGAGGTTCAGAACGTCTTTTTAGGATCCTTGTGGGAACAAAAGAATTTTGACTATGAGTGGAGACATGAGGATTCCGGGATGAATTTAGTTTAGAGTCAGCAAGGAACCTGGAATTTTGTCTAGTCTTAACTTCCTTTTTGTAAGCATTTCTAGCTTCTACCTTGGGATCTACAACATCTTTTGTATTCAGCATTGGTTTTCTCTTAGAATGAGGAGAGGATCTACAGGTTTGTCCTTTGGATGGATTTGTAAACTCAGGAGTAATGGGAATCAATTTGGTTTTTGAAAGAACTACGAAATCCGATTCACATGAATCAGAGGACACATTGCTTGAGACTTCAACTTTATCATCTAAAGATGCCCATACAAATTCTGAGGCATTGACTTCAGTTGTTTCCGGAATAATTTCCTCAATCACACAGTTGTTTACGTGATTGCTTTTAGGAACATAGTCTACACAATTTGGAAGACTATAATGATATTCCGTGGTCCGATTCAGGTCCAGGTTTATCAGAGGCGGAAGAGGCATGGAATCAGGACATTTGACAACTATGGGTTGGAACTCAGGAATTAGGGACTCAAAAGGTCTTTTAGTCTCCGGAAGGGGTGATAAGGGAGAAACAGGGGTGTCCGAATGTTTGATGTTCGGAACTTCTCCCATGAATGTCAAATTTTGCAATTCCTTCAGGGGACTAACGATTGGTTTCGGAAACTCGCTTCCGAGACCAGGAGCTTTGGACCATGGATGGTGAAAATTATGAGTCATCCGAATGTCAGCTTCAAGCATGTCTACAGAGTTATGCAACACATCTATTTTAGCATTGAGACGTTTGTTATCAGAAATGAAAATATTTCGTTCAGAATAAGTGGTTTCACATTTATCTTTCAAAATGATACAATCATCTTTTGACATTACAAGTTAATGCTCTAGAGACTCGATTTTCATTTTCTTATCCTCAAAACGTAATCTAAGACGACTTAGTTCACATTCCTTCTTCTCACTGGCTTCTATGGCAGACTCATAGGCTTTATAGATGGTGTTCATATCTGTTTGGATCTGGGTCAGATAAGGTTCACATAAAGTCAAATCAAAATTATTATCAGAGATCATGGATTTTACCTGCTGAACAATGCTTCGACCTGGTGGATTGTTAGTGGCCATGTAGCAGTAGTGAGGTTCAGCAACATCATCTTCATCTTCGGACCCAGAAGACCAATAGACTTCATCACATTCAACCGTTTGTCTTGCCATCAAACACATGTTTCTTCCAGTTACTAAATCATCATCATCTCCGGATGACCAATATCCTTCGACATCTCTTGAAACGGTAGTAACAAATGCCTTCTGACTTTCAGCCATTTCTTGTGCTCTTCGGACATAATAAGCTGAGTCCTTGACTTTTGGTTTTTATGGAGCATCAGCTAGACAATCTTTGGCAAAGTGGTTTGCATGACCACATTTATGACACAAGATCTTTGGTTTGTCTGATTTGGAATTTTGAGAAGATTCCGGAGCGGAGTTTGGTTTAGTGAGGTTGGGCTTGTATGCAGGAGGATTTTCAGAGGTCTGTTTCGGTTTCGGAGAGGAATATGGTTAAGGATGAGTTTGGTGAGGAGCATTGAATCTGTTTTGGTATGGCTTGTAAGAGGAATTGAAAGGTCGTTTGTATTTCATTGAGAGTAAGGCAAATTCTTGTTGGAAACGGAGTTCGGAATCTAAGGTTTTGGAATCATCATCAGGATAGATGTGTGTGGGTAAAGAAGTTAAGGATGACTGATTCAAAGGAACAGTGGGTTTGTAAGGTTCCGGAGTAGGTGGGTTCGGAATGGTTGATTCAAAGGAACTGACGAGAGCAAGTGGTCCTCCGGAAAGTTTCCTTA
Source organism: Lactuca virosa (assembly GCF_052849685.1). Taxonomy (NCBI): domain Eukaryota; kingdom Viridiplantae; phylum Streptophyta; class Magnoliopsida; order Asterales; family Asteraceae; genus Lactuca; species Lactuca virosa. The sequence goes on from NC_136433.1 coordinate 205,341,106, forward strand.
TGGTTTGAGCAACGTTTGATTCATGTCCTTGAAGCTCATCAAAAAGTTGATAGAGTTTCAATTTTTTTAAAGAACCATTACTTTGAAGACAAGACTTTACATTTCCCCATCCTTTACCAAGACTTTTAATGAACTTGAGATTGTACTCGAGAGGAGTTCGAACAATCCCATGAGCAGTCATGTTGTTGACAACGATTCGATATCGGTTGGAGGCTGAGGCTACAGATTCACCTGGAGTAGTGGTGAAGGTGTCAAAGTCATTGACAACTGAGGTGAGGCGCTTGTCCTTCATATTTTCGGAACCTTCAATAAGATCCTGAAGAGTGTCCCAAATTTCTTTGGCTGATTTGCATAGCTTGATGTGCTCAAAGAGTGATGGAGGAACACCAAACACCATTTCTGAGAAGGCAACTTGATCAGCATGTAGCTTCTCAATATCATCAGCAGTTAGAGGGGTTGGACGAACTTCATCCTCTCGCATGAGCTAAGCAGCTGCATCTCTTACAATTGTTCTTACAGGAACATGAGGGCCTTCTTTGACGGATCTCCATATTTGTTCACCTTTCTCTTTGGCTAGTAAAAACCTTTCCATTCTAATTTTCCAATGATCATATTCTTCCACAACTAGCAATGGGGCACGTGTAGGGCCACCCACGCTATTTGCGATTTGCATTGAAATCATTTGCTGAGGGTTTGAAGCAGCCATTGAAGTCAAGATATCTTCAAGCTTAAGTGGTATATAGAAGAACTTTTATCCTTAACACAGAAATGGTTGAAATACCAAGGTAAATTCAAACCAACTATAATCTGATCTTATGGATTCAAAGGACAACCACTCGAGCTCTGATACCAATTGTGAGAACAAGATCTATGTGCAGGGACAAGGTTTGAAAACTCAAACCTTGAGTGAATGCTTGAGATCAATGTCTGCTTGATAATGGATGTTCAATTCGAGACTGGAAAGACCAGTCAAGTCTTAGATAATCAATTCAACAAATGATCAACACATTAATTGAGAACAAGTAGATAATGATCAAGGTAAAGTTAATAAATGAAGAACAAGAAGAATGTTTTAAATGTGATAAGAGTAAATGCCAAAAGTGAGTGAAAGATCCGTTTTGACTTGTATTGAATGCTCCTATATATAGGAGAGAATATTACAGTGAATTAACCCAAGTGTTTACATAGGACTGGACAAAAGACACAAGTATGACATTCTGATTGTCCTAAATCAACTTTAGACTAAGTCCTATGAAACGTTACATCAAAATACAAGACAAAAGTAATAAATGCATAAGAGACAAAACAACTTCATTCCGTACAAGTAATGTTCCGGAGATAAAGGTTTGGTCCGGATCATCATACATTCCGGACTTTAGGATCAGCTCCGGAATGTGTTCCTCTTCAAAATACTTCACTCCTTTTCTCCAGCTCCGGACAGGTTCCGGATCACATCTTCCTTCGGAACCAACATACTTCAGAATATGTACTTAGGATTGCTAGAGGTTCACTTTCAGGTTCCAACAGACTTGAGTTTTGAGGCCATGCATGGACTCTTGGCTCTTTTTGCCCTTGTGTTTGACCTAAAAATGAAAAGGACAAGTATTGGACATTCATGTCCCTAAAGCTATGATTTTTATGGTCCAAAAGCTATTGTAAACCCTTCTGGAAACTTTTCAGAAGTAATTCTATGGATTAAGTCCTTAATGAGTAGTATGTGCTTTATACTTACATTAAGGACTTATGGCTTTGGATCTTGGCTTATTGGTAAGGCCTAAAGGATAAAGTTGGAAACTTTATCCATATAGGTTATGGTTTTGACCTAGTTTGAGCTTAGGAACTCTTGGAATGGACTGGAAGTTAGTTTAAGGAATTAAGTCATTCCGACTGATCCTCACTATGTGACCTATGGCTCCCACGGCGTGGTGGTTGGGCTGAGCACGCTTGTTTTGTCGCATTGCGACCACGGTGTGGACATGGATAGCTATGACGTGGCGGTCAACTGTAGGTTGACTTTGACCATTGACTTTTACTCGAGTTTGACTTTGAGGAGTTTTGGGTATTTTGAGTTGTATTTGAGATTGGTCACTATTTGATGAATAGGTGACGGGTAGAGCTGATATTCATAGCAAATACCTATTTAGCTATTTGTTCAGACTGAGAGGTAAGTTTTCCTCACTGTACTTGTAGGTCGAAGGCACCAATGACGACCACTAGGTTATGTTGTAGTGATCCGTTAGATTTGTATAATAGTTTATAGGATGTTGTTATGCAATAATGATCAATAGATCTGACTGATTGTTTGTTGACTGATTGTTTGTTTATCTGTTATGTATATGTCGACATATTATGGTTTTTGGTTAAGGATTTACTGCTCTGTGCTTGAGCTAATAGATCGGGGGTATTCCATTCCGACGACTGAGTGGACCCGAAGGTATTCAAGTCTGATGACTGAGCAGACCCATATATATAGGCATTCAAGTCCGATCATTGATTGGGCTAGGGGTATTCAAGTCTGATGACTGATTGGACTGAGTATGCAATGTTGTATATGTTATGTTTTAAGGTGGTACTTTTGGGGAAATTCACTAAGCTTTGGCTAACAGTTCCAGTTTATTGTTTTTGGTACTTCTAATGACCATGACAAGGCGAAGGCATGATCGTACACATCCTTCTGAGATATATTTTGGAATATTTTATGATGTTCTGATCTTGGGGATTATTTGTATTTGACACTTGATTGATTTGGTTGGGATTGAAAATAATAGTTTCTTTCAAATTAAAAATGAAAAAATTTATAATGTTTTTGGGATATTACATTTTTTTTAAATTTCTATTTTCTTTGATATCATTATAAGATTGAGTATAAGATGATTGTGAAAAAAAATTTATGAAGCTTGTCGGAGGAAATTTAACTTTAGCTTTGGCAATGATTGTATTTTCAAGTTTGTTAGGAATTCTGATTGTAAATGAATGGCTTGCTATCAACAGTTAATTCTCTTTCCTATCTCTATGTGTGACATCCTGGTGATTTATTGACTCACATATTTCTTTTACATGCTATGTATGGTTTAGATATTGTTTTCTCGAATTCTTTATTGTTTCATTTATAGTTTTAACTGTAACCTTTGTTAGTAGAAGTGCATGTATCTTCACAGTTTTTATAAAGAAAATCAAAACTAAAAAAACCAAAATTGCTATTATAATGTCGAATTACCAAATTATATAAAAAACCATGGCATTTTACATATAAAAAATTGACCTATAAATGATATTGATATGTTATAATTATGGATCAGTGTTTAATATGACTGGTATTATATAAGTCTAGACCCTTTAAAGAGAATATTATAATTCGTGATGTAAACCATGTATGGAGCCGGTCTGAATTGATTATGATCGGAATGTAAAGAAGCAAAAACTGATTAAAGAGTAAATGGGGAACCGAAAATTACACCGAATACTACTAAACGGTTCCAACCATTGCATCGAAAATGATAATTGGGGTAACCGGGAACCAAGCTAAATACCACTACACGCTTCCAAACGGTTCTGGTTAAGTTTTTCCGTTAAAAAACTAATCCCTAATGATACTTATACGTCTGCGTCATCACTGCACTGCCCAAGTACTATCATATTGTGTAAACACAATTCACCAAACACCTACCCAAACTTTAATCGCTAAAAATAATTTATGGAAAAACTATTTGTACCTATCAGATGTCGCGGGTAATTGGCTAGTGTGTGTTTATATATATATATATATATATATATATATATATATATATATATATATATATATATATTAAGAGTTGTTGAGAAATAAGATTTTGTGTTTGGATGCATGTATATATTTTATGATTTAAAATCTAGTTGCTCTCTAGAAACATGACCATAACATGAAAGGATCAAGACAACCATTATTAACCATAGAACAAGAAACCAATCTTTTTTTCAACTTTTAAAACTTATTTTTTTATCAAAAACAAAAAAACAAAACAAAAAATACAAAAACTCATAAATTTTTATCATTTTTCCAATCCTATCAATTTCGGTAAAAAAATTACTTTTTTTTTCGTTAAATTCACAATGTGAATCGGAATTCACACGGTGAATCCAAAAAATATATGGTTTATTGTTTAGCATTCACAATGTGAAGTTATGAATTTAGATATATATTTTTTTCGATAAAGAATAAACTCTAAAACTTGAAAAAAATATTTGGCTTTTTGGAGAAATATTAATAATAGTTTATTATTGAATATTTCCATATATATATATATATATATATATATATATATATATATATATATATATATATATATATATATATGGAAATATTCAATAGTAAACTATTATTAATATTTCTCCAAAGAGCCAAATATTTTTTCAAGTTTTAGAGTTTATTCTTTATCGAAAAAAATATATATCTAAATTCATAATTTCACATTGTGAATGCTAAACAATAAACCATATATTTTTTGGATACACCGTGTGAATTCCGATTCACATTGTGAATTTAATGAAAAAAAAGTAATTATTTTTTACCGAAATTGATAAACAATATCGGGGCTCCCCAGGGTGAGAAGCTCGGCATGATGAATCCTTTGTCTAAGAGTTCGCTTAATTTACTCGATAACTCTTGCATTTCGACGGGAGCTAACATGTAGGGTGATTTGGCAATTGATGTGGCTCCCGGTATTAGGTCGATTCGAAATTCGAACTGTCTTTCAGGGGTTATTCCCGGAAGGTCTTAAGGAAACACATCTGGAAAGTCACATGCTACTAGGATATCTTTGATGTTTATTTCCTCTTCTGTTTTATCCACACCATGGGCGAGGAAGGCATAATTTTTTTCTTGTGCAGACATTTTTGTACCTTGATCTATGAGATAAGACGGAGGTTGGCGCCAAGTTTATCACCGTAGATTATTAGGGTTTCGTGGTTGGGGAGGTGAAGGCGAACGACCTTCTCGTGGCACGTAATATCAGCATGGTGGGGGCTCAACCAATCCATGCCGATTATCACATCAAAACTCCTAATATTAACTGGCATCAAATCTATTTGAAATGAGTGGTTGTTTAATGTTAATGTGCATCCTACGTAAACGTCTTTTGTTGTTTCGGCTTTCCCATTAGCTATCTCCACCGTGAAGGCTTCACTTAGCTTTTGGGGTTGTTGGTTTAGTAAGTGTTTGAATTTATTACTCACAAAACTCTGCTCAGCCCCACTATCAAATAGAATGTATGCGTAAGTGTTGTTGAGGGGAAACGTACCGATAACAACCGTCGGGTCTTAAACTGCCTCTCCTTGACCCAATGTCAGGACCCTGCATGATCCTCCTACTCCTTGTTGTTGGCTTTGGGGCATTTTCGCCTAAAATCTTCAGTTCCTCCACATCCATAACAAGTATGACTGGCCTCGGTGTTATTGTTGTTGTTGTGGTTGTTGTTGTTGTTGTTGTTGTTGTTGTTGGGTTGTTGGTTCTGTTGGGGTTGAGATCTGCAGTACCGGGCGGAATGCTCCTTGCGGTTGCAGTTGGTACACTGCATTTCTCTTCAATCGCCATTGTGGTGGTAGTTGCACTTGTTAAATTTTGGTAAGGTTCCTGCATAAGGCTTGGTAGTAGTTTGCGAAGATGTGGATGGGGCAGCTGGGGCTGGTGCAACTTGAGGTGTAGCAGCATGGACTGCTACGGTTTGCTGCTTTTTAGAGGATCCCTGGTGCTGACTCCCCTTTCGTTTGTTTTCCCCATTTTTCTTGTTATTCCCTTCCTTCTTGGTCTCAGTCTCATCAATTTTGGTATTTTTCTTGTTGTCATGATCGTAAAGCTTCTGAGCTAGCCTTTTCGCACTGTCAAAAGTCTCAGGGTTTGCTTCAATCACGTTTCCCTGGATTGGGAAGTTAATACCCAAATGAACCGCTCAATCTTCTTTCCCTCTGAAGTGATCGTACTCAGGCACAAAAGGGCTAATTCACTGAACCTTGAGATGTAAGCCTCGATGTCTGAGTTTTGCACTGTGAGGTCCCATAACTCTTGTTCTAGCTTCTGTACTTCCCCACGGGGACAGTACTCTGCCATCATAATTTCTTTGAGTTCCTCCCATGGCATGGCATTTTCCACTGGGAGTGTCAAGGCTTCAATGTGACCATTCCACCACGATAGTGCTTGGTCGACAAACGTGCAAGCTGCAAATTTCACCTTATTTTCTTCTGGACATCCACATATCTCAAAGACCGACTTGACCTTTTCAATCCAGCGCACCAACCTTATTACTGTTGGGTTTTAATATACTACAACATCCTATGGTGCACATACAACCCTAAATACCTTGGATCTATGTTTTCTCTATTATACATGCAAATGGTTTCCAAGGCATTAAACCTATAACTAGCATGCATTTGACATAAACCATATAATATACTAGTTAGGGAAACATACATTTTATGTGGCTTGAAGCCTTGATGTATTTGGCCTTAAAAGCTTAGCACCAATAGTATGAAATTCCTCAAATGGAATCACAACACACCTAGGACAAAGGTGGCTCTTGAGAGAGAATTACATCCACCAAAACATCTCCATATTTCTCTAAGAAAAGAAGTGGTGATTTTGTCTATGGAGTAACCTATTTATATGTAGGATTCCAAGGGTCATGGGTATAACCCATAATCCATACCCATGGGTTTTATGATCCATGGTTCATGTGGCCCAACTCTTTATGTATCCATACATAAACTTGGTCCAACATGGATCATAAGCCCAACACATATAAATATAACTAATTATCATAATTAGTCCCCATAGATTTAATTAGTCTCTTTTGATCACTAAATTAATTCCAAATTAATTCTTGAGCGATACTAATTAAAACATATGATTTCATATTAATATATTATAACTTATAATATATTAATAAACCATAAATAACCTTCTCTCAAAAGTCCATCCTAACAAATTGTCCTGATGATATGCAACCCAAATGGACCATGCTACTCTCGGGTCAAGTACATACCAATAATAGTTATGGGCTTAGACATCTAATCCAATAGTCTCCCACTTGGATAAGTCTAAAACTATTATTGCAAGTACGACTTCATAACCCGACTAGCAATCGTAGCTCTTAAAGCCGCTGTCGAACTCTGAACAAATCAATGACGAGTCCATTAGATAAGGGATCATATATTCCTCCATTCTAGATATCATATGGACTGAGACATGGATTATAATCATTCTCTCTGTCCATTTGTTGTTTCCCGATTTTCGATTTATGATGACTGACTGATTGAACAAATCAAATCAGTCCTGGCTTGGCCAAGCACTCACATGTGTCATCGCTAAATCATAGAGGGGCCCACATATATCGCTTTTATCCCGAAGGTAAAAGGAATGGATAAACTTCGACTCATATGGCCTGTTCTACTACTTATTCAATCATACACAAAGGCACGTTTTATAACATCGAGTTACCAAATGCGTTTTCGTGCAATCAATCTATAACCAAGTCATAGTAACATCTCATATCTCTAGGTTTGAAGAATATAAGATATTATCGTCTCATGATCACTCGTGATAAAATCCATGAAGTGATTCAAATGAGCGCGGGTTGAATCCAATACTCAGAACTTATGGGCACTCATGAGTGTTGTAGCACCACTTTGTCCGCCAACTTGGACCTCTACAAACCAACCCATGACAGTCTTGATTCATATCTACTTCCAACATATGACCGACTGTGGATGGTTTGAATAACTTAATCATTCAGGAAGAGCGACTTAGTTATTCTGGAAGTCAAAACATGCAAAGTGAAACACAAGAATAAATCAATCAAATATGATATCAAACCCTATGAATATAAATAAACACTTTTATTTATCACCATATTGATTACTCATTATTCATTGTTTCGGTTTTATCAACTGTATACTTGAATTAAAAACACTAGTTGTCCCATGCTCCAAGCATGTACACTATGTTTTTCTTAAACAATAGCTTTGCCATACACCAAGTATGCACTCTATGTTTGTCTATGATCCTTACTTTGTGAAATAAACCAATTGAACATAATTTCAATGATTCTAATTTCACACTCCCAAGTCCTTATCGAAAAATGTGAGAATTTCAAATTCCTATCATTTATCGAAATCTGTTTAGATTTTAAACTTATATGCACTGACCCTCCTGTAATGAAAATGTACAAAGTCACAAAGACTTGTCAACAGTCATTATAAGGTATTCCAATGGAGATCAACTCCATGGAAACTAAGTCTCATATTCAAAGTACATTGCTTTGGACATGCTTCTTGCATTAAGTTTTCTAATCTTACACAGATAACTTCCACCTATGGAGACAACTCCATATTCTCATTTTGACTATCACTTCTGAATAAGAGATGCCTCTTTTCTGAATATGTCAATATGGTCCTTCCAAAATTAGCACTATACTTCCAACTGTCCCTGAGCAACCAATCTTTGGTAAACCTCAGATTGTCCTCGACAATTGCTTAATCATTTTAGTCATATCCAATTGTAGACCTTTTTCCTTCTTAATGCCTCTGGGCATTTGGAAAAATTTAGAAATGACAAATATTATAGCACATGCAATCGATCCTGTACCCAAAGCAAATGGTACACGATTCATGATGTCTCACATAAAGACATGATTCCAGACCAGTCTTTTGCTACAATATTTTTATTTGCCATGTTTTCAAAATTTGACTATGAAGAGGGATGCTGTAATCATAATCGAATATTGAGAACGAAATATATAGAATTTCCTTAAGTTGAACCAATCCAACATGAAATTCATATATATATTCTTGACTAAAGATGATTAAGGTCTCAATCTAAGCCTTTAGAACTGAAATGAAGTATATCCTCTCCCTTAATTATAGCAAAACAACTTTTTCAATCCTTGCAGCCTCACGAATTGAAACTTTTGTTTTCTATAATTAACATTGCTAACTTGCAACACTAACAATAATTATCATGCTCCCACTAACATGATGATTATTAGCTAAACACTTATGCTCCCACTGGCTTTGACATGTACTCAGAAATCAGCTGGGCTTCTAGAAATCAATACTTTATTGACTTTCTTACCAAAGTTCAGATTTCTGATACTAGATGCTTTAATAAAACTATAACAAAATCATACACCTTTCCTTAGATAGCATGCATGTGTGTCTAAACAATTTCCGAACTATGAAAAGGGATGCCGTAATCATAGTCTCAATTGTTTAGACCTTTTGCCATCTGCTTCAAATCTACTTGGTGGAAATGTTTCCTCACCATCATTTTCATGAATCAGAGAGAAACCTTATGACCCTTAGATTTTATGGTGTATGTGTTCTTATCCATGTGAATCGTCAAAACCATAGTCACAAGACAAGGATAATGACAAATCCAAACTCATATGTACTGAACTTATGCAATCTTAACTTCTTGCCACCTGGCAGTACAGGGCCTGCCATTGCTTCCAAGTTGTTATGCAACCAATTGAGAACTTTCAGAACTCCTATGCAAACTGGAGTGGGCAAAGAATATGTCAACACGATAGGTTATAAACCTCAAGTCGTGTGCTAGTGAAGAACCTCAGGTTTTATTCTTGATTAGTTCTTGAAATTCTTTTTAGGATCTTTAAGACTCCCACTATCCTCTTGACATATAAGACTATCTTGCCAAATATTCAAGAGATAGTGCGGATTCTTTATCAAGACAAACACTTCACACAATTGGCCTTAGTTGGTCTTTGTTTTATCCAAAACATCACAACTTACCAATTTCAAATGTACAAGAGTAGGACACTTTTACTCTTACATTTGACAAGTGTTTTAAACCTTTCTTTAAGATATGTCACTCAAGTTACAATCTTGGAGTATGACTCTAAGAATTGTTTTGGAACGAAGTATGACTCATCTTCCTGATCTAACCATTTCAACAATTCATGACTCCTCTTCTTAGTCATAAGAATGCATTAAGATGACCTTTAGAGGACTAATTGTGATATGATTTCTAAATCATTAAGATGATCACAAACATGATACTAAAGTACTCTCCCATCTTTTCAGATTTGAGAAACTTTTATCTTTCTGCCTAATTTGATTCTTCCCAATCGTTCTGCCATACATTGAGACTTTTCCAATGTTTCAGAATTATACTTAAACTTGTAAGTATAACCATATTTACTAAACTTTAGTAAATCAAATAGTCTTAACGAGCTTTGTGGTGGACATGATCAGTGCACAAGAATGTGTACTCGATCCCTTTAATCCTTCACTTGACTCACACATCCATGTGAACAAGTAATTAGTCTTGATTTTCCAATGCTTGAAAATTCTCATTCATCATACTATTCAACTTTCATGATTCCAAGTTTCGGTCCAATTGAAACTTGGGCGATGAGGAACTTTCCTGATTTGGTAAATTTAGACACTACCACAAATGAAAGAATCAAATCCGTTTTCCAATATTGCTGTCAGTGGAATCATATAAGCAACAATTTTCTACAAATGCCATTGTAAGGATACTGCAAATAAATAAAATTAAACAATTTTCTTTTATTTTAAAACTTTGCGGAAAAACTTATCCTTACAATCCACATGGAAAATTGTTGTTATCTATTCCTTAGCAATATATCATAACTTCTTAAGCAACTGCTCAAAATTCTGATGCGATCGAAATCCACCTTCGCGATTAGAATCAGCATATACTTCCTTTAAGATTTCTCTCTATTATTTGATTCTTAAAACATCAACATGTGACCCAGTCACATCATGTAATGAGGATCTCAGAATAGAACTTAACAGAGTTAGATAATGGGCTCTACCTGATGTAGAGTCAAACTTATTGACTTTAACATCCTTAGGTAAATTTGGCAGCTTTGCAATCAACGCCCCTTCCTTTGGCAAAATAAACATATGGACCCTTTGGTAATGGGACTATCTCATACTTAGCCTTTCTCTTTACCATTTGGTCAACCGGGTTGACTATGGCCAATCCCTTTCCATTGGGAAGAGAATGCTTTTTCTGGATTTCCAGTGTCACCATTGTCACTGTCCATAAATATTTTTGGAAGTTGATCTTCTAATCAAATTTGCTTTACTATCGTTCCAAATCATTGCTGATTCAGCAGCACCAAGCAAATAGATATGATCATTAAGGTTCATGTCATAGTCTGTTTCATAGTTGTCCCAAAGGAACTCACTATGTGACTTAGAAAGTGATTGAACATCCAACTTTCTCAAGACTTTGACACCCAACTCTCCCGGCTTGTCAATATGTGACTTCATCTCTAAGATGTGATCACTAATAGACCTTGCTTGCCATTAGGGCTTGAGTGACCTTGAACTTGTGGGTTAGGGAGAATAATTGGAGGAGGTGGAGGAAGAGAAGTATGACTTCCATGAGCCAAACTCGGGAAGTCATATTCATTTGGAAAGCTTGGTTTGGGAAGATCATTGTTGTCTAAACCAAACATCAACAATGGGAGAAATTCACGTAAAGTTGATTTAAGTCCTTAATATAACACCCAATATGATATATTAAGGCTAGGACCCAACAAACTATTTTATAACTTGGAAGAGGGATGCCGTAATCCAAGCTATAAAATATTTGAAGGTAGGTGAATGACGATTCACCAATTTCCACCAAGATAAACGAAATGTATTATTAGGTTTTAATTGGTTTTGAAACTCCTAGATTCTTTTGAGATTCATTGAACTTTTCAATGGCATGTTTCAATCTCGAGTGTGCCCTTCAGGTTTTGTGACTGGGATGCCGAGGATCACAAAACAAGGTGTGAAGTAACCATGCAAATATACTTGGTACCCTTAATATTTACCCCTCAATCGATGTGCCGGTTAACCACACACGCTCCAACGATACTATGATAAACATTAAGTTACCCTTTGCCTACCTTGTTAAGTCCAGGTTAGTGTGCCGGTTAACCACACACGCTCCACTAACAGCTTAAACAAAGTGCAAAGTGTAATTTCATGGATTAGCACCTTATTCACATTTTCCTAAGTAACTAAGATTGGGAATTTATAAGTGTTTAGTTACTTAGTATTTATCATTATACTTATAATGAAGGGAGAATTATAGTCCTTGTCCTACCTGTTCGGCTAACGACCCTCCACCGGTCAAGGAAGCGGTGAGTGAGAGTGGACACCCATTAAACTGCCATTTTATAGGCAGTAACCTTATACCCCCCTTATAGACCGGCTTCGTGAATGAGGTCTACTAATGGTAAGATGACTTTATCTTATACATATCTATATAATTAAAATTATAATAATAGTATAAGGGTTGAATTTTAAACTTTTAAAATTCTAAGGTCTAGTTTGGAATTAAAGTATACATGGGGGGTAACTTTACAAATTCCAAAACTTGAGGACAAGTTTTGAAACCTTTCAAAACTCTTGGATTTTTCATAACTTATGAGTTTAATTAAGGTTTAATGAAAAAAAAAATTCAAGTTCCATAACTTGAGGACAAGTTATGGAAGACATTAAATCATTTAATGATGACATTAAAAATAGTGACTCTTCTATTTTCATAACCTATGAGACTTAATGACACTTTAAAAAGAAAAACTCTTCACTTTCCATAACTTGAGGACAAGTTATGGAGTTCATAAAAACCATTAAGATCAAATATTCCAATTAACACAATAATCAAATAATTTTTCTATGATCTAGATTAAACTCATAAGTAAAGATAATTCACATCAACAATTTTCAAGAAATTAGATAATCATATAAACTAATACAAATCTTGAAACTTTGACAATTATCCTTTGAAGACTCTTGGAATTCATAACCTAAAGAGTTAATAAATGAGACATTTCACATCCATAACTTATGGAAGTTTCAAAACTCTTAAGATCATAACTTTAAAAAAAACTTTTGAGTTCCAAAATTTTATGACAAAATTTGTAACTCCTTAAAACCATTTAGATCAAACTTTTAAAACAAAGAAAATAATCATATCATTCTATCTTTTAATAAATTGACCTAATTCAACTCTTGTAGTAAAGTGACTCAAATTTTATAAATAATTAGTTTTTCATAAAATCAAGTAATTATCATAAAATTTGACAAACTTCATGTTTTTTTTCTTTTTTTTTCCTTCAACTTGAAAAAAAAAATACATTTGCATCAAATATAATAGAAAACAACCTGGCTCTGATACTGCTGTTGGGTTTTAGTATACTACAACATCCTATGGTGCACATACAACGCTAAATACCTTGGATCTATGTTTTCTCTATTATACATGCAAATGGTTTCCAAGGCATTAAACCTATAACTAGCATGCATTTGACATAAACCATATAATATACTAGTTAGGGAAACATACCTTTTATGTGGCTTGAAGTCTTGATGTATTTGGCCTTAAGAGCTTAGCACCAATAGTATGAAATGCCTCAAATGGAATCACAACACACCTAGGACAAAGGTGGCTCTTGAGAGAGAATTCCATGCACCAAAACACCTCCATATTTCTCTAAGAAAAGAAGTGGTAATTTTGGCTATGGAGTAACCTATTTATATGTAGGATTCCAAGGGTCATGGGTATAACCCATAATCCATACCCATGGGTTTTATGATCCATGGTTCATGTGGCCTAACTCTTTATGTATCCATACATAAACTTGGTCCAACATGGATCATAAGCCCAACACATATAAATATAACTAATTATCATAATTAGTCCCCATAGATTTAATTAGTCTATTTTGATCACTAAATTAATTCCAAATTAATTCTTGATCGATACTAATTAAAACATATGATTTCATATTAATATATTATAACTTATAATATATTAATAAACCATAAATAACCTTCTCTCAAAAGTCAATCCTAACAAATTATCCTGATGATATGCAACCCAAATGGACCATGCTACTCTCGGGTCAAGTACATACCAATAATAGTTATGGGCTTAGATATCTAATCCAACAATTACCCCACTAGTTCCGTTCAACGTTATTACCCCACAAGTGCAGACTTTTGTGGGTCCTTGATTCGCTCCGTGGTTGGAGCTTCCTTGACCATTACCGCCACCATTATTCCTATTTTGAATGTGAACCAATGCTGCTGTGACCGCAGATGATACTGTTTCCTAGAATGCAGCAGAGTTTACCTCTGGCGGAAGCGGCGGTGGTGGTGGTGTAGCCGTGTTGTTATTTTTGCGCACCGGTCTCCGAGGCATCTTCTGTCATGGAACAGAAGGATGGTGAGTACATAGCAGTCTGGGGTTTCGAGTTCCTTTGGCATATAGTGGTTTTGATGGTTCGGTTGTGCATATAATTGAATTCATACAATATCATGAAATAAGGAAAATAGAACACATAGCAGATAACAACATCACAAATGAAACATACATCCATTTCATTAATGATAAACTTTGTAGTACAATGCATGAAAATTCGCCTTTGCAAGGCGTACAACACATAATAAAATTCGCCAGCATAACGGCTCTATGAGTAGTGTAGTTACTTAATCATAGAGTCGATCCTACATACAATAGTACATGAAACGAGAGAACATGTCCTAACGATAGTGATAGAGATACTCAGATGCCGAAGTGACGCACCAGAAGCTCGGCCAACTCACTCATCTCACGAGTGATCTCATCCTCCTTCTGCTCTGCTCGAACTGCCTTAGCTTCAGCCGCAAAGAGTCGTTACTTCAGGTTGGCTACTTCTTCCTCTAGAGAGTGTATATGGTCAGTAGTGCTCCCCTGCACTGTGTGCTGTTCTGGTATGATTCTCGAAGGGTATAGTTCACTAGGGGTTTCCTCAATGCTTTATCCTTTATCCGACTCCTCGTCAGGTTCGCTATCCTCATAGTCCAGTTCCATATACTCTTCGGGTCCCGCTTCTGGATTTTCTTCTTGAACCATTTCTCGTTCCCCTTCAATCCATCCATTGGCCACTAAGGTCTGGTAGTAGAGGTCGCCTTGTGGAATTTCAGCCATGGTGCCTGTGCGAACATGGAGGCATGAGAAGCATGTAGAAAGTGTATGTGCAACGGTCTTGTGATACCCCATAAATCTCCTATAGCATTTTAATTGTTTATGTTTGAGTTCCTTAAAACTTTTTGGATACGAGGTTGGTAAGTTTCTAGATTCATTGCCCACCACGATCACTTCCAAGCACATGTTGGTCATATTTTGAATAAATATAGTTGATCAGGCTATATTTACCCCCAATACGATTACATAACTGCCCGGGTTTAACCGCGATGTTCAATTCCTCCGAAGACCTTTTCTTCTTATTGTAATAATGCACACATACGTATGTATTTTATTTTTGTTCAGAGTATTTTAGTCCCAATGTATTTATAGTTGCATATCTTGTATGATTAGATATGCCAGTTCACTATAAAAATTGCTCTGATACCAATTTGTCACACCCCCGAACCAGACGGCGGAAACGTCCGGGGGTTGGGTGACTTCATCTTGTAATATCATCACAGTGTATATAATTGAATCAAAGACAACATCATCATCACACATGAAATATAACAACCATCATAGTTTATATCAGTGTGTTGGTTTACAAATTACATTACAAATGTCAAATGTATGATGATAACAAAAATACACAAAAATCCACATGTTCTTGATGACCAACCTACTTAACGATTCCCTGAGAATACAAGTTATTTTGAAAAAAGGTCAACATATATAATGTTGGTGAGTTCATAAGCATGTTTGTATGAAAAGTTTTGTATCATTTGTAAACACCATAAAATCCTATATTTTCCATAAAATTGGTTTGAGAGTTTTGTTCAAATATTATATTAAAGCATGTGTGTTCATGTTTTTGAAAATGTATAAGGAAAGAGAGTTCCAGAAAATCCTATATTTTATGTAGTAAGTAAATGGTTGTGTATAATGTATTTCCCAGAAAATCTGATATCATCTGCTTGTAAAAGAGTTGTAGTCTTAAAACCGTAAGACCCGAGTGTTGTAGGAATGAATAATTCGTACATGTATCAAAAGTATAGTATGTGTATTACATAAACTTATTATGTTTGTTAATATCTATGTGAGTCGTTATAACCATGCTTGATGTGACTAATATGTCTGTCGTGACGTTTTTCAGGCGTCGCTTGTTTAAGGTAAGACATTTTTCACCCTAGACTGACCTAGTCTAGCTGTAGAGAACAACTCAGGTGCGGGGTTGTCAACCCTGTATAGATCTATACACAAACTCTCGCTCTCCCTCCAGGAGACTCTGGTTATAACTATAGGGCTTAAGGTTGTACACTAGGTAGGTACGAGTGAAAGCGTGTCTCACACAAGCCTTAACTAATTTCACGCGAATAGTGTATCACATTATTTACCGCTTTAAAATAATGTTTCGAGGATGCATGTAATTAAAAAACATTAGTGATGAAAATACCATTTATTTTTATCAAAGAGTCAAGTGTTGTTTATTATTAGCCCGATTAACATAAAATATGTCGTGAGGCCCAGTAAGAGAATCAATGGGCCTATAAGGCCCAATAAACATGAAATGAATATACCAGGCCCAATGAACATGTATAATGGTATATGAGGCGCAATAAGCATGTAATAAGTGTAATAGGCCCAAATTGAGTAAAAATGTCATAAGGAGCCCATTTGTTATAAACTGGGTCGTTTTAGTCCAATTAATACAAAAATGACATAAAAGGTCCACTTTTATAAGAATTTACCCTTTTGGCCCAAGTTATAGCGATTTTTCAATAAAGGCGCACTTTTGTCAAAATTTAATATTTTGGCCCGTAAAAACCAAAATTTTACAATAAAGGCCTATATTTGATGGAAATGACATTTTCGACCTATTTTTTTTGTTAGAAGTGACATTTTAAACCCATTATGGCAAAAAATTTACCATTAAGGCCCATTTTATGAAGAATGACCATTTTAGCCCATAAAAACCGAGAAGGCCCAATAAGAAGCCCATTTTGACAAAAATAACGTTTTTGATCCATATAAAACTGTGGACGTCATAATAAGTCCCTTTTATAAAAAAAAATGACTCTTTTGACCCTTCAAAACCGTGAGCATCATAAGAAGACTCATTTTTGTGGATATTTACACTTTAGGCCCCAAATAACCGTGGGTTGACAAATTAACCCATTAAAAGCCAAAAATGACCAAATAGTCCATCTTGTTTATCTTTATTGTCAAATATGGCCCTTTTTGCATTCTTTCTTTTTTTTCTAAAACTTTTACATGTTTACTCCTTTCATCCTTATGTAATGTTACTTCACATGGTTTATTTACAAATAACACCAAGTTTTGCATCGTATTTCATGTTTAGCATGTTTTCATGTCATAAACACAACATATCACAAAAAAATGCGCACATACATGTATAATACTTAGATCTAACACAAAACCAACTTGTATTCTCCCCCAAAACATAGTAAAACCGAAAACAAGGGGGTATGAAGCTCACCTTAGTGTTAGTTGGATTTTGAGGAGAAGTTTGAAGGAGTTTTCGGCCCTAGCTAACCTCTTGAAGAGGTTTTCGACACTTGATGGTTCTAGAGAGCTAGAACACGAAATTAAGCCATGTAAGGAAGTGTTCTTTAGCATATAATGGAAATCAATAACTTGTGTATGATGACAACTTACCAAGTAGATGATACTTCATGTAAAGCTCTTGATATCACACATAAGATCACGAAAATTGCAAGAGAAGGGTGAAGGAAATCTCCTTGTGTTCGAGATGGAAGGAAATTAAGTGAGAAAAATGGAATGAAGAGTGGTGGGGAAGGAGGTCTTCGGCCGAGAATAAGAAGAGAAGAGAGAGAGAATTGAATGGTTAATACATGGGGGATTAGAGTGTAGGAGCTTAGAAATATGTGAGTCAATTTGCATGGGAAAACTCTAAACAATAATGAGGTGTCACTTAATTTATGTTAATTCAATTTCCCTTTTTTTGTTTTTATTAAACCCGAGAATTGGAGAGGGGAGGAAAAGAAAAGGGTATTAGGCTTGAATACAAATCGAGAATATATTATCCCAAATAAGAATTTTCGGCCCATTGGGCCCACATATGGGTTTACGGTCCAAAATGATAAAAGGAATGGGTTTTCGGCCCATATAATTAAAGAATATGGTTTTCGCCCCAATAGGGCCCATGATGAGTCTTATGGCCCAAAATACTATTGCTTATTGAATGTGGGTCCAACTGGGGCCCAACTGAGGTTTCTTAGCCCAAAAGAATCAAGTTGAGGGTTTATTGGTCCATTAGGCCCAATAAGAGGATAGAGGTCCAATAAGAGTTCGAACCAGGAAGTTAGGGTTATGAGCCCTAAGTTGAGTGAATGTAGTGCATGGGATTTGGTTTAGGGCTTTACGTGTGAGTTTTGATTAGAATTGTTGTTGGTGAATGATTAACATGTATAACATCATACTTAAGGTTACAAGATACACCAAAAGTAATTACACATGGACAGAATTTCCTAGCCTTAAAATACTAGTTGTGACAAAATACAATATTAATAAAAGTTAGTTACCCTGCAAAATTTTAAGATATGCAATATAGGCAAACAACGTAAATAAAAGTTAAACAAACAATATGAATAAAAGTTAGACATCAAATAAAGTTTCTATTACAAAAAAAAACGTTTGATTTTTTTAATCAGAATCTCTATCATATACTTCAATGTCTTCTTCATCAGTATCATAATCAGAATCGTCATCATCATAATCAGTCTCTTCATCGGAAACATTATCGACTCTATCAGTTGGCGGAGGTCCTTCAGTATCGTCCTCATCATCATAATCAACATTGTTTTGCGCTACATCAACGTTGGTTTGAAAGTATTGTGAGAAGTCGATAAAAAGTCTAGCTCCAGGTGAAGAGTTGTTTTGAACTACGTCAACATCTTCGGCCTCCACATTGTCGATATTTTGGACAGAGTCACTGTAAGCATTTTGGAAACGAGCATTGTCGAATGGTAGATCCCAAATACTTTGATGATTAACATGCTCGATGACACAACGACGGTTGTTGTTTTGGTTTCTTTGATGATTAACAGGCTCGTGGATGTAGCACACTTGTTTAGCTTGTGAAGCATATATGAGTTGATCATCTTGGTACGCTTCTTGTTCTGTGCTGATACTTATGAAATTATCATCAGGAATATCTCTTGTATCGAACCACTTGCACCGAAATATTACAGTCGAATAATCATATGGATATTGCACCCCCATAATCTCCTCTAACTGGCCATAATATTTCTCTCCATTCTCGCCCACTGTTAGAACCCCAGAGTTTTGCGTTTTGCGTTGTGCATCACGACTAAGTACCATAAACCTAACACCGTTGACTATGCTGTTGGATTAGGTGTCTAAGCCCATAACTATAATTGGTATGTACTTGAATTGATAGCAGCACAGTCCTTTTGGGTTGCCCTCAACCTAACAACTGGACAAGGAAATTATGAAAGGAGAGATATTAATTTATAAGATTAATAAATTAATATATATATATAAATGATTTATTAATATGTTAATGGATTAATATATTAATTAGAAATCATTATGTTTAATTAATTGTTAGCCAGAAATTAATCAGAATTGATTTTGGGGTTAAAAGAATTAATTATAAGGTGCAGGGACTAGTTTGCAATTATCTAATAGTTGAGTGGAAGGCTCTAGAACCCCCTTGGAAGAGGGTGGACGAAATCTTTAGGGGAAACCCTAATAATTTCGTCCATAGGGGCTTGGATAAGGCCCTTGGGTCTTGCTTAGGCCCTAAGCAAAGGATAACTAGGGTTTTCCCTAAACCCTAGTTCCCTCAACTATTTAAGGAGCCTTCTGGCTCACATTTTAGTGTACTGATTCTTTGGAAGAATACCTTGGCCGAAATTGCATACTCCCTCTCCTCTCTCTTCTACTTTCCTTCTTGCTAGTTTGGGTGTGACTCCATTAGAGGCATTACACTTGTGGTGCTAAAGCTTCCAAGAAGATCAAGATCAAGATCAAGGGAATATCAATTGTTTGCTATAACAATTGAAAGGTATGTAAACCCTAAACCCTAGTTTACTATTTTCGATAATAGCCTCTCTCCTCTAGGGTTCTTGTATTGCAATTCAAAGTTGTATGTTCAATAGTTAAAACATAGATCCAAAGTAGGTTGCATGTGAACTTAGGAATTGTTTTCTAGTTTATTTGTTGTACCTAAAACCCATCAGTGGTATCAGAGACATTGTTGTTTTAAATTGAATTGCTACAATTGTTGAATTGCAAATTAGGGTTTATAGCTATTAAACCCTAAAGGCCAAATTTTCGATTTCTAGGGTTTTGGATCAAAGGGTTTTTTTCGAAAACCCTAGCCTCCAAAGAACCCTAATCGAAATTATGGTTAGGGTTTTGAAAACCCTAGCCTCCTCCCTTGTAAATTTCGAAATATGCTAGAGGATAACTAGGGTTTCTTGTTTTTTGGATAATTGTTACTTAATTAGATTAATTGGATAATTATCCTTACCCTATTTTTCGAAATTAGAGGGATAAGGATTAGGATTAAATTAATTGATTAATTTAATTAGATAATCCTTACAAGATTTAATAATTTGATTAATAGTTAATTAATAGATAAATATTAAATCTAGTGAATTGGTTTATTTAAATTTGAATTTAACAGCTTAAATTTCGAAATTTATATAAACCCTTGAAGTTTTAAAAAGTTTTAAAACACACCTTATATATATATTATAATTAAAGGTTTAATATTATATGTATAAGAATATGGTCAGTCAAATCGCTAGTATGCCTCATTCACGAAGCTAATCTATAAGGGGGGTATAAGGAAACTGCCTATAAAATGGTAGTTGAATGGGTGTCCACTCTCACCCACCGCTTCCTTGATTAGTGGAGGGTCGTTAGCAGAACGGATTTGATAGGACAACTACTTCTCATTAAAAGTATAATGATATTAAAGAAAGTACTAGAACATTATTTTCAAAATCCCAACTCTAGTTACTTTAGGAAAAATGTGAAAAGTATGCTAATCCATGAAATTGCACATTATGCTTTATTGGTCGTTAGTGGAGCGTGTGTGGTTAACCAGCACACTAAAAGGCACTAATAAAGAGTAGCAATGGGTATCTCATAATTGTCATTTTGATGGAGCGTGTGTGGTTTACCAGCACATCAATAGTTAATGATAAAGACAATGAGGTTACCAAGCACATTTGCATGGTTATTCACATCTTGTTTGTGATCCTCGGCATCCCAGTCACAAATAGAAGAGCATAATCTGAGAATAAAACATGCCATTGAATAGTTTCAATGTATCTCAAAAGAATTAGGAATTTCACTTTGTTTGTTTCGTCAAATGGTGGAATTGGTGAATCGTCATTCACCTACCTTTATGAAATTTGCACTTGGATCTCGGCATCCCATTTCTAAGTTGTGAATCTTCATAGTTGGATCCTAACCTTGATATTATATCTTTGGGTTATTCTATTAAGGTATCTTGAAATCTAACTAAAACTTTCTTTCTTTTTAGATGTCTACTCCTGGAAACACTTCTACTTCATCCTCCTCCAACCAGAACTTCTCCTTGCTCAATATATGCTCCAAAGTCGTTATGGATGGCTCAAACTATAACGATTGGATGCGCAACATCAAGATGGCTCTTCGTTTCGAGAACAAAGAATATGTTCTTGAAAAGGAGCTCAAAGAGCTTGATGAGAATGAAGCTACTCCTGAAGATCTTGCTGCCTACAAGAAACATTACGATGATGCTACCAAAGTGGCATGCATCATGGTGGCAACTATGTCCCCAGAACTGCAGAGGTACTATGAGGACTACTGGCCTTTCGAGATGAACAAGGACCTTATGGAAAAGTACCATAAGCGAGCTCGTCAAGAAAAGTTCGAAGTAGTCAAGTCACTCATGGCTTGCAAGATGAAAGATGGGGAGTCAGTTGTGTCACATGTGCAAAGAATGCAACGCTACATAAAGCGTTTGGTCAAGCTCAATATTCACTTTGATGAGGAATTGGCCAT
Organism: Lactuca virosa; assembly: GCF_052849685.1. Classification (NCBI taxonomy): domain Eukaryota; kingdom Viridiplantae; phylum Streptophyta; class Magnoliopsida; order Asterales; family Asteraceae; genus Lactuca; species Lactuca virosa. The sequence continues at coordinate 205,363,136 of NC_136433.1, forward strand.
TGACATGGTCTTGAACTCACTTCCTGAATGTTATGGTCAGTTTATTCTAACTTACCATTTGAACAATACTGAGCAGACCTTGGCCCAATTGCACAACTTGTTGCAGACAGCTGAGGCAGGGATGAAAGGTAAAAGTATACCCTCCACACCTGCTAGTGCCCCTGTTTTGGCTATTGGACAGGGAAAGGGGAAAAAGAGGAAAGGTCCTCCCAAGCAAAACTGGAAGAGCAAGGCTCAAGCTGGGTCATCTAGTAATGGCCCAAAGGCTAAGCCCAATGGTTCCACTCCCCATGTTTCTGATCCAAAAGAGGCAGTTTGCTTTTACTGCAACCAAAAAGGGCATTGGAAGAGATCTTGCCCACAATATCTGCAAGATATCAAGGATGGCAAAGTGAAGCCATCTTCGGCAGGTATTTACACTATTTCTGCTAATAACTCATTATCTTCTCGTTCATGGGTCCTTGACACAGGATGTGGTTTTCATATCTGTTCTGATTTGCAGGGTCTAAAGGAAAGTGAGGAGATAGAGCGAGGAAGGATAAACCTGATCATGGGAAACAGAAAGTCTTCACCAGTAACCAAGATCGGAGTTTATCAGCTTCTGCTTAGTAATGATGTTAGAATAGATTTAATAAATTGTTGCTATTCGTCTGAGATGACGAGAAACATTATTTCATTTCATGCATTGTTCAGACAAGGTTTTACATATTCTTTTAATGATTTGAATGGTTCAATTTATGTTTATAAGAATGGTGTTTTTATGTTTGAAGCTTTGCCTTGTAATGGTGTGTATGAAACAGTGACTTGTGTTGATAGCTTAGGAAATAGTGTACTTAATATTGACTTGTCTAATAGTGTAGACAAGGCATGCTTGTGGCATTGTCGTCTTGGACACATTAACAAGAAACGCATAGCCCAACTCCAAAAGGATGGAGTGTTGGAATCATTTGACCTAAAGTCAGATGATATGTGTGAATCTTGTCTTTTGGGAAAGATGACAAAATCACCATTCACAGGGTCTTGTGAAAGAGGTGAAGGTCTGTTGGATCTCATACACACGGATGTGTGTGGGCCCTTCAGATCAACTACAAGAGATGCTAATCGATTCTATGTGACTTTCACTGACGATTATAGCAGATATGGATATATCTACTTGATCAAGCATAAGTCAGAAACTTTTGAAAAGTTCAAAGAGTTTAAACATGAAGTCGAAAATCAATTGGGCAGAAAGATAAAGATACTTAGATCCGATAGAGGCGGGGAGTATCTTAGTATCGAGTTTAACGACTATCTGAAAGAATGTGGGATAGTCTCACAATTGACTCCTCCTAGGACACCACAGTTAAATGGTGTAGCTGAGAGGCGCAATCGAACCTTGTTAGACATGGTTCGTTCTATGATGAGTCGGGCTTCGCTTCCTATTTACTTCTGGGGGTATGCCTTAGAGACAGCCGCCCACATCCTCAATCTTGTCCCTACAAAGAAGGTTGCCAAAACACCTCACGAAATGTGGACAGGGAAAGTTCCCTCGTTAGCACATGTTAAAGTCTGGGGTTGTGAAGCTTTCGTAAGACGAGAGACTCACGACAAGCTAGCAGCTAGAAGTGAGAAATGTGTTTTCATTGGTTACCCAAAGCAGTCTTTTGGATATTTGTTCTACAGGCCTAGTGAGAACATGGTCTTTGTAGCACGAAGAGGAGTCTTTCTTGAAAGAGAGCTCATATTCAAAGAGGACAGTGGGAGCACTATTGATCTTGAAGAAATTCAAGAGTCAGCCAATGAAGGAACCTTAGATGACACTAGCACTCAACCAGAGGAAACAGTTCCTGTTAAACCAATCGATAACTCATTACCTCTTAGAAGATCCACTAGGGTGAGTGTGCCACCTGAGTTGTATGGTTTTCATATTACTTCAGATGGTGACACATTCATAAGTGACAGAACACTGGTAAACTTAGATGAACCAGTCACTTATAAGGAAGCAATGGCAGGCCCAGAGGCTTCCAAGTGGAAAGAGGCAATGGACAGCGAGATTAAGTCCATGTATGACAACCAAGTTTGGAATTTGGTTGATAGTGCACCAGGTCGTAAGACAGTTGGGTGCAAATGGATCTTCAAGAAGAAGACAGACATGGATGGAAATGTGCACACATTCAAGGCTCGACTGGTTGCAAAAGGTTTCACTCAAACCCCAGGGGTTGACTATGATGAGACCTTCTCGCCAGTGGCTAAGATTAAATCTATTAGGATATTGCTCGCCATAGCTGCCTTTCATGATTATGAAATCTGGCAGATGGATGTCAAAACTGATTTCCTTAATGGGAAGTTGGCTGAAGATGTTTACATGAGTCAGCCAAAGGGTTTTGTTGATGCAAAGTTCCCCAATAGAGTGTGCAAGCTTGAGAAATCCATTTATGGATTGAAACAAGCATCTCGCAGTTGGAATCTTTGCTTCCATGAGAAAGTCAAAGAATTTGGTTTCTCTAGAAGTGAAGATGAGTTCTGTGTGTATATCAAAGCTAGTGGGAGTATAGTAACTTTTCTGGTGTTGTATGTCGATGACATATTACTCATTGGTAACGACGTTCCAACCTTGAAAGAAGTTAAGTCTTGGCTTGGAAAGTGTTTTGCCATGAAAGACCTTGGAGAAGCTGCCTATATTCTTGGGATTAGAATATTGAGATATAGAAAGAAGAGACTAATTGGACTTAGTCAGAGCACATACTTGGATAAGGTACTAAAGAGGTTTAGTATGGAAAATTCCAAGAAGGGAGAGCTACCTATCCAGAGCAATACCAAATTGAGTAAGACTCAATGCCCGAGTACAGATGTTGAAATAGATGACATGAGTCGTGTACCTTATGCTTCCGCTGTCGGATCGATCATGTACGCTATGACATGTACTCGCCCTGATGTGGCATTTGCTTTGAGCATGGTCAGTCGCTATCAGGGAAACCCAGGTAGAGCTCATTGGATAGCAGTTAAAAATATACTCAAGTATTTGCGAAGGACAAAGGACTGGGTCCTTGTGCTTGGTGGCAGTGATACTTTGAGAGTAGATGGTTACAGTGATGCCAGCTTTCAGACGGATAGAGATAACTTCCGTTCTCAGTCAGGCTGGGTGTTTTTATTGAATGGAGGAGCAGTTACTTGGAAGAGTTCCAAGCAAAATACGGTGGCTGATTCTACTTGTGAATCAGAGTACATAGCAGCAAGTGAAGCGTCGAAAGAAGCAGCTTGGTTGAGGAACTTCATCGGGGATCTCGGAGTTGTTCCAACCATCCAGGAGTCTATGGAACTTTTCTGCGATAATGAAGGAGCGGTTGCCTTGACAAAGGAACCAAGAGATCATGGTAAGACCAGACATATCGACAGAAAGTACCATTTCATCAGACATAGAGTAGAAGAAGGCCATCTTATAGTAAAGAGGGTGTCATCTGAAGATAACCCAGCAGATCCTCTCACAAAGGGTCTGAGTAGGGCTAAGCATATTCAGCATGCTCGGAGCATAGGACTGAAAGATGATATTAGTTTTAGTAGTTAGATTAGTTTTTGAAACTTGTAACAAAGTAAATGTAATTGACTTTTGGTGATTAAATAATAAAGTATTATTTATAAGTTTGGCTACTACCTTTTGTCAATTGTTTATTATTGTGTTTCATATTTTGCATGTTTTACTTCCTGAATAATGAGATTATTCAAACTCCACAGTCGCTCGTACTCTTGGAAGTAAGTAGTGAATTAAGACTGTCATGAATTGGATTGCAGATTGTCTAAGGATAGACATGGCAATAGAATTGCTGCAATGTTCATGAGTACTCAGAAATTGAGATTTGAGTATTGGATAAACCCACGCTCAGAGTATCACTTCATGGAATTCATCACGAGTAATACTGAGACGATAATATCTTATAATCTTGAAACGAAGATATATGAGTTGTAATTTACAAGTCGGTTGTGCATTGGTGATACGAAAACGCATCAGTAACTTGGTGTTATAAAACGTATTGTCATGCATAATTTGATGAGTAAAAGATACAAGCATATGAGTCAACGTTTATTCGTTCCTTTTGCCCTAACAGGAAAAGCGATATCTGTGGGCCCCTCGATGATTTGGTGTTGACTTATGTGCTGGGCCCAGCCAGGACTAAATTGATGTGTTCGATTAGAAGTCCTACATCATCACAAATCAGGAATCGGGAAACATAGATTCTGGACAAACAGATTGATTACATTCCATGTCTTTTGTCTGGGGATATCAAGCAGAACGAAGGGTTATATGATCACTTATCTTAGGACACGTAACTGACTGGGTCAGAGTTCGGCAGCAGCTTTTGGAAGCTACAATTTGCTGGTCAAATTTAGAAGGCATACTAGCAATTATAGTTACAGACTTATCCAAGTGGGAGACTGTTGGATTAGGTGTCTAAGCCCATAACTATAATTGGTATGTACTTGAATTGATAGCAGCACAGTCCTTTTGGGTTGCCCTCAACCTAGCAACTGGACAAGGAAATTATGAAAGGAGAGATATTAATTTATAAGATTAATAAATTAATATATATATATAAATGATTTATTAATATGTTAATGGATTAATATATTAATTAGAAATCATTATGTTTAATTAATTGTTAGCCAGAAATTAATCAGATCTGATTTTGGGGTTAAAAGAATTAATTATAAGGTGCAGGGACTAGTTTGCAATTATCTAATAGTTGAGTGGAAGGCTCTAGAACCCCCTTGGAAGAGGGTGGACGAAATCTTTAGGGGAAACCCTAATAATTTCGTCCATAGGGGCTTGGATAAGGCCCTTGGGTCTTGCTTAGGCCCTAAGCAAAGGATAACTAGGGTTTTCCCTAAACCCTAGTTCCCTCAACTATTTAAGGAGCCTTCTGGCTCACATTTTAGTGTACTGATTCTTTGGAAGAATACCTTGGCCGAAATTGCATACTCCCTCTCCTCTCTCTTCTACTTTCCTTCTTGCTAGTTTGGGTGTGACTCCATTAGAGGCATTACACTTGTGGTGCTAAAGCTTCCAAGAAGATCAAGATCAAGATCAAGGGAATATCAATTGTTTGCTATAACAATTGAAAGGTATGTAAACCCTAAACCCTAGTTTACTATTTTCGATAATAGCCTCTCTCCTCTAGGGTTCTTGTATTGCAATTCAAAGTTGTATGTTCAATAGTTAAAACATAGATCCAAAGTAGGTTGCATGTGAACTTAGGAATTGTTTTCTAGTTTATTTGTTGTACCTAAAACCCATCATATGCATGCGGTGTAAGTACAAACATCCATTTGTGAACCCATTGAAAGGGCCGACAACTCTTTGTGGAATTCTTGAGAGTTTTCTTTTTCCATCTGATAAACCTATTAAACATATGTTGATGTGTTATGTATTATTGATTCGTTATATTGATCAAATATATTTGTTTGTTAATTATTATTACCTTTTCAAGAAACCAGTTGGGGAATTCGGTCTTTTCGTCACTTTTCAGGATGTTCAAATTTGAATTTTCTATATTGATGACAAACACACACACACACAAAAACATATATATATATATATATATATATATATATATATATATATATATATATATATATATATATATATATATATATATAATTTATGAATGGAAAAAAAGTAACAATAAATAATGAAAGATAATTAAATATAAGAACACTTACTCGATGTATTGTCTGACTTCTTGACAACTATTCAATATAAACCATTCGATATTACGTTTTTCCCTTACATCAAGATGTTTGATTTGTGTTGTGCTGGCCGGTCGACACTTGGAATCAAACATCCAAAACTTTGTTTTTTCAATGACAACATCCTCGTTTCTTTCAGGGCGTTTGAATTGAGTTTGCACATCTCGAAGGTACATCGAACAAAATAACAAAGCTTCTTCAACAACATAACCTTCAGCTATACAACCTTCCGGCCTTGCCTTATTTCTGACATAGTTTTTTAGTTTTTTCATATAACTTTCGAACAGATACATCCATCTCATACATACTGGGGCTCCGGCAATTGCTTCATCAGGTAAATGCAAAACTAAATGAATCATAATGTCGAAAATTAAGCACTTTGATTTTAAAATTAACTTAAGTCACTAACAAAATTAAGCACTTTGATTTTAAAATTAACTTAATTTTATTTTATAATTAATTTAATATTTTCTTTTTTGTTATTAGTTTTTTGAACATTAATTTAAATTGATTTTATAATTTATTTTATTTTATTTTATTTTAATATTAATTTGATTTTATAATTAATTTAATTATATTTTATAATAAATTTAATTTGATTCTAAAGGTAACTTAATTTGATTTTCTAATTAATTTTTTTTTTGTTATTAGTTTAATTTTTTAAACTAATTTTATTTTATTTTAAAATTAATTTTATTGATTTTTTTAAAATTAATTTAATTTTATTCTATAATTAAATTAAATTTAGTAGAAATACGTTGCTATTAATAACCTAATTAAGCTAAAATTGTAATTACCAACATTAAGTCACTAACAAAATTAAGCACTTTGAAACCATATACAATACATTACTAGAAGTAAGTTGCTATTAATAACCTAATTAAGCCAAACTATTAATCCTAAATAGCACATAATCATACATGTATACCAAATATTGAATTCCAATTTTCATTTCATTTTAGACATACAATACAACTTGCATATTCCAATTTCATACAATTAAGCATACAATTTCAAACAAATGCATACATCCAATTTCAATTTCATACAAATGTATACATTTAAATACAAAATCAAACAAATGTATATATACATCCAATTTCAATTTCATACAAATGTATACATTTAAATACAAAATCAAACAAATGTATATATACATCCAATTTCAATTTCATACAAATGTATACATCTAAATACAAAATCAAACAAATGTATATATACATCCAATTTCAATTTCATGCCAAATTTTATTTTTAAGCCAATGTGGTATAAACATAAATCAGAAAAACATATACAAAATGCATAAACACTTCCCACAAGTCTGAAAAAACATATATAATCCCACAAAATGCATAAACACTTCCATACCTCAAAATACAAAGATAATTACTCAACAAAATTGAAGAATACTACCGATTTATCACCCAAATTAACACCAAAACAGAAAAATAATAGAAAATAGGGAGGAATTCGACCTTCAATGTCAAAATTTAAGAATAGGAGCTGTAGGTCGCCGGTAATGGAGGATTGGGGGCGGTGTGGCGGTCATGTGGAGGCAGTAGCGGCTGGGGAAGATGGTCGCCGAATTGTAGCTTGCGTCGCCGGTTTCTACCTTCGTCGTCGGTTTTCACAACGAGAGACACAGAAAAGGAAGATGATGGGAGGTTATCTGTAAAGGCCTTTAGCGGCGACGGGCAATAGCGGTGACGCCTTGGTATTAGCGGCGACAGATGACTATTAGCGGTGACTCACTGGAGGGAAAAGTCAGCGTGTTTTTTCGTTCTTCTACGACCATTGGATTGAAAACAAATCAGACGGATAAGGCTCATTTGACGCGGATCGCTATTAGGTTGCCATTAGTGGCGACGCCTTTACCGACGACGCAGGGCAATAGCGGCGACATGTAACGCGTCATTTACATGTCGCCGCTAAAGGCGACGCTGCTAATGGCAACATTTATTGTAGTGTATAAAATGTAATTATAATTGTTTTGGGTGGTTATATTATTTGGATTAGATAGAAAAAATACGGTAATATTATTGTAATGTTACTGTAAAGTTACATTAAAAATGATAATTTTACTTTATGTTTTGTAGAAAACACCTTTATATTTTATTCTTACTTTGAAAAAGATATCATACTTTGTTTACCAAAAACCGGTTGACCTGCTAATTAATGTGAAAATCCATTTTTTATAAAATTTCAATAAGTTTTGTCTTTTTTTTCTGTTAGAAAACATAAAACCATAGTTGTTTTGATAAATAAAATTAAAGTTTTGCAATTTTGGTCGAGATTTCGCAATCACTATAAACCAAGGATGCCCTTAAAATTCAGTATCAACTTATTGGATATCTACTTTTAAGTTTTGATCCAACTTTAAGAAAAGTAGTATGAATCTAGATTAGATTTCTCTTCAGGAGGACAAAAAATGATCATGATCGCTTAATCCGTCTCATAATTATTAGAACTGATTTTGTTTTTGAATTTTAAGGCTGGTTAGTTTGAATTCAAGTGTTCCCTCGATGTTCATTAACTTTTGCATAAAATATTTTCCTTGATAATAGAAATTTTGGGTTATATATAATTTACGCCTATGGAAGTTTCTTTAAATTTAATGAAAAATGCCCATGCTATTGTCTTTACGAATTTCATATAAATTAAAATTTATTTTGTATTGAATAGAACTACGTTTTGATCATTACGTCACGAGTTACAAGAAATACTTTAAATAGATGCATGACCTTAAAATGGCTATTATAAATGACAAAGAGTGAGCATGTAATACTTCAAATTAAAAATAAAATTTATTTTTCAAACAAAGTTAAATATTTGTTTATATCTGTATATAAATACAAACACCTTTTACCATTCCATCTTTTTTGGTTTAACTTTATGCCTAACTTATCATTAATTATGAAGATCACCTCGACTTTTGCCATGCCAAAGCAATGGGTGAATTGTTTAAGTTTTGCCAGAGAGTGAAAAAGGTTTTACTATAATTTACTTTGCTCTTTACTTATTGTAATGTAACCCAACAAACCGGATCGTAAAAAATTATCCAAAAAAAATCGCATTATTCATTATTCATTGTTGAATTTGTCACAACATTTCTTCGGAAATTATGACATTTTGAAGTAATACTTTGATTCAACTAAAGTTATCCCGTGACCAGCTCAAAATGAGAATGAATAAAGTTTGGTGATTATAATGGAGAGTATGCATCATATATAGGAAGTTAGTATGAAATTGTCATGCATGTATGTATGATTCGATGTATCTATCTACTAATGAGACTAATTTTTGTGGACTTCTGAAATATATATATATATATATATATATATATATATATATATATATATATATATATATATATATATATGAAGTACAAGTAGTGTTACTTTTCTATTTATATTATTTTGAACCATTTGATTTTTATTAGGGTTCTAATTATTTAAGTAAAATTGAATTGGCACGACCTTTTTTCGCTGCCCTACTTTGATGATAAAGCAAAAGCAAAGAAAAAAGTAAAAATATATAAAACAGAAAAAATATAATAAAATAAAGAAAGAAAGAAAAGAGAAAGCTAATAAAGAAAGGAGAGAAAGGAGAGAATACAAAGACAAAAAAGGTTCTCAATACCCCATCATTCAAAACCACACTCCTCTCTTTCTCTCTCTCACTACTTAATCAAGTATCGGAAGACCTCTCAAAGTTTCTACAAAGAGTGGAGTGTTAGCTTGGGGGAGATTCAAGAAAAAAACAAATTGAGAGCGAGTGATCGAACAAGAGAAAATATTAAAGTTAAAAAAAAGGGAAAGCTAATCTTTTGTATGCTTGTTTCTTTTGAGAGGGGAAATGAATAGAGGAAATATGTTGCAAAGTTCACCGGTGCAACAAATGCTTGCCGGCGGTCCAAACAACTGGTGGAGTATGATGGCTAGCACCAGACCTTCCCCGCCACCAGCTCCTCCTCAAACTCCCTTCTTTGCTGCTTCTGCTCAACCCCACTTCTTTCATCACCAATATGCACCACCACCACCAGTTTCACTATCTCCATGGCATGATAATCATCACGACTTTCCTGATTCCTTAAGCCAATTACTCATGTAAACAAATCTCTCTCTCTCTCTCTCTCTCTCTCCTATCTTTTTAGTTTAGGGTACATGGGTTTCTTCATAATTAAGTCCCTTCGGTACAAATGTTTTAAGTCTTTTTGTGCTTCTTTATGGACAACAAAAAGATAGATCGAACACTCATACACATGCATAGTTTGACTGATACTCCGATCTTTGTACAAACTTTAATAGGAGCGGATTAGTGGGAGAAGACGACAAGTCAACTTTGAGTCATATGCAACAAGTCAAGAAACTGGAGAATTGGGAAGAACAACTACTACATGATCATCATCATCATCATCATCATCAGCAACAGCAGCAGCTTAATCCCATGGTAGAATCTGGAGTGAAGCAAGAAAACTCACTTAATTACGGATCATCATATGGCCATGGCAACGTCGACTTTCATGGCGTTAAACCAAATAATTGGTCTAATCCAATGATCCCCGTTTCATCTCCTAATTCTTGTATCTCGAGTTTGAGCAACAACATGCTTGATTTTTCTACCACGATTAGTAACAAGACAGATGGAAGACACCCTCCACCAGATCGCTCATCTGAGGTAATTAACTCTCTTTTTTTTTGTTAAAAAGTGTAAGATTTCAATCAAGATTTCTTTCGACTACTTGATCGTACCATATTTTTCTGTTAAGTCACATGATCTCTTCTAGCCATGGATTCCTAGTTATTGGTGGTCACTTATGGTTCAAGTACTATATATAGCATTTAATTGGTAGACGACTAGTTAATCTGTTCATGGCAGAAGTACATGAACTTGCGTAATTTTGATAGCTTACACCTTCTCATTCTTTCCTTTTTTTCAATTTATGAAGTGTAATAGCACTGCTACTGGTGGGGTATCCAAGAAAGCTAAAATTCAACCTTCGTCAAACCAATCTACCTTCAAGGTAATTTAGCTTAGCTCAAGTTAGATCTCTCTCCCTTTCTTTGTTTTCACAATCACACAAACAAAGAAGGTGGAAAACCCAAATACAGGAAGAAGTACTTTTTGGAAGATAACTGTTGTCCTTCTTGATTGTCGGTTTCTTTAGTCCATGATGATTCTTTAGTTCATCTGTGCTAATTATATCCACACAAAGAGATGATAAAAAGTCTTTAAAAATATATATATATATATAAAAGAGGTGTATATATATTAATCATTGCAAAAATACAATTTGTTATTTTGATTCTTCTATTTGTTTTTTGATGTCAAAAATAGGTGAGGAAAGAAAAATTAGGAGATAGAATAACAGCACTTCACCAGCTTGTATCTCCGTTTGGAAAGGTATATATAGCATGCTCTAAATTTTCACATACTTAAGCATGAATTTACGTAATCATTAACGAAGCTTAATCTGAGTATTTAAGATAGCATCTATGGATTGGAGATTAATGCGAGAGATCGAGAAAAGGATGAAACAAGAGGATGACATGACATAATTCTTTTTTATTTTCGGTAGTAAAATTATTGATGGTCTTATCAAATGAAAATTAATGAGATAAAATATATCAAAATAATTACGTCAAATCCATTCAATAGGAAGTATTGCTATAAAAAATAATGAAACTGTTTGCTAAAACAAACCATCGATATTCTGTCGTCTATGTTTCTTATTCCAGTTTTTCTTGCATGGTGTGTATTTATATGGATAATCAGAAGAAAACAAAACTACGTCAATAAGATTTTTGTTAAAAATAAAAAAATAACCACGAACAAAATATCTTCTCTATAAACTAGTCACGATCTGCTTGCCAATACTAACATTTTCTGTCTTAAGTTTTTTTTGAAATGTATGGAGTACTGAAGTTTCCATTTGAGAACAAAAGAAGAACCCGTGAGGAGTTAATATGATTCCATAAAAGTTATGACATGAAAAAACCTAAAACCATAACCAATTTTACAACTAATGTTTTTTATAAATTGATTTTGCTTTATAAAGAACGTAAATCATTGACTAACAATGTTTTATATCTCATGCGTTCACACTTATTTTTCTATAAACATGAAAGGGTAAACAAAAAAACATGAGCGTTACTCGTTTATAAATAATAACATAGTTTTATGTATATGAAAGTTATAACTACTACTCAGAAAATTGTATTTCAAGCTTTTTACAGGAACTTATAAAATTAATAAAGAAATTAAGAACAATTATTTTTTCGAAACATTCTTTTCTCTCTCTCTCTCTCTCTCTCTCTCTCTCTCTCTCTCTCTCTCTCTCTCTCTCTCTCACTTTCCAGAAATAGCATAGGAGTGAATAAAGCATGGTGTTTTTAGAAGACTATGGTGGTTTCAGCTTTGAAAAACTTTTTATGCCCAGTCTTGTCCTTGTAGATGAAATTTTTCTGTACAATCTTGAGATCGATGTCTTTTAGTAACTTAAAATGTTTCGCTAGTTAAAAACAAAAAAAAAAATAGTTTACTCGAATATGATGTTTGGTATCTTTAATTATGAGAAAACACTTATATGAATTTTCATTTTATTTAATTTTTGTGCAGACTGACACAGCTTCTGTGCTGTTCGAAGCTATTGGTTACATAAGATTCCTTCAGAGTCAAATTGAGGTGATGCTACTTTCCTTTCTTCTGTGCTTCTTCTTCTTCTTTTATTCATCTTTCACAAACTACCATGAGGGTCAGTCATGCCACATACAAACACAAACACAAACACACACACACACACACCCTAAAAGCTTCACTTCCATAATATTCCATCAAAATTACTTTGCATTTTTATAATGTTATATAAACATACTGTGCCTCAATTCCATATTAAACTATATCTCTCTGTCAAATGTATGTTTTTAATTTCTAAAAAATTATTCCCTCTGTCCAAATGAGTATAAGTTGTTTTTTTATTCTCACGAGTCAAGTGAAAAAGTTTATACTTATGACATGAGTGTGTATAACTTTCTGAATTATTTTAGTCGCTTTTAATTTTATATGACAAATAACAATCTATATATGAAAAATACAGAAAAACAACTAAACATTACATGAATTAGAATTTTTCTAAAATAATGTTATATGTGATGGTTTTTTTTAATTTGTGTTCAGTAGTTCATAAATTGCTCATAATCATTAATTTTTAAAATTAATTTTCTTATATATAAAGAACCAGATTTCAATGAAATGAAATTAATTAGAATCGATTTCAGATTACGCCTAGTTTTTTCTTAAAGAAAAAACAACTGCCAATTAGATTGATCTATATATGAAAAGATCACTAAACATTTGTGACTTAAAGGAACAAAATATTCATATCGACTAAACTTGATAGTTGATAGCTCTAGACTTACAAATACAATCAAATGTAGACAGCAATTAATATATGATGGTGGAGTTAATTTGTGTACGGCTTTGAATGATTTAGGCCCTCAGCTTACCGTACCTGGGCAGTGGATCAGGAAGCATGAGAAACCACCAACACTCTGTAAGTATACATACTTTGTACACAATCTTGTATACAAATCTATAAGTATTCATGTACGTATAATAGTTCTAAAGGAAGATAAAGATAGAGTCGACTATATAAATTTCTACCGAAGGATAATGTTAAAGATGTAAAATACAATGAATGACGATTAAAGAAGAGATTTCCTTTTATGTGGATCGACCCAATACATCCTACTACCTATACTATTAATATGTATAGTAAATACATACATACATACCATATGTATGTATATATTCATCTTCCCTAAGCAACAAAACACAGACACATCACCTTTTCTCACTCTGCCCCAATGCATGTGAGTGTTCACACGTGAGCATGTGGGGAAGGTGTAAAAGATTTAGATAATTGTTTAATTATTTTATAACTCTTTTTTTCATGTTTAGGTTCATCAAGGGGAGAGAAATTGTTTATTTCCTGAAGACCCAGGTCAGGTATATATTTCTACCTTTATACTCTAAATAATTAACTTTTCCATTAACATATTCATTTCACCAAAAGCTGACACATATTATTGTAATCATATTGCTAATTATCGCTAATTTTGTTCCTTACACAGCTTCTGAATGATAGCTGCATGAAGATGAAAGGATCTGCTCTTGACCAGGTATTTATTTCCTTTATTAATTTATTAAATCCCATCTTTAAGATAAAATCCCTGATTTTTCAGAATGTTACTTTTAAAATCAACGTACTTTATTAGTATGAATTTTGCTTTTGAAGATTAATCTTGGTACTGATAATTGGTTAAAAATGAATTAATTTAGGATCCTCATGAAGAACCAAAGAAAGATTTGAGGAGTAGAGGATTGTGCCTTGTTCCGGTTTCATGCACAATGCAAGTTGGGAGTGACAATGGGGCGGATTATTGGGCTCCTGCTCTAAATGGAGGATTCCGATGAATGGATGAAAGGTTTAGGTCTAACATATTTCATGGGCCGGGGTTATGATTTCACACATGAGGAAGAAGATCCATCAAGAAATGAGATAACATCATGAGCAGTCACTCTGCTAAAAAATATTTCCAAGGCTGATTGCTCATGATGCTATGCATCTCTTGGTGCTTTACATATGATCTTGTGACAAAACTTATGGTTGGGGCTTTGGATCAAAAGTCCCTCCAACTATCTACCTAATTTTTATGCACTTCGTTATCCTTTCCCTTCCACTTCTTTTGTGCTAGTATGTATCATGTAGAATTTCAAATTTATGACATTCTAGTATGGTTAAAAAAATAGTTATTTAATGGCGTTCACTTTAGCTAACATTTAGGGATGTGTAAACTATAAACATCAACGAACGTAACATTTTAAGTTTATCACAAATGCAACGACTCTCTTCACACAAAAAACGATAATGAGAAAGAGACAACCTAGCATTAAAAAGATTGTATGATCATATTAGTAAGACAATACAACACTTCTAGATAAGTTTTTCTCCAAAAATGGAATAACACATGAGACATACACAAACATATTTAAGTACACGTGAACCAGGACATCACATGTTTCTTATATCATAGTATGTCACTAGATTAGATGTTTTAATTTACATACTGCTTCTTTGCACGTGTAGTCATTGTACTTTATGTGTTTTTAATTATTAAAAGATAAAACTAAACTTATGAAAAAGTCATTGTTATAGTTTAAAAATTATAAGGTGTATATTAATTGAATTTGTAGAAAAATAAAATAATTTTATTTAGAGTGTTAGCGAGATGCTAGGAGGAAACAAAATACAATGCATGAGAGCTTTTCGCCTTAGTATCAAACAAGATACCATTATTTTGTTTCCATGTGACCATAAGTAAGTCAACATAAAGACATCAAGCCTATGAGACTCCCCCCTCACACACCAAACAACCACCTCTAGCTGGTCCGCCACCAAGCTAGAACCCAAAATCAATGTCAG
Source organism: Lactuca virosa (assembly GCF_052849685.1). Lineage (NCBI taxonomy): Eukaryota > Viridiplantae > Streptophyta > Magnoliopsida > Asterales > Asteraceae > Lactuca > Lactuca virosa. The sequence goes on from NC_136433.1 coordinate 205,378,341, forward strand.
GAACGCTCAACCATTCGTTGTGGAGAAGAGCTCCAACCTCTATCCCTCAAGAGCAATCCACAAACAAATGATGATCTGTTTTAGGAGTCACATTACACACCGGACAAAGTTCGCAAGCCAAGTTTACTCCTCTTGCCAGGTTCCTCCTCGTGAGAAGTCTACTTAATCGTGTCCTCCAAATGAAGATATTGACTTGACTTTGCACCTTTCCACACCACTTCGAGGCGACCCTGGACCCAAGGGAGGGACCAATAGGTTGTACGGGGTAAGATATCATTATTTTTAAGCTTTTTCATGTGATAGTCAATTTTTCATTGAATACCATGAATTTGCTGAATTTTATGTGTTTAACAAGTAACATGGAGGCTTAAATTCTTAATTAAGATTACGTTTAGGGATGTAGAATGTTAGGAAGACGATATTCTCACTACAAACAAAATGTCATTTACATATATTTTTAATGGCATAAATTTAATGTGACACTATACAATGTTTTGTTTTTAATGACATATTGTATGTGCCATCACAAAAATTAATGGATTTAATCGCACTTATCATGTCACTAATATTTATAATTATTAGTGGCATAATATATTCATATATCATTTTCTATTTTATTAAAAGTATTATATAATATGATTATTATAAAAAAATAAGTGTAAATTACAATTTTACCCTTTCCTTTTTTTTACACTTTTACCCCTTCCCACTCTTAAAACCCATCCCAAGCGATGATTCAAAGTTCAAACAATCAGTACAACCAACTCTTCAGCTAACGTCATCGCCCCTGCTCCACCGCCACCATCGTCACTGTTGTTGCATAGGTGTCATCGTCGATTGCTTAACCGCCGACGTCGCGTGCATCCACCCTCGCCGTCACATTCGTTCACCTTTGCTAGTCTTGACATTTTTTTTTCATCTTTTGCTCCTACCTTCGAGTTCTCCCAACATACACACATAACACTCGAATGTACGATCCATTGATCTGGTAATATCTGCAAATTTTAAATTCACCTCCACTGATCCAGTAATTTCTGCCAATTTTAAACTCGTATGTAGTTCCAATTTGGACATAATAGTTTTGAAAGGAAGTAGCTACGAACCCTAAGGATTTCAATTCAATTCTCACCGCAGGCAAAACCAGGTACGTTCAAATCTGAAGAACTTATGCCTTAAATCCTTCCTGATGTCTGCATACGTTTTCTGCAAGTGATTCTTTGTTGTGTATGTACCCTAAATTCAAAGATCTATTTCATATATGTTGTGATTCGGGTTAGATTCTTTCACGTATTGATTTATTTATAGATATAGCATCACAGACGCATATTAGGAATCATATCAAATCGATGTTGTTGTTCTAATTGTGATCTGTTTGGGGTTGGATATCTGAATTGAATCTATATCATTAGTTATTTTCTATGAAATTACATCTTTAATCTGCAAGTGCATTTATGTTTAAGTTTAGTGTCTTATAAGTATTAGCTACTGGTCATAAGTGTTATGGTGAACATTGTCTTTTTGAATAACCATAGATATGGTTTAGTTATTTGCCTAGATAAGCCTGGGAATTAAAGATCAGTCTTTTAGTATTACCAGTTGTTATTATATGAACACTACTGGAGTGGAATGATACATGGGACTCTTTTGTGATGTTTCTATATATACTGATGGTTCAATTGTTTCATAGATAATACTTTATATCCTCCAAAAATGGCTATATTTAGACTCAATGTTAAAGTCTTGATAGAGGGAGGAGTATCCTATTGTCGTACTCCTAATTTCATGGAGTTTCTACAAAAGAGATTTTGTCACACCCCCGAACCAGACGGCGGAAACGTCTGAGGGCTCGCGTGACTTAAATTGAATATCATCACAATGATTATACATGAAACACAACATAAACTTCACCATGCATTAATACATGACGATTGACATTGTTCACATCCAGTACATTGTTTAAATATTACATATCCATAGCATCAATTGTTCGAGTGTTTTCAAAACATAACATCCTAACATACTTGATATTACCCTTCAGCTTACCTGTTACCTGAGAATACAAGTTATTTTGAAAACGTCAACATATGAAATGTTGGTGAGTTCATAAGCAGGGTTGTGATAAAAATGATTTGTGTAGTTTATAAAACCCAGAAAATCCGATATTTTCTGAAAAGACAATTGTTTACCAAAGTGTGAAGATCCATAAGTTGGTGCATGAATGATTTCAAAACGTGTATAAAGGAGAAGTTTTGCATTATAGTTATTGAAAATACAAGCGAGTGGTGTTGATTTCCTCGAAAAACCCGATGTTTTCCGATAACATAATATAATTGTTTCAAATTGTTATACCGCCACACAAGTGATTTTGATTACTTTTCCTTGATTACTCGGATAGTATTGGATTTATTTAATTTCGTGAGTCGTTATAACCATGCATAATAATGACTAGTTGGTCTGTCTTGGCATCCTAATGAACGCCGGAATTGATCTTAAGATTTTGTCACCCTAGACTGGTCGAGTCTAACTGTAGCGAACAGTTGAGGTGTGGGGGAGTCACCCCCGTATAGATCTATACACAAACTCTCGCTCTCATTCCAGGAGACTTTGATTATAACTACAGACTACGAACGACCCTTAGAGGTGTCGCCCGTTATTACTCACTTAATCCAAACGGAATTGATTACTATTGATTAACGACCTGTATTTTTTTACTTGAATTGAAGGTAAGCCTAACAAACGAGGAGAAGAGGATTACAAGGTCCTGCTAATTACGTGTGTTATTTAAGGCTGTTGGTTATACGAACGACGCGTTGGCCCATTTCGCATTTGATTTATTTGGACCTTACTAGCAATGCTAATGGTCCACTGAGGCCCAATAGCACTTGAAAGCCATTGAGGGTCTCTTAAACATGTAATTGGGTCACATGAGGCCCAATAAACGTTTATTTTCATCGTTGGGCTCAAAAGTTATGTTAATGGGTCACGAAGGCCCAATAAGCATGATTTGAGACTTTCAAGCCCAAGGATTTGAATATTTACTTGTTTTAGGTATAGTATAATTCTTGGAAAGTTTGATTGAACGATTGTTAATTTCGTATCGGCACGAGGTCGGTTGGTTGTTTATAACGATATTTGGAATTTTACGTATATTCATCTTTCTATTTTCATGAGTTGTAATTTGGTATTTTTGACTAAAATATTTTAATAATAAAATAATTGGTTCAAAATAATTGTTTGACCCTTTTCAGCCCTTCTTTAATAAAAATGACAATTTTAGTCCCTTATTTTTAAAAAAAGACATTTTAGGCCCTTAAACCATTTTCTTTACATTTTTGACCCATAGACTTGTTTAAGTGATGTTTTTAGTTCAAAATTTACTCTTTGGCAGTTTCAGCCCCTCAGTAAAGAGTTTTTCAGTTAAAGTCCACACTTTTCGCAACTTTTACTATTTTGGCCCAAAATCCAAAAAGTTTACATTTTTTATCCTTATTTGGAAAAAAATCATTTTAACCCCTGAATTGGTTTTGTTTACCCTTTTACCCTTGTTTTGAGAAGTTTATCATTTCAATCCCTTGAAAATTATATTTTTCGCAATTTTTGGCTCAATGGGCCAAAAAGCCCAAAAAATTGGCCCATTAAGCTACAAATTACATTTCTAGCCCTTTTAAGAGTATGATATTCATAAAAACATTTATTTTTACTGTTTTGACTCTTTTAGTCCGTGAATGACAACTTTCAACTCAACTTTTAAATGTTTGACAAATTTAGCCCAAAAATGAGTTTTATGTTGCATTTTGTTTATTATGACTTAAGCTAGAAACTTTTCTTGACTTGTTTAATAAAAAGTATATTAGATCATGTTTATTTCCTTTTTTGTGCCATAGATCTCAAGATTTCTTCCCTTTTGGTTACATATTTACCACATAAACACATAAAATCACACATACATACATGAAATCATACATAACATACACATACACATAGATCTACATATTTTACTTGTATTCTCCCCCATAAAACTTGTGAAAATCGAAAATAGAGGGGTATGAACTCACCTTTGCTTGTTGTTTTCGATTTTGAAGGAAGAAATGAAGAAATTTTGGTCCTAGCAAGCCTTCTTGGGTGGATCTCGATCTTAGAGGTTTCTAGGATGATGATCATGAGTTTATATGAGTTAAGAAGAGATTTTTGATAAAACAAGGAATCTAGATCATGGATCCAAGCATCAACTTACCTGAGATGATGATTTTTGTGGAATAACCTCCTTGAAAAGCTCTTAATCTCGAAAATTTTGAAGGAGAAGTGAAGAAGTGGTGGTGTGTTTTTGAGAGAGTTTGTTTTAGAGAGATGGATGTAATGTGTGTGTGGGTGTGTGTCTTCGGCCGAGGATAGAAAGGAGAGGGAGAAGAGAGATAATTGAGTTGACATGCATGGAAATATGGGATTTGCATGGATACCCCAAAGGTAATAAGGAGGTGGCTAATCCTCCTTAATCCTCTAATTTCCCCCTTTTTTTTACTTGGGCCGAGAGAGAGAGAAGAGAGGAGAAGGTTTGGGCCTTGAGTGCTTAAGTCCAAGATATGGGCCCAATATACATCAAAGTATGAGTTTTATGGCCCTTTAGGGCTAATTAAATTTGTTATGGCCCAATAAGAGTATTTTATTTCATTCTAGGCCCATTATGGCCCAATATGTTAAAATAAAAGAAAGTGGGTCCAATTAGAGCCCATATAAGAGTTCTAAGCCCAAAATAGTCAAATTGGAAGCTTATGGGTCCATTAGGCCCAATAAGAAAATCCTAGTCCAAAATGGACCTGAACCGGGATTTTTAAGGTTTCAATCCTTTGTTGACGACTTGAATGTTTGTGTAGAGTATTTGATGGAATTTTTGTGATCATTGAACAAGCATCATACATGTTTTCCAAGATTTAACTACAATGTTATCTTTGGTAAGGGTTTTACAAGGTATCAGAATTCCTGGTTGTGACATCATCCCCCCGTTAGAAGGAATTTCGTCCCGAAATTCTTTTTAAAGCTAAATTTGAGAATGCGAGAATAGGTGAGGGTACTTCTGCTTCATTTGGTCTTCGCGTTCCCATGTGAATTCTGGTCCGCGTCTCGCGTTCCATCGAACTTTCACAATCGGAATGCGACTTTGCTTAGTACGCTTCACTTCCCTGTCCATGATTTCGACTGGTTCTTCGATGAACAGGAGATTCTCGTTGATTTCGATTTCTTCTAATGGAGTGACGAGAGTTTCGTCGGATAAGCACTTCTTTAAATTGGAAACATGGAACACGGGGTGTACACTGCTGAGCTTAGTGGGTAGCTGCAGTCTATAAGCCACTAGACCTATTCGGGCAAGAATCTCGAAGGGTCCAATGTATCGAGGGTTTAGTTTTCCCCGCTTCCCAAAACGAATCACCCCTTTCCAGGGAGAGACCTTTAATAACACCCTATCCCCGACTTTAAATTCCAAGGGCTTTCGCCGCTTATCGGCGTAGCTCCTTTGTCTGTCTCATGATGATTGCAGTCGGGCCCTGATCTGAATTATCTTCTCGGTCGTTTCGCGTATGATTTCCGGTCCTGTTAATGCATTGTCTGGTGTTTGTACTTTTGCTAGCTGAGTGTCTCCTACCTCATCCCAACATAACGGTGATCTACATTTACGCCCGTACAATGCCTCGAAAGGAACGACTTTGATGCTTGAGTGATAACTGTTATTATACGAGAATTTGATCAAAGGCAAGTGGGTATCCCACGACCTTTGAAAGTCTATCACACATGCGTGAAGCATATCTTCTAGCGTTTGAATGGTTTGCTCGCTTTGACCATCCGTTTGTGGGTGGTAGGCAGTGCTCATGTCAAGTTGTGTTCCCATATCTTTCTGAAGCGATTGCCAAAAGCGTGAAGTAAACCTACTATCTCTATCTGAGATGATAGATATTGGCACTCCGTGGAGTCTCATGAGTTCCTTGATATAGATCCTTGTCAATCGTTCCATCTTGTATGATTCTTTTATTGGCAGGAAATGAGCGGATTTTGTCAACCTATCAACTATTACCTATATGGTATCCAAACCATTAGTCGTCTTGGGTAGTTTGGTCACAAAGTCCATAGTAATCATTTCCCATTTCCACTCGGGAATTACTGGTTGCTGTAGTAATCCCGAGGGCTTCTGATATTCAACCTTTACTTTAGCACATGTCAGGCACTTGCTAACGTAAGTGGCAATTTCTGCTATATGTCTTCTTTCGAAAGCAACATCAGACTTACGTTGGCTTTGGCATCGACGACTTTCTCATCTCAATTTTCGAAACATCAATAAACTTGTGGTACAAGATCTGGTAAGAGATTTACCTATACTTAAATTTGACAATGATTCTTTATGTGCAGCTTGTGAAGTTGGCAAGCAACATAAACAAGGTCATCCAATTACAATTGATTCGAAAATAGTTGCACCTCTAGAGCTCTTACATATTGATTTGTGTGGACCTTCGACAATTTCAACTCTCAACAAGAAACGGTACATTTTAGTGATTGTTGATGATTTTTCCAGATTTACGTGGGTTTATTTTCTCAGGCTTAAATCTGAAGTTGCACAAATCATGATTGACTTTATCAAAAAGATGGAAACAACATTGAAGAAGATTGTTCGAAAAATTAAGAGTGATCATGGAACTGAATTTAAGAACAATGTTCTTGATTCATTTTTGGTGGACAAAGGGATTTCGCATAATTTTTTATCTCCATACACACCACAACAAAACGGTGTTGTTGAACGAAGAAATAGGTCTCTATGCGAAGCGGCAAGGACTATGTTGGCATATGTGAATCTTCCACAATATCTTTGGGCTGAAGCAGTATCAACCGCATGTTTCAGTCAAAATAGATCTTTCATTCATCGTCGTTTTAACATTACTCCATATGAAATTCTCAACAATCGAAAACCTAACGTCAAATTTCTTCATGTTTTCGGATGCAGATGCTTCATTATGAATCTCAAGGATCATCTTACGAAATTTCAAGCAAAAGCAGATGAAGGGATTTTCTTGGGTTATTCGCATAATTCAGTTGCATATCGTGTGTTGAATAAAAGAACACGAAAAATTGAAGAAACTTTTAATCTTACATTTGATGATTACTACGTTAAACAAACAAAATCACAGTTTCAAAATCATCCAATTCTGAAAAACATAGAAGATGAATCAGAACCCTCACAAATCTTAGATAATGATTATGATTTAATTTTTGGAATTTCAGATCATGCTGTTGATGCTGAAATAAATGCAAGTGATAATCATATCTCTAAATTAACAAAGCTTAATGATGCATCAACATCAAATTCTCCAGAGAAAGGCGAAAGTATGCAAAACAATCTAGTGGAGAGGGAGCACTTGGATTCAAATACATTAGATGACAACATGCATTCTTTCGAGGGGGAGAAAGAAAGATTTAATGATGATGTTGAGGGGGAGCATTCAGAAATATTGAAGATAATAATGATTTTGATGATGCTTGTTCGATTGTAGGCTCAGAAAACGATGATATATACGAAGATGCACCTTTGGAATTTGATCCAACATATCCGCCAATGGAAAAGTGGACAAAAGATCATCCGAAGGATCAAGTAACTGGGAATCCACAAGAGGGAGTTTTAACAAGAGCTCAAATTCGTGCAAAGAATGAGGTATTGAATACTCATCAAGAATTTTGCATGTTCAATGTTTTCATTTCTAAGATTGAGCCAAAAACAGTTAAGATTGCAATGGAACACTCAGATTGGGTTGTTGCAATGCAATCTGAATTGTCTGAATTCGAATGAAACAAGGTTTGGAGATTAATTCTTAAACCTGAAAATGTTTCGATTGTCGGGTTAAAATGGATTTTCAAAAATAAAACCGACAAAGATGGAAATATTGTTCGAAACAAAGCCAGACTTGTTGTTAAAGGATATTCACAACAAGAAGGAATCGTCTATGAAGAAACTTTTTCCCCTGTCGCAAGACTCGAGGCGGTTCGTATATTTATGGCTTATACAGCTCACAAAGATTTTGATGTTTATCAAATGGACGTGAAATGTGCATTTCTAAATGGAGAGCTTGAAGAAACTGTTTACGTGGAACAACCCACAGGTTTTATTAATGAAGAATTTCCAAATCATGTTTATATTTTAGATAAGGCAGTTTATGGTTTGAAACAAGCACCACGAGCATGGTATGCAACTCTTACCTCATTTTTGAAACAATCTAAATTTAAACAATGATTAGTTGATCCCACATTATTTCGAAAGAAAGTGGGGAATCATCTAATGCTTGTTCAAATTTATGTTGATGATATTATTTTTGGCTCGACTGACCCTGCTTTGTCTAGAGAATTCGAAGATTTGATGAAAAGTAAGTTCGAAATGAGCATGATGGGAAAAATCAATAATTTTCTTGGTTTGAATATTCGTCAAAACAAAGAAGGAATTTTTATTAATCAAGAAAAATATACGAAGAATCTGTTGGAAAAGTTTGGATTGACGAATAGCACGAAGTTACGAGTTCCAATGGCAACGGGCATAAAGCTAACATCGTCGTTAGATAAACCTGCTGTTGACATAACTTTATATAGAAGCATGATTGGTTCATTACTTTATCTCACAGCTAGTAGACCTGATATTATGTTTTCTGTGTATAATTGTGCTAGGTATCAGTCTAATCCACGAGAACCACATCTCACTGCTGTGAAGAATATCTTTCGTTATCTTAAAGGAACAATTTCGTTAGGATTGTGGTATCCTTCGAACACTGGGTTCTTTGTACAAGCATATTCGGATGCAGACCTGGGTGGTTGTAATCTTGATCGAAAAAGCACAAGTGGTAGATGTCAATTTCTTGATGGCAAATTGGTGAGCTGGCAGTCGAAAAAGCAAACATGCATATCAATTTCAACAGCTGAAGCAGAATATGTGGCTGCTGCTGCTTGCACTTCACAAATAATATGGATCCAAAGTCAATTGCGTGATTATGCAATTAATATGAAAAAGATTCCATTATATTGTGATTCTCAAAGTGCGATAAGAATTTGTCATAACCCTGTGCAACATTCGAAGACTAAACATATAGCTCTTCGTTATCATTTCATCAAAGATCACGTGGAAGATGGAAATATTGAAGTATATTTCGTGAAAACAACTGATCAGTTAGCTGACATTTTCACGAAAGCTTTGGATGAAAAATCCCTTGTGAAGATTATAGAAGGACTTGGAATGATCGATGGAAATTCTGTTCCATGCGAAAAAGAAGAATGATGCATGATAAGGAATGATTCGGAGGCGCTGACTAAAAGATAATGCAAACTCATTCAGCATTCAGAGGTTACTGTTCATAGTCAACGCTTCGACCCCTTCGAATTCGCACATTTGTTACTTATTTTAAGGGTTGATTCAGAGGTTACTGTTCATAGTCAACGCTTCGACCCCTTCGAATTCGTACATTTGTATCAAGTGTCATTTAATTTTCGAAAATTCAAAAATTCAAAAAGATTTTCGTTTGTTTTGTTCTTTAATTTTCGAAAATTCAAAAATCCAAAAAGATTTTCGTTTATTTTGTCATTTAATTTTCAAAAATTCAAAAATTCAAAAAGATTTGTTTGTTCTGCCTTTATTTTCGAAAAATCAAAACAACAAAAATATTTTGTTTCTTATTTCTTTTTAGTATTTTGTTGCAGATTCTCATAAAAATACATAGGAGATTATGCTTGCAATACTAGGGTAAGGTACATTTTTCGTATGAATCGATAAATTTTTCATCATTCGAACTAGTTAGGATGTCCCTAGAAGCATGTTACTGTATGTTGACCAAAGCCTCCATGACTCAATGTGTGTGTACGAAAGCCTTAATGAAATTATTCATACGAAGATTTCTTCCCAATCAGGCTTATATTCACATTAGTCTCTGAGCTACCTTACTCTTCTCAAAATGAGTTAAGAGTTTACTGTTTGGTCCAAACACAACAGAGGTACTTTTCGTGTCTTACATCAATCTTTTTCATCCATAAAGTTCTTAAACGATCACACACGAAGACATATGTACGAGAGGTCTCTGATCAAACCCATCGAGACTTAGATATATCAAAACTCTGTGTTTATGATCTGACATCATGAGACTGTGATGAAAGTGAAACCCAATTTTCATTAACTTTTAAGGAATTAACGGGGAACTAAGTTCCAGATTTTCACGAAACTTTTGTTTCTGTACCAAAATTTGAAACTCCAAATCTTATTCATTTCGAATGAGTGGTCTTGATCAAACATTCGAAACCCACGATGTTTGTTACCCAACAAGATCCAGCATACAAATTTTTTCTTGAATATGATTTCCGTGTGAGTTTCATTCGAATGTCCTAGTCATTTCAAAATTTCAAAGCCAACTTGTCACTGACTACACTGGTCAAACAAGTAATTTCTGTTACAATTTCTCACCTTATGTTTAGGATGACATGTAACGAAATTTTAAACCATCCTCGAAGCATTATAAAAGAAGCCCTTTGATACTTATCAATAAGTATTCGATTGTAATTCAGGGGAACCCACACAAGCTATTGATCATTTCTCTTAATGATTAATGAAGTAATCTTTGCCCGAGATTTCATCTGCTTTTGTGTCAATGGTTTGACATCACAATATCCCATATTTTTATTATATTTGTTTCTCGTCTCTATTCTTTGGAACACAGCACTCACGAAATCCTTGAGGTACTGGGTAATACCAATTCAGGATGATGATTTCGAACTTCTGGCGTATAACTTCGCTTTTCATCCCAAAAGTGAAAGAGCCTTGCTTCCATTCGAAGGGTTCTGACGGTTACAATTTTCTTGGGGATTACAAGACAGGCTGTTTATAAATGACGTATGGTATTCTGTCTGTTTTTCATGGTGATGTGACAGCTACTTTTTGACGCATGGCTACTTTTACGCAGTAATGGTCCAATTTTCAAGGTGCCACGTCGGATATCATTAAATACATATCCCGCTTCAAATTCAAATTTAAGGGTTACATATAAAAGGGAATTCCAAGGGTTCATTGTCAGTTTACGCGATCAAAAAGCAAATTTCCCAAAATTCTCTGTTCATCATCATCTTCAAACCCTAACAATGGCGACTTCTGCTCATGTTGATTCTCATACCACTGAAGATGCCTCTTCATTACCAATAATGAAGATTCAAGCAACAAACTACTACTTGGAAGGTGACGTTTCTTAGTACGCGGAAGAATTAAAGATGCTCATAGTTGCTTTGAAGAGCTCGGTTTTGGCCAAAGCGATGTTCAACTCTTTCTCTGTTCCATTGTCCTGGCTTTCTCAAGCAGGATCAACTGCGACATACAACAAAGCAACTGATACGATTAATTTTCATCTGGTGAACGACAAAAAGGTCAGGCTAACCAAGAAACTATTTTGCTAAATTCTTGATATTCCGAATTTGCCTCCATATGTTTCATTTACTTTTCCACAAATCGTTCACATGTTTAATGAGATGGGATATCAGCCACCATTGTCCAAGATTAGTGATTTTAAGAAATCTGGTCTTCCACGAATCTGGAATTTCTTATTTGGTATTTTTCTACGATGTTTGACTGGGAGATTAGTTGGCCTTGATAAAGGAAGAATGGAGGTTTATGCCATGGTTGCTGGAATCTACTATGATCTTCAAGTAGATTATTCTACACAGTTGTGGAAGGAATTCCAAAAGGGTGTAGAACACACGAATGCTATTCATGGTATTTCGTGTGCAAGATACTGTAGTTTGATTTTGCAACACTTTTACAATAAGGAAGGGATTTTGGTACCTACTGATGAAGACAAAGCAGTTTTTCAATCTTACCACTACCCGAAGGAGGTTACAGATAATACTGATGTTTTTCCTACAGTTGCTCGTATTCCAGATGTGATGCTTAAAAGAGTTGATTCTTCGAACCCTGTATTGGTAGCCTATTTGACGACAATTGATTCTTCAATTAAAACTGGTGTTTTACTGGGAGGAGATGATAAGAAAACCAAGAAGTCGAGAAAGCATGAAACTGAGTCCAGATCTTCGAAATCTCCAAAGAAGAAGCCTGAAACAGTTGAAGTGACTGTTGCTGAGACTCCAGTAATTGAGCCCATTATTGAAGAAACACAAGAACATGTAGTCCTTCCTTCGAAGACTCGCATGTTTCGAAGAATTAAAATGAAGTCCACTCACAAAAGCAAGTCTCCAACGCACAAAGTGGTTCGAAAACCTCAAATAACTCATCAAGGGATTCTAATTAGAGAAGTGCACGCACCTGTTTCTCCGGTGTCCAAGAAAAGAAGAGCTGAGGATATGGCAAAACATTTATCAAAGAAGAAGAAGAAGATGACAAGAAAGCTGGTCATTTCTACTGAGTCAACTGAAGATGATGAAGAACGAATTCCTGAAACTCCTGAGAAGACAGTTGTCATACCACCCGAAGATTCGATTCCCAAATCAGTTCCTGAGGAGGTTCGAACTTCAGGCATCCCTGCACACGTATCTGATACGGATGCAAATGTCAATATGGGTGAAGGAGGTTCGAAAAATAAAGCTACAAGTCCATCTACTTCTACTCCTTTTGAAAGTATTGTTTCTTTACCATTATCCACTACACCTCTTACTTCAACTACAGATTCCCCAACATTCGAACACATTCTTGATCAACCTTTTACTTCTATTTTTTCTTCACAATCCACTGAGCCACCCAAACCAACTTCACCTATTCAAGAAACTATTTTTATGGAGACAGAGACTGATAATGAGGGGTTTGGAGGTATGTTTGAAGACTTGGAGTTTCATGAAGAAGAAGAGCAGTTTCCAGATCACATGCTGATGCCCATGAAGCAGTTTAAGATTTTAAATCAAAAGTTAAATTCTGTCATTCAATCTCAAGCAGATCTAGGGGTTGGTTCGTCTGTTTCAAGTGTTGAAGTTGATTCGTTGCTGAAGGTGTTTGAATCCAGAATCATCAGTAAAGTATCGGGGATGCTTAAAGATTCTGAATCTCGAGTCTTGGAGAAAGTTGATCTCAATGATCAAAACAATGAAATTCGAATCAATTCTCAAAATTCGAAATTTGCTGGTGATCTGAGAGAGTTGAAGAATGTTGCAAAGGAAAGACATGTTCTTTTTATTCAAGATGTGAAAAAAGTTTGAGAGGATGTAAACTTGCAAATTCACGAACTTCATGAAGATATGAAAAGAGAAATAGCTACTGTTCAACAAGACTATGCATCATTGCATCAAAAGGTTGATATCATTTGTGACGCAGTCACTCAATTTGTTAAGTTGTATGAAAATTTGAGTCCTCAAATTACTCAACTTTCAACATCCAAAAGTGCAAGCTTTGAAGAAGTGCTTAAGTTGCTCAAGGAATTAAAAGAGATTTCTGATAGGCCGGTTTCTTCTCCATTGATTACTCCTGAATTTTTACCTCAGAAGTTTATCCAATTCGAAGCCATTCTCAACAAGCGACTTGCTCCTCTCTTTCGCATATCAAGTCTTTTTCCAACCACAAATGCCCCACCTGTTTTCACAGGGGTGCAAGGGGGAGAAAGAAAAACTAGTGAGTCGAAGACTAGTGGAGAAGATGCGAAAGTTGTGGGAAAAGTTTTTTCTTCAAAAATCCCTACAACAGAACCAACAATTGTTTCTGCTGAACAGGTGACTTCAACAGTCGTAACAACAATGCCAATTGCAAGACCAATTTCGAAAGGAATTGTGATTGGTAAATCTTCGGAGACTGGTGGGAGTGGTTCAAAACCAAAAGAGACAACTGACAATCAAGCATTGAAAGATAAAGGGCAGTCAATTGTTGTGGAAAAATCAAAAGAAAAAAAGAAGGATGAAGCTGATGCTGAAATCGAAAAGCTCAGAATAGTTCAAAGCATTATGGCTCAGCGAGCAAATGATCCGAAGGGAATGGATAAAGGGGATCCAACTAAACACTATAACTACGAAACAATCGAGGCCAAGGTTGCATTCAATCACATGTATTCATTTGAGAAGAAACCAAATCAGAGTTATTTGGTCACAAATACTGATACAAGCCAGCTGGATTTTCCCATAAACGAAATGATGTTTATCCTGCCTCAGTTCAAAGCAGAAGGGAATTTTAAAAATAAAGATGAAGGTACACAGATGAAAATTGGTTTTCATGCTGTTCTTGGAAAAGCCCCTGAGAAAGTTTGGTCTTTAATAAAAATCAAGAAGGTCATAAGTATGAAAAAGGATGTGGTTTTCGAAAACACAGTCCAAAATGTTAAGGATGTGGTTGCCAGGGCAAATGGAAATATTTGCGAATTCACTGTTGCAGATTTTCCATTAATGAACTTGTATGATCTTATACAAGTTGCATTACTTTTGAAAGACAAATCATTCTCATACCTTCAAAACACATAAGCAGATGAATTCAAGATTGGAGTAGCGCACATCAATATTTTTATCGAAAACTATTATGAGTGCTTGGCACTAACAGATGTTGAATTAGCTACTGCCAAAGGAATGCAAATTAAAGCTCCGATGGCTCCTACGAAGACTCAGGCGGATTTGAAGAAGTATGCTGATGGTGAAATTTGCCTGAAGCCTTTTGGAATTGTCTTCGCAGGAAAAGACAAAGATGGAAAGTCTAAACGGTTCTTATTTCAAGCAAGTGAAGTCGAGAGATATTCAACATCTCAATATACGAACTTGATTGTTTGTATAAATCATTGCAAAAAGAACAATGAAGGTGACAAGAAAGAGCTGAAGAAGATTATCTCCTGGTACACGGAGATTCGAAGAGTATTACTGTATTCCATCACACTTCTTACAAATTGAAGACTTCGACTATGATTACAAAGGGGGAGATTGTAAGGGTCGAATTGTTGTAATTAGTCGAAGTATGTTTTGGACTCTTCGAATGTTTTGTAATGTATTTTACTAGGGCGCTTTTGTTCGAAGCTTTAGAGTCAATGCCTTAGTATATTTTTTGTATGCTTTCAGTTCCCTATAAATAGGGTTATTTACTAGAGTTAGATAAGAACTTTTACAGACTTGTCTATTACATTCTGTAAAGAATTCGAAAGCATAATAGAGCATAACAAGATCATATTTACATCCTGTGTTCAAATCTCGCATTCTTACTTGAATTCATACTCTGATTAATTCATTACTCGATTCATTGGTTCATTATAGGCCACCAGTAATGTTGCTTGACATCCGAGTACATTTTATCCGAACCCGGATGGATGGAGTATCGTGTATTGTGGGCTTCATTCATGACTACTTCTCTGAATCCCCCAAGTTTAGGGACCCAAATGCGGTTCATGAAGTAATATGCTCCGTCCTCCTTCACTTCGAAATTCTTTTCCATTCCACGTAACGCTTCACTTGTTTTGTTTTCTGTCTTCATTGCATCGAACTGGGCTGCTCTGATTTGAGAGGTCAGGTGGGATTGGAAGGTTATGGAGAGAGTCTTCAAACGACGATTCGAGTATTCTTTTCGACTCAAGGCATCAACTACTACGTTAGCTTTACCTGGGTGGTACTTGATCTCGCACTCATAATCGTTCAGCAGTTCAACCCATCTTCGTTGCCTCATGTTTAACTCCTTTTGATTTAAAATATGTTGGAGACTCTTGTGGTCAGTGAAAATGGTGCACTTTGTACCGTAAAGGTAGTGCCTCCAAATCTTCAAGGCGAAGACCACAACTCCTAATTCAAGATCATGGGTGGTATAATTCACCTCGTGGGTGTTTAGTTGCCGGGACGCATAAGCTATCACCTTTCCACGCTGCATGAGTACACAGCCTAAACCCTGATTCGACGCATCACAGTAAACTACAAAGTCCTATGTTCCCTCTGGTAGTGATAGTACCGGTGCACTGCAGAGTGCTTGCTTCAGAGTTCGGAATGCAGCTTCTTGCTTATTCGTCCATTCAAAGGGTACTCCCTTTTGCGTAAGCGAGGTAAGTGGCTTGGCTGCTTTGGAGAAGTTCTGAATGAACCTCCTGTAGCAGCCTGCGAGGCCTAAAAATTGGCGAGTTTCTGTGGGTGTTGTTGGAATCGCCCATCCATCAACGGCTTTGACCTTAGAAGGATCCACATGTATCCCTTCCTGACTAACAACATGATCCAAAAAGTTCACACTACGAAGCCAGAACTCACACTTAGAGAGTTTTGCGTATAACTTTTCGATTCGCAGGGTTTCCAGGATTTGTCAGAGATGTCGGCCGTGTTCCTCTTCGCTTCGAGAATAGAATAGGATATCGTCGATGAAAACGATGACAAAGTCGTCAAGGAATGGTCGGCAGATTCGATTCATTAAGTCCATGAATGCGGCAGGGGCATTCGTTAGACCAAAGGGCATTACGACAAATTCATATTGTCCATAACGAGTTAGGAAGGCCGTTTTGGGGATATCCTCCTCCCGGACTTTGAGTTGATGGTATCCGGATCGCAAATCTATCTTAGAGAAGTAACTTGCTCCTTGGAGTTGGTCAAATAGATCGTCGATTCTCGGAAGTGGATAGCGATTTTTTATAGTGAGCTTATTAAGTTCCCTGTAGTCAATACACATCCTAAAGGTACCGTATTTCTTCTTAACGAAGAGAACCGGAGCTCCCCAAGGTGAGAAACTGGGTCGGATGAATGCTTTGTCCAAAAGTTCGCTGAGTTGGCTGGACAGCTCTTGCATTTCCGCAGGAGCCAATCTGTAGGGCGATTTGGCGATGGGTGTAGCTCCTGGCACGAGGTCAATTCGTAACTCGACTTGTCTTTCTGGGGGGGGGGGTATCCCCGGAAGGTCTTCAAGAAATACATCCGGGAATTCACAAGCCACCGGGATGTCTCGAATATGGACCTCTTCTTTGGACTTATCCACTGTGTGAGCCAGAAACGTCAAGTCCTTCTTTCGTAGACACTTTTGTGCCTTAATGCACGAAATGAGACGAAGGTTCGTGCTGGGTTTGTCTCCGTATATAGTTATGGTTTCATGATTTGGGAGGTGAAGGCGAACGACCTTCTCGTGACACATAATTTCAGCATGGTGGGGGCTTAGGCAGTCCATGCCGATAATCACATCAAAACTCCTAATAGATACATACATTAAGTTTATTTGAAAGACGTGATGGTTCAAGGTCAGGGTACATCCGATGTAGATTTCCCCAGTGGATTCTGTTTTCCCATTAGCCATTTCCACCATAAAGGTTTCATTAAGCTTCTGGGGTTGTTGTTTTAACAAGTGTTTGAATTTATTACTCACAAAGCTTCGTTCTGCCCCAGTATCAAATATGATGCATGCATAAGTGTGGTTTAGGAGAAACGTATCGGTAACAACAGCGGGATCCTGAACCACTTCTCCATGTCCCATGGTCAGCACTCTTCCTGTTCCTCCATTCCCAGGGTTGTTGATGTTGGGGCAGTTTCGACGGATATGCCCAGTCTTTCCACATCCATAGCAGGTGGGGGTTGATCCTACATTATTGCCGCTGTTGTTGGTGGTGTTGTTGTTGTTGTTGTTGCGCTTGTTGTTGTTGTTGTTGTTTCCTTGCTGCTGGTTCTGGGGAGGATAGGTCCTGCAATATTTTGCCGTGTGACCCTTCTGATTGCAACTGGTACAATGCATCTCCCTGCATTCGCCATTATGATGGAGACTGCAAGTGTTGCACTTTGGGAGATTCCCGGAATACTGCCTAGGGGTACTTGGATTAACTGAGGCTGGAGCATGTTGTATGGAGGGAACTTGGGTGGTTGCAGCATTGACTGTCACTATTTGTTGCTTCTTTGACGACTCTGAGCCTTGTCGCCCTTTTCTCTTGTTGTTCTTTCCTTTCTTGTTGTCACTCTCCTTCTTGCCCTCAGTTTCCACTAGCTTCTCGCCCTTCTTGTTGTTGTGGTCGTACAGTTTCTTGGCCAACCTCTTGGCACTGTCGAAGGTTTCGGGATTTGCAGCTATCACATTTCCTTGAATTGGGGAGGTTAATCCCCAGATGAATCGTTCGATTTTCTTTCCCTCTGAAGTAATCATGCCAGGGCACAACAGTGACAGTTCGCTAAACCTTGATATGTATGCATCTATATCAGAGTTTCGGACGGTGAGATTCCATAACTCTTGCTCCATTTTCCGAATTTCGCCTCGTGGGCAGTACTCAGCCATCAACATTTCTTTCAACTCCGCCCACGGCATGGCGTTGGCTACGGGGAGAGTCATGGCCTCCACATGTCCATTCCACCAGGTGAGAGCTTGGTCAACGAATGTGCATGCGGCGAACTTCACTTTCACCTCCTCGGGGCATTCACATATCTCAAATACCGATTCCACCTTTTCCATCAATCTCTTTAGGGTTATCATTCCACCCGTGCCATTAAAGGTTCGTGGCTTGGCATTGGTGAAATCCTTGTAAGAGCACGTCTTGGTAGGTCCTTGATTTATTCCGTTGTTCGAACTTCCAGCTCCTTGTCCATTGCCTCCACCATTATTCCCTTGGTGGATTTGTGCCATGGCTGCAGTAACCGCAGCAGATACAGCTGTTTGGAATGCAGCTGAGTTGACTTCGGGTGGGGTTGGTCCAGGGTTTCCACGGGTTGGTCGTTGAGGCATCTTTCTGTCATTGAATGGAAAGATGTTGAGTGCCTATGATTTTTTTTGTGAGATTGTGGTCCTATAAACTAGGTGTATTGCATGTACTTAAGTGGTTTCACAAATTAGCATACCATCATGGATACATAATAGATAACAACATCACAATAGAGCACATAAAATCTTCCATTAATAATATCCGTACTTTGATACATGAAAATTTGCTCGAAGGAGCATACATAAGTGGTGCAAGTTCGGCAGCATAACGACTCCATGAGTAGTGTAATCACTTAAACATAGAGTCGATGGTACATAGCATAGATCATATAAGCATAATACTAAAGATAGATATGACTAGTCCTAACACTCTAAGGAGCGCTCGACGGCGGTAGTGAGGTCATATACCAAAATGTTGTGCCAACAACTGGGCCATCTTTGTCATTTCTCCAATGACTTCATCTCTTTCCTGGTTGGCCTGCACCGCTCGTGCTTCCATGGTGAATAGCTGTTGCCGCAAAGCGGCAATCTCAGCTTCCGGAGAACGATTCTTTCTTGTGGAATTTCCTGGTTGGGCAGGGGGTTTCTGCTGCGTCTCGCTGGTAGGTGGTGTGGCGGACTCCTCGTTTGTGTCTTGTTCTTCCTCCATGTCGTTATCGGTCCCATCAAACTCGTAGTCCGTGTCCGTGTACTCGTCGGGCACAACGCCGTGTGCTCCCCCTTGATCTCCCTCGGGTTCGTCCTCGATCATTCCGTGGGCCACTAAGGCCTGATGAAACTGAATGCCCTGGTGCTCCTCTTCCATGGTGACTGAGAGGAGGTATATAAATAAACTATTATTACTCCTAATATGTTTTAATTATTATGTAAATTGATTTGATGTTCTTTTCTTGGTAACAAAGGGGTATGTTTTTAGGTTTACCGACCATCAAGGTTTCCCCGGGGCATGTGATAGTTGTACCTTGGAGAAAAATGTAGTTTATCAGGCTACATCCATCCCCTTAATAAAACTAGGAACAGTCCCGACTCAACCGAGATGTCGGTATATTATTTGATTTGGTATTATGTTCTTTTTCCTATATCGCACAATTAAAGATGTTTTATCGTTGTGTTTTATTTGTTTTGTTCAGAGTTGTTTTTGTCCCTCTTTGGTTTATAGTTGAATATCGATGTGTGGTTAGATATGCTAGTTCACTATAAACAGAGCTCTGATACCAACCTGTCACACCCCCAAACCAGACGGCGGAAACGTCCGAGGGCTCGCGTGACTTAAATTGAATATCATCACAATGATTATACATGAAACACAACATAAACTTCACCATGCATTAATACATAACGATTGGCATTGTTCACATCCAGTACATTGTTTAAATATTACATATCCATAGCATCAATTGTTCGAGTGTTTTCAAAACATAACATCCTAACATACTTGATATTACCCTTCAGATTACCTGTTACCTGAGAATACAAGTTATTTTGAAAACGTCAACATATGAAATGTTGGTGAGTTCATAAGCAGGGTTGTGATAAAAATGATTTGTAGTTTATAAAACCCAGAAAATCCGATATTTTCTGAAAAGACAATTGTTTACCAAAGTGTGAAGATCCATAAGTTGGTGCATGAATGATTTCAAAACGTGTATAAATGGGAAGTTTTGCATTATAGTTATTGAAAATACAAGCGAGTGGTGTTGATTTCCTCGAAAAACCAGATGTTTTCCGATAACATAATATAATTGTTTCAAATTGTTATACCGCCACACAAGTGATTTTTATTACTTTTCCTTGATTACTCGGATAGTATTGGATTTATTTAATTTCGTGAGTCGTTATAACCATGCATAATAATATGACTAGTTCGTCTTTCTTGGCATCCTAATGAACGCCGGAATTGATCTTAAGATTCTGTCACCCTAGACTGGCCGAGTCTAACTGTACCGAACAGCTGAGGTGTGGGGGAGTCATCCCCGGATAGATCTATACACAAACTCTCGCTCTCCTTCCAGGAGACTTTGATTATAACTACAGACTACGAACGACCCTTAGAGGTGTCGCCCGTTATTACTCACTTAATCCAAAAGGAATTGATTACTATTGATTAACGACCTGTATTTGTTTACTTGAATTGAAGGTAAGCCTAACAAACGAGTAGAAGAGGATTACAAGGTCCTGCTAATTACGTGTGTTATTTAAGGCTGTTGGTTATACGAAGGACACGTTGGCCCATTTCACATTTGATTTATTTGGACCTTATTAGCAATGCTAATGGGTCACTGAGGCCCAATAGCACTTGAAAGCCATTGAGGGTCCCTTAAACATGTAATTGGGTCACAGGAGGCCGAATAAACGTTTATTTTCATCGTTGGGCTCAAAAGTTATGTTAATGGGTCACGAAGGCCCAATAAGCATGATTTGAGACTTTCAAGCCGAAGGATTTGAATATTTACTTGTTTTAGGTATAGTATAATTGTTGGAAAGTTTGATTGAACGATTGTTAATTTCGTATCGGCACGAGGCCGGTTGGTTGTTTATAATGGTATTTGGAATTTTACGTATATTCATCTTTCTATTTTCATGAGTTGTAGTTTGGTATTTTTGACTCAAATATCTTAATAATAAAATAATTGGTTCAAAATATTGGTTTGACCCTTTTCAGCCCTTCTTTAATAAAAATGACAATTTTAGGCCCTTATTTTAAAAAAAAGACATTTTAGGCCCTTAAACCATTTTCTTTACATTTTTGGCCCATAGACTTGTTTAAGTGATGTTTTTAGTTCAAAATTTACTCTTTGGCAGTTTCAGCCCCTCCAGTAAAGAGTTTTTTAGTTAAAGTCCACACTTTTTGCAACTTTTACTATTTTGGCCCAAAATCCAAAAAGTTTACATTTTTTATCCTTATTTGGAAAAAAAATCATTTTAACCCCTGAATTGGTTTTGTTTACCCTTTTACCCTTGTTTTGAGAAGTTTATCATTTCAATCCCATGAAAATTATATTTTTCGCAATTTTTGGCTCAATGGGCCGAAAAGCCCAAAAATTGGCCCATTAAGCTACAAATTACATTGCTAGCCCTTTTAAGAGTATGATATTCATAAAAACATTTATTTTTACTGTTTTGACTCTTTTAGTCCGTGAATGACAACTTTCAACTCAACTTTTAATTGTTTGACAAATTTAGCCCAAAAATGAGTTTTATGTTGCATTTTGTTTATTATGACTTAAGCTAGAAACTTTTCTTGACTTGTTTAATAAAAAGTATATTAGATCATGTTTATTTCCTCTTTTGTGCCACAGATCTCGATATTTCTTCCCTTTTTGTTACATATTTACCACATAAACACATAAAATCACACATACATACATGAAATCATACATAACATACACATACACATAGATCTACACATCTTACTTGTATTCTCCCCCATAAAACTTGTGAAAATCGAAAATAGAGGGGTATGAACTCACCTTTGCTTGTTGTTTTCGATTTTGAAGGAAGAAATGAAGAAATTTTGGTCCTAGCAAGCCTTCTTGGGTGGATCTCGATCTTAGAGGTTTCTAGGATGATGATCATGAGTTTATATGAGTTAAGAAGAGATTTTTGATAAAACAAGGAATCTAGATCATGGATCCAAGCATCAACTTACTTAAGATGATGATTTTTGTGGAATAACCTCCTTGAAAAGCTCTTAATCTCGAAAATTTTGAAGGAGAAGTGAAGAAGTGGTGGTGTGTTTTTGAGAGAGTTTGTTTTAGAGAGATAGATGTAATGTGTGTGTGGGTGTGTGTCTTCGGCCGAGGATAGAAAGGAGAGGGAGAAGAGAGATAATTGAGTTGACATGCATGGAAATATGGGATTTGCATGGATACCCCAAAGGTAATAAGGAGGTGGCTAATCCTCCTTAATCCTCTAATTTCCCCTTTTTTTTACTTGGGCCGAGAGAGAGAGAAGAGAGGAGAGGGTTTGGGCCTTGAGTGCTTAAGTCCAAGATATGGGCCCAATATACATCAAAGTATGAGTTTTATGGCCCTTTAGGGCTAATTAAATTTGTTATGGCCCAATAAGAGTATTTTATTTCATTCTAGGCCCATTATGGCCCAATATGTTAAAATAAAAGAAAGTGGGTCCAATTAGAGCCCATATAAGAGTTCTAAGCCCAAAATAGTCAAATTGGAAGCTTATGGGTCCATTAGGCCCAATAAGAAAATCCTTGTCCAAAATGGACTTGAACCGGGATTTTTAAGGTTTCCATCCTTTGTTGACTACTTGAATGTTTGTGTAGAGTATTTGATGGAATTTTTGTGATCCTTAAACAAGCATCATACATGTTTTCCAAGCTTTAACTACAATGATATCTTTGTTAAGGGTTTTACAAGGTATCAGAATTCCTGGTTGTGACAGATTTATTCTCTGAACTATAGGACTGTAGCTCCTATACATTATCTCACATGTTTTAAGGAGTAGGTTTAGTCTTAAACTCCCGACTATCCGTACCTGTATTTTGATTTATGTTAAGTGTTAAAGATACATCATCTTTTTAAATATTAAATTCTCAAGATCCAATCTTTATTTAAAAAAAATGATTCAGATTAGTTCTAGATACCATGGATCATGATAATTGATTAGCTCATGAAGAATGGTGAATATGTTCTTTTTTGTATTATGGTATTATAATGCTGACATGCGGTATGCTCACATCAATCTTTTCGCAGACCCAAGCCATTGCCATGACATCGTGATTTGTTGGAAGACAGCCTAAGAGTAGCAAGTCTACCAGGAATGGATAATACTACGAAATTATGTCTCCAATTTAGAAATTGGAGTCATTGATGAAGATATTTTTGGGTTATGAGCATTCTAATACTCCTAAGTGTACATGCAACCCTAAATACCTTGGATCTATGTTTTCTTTATTATACATACAATTATGAACATCCAAGGTATTATCCTAATCTAGCATACAAAATAATAAATATAACAAGATAGAATACATACCTCTTTGATGTAGAATGTCTTCATGAAGCTTGAGTGCCTAGTGCCCCAAGTGTGACACCTCAAATGGTTCACACAACACCAAATACACTTGGAATAACTTGAGAGAAACTTGAACACTCCTTGAAATCGTCTAGCCCTCACACTCACACATTAGTGCATGATTTCTTGAGCCATGGGATTCTTTTATATGGTGGCTATTAGGGTTACACCATGTAACTCATAACTTTACCCATTCCTTATGCTCCATGGATTTTAACCTCCATGGAGTATCCATGGGTCACCCCATGGACTTAGTCCAACATAAGGAATCTTGGATCACAAGCCCACATATATAAGAATGGATTTTAACCTCCATGGCGTATGACTTCAGGAACCGATCAACAATCGTAGCTCTCAAAAGCTTCTGTCGAACTCTCACCTTGTCGATGAACTCTGACCTTTGTCAATGACTTATCCATTAGATAAGGGATCATATATTCCTCCATTCTAGATATCATATGGACTGAGACATGGATTATCAATCATTCTCTCTGTCCATTTGTTGTTTCCCGATTTCTGATTGATGATGACTGACTGATTGAACAAATCAAATCAGTCCTGGCTTGGCCAAGCACTCACATGTATCATCTTTAAATCATCGAGGGGCCCACAGATATCGCTTTTATCCCGAAGGTAAAAGGAATGGATAAACTTCGACTCATATGGCTTGTTCTACTACTTGTTGAATCATACACAAAGGCACGTTTTATAACATCGAGTTACCAAATGCGTTTTCGTGCAATCAATGTATAACCAAATCATAGTAACAACTCATATCTCTAGGTTTGAAGAATATAAGATATTATCGTCTCATGATCACTCGTGATAAAATCCATGAAGTGATTCAAATGAGCGCGGGTTGAATCCAATACTCAGAACTTATGAGGACTCATGAGTGTTGTAGCACCACTTTGTCCACCAACTTGGACCTCTACAAACCAACCCATGACAGTCTTGATTCATATCTACTTCCAACATATGACCGACTGTGGATGGTTTGAATAACTTAATCATTCAGGAAGAGCGACTTAGTTATTCTGGAAGTCAAAACATGCAAAGTGAAACACAAGAATAAATGAATCAAATACGGTATCAAACCCTATGAATATAAATAAACACTTTGTAAAATAGATCAATTGAACATCACTCCAATGATCCTCTTTTCACAGTCCCAAATCCTTACTGCAAATGCAAGAATTCCAAATTCATGCCTGTGACAACCCGAAATTTACTCCGTCACTGTAACCCGTTTCCGTTAATAAAAGTTAGTCCTATTAAAATTTTCCGTTAACTTTTATTTATTAAAATAATTCATTGTGAGTTATTAAAATAATATATATTTAATGACGGAATAAAAACAACTAAGTCGGGTTACGGTTAGTTTACCGGGTAAAAACATTTAGCTCCGTTTAAACGACAGTGTATGGTGGGTCCCCACTAGGCAGCCATATATAAAGGAGGAGTGTCCACCTTTAGAGCCTTTTCCCACCTTGGAGCTTTCTCTCTCTACTTTCTCTCTCTAAAAACGGGTTTGGCTCAAGAACACCACTTTCAAGCCTCAAAAATCAAAGGTAATCTTCCTAACTTGATTTTCTAGCTTGGTATGCATGCTATTTCGAGTTGGATCATCCAAATGCCTCAACATGCATGTGTTTACGGTTTGGGGAGTCTCCCAAAACCGTGAACTCCTATATGCGGGTTTTGAAGCCCCAAAACACTTCCAAACCTTCTCTAATGCTTAGATATAGCTTAGATACTTGCATGCATGAACTAAGGAACCCAAAATCGTGACTTTTTGGCCATAAACTTGAGTTTACGGTTCTTGAACATTCAAGAACCGTAAACCCAAAACCGTAAACACCTCAAATGGTGTTTTGATGCCCCTAAACCCTTCCTTAGCTTGTTTGATGAACATGAAACTAGTGTAGATGAGCTTAGGACCCCAAAACATGAAATGGTTGAAGTGGTCAAGGGTTTACGGCCGTAAACCCTAGAGTTTACGACCGTAAACTCCCAAGAAGTGGTCAAGGGTTTACGACCGTAAACCCTAGAGTTTACGACCGTAAACTCCCAAGGAGTGGTCCAAGGACCGTAAACTCCAAGGGAGTACCCAATTTAACCCTAATCACTTCCCAAGCCCTCGAATTGATCCTAGGAGCCTTCCTTGTGATGCATGAGACCTTTAGTCACACAAACTCACCATTTCCATGAGTTTACGGCCGTAAACTCATGGGGGAAATGGTCTTCCAACCGTAAACACACTTAAGTGTGGCCAAGTGAAGTGTAAACTCCATAGTGAGGCCATACACTCCTTAGATGCAACCTTTAGCACTCCTAACACTTGGAACAAAGTGTTTTCATACATTAAAGTACCTTTACTCACTTAATTAGTGATTACACAACTAATTAGATACTTTATACATCACTACATGTTACATAGGATCCATGTGTGTGTTCAAGTCCTCACTTGACACCTAGCATCCTACCCGGCGTTTCCATCCACTTCACTCACTACAGGTGAGTTCATACCCCTAAATGAACCTTTTTAAATGTTTTTAACTGTTTTATGGGGGGGGGGGAATACAAGTTGAACCAAATAAGTTATAGTAACAATCGCATGTGGATTATAACTTGCAACCAAAAGGATTTTCTACACTATTAACCGTTTTTATCACCAAAAAGGGATTTTCTATACTTTCAACTATATTGCCAATTAAACTGTTTTCAAATGCTTACCAAATTCATTTTCATGTAAATCACTATAAAACTATTTTTCCAAAAATTCGTTTAAACTGTTTTTATTCTCAAACCATATCTACACCAATATATTTATATAAGTAAGACTTGAAGGACTTAGGACTAATAGCTCACCTTATTTCCTGTTCTTGTTTGATTGTGGGCTTAGGGTATTTTGTTATTAGTCCGACTCTCGTTGAATTCTTAGTTATATATCTTATATATTTGTGTCAGATATAAAAGTTTTCATATCAGTTCAATGCCTTTGGATATCAAAGACATGCAACCAACAATACTATTTAACTATAATAGGTATAGTTAAGGGATACTACTCACTACTACTATTGCCATGACAACTACTAGAGTCAGTTCAGTTGTGAGTCAATATATGCTATGTACTATACAAGAGAACACTATATACTATACAAGAGAACACTATATACTATACGAGGAGAACATTATGTACTATACAAAGAGAACACTACATACTATACAAGAGAACTTACTAAAACAGAATGTGACATACTATTTCTCGATACGACACATCTTTGTGCTATCACCGCGTAACCAGAGTCTCCTGGAGGGAGAGCGGACATTATGTGTATAGATCTATACGAGACAGACACTCCCACATCCCGACTGCTAGCTACAGTCCGAGCCGTCTAGGCCTAGGGGTGACAAAATGTCACATCTACATATGACTCGGAGGGTCAAAGGGATTTGATTGTCAATCAGCATGGTTACGTACGAGTTCACATTCAAACCTTTAATTAATACTTTAAGAATTAAAGGCAACAGACTCCCTGAGGAGTATTGTACATTTAATACTACCTGGAGCCTGCATTTCATTACATATGGCCGACAGTGATACTGTTGGGGTAAAACATTTTTCTCATTACTATACATGAATAAAGTCTAAAACTATATTTTCAAACTAATAACTACTGGGAAAACTTGTACATTATCAAAGGAACAAACAAACCATCGGGTCTTGGTGAAGACTACTTTTTCTGGAAAACATAGGGTTTTCTAGGGCTCATACTATTTTTGCACACCGAAACTTTCTTTTACAATGTATAATTGTGAATATTTTTATACAGGAAATGACACTAAATACTTATGAACTCACCAGCTTTATGCTGATAAATGTTTTCAAAATAACTTGTATTCTCAAGTCATCAGTAGATAGGTACGGATGCAGCTTTTGAGAAGACGGAGCATACATAAGACTCCACTTTATTTTGATTGTATTTTTGGTGTCTAACATTTGTACTGAACACGTTTGTATTACAATTATTATCTTAATGCAATGGATGTTGTTGCTTGTCTTTACTATTATGCTTTGTTATGATACTGTACATGACGTCCTCCACCCCAGAACGTATTCCGCCGTTCTCGGTTTTGGGGTGTGACAGATTGGTATTAGAGCACTGTTTATAGTGAATCAAGTATATCAACCCATAAAAGATATACAAACTATAAACACATCGGGACTAAAACACTCTGAACAAGAATATATACTTTTAAATAATAAAATATTTAACTAAGTATATATATACATTCATTCATACAAAGGGTCAGTATCATACTAGAACAGAACAAAAGTATTAAGATTGTTGAACATCACAGTTAGGCTTAGAGACATATGGCCAAAAGTAGGCGGATGTAGCCTGATCAACTACATTTTCCTAGGAGTGGCTAGCATGTGCCTAAGAGTGGTTGTGGTGTTGCAACAAGTCTAAAACTTACCAATACTGCTACAAGAACATCAGAACAAGAATACTATAGGAGTATTCTACATTCTAGTTACAACATATGTGAGAACTAAAAGGGTCGTTACTAGTAGGGCAATAGTTGCTAAGTGGATACACCACGGTTACATGTGACTAAGGCGTTATAGACTTAGAATCTATGACCTTTGCTTCATTTCCCGTTCTTGTTTGATTGTGGGCTTGGAGTTAGGGTCACTTATTCGAAGGTCTATTCTGCTTCGATTACATGTAATTGGTATGCACTATGCAAATATTAGGTCGACTAATAACGATCATCTTATAAGTAATCTAGATTAGCGCGCCTATCAATTTCTTTCCCCACTCTCGCGTGAATGGCATCACCGCATCCCGAGCGGGAGCCGTGGAACTCCGATCACGTCAGAGGACGCACGAGCGACATCTTCAGGGAGTTGTGCGCCAACTGGCTGATCTTAGGGTTTGCCCCAAAGGATCCCCGCCGCCAGTAAAAGATGCCAACTCATCCTTCCCTTTTGATTAAGGAATAGCCTTCTTTTCTATAATCGATAGAGTACATGCCTGTAAACATTCCTAACTTTAGAAGTACTCTAGCCAGACTACTAAACTGCCAACATTTTTCCTTGATGGTTTGATGTAAGACCTCCTGCTAGGTCATTTTTCTTTCCCGAACTCATTATACATCAGTAATACCAGTAATATTGGCAGTATCTAATCGATGGGGAAGTTGTGCTTTTGGGTGTCCCTAACCTAGTAGTACATTCCCCTTTTGTTTTTCGGACTATAGAGATTTAGTCCAAGAAACACTCTTATCCTATTTACAAACAAATTCTTACTATTGTCATCATTTTCGTAATCTTTCAGTACAGGATGCCGCCTCGCAAGCGTCCAACCAGGAGAACTCCCACAACTCGAGCTCCACCCCTACCACCTACACCGCCGGTTCCTCCACAGTTCGACCCGGTGTTGTTCCAAACAGCCGTGACTGCAGCCGTGACCGCCGCTCTGGCGCAAGTCAATTCTGGTGGTGCCAGTGGAGGTGGACTGGGAACTAACTCTAGCCAGGGTGAAACCCACCCCCGTGCTCGGGAATGCACCTACAAAGATTTCATCAGTTGCAAGCCTACCTACTTCAACGGGACCGGGGGAATCCTCACCCTAACCCAATGGTTCGAAAGAACCGAAGCAGTATTTGAAATGTGCTCCTGTCCCGAAGGGAGCAAGATAAAGTTTGCTACTTGTACCCTTACCCAAAGGGCCCTAACATGGTGGAATGGCCATGTCAAAGCACTCTCCCTGGTAGCAGCCAATGCCATGGGTTGGGATACACTGAAAGACCTACTGATGACAGAGTACTGCCCAAAGGGAGAAATTCAGAAATTGGAGGAGGAACTCTGGAATCTCAAAATGCAGGGTTCCGATATAGTAGCTTACACCACCCGGTACTGCGAGCTGGTAGCCCAATGCCCTAACATGATTCCCTCGGAAGCTAAGAAGATTGAGCGATACATCGGGGGCCTAGTGCCTCCGTATCGTGGGAACGTTCTATCATCAAGACCAACGACATTTGAAAGTGCCAAGGAGTTGGCCCAAATGCTTATCGATCATGAAGTTCCCCGTGCTCCATCAACAACCACAACCATCACTACTGCTCCAACTCACGCCTCCGACAACAAGAGAAAACGGGGAGATCGAAAGAAGGGGAAGTCAGTCAAATCCTCTTCCAGTAACCAGCAAATGGTGGCTGTCCATGCTGCCACTACTCCTACTGCCCCTGTGCCCGCCAAAACATATGCGGGGAATCTACCCAAGTGCGATAAGTGCGCCTTCCATCATAACGGCCCATGCCGTGAAATGCACTGCACCAATTGCGACCGGAAGAGCCACACCATCCGGTTCTGCAGAGCACCTCCCAAACCTATTTCCCAAATTCCCAGTTCGGGAGCGAGCCATGCCTGCTATGGCTGTGGCGAAGTCGGACATTTCAAAAGAAATTGTCCAAAGGCTGGCAACGCGGGAGGAGCAGGTAGACTACTTGTTATTGGCCATAAAGAGGCTGTAGCAGACCCCACCGTAGTCACGGGTACGTTCCTTCTCGATAACTATTATGCTTGTATTCTATTCGATAGTGGGGCAGAAAGAAGTTTCGTAAATCAAAACTTTAAACACTTACTCAAACAATCACCGCAATCACTGAAAGAAACCTTCGTCGTAGAATTGGCTAATGGCAAGACGGAAGGTTCTAACGAAATCTACATAGGTTGTACCCTCACGCTAGATAATCATTCGTTTCCTATCGATCTCATACCAGTAGCGATCAAGAGCTTTGATGTCATCATAGGCATGGACTGGTTGAGTCTCCATCATACCGACATCCTGTGTTTCGACAAAGCCATCCGTTTGAACTTGCCCAACAATGAAACATTGATGATCTACGGAGACAAACCCAGTACGAGCCTTCGCATCATCTCGAGCATTCAAGCTCAGAAATACTTGCGCAAGGAATATCGCGCATTCCTTGCACACGTTGTCGACACGAGCCGGAAAACAAAAGAACTAAAAGATTTCCCCGTCGTGTGCGACTTCCCTGACATCTTTCCAGAGGAACTCCCAGGTTTACCTCCTAAACGTCAAGTCGAGTTCATAATCGATTTAATTCCAGGAGCTACCCCCGTAGCTAAATCGCCCTATCGTCTAGCGCCTGCTGAGATGCAAGAACTATCCGGCCAACTTAACGAACTGCTCAACAAGGGCTTTATAAGACCAAGCTTCTCA
Organism: Lactuca virosa; assembly: GCF_052849685.1. Taxonomy (NCBI): domain Eukaryota; kingdom Viridiplantae; phylum Streptophyta; class Magnoliopsida; order Asterales; family Asteraceae; genus Lactuca; species Lactuca virosa. The sequence goes on from NC_136433.1 coordinate 205,409,232, forward strand.
CCCTGGGGAGCACCAGTCTTGTTCGTAAAGAAGAAAGACGGATCGTTCCGCATGTGCATCGACTACAGAGAACTCAACAAGCTGACAATCAAGAACCGTTATCCCCTTCCTCGTATAGACGATTTATTTGATCAGCTGCAAGGGGCGAGTTACTTTTCCAAAATTGATCTAAGGTCCGGGTATCACTAGTTGCGAGTGCTCGAGGAGGATGTTCCGAAGACAGCCTTCCGGACTCGTTACGGGCACTACGAGTTTGTAGTGATCCCGTTCGGACTAACCAATACGCCCGCAGTCTTCATGGACTTGATGAATAGAGTATGCCGTCCTTACTTGGATCAGTTCGTCATCGTCTTCATTGATGATATACTTATCTACTCTAGAAGTGAGGAAGAGCATAGCGATCATCTGCGACAGGTCCTGGAAACTCTACGATCGGAGAAGCTTTACGCAAAGTTCTCAAAGTGCGAATTTTGGATCCGAAGAGTCGAATTCTTAGGACACGTGGTTAGCAAAGAAGGAATCCACGTGGACCCATCCAAGATTAAAGCTATTGAGAACTGGTCAGCACCGAAGACGCCTACAGAAATTCGCCAATTTCTAGGCCTCGCTGGCTACTACCGAAGATTCATTCAGAATTTCTCTCGGATCGCGAAGCCTCTTACGGCATTGACCCAGAAAGGCGTGACCTTTGACTGGGAAGAAAAACAAGAGAAGGCATTTCGAACCCTGAAGCAAGCCTTGTGCACCGCGCCGATACTGTCCCTCCCCGAAGGGACAGATGACTTCATAGTATATTGCGATGCATCCAATCAGGGGCTCGGCTGTGTTCTGATGCAACGAGGTAAGGTCATCGCCTATGCCTCAAGACAGCTGAAGACACACGAAGTCAACTACAGCACGCACGACCTCGAGCTAGGAGCGGTCGTGTTCGTCCTAAAGATATGGAGACACTATCTGTATGGTACAAAGAGCACCATCTATACCGACCACAAAAGCCTCCAACACATCTTCAACCAGAAGGAGCTCAACATGAGACAACGACGGTGGGTCGAGCTACTCAATGACTACGAATGTGAAATTCGTTACCACCCGGGTAGAGCCAATGTAGTAGCAGACGCCCTAAGTCGGAAGGAATATTCTGGGCGAAGAGTCAAGTCCCTAACCATGACTATCCATTCGCATCTACCCGCACAAATTAAGGGAGCACATCTTGAAGCTTTGAAACCGGAAAATGTGGCGGGAGAGTCCCTGCGAGGAATGGATAAGAATCTGGTAGTCAAGGATGACGGAGCTTACTACCTCATGGACCGGATCTGGACACCGCGACACGGTGGCTTCAGAGACTTGGTCATGAAAGAAGCTCACAACACTCGATATTCCATTCACCCAGGTTCAGATAAGATGTACCTGGATCTCAAGAAATCGTACTGGTGGCCTAACATGAAAGCGGAAATCGCTACCTTCGTGAATAAGTGCCTTACTTGCGCTAAGGTCAAGGTCGAATACTAGAAACCCTCGGGTCTTCTCTAACAGCCAGAGATACCTGAATGGAAGTGGGAGAGAATTACTATGGATTTCATTACCAAATTGCCCAAATCTCCGAGTGGGTACGACACTATTTGGGTAATTGTCGACCGGCTAACCAAATCCGCCCACTTCCTTCCTATCAAGGAAAATTTCAAAATGGAGAGACTTACGCGAATTTACATCCAAGAGGTAGTCCGACTGCACGGTGTACCTGTGTCCATTATTTCCGATCGGGATAGCAGGTTCACCTCGAGGTTCTGGCAGTCACTACATAAGGCTCTTGGAACTAAGCTGGATATGAGCACAGCATACCATCCTCAAACCGATGGACAAAGTGAGAGAACTATTCAAACCTTGGAGGATATGCTGCGAGCCTGTGTAATCGACTTTGGTAAGGCGTGGGATACCCACTTACCCCTAGTCGAGTTTTCCTACAACAACAGTTATCACACAAGCATCAAAGCTGCCCCATTCGAAGCCCTATACGGCCGGAAGTGCAGATCCCCTCTGTGCTGGGCCGAGGTAGGCGACACTCAATTAGCTAAGGGACGAGTTCCTGACGGCACTCTCACCGGTCCAGAAATCATCCGCGAGACCACCGAAAAGATCGTACAAATCCGAGCACGACTAAAAGCCTCAAGAGACCGACAGAAAAGCTACGCAGACAAACGGAGGAAACCCTTGGAATTCCAGGTGGGAGACCGAGTCCTTTTGAAATTCTCACCCTGGAAAGGCTTGATACGCTTCGGAAAGCGCGGAAAGCTAAATCCAAGATACATAGGTCCTTTTGAGATTCTCGCTAGAATCGGCCCTGTAGCTTACAAACTCAATCTACCCCGCGAACTTAGTAATGTGCATCCTACCTTCCACGTCTCGAACTTGAAAAAGTGCCTATCTGAAGAGACTCTCATAATTCCACTCGATGAAATCGAGATCAATGAGAGCCTCAACTTCGTGGAAGAGCCTGTGGAGATCATGGACCGAGAGGTCAAACGAACGAAGCAAAGCCGCATCCCGATTGTGAAGGTTCGTTGGAACGCCAAACGAGGACCAGAGTTCACTTGGGAGCGCGAGGATCAAATGAAACTTAACTATCCTCATCTCTTTGCTTAGTTGTGTTGTAATAACGTAACTACTTGAATTCTGAATTTCGGGACGAAATTCCCTTTAACGGGGGGATGATGTGACAACCCGAAATTTACTCCGTCACTGTAACCCGTTTCCGTTAATAAAAGTTAGTCCTATTAAAATTTTCCGTTAACTTTTATTTATTAAAATAATTCATTGTGAGTTATTAAAATAATATATATTTAATGACGGAATAAAAACAACTAAGTCGGGTTACGGTTAGTTTACCGGGTAAAAACATTTAGCTCCGTTTAAACGACAGTGTATGGTGGGTCCCCACTAGGCAGCCATATATAAAGGAGGAGTGTCCACCTTTAGAGCCTTTTCCCACCTTGGAGCTTTCCCTCTCCACTTTCTCTCTCTAAAAACGGGTTTGTCTCAAGAACACCACTTTCAAGCCTCAAAAATCAAAGGTAATCTTCCTAACTTGATTTTCTAGCTTGGTATGCATGCTATTTCGAGTTGGATCATCCAAATGCCTCAACATGCATGTGTTTACGGTTTGGGGAGTCTCCTAAAACCGTGAACTCCTATATGCGGGTTTTGAAGCCCCAAAACACTTTCAAACCTTCTCTAATGCTTAGATATAGCTTAGATACTTGCATGCATGAACTAAGGAACCCAAAATCGTGACTTTTTGGCCATAAACTTGAGTTTACGGTTCTTGAACATTCAAGAACCGTAAACCCAAAACCGTAAACACCTCAAATGGTGTTTTGATGCCCCTAAACCCTTCCTTAGCTTGTTTGATGAACATGAAACTAGTGTAGATGAGCTTAGGACCCCAAAACATGAAATGGTTGAAGTGGTCAAGGGTTTACGGCCGTAAACCCCAGAGTTTACGACCGTAAACTCGCAGGAAGTGGTCAAGGGTTTACGACCGTAAACCCTAGAGTTTACGACCGTAAACTCCCAAGGAGTGGTCCAACGACCGTAAACTCCAAGGGAGTACCCAATTTAACCCTAATCACTTCCCAAGCCCTCGAATTGATCCTAGGAGCCTTCCTTGTGATGCATGAGATCTTTAGTCACACAAACTCACCATTTCCATGAGTTTACGGCCGTAAACTCATGGGGGAAATGGTCTTCCAACCGTAAACACACTTAAGTGTGGCCAAGTGAAGTGTAAACTCCATAGTGAGGCCATACACTCCTTAGATGCAACCTTTAGCACTCCTAACACTTGGAACAAAGTGTTTTCATACATTAAAGTACCTTTACTCACTTAATTAGTGATTACACAACTAATTAGATACTTTATACATCACTACATGTTACATAGGATCCGTGTGTGTGTTCAAGTCCTCACTTGACACCTAGCATCCTACCCGGCGTTTCCATCCACTTCACTCACTACAGGTGAGTTCATACCCCTAAATGAACCTTTTTAAATGTTTTTAACTGTTTTATGGGGGGGAATACAAGTTGAACCAAATAAGTTATAGTAACAATCGCATGTGGATTATAACTTGCAACCAAAAGGATTTTCTACACTATTAACCGTTTTTACCACCAAAAAGGGATTTTTTATACTTTCAACTATATTGCCAATTAAACTGTTTTCAAATGCTTACCAAATTCATTTTCGTGTAAATCACTATAAAACTATTTTTCCAAAAATTCGTTTAAACTATTTTTATTCTCAAACCATATCTACACCAATATATTTATATAAGTAAGACTTGAAGGACTTAGGACTAATAGCTCACCTTATTTCCTGTTCTTGTTTGATTGTGGGCTTAGGGTATTTTGTTATTAGTCCAACTCTCGTTGAATTCTTAGTTATATATCTTATATATTTGTGTCAGATATAAAAGTTTTCATATCAGTTCAATGCCTTTGGATATCAAAGACATGCAACCAACAATACTATTTAACTATAATAGGTATAGTTAAGGGATACTACTCACTACTACTATTGCCATGACAACTACTAGAGTCAGTTCAGTTGTGAGTCAATATATGCTATGTACTATACAAGAGAACACTATATACTATACAAGAGAACACTATATACTATACGAGGAGAACATTATGTACTATACAAAGAGAACACTACATACTATACAAGAGAACTTACTAAAACAGAATGTGACATACTATTTCTCGATACGACACATCTTTGTGCTATCACCGCGTAACCAGAGTCTCCTGGAGAGAGAGCGGGCATTATGTGTATAGATCTATACGGGACAGACACTCCCACATCCCGACTTCTAGCTACAGTCCGAGCCGTCTAGGCCTAGGGGTGACAAAATTTCACATCTACATATGACTCGGAGGGTCAAAGGGATTCGATCGTCAATCAGCATGGTTACGTACGAGTTCACATTCAAACCTTTAATTAATACTTTAAGAATTAAAGGCAACAGACTCCCTGAGGAGTATTGTACATTTAATACTACCTGGAGCCTGCATTTCATTACATATGGCCGACAGTGATACTGTTGGGGTAAAACATTTTTCTCATTACTATACATGAATAAAGTCTAAAACTATATTTTCAAACTAATAACTACTGGGAAAACTTGTACATTATCAAAGGAACAAACAAACCATCGGGTCTTGGTGAAGACTACTTTTTCTGGAAAACATAGGGTTTTCTAGGGCTCATACTATTTTTGCACACCGAAACTTTCTTTTACAATGTATAATTGTGAATATTTTTATACAGGAAATGACACTAAATACTTATGAACTCACCAGCTTTATGCTGATAAATGTTTTCAAAATAACTTGTATTCTCAGGTCATCAGTAGACAGGTACGGATGCAGCTTTTGAGAAGACGGAGCACACATAAGACTCCACTTTATTTTGATTGTATTTTTGGTGTCTAACATTTGTACTGAACACGTTTGTATTACAATTATTATCTTAATGCAATGGATGTTGTTGCTTGTCTTTACTATTATGCTTTGTTATGATACTGTACATGACGTCCTCCACCCCAAAACGTATTCCGCCGTTCTCGGTTTTGGGGGTGTGACAATGCCATTTACTGAAATCTGTTAGATTCTAAACTTATATGCATTGATCCTCCTAATGATTATGCACGAAGTCAGAAAGACTTGACAACAATCATTACAGAGCATTCCAAAGGAGATCAGCTCCTTGGAAACATCCTTCTTTCATTAAGTTTCCTAATCTTACACAGATTGAATAATTTCTAACTTTGAAACATTTCCATATTCCATTTTGACTATCACTTCTGAACAAGAGTTGCCTCCTTACAGATTATGTCAATATAGTCCTTCCAGAATTAACATTATACTTCCAACTGTCCTTGAGCAACCAATCTTTGGTAAACCTTAGATTGTCGTCGACAATTGCTTAATCATTTTAGTCATATCGAATTCTAGACCTTTTCCCTTCATAATGCCCCAGGCATTTGGAAAATTTTAGAAAGGATGAATATAGCACATGTAATCGATCCTATATCCGAAGCATATGGGACACGATTCATGATGTCTCACATAAAGACTAAACCAGTCTTTTGCTATAATATTTCCATTTCAATTTGCCAAGTTCTCAAAATTCAGATTATGAAAAGGGATGCCGTAATCATAATCGAATTTTAGAACGCAAATAATGGACCCATATATAGAATTTCCTTATGTTGAGCCATTCCAACATGAAATTCATATATATATATCCTTGATTAAATACGATTAAAATCTCAATCTAATCTTTTAGAATTGAAATGAAGTATAATTTCCTCTCCCTTAATTATAGCAAAACAACTTTTTCAACCCCTGCAACCTCACGAATTGAAACTTTTGTTTTCTATAATTAACATTGCTAACTTGCAACCTTTGTCATAATTATCATGCTCCCACTAACATGATGATTATTAGCATAACACTTATGCTCCCACTAGCTTTGACATGTACTCAGAAATCAGCTGACTTTCTTACCAAAGTTCAGATTTCTGATACTAGATTGTTTTGATAAAACTTTATCAAAATCATACACCTCTCTTAGATAGCTCACATGTGTGTCTAAACAATTTTAGAACTATGAAAAGGGATGACGTAATCATAGTCTCAATTGTTTAGACCTTTGCCACTTCTCACAAGTCCATGTTAGTGTGCCGGTAAACCACACACGCTCCACTAACGACTTTGAGAATGCAAATATCACAATTGCTATCTAGCTAAAATCTACTTAGTGAAAGTGTTTCCTCACCATCATTTTCATGAATCGGAGAGAAACCTTATGACACTTAGATTTAATAGTGTATGTGTTCTTATCCATGTGGATTTGTCAAAACCATAATCACAAGACAAGGTTAGTGACAAATCCAAACTCATATTGATTAAACTTGTGCAATCTTAAATTCTTGCCATTTGGCAGCTCAGGTGCCTGCCATTGCTTCCAAGTAGTTGTGCAACCAATTGAGAACTCTCAGAACTCCTATGCAAAGCCAACTTGAATAGGCACAAAAATTTCAACACGATAGGTTATAAACCTCAAGTCGTGTGCTAGTGAAGGACTTTAGGTTTTATTCTTGATTAAGTCTTGAAACTTTCAAGAGCTTTAAGACTCCCACTGTCCTCTTGACATATAAGACTCCCTTGTCAAATATTCAAGAGATAGTGCGGATTCTTTATCAAGACTAACACTTTACACAATTGGCCTAAGTTGGTCTCTGTTTTATCCAAAACATCACAACTTACCAATTTCAAATGTACAAGAGTAGATAACCTTTTACTCTTACATTTGACTAGTGTTAACAAACCCTCTTTAAGATATGTCACTCAAGTTACAATCTTGGAGTATGACTCTAAGAATTGTTTTTGGAACGAAGTATGACTCATCTTTTTGATTTAACCATTTCAACAATTCATGACTCCTCTTCTTAGTCATAAGAATGCACTAAGATGACTTTAGAGGACCAATTGTGATATGGTATCTTAATCATTAAGATGATCATAAACATGATACTAAAGTACTCTCCCATCTTTTCAGATTTGAGAAACTTTTATCTTTTTGCCATTCTTTGATTCTTCTTATTCGTTCTGTCTCACATTGAAACTTCTCCAATGCTACAGACTTATACTTAAACTTATAAGTATAACCATATTTACTGAACTTAAGTAAATCATGACAAATAGTCTTCTTGATCTTTTGTGGTGGACTTGACCAGTGCACAAGAATGTGTAGTCGATCCCTTAGTCCTTTCCTTATTCACATAAGGAATTAGTCTTAATTTTCCAAGCTGAAAGTTCTCATTCATCATACTATACAACTTGCATGATTCCAAGTTTCGGTCCAATTGAACCTTGGGTGATGAGAATCTTTCCTTATTTGGTAATATTAGACACTACCACAACCGAAAGAATCAAATCCATTTTTCCAATATTGCTATCAATGGAATCTTATAAGCAACAACTTTTCACAAATTCCATTGTAAGGATACTTAAAATAAATAAAATCAAAACCTTTTCTTTTATTTTAAAACTTTGCGGAAAAACTTATCCTTACAATTCATATGAAAACCTTGTTGTTATCTATTCCTAAGCAATATAAATATCATAACTCTTAAGTAATAGCCCAAAATTCTGATCACCGAACCATGCGATTGAAATCCATCTTCGCGATCAGAATCAGCATGTACTTAATAGAGTTAGACAATGGACTTTACCTGAAGTAGAGCCAAACTTATTGACTTTAACATCCTTAGGTAAATTTGGCAGCTTCGTAACCAATGCCCCTTCCTTTGGCAATAGTTACCTATGGACCCTTGATAATGGGACTATCTCAGACTTCGCCTATCTCTTTACCATTGGGTCAACCGAGTTGACTATGGCCGATCCCTTTCCATTGGGAAGAGAGAGCTTTACTGGATATCCAATGTCATCATTGTCAATGTCCATAGCGTGTTAGGAAGTTGATCTTAGCAAATAGATAAGATCATTAAGGGTCTTGTCTTAGTCTGTTTCATAGGATTCCCAAAAGAACTCACTATGTGACATAGAAAGTAGTTAAGCCACCAACTTTCTCAAGACTTTGACACCTAACTCTCCCGGCTTGTCAATATGTGACTACATCTCCAAGATGTGATCACACCTAGACCTTGCCTTGCCAATAGGGCTTGAGTGACCTTAAACTTTTTAGGAGCTTGTGGGTTAGGGAGAATAATTGGAGGAGGTGAAAGAAGTATGATATCCATGGGACATCATCTTCATTTAGGAAAGCTTGTTTCAAGAGATTTGGGAAGATCATAAATGTCTAGACCAGACATCTTTTTGGGAGATATTCAAGATAGTTGATTTAAAGTCCTTAATATGACACCCAATATGAAATATTAAGGCTAGGACCCAACAAACTATTTTATAACTTAGAAGAGGGATGCCGTAATCCAAGCTATAAAATATTTGAAGGTAGGTGAATGACGATTCACCAATTTCCACCATGAAAAACGAAATAATTTATTAGGTTTTAATTGGATTTGAAAGTCTTAGATCTTTGAGATTCATTGAACTGTTCAAAGGCATGTTTCAATCTCGAGTATGCCCTAGTCCAAAAACGAGTTTATAAGTCCAAAAACATCTTAGGGTAATGTTCCTAGTCCAATTCCAGCCAAAACAATCGAATATATGCATCCAACTCGATTTTTCAGCTACTTTTGCAAGTATAACAAGAAAACAAGCGTAGGCTCTGACACCACTGTTGGGTTATGAGCATTCTAACACTCCTAAGTGTACATGCAACCCTAAATACCTTGGATCTATGTTTTCTCTATTATACATACAATTATGAACATCCAAGGTATTATCCTAATCTAGCATACAAAATAATAAATATAACAAGATAGAATACATACCTCTTTGATGTAGAATGTCTTCATGAAGCTTGAGTGCCTAGTGCCCCAAGTGTGACACCTCAAATGGTTCACACAACACCAAATACACTTGGAATAACTTGAGAGAAACTTGAACACTCCTTGAAATCGTCTAGCCCTCACACTCACACATTAGTGCACGATTTCTTGAGCCATGGGATTCTTTTATATGGTGGCTATTAGGGTTACACCATGTAACTCATAACTTTACCCATTCCTTATGCTCCATGGATTTTAACCTCCATGGAGTATCCATGGGTCACCCCATGGACTTAGTCCAACATAAGGAATCTTGGATCACAAGCCCACATATATAAGAATGAATGATTTACACAATCAACCCATATATTTAATTACTCTCCTTTTGATCACTTAATTAATTCCAAATTAATTCTTGATCAATACTAATTAAATAACCTTATTAATATATTAGAACTTATAATATATTAACCAACCTTAAGTGTTATTTCTCTCATTATAGTCTATCCAAATGCATGATGCCATGCAACCCAAATGGACCATGCCGGGTCGGGTCAAGTCTTACCAATTATAGTTATGGACTTAGACATTAATCCAACAGATATAAGGATAAGAAGGGAATTGGATACGAGCCAGAAACATCAACCGTAGAAAGTTCAGACGAAGATATAAAAAGCGAGGTTGAAGAGATAGAGGATATCAAGAAAATGACTACGGTGGATTACAAGATGAGGATAGGTGGAGATAATGGACCAGGGCTTGGTCCACCCGAGATACCAGCTGACAGAATTTTTGAGCTCAAGGGGCATATTCTATCAATGCTCAAGGACCTACCTCTCTACGGGAAAAAAGTATGAAGATGCATTTAAGTATAATGATGAAGTGAAGGACATTGCAAATTACTTCAATGTTCCTAACGTGCCAAGAGAATCTGTGTTACATAGGATGCTTCCGGAGACATTTCTTGGTGAAGCTAAAGTGTGGTTGAAATCACTTGCACTCGGATCGATTACTACATGGGAAAATCTTTGTGATGCTTTTATTGAGCAATTTAGTCCACATTAAAAGATCTCAAAGCTCAAGAAGAAGATTACTAATTTTCGACAAGAGGTTGGAGAGTCCTTATATGAAGCATGGGAGAGATACAAGGGCTTGCTTAGAAGTTGTCCTCAACATGATCTTAATGTCCAACAAGATGTATCCATTTTCTATGATGGAGTGAATGTCACAACAAGACAATTTCATGACTCTCAAGGACCAATGACGAAGAAGGATCTGACAACCATCAAAGAGTTGATAGAAGAATTCGCAAAGCATTCACGTGAGTATCATAACTCACGAGAGGATAGTACTAGAGGAAAAGTGGATGGAGGGAACGAGAACATTATTGTGGTTTTGGAAAAGTTAGAGAATATGGATCATAGGATGACTAAGATAGATCAATCAATCCATACGATAAGAGTTTGTTGTAACAATTATAGTGAGCCACATTTGCTAAGGATAGTGATTTACATGAAAATGGTAACCGAAAAGCCCAAGTTTGCTACTCGAGTGGTGATCGATTTGATGAATATTGGAGGAAGCCCAAAAAGGAGTGGTTTCCATATGAAGATTACAAGAAGAAAAAAGATGAAAAGGTTAGAGAAACCGGATGGGGTTTCTACCAAAAAGAGCAACCACCACCCGAAAAGAAGAAGGATTTTGAGTCGGTACTTCATAAGTTTATGGAAGCCTCAAAAAAAAGGCATGATGCTACTGATGCTAATGTGAGAAATCATCAAGTTTCCTTCAAGAACATAGAGACACAACTTGGGCAATTAACAACACTTGTTAATGAGAGATTACCACCTCGAAATCAAGACACAAAATCAAAACCCCATGTAATGGAAATTTACAAGGAAGAAGAAGTTCATTCTGAGCCATTTATTATCCATGAAACAGCTACTACACAGCTCGATTCATATTTGGAAGAAAGGAAGCTCGAAGCTAAAAGAGAAAAATGAGGATTGTATTATGATGATTCACTATGTCGTGGTTACTCTACCACGTCTTGGTTACGGGAGGATCGAAAATTTTCACCTCCTAATTCTAATCAGCCTCCTTTGCCATTCCTTCTCAATCCCTTAAGCATTCTCTAGAGCATGAACAAAAGAAGTTTATGGAACAAGTACTCTCACTCTCGATAAATGCTTCATTTTTTAAGTCAATGGCTAAGCTTCCTAAGTTTACAACAGATGTTATGACTAATAGGAAGGAGATGGAAAAGGTATCAACCATAGTGTTAAATGAGTTATGTTCAGTGCAGTCATCAATGGGTTACCAATCAAAATGGGACATCCGGGCCAACTTACTTTGCCTTGTGAATTTGGAAATTCTACTTCTATAAATGATTTAGCCAATTCGGTGGTAATCATTAATCTTGTCGCACCCCCAAATCAGAACGGCGGAAACGTTCGGGGGCGGAGGACTTTAGGTAAGTATCACAACACATGCAATATAGTAATCAAAGTACAAACAACCATTGCATTAATAAGTATAAGTTTTACATAAGCGTTTAAACATTACATATTCAAACACTGAAGTAGGTACAGGAGGAGACAAGAGTCGCGGTACGGTACTAGGTAGTCTTCTCAAAAGCTTCGGGAGTGTACCTGTCTAATGGATTCCTGAGAATACAAGTTATTTGGAAAAAGTAGATCAGCATTTAAGCTGGTGAGTTCATAAGTATTTTAGTTCTGTTAAGTATACCCTAAGTTCTTTGAATAAGTTCACTGGTTTCTCCAGGAAATCCTATATCTCCTCAGGTGATTAACTGGTAACCTCAATGGTTTCCCTCTGTAATTACTTAATTTATACTGATTATACATAACATAATATCGAATTAACAGTCAACTGGGTGTATCTGCCCTAAGCCCACAACCAAACAAGGAACAGGAAGTAAGGCGGAAGTCACACACTTTACTGTCAATCGGACATCATTTATGTATAACTATGATGTATCAACTAAGGAATTATAGAATTAACCACTAAAGGCCTTTTATGTTATACTAGTTTACCGAGATTGAGTGACTAAGTTCCATTGGATAAGTGGTTTAATCCCATAAACCGTTCTCTTTGTATTACTGTTTTGTATTTGTATTCCTTTATGAAAACTTGAAACTGAGAGTGTGCCTGGCTCTACCAGGCGTTAATGAAAACTGTATTAAACCATTGTATTTTTGTATTCTATAAACTGGTACTTTGAAGGTGTACTTTCGTTTATTTGTTTATACACTAACGCATTGTTATTACCTTTTTAATGAGTAGTTTTTATTATAACCATACTATGACGGATGGCCTGAAACAAACGCTTTGTGGGCGTTTAAACTGGTGATAACAATTGTCACTCATCAAACTGTAGCTAGCAGCCTGAGTGCGGGGTTGTCAATTCCCGATATAGATCTACACACACTTGTTTCGATCCCCGGCTGGAGATTCTGGTTATAATGTCAGGACTTCCTATGTTGTCTAAAATGAATTAAACAACCTGAATACAGAGTCTCATAAAAAGCATATTAAACGTTCATGTATATTAGTTTTGAAAACCCAATCATTCGGAAATAATGATTGACAGTATATTCTTGAATTAAAACCCAATCATTCTGAAATAATGATTGATAGTATATTCTTGAATTAAAACTCAATCATTCTGAAATAATGATTGATAATATATTTTTAGTTTTCCAAACATGTATTTGATAATTTCATTGGAAAATATACAGTCATGAATCATACTTGTATATTTAGTTTTCAATCAGAAATTATACCTATTATAATTTATATGTTCTATCTGATTAACATGAATTCTCATGGAATATCACCTTTGCTCAGCCTGATACAAAGGTAATGATACTAAAAGGAGTATCCTTTTAGACTCATATATATATATATATATATATATATATATATATATATATATATATATATATATATATATATATATATATATATATATATATATATATATATATATATATAAGAAGGAAACGACCTTCGGAAAAATAATACAACCCTAATTCCATATCCAAATAAGGAAAAGGATATAGGATAATTCATTAGTCCTAAGCCCTTCAAGTCTTATTTATATACTTATACATATATAAACATGACTTTGGCATTTATATTTTGAAATAGTTTATAAAACATTTTTCAAAGAATTTAACATGGCTTTACGTTATTTTGGAAGTATTTGGTAATTCTTAAAAGTATACGGAAACTTTCTGTGTGATTATTATCACACACAGTTATTAACACAATTTAATATTGTGTTAAACTTGTATTCCCCCCCTAAAAGCATTTAAAAACCATTGAAAAGGTAAATTATAGGGGTATGAACTCACTTTGATAAGCGGTGATTCGGCCAGCGTTTCGTTTCCCGTAAAGAGTTTATTTAACGAGAAACTGGCTCAAACCGGGCAGAATTCCGGGGCTCTCGGGCTTGCTTCGGGCTTTAGACGCGATACCGGGGCCTTAGGGGGTCGTGAGAAAGTTTACGGGGCTAAAATGTGAAAAAGAGAAAGTTTTGGGGTGAAAAATCTCCTCCATCCGAGAAGGCTCGCACCCTTTATATAGGGGTGCGAGGGTTCGGCCGAGGAGGACAGGTGGCGAGGCGAGGGGCGAGTCAGCAGCACACGCGGCAACTCCTGCGAAGGCGGTGTGGATCGGACCCGGTGCGAGGCACGTGCTTCGGACTGCTGGCGGCTTCTAAGTGGTCAGGCTTCGGTCCAATAGGGAGAAGGCACGTGCGAAGGGGGGTGTCTCCGGGGTGTCTTCGGGGTGTCCGATGCGAGGGTGTCCGAAGATTATTGGACCTCGGCTGCGGTCCACTCAGAAGGCTACACGTGTACTGCGGTGCAACCAGAGGAGGACACGTGGAGTCTCGCACGTGATGATGACGTGTCCGAAGCCTTGCATGCTAAATTTCCCGGTTTTCAAGATTTTCTTGATTTTCGTGCCAAAAACTTGCGAAAATCATAACTTTCGCATACGAGCTCCGTTTTTGACGTTCTTTATATGCACGCGTAGGTAAAATCATACTCTACGACTTTCGTTTAGACTTTGGTGGCTGATATTGAATTTATTTATAATATTATTGTTTTAAACAGACCGGGACGAGAATCCGTTAATAATTCATAACTTCTTCATCCGACGTCCATTTTTGTCTGTCTTTTTACCGTTGTGCTACTTTTGACGAGACCTTCGATTCTCGTTTAAGTTGCATCGGCTAAATATCGATCGATTTATATTTCGAATTTTTAGCTGTCTACTGTTAAACCGAAACTTCGAAAAATCATAACTTCCTCATACGAAATCGGATTTTTACGTTCTTTTTATGAACGTTCTCGGTTTAACATATTCTACAACTTTCATTTAGATTGTTAAGGCTAAAAATCCTTTTATCGAAAATTCGCTTTTTACACTGAACAGTGTTTTGCCGGTTTTACCGCGGATTTTCGATTGGTCATAACTTCTTCGTTATAACTCGGATTTCAATGTTCTTTATGTTTTTGGAAACCTTGTTATAAACTCTACCACTTGGTTCATCCCAATTACGATTATTGATCAATTTATTTTTGACCAAAATTTGACTGGTGTCACATTATCCCCCCGTTATAGGGAATTTCATCCCGAAATTAAGTCTAAAGTGATACTCATGGACTAGGTCTAATCTTTCCTTCCCAAGTGAATTCAGGCCCCTGGTTTGTACTCCAGTGAACCTTCACTAACGGGATAAGACTTAGCGTGGTTCTTCAGATTTCCCTATCCATGGTTTTTATTGTTTCTTCTACAGAGTGTAGACTTTTATTTAACTTGATTTCATTAAGTGAAATAACAAGTGTTTTATCGGATAGACACCTCTTTAGATTCGATATGTGAAAGATGGGATGAATGCTATTAAGTTTTTGGTGGTAGTTTTAGTTTAAAAGTACAAGACCGATTCTGGTAAGAACCTCAAATGGTCCTATGTACTTTGAGTTTTGTATTTCACACTTTCTCAAGCGCATCTTGTCCTTCCTGAGTGAGACCTTCATATGACAAGGTCATCAATCCTGGAATTCCAAGGGTTTTTTTTATCGAAGCCGTAGCTTCTCTGGTTAACTCTGGAAGCTTTATGGCATTTCCTGATTCGTATTTTGTTTTTGGTAGTTTCTCGGATAATTTCCAGATCAACGAGGGTGCTGTGTGGAAATTGGATCTATAGCTAGTTGCGTATTACCTACTTTAGTCCAGTGCAGATAAAATCTGCACTTGTGACCACAAAAGGTTTCGAATGGAGCAACTTAAATGCTAGCGTGTTAAAGGACTCGACTAATTGGTAAATGGATATCCCATTCTTTACCATAGCCGATCCCATAGAATCATGACTACTCTGGTTCCTAGAGGTTTTTGAGTGACGGCCTGAACTGGGAGATTATTCTATTATCTCAGTG
The DNA here is from genome assembly GCF_052849685.1 of Lactuca virosa. Lineage (NCBI taxonomy): Eukaryota > Viridiplantae > Streptophyta > Magnoliopsida > Asterales > Asteraceae > Lactuca > Lactuca virosa. The sequence continues at coordinate 205,425,181 of NC_136433.1, forward strand.
GAGATAACAGATATTGGCACACCGTGCACTCACACGTTCTAGTTATCTTCTCTACTTGCCACATTTTCAGGTTTCAAGGCTTCCTATTGAGCCTCCTTACTTTGTGTGGAGAGATTTGAAAGGGTTATCATAGTCCATGAGTGGCACTATGACCTGGGTACTCTTTCTGACTTAGGGTGTTAGCTACTATATTGGCTTTGTCGAGATGATAACGAATTTCAAATTCGTAGTCATTTAGTAACTCAACCCACTGTCGTGGTCTCATGTTCAATTCTACCTGGTAGAATACATGATGCTGGCTTTTGCTTCGAAGTTAATGATCAGACTCATACTTGGCTCATCCATCATCACCTCGTGTATACAAGTCGTATATAATTTAGATTTCAAAAAACGTTCGGATGGGTTACTCTGCCCCAGGTCCACAACCAAACAAGGAACATGAGATAGGGCGGAATCATACATCCTTAATCTTGTTAAGTCTAACTTATATACCACTCTCGTGTATACACTTAGCAGCGATAGATTAACTCAATGAGTTCTTAGTCTCTATTCTTGAACTTGACCTATGGTTCGATGATTTTCCTATGAGATCTATTGAGGTACTTCGGTAGTAACTGACTTCCAAGACTACTTCGGTGCTTTTCGTTTGAAGTTTCCTGTCTACTGAGTAGGCTAGAATGGTGTGGTACTCTTCGCATGGGTACTTCTAAAGTTTTGAAATGTGAGACAACCTAAGGGTTTTACGTTAATGATTGGAGGAATTTCATCTTATGGCTGATTAAGGAAAAAGTTCTCTTATACAGCATAAGAATTTTCACATGGTAAGGACCAGGCCAAACCATGTCGAATGAGGATGTCAGAATTTTCTCGACGAAATAGATATTAAGTCGTTCTGGGATGAATGATTACTAGTGCGATATCCTATGTACCTAAGTTTTCTGTGCTTCTGGTTTTATTCTGTTATTATCACTACGAACCCCTTTTGATTCGAACTTGGCGGGTACTACTAATACGATGGTTCTGATAATTTGAAATTATGAACTTTCATGAAACGATCCTTACTAAGTCTCTCTATAATCGCTTGGTGTATACAAGTCATGTATAATTAAGATTGGTAAGACCTTTGACTGAGCAACCCTGCCCTAAATCCACAACCAAACAAGGAACAGGAAATGAGGCGGGATTACTCACTCTAAGTCTACAAATCTTAATTATAAATGACCCTTATGTATGCACTAAGTCATCATATCTTACCTGTTAGGGTTTCAAATTTTATATAAGTGTTATGATTTAATTTGAACGGAAGAGTAATCATAATTATAAATAATTGTCGGGGTTTGGAAGCGTACCAAAATATAGCAGGGTTCTTTGATGCTTTCCCATGTATTGGGATCAAAATCCTCCTGCTCCCCCGTCGTTCTTCTCTGTTGGACAATCCCTCTTGTAATGTCCTATTTCACCACAAAGGTGACATGTGGGAATGGTTCCAACATCGGTAGTTGAAGTGATGAACTCAACCGGAGTTCTACAGATGCGGGCGGTATGCCCCTTCATGTTGCATTTATTGCAATGAAGCTCTCGGAAAACTCCATGATGATGGTAGTTGCACTTGCTGCAGTGTGGGAGGTTTCCTAAGTACGGCTTAGTTGGTGCTAGAATAACAGGGCTGATGGGGGTATTGACTGCCCCAGTTCGTTGCCCTCTGTTAGGTTCTTGACTTGATCAACTCCCTTCCTTGTTCTCGAACTTTCGTTTAAGGATATTAGGCTTAAGGTTCGAGGTGTTGTTATAAGTAGGTGCTTGTGGCTGTACTTGGCCATCACCACGATCGGGGTTACCGATAACATTACTACTAACATTTGCATTGTTAGCATTAAGGTGTGTCATGACAGCTGCTACAGCTGCTGTGACCGCAGCTTGAAACGTAGTCGCATCTATCTGAAGGATTGGTGTTTCGCTGGTGGGTTGGTTACTTTGGAGGCATGATTCTGTTTCATGATAAGAAAATGAGCTCGTGAGCGACTATCGTGTCTCTAGATGTATTCTAATCATTTGTATCTATGTATTAATCTTTCGTTTTGTTATATTGTTCTTAATGATTCGACATGCATCCCTATGATGCAGTCCTGGTAAGGAACATAGTTAAGTTTCTAGAATGGTTAGGAACCGAGTATTATCCAAACTAAGTTACCTTTGTTTGGTGGATATCGTTTCCCAATTTTCGAAAATATTCGAAAATAATTCATAACAGTGTCTACATAAAATAGACTTATGAATTTGAGAAGTAATCACTATCAATTAAGATTCCGTGATCTGATTTATTGTTATTAGCCGTGACAGGAAAAGAGGATAAGCTCCAAACCTAATGTGAGTAATGAAAACACTAACTCACTAGGTTGAATGGATTTACTAGTTATTACTTATATGAAAAGGTGTCCGAACACTTCACATGAATCATGCGTGGTTTTCCTTTGTTCTATTCTGGGTGGTAATGATTTGTTCTCTCCTAGTATCTGTAGGGTGTACTTCTCCTCTGTAGGTATATTGAATTCCCAGGCTGTCTTACTTCCGATTCTGACACTGATCCCCATTACTTCGAAATGAAGATTTTGAATCTCGGAAGTTCATGCGAATATCTCATTGGTGTTCTTAATAGGGTAAAGGCACTAAATGATTTCTATAGTTTATCTGTTTATTTCCTTGGAATTCTCCTAATGAAATTCTGTTGGATCCTCCTTGACTCTTCTATTGATTGCTGGAGTAACTATGTTTAACTAACGGGTTTATACGAGAATGGGAATGTCTAAAGAATCTATGAGAAATTTTTTACGAAGGTGATTCTTTCTAGTCCTTCTATAATCACATGGTGTGTACCGATTATATATAATCCAGATCAAATAGACCTTTGAATAAGTAATCGTACTCTAAAACCATATCCAAACAAGGAAAAGGAAGTAGAGTGAAAATCACATATTCTAAGTCTATAAGATCTCGGTTATATATGATCTTAATGTATCCACTTAGTAATTATAGACTTATCAGAAAAGATCTTTTTAACATTTCCCCAGAGGTATGTAACATACCTCTATGTTATTTTAGTTATGAGTTTGATTCTTGGACTTCTAGATTCAAGAACTTAACAGGTTTTCAGTTTTCTTGTTATAGCATCCTAAAATACTCCCATAGTATTTTAGTCTTTGGTTCTAGAATTCTTTTGGTGTTTAGGTAAGTTTTAGACCAGTCGCAACATTACAATCACTCCCCTAAACACATGGTGGTCATATCTCGGATGAATATAGTTGATCAGGCTATATTGATCCCAGATATGATTACATCACTGTCTAGGTTTAGCTGCAATGTCCAACATCTAAATACTTTAGTTTTGTTCTTCTTGTGATACTCATTCTGGTATATATACTCTGCATGTACTTATACTTTTATAAAATATTGATATATTTTTAAAGTATAACTCTTGGTCAGAGTGTTTTTATCCCAATGGGTTTATAGTTGTATATCTTTTATGACTGATATACTGAGTTCACTATAAACATTGCTCTGATACCAATCTGTCGCACCCCCAAACCAGAACGGCGGAAACGTTAGGGGGCGGAGGACTTTAGGTAAGTATCACAACACATGCAATATAGTAATCAAAGTACAAACAACCATTGCATTAATAAGTATAAGTTTTACATAAGCGTTTAAACATTACATATTCAAACACTGAAGTAGGTACAGGAGAAGACAAGAGTCGCGGTACGGTACTAGGTATTCTTCTCAAAAGCTTCGGGAGTGTACCTGTCTACTGGATTCCTGAGAATACAAGTTATTTGGAAAGAGTAGATCAGCATTTAAGCTGGTGAGTTCATAAGTATTTTAGTTCTGTTAAGTATACCCTAAGTTCTTTGAATAAGTTCACTGGTTTCTCCAGGAAATCCTATATATCCTGAGGTGATTAACTGGTAACCTCAATGGTTTCCCTCTGTAATTACTTAATCTATACTGATTATACATAACATAATATCGAATTGATAATCAACTGGGTGTATCTGCCCTAAGCCCACAACCAAACAAGGAACAGGAAGTAAGGCGGAAGTCACACACTTTACTGTCAATCGGACATCATTTATGTATAACTATGATGTATCAACTAAGGAATTATAGAATTAACCACTAAAGGTCTTTTATGTTATACTAGTTTACCGAGATTGAGTGACTAAGTTCCATTGGATAAGTGCTTTAATCCCATAAACCGTTCTCTTTGTATTACTGTTTTGTATTTGTATTCCTTTATGAAAACTTGAAACTGAGAGTGTGCCTGGCTCCACCAGGTGTTAATGAAAACTGTATTAAACCATTGTATTTTTGTATTCTATAAACTGGTACTTTGAAGGTGTACTTTCGTTTATTTGTTTATACACTAACGTATTGTTAATACCTTTTTAATGAGTAGTTTTTATTATAACCATACAATGACGGATGGCCTGAAACAAACGCTTTTTGGGCATTTAAACTGGTGATAACAATTGTCACTCATCAAACTATAGTTAGCAGCCTGAGTGCGGGGTTGTCAATTCCCGATATAGATCTACACACACTTGTTTCGATCCCCGGCTGGAGATTTTGGTTATAATGTCAGGACTTCCTATGTTGTCTAAAATGAATTAAACAACCTGAATACAAAGTCTCATAAAAAGCATATTAAACTTTCATGTATATTAGTTTTGAAAACCCAATCATTCGGAAATAATGATTGACAATATATTCTTGAATTAAAACCCAATCATTCTGAAATAATGATTGATAGTATATTCTTGAATTAAAACTCAATCATTCTGAAATAATGATTGACAGTATATTTTTAGTTTTCCAAACATGTATTTGATAATTTCCTTGGAAAGTATACAGTCATGAATCATACTTGTATATTTAGTTTTGAATCATAAATTATACCTATTATAATTTATATGTTCTATCTGATTAACATGAATTCTCATGGAATATCACCTTTGCTCAGCCTGATACAAAGGTAATGATACTAAAAGGAGTAACCTTTTAGACTCATATATGTATAATATATATATATATATATATATATATATATATATATATATATATATATATATATATATATATATATATATATATATATATATATAATTAAGAAGGAAACGACCTTCGGACAAATAATACAACCCTAATTCCACATCTAAATAAGGAAAAGGATATAGGATAATTCATTAGTCCTAAGCCCTTCAAGTCTTATTTATATATTTATACATATATAAACATGACTTGTATAAAACATTTTTCAAAGAATTTAACATGGCTTTACGTTATTTTGGAAGTATTTGGTAATTTTTAAAAGTATACGGAAACTTTCTGTGTGATTATTATCACACAAAGTTATTAACACAATTTAATATTGTGTTAAACTTGTATTCCCCCCTAAAAGCATTTAAAAACCATTGAAAAGGTAAATTATAGGGGTATGAACTCACTTTGATAAGCGGTGATTCGGGCAGCGTTTCGTTTCCCGTAAAGAGTTTATTTAACGAGAAACTGGCTCAAACCGGGCAGAGTTTCGACAGGAGAGAGGATGAATTCTCGAGAATTTCGGGGCTCTGGGCTTGCTTCGGGCTTTAGACGCGATACCGGGGCCTTCAGGGGTCGTGAGAAAGTTTACGGGGCTAAAATGTGAAAAAGAGAAAGTTTTGGGGTGAAAAATCTCCTCCATCCGAGAAGGCTCGCACCCTTTATATAGGGGTGCGAGGGTTCGGCCGAGGAGGACAGGTGGCGAGGCGAGGGGCGAGTCAGCAGCACACGCGGCAGCTCCTGCGAAGGCGGTGCGGATCGGACCCGGTGCGAGGCACGTGCTTCGGACTGCTGGGGGCTTCTAAGTGGTCAGGCTTCGGTCCAATAGGGAGAAGGCACGTGCGAAGGGGGGTGTCTCCGGGGTGTCCGATGCGAGGGTGTCCGAAGATTATTGGACCTCGGCTGCGGTCCACTCAGAAGGCTACACATGTACTGCGGTCCAACCAGAGGAGGACACGTGGAGTCTCGCACGTGATGATGACGTGTCTAAAGCCTTGCATGCGAAATTTCCCGGTTTTCAAGATTTTCTTGATTTTCGTGCCAAAAACTAGCGAAAACCATAACTTTCGCATACGAGCTCCGTTTTTGACGTTCTTTATATGCACGCATAGGTAAAATCATACTCTACGACTTTCGTTTAGACTTCGTCGGCTGATTTTGAATTTATTTATAATATTATTATTTTAAACAGACCGGGACGGGAATCCGTTAATAATTCATAACTTCTTCATCTGACGTCCGTTTTTGTCTGTCTTTTTACCGTTGTGCTACTTTTGACGAGACCTTCGATTCTCGTTTAAGTTGCATCGGCTAATATCGATCGATTTATATTTCGAATTTTTAGCTGGCTACTACTAAACCGAAACTTCGAAAAATCATAACTTCCTCATACGAAGTCGGGTTTTTACGTTCTTTTTATGAACGTTCTCGGTTTAACATATTCTACAACTTTCATTTAGATTGTTAAGGCTACAAATCCTTTTAACGAAAATTCGCTTTTTACACTGAACAGTGTTTTGCCGGTTTTACCGCGGATTTTCGATTGGTCATAACTTCTTCGTTATAACTCGGATTTCAGTGTTCTTTATGTTTTTGGAAACCTTGTTACAAATTCTACCACTTGGTTAATCCCAATTACGATTATTGATCAATTTATTTTTGACCAAAATTTCACTGGTGTCACAAATCTTATGCCACATTTGTAACAACGTAAATTTCCAAAACAATTTTTAATTTTTAAAACATACTTTTATTCATACGGTGATATCGAAACATAATGTATCCAATGTTATCATAACAAAATATATCCCAGAATCTCAAGACATAAACTCCATGAGTGCTTACGGATCATGTCGGCGTCTTCCCGCGATCCTCGCTAGTACCTGAAACACATAACACAACAACTGTAAGCATAAATGCTTAGTGAGTTCCCCAAAATACCACATACGCACATACGCCACTCAAGGATATAAGACATTCCGGTTACCGTGTGACAACCCGAAATTTTCATTTATATAATCTCTACAGTCAAACACTTCAAATAATAGTCAAATACATTTCAGTACATTTTTGACCGGATTTAAGTCCGTTGGATGTTTTTATTTTAAATTCGTCAAACGAATAAATAAAAGGAAGTATCGTTATGAGTGATGTGTAACAAACAAAGCAAACAACACCTTAGCTAGGTGTTTACGGCCAAACAAGAGGAGTTTGGGCCGTAAACTCCTTTTTACCAAGAACTCATGCATATAGCATGAGTTTACCCACTATTCCCTCACTTTACACTTTCCACCTCAAGAACACCAACTTTTTTTCTCTCAAGTATCATAAGTTCATTTCTTCAAATCCGCCAAAATTTAAGTGTTTCCTTCCTAGATTCGTTCATACAACACTTAATCTAGTGTTTATACATCATTTCATCCACGGATTCTTGATTTTTACTTAGATCTTCAAGTGTTCTTCAAAACACCAAGAACACCAAGAACACACACTAGTGTTTTTTGGGTCCTAAACACTCTTACAAGCTTCATATAAGTAAGTATACTCCTCCTAGCTAGTTATTTGCTTAGTATACTTGTTAATCCATGGGAAGAACATCAAAATCCTCAAGAACATATGTGTTTACGGTCAAGGGAGATCCTTGAACCGTAAACACCACCAAGTGGTGTTTATGTGCCCCTAACATCTTCTATAGCTTGGATAAAAGACTAGAACCTTGCATGCATGAACTAGAAACACCCAAACACGAAATGGTTGAGGAACCATGAGTTTACGGCCGTAAACTCATGTGTTTACGACCGTAAACTCAAGGGTTTACGACCGTAAACTCATGGGGGAAATGGTCCAGAAACCGTAAACACATATAGGGTTACCATTTGAGGTGTAAACTCCAATGTGAGGCCATACTCTCCTTAGATACAACCCTTTAGCACTCCTAGCACTTAAAACAAAGTGTTTCTATGTCTTAGGAGGTCTTTACTTGATTATTTAGTTATTAAATAACTAATTAGATACATTTATGTATCACTACATGTTACATAGGATCAGTGTGTGTGTTCAAGTCCGCACATGACACCTGGCATCCTACCCGGCACTTCCATCTACTCCACTCACTGCAGGTGAGTTCATACCCCTTAATTAACCTTTTAAATGATTTTAAATGCTTTTATGGGGGGGGGGAATACAAGTTGAATATTTCTAGTTATTGCTTTAATCATATGTGATTAATAACTAGAACAGACTACAAGATTTGCTACTGCTTTCAAATTACCATCAAACTTTGGATTTTCAAGTGTTTCAAACCTTTTATCAAACTCTTTAAATGCCAAAACTGTTTTCAAACCCCTTTAAACTTGCTTTATTTTCAAACCCATATCTATACTAATATATTTATATAAGTAAGACTTGAAGGACTTAGGACTGATAGCTCACCTTATTTCATGTTCCTTGTTTGGTTGTAGACTTAGGGTATTATGTTATTTGTCCGATTGTCATTGAATTCTTAGTTATATATCATATATATTTGTGTTGGATATAAAAGTCTTCACTTCAGTTCAGTACCTTTGTGTATCAAAGGCATGAAACCAACATTACTATTTAACTATAATAGGTATAGTTAAGGATTACTACTCGTTACTACTATTACAATGACACCTACCAGAGTCAGTACAGTTATAGGTCAATACATGCTAAATACAATACAAAGAGAATACTATATACTATACAAGAGAACACTTTATACATTATACCAGAAAATACATTATACAATATACAAGAGAATGTACTATAATTAGAAGGTGACATACTACTTCTCGATACGACACTTCACAATGGTTTCGCCGTGTAACCAGAGTCTCCTGGAGGGAGAGCGGGCATTGTGTGTATAGATCTATACGGGACAGACACTCCCATATCCCGACTGCTAGCTACAGTCCCAACCGAAAGGCCAAGGGGTGACAAAATATCACATCACTACATATGACTCGGAGGGTCATCAGTTATTCGATCGTCAATCAACATGGTTACATACGAGTTCACATTCAAACCTTTAATTACACATTAAGAATTAAAGGCCAAACAGGCTCCCCGATGTGTATTGTACATTTAATACTACCTGGAGTCTGCATTTTATTTCATTTAGCCGGCAGTGCCACTGCTGGGGTAAAACCTTATTTTCCCAATTACTTTACATGAATAAAGTCTAAAACTATATTTTCTTACTGATAGTTTCACTGGGGAAAACTTTTACATTTTCAAAGGATCAAACATACAAACAAACGGGTCTTGGTAGAAGACTACTTTTACTGGAATATATAGGATTTTCTAGGGAGTTTACTATTGTCAAACATTGATATCAGCTATTATACTACATTGTTGTAAACATTTTTATACAAGCAAAGGCACTAAATACTTATGAACTCACCAGCTTTATGCTGATAAACTCTTTCAAAATAACTTTTATTCTCAGGTCATCTGTAGACAGGTACAGATGCAGCTTTTGAGAAGATGGAGCACATACAAGACTCCTCTTTTATTTTGATTATATTTTTGTTGTCTTACAAACTATACAGAACATGCTTGTATTACAATTATTATATTAATGCAATGGATGTTGTTGCTTGTCTTTACTATTATGCATTGTTATGATACTGTACATGACGTCCTCCACCCCAGAACGTACTCCGCCATTCGGTTTTGGGGTGCGACAGATTGGTATCAGAGCTTTGTTTATAGTGAATCAAGTATATCAACCCATAAAAGATATACGAATTATAAACACATCGGGATTAAAACACTCTGACTAAGAATATATACTTTTAAATAATAAAATATTTAACTAAGTATATATATATATACATTTACCCATGCCAGTGTCAGTATCATACTAGAACAAAACAAAAGTATTACGATCGTTGAACAGCACAATTAGGCTTAGAGACATATGGTCAAACCTAAAGGGATATAGCATGATCTACTATATTTTTTGAGGAGTGACTAGAATGTGCCTAAGACTGTTTGTGGTGTTACAACAAGTCTAAAAACTTACCCACACTACTACAAGAGCATTAGAACAAGAATACTATAGGAGTATTCTGCATTACTATGAATTACATATGTGAGAACTAAAAAGGTCGTTACTAGTAAGACAATAGTTGCTAAGTGGGTACACCAAGGTTACATGTGACTAAGGCGCTATAGACTTAGAATCTGTGATCTTTTCTTTACTTCCTGTTCCTTGTTTGGTTGTGGATTTAGAGTTAGGGTCACTTATTCGAAGGTCTATCCTGTTTCGGTTGCATGTAATTGGTATGCACTATGCAAGTATTGAATCAACTAATAACGATCATCTTATAAGTATCTTAGATTAGTACGTCTATTAACTATTCTTTCCCCATTCTCGCGTAGATAGCATGGCTGACTTTCATCTCCCTGGCGATCCGTACTATCCAAACAAAGGCATTGATGGATGGATTGATGAAGAGCCAGAAGATGATCACCCAATCCCTTTAGATGATCACCTCGCAGAAGGCTTTTTAGATGGTTCCGACTCCGAACCATAAGTCAACAACCTACCCCCAGTAGCTCCAAACCCCAACCCCCGTCCGGCATTTCAAGGTCCCACTCCCATGTGGACAACAACCTTGAACCAATGGAGTGATGAGCAGGGTCAGCCCTTACCCTTCAACGGAGACCGAAGCTTTTAAAATATAAGCGAGGGAGGATCAGCTGACCGAGTCCTGCCCATCATGGTCCACAGGATTTCTAGGAACATCGAGCAAGGTCATGCAACCATCTAGCGAGTAGTGGAAATTGACGCCAACTCTAATCTTAACACAGTCCGTATCCGTCAACTTGAAGAGACGATGGATAGAACTAGGAGGACCAATGAGACTCTGCAGCAGCAATTAGCTGCATCCCGAGCAGAAGTCATGGAACTCTGAGTGCGTCAGCGAGCGCATGAGCGACATCTTCAGGAAGTTGTACGTCAACTGGCTGACCTAAGGGTTCGTCCGAGAGACACCCTTCGCCGGTAGAAGATGTCTACTCGTCCTTACTTTTGAATTAAGGAATAGCCTTTCTTTCCTGTGCTCTATAGAGCACTTGTCTTTAAAATATTCCTAACTTTTAAAAGTACTATAGCTAGACTTTTAAACTGCCAACATTTTCCCCTGATGGTTTGATGTCAGACCTACTGTTAGGTCAACTTTCCTGAACTCATTTTACATCAGTAATACCAGTAATATTGGCAGATATCTAATCTATTGGAAAGTCCTTACTCTTGTGTTTCCCTACTCTATTGTTATGTCACTACCTAACAGTTGGACTGTGGCGATTTAGTCCATGAAACACTCTAATTATACTTACAATTGATTCTTACAGTTATCATCGTTTCTATAAACGTTCAGTAAAAGATGCCGCCTCGCAAGCGTACGACCAGAAGCACGCCTGCAAGTCAAACTCCACCACCACCACCCCCTCCGCAGTTTGATGCAGTGATGTTTCAAGCAGCTGTGACTGCAGCTGTGACCGCAACTATGGCCCAAATAAATTCTGGTAACACAAGTGGAGCTGGAACGGGCAACAACTCTAGACATGGTGAAATCTACCCACGTACACAGGGGTGTACCTATAAGGATTTAATGAACTGCAAACCAACATTATTCAATGGAACCGTAGGGATCATTGCACTGTGCCAATGGATTGAAAGAACTGAAGCCATCTTGGAGATGTGCTCGTGCCCCGAAGAAAGCAAGATAAAGTTCGCTGCTTACACCTTCACTGAAAGGGCTCTGACATGGTGGAATGGCCATGTCAAATCACTCTCTTTGGTAACAGCCAACGCCATGGGCTGGGACACACAGAAAGACCTTCTGACAAGGGAGTACTGCCCTAGGGGCGAAATCCAGAAACTCGAGGAGGAACTCTGGAACCTCAAAATGAAAGGGACCGACATAGTGGCTTATACAGCCAGGTTATACGACTTGGTGACTCTATGTCCTAACATGGTCCCCACAGAAGCCAAGAAGATTGATAGATACATCTGGGGTTTAGTGCCCCCGTATCGAGGGAACGTCCTAGCATCACACCCTACGACCTTTGATAGTGCCAAGGAATTGGCCCAAAGGTTGATTGATCATGAAGTTCCTTACACTCCATCAGCAACCACAACGGTTGCCACTGCACCGACCAAGGCATCCGACAAGAAAAGAAAGCGGTGGGACCGAAAGAAGGGTAAATCAGCCCAATCCTCTTTAAAGAACCAACAAACGGTGGTTGTCCATGCTGCCACTACTCCTGCTACCCTTGTACCAGCCAAAACATATGCAGGGAGTCTACCCAAGTGCACCAAGTGCTCTTTCCATCACAACGGCCCCTGCCGGGAAATGCACTGCACCAACTGTGACCGGAAGGGCCATACCGCCCGGTTTTGCCGAACACCGCCCAAACCCATTTACCAGGTCCCCAGTTCGGGAGTAAGCCAGGCCTGCTACGGCTGTGGCGAGATAGGGCATTTCAAAAGAAACTGTCCGAAGGCTGGGAATGCGGGAGGAACAGGGAGACTGCTTGCTATTGGCCACAATGAAGCAGTAGCAGACCCCACAGTAGTCACGGGTACGTTCCTTCTCGATAACTCTTATGCTTGTATCCTATTTGATAGTGGGGCAGAGAGGAGTTTCGTAAACCAAAACTTTAAACACTTACTAAAACAATCACCGAAACCACTAAAAGAAACCTTCGTCGTAGAAATGGCTAACGGAAAGACAAAGAGTTCTAACGAGATCTACATAGGTTGTTCCCTCACGCTAGATAATCATTCGTTCCCAATCGACCTCATACCAGTAGTAATCAAGAGCTTCGATATCATTGTGGGCATGGACTGGTTGAGTCTCCATCGTACCGATATTTTGTGTTTCGACAAAGCAATCCGTCTGAACCTACCAAATAACGAAACCTTGTTGATCTACGGAGACAAACCCAGTACGAGCCTCCATATGATCTCAAGTATTCAAGCGCAGAAGTAATTGCGTAAGGAATATCGTGCATTCCTTGCACACGTCGTCGATATGAGCCAGAAACCAAAAGACCTAAAAGACTTCCCCGTAGTACGCGATTTCCCTGACATCTTTCCGGAAGAACTACCAGGTTTACCTCCGCAACGACAAGTTGAGTTCCGAATCGACTTAATCCCAGGAGCTACCCCCGTAGCCAAATCGCCCTATCGTCTAGCGCCTGCTGAGATGCAAGAACTGTCCAGTCAACTTAACGAACTGCTCAGTAAGGGCTTTATAAGACCAAGCTTCTCACCCTGGGGAGCATCGGTCTTGTTCGTAAAGAAGAAAGACGGATTGTTCCGTATGTGCATCGATTATAGGGAACTCAACAAGCTGACAGTCAAGAATCGTTACCCTCTTCCTTGCATAGACGATTTATTTGACCAATTGCAAGGGGCGAGCTACTTTTCCAAGATTGATCTGAGTTCTGGGTATCACCAGTTACGAGTGCTTGAGGAGGATGTTCCGAAGACAGCCTTTCGAACTCGTTACGGACACTACGAGTTCGTAGTGATGCCATTCGGATTCACCAATGCGCCCACAGTATTCATGGACTTAATGAATAGGGTGTGCCGTCCTCACTTGGATCAGTTCGTCATTGTCTTCATTGATGACATACTTATCTACTCTTGAAGTAAGGAGGAGCATAACAATCATCTACGACAAGTCTTGGAAACCCTACGATCAGAGAAACTTTATGTGAAGTTCTCTAAGTGCGAATTTTGGATCCGAAGAGTCGAATTCTTAGGACACGTGATTAGCGAAGAGGGAATCCACATGGACCTATCCAAAATTAAGACCATTGAGAACTGGTCAGCACCGAAGACGCCTACGGAAATCCGTCAATTTCTAGGCCTCGTTGGCTACTACCGCAGATTCATTCAAAATTTCTCTTGAATCGCGAAACCCCTCACGACATTGACCCAGAAAGGCGTGGCCTTTGACTGGGAAGAGAAGCAGGAGAAAGCGTTCCAAACGCTGAAGCGAGCCTTATGCACCGCACCGATACTGTCCCTCCCCGAAGGGATAGAAGACTTTGTGGTCTATTGTGATGCGTCAAATCAAGGGCTCGGCTGTGTTCTGATGCAACGAGGTAAGGTTATCGCCTACGCCTCAAGACAGCTGAAGACACACGAGGTCAACTACACCACACACGACCTCGAATTAGGTGCGGTTGTGTTCGCCCTAAAAATCTGGAGACACTATATGTATGGTACGAAGAGCACCATCTATACCGACCACAAAAGCCTCCAATACGTCTTCAACTAGAAAGACCTCAACATGAGACAACGACGGTGGGTCGAGCTACTCAATGACTACGAATGCGAAATTCGTTATCATCCGGGTAAAGCCAACGTAGTAGCAGACGCCCTAAGTCGGAAAGAATATTTTGGCCGAAGAGTCAAGTCACTAACAATGACTATCCATTCACATCTATCTGCACAAATTAAGGAGGCTCAGCTCGAAGCTTTGAAACCTGAAAATGTAGTGGGAGAATCCCTGCAAGGAATGGATAAGAACCTGGAAGCCAAGGGTGACGGAGCCTTATATCTCATGGACTGGATCTGGACACCGAAGCACGGTGGCTTCAGAGACTTGGTCATGAAGGAAGCGCACAATACTCGATATTCCGTCCACCCAGGTTCAGATAAGATGTATCTGGATCTCAAGAAGTCATACTGGTGGCCTAACATGAAGGCAGAGATTGCTACCTTCGCATGTAAATGCCTTACTTGCGCGAAGGTCAAGGTCGAATACCAGAAACCGTGAGGTCTACTACAAGAACCGGAGATACCTGAGTGGAAGTGGGAGCGGATCACTATGGAATTCATAACCAAGTTACCCAAGACAGCGGGTGGACTTGATACCATATGGGTCATCGTCGACAGATTGACCAAGTCCTCACACTTCCTACCCATCAAAGAAACCGACAAGATGGAGAAGCTCACAAGAACATACATTAGGGAGATCGTACGGCTGCATGGTGTTCCTATATCTATTATCTCAGATAGAGATAGTAGATTCACTTCGAGGTTCTGGCAGTCATTACAAAGCTCCTTAGGAACGAGGCTGGACATGAGTACAGCCTACCATCCACAGATCGACGGACAAAGTGAGAGGACTATCCAAACTTTGGAAGATATGCTGCGAGCCTGTGTGATCGACTTTGGTAAGGCGTGTGATACCTACTTACCCCTTGTCGAATTCTCATACAACAACAGTTATCACACGAGCATCAAGGCTGCTCCATTTGAAGCCCTCTATGGCCGAAAGTGCAGACACTCAATTAGCTAAAGGACGAGTTCCTGACAGCACTCTCACGGGTCCGGAGATCATTCGGGAAATGACAGAGAAGATCGTTCAGATTCGTGAACGATTGAAAGCCTCTAGATACCGACAGAAAAGCTACGCAGACAAACGAAGGAAACCTTTGGAGTTCCAGGTGGGAGACCGAGTCCTTTTGAAAGTCTCACCCTGGAAAGGCTTGATACGCTTCGGAAAGCGTGGAAAGCTGAATCCAAGATACATAGGGCCTTTTGAGATCCTCGATAGAATCGGCCCCGTAGCGTACAAACTCAATCTTCCCCACAAACTTTGTAACGTACATCCTACCTTCCATGTCTCAAACTTGAAAAAGTGCTTATCCGACGAGACTCTTGTCACCCCACTCGACGAGATCGAGATCAACGAGAGCCTCAACCTCGTGGAAGAACCTGTAGAGATCATGGACCGTGAGGTCAAGCGAAAGAAACAAAGCCGCATCCCAATCGTGAAGGTTCGCTGGAATGGAAAGCGAGGACCTCAATTCAATTGGGAGCGCGATGATCAAATGAAACTTAAATATCCTCATCTTTTTACTTAGTTATTTTGTAATAACTTAGTTGCTTGAACTCTAATTTCGGGACGAAATTCCCTCTAACGGGGGGATGATGTGACAACCCGAAATTTTCATTTGTATAATCTCTACAGTCAAACACTTCAAATAATAGTCAAATACACTTCAAATAATAATCTATACTTCCTTTTACTTATTCGTCAAACGAATAAGTAAAAGGAAGTATCGTTATGAGTGATGTGTAACAAACAAATCAAACAACACCTTAGCTAGGTGTTTACGGCCAAACAAGAGGAGTTTGGGCCGTAAACTCCTTTTTACCAAGAACTCATGCATATAGCATGAGTTTACCCACTATTCCCTCACTTTACACTTTCCACCTCAAGAACACCAACTTTTTTTCTCTCAAGTATCATAAGTTCATTTCTTCAAATCCGCTAAAATGTAAGTGTTTCTTTCCTAGATTCGTTCATACAACACTTAATCTAGTGTTTATACATCATTTCATCCATGGATTCTTGATTTTTACTTAGATCTTCAAGTGTTCTTCAAAACACCAAGAACACACACTAGTGTTTTTTGGGTCCTAAACACTCTTACAAGCTTCATATAAGTAAGTATACTCCTCCTAGCTAGTTATTTGCTTAGTATACTTGTTAATCCATGGGAAGAACATCAAAATCCTCAAGAACAAACGTGTTTACGGTCAAGGGAGATCCTTTAACCGTAAACACCACCACGTGGTGTTTATGTGCCCCTAACACCTTCTATAGCTTGGATAAAAGACTAGAACCTTGCATGCATGAACTAGAAACACCAAAACACGAAATGGTTGAGGAACCATGAGTTTACGGCCGTAAACTCATGGGTTTACGACCGTAAGCTCAAGGGTTTACGACCGTAAAGTCATGGGGGAAATGGTCCAGAAACCGTAAACACATATAGGGTTACCATTTGAGGAGTAAACTCCAATGTGAGGCCGTACTCTCCTTAGATACAACCCTTTAGCACTCCTAGCACTTAAAACAAAGTGTTTCTATGTCTTAAGAGGTCTTTACTTGATTATTTAGTTATTAAATAACTAATTAGATACATTTATGTATCGCTACATGTTACATAGGATCAGTATGTGTGTTCAAGTCCTCACTTGACACCTAGCATCCTACCCGGCACTTCCATCCACTCCACTCACTGCAGGTGAGTTCATACCGCTTAATTAACCTTTTAAATGATTTTAAATGCTTTTATGGGGGGGGGGAATACAAGTTGAATATTCCTAGTTATTGCTTTAATCATATGTGATTAATAACTAGAATAGACTACAAGATTTGCTACTGCTTTCAAATTACCATCAAACTTTGGATTTTCAAGTGTTTCAAACCTTTTATCAAACTCTTTAAATGCCAAAACTGTTTTCAAACCCCTTTAAACTTGCTTTATTTTCAAACCCATATCTATACTAATATATTTATATAAGTAAGACTGGAAGGACTTAGGACTGATAGCTCACCTTATTTCCTGTTCCTTGTTTGGTTGTGGACTTAGGGTATTCTGTTATTTGTCCGATTGTCGTTGAATTCTTAGTTATATATCATATATATTTCTGTTGGATATAAAAGTCTTCACTTCAGTTCAGTACCTTTATGTATCAAAGGCATGCAACCAACATTACTATTTAACTATAATAGGTATAGTTAAGGATTACTACTCGTTACTACTATTACAATGACACCTACCAGAGTCAGTACAGTTATAGGTCAATACATGCTAAATACAATACAAAGAGAATACTATATACTATACAAGAGAACACTTTATACATTATACCAGAAAATACATTATACAATATACAAGAGAATATACTATAATTAGAATGTGACATACTACTTCTCGATACGACACTTCACAGTGGTATCGCCGTGTAACCAGAGTCTCCTGGAGGGAGAGCGGGCATTGTGTGTATAGATCTATACGGGACCGACACTCCCATATCCCGACTGCTAGCTACAGTCCCAGCCGAAAGGCCAAGGGGTGACAAAAGGTCACATCTCTACATATGACTCGGAGGGTCATTAGTTATTCGATCGTCAATCAGCATGGCTACATACGAGTTCACATTCAAACCTTTAATTACACATTAAGAAGTAAAGGCCAAACAGGCTCCCCGAGGTGTATTGTACATTTATCACTACCTGGAGTCTGCATTTTATTTCATTTAGCCGGCAGTGCCACTGCTGGGGTAAAACCTTATTTTCCCAATTACTTTACATGAATAAAGTCTAAAACTATATTTTCTTACAGATAGACAAACGGGTCTTGGTAGAAGACTACTTTTACTGGAAAATATAGGATTTTCTAGGGAGTATACTATTGTGAAACATTAATATCAGCTATTATACTACATTGTTGTAAACATTTTTATACAAGCAAAGGAACTAAATACTTATGAACTCACCAGCTTTATGCTGATAAACTCTTTCAAAATAACTTGTATTCTCAGGTCATCAGTAGACAGGTACATATGCAACTTTTGAGAAGATGGAGCACATACAAGACTCCTCTTTTATTTTGATTATATTTTTGGTGTCTTACAAACTATACAGAACACGCTTGTATTACAATTATTATATTAATGCAATGGATGTTGTTGCTTGTCTTTACTATTATGCATTGTTATGATACTGTACATGACGTCCTCCACCCCAGAACGTATTCGGCCGTTCCGGTTTTGGGGTGCGACAGATTGTGTCTCAGAGGACTTCCGTCCCACAACCCTGGTAGACCTTCCGGTCCTACCCGTAATGACCTTCCGGTCCATATCATCATGACCTTCCGGTCCACATCATAATGACCTTCCGGTCCTTCTCATTCGTAAAATACATAACACATACATATCACATAACAACATACAACACATACATCTCATAGCATATAAGACCTTCCGGTCACACATAGGTACCATCCCAGGTACAATATAGTGAGAAGACTCACCTCGTACAAAGTCGGATAAACTCTCGTGCTTGAAGCCCCGACCTAGCCTCCTCCTATCATCCGAATAACATTCCTGATCAATACCATCCCATAGTCTCATCTCTAAAGATTGGGTAGAAGGCCATTCTACCCCTCCCTGAACTCTCCTGAATCAGCTTGACCCAAAACCCTAACGTTAACTGAAGTCAACGGTCAAACTTTGACCCGACTCGTCGAGTGCACATGGGCGACTCGACGAGTCCATGCGGGTCCTATGAATCCTTCTAGCCTCACTTGGCTCGTCGAGTCATCCCTTCGCTCGACGGGTTACTCCTGTCACGAGTCGTGGGGCAACATCGACTCGACTCGTCGAGTCCACTTATGAACTAGGCGAGTAGCGTCCATGGCAACACTCAAATGACCTTCTGAGGTCAGATCCGATTCTCTAACCTATAGATCTGACCTTTCCATACCCACTAATCACGTAAAGGTGAAACCTTTACACTCATGCAACACATATATGGTTCCTTTTGAAGAAATAGCCTCAAAAATGGCAACCTAAGTTCATTCCTTCCATAACACTTCATAAAGCAAGATGGATAATGCTCTCTGGACCTCTATGGGTCCAGATCTGAAGTCTAACACATAAAGGGACCATAAACACATCAATTCAAGCCATAAAAGGGTATACAAAACCCTAGATTCATAGAATCGGGAAACTCCAGAATCGGGAAACTCTAGTGGCCTGGCCCGCCGCCAGACCGCCCACTCACGCTATCAACATGATATTCGCTCCTCGAACATCAAACCCTGATAACTCACTGCTCCGCTGATTCTCACAAGACAAAATCCGACAAACAGCTACCGATCACTCGTACCAACGTAACAAAATAGTCTGAATCACTCCCCAAGGAACGAAAGGATTCACATCCCACCAGGGCTTATCCACTGAACTACTATCAGAATCCATCCGATCAATAAACTTTCAACATCCTGTTCTCTGCCATAAGAAAATCATGCTCGCTCAGAAGTCCTCAGATATCTAAAATCATAATCCTCAGCTGCATCCCTCGTATCCCTTTTTAACACTGAGTACTAGGTCTGATCTTGGCCCAAGAGTTGAACCTCCAGGTCATCCGTTGCATTATCCATGGTTTCCTTCTTACTAAAACCACATCGCCCAATGTGACACTCAAGTAACGAAGTTTGCTTAACCCTAAGCGAATGCTACCCTCCCAACTGGAGATCGACTCAGCCCCGACCTCTGTCATCTGTTACTCATCGCTCCTTACAACTTGCGGTACCTCCCATACCCGAGTACTGACCCATACAGGTCTAAGACATCAGATGACAAACAATACTCTTCCACATGGAACTCACCTCAGAATCCAGAATCTCATCTCACCTATCCAACGCACCACCAGAGCCAAACTCAAACTCGAGAGTTTGGTCCGACCCAGAGTTGGAACCACTCGTCCCAATGAAGCACTCAACTCAGAGATCATTTCCCGCAAACCATGCGTACCTCACTTATCCTATTCTTTTGGATTGTGATTACTACCTTACTCAGAACATAATAACTCCTTATCATTGAGGAGACCCTGGTCTCGACCCTGGTCCGACCACCAGGTTCCCAAGAAAACTCATAAATTAGAGCCACCCCATAACTAAGCTCTTTTGCGCCCTGTTCTGATCAAAGAATACTTTACCATGACAACTTCTCGCTGACTAGTGTGCACTACGTCTTCCCTTAGCATCACATCAACCTCTCACTGACTGGTGAGTACTACGGCTTCCCGCAGTATCACCACAACCTCTCACTGACTGGTAAGTACTACGGCCTCCCGCAGTATCACCACAACCTCTTACTAGTGAGTACTACGGCTTCCCGTAGCATCACAACAACCTCTGACTAGTGAGTACTACGGCTTACCGTAGCATCACAACAACCTCTGACTAGTGAGTAATACGGCTTCCCGTAGCATTACAACAACCTCTGACTAGTGAGTACTACGGCTTCCCGTAGCATCATAACAACCTCTGATTAGTGAGTACTACGACTTCCCGTAGCATCACAACAACCTCTGAGTAGTGAGTACTACGGCTTACCGTAGCATCACAACAACCTCTGACTAGTGAGTACTACGGTTTCCCGTAGCATCACAACAACCTCTGACTTGCTCACAATCCGCGGATCAAACATAGATAGGTGCATGCACTTACCCAAATTATGCATCATTATCTCTGGCGGCAATCGTCATAACAAAACAACCTTCTCTGCTGCAATCCATATTCTCGGACACTCTCACTTGCTGTCATTAGCCGAAGGGCTCCCATTGGAATCATCGATGCTTGATCCACCACTTGCCGTCTCCACTCAAGACGCAAAATTATCCGAAATCCACTGCATTAAATTCGGATACCTCGATACACCACAGAGAACCTCACGACGTCTCGTCTCATCCACTGATCTTCATGTTCCACGACCTGAAATTCTAATCAACTTCTGCTCTTCCCACGCTGAATAATAGCCCCATCATTGAACCAGATGTTCTCAACCGCCGAACTCACCCTGCGAGTTAACCATCTCGAATTCACCATTATGACCTCGAAGAATTCCTGTGCACCCCAAGGTCTTCGACCAACGGATGCTTGCCGTGGAGGCAATCAAACACAACACATGCATTATCTCGCTCTGCACCTCGTCTGAATCACCAATAACCTTGGGCTCATGAATTCGCACCGCCGGTCTCTATATCCAGATCTCTAACCATCCTCGATCGAATCTCTGATCTCCTCAACAAAATACCCGGTTCTCCCCCACGTAGGGTTTGAACCATCCCCGATCGGCGCACCAACAATCTATCCCACAGACTGTTTCCACCAGTAACATCGCACCTACTCTTGGTAGGCGCTACACAATGCTCGATGATCTCCCGGTAGAGATCGAGCAACTCCAAATGCCCCGAAACTCAGATGAAGTCCTCAGAGCTTCCCACCATAACTGCCACTAGTCATTCAGAATCTCACACCATTCCATCACCGGACCTCCCAACTGTCCAGTATTAACCCTGACTCTTAGTCTGGAAGTAATGATCTACCGTACTCCTCCTCATCGACTCCTTAACCAGCGTTCCATCACGTCACTTATCATAAGATCAGAAACCATATTTCCACTCTTAATACCCATCAAAGACAATAAGGGCCACCGCCCTGATATATTCCTCTTGATCGTCCGACGCTGCAGCTATCACATGTCCTACTATACTCAATTAGGGTGTATCCTGGTCCTTGACCCATCTCAGTCCCCACTGACGACCTGTTCAAGCTATATCTTTACCTCGCGGCAGACCTACTGCCATATACTCTGGTTGAAGATCACCATCCGTGCAATCCCATAGGGCTCACCCTCAAATTCAAAAACCGAAATCTCAACACCTCTTACGTCTCCCACAGGAAACGGAAATAGCACAACTCGAGTCACAGAAAGTGACCATTCCACTATCGGCCTGTCGCCCAGCCCAGACCGTATTCTCCCATAACGCACCATCCCTACTCATCGCTGAGTCTTGCGACTCCAACTGGAATATCACCCACAATCCCTCGGAGCTCACTCGATTTCCCTTTTCAAGGGATGCTCCACTAAAAGTTGTTCATCGTGGCCTTCTGGCCCCATACTCACTCACCTCTGATCTCAGTCTAGACAATCCCCATGGAATAACCGATAAAAACCAGAAACACTAACTGCCACATGTCATGGTACTCAAACTATGTGGCCACCTCTCGATCTGCTATGAATCATGGTACCTGAACCATGTTATCTCCTCTTAATCTTCTACGAATCATGGTACTCGGACCATGTTCCCTCTTCTCATTCCACTTCACATCATGGCACTCGAACCGTGACATCACTTCTCAATCTGCTACTTATCATGGTACTCGAACCATGTCATCACTTCTCAATCCGCTACTTATCATGGTACTCGAACCAAGTCATCACTTCTCAATCCGCTACTTATCATGGTACTCGAACCATGTCATCACTTCTCAATCCGCTACTTATCATGGTACTCGAACCATGTCATCACTTCTCAATCCGCTACTTATCATGATACTCGAACCATGTCATCACTTCTCAATCCGCTACTTATCATGGTACTCGAACCATGTCATCACTTCTCAATCCGCTACTTATCATGATACTCGAACCATGTCATCACTTCTCAATCCGCTACTTAAAAAACCTCCGGATTAGCCTTCCGGATCGCCGCGGTCATCTCGCCATGAATCATACGGCGAATCTCATCATCGCTATCACCGTTGCTCTCCGATGTGTGGTGTACCAACCATGATGTCTCTGAAACACAACACAAAGATACCAGAGACTCGATCGAGTATACTCGCACTCGATCACCCAACCCTACTTGTTCCTTGGTACCCTAAGGATTCTTACTTGGACTGCTCACTGATCCGGTGTCTTTAGTAATACGGGCCCTATACTACCATCCACACCGCATCAGTATTCACCCCAAGTCCTACTCCTAGGATCCCAGATCACAAGTACTCTACATCTCGCTAGCATAGGCTACCCTTCGGTAGACCTCTCATAAGCTCCTCACTGCTACCTACTCACTCTCAAGCATCACATAGCAACATAAATCTTCCTAGGCTAAGGCATCACAAATCAGACCACTCTAGTCCTAATATGAATACCTAGCCTACTCTAGCATGCATAACATATCATAACATATCTCATAACACGTAATGTAAGGGTAATTTGGGAAATCACCATTCGGGCACTGGCTGATCGTACACACTGCTCCTTTCTGCTTTTCTCAAAGTCTTTTACTCTTTTAGGAAAATTGTTCCTTTTTTATGAAAAACTTTCTCAAATCCTCAGTTTGAGTTCAGATACGCCCGAAGGTGCATCCGAATCCCTCAAACCAAGGCTCTCATACCAACTTGTAACAACGTAAATTTCCCAAACAATATTTCATTTTTAAAACATACTTTTATTCATACGGTGATATCGAAACATAATCTATCCAATGTTATCATAACAAAACATATCCCAGAATCTCAAGACATAAACTCCATGAGTGTGTACAGATCATTCCGGCGCCTTCCCGCGATCCTCGCTACTACTTGAAACACATAACACAACAACTCTAAGCATAAATTCTTAGTGAGTTCCCCAAAATACCACATACGCACATACGCCACTCAAGGCTATAAGACCTTCCGGTTACTGTGTCTCAGAGGACTTCCGTCCCACAACCCTGGTAGACCTTCCGGTCCTACCCGTAATGACCTTCCGGTACATATCATCATGACCTTCCGGTACACATCATAATGACCTTCCGGTCCTTCTCATTCGTAACATACTTAACACATACATATCACATAACAGCATACGACAGATACATCTCATAGCATATAAGACCTTCCGGTCACACATAGGTACCATCCCAGGTACAGTATAGTGAGAAGACTTACCTCGTACGAAGTCGGATAAACTCTCGTGCTTGACGCCCCGACCTAGCCTCCTCCTATCATCCGAATAACATTCCTGATCAATACCCTCTCATATTCTCATCTCTAAAGATTGGGTAGAAGGCCATTCTACCCCTCCCTGAACTCTCTTGAATCAGCTTGACTCAAAACCCTAAGGTCAACTGAAGTCAACGGTCAAAATTTGACCCGACTCGTCGAGTGTACATGGGCAACTCGGCGAGTCCATGCGGGTCCTCTGAATCCTTCTAGCCTCACTTGGCTCGTCGAGTCATCCCTTCGCTCGACGGGTTACTCCTGTCACGAATCGCGGGGCAACCCCGACTCGACTCGTCGAGTCCACTTATGAACTCGGCGAGTAGCGTCCATGGCAACACTCAAATGACCTTCTTAGGTCAGATCCACTTCTCTAACCTATAGATCTGACATTTCCATACCCACTAATCATGTAAAGGTGAAACCTTTACACTCATGCAACACATATATGGTTCCTTTTGAAGAAATAGCCTCAAAAATGGCAACCTAAGTTCATTCCTTCCATAAGACTTCATAAAGCAAGATGGATAATGCTCTCTGGACCTCTATGGGTCCAGATCTGAAGTCTAACACATAAAGGGACCATAAACTCATCAATTCAATCCATAAAAAGGGTATAGAAAACCCTTGATTCATAGATCTTAACCAAAACAGACGGAGAGTTCGATTTGCTACCTCAATACTGCAGATTCATGCTTGAAAACCACGGATTAGCAATCCTCTTGACCTCCTCTAGCTGGAAACACCTTATTCTTTGCAAAACAACACCAAAAAGGATTAAAATGGCTTACTCTCACACACAACTCGCCCAAGCTCTCTAGGGTTTCTTTCTCTGGACTGGTAGCCGCAAATGAGGGCTATAAGGACCCTTAAATAGGGCACATGCCCAAAGATTTAGGGTTTCTGCCGCCAGCACGGACTCGTCGAGTCACCCTGCCGACTCGTCGAGTCCATTCATTAATCCAGTCAGCAAAACGCGATCCTACTCGACGAGTCTAGACGTCGACTCGTCGAGTCCTTCCCTCAAACTTAAAATAAAATGAATAACATAAACTACCTGGGAATCCGGATGTTACAACATTCTTTCTATAAGAAGCACGGTCTACCAAGGCTTCAAGACACGAAGATTACACTTAGAATGGTTGATCACATAATCACTAACCCACATGGAATCATTGAGGATTTGTTGGTAAAAGTGGGAAATTTTTTTTTCGATTGCCATTGTGGTTCTCGACATGAAAGAAGATGAAGACATTCCCATAATTTTGGGAAGACCATTCTTAAGTACTGCTAGAGCTCTTATTGACATCCACAACTCAAAACTTACACTTCGTGTCGAAAATGAAGCAATTACATTTGAGATGAGTCCAAAAGTTAGTCATGAAATTCCAAGAGATGAAGTGTCAAATATGGATGATATGGAAGATGATATTGATGAGCTAGTTGAAATCGAAAATATGATGGCAGAAGAGTTGAAGGTTTGGGAGAAGCACCATGTTGAAAATGTCAAACTTTATAAACCAAGAGCTTCGATTCCTATTACATTTGAGGTGATCGCATTCAGTTGTAATATCCCAAATTTCAAGGCCAAAAATTTCATTTTTGATATAACAATTTAGAAAACATTTATAAGAAAACATATGTGAGTCATATAATTTCATAAACCATAATCTCATGTCTCAAAATCATATCATAAAAATAGTAACAATGTCAGAGTACAGTCCTAAGAAATCTCATAGTGCAGAAATCTTGCGTGTGTGTGATGTGTCGCTACTGCGCCGGCTCCTTCCCGTCGCTGAAGAGGTACTTGAAACAAAACTGAAAACGGTAAGCACGAAGCTTAGTGAGTTCCCCCATCATTCTACATACTAGGGGTGAGCATTTGAACCGATGGACCGGACCGAACCAAACCATTTTTTTGGACCCCCGGGCCGGTTCTCGGTTCTAGGAATCCATCAAAACTGGTCCGGTTTATTTCCCGGTCCGGTCCGGTTTTTACCGGGTTTAGAACCGGTTGGACCCGATTTTTAAAAAAAATTGTAGTCTATGAAATTTTTTAAACATCAATAACTCATTCGTTTTAAATCGGATTGACACACAGTTTTTTCCAACGTTTAATTTACAGTTTGTAGATGAATTTAGACTATATTTTTGTTGATTTTGGTACAATATTCAATGAGTTACAGTCTTTCAAAGTTGAGCTATCAAAGCTGAAAAATTTCAGCTTTTCAGCAACATTTTTAAAATTTTGTAATCTGTGAAAATTTTTAAATAACCATAACTCATTCGTTTTAAGACGGATTGACACACGGTTTTTTCCAACGTTTAATTTACAGTTTGTAGATGAATTTAGACTATAATTTTGTTGATTTTGGTATTATTCAACGAGTTACAGTCTTTCAAAGTTGAGCTATCAAAGCTGAAAATTTTCAGCTTTTCAGCAAGATTTTTAAAATTTTGTAATCTGTGAAAATTTTTAAACAACCATAACTCATTCGTTTTAAGTAGGATTGACCTATGGTTTTTTCCAACATTTAGTTTACAGTTTGTAGATAAATTTAGACTTTAGTTTTGTTGATTTTGGTATTATATTCAGTAAGTTACAATCATTCAAAGTTGAGCAATCAAAGCTGAAATATTTCAACTTTTTAACTATTATTTTGAGTTTTATATATCTTAGACAGATAAATCATATGAAAGGGATCTTGGTGAACTTGATTTATATGTTAGTTGCTTTTATTTTCAAAATTAATTTTGCAAGTTTTATTATTATAACATCAAGGTAGATTAGTTATGCATGAAACGGAAATGTAATCATTTTTACAAGTTGTATCGTATCAAAACCAATAACATATATTTTTTAACGAGTTCTAGCAAACCGAAAAACTTTTTTTAACGAGTTGTACTCTTTGCAATTAAAGTTGTACCGGTCCAAATGGGTCCAAGAACCAGAAAACCCGGACCTGGACCCATACCTGGACCCGGACACGGACACGGACACGACTCATCCGGTCCGGTCCACGGTCCACAATATTCTCCATAACCGGTACAGTCCAAGAGCAAGTCTGGTCTGGTCCGGTCCGGTTCGGTCCAAATGCTCACCCCTACCACATACCATACAATTACATGACATTCATACTGCCAGGCATATCTGGGTGCCCGACCTACCCCTTCGGTCCTCTCGACCGGTGACCTTGCCTAGCATATCTGGGTGCTGGCCTACCCCTTCGGTCCTCTCGACCGGTCCCGGGGGATTATCTCCCCTCTTACTACTACCACATATTATCATAATCTGTCGAGCATAGCAGAGTACTAAACTACCCCTTTAGCCCTATCGGCCGGTAACTTGGGGACTATTTCCCCTACTGCTACGATCACATAACATCATAACATGCTAACACATAAACATATCAAGTAGCAGTAAACAAAATTTTTTATTACAAAGACCATTGTCTAACATACACTCCTACTGGTGGGCCGGCATTGTGGCCATAGACCCACCACTACTAGAAGGTAACTCACCTCGATGTAGTAAAGCATCTGAACCGAACTTGCTGCCGGAAATCAACCCATCTCGGATTCTACACAAAACAATCTTCCTTAATCACCACTTCCTGGTCAACTTAGGTCAAAGTCAAAGTTAAGGTCAACACCTTGGTCAAAGTCAACATCCAGTTGACTCGACTCTTCGAGTTGGTCCACCAACTCGTCGAGTCCCTATTCTTTCAAAATGATACAACCCCCAGACTCTACTCGTCGAGTCTAGCAAGAACTCGACGAGTTCACCTTTAACTATAACCTCGGGACCATCTTCAACCGACTCGCCGAGTTCATCCTTGAACTCGTCGAGTTTATCTTCATCATATGAATGTGTCCAGTCTATGACTCGCCGAGTTCTATGAACAACTCGTCGAGTCCGTCTTCAAGGGTTGGGAGATTGCGTTGGACTCGTCGAGTTTGTTCATACACTCGCCGAGTCCCATAATTTCAAGGTCCATAATCACGTCCATCTTGTTGAGTCCCCTTCTAGACTCAACCAGATTCCTCAGAAACAGAAAAGGTTGGGGAACCAATACCCGACTCGCCGAGTCCCATGAATGACTCGCCGAGTCCCCTAATGTCCATGCGCATAAACTTGATTTCTGTTGAGCTTATCACATCCAAAGGGTAGATCTGACCTCCTAGGGTCGATATAACACATAAAGTCGTGAACTTTATGTCCATGCATGGGTCTTTAAGCTCAAAAGACCCAAAAATGAGGTCTACAAGATGCATGGGGCTCTCATGGCCATAAAGTTGGCACCTTTATGCCATGAGAACCCTCCAAGGTTCAATATCTGAAGCCATTACTCTACATTACACTCTAAACCTGAAATGGCTTAGAAATACCCCAAAGATGACAAAATCCAAGCCCTAAAGTAGATCTAACGAATAAGAAGTCAAGGATGGAGCTTTTTACCTCCAACAAGCTGGAAATGCAACCAAATCTCTGGATCTACTGACTTCCTCTTGAATCTCCAAGTCTTTCCTTCCTTCTTCAATACTTCAAATCACAAAGAATGGCATAAATAGCTCAAGAACACTCAAAGGTCGATTAGGGTTTCGTGAATAGGGTCTGGAGGTGATGGAGGCTGGGGTGGAGGCCTCATAAAGTGTTTAACCCCCCGATCCGAAGTAGGTCACTTAACCCCCCGATCCGAAGTAGGCCTCATAAAGTGTTTAACCCCCCGATCCCGACTCGTCGAGTAGGTCACTTAACCCCCCGATCCGAAGTCGAACCTACTCGACGAGTTGCGCCTTCAACTCGTCGAGTCCCAGTGTAAAATATGAAGTTTTTCTTGAATTTAAATACGTACCAGGAATCCATGTGTTACAAATCTCCCCCATTTATTTTGGACTTCGTCGTCGAAATCTGCTGTTGAATCTTGAAAAAGCTCGGGGTAGTGCTCCCTCATCTCTTCCTCCGGCACCCAAGTCCATTCTGACTCCTTGCGGTGCTGCCATTACACCTTCACCAACTCCACCCTCTTGTTCCTCAGATCCTTCGACTTCCTGTCGAGGATCGCCACTGGCCGCTCGATGTAGTTTACGCTGTTATCCACCTGAATATCCTCCAAGGGCACCACTGCCGAGTCGTCCACCATGCACTTCAGTAACTGGGAGACGTGAAACCTACTATGAATCTGACTGAGTTCGGCTGGCAGGTCCAGCCTATACGCCACCTTGCCCACCCGGGCGACAACCCTGAAAGGTCCAATGTACCTGGGGCACAACTTGCCCCGCTTCCGGAATCGGATGACACCTTTCCAAGGCGACACCTTCAGGAGGACCATATCCTCGACCTGGAAGTCCAGGTCCGAGCGACGCTTGTCGGCATAACTTTTCTGCCGACTCTGAGCAGTCTTAAGCCTGGTCCTAACCTGTTGAATCCTCTATGTCGCCTTGAGCACCACTTCGGTGCTCCTCATGACCCTCTCACTGACTTTGTCCCAACATTTCGGGGTCCTACACTTCCTCCCGTACAGCATCTCAAAGGGAGGACGATCGATACTTGCATGATAGATGTTGTTATAGGAGAACTCAGCTAATGGAAGATAGGTATCCCAACTACCACCGAAGTCCAGAACACATGCTTGTAGCATATCCTCCAAAATTTGGATGGTCCTCTCGCTCTGACCATCCGTCTGTGGGTGAAAAGCAGTGCTAAAGTGCAGACGAGTACCCAACTTGTCATGGAACTTCTTCCAAAATCTGGAAGTGAACCGTACATCTCTGTCTGAAATCACAGAGACTAGCACTCCGTGTCGAGCTACTACCTCTCGGATGTAGATATCAGCCAGCTTCTCGGCCGAGATGCTCTACTGGATCGGTATGAAATGGGCACTCCTGGTCAACCGATCCACGATGACCCAAATCGAATCCACTCCCCGTGCGGTCCTCGGAAGCTTTGTGACGAAATCCATAGTAATATCTTCCTATTTCCACATAGGGTTATCCAATGGCTGCATCTTTCCATGAGGCCTCTGGTGCTCAGCCTCGACCTTCCTACAGGTTAGGCATCTCTCAAGATACCAGACTACATCCTGCTTCATGCAGGGCCACCAATAATCAGGACAAAGATCTCTGCACATCTTCGTCGCACCGGGATGAATGGAAAATCGGGATTTATGCGCCTACTCCATCAGAACCTAATGCACGCCCCCGTGGTATGGAACCCACACCCTGCGGTGTAGTGTCAATAACCCTCGGCTGTCGTAGTCGAAGGAGGAAACCTGACCCTCAATACGCTCGCTCTTCCGATGTTCCTCCTTCATAGCCTCCTGCTGGGCCTCTCGGATCTGCTCCAACAATGGAGTCACTACAGTCATCCACAACCAATTATCTTTGATCGGCGCTGCCTTGCGTCTAAGCGCATCAGCCACAACATTGGCCTTCCCTGGGTGGTAAAGGATCTTACAATCATAATCCTTCACCACGTCTAACCACTGACGCTGCCTCAGGTTCAGATTTAGCTGATCCATG
Organism: Lactuca virosa; assembly: GCF_052849685.1. Classification (NCBI taxonomy): domain Eukaryota; kingdom Viridiplantae; phylum Streptophyta; class Magnoliopsida; order Asterales; family Asteraceae; genus Lactuca; species Lactuca virosa. Next base: position 205,456,204 of record NC_136433.1, read on the forward strand.
AGGTGCCTCAAACTCTTGTGGTCCGTGTAAATGGTACATCGGACCCCATATAGGTGGTGTCGCCAAATCTTGAGGGTGAAGACGACCGCCCCCAACTCCAAATCATGTGTCGGGTAGTTCGCCTCGTGAGGCTTCAGCTGCCTCGAGGCGTAGGCGACGGCATGCCCTCTCTGCATCAATACTGCGCCCAAACCCGAAATGGACGCATCACAATATACTACAAAATCCTCCACGCCCTCTGGAAGGGCGAGGATCGGCGCCTCGCATAGTCTCTGTCTCAGTGTCTCGAACGATGCCTGCTGCTCAGGCCCCCAGCGAAAAACAACGGATTTCTTCGTCAGTCGGGTCAAGGCTACGACTATCTTGGAGAAGTCCTGAATGAATCTCTGGTAATAGCCCACCAATCCTAGGAAACTCCGAATCACGGATGGAGACTTTGGAACCTCCCACCTCATCACGACCTCCACTTTGGCCGGGTCGACCAGAATACCGTTCTGGTTGACAAGGTGCCGAAGAAACTGCACCTCGCGCAACAAGAACTCGCACTTAGAGAACTTGGTGTACAAGCTCTCCCTCCTCAAGGTATCCAAAACCTCTCACAGATGCTACTCATGCTGCTCCTGCGTCTTGGAGTAAACCTAGATGTCATCAATGAAAACTATCACAGACCGATCCATCATCAGTCTGTATACGCGGTTCATGAGGTCCATGAACGCGGTAGGAGCATTGGTGAGCCCGAAGGGCATCACCACGAACTCGTAGTGACCATAAAAGTCTGGAATGTAGTCTTTTGTACATCCTCATCTCTTACCCTCATCTGATGGTAGCCTGATCGTAAATCAATCTTGGAGAACCAAGATGCTCCCTGAAGTTGGTCGAATAAGTCGTCTATCCTCAGGAGTGGGTAACGGTTCTTCACCGTTACCTTATTCAGCTCCCGGTAATCAATGCACATGCGAAGCGACCCGTACTTCTTCTTGAAAAACAAGATCGGGGCTCTCCAAGGCGAACTACTCGACCTGATAAATCCCTTGTCTAGTAGCTCCTATAGCTGGGTAGATAACTCCTGCATCTCGGGAGGAGCCAACCGATATGGTGTCTTGGCTATCGGAGCAGCACCGGGGACTAGGTTGATCCTGAACTCCACCTGTCGCTCCGGAGGTATCCCAGACAGCTCCTCCGGGAATACATCCACGTACTCTCGCACCACCAGTACATCGCTCACTGACGCCTTACCCGCCTCTCGGGTATCCATAATGTAGGCGACATACTCGGCGCAACCCTGTTGGAGGTAGTGCCTAGCCCTCGCTGCTGAACATAAGATTGTTCCGTGCTGTGGGCTCTCGCCCTGAATCACCAGCTCTCCTCCACTCGGGGTCCTGATGTAACACCCATAAAATTCAGGCCAATTTAAAACTTTTAAAAACATTTCAAACCATTAAAAATCATTACAACTTTGTTTTCAAAATGTATAATATCAGAGTTTCCCAGAAACATAAACGATTCATGAGGAGCTGTATGATCATGCCTTCGCATCGCCGCGATCCCCTGATGTACCTGAAACAATAAACTGAAACTGTAAGCCCGAAAGCTTAGTGAGTTCCCCCAAAATACCCATACCCACAATAATACACACATAATCATAAACAACATACTATGGGTCCAGTCAACCATCGGGTGGGAATACCCCAGGCCCTCAACCATCCGGTTGGAATGCCAACATACTATGGGTCCAATCATCCTTGGGATGGAATACCCTAGGCCCACAACCAACAGGTTGGAATGCCTACACACTACAAGTCCAATCATCCTCGGGATGGAATACTCACGGCCCACAACCTACAGGTTGGAATGCCAAGGTCTATTGGCCTTCACACAAAGCAGATAAGCCTTAACTGCTAAAGAAACATGTGCACATATAACAGATAATCACATAACAGTCTATAGACAATACTTGATCTAACAAATCATACTACATAGCACATAACACCATCCTATCTACTAGGATGCCGATCTAACAGATCATACCACATATCATATAATATTATATACCCTCTAGGATACAGATCTAACAGATCATACTAGCATAACATAACCAGATAACAATCCAAAGGGTCGGCCTTGGTGCCTTAGACCCTTGAGTATAGTGAGGAAAACTCACCTGGCACTGCTGACGTCCCGCGAAAAAAACTCCAACTGTTGGTTGACAGATTCCTGAACTGTCAACATCAAACAATACCCAATTAATAATTGGGTCCCAATCCCAAATTCCAACTCACACTCCAAAGCCCAAAAGTGAAGTAATGGGCCAAAGCCCAACATATGGCCCAATTTTCCAAATTGGGCCCAGTCCACTCTAATGGGCCTTATCGTCAAGCCTAATAATTTTTCCTTAGTCCATAACCTATTTCCAATTGGCCCACGAACGTCCACAACAACCTAGTCTAAAAATTGTCCCAAACCGACGCCCACAATTGTGAAGTCCATTTCTATATTGGGCCATAAGGCCCAATAGACTCAACTATTCCAATATTGGCCCAAAGATATATTCAGGCCCATCAACCAGTAAATCCAGGCCCAAAACCGTTAGGGCCTAAATGTCCGAAGTCCACAAAGGCCCAAGCCCTCCTGAGAGCGTACGCCCAGTGTACCTCTTCTGTACGCTTAGCGTACTGGGTAAAAGGGATGTACGCGCGGCGTACTACATTGTACGACCAGCGTACAAACGACTTATGCACAAAATCCATTAAGTGCTTAATGCTTTAAACCAAGTGGCCAAATTACAGATTTGAGCTCTACTTAACGTCTTAATCCATAAAGTGACTGACTTGGTGACTTATATGACCCACATGAATCCAAACTCAAAGTATAGCAATCAACTACCATGAAAATGACCATAACTCTTGCATGAACCCATTAAGACCTCCAAGATGGAAACTTTACTGCCTAAGGGACTCAAATAGCTTTATGGGTGGCAACCCTAAGTCCAGAAACGGATTTGCACCATAAAAATCCATTCTTGAAACCAAAAAGGGACAATATCCATGAGAACCTAGATCTATGTTGTAGAAGCACCAAGATGAGAACTTTATACCTTTAATAGGCTAGAAATGATGTAAAACCTCTGGATCTACAAGCTCTCTTCAATCCCTTGCTTCTTCTCTAGACACCTTCTTCTTCAAATCACCCAAAATACTCCTCTAATGGCCCGCCAAGCTCCAAAATCACTCAAATGAGGGCTAAGGACGATTTCTAGGGTTTAGAGGGGTGGAGGCTGAAGATATTAGGATTAGGTTATGAGATAAGGTGTTTAAATAGGGTCCAAGACCCTAAAATAGGGTTATGATCTGATTGGCGTACGCCCAGCGTACTCCGAAGAACATTCACGACCATCCTAGTCAGTAAGCCTAGCGTACTCCAAGGTACGCCCAACGTACTGCTTTCTTCACTAGTACACCCCGCGTACGCTTTGTGTACACCTCGCGTACTCTGCTAAGCCTGAAAACCTTGAAACTTCCAAAGGCCATAACTTCTTCGTTATAAATCTGATTTCAACGATTCTTATATCCACGTAAAGGCACCAAGAAGCCCCACACTTCTATAAACTTTATTTATCCTGAAACCTAACCAAACTAAAATCCAAAATTCATAAAATAGGTCTGAAATATTACATTGCCGTTTTACCCTTGATCCTAAAGTGCGAACCGAGCTATTGGGTCACATACCTACATTACCCACATCCAAATGGGCCTAAATCTTACCTTTATAAAGGCCCTAATCCTTATGATGACTGCTCTTCGGGCTACAGCCTCCACTTAGGACTTTATTTGAAACAGGGCGTTACACCTGATCCGAACCAACTGTTGCGCGCAGTCGATCACTGCCCCGTTGGGGCTCAACCAATCCATGCCTATAATCACCTTGTTCCCACGCAACGAAACGGGAACCAAGTCTACCAGGTAGCGCTGCTCGAATAGCCTCAGAACACAATCTCTGAAAACCGCTGACGCTCGCACTGATGGGTCATCAGCAATCTGGAACTCTAGGGGGCAATCCAACATGCCCGAAGACTCAGGGAACCTCTTGTTAAGTGCAAGAGAAACAAATGATCGAGTGGCACCTGAATCGAACAAAACCTATACTCGGATACCGTTTACATGGAACGATCCTAAAGAAACATACAACATGACATATCAATATTTTAAACAACATATAATAATAGCTAGCGAGAAGAAATCATATCCGTCACCACATCGGGTGCCGCACGTGCCTCCTCAGTAGTCAACTGGAACGCTCGACTCCTCACCACTGGAGCCTCTGTCTTGCCTTGCCGGCCATCAGGAATCTGCAGGGTCGCTGGACCTAGCGCCGCCACTGGAGCTGCTGCTGTCAACTGACGGAAATTGGCCTTTTTATGGCCTTGCTGGTTGTAGTGGAAACACAACAACTCCGGTGTCTGGAAAGTGGGCGCATGGGCGGTACAATCCGTGCTGAAGTGGCCCGTCTTGCCACACTTGTAGCAGCCCGATAATCCCAACCTATAAACCCCCTTATGAGTCTTGCCTCGCTTTCCGCAGCGGCCCCGACCCTGCTGGCCCCTCGACCTAGAGTCGAATCCCTTGGGCTTCTTCCCTGAAGCCCGAGTCACATGCCCCTCCTCCGCCTTCCTCTTACTGATGTGCTCTTAGTCAATCTCCCTCTCCCTCGCTCTAGCAATCATGGAATCCAGGGTCGGGCATGCTGAGAAGCTGACATGCTCCCGGATGTCAGCCGTCAACATGTCATGGTAGCGGGTCCTCCACATCTCCTCGTCCCCCGCATACTGGGCACCAATAATGCCATCTCCTGGAATTTGGCGGTGATCTCTGCCACTGACTCAGTCGTCTGCCTCATGTCGAGGAACTCCCTGCCCAGCTGTTGAAGCTCCACATGCGGTGCAAACTCCGCCCTAAACCTGGTCACAAAGTCCGACCAGGTCATAGCCTCAATGGCTAAGGCTCCCAAGGAATCACCAACTGACTCCCACCAATCTCTAGATCTGTCCCTCAAACATCCCGCAGCGTAACGAACCTTCGACCCCTCAGGGCAGAATCTCATTAACTACGCAGACTTCATGTCTGCAATCCATCGTCTTGCAATAATGGGGTCCTTCACCCCATGTAAATCTGGTGCACCACTGCCCCTGAAGTCCTTGAAGGACGGTGTGCGTGATCCTGACTGGCTGAATTCCATATCGCTCCTGAACGCCCTGAGGCGATCCTCCATTATATATATGATCCCTTCCTTGATCGACCCAAAAATCACAGGGGTCGACTCAAGGATGCCTCTCGTGATCTGGGATGCGATGAACTCGCGTAGTCCCTCATCTACTGGCTCGGAACCTACACCCGAACCTGATCCTGAATCGGATCCTGATCCTGAACCTCCCCCTCCATGACGTGTGATCATCACCATTCTGAAACAGAACACATAATCGTCAGAATCATACATAACTCTTTGGAAGTCTCATACATTCTACAGTTCCCTGATTCCATCTTAGCCCGCCCTGAGTCGAGTACGGATCCTCTGCTTTCAGTAGTACGGGCCCATACTACCTTACACATGTATTCGTACTTTCCTCAAGGATTTCTTCGACTTTACCAAGTCCCTTTCACTTTTACAATTGCTCCCAACACTAATCTCATCCTAGGCTTACCCTAAGGAAACTCTCCGGCCTACTCTCCGCCATCAGCTGCATAAGGAATCCCTGATACCTTTACCTAACTAGCTCGCGAATACCATTACATATCACTAAGGCCAGATAATTATTTGAATGAGAGGTCCTACCCTACAACGATTAGACTCAGACAAGAGTTGTGCAATAGGGCTAGACCTAACCTTCGGAAATTATGTAGTCCTTGCAATATGTAACTTAATGTATTCGTTTATTAGTTAGCTAAAGATAACTAGAACTCCTAAAAGCACGAAGCTAGCACCATTCGAGCATTGAGTAACCATACCAAACATATCCTATTCAGGCCATCACATTACTGAATAATAAACTCTAGCATATAATCCAATAAGCACATATAAAAGGAACGTGTGCACATATAACAGATACACTAGGCATATAAGGCATATAAGGCATCCTTCCTAATCTAGCACATATAACAGATACACTAGGCAAACTCTAGATCCTTTAGTCCAAATCTAGCATGCAGTTCTCATACATATACACTAGGCATATAAGGCATCCTTCCTAGATCCTTATCCCTAATCTAGCATGCAATTCTCATACATATACAGTAGGCATATAAGGCGTCCTTCCTAGATCCTTAGCCCTAATCTAGCATGTAGTTCTAATAATCATATCATATCATAACATAACATGTATGGGTATCTTGGGGAAAACTTACTTGAGCTCGGCCAGTCGCGCACATCACACATCTTGTTCTTTTCCAAAGTTCTTTTCTCTTTTCGAACTCCCTTTTTATTTTAAATTTTGGAAAAACTATTCTTTGTAAAAATCTTTCAAACCCTCGATTTGAGTCCAGACACCCCCGAAGGTGTGTCTGAATCCCTCAAACCAAGGCTCTTATACCAACTTGTAACATCCCAAATTTCAAGGCCAAAAATTTCATTTTTAATATAACAATTTAGAAAACATTTATAAGAAAACATAAGTGAGTCATATAATTTCATAAACCATAATCTCATGTCTCAAAATCATATCATAAAAACAGTAACATTGTCAGAGTACAGTCCCAAAAAATCTCATAGTGCGGAAATCATGCGTGTGTGTGATGTGCCGCTACCGCGCCGGCTCCTTCCTATTCACCGAAGAGGTACCTGAAACAAAATTGAAAAATGTAAGCACGAAGCTTAGTGACGTCCCCCATCATACCACATACCATACAATCACATGACATTCATACTGCCATACATATCTGGGTGCCCGACCTACCCCTTCGGTCCTCTCAACCGGTGACCTTGCCTAACATATTTGGGTGCTGGCCTACCCCTTCGGTCCTCTCGACCAGTCTCGGGGATTATCTCCCCCCTTACTACTACCACATATAATCATATTCTGTCTAGCATAGCAGAATACTAAACTTACCCTTCGGCCCTATCGGCCGGTAACTTGGGGACTATCTCCCCTTACTACTACGATCACATAACATCATAACATGCTAACACATAAACATATCAATTATCAGTAAAGACAAACAATTATCACAAAGACCATTGTCTAACATACACTTCAACTGGTGGGCCGACATTGTGGCCGTAGACCCACCACTACTAGAAGGTAACTCACCTCGATGTCGGAAAGCGTCTGAACTGAACTTGCTGTCGGAAATCAACCCCTCTCGGATCCTACACAAAACAATCTTCCTTAATCACCACTTCCTGGTCAACTTAGGTCAAATCCAAAGTCAAGGTCAACACCTTGGTCGAAGTTAACATACAGTTGACTCGACTCGCCGAGTTGGTCCACCAACTCGTCGAGTCCCTATTCTTTCAAAATGATACAACCCCCCGACTCTACTCGTCGAATCTAGCAAGAACTCAACGAGTTCACCTTCAACTATAACATCGAGACCATCTTCAACCGACTCACCGAGTTCATCCTTGAACTCGTCGAGTTATCTTCATCATATGAATGTGTCCAGTCTATGACTCGCCGAGTTCTATGAACAACTCGTCGAGTCCGTCTTCAAGGGTTGGGAGATTGCCTTGGACTCGCCGAGTTTGTTCATACACTCGCCGAGTCCTATGATTTCCAGGTCCATAATCACGTCCATCTTGTTGAGTCCCCTTCTAGACTCAACCAGATTCCTCAGAAACAAAAAAGGTTGGGGAACCAATACCCGACTCGCCGAGTCCCATGAACGACTCGCCGAGTCCCCTAAAGTCCATGCCCATAAACTCGATTTCTGGTGAGCTCATCTTATCCAAAGGGTAGATCTGACCTCCTAGGGTCGATATAACACATAAAGTCACGAAATTTACGTCCATGCATGGGTCTTTAAGCTCAAAAGACCCAAAAATGAGGTCTACAAGATGCATGGGGCTCTCATGGCCATAAAGTTGGCACCTTTATGCCATGAGAACCCTCCAAGGTTCAATATCTGAAGCCCTTACTCTAGATTACACTCTAAACCTGAAATGGCTTAGAAATACCCAAAAGATGACAAGATCCAAGCCCTAAATTAGATCTAACAAATAAGAAGTCAAGGTTGGAGCTTTTTACGTCCAACAAGCTGGAAATGCAACCAAATCTCTGGATCTACTGACTTCCTCTTGAATCTCCAAGTCTTTCCTTCCTTCTTCAGTACTTCAAATCACAAAGAATGGCACAAATAGCTCAGGAACACTCAAAGGTCGATTAGGGTTTCGTGAATAGGGTCTAGAGGTGATGGAGGTTGTGGTGGAGGCCTTATAAAGTGTTTAAATAGGGTGCAAACCCTCAAATTTAGGGTTTCACTCTGACAGCTCCTACTCGCAGAGTCGGTCTCCCGACTCGTCGAGTAGGTCACTTAATCCCCCGATCCAAAGTCGAACCTACTCGATGAATTGTGCCTCCAACTCGTCGAGTCCCAGTGTAAAATATGAAGTTTTGCTTGAATTTAAATACGTACCAGGAATCTGTGTGTTACAAATCTTCCCCACTTATTTTAGACTTCGTCCTCGAAGTCTGTTATTGAATCCTGAAAAATCTCGGGGTAGTGCTCCCTCATCTCTTCCTCCGGCTCCCAAGTCCATTCCGACCCCTTGCGGTGCTGTGTGACAACCAGAAAATTTTCGCCTTGTAAGTTCAGCCATTCAATTCAACCATGAGTCAGACTCATTTCTAATGACTTATAGCCTTGTTAAGGGTCTTTCTAAGGAGTCTTAACCATGTACACTTAAGGATTAAGTGTATGAATGGGTCAACTAAAGTTCCAAACCATCAAACAAGCCATAAACCCTCAAATGAGGAGTTTACAGCCAAGACCCATGAGTTTACGGCCGTAAACTCATGGTGGCGGTAAACTCCATCCTATAAGTATGAAGCTTGGGCCATTTTCTTCACTTTTTCCTTTTCCAAGGTTTGGAACTCGAAAAATCTCTCAACTATCATAGGATTTTGCTTCAAAACCCTCAAAATGTAAGTGATTCCTTCCATCTATGTGTTAATACTTCTCTTATCCATGAATCACCATTGATTTCATCCATGGATTTCATCTTTGAGTCTAGATCTTCAAAGATTCTGAAGAACATCAAGAACACTTAGGTGTTTTGGGCAAAAAACACCCTCCTTTGCCTTCAAATCGTAAGTATCTACCCCCTATACTTGTTATCTAGTTAAGACTCATAATGCTAGCCTTGAAATCAAGCTTTTCCCAAGAACATGAGGTGTTTATGGCCAAGAGCATCTCCCTTGGCCGTAAACCCTAGTTTGTAGTGCATTTAGACCTTAAAACACTTCCTAAGGCATGGACAAGAACCTAGAACCCTTCCTCAATGCTTGAAAGCCCTTCAAAACACCCATATGCACAAAGAAGCATGAGTTTACGGCCGTACACTCTTGAGGCCGTAAACTCATTGGCCGAAATCACTTAGAGCCGTGAACACATGGCCGTGAACTCCCTTGGTCATGCCATTTTGGCCGTAAACTCCTCTTTGTGGCCGTACACTCCCCTTTGGTCAAACACATGTGATTCTAACACTTAGTTCAAGTGTTTCCTAGTGCCTAAGGGTGTTTCCTTTCATATAGTTGCTTATAAACACTATATTCATGCCAATATATGTCATTTAGGACTTTTTGTGTCTCGGGAGTTCATTCGTGGAACTTCTCATCCTTACGCGCATATTCGTTTGAATTACCCACATAAGGTGAGTTCATTGTAACACCCGTCAAAATTAGGTCAATAACAATCACATGTGATTATGCCAATCATGTAATGTGATTTTGTTAAACTAGTAATGTGATAAACTTACTATGTAATTCATGTTAAATTATGAACTTTCATGATACAACTCAAAGTATACGTTCATACGATTGCAAAAATATGGAGAACATTTAAATCTGACTTCGCGTGAAGAAGTTATGATAAATTCTAACGCTATAATGCCTTATAACAAGAGGGATTTAAAATAGGCTTAGAATTAGCTATCTGAGTCTAAAAGAATCGTAGTACTCGGAATTACCTACGTGTGCATATAAAGAACACCGAAAACGGAGTTCGTATGCAAAAGTTATGGCCTTCCGAAGATGCAGCTGTCAGAAACCCTAATTTGACTGAACTCACGACGTGAGCATCAAAAATTCACGACGTGAGGAGTCAACAGACACTAATCGGAGCTAGAAAACACGTGTTAAGGCTATGGGGTGACTCATGGAAGTTCACGACGTGAACCTATCATGTTCACGACGTGAATGGCCCCAGAACACCCTATAAATAGCGATCAAAGCTCATTCAATCCTTACACTTTCTCCTTTCATTCTTTCTCGTTTCCGAAGACCGTTTTCCCTTCTCGAGCCTGACAACGACGAGCCTTTGACCCTTTAGATTCTATAATCATGCTACTAAGGTGAGTTTCACGGCCCCACTTTCTAATATTTTCGGGGGAAAACGCATGCTAAATATTATATATACGTTATTATTATGTCTATATAATAGTATATTAGTATCAACGTAGATAGTTATAATAACCGGGATATAGTTATTTCATATTTGAAAGTATACAACTATCGTAAAGTTGTTAGCATGTTATTGTTATAGTAGTGTACTAATGTAGATCTTCAGTTATACTTAGGATTCTATATATATTATGTGTGCGATATAGTTCCAGAGTTATACTCGGAAGTTCTATATGTTAATTGATAAATATGTTGTTATTATTGGTTTTATGTCAAGATAAAACCATGTATGTTATATGTTGTTGTTATTGGTTTTATGTCAAGTTAAAACTGGATATGTTATATGTTGTTACTCTTAGTTTTATGTTAAGATAAAACTTAGTATTGCTATTGATAGTTTTATGTCAAGATAAAACTAGGAACGTTATATGTTGTTAGTATTGGTTTTAGGTCAATATAAAACCTAGTTTTACTCCAAGATATAGCTGTTATACTTCCTAAATGTTATGAAGTTAGGAGTAATGTTTAAAAGCATAGTCTAGTGACTTAGGGTTTTAGACATGAAAATGCTTTTGTTGTTAGAGTTATAGGAAGCCGTCAAAGTCTACATGAGCTACCTCATTCATCAACTAAGATTGGGGATCTTAGTGGAAGTCCTCTGACCTGTAACCGTTAATCCCGAGTGAGCGAGGAAGTCGTGTATGAATAAGATACGGGTTGACGACCCCACTCGTGGTTGTTAATTACAACCCAAGACAAGCGAGTGACGATTCGTTCCTTTTATTTTTATTCCGGCGTCGATGAAGCGCGCGGTGTTGTTTCTGATGGTAAATCATGTGTGTATTGTTTCTCACGGTAAATCATGAGTGTATTGTTTTGTCAGAGGTTTTGTTGTCAAGCAGCGGTTACAGACTCATTGTAGCAAATTGTTAGAAGCATTATACTTTGTCGTTATACAAGTATTAATGTTAAGTATAAGTTTCCCCTACTTATACCCTAGGTACTACTTGTATATTAAGTAGATAATTATACCTAACACACATACTCGTATAGAATTGAAATAGATTTATACGTAGCGGTTTTACTCGTATAGAATTGAAATAAGATTTATACGTAGCAACTTTCATTTGTATGGAATTACAAACACTTATAGTATATGAGACTTATAGGTAAACTACTTATTTGGTAAGTAAACTTTTATACCTAGGATATATATACTAAACGTTGGAGAGTCAAAATGATACTTTCAAAACTATACTTTTGAACATGGAAAATGTATTATTTTATGGAGTCAAAACCTGTGAACTCACCAACTTTATGTTGACGTATTTTTAAATTGGATGTTTTTTCAGGAAGTTGATAACTATGATACGAGAAATGACGTTACACTGCCCGGTGTTTCTGCCGACGGCCGGGGTGTGACAGATTGGTATCAGAGCTATTAACTATAGTGAATTAGTACTTTCTTAGGAAACCACGACTATAGTTTAGGGCTTACTCTGTTAGGTTTAGGTATATCCCTTAACTTACAAATAAAAAGTATTAGTAAATTATACTACTGAACGACTACTTACGGGAACGGTGACAAGGATAGACATGTCGATTTGGGTTGCTGGATTTCAGAACGGCTATATGCTAAAATGATCCTGCCCACCAACTGTCCTGACTGGCCGGTGCCTTATCAGCTAGACCTGAAGTAACAAACAATAATTAATAATACTCGTGAATACAACAAACACAAAGATATAGAGTTATGTATGAACTCAGTCCCGCGATGAGAACACATGTAAAACCCAAAAATGTAGAAAACCCAAACCCTCGATAGCAATACAAGACAATGTTTTAGGTCAAACTCCTTAGTCGAGTTTTATTGTACATGGGCCGAACCACAACTAAACGTAGACTGATCACCTATGTTTAATTATGGTCAGGCCGATGCACAACTAAACTTGGATACGGTGGTTGAAAGACTAAAACACTTGAAGATTTTAGAAGATTCAAGATAGATCTCAGATCAGGATACCATCAACTCGGAGTACAAGAAGACGATGTTCCGAAGACAACATTTAGGAGTCGGTATGGTCAATCTAAGTTCCTAGTTAAGCCTTTGGATTGACCAGCGCTCCAACAATGTTCATGAATAGTGTTTGCAAAACCGTACTTGGATAAATTTGTGATAGTAGTTATCGATGATATATTGATATATTCACGAACCAAGGAAGAACACGGTCAACACTTGCAAATAATTTTGGAACTACTAAGAAAAGAAAAGTTGTACGCCAAATTCTTGAATGTGAATTTTGAATTAGAGAAGTACATATTTTAGGACATGTGGTTCACAACAAAAGGGATTCATGTCGAACCCTCCAAAGTTGAAGCAATCAAAAATTGGGAAGCACCAAAGACGCCAATAGAAGTGCATCAATTCTTAGGACTTAATGGCTATTACCAAAGATTCATAGAGAATTTATCTAAAATAGCCAAGCCACTTACAACACTAACCCAGAAAGATATGAAGTTCAACATGGAAGAAAAACAAGAAGCTGCTTTTCAGAAACTAAAGCAAATGTTGTGTAGTGCACCAATCCTATCTCTTCCATATGGGACCGAAGATTTCGTTGTATACTGCGACGCATCAAATCAAGGATTGGGATGTCTGTTGATGCAAAGAGGAAAGGTTATCGCCTACGCATCACGACAACTTAAGGTGCATGAGAATAATTACACTACCCATGGTCTTGAATTGGGAGCTGTAGTTTTTTTTGCACTAAAAATCTGAAGACATTGAACTACTAAAAGATTGCAACAATAAAGTCCTTGTTAAAGTGAAAAAATTTTATAAAATTACCAATGTGAGATTCGTTTTCATCCCGGAAAGGCAAACGTGGTAGCAGATGCCTTGAGCCGGAAATAATATATTAAACGCCGTCGGGTACGAGAATTAACCATAACTATCCATTCTAACTTTGCAACACAAATTAGACGCTCAACTTGAGGCTCTGAAAGAAGAAAACATCAAGAAGGAAGCTTTGCGAGGAATGGAAAAGCAACTTATACAAAAAGATGACGGAACGCGACACTTTATGAACCGAATTTAGACGCCTAAGTTTGGTGGAGTCAGGGACTTGGTCTTAGAAGAGGCCCACAAGTCCAGATATTTCGTGCATCCAGGCTCTGAAAAAATGTACTTAGACTTAAAAGTACATTATTGGTGGCCAAACATGAAGGCTGAAATTGCTACTTATGTGAGCAAATGCTTGACTTATTCTAGAGTAAAGGCAGAACATCACAAGCCTTCAGGTTTACTTCAAACAATCGGAAATACCTGAATAGAAATAGGAGCAGATATCAATGGACTTCATCACTAAGTTACCCAAAACTCCTAGTGGGTTCGACATGATTTTGGTAATAGTCCATAGATCGACTAAGTCCGCCCATTTCTTACCAATTAAGGAGAACGGCAAGATGGAGAAGCTGACTAGAGTTTATCTTAAGGAAATTGTCAGATTGCATGGAGTTCCAAATTCTATTATTTCTGACTGAGATAGTAGATTAACTTCACGATTTTGGCAATCTCTACAAAAATCCTTAGATACATGTCTAGATATGAGTATAGCTTACCATCCACAGACTGATGGTCAGAGTGAGAGAACCATTCAGACATTAGAATATATGCTCCGAGCCTGTGTTATTGACTTTGGAAATGCATGGAATACTCATTTACCATTAATTGAGTTTTCCTACAACAATAGTCATCACACCAGCATCAAGACTGCACCATTTGAGGCTCTTTATGGATGAAAATGTCGTTCCCCAGTGTGTTGGGCAGAAGTTGGAGACACACAATTGGCTAGAGAACATATAGGTGATACCTTATGTGCCGAGCAAGAAATAATCCACGAGACAAGCTCAAAAGATCGTGCAAATTAAGGATCGATTCAAGGCAGCACGTGATCGTCAGAAGAGCTATGCTGACATAAGACGTAAGCCTTTAGAATTCCAAGTTTGAGATAAAGTAATGTTGAAGGTCTCTCCTTGGAAAGTCGTAAATCGATTCAGGAAACGAAGCAAACTAAACCCACGGTATATAGGACCTTTTTCTGACAAGAATTGGTTTCGTCGCATACCAACTCAAGTTGCCTCAAGAACTAGGTAATGTGCATGATGTTTTTCACGTATCAAATCTCAAAAGATGTCTTTCGACGAGATACAAGTGAATACCAAACTCAACTTTGTAGAAGAACATGTCGAAATCATGGATCGATAAACCAAACGATTAAAACAAAGTCGTATTCCCATAGTGAAAGTTCGATGGATATCAGATGAAACAAAAATACCCCCAACTATTTAACAAAACCCCATCCACAAGATATATTTCGGGACGAAATTATTCTAACGGGGGGAGAATGTAACACCCGTCAAAATTAGGTCAATAACAATCACATGTGATTATGCAAAATCATGTAATGTAATTTTGTTCAACTAGTAATGTGATAAACTTACTATGTAATTCATGTTAAAGTATGAAATTTCATGATACAACTCAAAGTATACGTTCATACGACTACAAAAATATAGAGAACATCTAAATCTAACTTCGCGTGAAGAAGTTATGATATATTCTAACGCTATAATGCCTTATAACAAGAGGGATTTAAAATAGACTTAGAATTAGCTATTGGAGTCTAAAAGAAAGTCTTAGTACACGGAATTACCTACGCGTGCATATAAAGAACGCCGAAAACGGAGTTCGTATGCAAAAGTTATGACCTTCCGAAGATGCAGCTGTCAGAAACCCTAATTTGACTGAACTCACGACGTGAGCATCAAAAATTCACGATGTGAGGAGTCAACAGACACTAATAGGAGCTAGAAAACACGCGTTAAGGCTATGAGGTGACTCATGGAAGTTCACGACGTGAACCTATCATGTTTACGACGTGAATGGCCACAGAACACCCTATAAATAGCGATCAAAGCTCATTCAATCCTTACACTTTCTCCTTTCATTCTCTCTCGTTTCCGAAGGCCGTTTTCCCTTCTCGAGCTTGACAACGACGAGCCTCTGACCATTTAGATTCTATAATCACGCTACTAAGGTGAGTTTCACGGCCCCACTTTCTAATATTTTCGGGGGGAAACGCATGCTAAATATTATATATACGTTATTATTATGTCTATATGATAGTATATTAGTATCAACGTAGATAGTTATAATAACCGGGATATAGTTATTTCATATTTGAAAGTATAAAACTATCGTAAAGTTGTTAGCATGTTATTGTTATAGTAGTGTACTAATGTAGATCTTGAGTTATACTTAGGATTCTATATATATTATGTGTGCGATATAGTTCCAGAGTTATACTCGAAAGTTCTATATGTTAATTGATAAATATGTTGTTATTATTGGTTTTATGTCAAGATAAAACCATGTATGTTATATGTTGTTGTTATTGGTTTTATGTCAAGATAAAACTGGATATGTTATATGTTGTTATTGTTAGTTTTATGTTAAGATAAAACTTAGTATTGCTATTGATAGTTTTATGTCAAGATACAACTAGGAACGTTATATGTTGTTATTATTGGTTTTAGGTCAATATAAAACCTGGTTTTACTCCAAGATATAGCTGTTGTACTGCCTAAATGTTATGAAGTTAGGAGTAATGTTTAAAAGCATAGTCTAGTTACTTAGGGTTTTAGACATGAAAATGCTTTTGTTGTTAGAGCTATAGGAAGCCGTCAAAGTCTACATGAGCTACCTCAGTCATCAACTAATATTGGGGATCCTAGTGGAAGTCCTCTGACCTGTAACCGTTAATCCCGAGTGAGCGAGGAAGTCGTGTATGAATAAGATACGTGTTGACGACCCCACTCGTGGTTGTTAATTACAACCCAAGACAAGCGAGTGACGATTCGTTCCTTTTATTTTTATTCCGGCGTCGATGAAGCGCGTGGTGTTGTTTCTCATGGTAAATCATGAGTGTATTGTTTCTCATGGTAAATCATGAGTGTATTGTTTTGTCAGAGGTTTTGTTGTCAAGCAGCGGTTACAGACTCATGGTAGCAAATTGTTAGAAGCATTATACTTTGTCGTTATACAAGTATTAATGTTAAGTATAAGTTTCCCCTACTTATACCCTAGGTAGTACTTGTATATTAAGTAGATAATTATACCTAACACACATACTCGTATAGAATTGAAATAGATTTTTACGTAGCGGTTTTTACTCGTATAGAATTGAAATAAGATTTATACGTAGCAACTTTCGTTTGTATGGAATTACAAACACTTATAGTATATGAGACTTATAGGTAAACTACTTATTTGGTAAGTAAACTTTTATACCTAGGATATATATACTAAACGTTGGAGAGTCAAAATGATACTTTCAAAACTATACTTTTGAACATGGAAAATGTATTATTTTATGGAGTCAAAACCTATGAACTCACCAACTTTATGTTGACGTATTTTTAAATTGCATGTGTTTTCATGAAGTTGATAACTATGATACGAGAAATGACGTTACACTGCCCGGTGTTTCTGCCGACGGCCGGGGTGTGACATTCATACCCCATAATCAATCTTTTAAACTGTTTTAAATGCTTTTAAAGGGGGGAATACAAGTTGAACATAATGATAATTGTGTAATTGTTTGTTATAAACATTTTCCCAAAGATTGCTTATGTCATTAATAAGTAGTCAAAACATTTCAAAAACTCTTTTAAAAGTTATGTTACTTTATAGTTTAACAAAACTCTATTTTTAAAGTACAAGCATAACTTAGTAGTAAAATGAGTCTTTTCAATAACAGTTCAAGTAGAATACTAGTAAACTATTAGGGGTATAGTTTAGAGGTTCAGTTCATACTAGATGCTAGAACATACTATAAAGAGAAACAGGGATGTAGATACAACACACGATAACAAAAAGAGAAACAGGGATGTAGATACAATACACGATAACATAAAGAGAAACAAGGAGATAGATACAATACATCAGAGAGACATACTATACACTATACACTATAACAGAACGAACATACTAAGATGCTATAGCATGAGAACACTACAAGATCTAATTATATCAATGAATCACTAACTCATTGTTCTTAACAAAAGGTGATAGTTAAATTGGGTATACATGATCATATAACTTTAATGTGAATTACACGGCTAGGAATTGTTTGCTGCAGTCGCGTTTGATTCCCAGAATCTCTTGACAAGGAGAGCGTATAGTATGGGTACTAGCCTTCACATTATGACCTTACTAAAACAAACATGTTTTAAGGTAATTAGTACTACAGGATGTCAATTCAAAAGACAACAGTGTACTTATAATTTCCCATTAGTTTCATTTTGTGATAGTTCCACTTGAAAGTTAATGCAAACTATTTTCGAGTCAAGATAGTTATAAAGTAGGGAAAACTTACATTTTACAAACGACACACAGAACAGTCGAGTCTAGTACATTCAGTAGAAAGGGATCTATAATGCTAACTTTATGATTCCTTAGTGTATGCATTCAGGGATATATATTAATCAGGTCCGAAAGGTAGTAGGATGTGTGCTTTCCGCTTCATTTCCTGTTCCTTGTTTGGTTGTGGGCTTAGAGCAGATACACCCAGCCTAATATATATCCGAGCTTAGCTATATATATGTTATGTATACACCAAGTAATCATAAGGGGTACCATGTATGGGTCAGGTCATAGGACACTAATTCAATGCACCATTTTCTAGTACAAAACATACTTTTCAAATGAAGAACTTTTGGAATACAAAACTAGAAACTTAACCAGTAAAGGGTTTAATCCATTTTATTAAACCAGTAAAACTTAAAGGACCTTCGGTGGTTAATTCTATAATACCTTAGTTTATACACCAGGGTTATATATAATTAATATCCGATAGGTAGTTGGATATGTGCCTTCTGCCTCATTCCCTGTTCCTCGTTTGGTTGTGGGTTTAGGGCAGATTCACACAATTAACTATATGTTCGATATTAGATTATATATAACTAGTATAAAGTATGTGATTATAGAAGGAACTACTGTGGTTCTCATTTTATTATAAAAAATAAGGGTTTTCTTAAAGGATCTTTTCATAAAATATAAAGGAACTATTAAAGTTAACTCCGTGAGTACCGAGTGCGTACGCAAGGGTTATATACAATGATGATCTAACAAACAATGGGATGTGTGTCTTCCGCCTCATTTCTTGTTCCTTGTTTGGTTGTGGGCTTAGGGCAGATACACACAACCGATTGTTTGTTTACTCTGGGTTTTATATAACTTGTATCCATTTAATACTCATAGAAAGGATTGTAGAGTCATTTTTACTTATCTTTCATCAAAGCAGGAAATATAGGATTTTCTGGAGGAACAGACAAACTTTTCTAAACAGAACTTACTACAACTTACTACAACTTTCTACAAACTTTCTTACTACTTAATACATCACTAAAATCTTATGAACTCACCAGCTTAAATGCTGATCTACGCTTTTAAAATAACTTGTATTCTCAGGAGACCAGTAGACAGGTTCGTGCACTGGGATTCAGAAGATGGAGCAGTATAGCTTCATGTCTTTTTGTTATTTGCTATGTATTCTATATTATGTGAATCACATACTTTGTAAACACTTTCTTCCTAATGAAATGGTTGTTTATTACTTTGCTTTCTATGATGCATGTCTTGTGATACTAAACATGACGTCCTCCGCCCCAGAACGTTTCCGTCGTTCCGGTTTTGGGGTGTGACAGATTGGTATCAGAGCATTGTTTATAGTGAACTAAGTATATCTACCGATAAAAGATATACAACTATAAATACAATGGGGCCGAGGGGCTCTGGATAAGAATATATTTTAAATATATAATGATACCTTATAAAAGTATACATACTTGCTTATACATATATACATACTAGAACAAGTATCACGAGACGAACAGAAAATAAGAAGTTAAAGGTTGAACACTATGGTCAAACCTGGACAGTTATGTAATCATAGGTAGGATCAATATAGCCTGATCAACTATATTCATTCAAGATGTGACCGACATATGTTTGGGAGTGATGTGGTGTTGGAACGGTCTTAAAACTTACCTAATACTAAGTCAAGAGAATACTAGATCAAGTACATTAGAGTTAGAATACTATAGGAGTATTCTATGATACTATAACGCGATAACAAGTTTAAAACATACCAAGTAGATTACATTAAAATACTATATGATTATTTTAGGCACCATATAAATAACTTATGTGATAACTTAAAAGACCCTTACGGATAGGTCTGTAATTTTACAATGTATACTTCCAAGGTTATATATAATTGAGAAATTATAGACTTAGAATTTGTGATCTAAGCTTCACTACCTGTTCCTTGTTTGGTTGTGGTTTTGGAGTAGGATCACTTATTTGAAGGTCTATTTAATCTTGAATTATATACAACTTGTATACCTTGTGAAATTATAGGAGGACTCTGTATGGATCACCACATAATGTTTCACTTAATCTCATAGATTCTTTAGTCACTTCCATTCTCACATGACAAGCCTAGGTAGATGTAACCACTTCCTCATAGTAGACAACAGAAGAGTCAGGAGGAAACGAGAACAAGTTCATGAGGAGCTTTCAAAGAAGGATCAACCGAAGTAACCAAAACGTCTTATGTGTCACACTAATAAATAATAATCTTGTTTAACCTAATGAGCGAGTGGAGACACTGCTCACATTATGTGTTAGGATTATTTTCTTACATGCAGCTGGTAACAGTTATTCAGGTAACATATACTCATTCGAGGATAGCCACTCCAAATTCATAAAGTTTATTAGGTATAGACTCTTTTATGAATTGTTTCCAGAACCCTATGGAAGTCAGGACCCGATACACCCAGAACTCGGATAACCTTCTCTTTTCAGCTTTCGGCTTGTGTCTATTGCTTTAGAATTATTCCATATCATCTTTGTATTCTTTTAGAAAAGATGCCTCCTCGCAGATCAAACAGACGCGCTACTCCGATAACTCCAACTCCACCGTCGCAATTCGATCCTGCTGCTCTTCAAGCAACGACATCCTCCACAGTGGCAACTGCTCTAGCTCACTTCGGTGAAAGTGGTACCCTCGGATCTGGTAGCGGCACCCACTTAACCAACCCCAGAGTTACTCATGGACACCCAAGGGAGTGTTCGTATAAAGACTTCATGAACTGCAAACCAAATTCCTTCGATGGGAATGGTGGAGTCATCGCTCTGATGCGATGGTTCGAGAAAACAGATCCGACCTTCGAAATCTGTTCATGCCTGGAAGGGAGCAAAGTGAAGTTTGCTGCCTGCACCTTCTCTGACAGAGCCCTGACATGGTGGAGCAGCCATGTAAAGTCACTGACCCTATCAGTGGCTAACTCAATAAGTTGGCAAACCTAAAAGAGTTGATGCTGGAAGAATACTGGCCGTTGGGCGAAGTTCAAAAGCTGGAACAAGAACTGTGGGAGCTTACTATGGTCGGCTCAGACATATTGGCCTACAGCAACCTAGCAGCTCTATGCTCGGGATGGTTACCCCGGAGAGCAAGAAGATAGAAAGATACATCTGGGGTCTATCTGCCCCAATCCAAGGAGATGTGTTGTCTTCTAACCCAGCCACATTTGATAGTGCTAAACGCCTGGCTCAATGACTCATCGACCACGGAGTCCGCCATGGTGTAGAAGTCCCTGTTCCCGAGCCATCGAGGGAAGAGGACTATAAACGGAAGTCAGGGAATAAGAGGAAGAAGAAGCGAACAACACAGGACACCCCACAGGAGGAACAAACGAGTACTATGTACGCCGCCACAACACCTGCTACTCCAGCACCTGCCACTCGATATGCTGGAACCCTCCCGAAGTGTGGAAAGTGCAACTATCACCACACCGGAGTATGTCGGGAAATGCAGTGTCTGAAATGCCACATAAAGGGACACACAGTCCGTTTCTGCAGGGCACCAGCTCAACCGATCTCCCAAGTCCCCGGAGTTGAAGAAAACCAAGCCTGCTATGGCTGTGGTCAGACTGGACACTACCAGGAGGACTGCCCGATAACAAAGAAATCAGGAGCGGATGGACGAATTCGGATGATCACCACAGGAGAATCGAATTCAGAGTCGCCATCGAGCAGCGGTACGTTTTCGAAATAGTAATAGCTTTGAAAATTAATTTATATTTATATAAGATTAAAACTTTGGGGATAACACTTAAAAGTAATTATAATAACTCACATAATGAAGTAGGTCAGTCTTCAAAAGAACTAAGAGATCCATTCTAAGAAACTATGATGGCTTAGTATGTACGTTAGGGTTGTGCATAGCTAAGATTTTGCAGACTCAGAGTGAGTGATTCCGCTTTAATTCCTGTTCCTTGTTTGGGTTTGGATTTGAGGCAGAGTTACTCAGTCGACCATCTAATTCATCTTAATTATTCATAACTTGTATATTCAAGGCGATCGTAGTGGTACCAAGGAGGATCGTAGTTTAAGTATCGATACTAGATAACAAAGCACTTTCGCAGTATGTACGCACACATCGCGGTATGATACATAGAAGTGTTAACAACAAGAGGAAAACAAAAAGCACTAGAACATTTACAAAGAGTACATTTTCGAGCACACTAGGGAAGTACATCATCGTATAACATACATTTCTTTCAAATCGGCCGAACTTTGTTCAGTAAAGAGTCTGTTTCTATCATTCATCATGAGTTGGCGTGGTCTTCAACATACTAAGTTCATATGTTTCTAATCGCCTCGACCGTCAAGTTCACGAAACCTTCGTCATTCGTAACGACAGTCCGCCCTAAAGCACAGTTTTGTCTTTCGTATTCTAAACCCCGAAGTAATCGTGCGAAGAGTACTTTGTCCTCCGAAGCCTTGCCGTCGTATGTCCGTAGACCTTTCCGAAATACCACTCGTCCAGCAGACCAAGTTCAATTATAGAGGCTAAGGACGAATACAGCCCACCTATCACTATTAAGTGTATACACGATAGTAGTATATGATTATGACTACGCAGATCTAGTATGTGTGTTTCCGCCCTATCTCATGTTCCTTGTTTGGTTGTGGACCTGGGGCAGAGTCGCACATCCGACTGTCTAACTAATCCTAATTATATACAACTTGTATACACGAGATAATTATAGATGGACCGAGTATGAATCCTATCATGAACAGTAAGGAAAAGCTGCAGATCTACGAGTAGGTATTCTGCCAATCAGAGTAGAGCACAACCCTAGTAGTACTGCTAAGAAAGCTAATTTTGGGACGAAATTCCATCTAACGGGGGGATGATGTGACAACCCGAAATTTTTTGCCTTGTAAGTTCAGCCATTCAATTCAACCATGAGTCAGACTCATTTCTAATGACTTATAGCCTTGTTAAGGGTCATTCTAAGGAGTTTTAACCAAGTACACTTAAGGATTAAGTGTATGAATGGGTCAACTAAAGTTCCAAACCATCAAACAAGCCATAAACCCTCAAATGAGGAGTTTACGGCCAGGACCCACGAGTTTACGGCCGTAAACTCATGGTGGCCGTAAACTCCGGCCTATAAGTATGAAGCTTGGGCCATTTTCTTCACTTTTTCCATTTCCAAGGTTTGGAACTCGAAAACTCTCTCAAGTATCATAGGATTTTGCTTTAAAACCCTCAAATTGTAAGTGATTCCTTCCATCTATGTGTTAATACTTCTCATATCCATGAACCACCATTGATTTCATCCATGGATTTCATCTTTGAGTCTAGATCTTCAAAGATTCTCAAGAACATCAAGAACACTTCGGTGTTTTGGGCCGAAAACACCCTCCTTTTCCTTCAAATCGTAAGTATCTACCCCCTATACTTGTTATCTAGTTAAGACTCATAATGCTAGCCTTGAAATCAAGCTTTTCCCAAGAACATGAGGTGTTTACAGCCAAGAGCATCTCCCTTGGCCTTAAACCCTAGTTTGTAGTGCATTTGGAACTTAAACACTTCCTAAGGCATGGACAAGAACCTAGAACCCTTCCTCAATGCTTGAAAGCCCTTCAAAACACCCATATGCAAAAAGTAGCATGAGTTTACGGCCGTAAACTCTTGAGGCCGTAAACTCATTGGCCGAAATCACTTAGGGCCGTGAACACATGGCCGTGAACTCCCTTGGTCATGCCATTTTGGGCGTAAACTCCTCTTTGTGGCCGTACACTCCCCTTTGGTCAACCACATGTGATTCTAACACTTAGTTCAAGTGTTTCCTAGTGCCTAAGGGTGTTTCGTTACATATAGTTGCTTATAAACACTATATTCATGCCAATATATGTCATTATAGGTCATTTAGGACTTGTAGTCCTTGCAATATGTAACTTAATGTATTTGTTTATTAGTTAGCTAAAGATAACTAGAACTCCTAAAAGCACGAAGCTAGCAGCATTCGAGCATTGAGTAACCATACCAAACATATCGTATTCAGGCCATCACATTACTGACTAATCAGCTCTAGCATATAATCCAATAAGCACATATAATAGGCACGTAAGGCATCTTGCTAGATCCTTTAGTCCAAATCTAGCATGCAGTTCTCATACATATACACTAGGTATATAAGGCATCCTTCCTAGATCCTTAGCCCTAATCTTGCATGCAATTCTCATACATATACAATAGGCATATAAGGCATCCTTCCTAGATCCTTAGCCCTAATCTAGCATGTAGTTCTAATAATCATATCATATCATAACATAACATGTATGGGTATCTTGGGGAAAACTTACTTGAGCTCGGCCGGTCGCGCACATCACACATCGTGTTGTTTTTCAAAGTTCTTTTCTATTTTCAAACACCCTTTTTATTTTAAATTTTGGAAAAACTATTCTTTGTAAAAATATTTCAAACCATCGATTTTAGTCTAGACACCCCCTAAGGCGTGTCCGAATCCCTCAAACCAAGGCTCTGATACCAACTTGTAACATCCCAATTTTCAAGGCCAACAATTTCATTTTTGATATAACAATTTAGAAAACATTTATAAGAAAACATAAGTTAGTCATATAATTTCATAAACCATAATCTCATGTCTCAAAATCATATCATAAAAACAGTAACAATGTTAGAGTACAGTCCCAAGAAATCTCATAGTGCGGAAATCCTGTGTGGGTGTGATGTGCCGCTACCGCACCGGCTCCTTCCCATTCGATGAAGAGGCACCTGAAGCAAAACTGAAAACTCTAAGCATGAAGCTTAATGAGTTCCCCCATCATACCACATATTATACAATCACATGACATTTATACTGCCAGACATATCTGGGTGCCCGACCTACCCCTTCGGTCCTCTCGACCGGTGACTTTGCCTAGCATATTTGGGTGCTGGCCTACCCCTTCGGTCCTCTCTAAACTACCCCTTTGGCCCTATCGGCCGGTAACTTGGGGACTATCTCCCCTTACTACTAAGATCACATAACATCATAAAATGATAACACATAAACATATCAAGTAGCAGTAAACACAGACAATTATCACAAAGACCATTGTCCAACATACACTTCTACTGGTGGGCCGACATTGTGGCCGTAGACCCACTGCTAATAGAAGGTAACTCACCTCGATGTCGTAAAGCGTCTGAACTGAACTTGTTGTCGGAAATCAACCCCTCTCGGATCCTACACAAAACAATCTTCCTTAATCACCACTTCCTGTTCAACTTAGGTCAAAGTCAAAGTCAAGGTCAACACCTTGGTCGAAGTTAACATCCAGTTGACTCGACTCGCCGAGTTGGTCCACCAACTCGTCAAGTCCTTATTCTTTCAAAATGATACAACCCCCCGACTCTACTCGTCGAGTCTAGCAAGAACTCGACGAGTTCACCTTCAACCATAACATCGGGACCATCCTCAACCGACTCGCCGAGTTCATCTTCATCATATTAATGTGTCCAGTCTATTAATCGCCGAGTTCTATGAACAACTCGTCGAGTCCGTCTTTAAGGGTTGGGAGATTGACTTGGACTCGCCGAGTTTGTTCATATACTCGCCGAGTCCCATAATTTCATGGTCCATAATCACTTCCATCTTGTTAAGTCCCCTTCTAGACTCAACCAGATTCCTCTGAAACAGAAAAGGTTGGGGAACCAATACCCGACTCGCCGAGTCCCATGAATGACTTGTCGAGTCCCCTAATGTCCATGCCCATAAACTTGATTTCTGTTGATCTTATTACATCCAAAGGGTAGATCTGACCTCCTAGGGTCGATATAACACGTAAGGTCGTGAACTTTATGTCCATGCATAGGTCTTTAAGCTCAAAAGACCCAAAAATGAGGTCTACAAGATGCATGGGGCTCTCATGGCCATAAAGTTGGCACCTTTATGCCATGAGAACCCTCCAAGGTTCAATATCTGAAGTCATTACTCTACATTACACTTTAAACCCGAAATGGCTTAGAAATACCCCAAAGATGACAAGATCCAAGCCCTAAGGTAGATCTAACAAATAAGAAGTCAAGGTTGGAGCTTTTTACCTCCAACAAGCTGGAAATGCAACCAAATCTCTGGATCTACTGACTTCCTCTTGAATCTCCAAGTCTTTCCTTCCTTCTTCAATACTTCAAATCATAAAGAATGGCACAAATAGCTCAAGAACACCCAAAGGTCGATTAGGGTTTCGTGAATAGGGTTTGGAGGTGATCGAGGCTGGGGTGGAGGCCTCATAAAGTGTTTAAATAGGGTGCAAACCCTCAAATTTAGGGTTTCACTCAGACAGCTCCTACTCGCCGAATCGGTCTCCCGACTCGTCGAGTAGCTCACTTAACCCCCCGATCCAAAGTCGAACCTACTCGACGATTTGGTCCTCCAACTCGCCAAGTCCCGGTGTAAAACATGAAGTTTTGCTTGAATTTAGATACGTACCAGGAATCCGTGTGTTACATCAGTACACCTAAGGCTCAAGTGAAAGAGAAAGGTAATAAAGTGGAAGATGAGTTATATGAAGAAGTTGAGATAATTGGTGAAGATATGGTGGAGAGTTAAAGGAAAAATTATTGGTCAAAATTGAGTTAGAAAAGGAAAATTTTAATGAAAATGAAAAGAATAGTACAAAGGTGAAAGGAAAAAACGAAGGGGTGAAGCGCAAACATGATGAAAATGTTACTATAAAGAAGAAGGAAAATTCGAAGAAAGCATACATTTGAAGGATTCAAGCATACAAGTGCAAGCGGACAGAGCAAAAGGAAAAAAAGGAGATCCAACCGCAACAACGTTGAGTGGGAAGGAGTTCGGCTCATGTGTCCTCAAAAAGAAGCGTTTCTCGGGAGGCAACCCGATTTTTAAGAGTTTCCATTTTATTTCTTTTTTGTTTTTAGTTCTGTTTTTGTTTTAGTCTTTATTTTTAGTTTAACCAAATTATCATGTGTTTCTCTAGTCTTCTAATCTTATCTTGTATAATTGAATAGGAGTGAAGCAATGAAGGAGCGTAATGGATAAATAAGTTGTGAGATTTTTTAAGAGCATGTTTTTGTTGGAGCGATATCTTGGCCACCTCGATGATTCTGTTTTGATTATATGTCAGGCCCGTTCAGAACTAAATTAATGTGTTCAATTATGTTATATGTCAGACGAATCGGAAATCGGGAAACAAATTGCAGGACAATAAGTATGACTATGTTCCATGTATTTGTTCCATAGATATCTTGAGAACAGAGGAGTATATGATCCCTTATCTGAAGGACCCGTCACTGACTAGGTCAGAGTTCGACAACGGCTTTTGAAAACTTACAATTGTTAAGTCGGATCCAGGAGTCGCATTGGCAGCTATAGTTATTAGACTTATCCAAGTGCGATACTGTTGGATTTGGTGTCTAAGCCCATAACGATAACTAGGATGTACTTCACCCGATTGTAGCATGGTCCTTTTGGGTTGCCTTCACCAGTGCAATTGTATAGGATGGACTTTTGAGAATAAGGTTATTTATGATTTATTAATATATTACAAGTATAATATATTAATATGAAATCTTATTATTTAATTAGTATTGATCAATAATTAATTTGGAACTAATTTTGTGATCAAAAGAGACAAATTAAATATATGGGGATTGATTGTGTAAATCAATGATTCTAATAGTGTGGGCTAATGATCCATGGTTATTTACGATGGGCTAAACCAATGAGATAATCCATGGATAGTCCATGGAGGTTAACCCATGGATCCTAAGTAATATGAAAGGTCATTAGGGTTTACAAAGTGTAACCCTAGCATTTGTCACACTATAAATAAACCCCCCTAGAGCCAAAATCGGTTGCCACAACATTCTTGGAGAGTGATATTGATTTTGTGCAAGTAACTTATTCTCTCAAGACTCCTCCTACATATTGGTGTTTGTGAACCATTAGAGGAATCACACTTGGGGTGCTCAAGCTTTCAAAGGTCAAGAACTACAAGTCCTTCTAAGAGGTAAGTCATCTAACTAGTTGTATTGTTCATTTGACAATTTGTATGCTAGTTAGGAGAATGCTTTGAAAAAATTGAAAAGGCATGTATAATTAGAGAGAACATAGATCCAAAGCTTTTAGGGTTGCATGTGCACCATAGGAGTGTTATAGTGCTCAAAACCCAAGAGTGGTATCAGAGCCTAGGATTGTTTTCTATTATACTTGATGCTTGTTATTTTTCGAAGTTGAAAAAAATTGATTTTTTGCCTCTGACTGATGAACTCGCCGAGTCCACTGGCTGACTCGACGAGTTCAGTCAGTAACATGGCAACGCGATGAGTCAGTTAATACACTCGACGAGTTCATGGCCCTATGTGCAGAATTTCGTGTTTTCTTGGCCTAGATTGGATTGGGAACACTACCACAAACTGTTTTGGATCATTAAAATGTTTTTTCTGATTTGGTAGTGCTTGTACTCATCCAACCACAAGATAATTTTCAAAGTTTTGAGAAAATTGTTGTTTTATGTGATAAACAAAGTTGCTTGTAAATTGTTGACATGGAATTATCTTGTTTATGAGTTTAGTTAGATCAATCATGAATTATGTGATATTTTAGTTGTTAGAAAATTGATCTAAATGAATTTTAATAACCTCCATAACTTGTCCTCAAGTTATGGAAAATGAAAGGTCTCATCTTTAAAATTGCATTAAACTCATAAGTTATGAATACCAAGAGTTTTGACAAGTTTCAAAAACTTGCCCTCAAGTTTTGCAATTTGTAAAGTCTCACTAATGTAACTTTAATTCCAAACCCTAGAGTTTTAAAAGTTAAAATTCAACCATTATACTTTATAATATTATAAGTTTAATAGTATATATATATATATATATATATATATATATATATATAAGACAAATAAGTCTTACCGTTAGTAGGCCTCATTCACGAATTCGGTCTATAAGGGGGGTATAAGGTTACTGCCTATAAAATGGTGGTTTAATAGGTGTCCACTCTCACCCACCGCTTCCTTGACTGGTGAAGGGTCATTAGCCGAACGGTTAGGACAGGACATTAATTCTCGTTAAAAGTATAATGATAAATACAAAGTAACTAAACTTTTATTAAATTCTCAATCTTAGTTACTTTAGGAAAATGTGAAAATGGTGCTAATCCATGAAATTACACATTGCACCTTGTTAAGTAGTTAGTGGAGCGTGTGTGGTTAACCGGCACACTAATCTGGGACTGACAATGTGTGGCAAAGGGTAACTTGATGTTAATCATAGATCAATAGAGCGTGTGTGGTTAACTGGCACGTTGATTAGGTGATTTGTAACGTTGGGTGTACCAAGATAATTTACATGGTTATTCACACCTTGTTTGTGATCCTCGGCATCCCAGTCACAAAGATGAAGGGCACAATCGAGATTTATACATGCCATTGAAAAGTTCAAAGAATCTCAAAGGATCTAGGAATTTCAATCCAATTAAAAGTTAATAATCTATTTCGTTTCTCATGGTGGAAATTGGTAAACGTCATTTACCTACCTTCAAATATTTTACAATTGGATTACCCCATCCCTTTTCGCAATTGTAGAATATTGTGTTGGGTCCTAGCCTTAATATTTCATTTGGGTGTAATATTAAGGATTATCATCTAATCTAAACTTTGTTCTTCATCTTTTTTAGATGTCTATCCTAAACAATGCTTCCAACCCAATCCCTTCAGGCTCTTTCTCCCTCATGAACCTATGTGGGAGGGTCATTTTCGATGGCTCGAACTTCAATGACTGAATTCAAAACATCTGAATGGCTATTCGCTATGAGGACAAAGAATATGTCCTAGATAAAGTGCTTAAGGAGATTGATGTCACCACTGCTAGTCCGGAACAAATCGCTGAACATACTGCTCATGAGAGGGATGTGACAAAGGTGTCGTGTCTAATGATTGCTACCATGACTATTGAGCTGCAGAAGTCCTATGAGGACTACTATCCTTTTGAAATGTATCAAGATTTGATGGAGAGATACCATCAAAGTGCTCGGCAGGAGAGGAATGAGATCATTGCCTCCATGATCGCAACCAAAATGAAGGATGGTGAACCCATCACGGCCCACTTGCAAAAGATGCAGAGATTTATGGACCGCTTGCTTAAACTGAATGTCAATTTTGATGAAGAGTTGGCCATAGATATTATTCTACACTCTTTGCCTTCTTGTTATGATCAGTTTCGTATGACCTATCATATGAACAAGGAGGAGGTCACTCTTAGCAAGCTTCAAGGCCTTTTAAGAACTGTAGAAAGCAACTTGAAAGGCAAGTCGGTTGAGTCTACTCCTACTACTACTTCTGCCCTTGTTCTGGCAATTGGACATGGGAAGGGAAAGAAGAGAAAGGCTCCCTCCACGAGCCGTAAGGGAAAGTCTCTTGATGGATCCTCTTCAAGTGGGATCAAAGTCAGTTTTGCTAATCCTTCTTCCAATCCAAAGGATGCAGAGTGCTTCCACTGTTATGAAAATGGGCACTGGAAACGAAGCTACCCCAAGTACTTGCAGGATATAAAGGATGGCAAGATCAAGCCCTCCTTTGCAGGTATTTACACTATTCAATCTAATAACTCATAACATGCTAATTCTTGGGTCCTTGATACAGGTTATGGTATTCACATTTGTTCTTATTTGCAGGGACTAAAAAGAAGTAGGGATGTGGAGCACGGGAAGATAAACTTAATCATGGGAAATAGGAAAGTGTCGTCTGTGACCAAGATTGGATTTTATTCTTTATTGCTTAGTAATGGTTTAAGTTTAGCTTTTAATAATCGTTGTTACTCGGTCGATATGGCGAGAAATATTATTTCCTTTCACAGTTTGTATAAACAAGGTTTTACCTTTTCTTTCAATAATGAAAATGGTGGTATTTATGCTTATTGTAATGGTTTTTTTATTTTGAAGCATTACCTTGCAATGGTATATATGGCACTGTGATGGTTGTAGATAACTTAGGAAATAATGTGTTGAATATTGATTCGTCCAATGATTTGGACAAGGCATGCTTGTGGCATTGTCGTCTTGGACATGTCAACAAGAAGCGCATAGCCAAACTCGAAAAGGGTGGAGTCTTGGAGTCGTTCGACTTGAAGTCAGATGACACTTGTGAATCTTGTTTACTTGGAAAGATGACAAAGTCACCCTTCACTGGTACTTGTGAAACGGGTGAAGGTCTGTTGGATCTCATACACACTAATGTGTGTAGACCATTCGAAACCGCCACAAGGGATGCTAACCGCTTCTATGTGACTTTCACTGATGATTACAGTAGGTATGGCTATATCTACTTAATCAAGCATAAGTCAGAAACGTTTGAAAATTTCAAGGAGTTTAAGCAAGAAGTGGAGAAGCAACTGGGCAGGAAAATAAATATGGTACGATCCGATCGAGGAGGAGAGTATCTTAGTATTGAGCTCCTAGACTATCTTAAGGAATGTGGAATTGTTTCATAGTTGACGCCAACTAGGACACCACAGATTAATGGTGTGGCTGATAGGCGCAACCGAACCTTGCTAGACGTGGTTCGTTCCATGATGAGTCGAGCTTCATTACCTATCTCATTCTCGGGGTACGCCTTAGAGACTTCCGCCCATATCCTTAATCTAGTCTCTACCAAAAAGGTTTCCAAAACACCTGATGAGATGTGGACAGGGAAAGTTCCGACATTAGACCACATCAAAGTTTGGGGTTGCGAGGCTTTCGTGAGACGCGAGACTCATAACAAGCTCGAAGCTCGGAGTGAGCGATGTATTTTTGTGACATCCGCTATTTTATCGGCCAGAAAAGACCGATTTAATTTTATGCTTTTTAAAATAAAGTCAGAGAAATCATTTTAAAAGATGTTGCGGAATTGGTCCCCAAAACAAAACATGATAAAAGTTTCTCAAAACCTTTCTTTAAGAAATATATAATTTCATTTCATATCAAAACCTCGGGATGTCATGTTCCGATACAGATCAAAAGCATAAACAAGACATTATAAGCCTTTCAACAGTTATTTAAAATTACTGGCCTATAATCCAAAAATCTCTCATCATCCTCCCACTATGCTCGGGGTCCACTACCTATAGCATAAAAAGCTGAGTCGGTCAGGCTTGGGAGCCTGGTGAGCATATAGGGTTTTCAACCCACAATAATAATAAAGTTATTAAGTTCATCAATCAACAATAACCCTGATTACCTATTCCCGTTATCCTCACTTTACATCCCTAAACACCTATCACAAGGGACCTAGCCTAAGGATTTTTATCGGGGCGACAACACTGATTTGGAGGTTTCCCAACAATTTATGTCAAATAAGGCAACCATGTGGGGGATGGAGTACAACAAATGAACACCCAAGCTCATTAACACCTACAGGTTGCGAGCCTGCCAGCGTTCCACTGGACTGTCTAGAAAAGTCCGTGGTCGTCATCCATACTCCGCTAGATGACTGGATCACTATCACATCGAGGCCTCTCATCATTTTATTTCATCACACATCAACTATCTACCCACGTTTTACCCAACATATTTGTAGATAAAAATACATATACAGTTTAAAACTTGTATAAAACATCTATTCAACAGTCACCTCAATTAAACAATTAATATAATTACACATAGCACATATTTTATAGAAAATACTCCATATATAGGTGTAAGATGAAGGTGACTACACACTCACATGATTTAATGATAATCGGGCAGCACTTCGTTTCCTAAAACGATCGTTTCTAATAAAACCGGGAGTTTTATTGAGAAACCGGGCTCTGCGAAGGTTGGGCTTCAAAACCGAAAAGATAAATTTCTCGGGCTTCTCGGGCACTTCGGGGCGTATTTCGGGTGTTTGGTATGATACCGGGGCTTTGGGGGAAGTTGAAATGAAAGAAATATTGAAAAAGTGGTTAAAAATGACAAGTTTCCAAAATATACCCGGGAGGTCTCGCACCCTTCTATTTATAGGGGCGAGGCTCCTGATCCAAGGGCTGAGAAGTCTCCACGCGTCAGCAGATCCGAAGAGGGAGCACATGGCTCACACGTGCGAGGGTCCTGGTGTCGCCTCCTGATTGGACCGAGGTCTATGGTGCGAGGGTTCGGTAGTGGCACTTGGTGCGAAGCTCGGACACCTCATAAGAAGGCACGCGTCGGATCGCTACTGGGCCGCACTTCGGATGCGAGGTCAGGCGACATGCCTCGCCAGGTCGCCTCGGTGAGTCGGCAGTTTCGGACACGTGGCGTGCATGCAGCGACAGTGACGTGGCCGAAGTCCCTCCATGCGAAATTTCTCGGATTTGGCATTTTTTCTCGATTTTTGTGCAAAAATTTCTAAAATCCATAACTTTCGCATACGAACTCCGTTTTGACGTTCTTTATATGCACGCGTAAGTAAAATTACGCTCTACAACGTTCGTTTAGACTTCGGTTGCTAATTTTGACTTTAATTTTTATATTATTATTTTTAACAGACCGGGACAGGAAATCCGTTAAAAATTCATAACTTCTTCATCCGACGTCCGTTTTCGTCTGTCTTTTTACCGTTGTACTACTATTGACGAGACCTTCGATTCTCGTTTAGGTTGTGTCGGCTAAAAATCACTCGATCTAAAATTCGAGTTTTTAGCTGTCTACTGCTAAGCTGAAACTTAGAAAAATCATAACTTCCTCATACGAAGTCAGATTTGGGCGTTCTTTTTATACATACTCTCGGTTTAACGAACACTACGACTTTCATTTAGATCACTACGGCTAAAAAGTAATTTATCAAAAACTCACTTTTTACGACATTCAGCACCGTGCCGGTTTTGTCACGAAACTTCGACAGGTCATAACTTATTCGTTATAACTCGGATATCGGTATTCTTTATATATCCGTAATCCTTATCATGCCCACTACAACTTTCTTAATAGATATCGGCTTTATCTAATATTTATTTTTGACGCTCATTTTTATTCTTAATTAATTAAACCGTAATAATTAAGCATAAAACACATAATTTTCACATAATATTCACATAATTCCTTTTCATTTCTTCAAAATGAGTTAAAAAGGTTAACCTACACTATAACGTCAATATTAATGCCTAGCCTAGAAACACGGGCGTTATAATTCTCTCCCCCTTAGGATGATTCCGTCCCCTGAATCACACATCAGCAAACAAATTGTCACACCCCAAAACCGGAACGGCGGAATCGTTCGGGGGTGGAGTACGTCATGTTTAGTATCACAAGATATGTATACAGTAAGCAAGTAATGAACAACCATTTCATTTAGAAAGAAATTGTTTACAATGTGTGTGTTCACAAAACATAGAATTCATAAACAAATAACAAAACAAGACTTGAAGCTATAACGCTCCATCTTCTGAATTCCCAGCACAAGTACCTGTCTAATAGGCTGGTGAGTTCATAAGATTTCAGTGATGTGAGTAAGTTGTAAAATGTTGTTGAAAATGTAGTTGTAGTAAATTCTGTTTAGAAAAGTTTGCATGTTCCCCCAGAAAATCCTATATTTCCTGCTTTAATGAAAGATAAGTAAAAATAACTCAACAATCCTTTCTATGTGTATTAAATGGATACAAGTTATATAAAATGCAGAGTAAACAAACAATCGGTTGTGTGTGTGTGCCCTAAGCCTACAACCAAACAAGGAACAGGAAATGAGGCGGAAGACACACATCCCATTGGTTGTTAGATCATCATTGTATATAACCCCTGCATATTCACTCGGTACTCACAGAGTTAATTGTAATAGTTCCTTTATATTTGATGAAAAGATCCTTTAAGAAAACCCTTATTTCTTATTATAAAATGATAACCACAGTAGTTCCTTCTATAATCACTTAGTTTATACTAGTTATATATAAAATCTAATATCGAACAGATAGCTAACTGTGTGAATCTGCCCTAAGCCCACAACCAAACAAGGAACAGGAAATAATGCGGAAAGCACACATCCAACTACCCATCAGATATTAATTATATATAACCTTGGTGTATAAACTAAGGTATTATAGAATTAACCACCTAAGGTCCTTTAAGTTTTACTGGTTTAATAAAATGGATTAAACCCTTTACTGGTTAAGTTTCTAGTTTTGTATACCAAATGTTCTGATTTGGAAAGTATGTTTTGTACTAGAAAACTATGCATTGACTCTGTGTCTTATGACTTGACCCATACCTGGTACCCTTATGATGTCTTAATGTATACTAAGCATATATATATCTAGAATCGAATAGGAAATAGACTTGGTGAATTCGTTCCAAGCCCACAACCAAACAAGGAACAGGAAATGAAGCGGAGAGCACACATCCTATTACATGTCGGATCCTGTTGGTATATATATATATATATCCTTTGATGTATACATTAAGAAATCATAAGGTTAGCATTATGGTCCTTTCTATTAAACGTAGCCTTCTACCAAGGCATCTACTGTTTTGTGCTAGACTCGACTACTCTGTTTGTCGTTTGTAAAAATGTAAGTTTTCCCTAGTTTATAACTATCTTAACTCGAAAATAGTTTGCGTTTGTCTTTCAAGTGGTACTGTCACTTTATGAAAGTAATGGGAAATGTAAGTACACAGTTGTCGTTTATAATGACATGCGGATGTACTGATGACCTAAAACATGTTTGTTTTATTATGGTCATAATGTGAAGGCTAGTACCCCTACTATACGTTCTCCCTGTCTAGAGATTAAGGGAACCAAACGCGACCTCTTCAAATTCTTGCAAGCCGTGTAATTCACATTGAAATTATATGATCATGTATACCCAATATAACTATCACCTTTTGGTTAAAACAATTAATTAGTGATTCGTTGGTATAAATAGATCCTGTATGTTCTCATGCTATAGCAACATAGTTTGTTTTTTATGTATGGTATTGTTTGTTTCTCATCATAGTATTCTCTCTCTCTGTATGTTATTGTTTGTTTCTCATAATAGTATTCTCTCTCTGTATGTTATTGACTCTTTGTATGCTTCATTGTACTAGAAGTAATGAATATCATCCTCCTAAACTATACCTATTATAGTATACTAATGTTTTACTTGAACTGTTATTGAAAAGACTCGTTTATCTACTAAGTTATGCTTGTACTTTAAAAACGGAGTTTTGTATAACTATAAAGTAACATGACTTTAAAAGAGTTTTTGAAATGTTTTGACAACTTATAAATGACATAAGTAACATTTTGAAAGATGTTTATAACGAACAGTTACACAATTATCATTGTGTTCAACTTGTATTCCCCCCCTTAAAACATTTATAACAGTTAAAAGATTCATTACGGGGTATGAACTCACCTGATGTGGGTGATTCAACGAATATGTGTGTAAGGATGAGAAGTTCCACAAATGAAGTCCTGAGACTTAACGAGTCCTAAATGACATATAATGACACATATTGACATAAATATAGTGTTTAGAAGCAATCAAATGCAAGAAAACACCTCACGGGACTAGGAAACACTTTGGCCAAGTGTTGGAATCACATGTGATTCAAACTAAGGGTGTGTACAACCACTTTGAGGAGTGTGCGGCCATGGGTGTGCGGCCGCACACTCATGGTAAAGGGTGCACAAAACGTTTTCCATATGGTAGGGAGGCTTGTAGGACCGATGCCCATCAAGTGTTGAAGCTAGAAAGGCACTTTGGAGGCCCTAAAGCACTAAACAAAGGGGTGTACGGCCACATGGAGTGTGTGCGGCCACACACTCCTTGATGAACATGTTTTGGACGTTTTATAAGGCTCTTATCTAGTAAATAACAAGCTTGGGGGATGGTATTTACAGTATACAAGCCTTTAGGGGTGTTTTGATGGTGGTTGAGGGATGTTTGAGGGGTGTACGGCCACATGAGTGTGTGCGGCCGCACACTCATATGTTCTTGAGTTCTGGGTAGTTTCAAGTATTTAATCTCTTGTTCTTATCAAGTTCTAAGCTTAACGAAAGAGTACTTACGATCCGGAGGCTCGAGAAGGTCCAAAATCCCCAAGAACAAGTGTGTGTTCTTGGTGAAATGGATGAAGATTTGAAGATCTAGCCAAAACACGATTTCAAATGGATGAAATCAAAGGTTGAAACTAGTTTATGAAGATTAACAACAAACCAAAGGAAGAACACTTACATTCTTGAAGATTTAGGCTGAAAATCGGATGGTAGTTGAGAGCAAAATCGAGTTCTAGGCTTGGGAGAGTGAAAAGAGGTTAAAGGAGGCTGAGTCTACCCTTTGTACACATGTGTGTGCTGCTAGGAGAGGGGTGTGCAGCCGCACACCCATGTGTGCGGCCGTACACTCCTTGTGTTGGAGTGTAAGGCCCGGTTTTGATGCTAGAAGTGTACGCGATCCATTCCTATGTTCAATGCTTGAATGAACTAACCTTTGGACCTTTAAATGGACTCTAAACAAGGATAAATGATAGCAGAAATGAGTTTGACACTCAGTCGAGTTGGCTGGCGGAGCTTTACCAGGCAAAATTTTAAAATTTTTCGGGTTGTCACATCATCCCCCCGTTAGATGGAATTTCGTCCCGAAATTAGCGTTCTTAGCCGTACGACTGGGGTTGCGCTCTTCTGATTTGCAGAATACCCACTCGTAGTCCTGGCAACTTTGCCCTAATGTCCATGATAGGATTCATACCCGGTCCATCCATCATTACCTCATGTATACTAGTCGTATATAATTAGTATTAGTAAGACGGTCGGATGTGCGATTCTGCCACAGGTCCACAACCAAACAAGGAACAGGAAATAGGGCGGAAACACACATACTAAATCTGCGTAATCATAACCATATACCACCCTTGCGTATACACTGAATAGTGATAAGTGGGCTGTATTCGACCATTGCCTCTTTGCTCGAACTTGGCCTGATGGACGAGTGGTATTTCATGACGGAACTGCGGACATTCAACGATAAGGCTTCGGAGGACAAAGTACTCTTCACACAAGTACTTCAGGGTTTAGAATACGAAAGATGAAATTGAGGTTTATGTCGGATTTTCGATATAAATGACGAAAGTTTCAAGAACTTGCCGATCGAGGCGATAGAAACATATGAACTTAGTATGGTGAGGACCACGCCAACTCATGAGGAATGAAAGTAACAGACTCTTTACTGGACAACGTTTTGATCAAATGAAAGAAACGTCGGTTAAACAATGATGTAGCCCTAGTGTGTTCAATAATGTACTCCTAGTGTTTTCGACAATGTACTCTTGGTAAATGATCCAGGGCTTTCTGTTTTCCCTTTGATGTTAACACTCCTACGTATCGTACCGCTATGTGCGCATACATATAAATGGAAGTGCTTTGATGACTGGCGATGATACTTTATATCATGATCCTCCCTGGTACCACTACGATCGCCTGTCATATACAAGTTATTAATATTTAAGGTGAATAGGACAGTCGACTGAGCAACTCTGCCTCAAATCCTCAACCAACCAAGGAACAGGGATTTAAGCGGAATTACTCACTCTAAGTAGGCAACATCTTAGTTATGCACAACCCTGATGTATATGCTAAGCCATCATAGCTTCTCTAAACCGATCTTTTAGTTTTCTTGAATACTGTGATCTATTTGAATATGTGAGTTATTATAATTACTTTTTAAGTGTTTTCCCCAAGTTTTAATATTATATGAATATAAATTAATTTTCAATGTAATTACTATTTCGAAAACGTACCGCTGCTCGTCGAGCTCTCCGGGGTAGATTCTCCTGCGGTGATCATCAGAATGCGTCCATCCGCTCCTGAGTTCTTTGCTATCGGGCAGTCCCTCTGTTTGTGTCCAGTCTCACCACAGCCATAACATGCTTGGTTTTCTTCAGCTCCGGGGACTAGGGAGATCGGCTGAGCCGGTACCCTGCAGAAACGGACTGTGTGTCCCTTTCTGTGGCAGTTCTGACACTGCATTTCCCGACATACTCCGGTGTGGTGAAAGTTGCGCTTTCGACACTTCGAAAGGTTTCCAGCATATCCACTGGCAGGTGCTGGAGCAGTAGGCGTTGTAGCGGCATACATAGTACTCGTTCGTTGCTCTTGCGGGGTGTCCTGTGTTGTTCGCTTCTTCTTCCTCTTGTTCCTTGACTTCTGATTATAGTCCTCTTCCCGCAGTGGCTCGGGAATAGGGACTTTTACACCATGACGGACTCCGTGGTCGATGAGTCGTTGAGCCAGGTGTTTAGCACTATCGAATGTGGCTGGGTTAGAAGACAACACATTTCCTTGGGTCGGAGCGGTCAGACCCCAAATGTATCTTTCTATCTTCTTGCTCTCCGGGGTAACCATCCCAGGGCATAGAGCTGCTAGCTCGCTGAACCGGTCAGTGTAGGTCACTATGTCTGAACCGACCATAGTGAGCTCCCATAGTTCTTGTTCCAGCTTTTGTACTTCGCCCCTCGGGCAATATTCTTCCAACATTAACTCTTTTAGGTTCTCCCAACCTATTGAGTTAGCCACTGATAGGGTCAGTGACTTAACCTGGCTGTTCCACCATGTTAGGGCTTTCTTAAAGAAGGTGCAGGCAGCAACTTCACTTTGCTTCCTTATGGGCACGAACAGATTTCGAAGATCGACTCTGTTTTCTCGAACCATTGTGAGAGGGCAATGACTCCGCCAGTCCCATTAAAGGACAATGGATGGGATTTGGTGAAGTCCTTGTAGGAGAACTCTCTTAAGCGCACGGGGACCTCACCTTGAGCAGAATCAGTAGGTGTTCCACCTCCACTGGTACTGGTGGAGTGATATTGAGCCATGGCTGTTGCCACAGCCGCAGCTACTGCAGCATTTAGAATTGCCGCATCGATTTGTGGAGGAGATGTTGGAGTTATCGGAGTAGTGCGTCTGTTTGATCTGCGAGGAGGTATCTTTGCTAAAAGAATACAAAGATGATACGGAATAAGTCTAAAGCAATGGACACAAGCCGAAAGCTGAAAAGACAAGGTTATTCTAGTTTTGGGTGTATCGGGTCCTGACTTTCACAGGGTTCTAGAAACAATTCATAAAAATCTATACCAAATAAACTTTATGAATCAGAAATGGCTATCCTCGAATGAATATCTGTTACCTGAATAACTGTTACCAGCTGCATGTAAGAAAATAATCCTAACACGTAATGTGAGTAGTCTTTCCACTAACTCATTTAGTTAACAAGATTATTATTTATTAGTGTGACGTGTAAGACGTTTTGGTTACTTATGCTGATCCTTCTTTGAAAACTTCTCATGAACTTGCTCTCGTTCCTCCTTGACTCTTCTGTCGTCTACTTATGGGGAAGTGGTTACATCTATCTGGGCTTGTTGTGCGAGAATGAAAGTGAGTAAAGAATCTATGAGCTTTAAGGTAACTTTATGGGATGATCCTTACGGAGTCCTCCTATAATTATACAACGTATACAAGTTTCTATATAGTTGAAGATTAAATAGACCTTCGAATAAGTGATCCTACTCTAAAACTACACCCTTAAGAGGAATGGATAGCGAAGCGTAGACCACAGACTCTAAGTTTATAAGATCTTGATTATATATAAAACTTTAGGAATATACTTTGCAAGATTATAGACCTATCTGTAAGGGTCTTTTAAGTTATCACATAAGTTATTTATATGGACTAAAATACTCCTATTGTATTTTAACGTAATGTACTTGGTATGTTCTAAACTCGTTATCGCGCTATCGTATCATAGAATACTCCTATAGTATTCTAACTCTAAATGTACTTGTTCTGGTGTTCTCTTGACTGGTGTTCAGGTAAGTTTTAACACTGTTGCAACACCACATCATTCCCAAACACATGTCGGTCATATCTCGAATGAATATAGTTGATCAGGCATTATTGATCCTAGTTATGATTACATAACTGTTCAAGTTGACAACAGTGCCCAACCTTTAAATACTTTAGTTGTGTTCTCCTCGTGACACTAGTTCTATTATGTACATGTATAAGCAAGTTGGTATATTTTTATAACTTATAGTTATCTCTAAAAATATATCATTATCCAGAGCACTTAATCCCCATTGTATTTATAGTTGTATATCTTTTATCGGTTGATATACTTAGGTCACTATAAACAATGCTCTGATACCAATCTGTCACACCCGAAAACCGGAACGGCGGAATCGTTCGGGGGTGGAGGACATCATGTTTAGTATCACAAGATATGTATACAGTAAGCAAGTAATGAACAACCATTCCATTTAGAAAAAAAGTGTTTACAATGTGTGTGTTCACAAAACATAGAATTCATAAACAAATAACAAAACAAGACTTGAAGCTATAACGCACCATCTTCTGAATTCCCAGCATGAGTACATGTCTAATAGGCTCCTGGGAATACAAGTTATTTGAAAGAGTTGATCAGCAATTAAGCTGGTGAGTTCATAAGATTTCTGTGATGCGAGTGAGTTGTAAAATGTTGTTGAAAATGTAGTTGTAGTAAGTTCTTTTTAGAAAAGTTTGCATGTTCCCCCAGAAAATCCTATATTTCCTACTTTAATGAAAGATAAGTAAAAATGACTCAACAGTCCTTTCTATGCGTATTAAATGGATATAAGTTATATAAAACCCAGAGTAAACAAACAATCGGTTGTGTGTATCTGCCCTAAGCCCACAACCAAACAAGGAACATGAAATGAGGTGGAAGACACACAACCCATTGTTTGTTAGATCATCGTTGTATATAAACCCTGCGTATTCACTCGGTACTCACAGAGTTAACTGTAATAGTTCCTTTATATTTGATGAAAAGATCCTTTAAGAAAACCCTTATTTCTTATTATAAAATGATAACCATAGTAGTTCCTTCTATAATCACTTAGTTTATACTAGTTATATATAATCTAATATCGAACAGATAGTTAATTGTGTGAATCTGCCCTAAGCCCACAACCAAACAAGGAACAGGAAATAAGGCGGATAGCACACATCC
This sequence comes from Lactuca virosa, assembly GCF_052849685.1. Taxonomy (NCBI): domain Eukaryota; kingdom Viridiplantae; phylum Streptophyta; class Magnoliopsida; order Asterales; family Asteraceae; genus Lactuca; species Lactuca virosa. The sequence continues at coordinate 205,498,213 of NC_136433.1, forward strand.
AACTACCTATCGGATATTAATTATATATAACCTTGGTGTATAAACTAAGGTATTATAGAATTAACCACCTAAGTTCCTTTAAGTTTTACTGGTTTAATAAAATGGATTAAACCCTTTACTGGTTAAGTTTCTAGTTTTGTATACCAAATGTTCTGATTTGGAAAGTATGTTTTGTACTAGAAAACTGTGCATTGACTCTGTGTCTCATGACTTGACCCATACCTGGTACCCTTATGATGTCCTAATGTATACTAAGCATATATATATATATATATATATATATATATATATATATATATATATATATATATATATATATATATATATATATATGTATATATCTAGAATCGAATAGGAAATAGACTGGGTGAATTCGTTCCAAGCCCACAACCAAACAAGGAACAGGAAATGAAGCTGAGAGCACACATCCTATTACCTGTCGGATCCTATTGGTATATATATATATATCCTTTGATGTATACATTAAGAAATCATAACGTAAGCATTATGGTCCTTTCTATTAAACGTAGTCTTCTACTAAGGCATCTACTGTTATGTGCTAGACTCGACTGTTCTGTTTGTCGTTTGTAAAAATGTAAGTTTTCCCTAGTTTATAACTATCTTAACTCGAAAATAGTTTGTGTTTGTCTTTCAAGTGGTACTGTCACTTTATGAAAGTAATGGGAAATGTAAGTACACAGTTGTCGTTTATAATGACATGCGGATGTACTGATGACCTAAAACTTGTTTGTTTTATTATGGTCATAATGTGAAGGCTAGTACCCCTACTGTACGTTCTCCCTGTCTAGAGATTAAGGGAACCAAACGCGACCTCTGGAAATTCTTGCAAGCCGTATAATTCACATTGAAATTATATGATCATGTATACCCAATATAACTATCACCTTTTGTTTAAAACAATGAATTAGTGATTCATTGGTATAATTAGATCCTGTACGTTCTCATGCTATAGTAACCTAGTTTGTTTGTTCTGTATGGTATTGTTTGTTTCTCATCATAGTATTCTCTCTATCTGTATGTTATTGTTTGTTTCTCATAATAATATTCTCTCTCTGTATGTTATTGACTCTTTGTATGCTTCATTGTACTAGAAGTAATGAATAGCATCCTCCTAAACTATACCTATTATAGTATACTAATGTTTTACTTGAACTGTTATTGAAAAGACTCGTTTATCTACTAAGTTATGCTTGTACTTTAAAAACGGAGTTTTGTATAACAATAAAGTAACATAACTTTAAAAGAGTTTTTGAAATGTTTTGACAACTTATAAATGACATAAGTAACAATTTGAAAGATGTTTATAACGAACAGTTACACAATTATCATTGTGTTCAACTTGTATTCCCCCCCTTAAAACATTTAAAACAGTTAAAAGATTCATTACGGGGTATGAACTCACCTGATGTGGGTGATTCAACGAATATGTGTGTAAGGATGAGAAGTTCCACAAATGAAGTCCCGAGACTTAACGAGTCCTAAATGACATATAATGACACATATTGACATAATTATAGTGTTTAGAAGCAATCAAATGCAAGAAAACACCTCACAGGACTAGGAAACACTTTGGCCAAGTGTTGGAATCACATGTGATTCAAACTAAGGGGTGTACGGCCACTTTGAGGAGTGTGCGGCCATGGGTGTGCGGCCGCACACTCATGGTAAAGAGTGCACAAAACGTTTTCCAAATGGTAGGGAGGCTTGTAGGACCGATGCTCATCAAGTGTTGAAGCTAGAAAGGCACTTTGGAGGCCCTAAAGCACTAAACAAAGGGGTGTACGGCCACATGGAGTGTGTGCGGCCGCACACTCCTTGATGAACATGTTTTGGACGTTTTATAAGGCTCTTATCTAGTAAATAACAAGCTTGGGGAATGGTATTGACAGTATACAAGCCTTTAGGGGTGTTTTGATGGTGTTTGGGGGATGTTTGAGGGGTGTACGGCCACATGAGTGTGTGCGGCCACACACTCATACGTTCTTGAGTTCTGGGTAGTTTCAAGGCTTTAATCTCTTGTTCTTATCAAGTTCTAAGCTTAACGAAAGAGTACTTATGATCCGGAGGCTCGAGAAGGTCCAAAATTGCTAAGAACAAGTGTGTGTTCTTGGTGAAATGGATGAAGATTTGAAGATGTAGCCAAAACACGATTTCAAATGGATGAAATCAAAGGTTGAAACTAGTTTATGAAGATTAACAACAAACCAAAGGAAGAAAACTTACATTCTTGAAGATTTAGGCTGAAAATCGGATGGTAGTTGAGAGCAAAATCGAGTTCTAGGCTTGGGAGAGTGAAAATAGGTTAAAGGAGGTTGTCTCTACCCTTTGTACACATGAGTGTGCTGCCAGAAGAGGGTTGTGCAGCCGCACACCCATGTGTGCGGCCGTACACTCCTTGTGTTGGAGTGTAAGGCCCGGTTTTGATGCTAGAAGTGTACGCGATCCATTCCTATGTTCAATGCTTGAATGAACTGACCTTTGGACCTTTAAATGGACTCTAAACAAGGCTAAATGATAGAAGAAATGAGTTTGACACTCAGTCGAGTTGGCTGGCAGAGCTTTAGCAGGCAAAATTTTAAAATTTTTCAGGTTGTCACACAAATGCGGGTAGCGACTCATCATGTCACTCTCTGTTTCCCAGGTGAGATTTGGCCCATTCGTATGTTTCCAACGCACAAGCACTAAATCGACCATCTTGCGTCGCAACTTCTTAGTCTTACGGTCAACGATTGCCTCAGGTTCTTCAATTAACCTCTTGTTTTCATCCAACCTTAATTCAGAAATGGGAATTATGTCGGGCACATCTCCCGTGAACTTTCTCAAATAACACACATGAAAGGTATTATGAATACCCTCCAGTTCTTCCGGTAATTATAGCTTGTAAGCTTGATTCCCGATCCTCTGAAGAACTTTAAATGGTCCAATAAACCTTGGACTCAACTTTCCCCTTTTACCAAATCTTATAAGTCCCTTCCACGGCGAGACTTTAAGTAAAACCGAATCTCCAACTTCAAATGATATCGGTTGTCTTTTCTTGTCAGCATACTGTTTTGTCGATCTTGAGCTGCCAACATCCTTTCTCTAATCACTTTCAAATTTTCAGCAGTCTGATGGACTATTTCGGGTCCCACAAACTGCTTTTCCCCAGCCTCCAGCCAACATGATGGCGTTCGACACTTTGCTCCACACAAAGCGTGATAAGGTGCCATCTTGATGCTTGAGTGGAAACTGTTATTATAGGAAAATTCTACTAGAGGTAAGTGTTCATCCCAGTTACCTTGGAATTCCAGGGTACATGCTCTCAGCATATCCTCCAACGTTTGAATTGTTCGTTCGCTCTGACCATCAGTTTGCGGATGGTAAGCTGTACTCAAACACAACTTAGTACCCAATTCCTCTTGTAGACTTCTCCAAAACTTTGAGGTAAACGGCTGTCACGATCGGATACAATCGTTAACGGAACACCGTGAAGCCTCACAATTTCCTTCACGTAAGAATTCACAAGTTTATCCATAGACCATTTATCGTTGGCTGCTATGAAATGCGCACTCTTAGTGAAGCGAACAACGACCACCCAAATCATGTCGTGACCGTTCCTTGTTCTGGGCAGTTTAGTCACAAAATCCATAGTGATGTCTTCCCATTTACCCATGGGTACAGGTAAAGGTTCTAAACTCCCGTACGGTTTCTGATGTTGTGCCTTAACCCTAGCACAAGTTACACACTCGGCCACATACTTAGCAACATCGAGCTTCATCGTCGGCCACCAGTAATAGGGTTTTAGATCCTTATACATTTTTGTACTGCCGGGATGAATCGAGTACATGGTCTTGTGAGCTTCTTCCATCAGAATATCTCTTACTCCTCCCGTCATAGGTACCTAAATCCTATCTTTGAATACCTTCAGTCCTTGATCATTTGTATCAAACACCAACGTTTTACCGAAACGTTCTTCCTTTCAGTCATTTTTCTCTAAACCTTCCTCCTGAGCTTTCTTTATACTTTCCACAATTGTCGAGACAACTTCAATTCTCAACGCTCTTGGCCTTTTCTTTTCAAGATTCACCTTCCGACTGAGAGCATCAGCAACAACATTTGCTTTACTAGGGTGGTAAAGTATCTCACAGTCGTAGTCCTTGAGTAACTCTAGCCAGCGGCGTTGCCTCATGTTCAATTCCTTCTGATTAAAGAGATATTGAAGACTCTTATGATCAGTGAAAAGTTTGCATTTAGTACCATAAAGATAGTGTCTCCATATCTTTAAGGCGAATACTACCGCTGCCAACTCCAGATCATGAGTGGGGTAAATCTTTTCATGCTCTTTCAATTGCCTCGATGCATACGCTATCACTTTATCCCTTTGGGTCAGAACACAACCTAACCCAACTCTAGAGGCATCACTATAAACTGCGAAGTCATCAACTCCTTCAGGTAACGAAAGAATCGGTGCTTCACATAATTTCTTCAACTTCTCAAAGGCTTCCTTATGCTTTTCATTCCAAGTATAAGTAGCTCATTTGTGGGTCAAAGCTGTTAATGGAGTAGCGATCGAAGAAAAGCCTTGGATAAATCGGCGATAATATCCAGCTAATCCTAAAAAGCTTCGAGTCTCCGTAGGACTTTTTGGTTGTTCCCACTTCATCACAGCTTCAATATTTGCTGGGTCAACCATTATTCCTTCTTGGTTAACCACATGACCTAAAAATTGGACTTCTTGAATCCAAAATTCACATTTGGAGAACTTTGCATACAACTTCTCCTTTTTCAGAACTTCTAGCACTTCACGCAAATGCTTGTCATGCTCCTGCTTGCTTTTCGAATAAATCAAGATATCATCTATGAATACTATCACAGATTTATCAAGGTATGGTTTACAAACCCTGTTCATCAAATCCATGAATGTTGCTGGGGCATTGGTTAGTCTGAACGACATAACCAAAAATTCATAGTGTCCATATCTTGTTCTGAACGCAGTCTTTTCGATATCCTGCTCTCTCACCTTTAGTTGATGGTATCCTGACCTAAGATCGATCTTCGAAAAATAGCTCGAACCTTTCAACTGATCGAACAGGTCATCGATCCTCGGCAACGGGTACTTGTTCTTTATTGTCTCTTTATTTAGATCTCTGTAATCGATGCACATTCTCATGCTCCCGTCTTTCTTCTTTACAAATAACACCAGGGCTCCCTAGGGTGATGAACTAGGTCGAATGAAACCATTGTCCAATAATTCCTGAAGTTGTGTCATAATTTCTTTCATCTCTGTTGGTGCTAATCGATACGGTGCTTTTGCTATCGGTGTCGTTCCTGGTAACAAGTCGATACGGAATTCTACTTGTCGATCAGGGGGTAATCCGGGAAGATCTTCGGGAAAGACTTCCGGATAATCACACACCACCGGAATATTCTGCACCTCCTTCTTTTCCTTCTTAGAATCGATCATGAATGCTAGATATGATGTACATCCCTTGGCCAAACACTTTCTGGCTTTCATTAGGGAAATGATTCCAGAGTTTACTCTGTGTTTGTCTCCATACACCATAAACGTCTTTTTCCCTGGCGGGTTTACTTTTACTATCTTCTTCCTACACAATATTTCGGCATCATTGGCGCTAAGCCAATCCATTCCTAAAACTATGTCGAAACCATTTAACTCGATAGGTAATAATTCCTCGTGGAACTTATTCCCATTCAAGTCAATGAGGATGTTTTTCATACGATGGCTAACAGGTACAAACTTGCCACTAGCAATCTCGACTAATAAAGAATTAACTAGTCTATCAACAGGCAAAGCTAGTTTTCTACCAAATTCATGCAAAATAAAGGAGTAATTGGCTCCAGAATCAAACAAAATTTGGGCAGGCAATTCGTTTACGAGAAAGGTACCTAAAGCGACATTGGCTTCTTCTTTCGCAGCTTCAAGTGTCATTTGAAAGGCTCTCGCCTTCGGCTTTGGTGGAAGATTCGGCATTGCCACATCCTTCTTCTTCGGACAGTCTTTCAAAACGTGCCCTTATTCGTTACATCCAAATCATACCCTCTTGTTGGATGGACACTTGTTGGCATAATGCCCAGTCTTTCCACATTTGTAGCAAGTCACCCCCACTACATTTCCCAGAGTGCTTTTTCTTTCACTTCTCACACCATTTCACTTCGCCTCCTCCTCCTCCAAACTTCTTAGACTTTGAAAATTTGTTTTTCTTGTTGGAACCTGAACTTCCTTCAAACTTTCTCTTTTTTCCAACTTCTTCCCTCTCCAGACCCTTCTCTCTGATCTGAGTCTCAACGTTCTTAGCAGCCCAGATGGCGGCTTTCAAAGTGGTTGCCTGCTTGACCATCGGACCAAAGTCCGCTGGTAATCCGAGGGAAAACTTGTTAACCTTGAAGATTTCAGTTAGAACTAGATATGGAACAAGCTTCATCTTTTCCGTAAAACTAGCAGCGTATTCAGTAACGCTCATCTTTCCCTTCTTCAAGTTATGGAACTCATTATTGATTTCCAGAAGATCCTACTCAGAGCAGTATTGCAATTTCAGTTGTACCACAAAGTATTCCCAAGACATCTTGCTAGCTTCTCCCTTGGGCATCAAATCAGCTAGTAACTTCCACCAGCTCAATACACCAGATTTTAACAGAGGAATTGCAAGTGCGGTCTTTTGTTTGTTGCTGCACTCACAACTTTCAAACATCGTCTCCATTTCGAAGATCCAATTCATGACTTCCACCGGTTTCGGACTTCCAGATAGACACGGTGGTTTGGATGCCATGAAATCTTTGTATTTGCATCCACGTCCATCAACTCCTCCATCCTGGTTGTTTTCTCTAACTATCGGTGGGTTGGCTTGACCAAGAGTCTCACTGTAGTTCCCTCCTACTGATTGCCCTTCATTCAATTCGGGTTGTTCAACAGGTATCATAGTTTCTTCCTTATTATGTTGTAGTAATCGCCTTGTCTCCTCCATTTGGCGATCCAATATCATCCGCATCATTGGTTGTACCCCAGCCATCGTCATTGGCTCAGGTGCAGCTCCTACAACAGGTACTTGCTCAACTACTTGGGGTTGAGGTTGTTGATTCCTGTTTCCGTTTGCATTTGCAACTCCACTACGAGTTCTTGCCATTATAATCTATATACCGAATAAGGCGAATTTAGTTCTTTATCCTCGATAGGTATTTAAATTCCCTTATCACTCCGAAACGTTTACATGTTAGTTCTAATATCGTAATCGTACACTTAGAATCCTACACACATAAGGTTTCCAGATCCGGTCGGCAACAGACCATAGATCCGAACAAATAATGACATATATGGCAAACATATAACATTTAGCACATAAAAGCATTTTAGGCACGTTTCCTATAATAAACTAGTGCTCGTGTCTAAAATATGGTAGACACTCATCTCACAATCATCACTTGGCATTCTAAGTTTAAGTTTAGAAATCCTACAAATTCCTAGTTCGCTTAAACTAATGCTCTGATACCAACTGTGACATCCCCTATTTTCTTGGCCAGAAAAGACCGATTTAATTTTATGCTTTTTAAAATAAAGTCATAGAAATCCTTTTAAAAGATGTTGCGGAATTGGTCCCCAAAACAAAACATGATAAAAGTTTGTCAAAACCTTTCTTTAAGAAATATACAAATTCATTTCATATCAAAACCTCGGGATGTCATGTTCCGATACAGATTAAAAGCATAAACAAGACATTATAAGCCTTTCAACAGTTATTTACAACTACTGGCCTATAATGCAAAAATCTCTCATCATCCTCCGACTATGCTCGGGGTCCACTACCTGTAACATAAAAAGCTGAGTGGGTCAGGCTTGGGAGCCTGGTGAGCATATAGGGTTTTCAACCCACAATAATAATAAAGTTATTAAGTTCATCAATCAACAATAACCCTGATTACCCATTCCCGTTATCCTCACTTTACGTCCCTAAACACCTATCACAAGGGATCTAGCCTAAGGATTTTCATCGGGGCGACAACACTGCTTTGGGGGTTTCGCAGCAATTTATGTCAAATAAGGCAACCATGTGGGGGATGGAGTACAACAAATGGACACCCAAGCTCATTAACACCTATAGGTTGCGAACCTTCCAGCGTTCCACTGGACTGTCTAGAAAAGTCTGTGGTCGTCATCCATACTCCGCAAGATGACTGGATCACTATCACATCGTGGCCTCTCATCATTTTATTTCATCACACATCAACTATCTAACCATGTTTTACCCAACATATTTGTAGATAAAAATACATATACAGTTTAAAACTTGTATAAAACATCTATTCAACAGTCACCTCAATTAAACAGTTAATATAATTACACATAGCACGTATTTTATAGAAAATACTTCATATCAAGGTGTAAGATGAAGGTGACTACACACTCACATGATTTAATGATAATCGGGCAACACTTTGTTTCCTAAAACGATTGTTTCTAATAAAACTGGGAGTTTTATTGAGAAATCGGGCTCTGCGAAGGTTGGGCTTCAAAAACGAAAAGATAAATTTCTCGGGCTTCTCGGGCACTTCGAGGCGTATTTCGGGGGTTTGGTATAATACTGGAGCTTTGGAGGAAGTTGGAATGAAAGAAATATTGAAAAGGGGGTTAAAAATGACAAGTTTCCAAAATATACCGGGGAGGTCTCGCACCCTTCTATTTATAGGGGCGAGGCTCCTGATCCAAGGGCTGAGAAGTCTCCACGCGTCAGCAGATCCGAAGAGGGAGCACATGGCTCGCACGTGCGAGGGTCCTGGTGTCGCCTCCTGATTGGACCGAGGTCTATGGTCCGACGGTTCGATCGTGGCACTTGGTGCGAAGCTCGGACACCTAATAAGAAGGCACGCGTCGGATCGCTACTGGGTCGCACGTGGGCGAAGTCCCCCCATGCGAAATTTCTCGGATTTGGTATTTTTTTGTCGATTTTTGTGCAAAAACTTCTAAAATCCATAACTTTCGCATACGAACTCCGTTTTTGACGTTCTTTATATGCACGCGTAGGTAAAATTACGCTCTACAACTTTCGTTTAAACTTCGTCGGCTAATTTTGAACTTAATTTTTATATTATTATTTTTAACAGACCGGGACAGGAAATTTGTTAAAAATTCATAACTTCTTCATCCGACGTCCGTTTTCGTCTGTCTTTTTACCGTTGTACTACTATTGACGAGACCTTCGATTCTCGTTTAGGTTGTGTCGGCTAAAAATCACTCGATCTAAAATTCGAGTTTTTAGCTGTCTACCGCTAAGCTGAAACTTAGAAAAATCATAACTTCCTCATACGAAGTCAGATTTGGGCGTTCTGTTTATACATACTCTCGGTTTCACGAACACTACGACTTTCGTTTAGATCATTAAGGCTAAAAAGTAGTTTATCAAAAACTCACTTTTTACGACATTCGGCACCGTGCCGGTTTTTTCGCGAGACTTCGACAGGTCATAACTTCTTTGTTATAACTCGGATTTCGGTATTCTTTATATATTCGTAATCCTTATCACGCCCACTACAACTTTCTTAATAGATATCGGCTTTATCTAATATTTATTTTTGACGCTCATTTTTATTCTTAATTAATTAAACCCTAATCATTAAGCATAAAACACATAATTTTCACATAATATTCACATAATTCCTTTTCATTTCTTCAAAATGAGTTACAAAGGTTAACCTAGACTATAACGTCAATATTAATGCTTAGCCTAGAAACACGGGCGTTACAATTTTCATCGGCTACTCACAGAAATCCTTTGGATATCTCTTCTACAGACCGAGTGACAATGTTGTCTTCGTTGCAAGGAGAGTAGTCTTTCGAGAGAGAGAACTCATAGGCCAAGGAAACAGTGGGAGGAAAATTGACCTTGAAGAGCTTCAAGAGTCAAGCGGTGAAGGAACCTCAAACACAAGCAATCAGCCTGAGGAGGAAACTCCTGTTGAACCAAATAACCATTCCGTACCTCTGAGACATTCTAGTAGAGTTATTGTTCCACCTGTGGTATATGGTTTTCATATAACAGCTGAAGGTGATACATTTATTTGTGATAGCACACTGGTAAATCTGGATGAACCTAATAACTACAAGGAAGCCATGCCAGGCCCCGAGTCTGCAAAATGGAAAGAGGCTATGGATAACGAGATTCAGTCCATGTATGACAATCAAGTTTGGAACTTGGTTGACAATGTATCGAGTCGTAAAACAGTCGGGTGCAAATGGATCTTCAAGAAGAAGACCGACATGGATGGGAAAGTACACACATATAAAGCGCGACTGCTTGCGAAGTGATTCACTCAAACTCCAAGAGTTGACTATGATAAGACCTTCTCACTAGTAGCGAAGATTAAATCTATAAGGGTTATGTTGGCCATAGCTGCATTTCATGATTATAAAATATGGCAGATGGATGTCAAAACCGCTTTCCTTAATGGAAAGTTGGCTGAAGATGTTTACATGAGTCAGCCAGAGAGTTTTGTCAATGCAAAGTACCCTAATAGAGTGTGTAAGCTTGAGAAATCCATTTATGGATTGAAACAAGCATCTCGCAGATGGAATCTTTATTTTGATGGGAAAGTCAAAGAGTTTGGATTTTCGAGAAGCGAGGATGAGTCCTGTGTATATGTCAAAGCTAGTGGGAGTATAGTGAGCTTTCTAGTATTGTATGTAGATGACATACTGCTCATAAGAAAAGACATCCCAACCTTGCAGGAGGCTAAGTCCTATCTTGGAAAGTGTTTCGCTATGAAGGACCTCGTAGAAGCTGCTTATATTCTGGGGATAAGGATATTGAGAAAAAAAAAGTAAAAGACTGATAGGACTTAGTCAAACTACCTATTTGGACAAGGTGTTGAAATGTTTTAGCATGGAGGAGTCCAAGAAAGGTGACTTACCTATCTACAGCAATACCAAACTGAGTAAGACTCAGAGTACGAGTACAGAGGCTGAGATAGCAGAGATGAGTCATATAACATATGCATCCGCAGTTGGTTCGATCATGTATGCTATGACTTGTACTCGCCCTGATGTGGCCTTTGCTTTGAGCATGGTCAGCAGATATCAAGGGAATCCTGGTAAAAATCATTGGACTATAGTTAAGAACATTCTTAAGTACCTGCAGAAGACTAAGGACTGGGTCCTTACCCTCGGTGGGAGTGGTGACTTGAGAGTGACAGGGTATAGTGACGCGAGCTTTCAAACCGACATAGAGAATTTCCTTTCTCATTCGGGTTGGGTGTTTACCCTGAATGGAGGAGCAGTAAAATGGAAAAGTTCCAAGTAGGAGACAATATCTGATTCAACGTGTGAATCAGAGTACATAGTAGCAAGCGAAGCGGCGAAGGAGGCGATATGGTTGAAAAACTTCATCGGAGACCTTGGAGTCATTCCATCCATAAAGGATCATGTAGAAATGTTCTGCGATAATCAAGGGGCGGTTGCCTTAACCAAGGAACCGAGAGATCATGGTAGATGTAGGCATATCGACAGAAAGTACCACTTCATAAGATGTCAAGTAGTAGAAGGACACCTCGTGGTGAAGAGCATATTGTCAGAAGACAACCCAGCAGATCCCCTTACAAAGGGACTGACTAGGGTTAAGCACTTGCAGCATGCGAGGGGCATTGGGCTAACAGATGATATTAGTTTTAGTAATTAGATCAATCGAAACTTGTAATAGTTAAAAGGAGTTTTATTTATAAGTAAAGTTACTGTCTTGTGTCAATTATTTACTATTGTTTCACTTTTCATGTTTTCACTTCCAGAATAATAAGAATTATTCGAATTATCCATAGCCGATCATACGTTGGAAGTAAGTATGAAAAAAGACTGTCATGAGTTGCCTTGTAGATTGTCTAAGGAGTTAGACATAGCAAAAGTTTGCTACACCATTCATGAGTTCTCTTGAAATAAAATTTGAGTATTGGATTCAACCCGCGCTCACCTGTTACTTCATGGAATTTATCACGAGTAATTGTGAGACGATAATATCATATAATCTTCAAACCAAGATATATGAGTTGTTGACTACGAGTTGGTTGTGCATTGATGGCATGAAAACACATCAGTAACTTGATGTTATAAAATGTGTTGGTGTGCATGATTTGATGAGTAGTTAGTACAAGCATATAATGTCAAAGTTTATATGTACCTTTTATCCTAAGAGGATTAAAAGCGATATCTTGGGCCCCTTGATGATTCTGTTTTGACTATGTGCCGGGCCCGGGCAGAACTAAATTAATGTGTTCAGTTATGTTCTATGTCAGACGAATCGGAAATCGGGAAAGAAATTGCAGGAAAATAAGTATGACTATGTTGCATGTATTTGTCCGCATAGATGTCTTGAGAACAGAGGAGTATATGATCCCTTATTGAAGGACGCGTCACTGACTAGGTAAGAGTTCGACAGCGGCTTTTGAAAGCTTACGATTGTTTAGTCGGATCCTGAAGTCGCATTGGCAGCTGTAGTTATTAGACTTATCCAAGTGGAAGACTGTTGTATTTGGTGTCTAAGCCCATAACTATAACTGGGATGTACTTGACCCGATTGTAGCATGGTCCTTTTAGGTTGCCTTTACCACTTCAATTTGATAAGATGGACTTTTGAGAATAAGGTTATTTATGATTTATTAATATATTACAAGTATAATATATTCATATGAAATCATATTATTTAATTAGTAATGATCAAGAATTAATTTGGAATTAATTTTGTGATCAAAAGAGACTAATTAAATATATGGGGATTGATTGTGTAAATCAATGATTCTAATAGTGTGGGCTAATGATCCATGGTTATTTAGGATGGGCTAAACCAATGAGATAATCCATGGATATTTCATGGAGGTTAACCCATGGATCCTAAGTAATATGAAAGGTCATTAGGGTTTACAAAGTGTAACCCTAGCATTTGTCACACTATAAATAAACCCCCTAGAGCCAAAATCGGTTGCCACAACATTCTTGGAGAGTGATATTGATTTTGTGCAAGTAACTTATTCTCTCAAGTCTCCTCTTGCATATTGGTGTTTCTGAACCATGAGAGGCATCACACTTGGGGTGCTCAAGCTTTCAAAGGTCAAGAACTACAAGTCCTTCTAAGAGGTAAGTCATCTAACTATTTGTATTGTTCATTTGACAATTTGTATGCTAGTTAGGAGAATGCTTTGGAAAAATTGAAAATGAATGTATAATTAGAGAAAACATACATCCAAAGCATTTAGGGTTGCATGTGCACCATAGGAGTGTTATAATGCTTAAAACCCAACAGTTTTTGCATAAGTGTGACATTCACACTTGAAGAAGAGAATTTTGAAGAATTTCACTGTAACGACCCAATTTTTCCAATTAAAGTTTTCATTTTTAAATAACCAAAACATTCCCATAAAATATGAATTCTCAATAACAAATCTTTTCAAAATCCATAACATCAATATTTTATTTCAAATATCAGAGTGTCCCATATAAAATGTCGGAGAGTGCACGTCGCACCATCAAGCCTTGCCCTTGCCCTTGGGCTCAGAAGTACATGAAACAATCAACAAACTGTAAGCTATTGCTTAGTGAGTTCACCAGATCATACCCCACACAATCCACATAATCACATAATCCATACTAGCTATATCAGCTACATAAAACACATAATCCATGCATACAAAAATATAGGGATGCCGTGGAAACCCTCCAAGGTCTTACTCCAGGATACCGTGGGCTCCCCCTAAGGTTTTATACCTTCGTGTCATGGGCTCCCCCATGGTCTTTACCTGGAATGTCATGGGCTCCCCCATGGTCTGATATCCAACTGCCACGGGCTCCCCCCGGGGTCTTCCATGTAAATGACACAGAGTCACAAGAACACTACATATCACGGAAAATAACTATCCTACAACATAATTGTAACGCCTGTAGATTCGGGCTAGTCAATTTAGAGACAATGAGCGTCAAAAATGACTTTTTGATGGAAGATTGTTAAGAAGTATTAATATTAACCAATTTATAGTATACGTCACAAGGGTTCCGTACAAATAAATAACACCGAAATTCGAGTTATAACAAAGAAGTTATGACCCTTCGAAGTTTTACGGCAAAACCGGCACGACACCAGAAATCGTAAAAAGTGAATTTACGATAAAATACTTTCTAGCCTTAGTAATCTAAACGAAAGTTGTAGTATATGTTAAACCGATAGTGTGCATATAAAGAACGTCCAAATCTGACTTCGTATGAGGAAGTTATGATTTTTCTATGATTTAGCATAGCAGTGCACAGCCCGAAATTCGAATTTTAGATCGGTCGATTTTTAGCCAAAATAATCTAAACAAGAAATGAAGATATCATTAATACGAGTTAAATGATAAAAAGACAGTCGAAAACGGAGCTCGTATGCGAAAGATATGGACGAACACTACATATCACGAAATATAACTATCCTACAACATAATTGCAACGCCTGTAGATTCGGGCTAGTCAATTTAGAGACAATGAGTGTCAAAAATGACTTTTTGGTGGAAGATTGTTAAGAAGTATTAATATTAACCAATTTATAGTATACGTCACAAGGGTTCCGTACAAATAAATAACACCGAAATTTGAGTTATAACAAAGAAGTTATGACCCTTCGAAGTTTTACGGCAAAACCGGCACGACACCGGAAATCGTAAAAAGTGAATTTACAATAAAATTCTTTCTAGCCTTAGTAATCTAAACGAAAGTCATAGTATATGCTAAACCGATAGTGTGCATATAAAGAACGTCCAAATCTGACTTCGTATGAGGAAGTTGTGATTTTTCTATGATTTAGCACAGCAGTGCACAGCCTGAAATTCGAATTTTAGATCGGTCGATTTTTAGCCAAAATAATCTAAACGAGAAATGAAGATATCATTAATACGAGTTAAACGATAAAAAGACAGTCGAAAACGGAGCTCGTATGCGAAAGATATGGACGAAGCTTAGTCTCTACTCTTCATGCACGGCGAATTCGACGCAGTTTTGTAAATTTGAGATAGAATGAGAATTAGCCGACGTGGTCTAAATGAAAGTTGTAGTACTCGTAAATACCAACGTCTGGATATAAATAACGTCGAGAATAGAGCTCGTATGTTAAATATACGCCTACCATAATTTAAATATAGTTTATATATAAATATAATATCATTACTATGAACCTATAAATAAGATTTATCAGTGATTCAAAGTCGTTATACTGATTGATCTACTTACGGGAATGATGTCTAGGCTATGATTTAATGAGGTGTAACATCCGGAATCCCATGTATATTAATTATGTTTTTATTTTGATATTTATTGGGCGACTCGACGAGTTGTGAGTCTAACTCATCTAGTAGATTCGCGGATGGCCACATGGGATTAGTGGTCTACTCGACGAGTCCAAGAGTCGACTCGTCGAATAGACGCTGAGTGGTGAAACCCTAAGTCCCCGGGTCTTGGGGACTATTTAAGGGCACTTATAGCCTCCTTCTAGTCTCACCAGCAACCTTTCACCCTTCAGAGAAACTCTAAAGACCATTTGAGCTAGAGAGTGGGAAAGGAGCTAATTTTGTGGTCTTTTGGTGCATTTCTTTTGAAGAGGAGGAAAGGATTCATCAAGGAACAAGAAGGGGGCCAGTGGATCAGTATTATTATGTTCAAAAGCTTCTAGAGAAGGTAAAAAGTTCTCACCTTTCTCCTTGTGGTGATTAGATCTCATGTTTATGATGATTAGGGATTTCTACCACCTTTTGTTGAGATATGAGTACATGAAGTCCTTTTCTAGGTCTAGACTTCAGATCTGGACCTTGCGAGGTCTAGTTGGTCCAAACGCTATAGCTTTATTCAGTCTCTTAAGGAGTGGTTGTGTTCTAGGACCCTTATTGGAGTTGTATTGGCATTTAGAGCAATATATGCCATGTATGGTCATCAAGATCAAAGCTTTATGTGACTTGTGGGCCTTAAGCGACTAGATCTAGAGTTTGGAGTTGTGGATCTGCCTTAAAACGTCTGAATGAGAAAACAGGCTGAAGGGACTCATCGAGTCCATGAACTGACTCGACGAGTCGGTTAGGGTTTGTCCCGATGAGTTTGATCATGAGATAACTCGGCGAGTTGGGGGTCAACTAGACGAGCTGAGCTGGACTTTCTTGAGACTTCTGAGGAACAGAGGAGACTCGGCGAGTTGCATGAGTGCACTCGATGAGTCGAGTCAAACAAGGACTGTTGACTCGAGTTTGACTTCTAGTGGTCAAGCCTGAGTAATGGAGACCATTGAAGGGTAAAATGGTCTTTTACCCACTTCCGGAGTTAGAGAGAGAACGAGTAACCTTTGGTTTACCTAGAGTTGAGAATCGAGTATTAATTAGAGAATATTTACCCTATGTGTTAGGCGGTGGCTAGTTCGAGATTCGAGTACAGGTATAATTGCTTGCATGCATCAGGTGAGTCTTCTCACTATACATAATTGAGTGGTGATTTGTGTGACCGGAGGGTTTTATGTGCTTATATTGAGTATTGTGATATCCTGCATTATGTCTTTGTGATCTATGTTGTGTGTTATGATGAGCTTTATTGAGTTAGGACCGGAGGGTCCACCCGAGTTGTGGGACCGGAGGGTCCCACTGAGACACATTGACCGGAGGGTCTTATCTGAGTTATAGCCATGAGAGGCTAATGGGATATGTGTGGTATTTTGGGGAACTCACTAAGCTTCGTGCTTACCATGTTATGTGTTATGTGTTTCAGGTTATTATCAGGATCGCAGGAAGGCACCGGCGCGATTGTACACACGTCTGATTAGAGATATATTATTTGAGGATCCTGGATTTGTGATAAACAACTTTTGAATTATGTTGATAAATTGATACTTGTCATTTTTGAGAAAATATGGCATGTGTTTTATTGTGTTTTTAAATGAAAATTTTAGTTGAAAATTTACGGTGTTACATGAGGTGTTTAAAGTGGGATTTCCAAGCAGTATACTTCGTATTACAAACGGACCCTACCTCCGATATGATCCTACCTGGTTGTTCCTTACTTGATAGATCATGATAGTAGACTTTGAGTTAATGATTAATCTAGACTAATAATTAGTCGCAATAAAGATTAGACTAAAACTTAGCGATAATAATGTTAGGTTTCGTCGAAGGAAAATAGAATTGTTAGAAGTGAAGCGCTGCCCGAATTTGGATTCATCACTTTGACAAGTGAGTGCATAGTTACTTTCATCTTACACATAGATATGAAGTATTTTATATAAATTACGTGCTATGTGTGCATATTATTTGAATACTTTCTTTCTATGCTGGATGAACGATTTTATACATGTTTTAAATAATTTAAACTGTATACGTATTTTATATCTACGAATATGTTGGGTAAAACATGGGTAGATGAATGATAAGAGATGAAAGATGATATGAGTGAACATTGGCAGCTATAGACATAGTGCCTAACAAATAACATCAGCAACTATGGACTTAGTGCCTATCGAATAATCATTGGTAGCTATGAACTTAGTACCTGTTAGATAAACGTTGGTAGCTATGGACTTAGTACCTGTTAAATAAACGTTGGTAGCTATGGATTTAGTACCTATTAGCTGAACACTGGTAGTTATGGATTTAGTACCCAATGAATGAACTTTAGCATCTATGGAATTAGTGCTTTACGAACAAGCATTGGCAGCTATGGACTTAGTGCATATCATATAAACCATGGATGCAATGGGCTTCGAAATGAATGAATGCGGGATAGATGATTCTTAGGCTAGATCCTTAAGATTAAGGAAGATAATGGGGATAATTGGGTTGATTGTTTGATGTCTAAACATAATAATTAAATTATTGTAGGTTGAAAACCCTATGTACTCACCAGGTTTCCCAACCTGACCCACTCAAGCTTATTTGTATCACAGGTGTGGATATGAAGCTACTTTACACTGAGGGATTTAAAAAATATGTAGATGACTAGTGTAAATGAACGTAATTTCTGTTTATGCTTATGTTTCTGTATTGACGATGACATCCCAAGGTTTTAAAAGGAATAAAAATACATTTCTTCAGATATGCTTTGATAACATATTTATCATGTTTTACTGGGAATAAATTTTGCAACATATTTCTTTAAAAGATACTCTGATTTTCAAAATAAAGCATAAACAAATCGGTGTTTTCTGGCCGTGAAAATGGGATGTCACAGTTGGTATCAGAGCATTAGTTTAAGCGAACTAGGAATAAGGATTTATTTCTAGACTTAAACTTAGAATGCTAAGCGATGATCAAGAGGAGTGTGTCTAATATATTTTAGGAAGTACGCTTGAATAGACATAAGCACTAGCTTAATTAGGGAAGATGCCTAAGATGCTTTTATATGCTAAATAATTTGTGATGCTTTATGCTATCGTTTGATCGGATCTATGGTCTGTTGCTGACCGGATCTGGAAATTTTATGTGTTTAGATTTCTAAACGTTTAGTTATGATATTAGAATTGGCATATAATTTTTCGATGTAATAAGGAAAAATACGCGTCTAAACCTTCCTCTATTTATATTCTCGTCTCGATACACCAAACGACTGCTTTGGTGTGCAAAACATCATGGTCAAGACTCGTAGTGAATTGAGAAAATGGAGGAAATGAGAAGGCTTACGATACTTAGTGGTACCTATCGGAAGATATCGTAAGAGTGATATATTGCATTTAGAACGCGTCTAAGAAATAATACATCTAGGACGGGAGAAGTACACTTTCGATTAGCAGAAAGAAAGATTTTTTGTATAATCCATGAAGTTATCCCATCGTCTGACATTTCCATCACCAACCGAGTTGAAGCAGAATTGCTGATTGAAGATACGCATGGAAGAAGTCCTAGTAGAGTCTAGGGAAAATTATATGATTGTTTGGACACATTTGTATGTGTTAAAATTGTTTTTGTTATAATGACTTGGAGAACTGCGAGAAAATACTTGGGACGAGTATGAGTAGGTGTGAAAGGTGGTAGAGGCCTATACTACCGGAAGCACAGGACTCACGCTTGGATCAAGGAAAGTCACAAGGTTACCAAGGCGCTAGTAATGGATTCCGTTTTGTTCATGTGTCTTGTTACCATCGTTTCGGTAATGACTAGAAGATGATTATTATTCTGACCCTAATGGTCATATCATGTCGAGTCTGACTAAGATGAGTATGTTACATGGTTCAGAGAACCAAGATCGATGTAGCATCTGATTTAAGTCAGAAGATTGAAGTGAAAGTTAAACGAAGCAATCAATAGAAGTATCGTAACAGTTGTTAGGATTAGAAGCTTGTACCTAGAAGTGCTACATGCTAGAATGAGATTATATCACATTAGAACATGAAGGAAGGTATATTTCGTTCTGGAATTTGACTCTAAAAGACCCGAGTCTAAGCGTTGCATCATACGACGACATGTCAATAGAACATGTCCCATCGGTCTATTACAGTAATCGAAGTATAGACTGTTTTTGAAGGAGCAGGAGTCTCCAATAAGGATCGAGATTGTGACTTTAAGGTCACGATTGAATGTCCAACATGAGATAGAGAGCGGGTGCTAGATCGAGCACGGCCTGCAGTCCAGAAGTCCAAGAGTCATATACTTATTCGAAGGAACATAGGAGTTACGGTTGTTACCTAGGATAAAAAGATAACATATGGAGTCATTATACAAGCCCTATTTCGTTTATGATTTCGGGACATAATCATCCTAAGGGGGAGGTAATTGTAACCCCGCAGATTCGGGCTAGTCAATTCAGAGACAATGAGCGTCAAAAATTACTTTTTGATGGAAGATTATTTAGAAGGATTAATCTTAACCAAGTTATAGTATATGTCACAAGGGTTCCGTACATATAAATAACACAGAAATCTGAGTTATAACGAAGAAGTTATGATCCGTCGAAGTTTTACGGCAAAACCGGCACGACACCGGGAATCGTAAAAAGTGAATTTATGATAAAATACTTTCTAGCCTTAGTGATCTAATCGAAATTCATAGTATATGTTAAACCGAGAGTGTGCATAAAAAGAACGTCCAAATCTGACTTCGTATGAGGAAGTTATGATTTTTCTAAGATTTAGCATAGCATTGCACAGCCCATAATTTAAATTTTAGATCGGTCGATTTTTAGCCAAAATAATCTAAACGAGAAATGAAGATATCGTTAATAGGAGTTAAACAATAAAAAGACAGTCGAAAACGGAGCTCGTATGCGAAAGATATGGACGAAGGTTAGTCTCTACCCTTCAAGCGCGACGAATTCGATGCAGTTTTGTAAATCTGAGATAGAATGAGAATTAGCCGACGTGGTCTAAATGAAAGTTGTAGTACCCGTAAATAGCAACGCATGGATATAAATAACGTCGAGAATAGATCTTGTATGTTAAAGATATGGACGAAACTTATTCTCTACTCTTCAAGCTCGACGAATTCGATACAGTTTTGTAAATCTGAGATAGAATGGGAATTAGCCGACGGGGTCTAAATGAAAGTTGTAGTACTCATAAATACCAATGCGTGGATATAAATAAAGTAGAAAACAGAGCTCGTATGCGGAAGATACGGGAGAAACTTAGGGACTACTTTACGATAAAACCCCTATAAATAAAGGGTGAATCCTTCATTTTTCTCACACCTTTCACTATCTCTTTCTCTCTCTAACTTCTCGCTAACCTCCCTAAACCCCCCAAAGCCTAGGAAACTTCCCTAGCGCTAGAAAAAAGCCCCGGAGCGCTCGACGGCTCCGAGAAGAAGAGCTTTTCGGCTCGGAAACGCTGCTCCAGCGAAGCCCGGTTTTTTTTATAAAAACCCGTTGTAAGTGAGATACGCCTACCATACTTTAAATATAGTTTATATATAAATATAATATCGCTATTATGAACCTATAAATAAGATTTATCAGTGATTCAATGTCGTTATACTGATTGATCAACTTACGGGAATGATGTCTAGGCTGTGATTTAGTGAGGTGTATAAAGTGGGATTTCCAAATGGTATACTTCGTATACCAAACAGAACCTACCTCCGATAAGATCCTACCTGGTTGTTTCTTACTTGATAAATCATGAAAGTAGACTTTAAGTTAATGATGAAAATAGACTAATAATTAGTCGCAATAAAGATTAGACTAAAACTTAGCGATAATAATGTTAGGTTTTGTCGAAGGAAAATAGAATCGTTAGAAGTGAAGCGCTGCCCGAATTTGGAATCGTCACTTTGACAAGTGAGTGCATAGTTACTTTCATCTTACACATAGATATGAAGTATTTTATATAAATTACGTGGTATATGTGCATATTATTTGAATACTTGCTTTCTATGCTAGATGAACGATTTTATACATGTTTTAAATAATTTAAACTGTATATGTATTTTATATGTACGAATATGTTGGGTAAAACATGGGTAGATGAATGATGAGAGATGGAAGATGATATGAGTGAACATTGGCAGCTATAGACTTAGTGCCTAGCAAATAACATCGACAACTATGGACTTAGTGTCTATCGAATAAACATTAGTAGCTATGGACTTAGTACCTATTAGATAAACGTTGGTAGCTATGGAATTAGTGTTGGATTAGTGTCTTAGACCATAACTATAATTGGTATGTACTTGACCCGACTTGGCATGGTCCATTTGGGTTGCACTTCACCGGAACAATTTATATGGATAGTCTTTTGAGAATAGTATGTTTATGATTTATATTAATATATTATAAGTTCTAATATATTAATATGGAATCATATGATTTAATTAGTATTGATCAATAATTAATTTAGTGATCAAAAGTAACTAATTAAACATGGACTCTTATATATATATATATATATATATATATATATATATATATATATATATATATATATATCATTACCTATACGTTAAAGAGTTCTACTATCCACGTCGACCAACTCTTCTCTTCTCCAATAAGGAGGCTGGGGGCGGCTATTCTTAACGTATATGGTGGAAAGGTCCTTTCCTGCATGCTTCCTTCTCCGGTCATCCTGACCTCATGCTGAGCAGAAGACTTTGGAGTTTATCTTTCTTGGCGGCGGCATTTCCCCCAAAGTTGTTTGCCGACTCCATCTTTGTTCTGTATTTAAGGTACGTATTATTTAAGATCTTTTATTTACAATTTCCATAACCTAGGTTTTCTATTGATTAATTTTCATTCTCACTATGCCCGCTGGAGACTGAATTGATTTGTGAAGCCTTAAATAAAAGTTTTTCATCTTCATATATATCTTGAAGCTCGAAATGTATTTGTGATTTACATCTCCAATCAGAGTTCGTTGGTCCCTCCTTTCTCTGACCTGATTTTGGGGTAGATGACATCATGTTGTCATCCAAGCTTCATGGTTCAATGAGTTGTACGCTTAAAATACATGTACACAAGTAATTAAGGCTTGATTATGCTCTGTTTCAGGCGCCTAGCTCTTAACTCTACAGGTTTATAGACCATATCCAATGTAAACTGTGTCGCCTTTGTCCAACATGGATTCAATTTATTTTGCCAATTAAAATTGAAGATTCAATGATAGAAGGTGTGGAGTCAACGTAGGTAAGGGGCTTGTTCGCTAATTTTATTCCTTCCTATATGTTAAAGACTTCTGTTTTAGGGTACGTCATTGAGCAGCTTCCCTCCTCAAATAAAAAGGTTATGGCAGTCATTTTTAACGTATACTCTGTTTCACACCGCCTCAAAGACATAAGATATTTGATGGGGGCTTTCTTTCTTTGTCGGTGTTTGCCCCAAAGTTGGTCGCCAATTGTTGCTTGGTTTCACTATCATCTGAAACCTGTTCATTCATCTCTGCTTCAACAACTAACATGGAAGGTGAGTCATCACCTTCTATCCACAAAACATAACACCTATTTCTGCCATGTCTTGTTGTACATCTTATTTATAATTATGTAAAATATATATTACCGTTCTCAATTTTATTTATTAATGGTATTATTGAGAACCGTATGCCCTTCTTCACTTCTATCAGTGCTTTTCAGCTTATGTATGTTGCTGCCCAGGTTTGGAGATAATGAACGGTGGTGTATTGGAAAAGCTATAATAGGTAATGGAGTACATCGTTGCTATTACCTAATGTTTAGCTGTCGCATTCATGTCCAATTTTGAATAAATTCTTGTTTTTTGCAGTCCCAATACCCTTCCATCAGACGCATGTTTGCCAACTGTTCTTAAAATGTTTTGTCTCTCTCTCTCTCTCTTTACAAAGGAGAAACTATCAAATTTGATGTTGGAATACATTAATATAAAAAGTAAAATATCGAACTTTGTCTTCTTGAGGTGGGTGTTACATAATCAAACCTTTTGGTTTGGTTGACTAGACAAGATACCTTGATATAATTCGAGGGTTTTATTGTCTTATTGAAGGCATAATATCAGAAATTAACCAAACTAACCAAAAAAGTTGAAACCCCGTAGATCAATATGCCGCTTTTTGGGAGAAAGAGAAAACAACGATCAAAAGTTTGAGTCAGCTAGAGATGAAGAGAAAACGATAGCTAGGGACTTTGAAACTGTGTAGACCAGAAGGTAATTTTTATGTTAAAAAAAACCGTTTATTTTAATACTAGGTGATGAACTTATTTTTATAGTCTTACTCTTTTTATGGAAGCATTCAACCATATATGTGGTTACAATTCACAAAGAGCATTACACATTCGCTAAGTGGCACTGCATATTTCAGCTTAGAAAACGAGGATGAAGAATTTTACATTGCATAAAGTACACTGTTATGCCACCTACAAAGCATTTCCCCACCTGATAGTCACTCTATATCAAAAAAATGCTATGTTTTTTTTTTAAAGGCAATTTGTTATAGACAGCTAGCCAGCCATAGACCAGCACAAACAAATCAATTGTTGCTCATGAAAATGTTGTTTTCTTATAAGTATGGACATTGGTTGTTGAAATAGCTATGCCAAAGTTTGTATGTTTCATTTCATGCAACAGATGTTATAAACCAATCACTTCTTCTAAAATTCATAATGTTTAGGGAAAATAAGCAAGTATTCTCATTGGAAGGATAGCAACATAAAGTGGTGTCTAAGAATTCATTTATACAACACTAATTAATAAAAAACTAGCATGCCATGTAAACTGTACTTAGATCACATTTTCTTGCCATAAAATGCATGGAATTGGATTGTTGGTGCTTATCTTTATTAGATAATGATTTTCTATTGTATACTTTCTGTTTACACTTTCAACCAACTGATAACTTCATTCTCTTCTTTATAAATATTTCAATCTTACTTTTGCCTGATCCTAGGTTCTGTTATGACTAAAGTTTGTCTTAATAACCATATTCGTCAAACATGTTAAATTGACTCTTGAAATTATATTATCTTATTGACAAAAAAAAAACAACAATAACAACCGTTATATGTGTATGCATTTTTCAACAATAATTGATCGCCTTTCAAATATATGAAATTCAAATATATTACTCATACCAATTAATATCACTATAATAAATAGTATTCCCTAATGCAATAGATTCTCGAAGATTTTTCATACGAGTTAATTTAAGCTTGTTTACGTTACTTGCTTTCGAGCAAGTCGATACATAAAAACTTGTTACTCTTATGGTTGGGCAACATATAAAAACAAATGTATGATAGATTTTAGATTCGATTTATGTTTTCTATTTCCAATATATATTGATATTTCTCTGAAATCACTTAAACATTAGCTTACTAATCAATTCTTAATCACAGCCCAAATAAGTTTACTAGTGTATATATATATATATATATATATATATATATATATATATATATATATATATATATATATATGGACTGGGCCAAGTTCATTTAGGTTGGGCTAAGCTTGCATAGATAGTCCATGGAGTTTTTAACTCATGGATCCTATAGAAATGAAAGGTCATGGGTATTAGGGTTTACATGAATGTAACCCTAATCCTCCATACTATATAAAGAGGTCTTTAGCACATGAAATGGCACTAGTGTGTGTGTAAACAAGAGTGGGCCAATTTATACTGTGCTTACTATTCCCTCAAGTTTTCCAAGGTGGTTTTGCTGGTTTGTGATTCCACTTGAGGCTTCCACACTATTGGGGCTAAGCTCTTAAAGATCAAAATTTCAAGCTCCATCAAAAGGTATGTTATCTAACTAGGCTTTTGTAGTATAGTTGCTTCATATTATGCTAGTTGGGATGAAACCTTGGAATTTTGAATATTTGCATGTATAATAGAGAAAACATAGACCCAAGGTTTATAGGGTTGCATGTACACCATAGGAGTGTTAGAATGCTCAAAACCCTTCACTTAGTACCTATTAAATAAACGTTGGTAGCTATGGATTTAGTACCTATTAGCTAAACACTGGTAGCTATGGATTTAGTACCCGATGAATGAACTTTAGTAGCTATGGAATTAGTGCTTCACGAACAAGCATTGGCAGCTATGGACTTAGTGCCTATCATATAAACCCTGTAAGCAATGGGCTTTGAAATGAACGAATGCAGGATAGATGATTCTTAGGGTAGATCCTTAAGAGTAATGAAGATAATGGGGATAATTGGGTTGATTGTTTGATGTTTAAACATAATAATTATATTATTGTGGGTTGAAAACCCTATGTACTCACCAGGTTTCCCAACCTGACCCACTCAAGCTTATTTGTATCACAGGTTTCGATATGAAGCTACTTCACACTGAGGGATTTAAAAGAGATGCATATCACTACTGTAAATGAATATAAGTTATGTTTATGCTTATGTTTCTATATTGACGATGACATCCCAAGGTTTTAAAAGGAATAAAAATACATTTCTTCGGAAATGATTTGATAACACATTTATCATGTTTTACTGGGAACAAATTCCGCAACATATTTCTATAAAAGATACTATGATTTTCAAAATAAAGCCTAAACAAATTGGTCTTTTCTGGCCGTGAAAATGGGGATGTCACAATAACACATATATATAAACATATGAGGATGTTGTGGACTCCTTCATCCCTAATGGTTATAGGGTTTCTCTGAGTAAGGAGGCTAGTAAGGATGTCATCCCTAATGGTTAAGTTCTGGGTACAAAACCCGGAAAATTAGGGTTTTCGCTTACAGCATCTACTCACCAAGTTGGGCCTTCCAACTCGTCAAGTAGACCCTAAGTCCCGCGTCCCAAAATGATATCTACTCGACGAGTTGGAGCTCCCCAACTCGTCGATTTCCAATCTAAAACCCTAAAATCTTGAGAAATAAATGATACCTGAAGCGAGCATTACAAATCTCCCCCACTTGAACTAGAATTTGTCCTCGAAGTCCGCTGACGCAAAAAAAATCCAGGTAGTGGTCTCGCATCTCATCTTCCGGCTCCCATGTCCATTTGGAGTCCCTTTCGTGCTGCCATTTCACCTTCACCAACTTCACTTCCTTGTGACGAAGGACCTTAGTTTTCCTATCCAATACCGTAACGATCCTCTCAATGTAGTTCAAGCTCTCATCCACCTGAGTGTCGTCCAAAGAAATAAATGCGGCCTCGTCAGTGACACACTTCCGAAGCTGAGACACATGGAAGGTGTTGTGAATCTGGCTAAGCTCGTCCGGCAGATCCAAGCGGTAAGCCACATTGCCCACCCAAGTAGTAATCCTGAATGGACCAATATTTCGGGGCCCTAACTTGCCCCTCTTCTGAAACCTAATGACACCCTTCCATGGTGACACTTTTAGTAAAACGAAGTCTGTCACACCCCAAAACCGGAACGGCGGAAACGTTCTGGGGTGGAGGACGTCATGTCATGTATCACAACATATGCAGTATAGTAAAATCAAAGTAAAATAACCATTGCATTAATAGTAATAATTTTACATAGGTTACATTTAACAATAATATAAAAAGTAGATATAGGAAATAACATAAGCTGCAGCTTGGTACTAGGCTGACTTCGCAAAAGCTCCCGGAGTGTACCTGTCTACTGACGACCTGAGAATACAAGTTATTTTGAAAGAGAGTATCAGCATTATAATGCTGGTGAGTTTATAAGTATTTTAATGACATTGGTGTAAATACATGTTTTCTTCAAATTAATCACATTAGATGATGGTGATTTGAGTTTACAGAGTATTAGAATTCCTTCCAGAAAATCCCATATTTCCTAATAAAAGTAGTCTTCTACCAAGACCCGATTGTTTTATGTTTAAACAAATGTGTTTCTCTACTAAAAGCAGTCGTCTACCAAGTCCCGAATGTTTTATTGTTTAAGGAGTATTTTCCTCCAAAAGTTACTATCATTATCAAAATATAGTTTATACTTTAATGAATATGTGAAAAGATCACAAGTAAAAGTAATAGGGAAAATAATGCTTTACTTCAGCAATGACGTTGTTGTTTATAAAGTAATAAAATAAAACTCTAGGTGGTATTAAACGGACAATACACCTCGGGGAGTCTAAAGTAATAAAATAAAGACTCCAGGTGGTATTAAATGGACAATACACCTCGGGGAGTCTATAGTAGTAAAATACAGACTCCATGTGGTATTAAATGGACAATACACCTCGGGGAGTCTAAAGTAACCTTTAATCCTAAGTAGGTTAGTTTAAAGGTTTAAAATGTGGCCTAGTGTATAACTAGGAAAATATATTATGATGGTTTCATATGTAGAAAATACCGTGATAATACTTACCTTAAAGCCATGAATTATAAGGTAATTGTAAAGATACTCGTAACCATACTGATTGACAGATGTAAACACGACGACTTGTTGGCGTCGAAATGAATGTGACATTTGTCACCCCTTGGCTTGGTCGGCCGGGACTGTAGCTAGTAGTCAGGATGTGGGATGGTCTGTCCCGTATAGATCTATACACACAATGCCCGCTCTCCCCCCAGGAGACTCTGGCTACCAACTTGACAACGGTGAAATCCGCGTCATGAGGATGTATCTCGTGTTTTGATTTCTATAAACCTTTCCTTTTACTAAAAGTACAAGTTTTTAGGATATAGATATAATTAAGTTCTCCTTCATGAAAGTTATGGTTGGTTTCTAAACTATACCTATTATAGTTTACTTGAGAGGTTATCTAGGTGCCTTTGCTACCCAAAGGTGTTGAACTGGAATAAGAGTTTTAATATCTAACCAGATATACATAATATATAATTAGGACTTCAACGACACTCGGACAAATAACCGGATGCTCTAAGTCCACAACCAAACAAGGAACAGGAAATAAAGAGGGTTACAAGTCCTAAGTCCTTCAAACCCTACTTATATAACTATATCTATATAGACATGAATTAAACAAGGAATTTAACTCTAAAAGACTTTGATAAAAGTTTAATAAATTAAAAGGAGATTTTACTATTTTCAAAAGAGATTTGAAAACAAGATTTGAAAACCTTTAGCTGAATAAAACGGTTTAACATGCAAAAATCTATTTGCTAGACAGTTATTAATCACATGTGATTGATATAATTACTTATCAGTTCAACTTGTATTCCCCCCCCCCCCATAAAAGCATTTAAAATCATTTAAAAGGTTAATTAAGGGGTATGAACTCACCTGTGGTGGGAGATTCGGATGAACGGATGGTATAGGATGCTAAGTGTCAAGTGAGGACTTGAACACACACGTGGATCCTATTGAACATGTAATGATACATTTATGTATCTAATTAGTCATTTAATAACTAATTAAGCAAGTAAATACATCCTAATATATGAAAACACTTTGCTACAAGTGCTAGGAGTACTAAAGGTTGCATCTAAAGAGATTATGGCCTCACATTGGAGTTTACTCCCCATATGGTAGCACCATATGGGTTTACGGTTCTGGGACCATTTCCCCCATGAGTTTACGGTCGTAAACTCATGGCAATGGTGTCATTGGGTGTTTTAAGGTCCTAAACCACACAAGCAAGTAAGCTAGACTCGAATCCAAGGCTTAGGAAGTGACTAGGGCTCGAAATGGCCCTTTGTTGGAGTTTACGGTCCTTGGACCACTCCTTGGGAGTTTACGGTCGTAAACACATGAGTTTACGGCCGTAAACTCTTGGTCACTTCTACATTTTCATGTTTTGGGGTTTCTAGTTCATGCATGCAAGGCTCTAGTCCTTTATACAAGCCATAGAAGGTGTTAGGGGCACCTAAACCCCACTTGAAGGTGTTTACGGTCCAAGGAGATCTACTTGAACCGTAAACACACATGTTCTTGGGGATTTTGATGTTCTTCAAGGTTTTAACATGTATTCTAAGCAAACAACTAGTTAGGAGGAGTGTACTTACCTATAGGAGGCTTGTAGGAGTGTTTAAGGGCCAAGAACACTAGTGTGTGTTCTTGGTGTTCTTGGTGTTTTGAAGAACACTTAAAGATCTAAGAAAAGAGGAGATTTACATGGATGAAATCGAGTATAAACACTAGATAAAGTGTTATATGAACGAATCAAGGAAAGAAATACTTACATTTTTGGAGGATTGGAAGAAATGTGATATGATACTTGAGAGAGAATCTTGGGTGTTCTTGAGTTAGGAAGTGAAAAGTGAGCCAAAAATGACTAAGTGTCATATTTATACTCTTTAGAGTTTACGGCCGTAAACTCCATGTTTGGGGCCGTAAACTCCAAACTCTTGGAGTTTTGAGACTTACGTGATGCACGACAACCTCTAAAGTATACTTCCTTTTATTTGTTCGCTTGACGAGTATTAAATAAAACACTCAAACGAACTTCAAACCGGCTGAAAATGTACCGGGATGAATTTGACTATTATTTGATGTGCTTGACTGCGGAGTTTATACAAAATGAAAATTTCGGGTTGTCACAAAGTCCCTCACTTGGAACTCGAGGTCCGATCAGCGCCAGTCAGCATAGCTTTTCTGACGGCTCTGCGCGACTCGCAGCCTATTGCGCACCCGCTGAATCAACTCGGTAGTCTTGAGAACCACCTCGGTGCTCCCCATTACTCGGTGCCCTACCTCACCCCAACAAACAGGGGTCCTACACCTCTGACCATACAACATCTCAAACGGTAGTTGGTCGATACTAGCATGATAACTATTGTTATATGAAAACTCTGCTAGTGGGAGGTATGTATCCCAACTCCCTCCGAAGTACAATACACATGCCCGCAGCATATCCTCAAGCATCTGAATCGTCCACTCACTATGGCCGTCTGTTTGGGTGTGGTATGTAGTGCTGAAGTGAAACTGCGTGCCTAGTTCCTCATGGAACCTCCTACAAAATGTGGAGGTGAATCGAACGTCTCGGTCCGAGACCACCGATACTGGCAATCCGTGTCTGACCACCACCTCTCGTACATAGATATCTGCCAATTTCTCAGCAAAAATACCCTCGAGGATCGGAATAAAATAGGCGATCTTCGTCAACCTATCCACGATGACCCAAATGGAGTCCACGCCGCTCGTCGTCCTCGGTAACTTCGTAATGAAGTCCATGGTGATCTCTTCCCATTTCCACATAGGAATGGGTAATGGCTGAACCTTTCTGTGAGACCTATGATGTTTGGCTTTGACCTTCCTGTAGGTCAAGCATTGCTCCACAAACCATGCAACTGCCCACTTCATGCAGGGCCACCAGTAACTTAACCTCAGATCCCTATACATTTTTGTGGCCCCCGGGTGAATTGAGAACTTGGATTTGTATCCTTCCTCCAAGATCTTCTGCCTCACACCCCCGAATAACGGTACCCACACCCGACCACACTGTGTCAGAAGATCTCGATAATCCCGAACGAACAAGGGAAACTGACCCCGAATCCGCTCTGTCTTCTAGTTCTATTTCTTCACACCCTCCACCTGATCTTGCTTGATCATATCCAACAATGGAGAGATCACCGTCATCCTCTAACACACATCACGAATCGGAGCACCTGCCGCCTTGCGGCTCAAACCATCAGCCACCATGTTGGCCTTCTCTGGATGGTACAAGATCTCGCAGTCCTAATCTTTCAGTACATCCAGCCACCTCCTCTGCCGCATGTTCAGGGTCTGCTGATCCATCAAAGACTTCAAACTTTTGTGGTCAGTAAAGATGGTGCACCGAACTCCATACAAGTAATGCCTCCAGATCATGAGGGCAAACACCACTTCCCCCAATTCTAGGTCGTGAGTGGGGTAGTTCGCCTCGTGAAGCTTCAGCTGCCTCGAGGAGTATGCGATCATATGCCCCCTGTGCATCAAAACAACGCCTAACCCTGCGATAGACGCACCACAATACACTGACAAATCATCCAACCCATCGGGTAGCGCTAAAATCAGGGCCTCACATAACCTATGTCTCAGGGTCTCGAAAGCCAACTGCTGATCCGGGCCCCACCGAAATGTCACATTCTTCTTAGTCAAACGAATGAAAGGTACAACAATCTTGGAGAAATCTTGGATGAATCTCTGATAGTACCCAACTAGACCCATGAAGTTACGAATCTTAGATGCATTCTTCGGTACTTCCCACTACATCACTACCTTAGTCTTGGATGGATCAACAAATTTACCCTCTTGGTTGATGTTGTGCCCCAAAAACTGCACATCTCTCAACAAGAAATCACACTTTGAGAACTTGGCATAAAGCCTTTCCGTCCTCAGTGTATCCAATACCTCCCTTAGATGCTGCTCATGTTGCTCCTTGGTCTTTGAATAGACCAAGATATCTTCGATAAACATGATCACCGACCAATCCAACATCGACCTACACACCCTATTCACGAGCTCCATGAACACTATTGGGGCATTGGTGAGCCCAAATGGCATCACCACAACCTCGTAGTGTCCGTACCGAGTCTTGAAAGTCGTCTTCGATATATCCTCGTACCGAATCCTCATCTGATAGTACCCTGACCAAAAATCAATCTTGGAAAACCAAGATGCACCATGCAGCTGATCAAATAAATCATTGGTCCTCGGAAGCGGATAACGGTTCTTCACTGTTAGCTTATTCAGCTGCCGATAATCAATACACATCCTGTGTGACCCATCCTTCTTTTTCACAAACAGGATCGGTGCTCCCCACGGGAAACTACTCAGACGAATAAACCCTCGGTCTAGCAGCTCCTGAAGCTGCGTAGACAGCTCCTGCATCTCGGGCGGAGCTAGCCGGTATGGTGCCTTGGCTATTGGAGCGGCACCCGACACCAAATCAATGCGAAACTCTACTTGCCTCTCCAGAGGCACCCCAGGTAACTACTCGGGAAAGACATCCCAGAACTCATGTGCAACTGGTACACTAACCAAATACGTCGGGGTCTCAACCCTCGTATCCGAGATATATGCCAAAAATCCCAAACAAACCTGCTAGAGAAGTCTCCTAGCCCTCTCAGCTGAACAGAGGGTTGGCCTCTAAGATGCCATGTTTCCATGAATAACCAGTTCTCCCGCACTTGGGGTTTGAACCGTCACCAGCTGGTGCTCACAATCTTTTAGGGCCATATTTGCCCCCAACCAGTCTATCCCGACCATCACTTTCAGACCTCGCAACGGTATCGGGAATAGATCAATACGGAACCTCTCACCAAGCACATTCAGGAAACAGTCCCAATACACCCTTGCAGCACTCACAGTGTGTTCATCCACAATCTCAACCTCAAGCGGGGAATCCAAAGTCCCCAGCGCATACCGGAACTTCTTGCTAAGCGCAAGAGATATAAATGATCGGGTAGCACCCGAATCGAAAAGAACGTGAGCCGACATA
Organism: Lactuca virosa; assembly: GCF_052849685.1. Taxonomy (NCBI): domain Eukaryota; kingdom Viridiplantae; phylum Streptophyta; class Magnoliopsida; order Asterales; family Asteraceae; genus Lactuca; species Lactuca virosa. The sequence goes on from NC_136433.1 coordinate 205,530,934, forward strand.
CCATTGACCAAAAAGGTCCCTGTATATGAGCACATATATACACATAAGAAAGACAAATCAATATTGACCAGCAGAATAAAATACGTACCAGCCACAATGTCTGGCGCTGCCCGAGCCTCCTCGGTAGTGAACTAAAATGCATGAATCTTCACCATAGGGGCATCCGCCTTTGCAGGGCACCCATCAGTGATCCTTATCGTGGCGGCCGTAGGGGCCGCCACCGCTCCCTCTCCTCCCTGCAACCTCGGACAATCGGCCTTTTTATGGCCAGTCTAGTTGTAGTGGAAACAAATCAAGCCCTTCTTGGGGCAGTCCCTGATCATGTGGCCCTGCTCGCCACACACGTAACATCCTGAGCCCGCTGATCGACAAGCCCCACTGTGCGGCTTGCCGCGATTGGCACACCGGCCCGACCCTGCTGGCCCCCACTGGACGAATCGGAGGTCTTAGGCTTTTTATCCTGACCTACAACTGTATGAACCTGCTCTAGCTTTCGCTTAGTGCGAAGCTCCAACTCCATCTCCCGCTCTCGGGCCTTCTCTACCATCTCATTCAGGGTTTTGCACCCTGTGAAGCTCACGAACTCACAAATATCATCCCTCAGCTAGGAATGATACCTCGTTTTCCTAATGTCCTCATCTGCAGGATACTACAGGATCAACAATGCTCGCACCCAAAGCTTGGCGGTGATCTCCGCCACAGTCTCGATGGTATGCTGGAGCTCCTGGAACTCCCTCACCAACCGTTGCACCTCAATAGATGGGGAAAATTCCATATCAAAGTGTCTGACAAACTCTGCCCATGTCATCTCAACCTACCGGCTGCTCCCACCTGGCTAGTCGCCTCCTCCCACCAATCCCTGGCTCAGTCCCTCAACATACACGAGGGAAATCCCACATTCTCCGCGTTTGGGCAAAAGCTCATGTGCTGGTCATTCTCCATGTCTGCCACCCAGCGTCGACTAGCTATGGGGTCCCTAACCCCAAAGAACTCAGGCGCTCCGCACGCCTTGAACTCCAGGAACGAAGGAGTTTAGGCCCCAACCTAGCCCGCATCAATCTCGGCTCGGAAAAACATATATCATGGGCTACTACATAAATCAAATCCTAGGCTATCCTAAGATCTGCTCAATCCCATCAAACCAGAACTCAGTCAGTCATAACAGGTTGCCTTATGCATGAAAATTATACACAGAACAGGATCAAATAGACTTTCGAATAACAAACTCTACCCTAGGACCACAACCAAACGAGGAATGGGAAATAACGCCAAAACAATTATTCTAAGGCTATAAGATCCTAACCATATACAATTTCTAAAGCATACACATAGGAAAATCCATCCGACTATCATAATCCAAATATTAGTATAACATGGCTAACATATTGGGGAACCACTTACTTCAGCTCAGCCGATCACGCGCATTGCACTCTCCCCTTTTTCCATTTTAAGAAGTTGTTAACTTTTGATTTTTGAAAACAATTTTACCATTTCCTTAGTTTGAGTCCTGACACACCCGAGAGTGTGCCCGAATCCCTCAAACCAAGGCTCTGATACCAACTTGTAACGGCCCAATTTTTCCAACAAATTTTTTTCATTTTTAAATAACCAAAACATTCCCATAAAATATGAATTCTCAATAACAATTGTTTTCAAAATGCATAACATCAACATTTTATTTCAAATGTCGGAGAGTACACGTCGTACCATCAAGCCTTACCCTTTCCCTTAGGCTCAGAAGTACCTGAAACAATTACCAAACTGTAAGCTAATGCTTAGTGAGTTCCCAGATCATACCTCACACAATCCACATAATCACATAATCCATACTAGCTATGTTAGATACATAAACATCATAAGCCATACATACAAACATATAAGGATGTCGTGGAAACCCTCCAAGGTCTTACTCCAGGATGTCGTGGGCTCCCCCCAGGGTTTTATACCTTCGTGCCATGGACTCCCCTATGGTCTTTACATGGAATGCCATGGGCTCCCCCCATGGTCAGATATCCAACTGCCACGGGCTCCCCCGGGGTCTTCCATGTAAATGACACAGAGTCACAAGCACACTACATATCACGGAACATAACTATCCTACTAGATAACACATATATATAAACATATGAGGATGTTGTGGATTCCTTCCAAGGTCTTACACCTATGTTCCATGGGCTCCCCCACATGGTCTTAGCTACTTGCCATGGTCTCCCCCCATGGTCTTTACCTGGTATGCCATGGGCTTCCCCCATGGTCTAATAACCAACTACCATGGGCTCCTCCTGGGGTCTTCATATATCTAGTCAATAACATACTAGCACATCCACATATACATGCATATCAGACATATCAGTAGTGAATCCAAAATAACACTACAACTAACTGAATGGGCCAACCTTGGTGCCTTAGACCCATTGGTATGGTGAGGAGACTCACCTCAAATGCAAACTATGGCTGAATAGGTCCATGCTCCGAGTATCAGCTCTGCCAACTCCCTAATCATAAACAACACCTTAGTAAACAACTCAACCCTTAAAACCCTTAAAATTTACACTTGGTCAACCATGGTCAAAGTCAAAGTCAACGGTCAAGGTCAACAGTCCATGTTGACCCAACTCGTCGAGTGCATCTAGCACCTCGCCGAGTTCCTTTGGTGTTCGGAAAACAAGGGAAAACCCTAGCCAACTCGCCAAGTAATCTTATCAACTCACCGAGTTGCTTAGCATCTAGAATAGTGGAAACCCGTCCCAACTCGTCGAGTTTTCACGGCAAATCATCGAGTTTCCCCTGTCTTAACGTATTCAGTCCTTTCCAGTCAAATCTAAAGCCCCATACTACAGATCCTTAACCATAGAGACGTCTAGAAGGGTCAAGTTTCCAATATTACCCCAAAAGACCATCTAATATGCTTGAAACCAAAACCCTAGCTCCTTTTAGGAAGGTCTTGACTCATTAAGCCCTTAAACTCTCATCTCATCGACCCAAAACACAGATCTAACGTCCAAGGGTGGATAAAACATGTAAAGTTTCTAACATTATGTCCATGCATGCGTGAAATACTCTCCAGGGTCCATTTTAGTCTTCATTGTGGACATAATGCATGAATGGGACATGGAGGCTATTAAAGTTTGGAACTTTAATCCACTAAAGGTCATATAGAGGCCAGATCTACACTCCTAACCTATGGAAACCCCTTATCTTGGGACATCCAACCCAAAGTCCCAAAACAAGCCCTAAACTGTCACACCCCAAAACCGGAATGGCGGAAACGTTCGGGAGTGGAGGACGTCATGTTTAGTATCACAAGATATGCATTATAGTAATCAAGTAATGAACAACCATTTCATTTGAAAGAAAGTGTTTACAAAGTGTGTGTTCACCAAACATAGAATACATAAGCAAATAACAAACAAGACTTGAAGCTATTATGCTCCATCTTCCAAATTCCCAGCACGAGTACATGTCTACTAGGTTCCTGAGAATACAAGTTATTTGAAAGAGTTGATCAGCAATTAAGCCGGTGAGTTCATAAGATTTCAGTGATGTAAGTAAGTTGTAGAAAGTTGTTGTGAAATGTTGTTGAAAATGTAGTTGTAAAATGTATTAATTTGTAAGTTCTGTTTAGAAAAGTTCGCCTGTTCCTCTAGAAAATCCTATATTTCCTACTTTAATGAAAGATAAGTAAAAATGACTATACAATCCTTTATATGAGTACTAAATGGATACAAGTTATATAAAACTCAGAGTAAACAAACAATCGACTGTGCGCATCTGCCCTAAGCCCATAACCAGACAAGGAATAGGATTTAAGGCGGATAGCACACATCCCATTGGTCGTTAGATCATTGTTGTATATAACCCTGATGTATTCACTTGTTACTCATGGAGTTAATTGTAATGGTTCCTTTATATTTAATGAAAAGATTCTTTAAGAAAACCCTTATTTCTTATAATAAAATGGTGACCACATTGATTACTTCTATAATAACTTAGTTTATACTGGATATATATGATCTAATATCGGATAGAAAGTTAATTGGGTGAATCTGCCCTAAGCCCACAACCAAACAAGGAACAGGAAGTAAGGCGGAAAGCACACATCCAACTACCTATTGGGTATTAATTATATATAACCATGATGTATAAACTCATGTATTATAGAGTTAATCACGTAAGGTCCTTTAAGTTTATATTTGTTTAATAAAATGGATTAAACCCTTAACTGGTAAGTTTCTAGTTTTGTATACCAAAAGTTCTGATTTGGAAAGTATGTTTTGAACTAGAAAACTGTGCATTGACTTGACCCATACCTGGTACCCTTATGATGACTTAATGTATACTGAGCATATATATATCTAGAATCGAATAGAAAATAGACTGGGTTTATTCGTTCCAAGCCCACAACCAAACAAGGAACAGGAAATGAAGCGGAGAGCACACATCTTATTACCTGTCGGATCCTATTGATATATATATCCTTTGATGTATACATTAAAGAATCATAAGGTTAGCATTATGGTCCTCTCTACTAAACGTAGCCTTCTACCAAGGCATCTAATGTTATCTATGTTTGTTTCTTGCATGAGTTGTGTAATTTCCCAAGTGAGACTATCATTAACCAAAAATATAGTTTTTACATTACTGTTTATTGTGAGAAGATCACAATGTGAAGGAAATAGGGAAATAATAAAGTACTGTAGTGTTGTATTATAGTAACTACTACTGTACTTTCTACCTTAATCTGGCCGTTAATTAAGGTTAAATGTGAAATGGTTGCACCATACTATCGACTAATAACACGACGATGAAAGACGTCAGAAGAAATGACATTTGGCACCCGTAGACTTTCAAGTCCCACTGTAGCGAACAGCAAGGTGTAGGATAGTCAATCCAGTATAGATCTATACACAAATTCACGCTCTCCCTCCAGCAGATTCTGGCTACAAATCGAGCCATGACAGGTGATGCAATGCCCCGAACGATGGTTCACATTTATGTTATTGTATACTTGTATATGTAATGTATGTACTAGCTGTATTGTATGTTCTCTCTGTCTAGTATGTGTGTATGTTATGGTTGTTTCTCATCATAGTATGTTTGACTCATGTATGAACTGACTCTTTGTATGCTTCATTGTACTAGAAGTAATGAATAGTATCTTCCTAAACTATACCTATTATAGTTTACTAATGTTTTTACTTGAACTATTATTGAAAAGACTCATTTTACTACTAAGTTATGCTTGTACTTTAAAAACGGAGTTTGATTAACTATAAAGTAACATAACTTTAAAAGAGTTTTTGAAATGTTTTGATCACTTATAAAAGACATAAGCAACATTTTGAAAGATGTTTATAACAAACAATTACACAATTATCATTGTGTTCAACTTGTATTCCCCCCCCCCCCTTAAAAGCATTTAAAACAGTTAAAAGATTCAATACGGGGTATGAACTCACCTGATGTGGGTGATTCAACGAATACTAGTGTAAGGATGAGAAGTTCCACGAATGAAGTCCCGAGACACAATAAGTCCTAAATGACATATATTGGCATGAATATGGTGTTTATAAGCAACTATATGAAAGGAAACACCTTCCGGGACTAGGTAACACTTTGACCAAGTGTTGGAATCACATGTGATTCATCATAGGAAAGTGGAATGGCACTATCATGAGTTTACTACCATGGGTTTACGGCCAAAGGGAGTTTACAGCCGTAAACCCATGGTCATTATGCATTTGATAGTAGTTTAAGGTCCTGTTCTCATCAATGAAGGGTTCTAGCTCACAAGCTTTGCATCTAGGAGGGTTTATGGCCAAAATGGCACCCTTAAAGGGGTTTACGGCCATGGGAGATGGGTTGGCCGTAAACTCCTTTTGTTCTTGTGTTCTTGATGTTTTCTAAGGCTCCATAATGAGTCCTAACTAGATATCAAGTGTAGGGAAGAGTACTTACGATATAGAGGCTTGAAATGGTTGATTTTGGCCAAGAACACTAGTGTGTGTTCTTGGTGTTCTTGGTGTTTCTTGAACATCTAAGAAAAGATGATTTATATGGATGAAATCAATGGATGAAACTATATTAGGAGATGTATCAACTAATCAAGGAAGAACACTTACAACTTTTGAAGATCTAGGATGAAAATCGGGACGAGAGATGAGAGAGAAATGGAGTGTTCTTGAGTTGGAAATGAGAGAATGAAGAAAGTTGAAGGATATGAGCCTATATGAGGGGATTTTACGGCCCACCTTGAGTTTACGGCCATAAACTCAAGTGTTGTGGCCGTGAACTCTAAATGAAGAGGGTAAGGCTTGATTTGTTGAATAGTGTCTCTAGCAGGTACATTCTAACACTCATTCCTTAAGTGTACTAGGCTTAAAACTCCTTAGAATGACCTTTAACCAGGCTAGAACTCATTATCAATGAGTCTGATACTCAGTTGAGTTGACTGACTGAGCTTTCAAAACAAAAAAATTTCGGGTTGTCACATAAACTACCAAAAGATGAGATCTAATAAAATACATGTCAAGGTTATGGCTTTATGCCTCCAAAATGCAGCCCTTGATGTAGAGTTTTTGGATCCAAGATCACTCCTCCAATATTGCTACTTCTCTCTACAAGGCTACCTTCAAGAATCACACCACAACACTCAAAACTTCAATGAAAAGGGGGGGGGGGGAGGCGGTTCTAGGTTTTTCTGACTATTGAAGACATTTTGAGAAGGCACCACGATGTGGCATCCCTACACCACACCATGGCGATGTTATATTTCGCGACCAATATGACTATTCGCATGACACCAAGACATGGCGTTACTATCCCATGTCGTAACAGCAGATCATCACACTTTTTAAAGATGGTTCTTTGGTTTATTTTGATCCGACATAATTGCATTCACAAGAGAATAGCCCAAAAGTACTGTTTCCAGCCATTATATATGAAATCCAAGATTTACCACACAAATTTTAGAATCTGATCTCGCCACTACTATCCCAGAGGAGTATGTTCCATTCTACCTTTTAGTTTTATGTTCTTAAATTGTTTAAATAAGCAATGGGGACATTGTATCATTTAAATGTGGGATAGGGGTTGAATTTAGGAATACAAGCATTTTGATTAAATAATTGAAAAAATGACTTGGATTTAAAAAATTATTAGAAATATTTGAACTAATAATCAAAAATTGAGTCTATTTAAAAAAATTGTTATGTTGAGTTCGAGGTTGCTAGCATTGTGTGGGGCTATCCGATACGAGTTTTAATGTTTATTTGAGCCAATATATGTTCTAGTGTATTTGTGGCTCCCCTATCCTAGTGAAATCATGGAACAAAAACATGACTTTGCTTAGTTTGAGCTCCTTTATATGTGTAGCAATGTGTACCAGAAATGTATCCATGAGAGCTTATGTAGCCATTACTCTTTAGACTAATACGTTAAATCAATAAGGTTTGAAGTTAGGTTCCCTTGCTTAAGTATATGTTTTTATTTTTAGGATTTTATTTTTAAGTGAAACAAAAAAGTTGCAAAGTTTAAGTGAATAAGAGTCTACAAATCTATGAAGATCAAGAAATGTCATAAAGAAAAGTTCCAAAAATCGAAGACTCGAGAATAAGGAAATTCGCCAAGTTATTTGTAATTTTTGTTTCTTATGTTATTTTTCCATATGTATGCTTGAGGGAATAACCAAAAATTACCTTGAGGTTAAGAAAGATTTATGAGAATATATTCGGAGGGATTCATCAAATAAGTGTTTTTCAAATGAAGTGGGTAAGTGTTTATGAAGATTGTGAGTGTTTAGGATTTGGGAAGTTCTTAGGAAAATATAGACACAAATACATGCATTGAGGTACTGATGTAATGGAGAGACTCAAAATGGATTTTCTTGTGCGATGTGGGTAGCTAATGTCTTGAAATAATAATAATAAACTTAGTTTTGCTTGATGGCAAGTAAAAGCCACGTGTGGGGTATTTTGATATGTGCATATTTATTCATATAATGTATGCATATTTCTAATACTTTTAGCTATAATTATGATTAAAATGGGACAAAAGATACTTATTATGTTTGAAATATGATTTGTAGCTGCAAAGACATGCTTGGGACAAAAACGAAGGAAACAAGGAGTAGGAAGCAAGAATGGATGGGCTAAAGCTGGAATGAAAAAAATAAGGTTTGAATATATAAGACCACGACATGGTGATCTCTAACACGACGTGGTGAAAAGAAGATTCGCGGCCATGAAACCTAACTTGGAGAATACAGGATACACTCGAAGACCACATTGTGGTGGCGGTTAGCCACGAATTGGTGATCAGAGTTTGGCAACTATAAAATCCCGAATATTAGGTCGAATTTGGAAGGAATGCAATCGGTTTTCTGAGGAGAATTACGATTGGAAACCCTTGGAAACTCAGGAAAAGATCTAGAATCAAGTGAAGCTCAAGGATTGAAGAAGATTTAGAAAATTTCAGCATAGATCCTTTTGGTTTTCTAATCATTACTATGTCTAGCTTATGTTATATGGATTTGGTGTGCTTTTGTGCTAGAATGAGAGGTTAAAACCCTTTTATTTATGTTTAGTCAAGATGAACCTAATTTATATGTGTTGATTTTGAATTTTGGATGATTATTATTGACTTTACGTGTGTTTGATAATTAAACCCTAGCATGTTTTGGTTCTAGTTTATATTGCTTATAAATCAGATTCTATGTAATAGTTGATCATATAATTGCATGAATTTGTCTCCTAATTGTTTATGATCATTAAATAATTAGAGCTAGAATTAATCACATCTTAGATATAGTAATAAAAGTTAGTAACTTTAACTGTGTTAGAGAACATAATAAATCTTAAATTGTGCTTGGTTGTTTAACTTGATCATAGGAAAGTAGCTACGATCATTCATAGTCCAGTTTGTGATTATTATCAATGTGGTGTTTAACTTGTGCATGCTCATTAGTATAATCCATCCGTTAGAAATCAACCATAGGACAACGTGGAATCAAATCTAAGTAGAAGTATTCTTTTAATTTTGAAGTTACTTTGTTTTCTTTGGTTTCTTAATTGATAGTTGATATTAAGTTCTTCTGATCTTGAAAAATCAGTAAAACCCCCAACCATAGCGTGTTTCTTACTTAGAAGTAGTTATTTTATTTAATTGAATTTTGTTTACTATGTTCGACACCCGACTTGCCTAAGCTATTCTATAATCTGACTAGGTACACTGCCTATAAGTGCATAGTTAGTAAAATTTTGTTAGGTTATAAATTTAAAGCTAGATATGTATCAATTATGCAAATTAATAGGTGTGGATGGTAGTATTGGACCCGTACTACTAAAATCATAGGACCCGTACTCGAATAAAAGAACATAGTGGAGATCCCAAGGAACTTGTAGTGCGAGAGTTCCTTCGAGTCTGTTCTAATTGTTTTTATGTTTTCATTTTAGTATGTTGGTGAGCACTCGAGGAGGAGGTCCTGGTTCAGGATTTGGCGCTAAACCAGTTGATGAAAGAAAACGCGAGTTAATAATGTCATAAATCACTCGTGGTATTTTGGATGCGACTCTTGTGATGTTTGGTACCATCAAGGAGGGGATCATGGAGCTACTGGATGATCGTTTAGGGTCATTTCATGCTAAGATTGCAGCTAGTCAGTTAGGGGCATGTACTCTCTCTTTTCAGGAGTTCAAGGCTTGTCGATCCCTAGAGTTCTTCGAGAAGAAGGGCCCTATTGCCAAGGATAGAATGGATCACTGATATGGAGAATGCTCAGTGGACGAGTTTCTACCCTAAGAGATCGAATGTGGTATTTTCATCTTGCATTATGACAGACTGAGCTCACAACTAGAGGTAAGAGGTTGACCATGATTTTGGGGTTAAGGTTGTCATGGCCATTACCTGCACCAATTTTGTGATGAGATTCACGGTGGAGTTTGCACCTGCTATTGAGGTATAATATTTGGCGATGGAGTATCAGGTGCTGCGCCAGACGACAAAGATTGTGGCGGAATTCACCGCCAAATTCAGGGAGAGGGCTCTTCTGGTATTACAGTATGTTTTTGATGAGGAGATGGGGAAGACGAGGTATGATGACATGATCAGGGACGAAATATGAGAGTTTTTTAGCGTGTCGCGCTGCAAGACCCTGGATGGAATGATTGCTAAAGCCTAGGAACGGGACAGTTGAGTTGGAGGTTACGGACGAAGCACAAGCCAGAGCAGGTTTAGACAGTGGTGAGATCAAAGAAGAGGCCCAAGGATCGGGGTCGTTATGCCAAGTGTGGGAGGTCTCATGTGGGGAGTTGTCGTGAGAAGGGAGGGAGTTGGTTCACTTGCGGCCAGAATGGTCATTCAGTAGGGATTGCACTCGTGGAGCACTTATATGTTTCCATTACAATCAAACGGGCCATAAGAATTCCGATTGTCCGAGATTATCTGATGGAGCGGCAAAGGCCCCCGTTCCACGAACGATGTGGATTACTGATGGTTAGGAGGTCAAGGTAGAGGCTCCTGTGCTGAGGAGCAGATCTTTTTAATTGACATCGAAGGAGGACCGAGCAGCGCTATATGTTGTCACTGGTATGTATCTTTAGCATTTCTTTTACTACTTTCATTGTTTATGTTTATGTTGTGTGTTTGCTTGCATCTACAGATGTGTTTAGTGAATGGGTTTCTGGCTCATGTTCCTTTTTATTCGGGTGCAACCCGATCATTTGTGTCTCTTGTACATAGCATGAAGTTTAGAGAAACTACAGGACCTTTGGATTATCTTTTGGAGGTGGAGATTGTCGATGATCGTTCAGTGAGCGCTTAAGATTTTATCGGGGATGTGTTTTGAATATTTTCAGTGAGAAATATTTGATTGATCTGGTTCTGATTCCTCTACGAGGCTCAAATGTTATAGTGGGTATGGACTGGTTGGGCCATAATAGGGCTAAGATTGATTGTGAACACCAGTTAGTGAGAGTTTAAACCCCAAGTGGGGGAGAACTTGTTATCCATATCGAGGGTGCTCAACATAGACCGGATGTCTATTTAGTTGTGAGATCTAGGAGGTATATTTAGAAGGGGTGCTTCGGATTAGTAGCTTATGTGGTGAATACATGAGTTGAGGGTAAGAAGACTATGTATGACGTGGCCATTGTTCGGGAGTTCGTCTATGTGTTCCCCAAGGATTTTCTAGGAGTGCCTCCTGAGAGTTAGGTTGAGTTTCAGATTGTTCTGATTCCGGGTGCGGCGTCGATAGCCAAGGCGCCCTATCGCCTAGCACCTCTGGAGATTCAGGAGTTGTCTACATAGATACAACAGTATTTAGACAACAGATTCATCAGTCTAAAAAAATGTCCATGTGGAGAATTGACTATGTTCCTGAAAAATAAGGATGGGTCGTACATGATGTGCATTGACTACTACGAGTTGCGTAAGTTGACAGTGAATCTGTTTCTAGTTCCTCGTTGCTAGGGATGCTGCCCAATCATCAGTTTCCATAAGGGTTAGGGCCTTGGGAAAGGGAGGATTTGGCCCATTTCGGATGTGGGTGTTAGGATATACGTGAACCAAGTGTTTGATTGTGTCTTCGGAGGCCAAGGGTATAATTATAATTTGAAATCTCAGTCTTCTAGGGATTTTGGGTTCTTGTTCGAAAAAATTTTAGGTAATGTAGAGTTGTTAGGAGCGTAGGGCTTCTCGCCACCTTTTCGTGGATATAAGGTTCGTTGGAAACGGACCTCAGATAAGGAAGTTATAGCACTTTGAAGGTTTTGACAGATTTAGCCCCTGATGGAAATGTTTGGCAGATAAGTCCCATGCATGCAAGAGATGCATGCACGTGTCCAGCTGGGAACGCCCAGCGTATAAAGCTACATGGTCGCGTATGGTTGGTGAGTACGTCGGGCGTACTAAGAGGTAAGCGGGGTGTACTCCCTTTAGACTAAACCCCTAAATTTTAGGGTATGGCACTACAAAAGGAACAATATGCCTTAAAGAACAGCCTCCCTCTCACCTAAAGAAACTGCTACGAAACCCTAACCCATACTTGAGTTATTTTTGAGCTTAGAAGGCCATTAGAAGAGTATTTTGGTGCTTTTGAAGAAGGTGTTCATTCTTGAAGACCTATTGGAAAAGATATAGCTTTTAGATCCAAAACTACACCAGCTTTTGGCTCTCATTTGAGGTATAAAGTCTTAAACTTGGTGGTCATTTCCTTAGATCTTTTGTGTTAGGTTTTGGACCTTTTGGTCCCAATGATGAACCTTTGGACTAGAGAAGCATCATTGGGCCTTAGGTTGAGACCCATGTGAAGGGATTGGGCCCAATTGGAAATTGGGCCATATATAGGGCTTTGTAGGTGTGTTATCTTTTTGGGCCAAGGGTTGAGTAAAGCTCATTTTGGGACAAGAGTATGTGAGGGGTAGAATGGTATTTTACCCTAGTGAGGGCTTATGGTTAAGTCATGAGAATCCCGAACTTAACTAGTTAATATGATGATTAATATCTCGGGGAGTCGAGAGATTAGCAATTCGGGGATCTGCCAGTCAGCAGCCGAAGGATTATCCGTGAGATTTTGCATTCAGCTTTGCCAGGTGAGTCTCCTCTTGTAGGGACGGGTCGAAGGCACCAATGATGGCCCGTATGTATGATTGTATGTTTTCCGAACCAAGGTCCGATGTCGGGCGGTGCCCGAGGAATATTTATATGTGTGCTTCCAGACTACGGTCCAATGTCGGCTGGTACCCGATGATTATGTTCATTTTGATTATACTTGTTGTCTGTGTGATACATGTATGTGCCTGGTAGGGAGGTGAGTGTGGGCGAGGTCCTGTATCTCATCACTAGCTGAGTGTGGACGGGGTTCGATATCTCATCATTAGCAGAGTAGGGGCGGGGCCCATGATAGGCGAGGCCTTAAGACTGGAGAATATAGTACTGTGTATGATTCTTTATGTGGTAGTATGATTATATGATATTGTTTTATGTGTATAGCGGGCGAGGCCCAGAGACAGGCGGGGCCAGGGAGAAACAGATTTGTATACCGGAGCTCGATGCGAGGCGGGTCCTGATGCCGGGTAGGGCCCAAGGAAGGGGCGGGGGCCCAGTATATGAGTTATATGTATGTTATGTGGTAGTATGGGGAACTCACTAAGCTTCGTGCTCACGGTTCTCTGTTTTGGTTTCAGGTACATCCAATTGCAGAGAGAAGCGCTCGGGATGACTGCATAGCACACACCTTGATGCTTTCCCTGGAATGTTTACTCTGATATTTTGTTATGGATACCCTGATAATAATGTTTTGAAATACTTTGACTCATGTTTTGATGGAATGATTTGATAAGTATGATCTTATTCAATGGTTTCAAACGAAATTTTTGGTCATGATTTTTGGGATGTTACAATCGATGACTTATTTGAACAACTTTAGAGTGCATCTTGGCTCTCCAAGATTTATTTGAGATCGGCTTAACATAAAATGAGGGTCTGGGACGAGGATATGGAGAAGCCGACCTTCAGGACTCGTTATGGTCACTATGAGTTTGTGGTGACGCCATTCAGGCTTACCAACCCACCGGCATCGTTCATGGGTCTCGTGAACTAGGTGTGTAGGTGAATGGTGGAGCGATCTATGATAGTGTTTTTAGATGATATATTGGTCTACTCTAAGACCAAGGAATAGTATGAGCAGCACATGCAGGAGGTTTTGGAGATCTTGAGGAGGGAGAGGCTTTATGCTAATTTCTCCAAATGTGAGTTCTGGTTGCGCGAGGTGCAGTTTTTGGGGCACATCGTCAACTAGAAGGGTATATTGGTCGATTTGTCCAAGATCAAGGAAGTGATGCAGTGGGAGGTTCAGAGGACACCATATGAGGTTTTGATTTTCCTTAGGTTACCGAGTTATTACCCGAGATTCATTTAGTATTTTTCCAAGATTGTTATTCCATTGACCGGATTAACGAAGAAGAATATTACTTTTCGGTGGGGGCCTGAGCAGCAAGCAACATTTGAGACCCTAAGATAGAGATTGTATGAGCCTCCGATTCTAACCATTTACAAGGGTATGGATGACTTTGTGGTTTACTATGATGCATAGATTTTGGGTCTAGGCTCAGTGCTTATGCAGAGGGGCCATGTGATTGCCTACGCCTCGAGGCAGTCGAAGCTTCACAAGGAAAATTACCCTACGCATGATCTGGAGCTAGGGGCTATGGTATTTTCCCACAAGATTTGTGGACATTATTTGTATGGGGCCAAGTGCACTAATTATACGGATCACAATAGTATGAGGTATATGATGGATCAGCCGAACTTTAACATGAGGCAAGGCAGCAAATACACCCATCAGAGATCTATGTTTGAGGATGGTTCTTGTTTCACCACTGTTAGATCTGATCAAGAAGTCACAAGTAGAGGTATTAAAGAGAGAATTGGAAAGAAGAAAAAATCATGGGCCATATATCATTTTTTGAGATTGAGCTACTGGTGGCCCTGCATGAATAAGGAGATATCATGGTTTATGGAACGGTGCTTGACTTTCCGGAAAGTCAACGCCAAACATCATAGACTCCATGTTAAAATGCAGTTGTTACCCTTTCCCATGTGTAAATGGGAAGAGATAACCATGGACTTTATCACAAAGTTTCCATGGACGACACGTGGGGTTGATTCTATTTAGGTCATTGTTGATAGATTAACCAAGAGTTCTCATTTCATCCCTATTGCTGAGCCGGGCAGCTGTCAGATGAGGGAGTTTATTTCAGCTGAGATTGCGCGCAAAATTATTAACTAGACTCCTATGATCTTCGGTACGGTCAAGGAAGGCATTATGAAGACTCTTGATGAGAGGCTGAGCGCATTCTGCACTTAGATAAAGGCCATGATGGGGACGCGTTCGTTGACGTTTCGGGAGTTCAGAGCTTGTGGAGCTCCAGAACATCATAGGGCTAGGGACCCAATTACTAGCAGCAGATGTTGCCAAATACCGCCAACGCTTTTCATACCAGCTGTTGTCCCGAGGGGGATAAGGTCCGACTTGCTTCCTGCCTCCTGAAGGATAGGGCACGTGATTGATGGAAGAGGTTGATAGTGAGTTGGGTGATGGTGCGGTTGATGCTATGTCATGGGATGACTTTTCGACTAGATTCCAGGCGGATTTTTCCCAGGCGATTGAGGCGCAGTAGTCGGCGTAGGAGTTTCTAGATCTCTGCTAGACTACTGAGACTGTGGCAGAGAGCGCTGCCAAGTTTCGGGAGAGGGCTTATTTGATACCGCAGTATGCAACAGATGTGGAAATAAAGAAGGTGAGGTATCATGATATATTGTGAAATGATATCAGGGAGTCCGTAAGTATCTCGGGGTGTGAGACCCTGAGTGATATGATTTATAGAGCCTGAGAGCGGAAAATTGATTTGAAGCACATTGGGAAGAGGGGACCCAATCAGGTGCATATATTGGAGGGTCCTAGGAAAAAACCCAAGATTTCGGATCAACTTTTGAGGGGCCAGCAGGGCCGGATTCAGTTTAGCACTTGCAGGAAACAGCATGATAGAGTTTTTCGTTCCAAAGGTTTGGGTGAGTGGATCTTTGGGTTTGTTTCCCTGCTTGTGTTTGTGTTATATCTTCAAGTGATGTCATATGCCATTTGCATACCATAAATCTTAGCATAGTAGTTCGAGATCATCTCCTTATATAGTGAATTCTCAGGATGCGATAGCTGTAGCAAGTGTGATTGGAACTCAGGAAGTGTTCCGCTAGTCTTCACAAGTTGTACTGCTTTAGTATTGGTTAGTTTTGAAACACTAACAGTGGTATGCGTTGGTTTCAAGCAGATTGATCATTGGATGGTAAGAACGATTGGGAAACCTTCCAGTCTTGTGTGTTGTAAGATGTTAGTTGAATCAAAGTGGGGGAGAATCGTTCGGGTATTCAGGAACAGAAGTAGGTGCGGAACTAGGATGAGTTCACATTCCCGCTGGGGAGGAAGACGGCTTAAGTGGTTGTTTGGGTCGAGGAGTGTGTGAGTTGGGAGTTTGGGAAACTTCCTAACGTTGGGTTCGCGTCTTCTTGGTGTTTGATAGTTGGTATTGGGAAACCAAGTTGGGGAATTCCCGTCAGGACGCGAGTTCAGTCAGGATGTTAAGTCGTGTGTGCTCGACGTGGATGTGTTCTAATTGGTAATCAGTTGTAGAGACAACATGGAAAGTGTTGTAAGGCTGCGGGATAGTCGTAGGATTCACCATTAATCAGATAGCGGGGGAAAGTATTATACGACTGCGGGGCAGCCGTAGCATTCTTAATGTGGTCAGATAGTGTGAGAAAGTGTTGTTAGACTACGGAATAAGTCGTAGCATTCATATATTTAGTCAGATAAGTTAGGCCAGGGTGGGTCATATCGTAGGATCGTGGAAAGGACACGGCGTTATCGGAATCAAGAAAGGATAGGTCGATGGGATTTGAGGTGGAGTTGGGCCTGAATAGCCCTAGATAGGTGAGACATGTGGGCAAGGCCGCTCCGTGATATGGTTTTGGTGAGACCTGTGGGCGACGCCCGTGTGATTATAGCAATGCAGGTGGGACCTGGCAGAGACCGTAGGGTCAAGGTATGGGATCGGGGATCCCATGATTTATGGAGCCAAAAGTGGAAAGGTGGATAGGGTAGTTTTCGATAGCTGAAGTTTTCTTCGAAAGTCGCTGGGAGCGACTGAAAGGGTGTTCTTTGGTTCAGCAATCGGGCGGAATCTGGTATTTCCATATAGTTAACAGATAAGTTGGGACCTAGGAGGTCTCGGATCATTCAGACAGTGAATAAGAGACAACAGGATGTTCAAGCAAAAGTAGTGATGTGAGGATTCTTGTGTGGAGTAGCTTGTTGATCGAAAGTGATAAGTCACTTGCAACGACATTAAATAATATCATAGTAATTGATTTGACCCTGTTGCACAGCTCTCGTCTGAGTCTAACCGTTTCAGGGATGAATCTTCTACTCGAAGGATTATTTGACCCTTCTGTCAAGTATAATTGTCCTGCAGATGGTTATGCGTGGGCGGCCTGTCAGGGAGACAGACCAGTATGGGATTCTGACTCTGGGGAGGCAGAAGTGGTTTGCGGAAGCTCGAAGTTTGTTTTGTTCGGGATGGAAGTTCGGTTTGGTTTTTGGTTGTCATGAGGAGATTATTTATGCGTAGAATCATCGGTTGCATTCCTCAGATCATTTTTGGGATATGGGTGTTAATAAGGAGAGATTTCGAGGACGAAATCTAATTTAAGTCGGGGAGAGTTGTAACACCTAGTTTTGAAAGTGCCTCGTTGTTAGGGGCTGCGGCCCAATCATCAGTTGCCATAAGGGTTAGGGGCCTTGAGAAAGGGAGGATTTGGCCCATTTTGGAAGTGGGTGTTAGGGTATACGTGAACCAAGTGTTTGATTGTGTCTTCGGAGGCCAAGGGTATAATCGTAGTTTGACATCTCGGTCTTCTAGGGATTTTGGGTTCTTGTTCGGAAAGTTTTTAGGTAATGAGGAGTTGTTAGGAGCGTAGGGCTTCTCGCCAGCTTTTTGTGGATATAAGGTTCGTTGAAACGGACCTCGGATAAGGAAGTTATAGCACTTTGAAGGTTTTGGCAGATTTAGCCCCTAATGGAAATGTTTGGCAGATAAGTGCCATGCATGCAAGGGATGCATGCACGTGTCCGGCTGGGAACGCCCAACGTATAAAGCTATATGGTCGCCGATGGTTTGTGAGTACGCTGGGCGTATTAAGAGGTATGCGGGGCATACTCCCTTCAGACTAAAACCCTAAATTTTAGGGTTTGTCACTATAAAAGAAACAATATGCCTCAAAGACCAGCCTCCCTCACACCCTAAGAAGCTGCTACGAAACCATAATCCAGACTTGAGTGATTTTGGAGCTTAGAAGGCCATTAGAAGAGTATTTTGGTGCTTTTGAACAAGGTGTTCATTCTTGAAGACTTATTGTAAAAGATAGAGCTTTTAGATCCAGACCTACACCAGATTTTGGCTATCATTTTAGGTATAAAGTCTTAAACTTGGTGGTCATTTCCTTAGATCTTTTGTGTTGGGTTTTTGGACCTTTTTGGTCCTAAGGATGAAGCTTTATGCTTCAAATCCGATTCCTAGGCTTAGGGTTGCCACCCTTGGTGCTATTTGAGTCCCTAAGACAGAAAGTTTCCATCTTGAAGGTCTTAATGGGCTCATGCAAGAGTTAAGACCATTTTCATGGAAGTAGAATGCCAATTTTGGAGTTTGGGCTTGTTTGGGACATGCAAAGTCACCAATTCAGTGACTTTATGGGTTTAGACGTTAAGTAGAGCTCAGATCTGTGATTTGGTCCCTTGGTTTGAAGAATTAAGTGCTTAATAGCAAAAAGAGCTTAACATGGGACTACGTTGGGCGTACAATCAGGTATGCGCAACGTACATGTCAAAAACCTAGTATGCGCTACGTACATCTGAATACGCCCTGCGTACTCAGTCAGAGTGGGCTTCGCACATATGGGCCTCGGTTTGGGCCATTCATTGGACTTTGCTACTTTGGGCCTTAGTGGGCCATCTAGAAGTGAACATTTGGACTACAGAAGCATCATTGGGCCTTAGGTTGACACCCAAGTGAAGGGATTGGGCCCAATTGGAATTGGGCCATATATTGGGCCTTGTAGGAGTGTTATCTTTTTGGGCCAAGGGTTGAGTAAAGTTCATTTCGGGACAAGAGTATGTGAGGGGTAGAATGGTCTTTTATCCTAGTGAGGTCTTATGGTTAAGTCATGAGAATCCCGAACTTACCTAGTTTATATGATGATTAATAACTCGGGGAGTCAAGAGATCAGCAGTTCGGGGATATGCCAGTCAGCAGTCGGAGGATTATCTGGGAGATTCTGTATTCAGCTTTGCTAGGTGAGTCTCCTCCTGTAGGGACAGGTCAAAGGAACCAATGTCGGTCCGTATGTATGATTGTATGTTTTCCGTACCAAGGTCTGATGTCGGGCGGTGTCCGAGGAATGTTTATATGTGTGCTTCCAGACTACGGCTCAATGTCGAGTGGTACCCGCTGATTATGTGCATGTTGATTACACTTGTTCTCTGTGTGATACATGTATGTGCTTGGTAGGTAGGTGAGTGTGGGTGGGGTCTCGTATCTCATCACTAGCTGAGTGTGGACGGGGTTCGATATCTCATCATTAGCAGAGTAGGGGCGGGGCCCATGATAGGCGAGGCCTTAAGACTGGAGAATATAGTACTGTGTATGATTCTTTATGTGGTAGTATGATTATATGATATTGTTTTATGTGTATAGCGGGCGAGGCCCAGAGACAGGCGGGGCCAGGGATAAACAGATATGTATACTGAGCGGGGCACGATGCCAGGTAGGGCCTGATGTCGGGTGGGGCCCGAAGAAGGGGCGAGGGCCCAGTATATGAGTTATGTGTATGGTATGTGGTAGTATGGGGAACTCACTAAGCTTCGTGCTCACGGTTCTCTGTTTTGGTTTCAGGTACATCCAATTGTAGAGAGAAGAGCTCGGGATGACTGCATAGCACACACCATGATGATTTCCCTGGAATGTTTACTCTGATATTTTGTTATGGATACTCTGATAATAATGTTTTGAAATACTTTGACTCATGTTTTGATGGAATGATTTGATAAGTATGGTCTTATTCAATGGCTTAAAACGAAATTTTTGGTCATGATTTTTGGGATGTTATAATCGATGACTTATTTAAACAACTTTTAGAGTGCATCTTGGCTCTCCAAGCTTTATTTGAGATCGGCTTAACATCAAATGAGGGTCTGGGACGAGGATATGGAGAAGATGGCCTTCAGGACTCGTTATGGTCACTATGAGTTTGTGGTGACGCCATTCAGGCTTACCAACTCACCGGCATCGTTCATGGATCTCATGAACCGGGTGTGTGGGTGAATGGTGGACCGGTCTATGATAGTGTTTATTGACGATATCTTGGTCTACTCTAAGACCAAGGGGTAGTATGAGTAGCACCTGCAGGAGGTTTTGGAGACCTTGAGGAGGGAGAGGGTTTCTGCCAATTTCTACGGATGTGAGTTTTGGTTGCGCGAGGTGCATTTTTGGGGAACCTCGTCAACCAGAAAGGTATATTGGTCAATTTGTCCAAGACTGAGGAAGTGATGCAGTGGGAGGTTCAGAGGACACCATCTGAGATTTGGATTTTCCTTAGGTCACCAAGCTATTACCGAAGATTCATTTAATATTTTTCCAAGATTGTTATTCCATTGACCGGATTGATGAAGAAGAATGTTACTTTTCTGTCGGGGCCTGAGCAGCAAGCAACATTTGAGACCCTAAGATAGAGATTGTATGAGCCTCCGATTCTGACCACTTACAAGGGTATGGATGACTTTGTGGTTTACTACGATGCATCGATTTTGGGTCTAGGCTCAGTGCTTATGCAGAGGGTCCATGTGATTGCCTACGCCTCGAGGCAGTCGAAGCTTCACAAGGAAAATTACCCTACGCATGATTTGGAGCTAGGGTCTATGTCGCACCCCGAAGCCGATGGCGGAAACGTTCCGGGGCGGATGTGACGTCATGTAAAGTATCACAACCAATGTACATAGCAAGCATAGTAAACTCAACCATTACATTAGAAAGTTTTACATTTGTTTGAAAATAAAGTACTACAAGTTTTCATAGATACATTAGTTAGAACAAAAGTAAAGACGAGTCTTCTATAAGCTCCGTCTTCTCAAAAAGGTTGGTAGGAGTACCTGTCTATGGATGCCCTGAGAATACAAGCAGTTTTAAAATATCAGCATAAAGCTGGTGAGTTCATAAGCGGTTTGTTTTCTGGAAAAAGATTCAGTTTCCTTTAGTTTCATGAAAAGTTGATATCCAAGAAAATCCCGTATTTTCTTATAAAAGTAGTTTGGTTATCCCTTTTGTTACATAGTTTGAATCAAGAAAATCCTGCAAATTTCCTTATGAAAATATGGTTTGATTTCTCGTTAGATGTACCATACAACCTTGTTTATGAAAAGTTTCGTTATCCCAAGAAAACCCTATGTTTTCTTATGTAAAACATTCGTTGGTTATCGATTCTGAAATGATGTGTACAAGTATCTACCATACTTGTATCGTTTGAGTGAAACATACTAAATGACTAGTATCCCGTAGTAAGCATATTAGTTTTGACACGTACACAAAACTAATAAGTAAGTAGTGAACTGGTAGTAATCAAAGACAGTTATTACTAGAAGGTTAGTTCACTGGGTTTGTTATTACTTTATCAGTAAAATTCCATTATCTAAGTTGCGAGTTCCATAACCATACAATAGACTAGACATGGCAATAAGAAGTCCATCGTCGTTTTATGACTTTTGTCACCCATGGACCTGACGATCCAACTGTAGCTAGCAGCAGGGTGCGGGGTAGTCAGTCCCGTATAGATCTATACACTCAAGTCACGCTCTCCCTCCAGGAGATTCTGGTTACGGGAGTAGTCCTCCACTCTCATATCCGTTGTGGAGTGTTACCGAGGACGTGTCTCCAATCATGAGATTAATGAATTTTACAAGTAATAGTATAGAAAATCCCGTTTTATGAAATGTCATGAAATCCTTGTGAAATGTAAAAATGTAACATTTTATAATGAGTTTCACAAATGGTTTTGAAAACTAACTCCACGAGTTAGATAGTTGGTTAAAACGGATTTTCAATGTTTAAAAACATATTGAACATGTAGTATTGTTATACGAAATAATAGATTTGAGTACAAGTTTTCCTTGTACTTTTGCTTGTATTCCCCCCCTGAAAACATGAAAAAACACTGAAAATGGTGTAGGGGTATGAACTCACCTGACGAGAATGTGCTGATTTAGATGCTAAGTATTCAGTTTAGGGCTTGAACACGCGTGAGGTTCCTAGGTAACATGAAGAGATACATAATTGTATCTAATTAGACT
Organism: Lactuca virosa; assembly: GCF_052849685.1. Lineage (NCBI taxonomy): Eukaryota > Viridiplantae > Streptophyta > Magnoliopsida > Asterales > Asteraceae > Lactuca > Lactuca virosa. Next base: position 205,552,880 of record NC_136433.1, read on the forward strand.
TTGATTTACCAAGATAGTAGGACAATACACTCCGAGGCACGAAAAACACTTCAATTCAAGTGTTAGGGATGGTACGGGTTGCATCTAAGGAGTGTAGGACCTAGATATGGTGTTTACTCTTCAAGTGTAAACCCTTAGGGGAGTTTACGGTTTAAAGACCATATTCCCCATGAGTTTACGGCCGTAAACTCATGGGTGTGGTGGTTTGAGCGATCCAAGGTCTCATCTTGCACATAGGAAGGATCTAAGGTTGATTCCATGGCTTAGGAAGTGATCGGGACATGAAATGGCCGAGGAATTTGGGTTTACGGTCCTTGGACCACCCTTGGGGAGTTTACGGTCCTTGGACCACCCTTGGGGAGTTTACGGTCGTAAACTCATGGGTTTACGGCCGTAAACCACCCTTGGGGAGTTTACGGTTGTAAACTCATGGGTTTACGGCCGTAAACCACCCTTGTCCATGTTTGTCCGTTTTCCATGTGCTTTGGTGGTTTGTAGGCCATTCATGCAAGTTCTAGACTCAAATACAAGCCATGCAAGGTGTTTGGAGCATTAAAACACCCTTGGAAAGGTGTTTACGGTTTTGGGAGACGTTCCCAAACCGTAAACTCATGTTTACACTTCTTTGGACACGTTTTAAGGTTCTAAGATCATTCCAACAAGTTTCAAGGCCATTAGACATGCATTGGGAGGGTTAAGGAGCGTCAAAACCCCCTTAAAAGGGTGTTTACGGTTCTTGAATATTCAAGGACCGTAAACTCATGTTCATGGCCAAAAACTTATGATCTTGTGGTTCTAACTCCATGCATGTAAGGATCTAAGCACTAGAAGAGGTTTGGAAGGGTTTTGGGGCTTCAAAACCCCCATTGAAGGAGTTTACGGTTTTTGGGAGGCTCCCCCAAACCGTAAACACGAGTTTTTGGTGATGTTTGGGAAGTTCGATCATAGATTCGTATGCATGATAGAATGAACAACTAGTTAGGAAGGATCACTTACCAATTTGGAGCTTGAGAGTGATGATTCTTGAGAGAGTTCGATTTCTAGAGAGAGAGTAGAGAGAGAAAGTTCAAGTGTGGGAAAAGCTCAAATGGTGGTCACTCCACCCTTTTGTATATGACTAGAGTTGGTGACCCGGTGGGAATACACCCAATACGGACATTAAACGGAGTTTAATATTTTACCCGGGTAAATGACCATTACCCGTATTCGTCGTAGTCTAGAATTTCCCAAAAGATTATTTAGAGTGTTTTTCACCCAAATACATATTTCGTTTCTGACACATACGAAATTATAATAATAATTCTAAATGAATTATTTAATTTGAAAGTTAACGGAAAACCCAAAATAAAATAAATTTTATTAACGGCATGGGTTATGTTAACGGAAAATCTTTCGGGTTGTCACAGTCTATGGTATTTTCCCACAAGATTTGCAGACATTATTTGTATGGGGCCAAGTGAACTATTTATATGGATCACAATAGTTTGAGGCATATGATGGATCAGCCGAACTTTAACATGAGGCAACACAGATGGTTGGATATAGTGAAAGATTATGACTGCGATATTTTGTACCATCCTGGGAAGGCCAACGTTGTGGTTGATGCCTTGAGTCGCAAGGTAGCAAGTACACCCATCAGAGATCTATGTTTAAGGATGTTTCTTTTTTCACCACTGTTAGATCTGATCAATAAGGCACAATTAGAGGGGTTAAAGAGAGAATTGGAAAGAAGAACAAAATCATGGGAATATATCATTATTTGATAGGGATAGTCATGGGTTATTGACACAGTGCGGCAGAGTTTGGATCTCGGTTGCTAGTGGGTTAGATAGAAATTATTGGAGGAAGCTCACAAGTTGAAGTTTTCGATCCATCCGAGCGCCACAAATATGTATAGAGACTTGATATTGAGCTACTGGTGACCCTGCATGAATAAGGAGATATCATGGTTTGTGGAACGGTGCTTGACTTTCCGGAAAGTCAAGGCCAAACATCAGAGACTCCATGTTAAAATGTAGTTGTTACCCATTCCCATGTGGAAATGGGAAGAGATAACCATGGACTTTATCACAAAGTTTTCATGGACGACACGTGGGGTTGATTCTATTTAGGTCATTATTGATATATTAACCAAGAGTGCTCATTTCATCCCTATTGTTGAGAGCATTTCTGTCGAGAAGTTGGTTGACGTCTACATCAGGGAGGTAGTTGTTCGACACAGAGTTATAGTTTTAGTGATTTCCGTTCGCGATGTTCGTTTCACCTCCAGGTTCTAGAGGAAATTTCATGAGGAATTGTGTACTCAGCTACTTTTCAGCACAATATACCATCCTCAGACTGATAGACAGAGTAAGCGGACTATTCAGATGCTGGAGGATATCCTCAGGGAATGTGTGTTAGATTTTGGCGGGAGCTGGGATACTTATCTTCCATTGGATGAGTTCTTATACAACAACAATTATCATGCTAGTATTGATCTACCTCCCATCGAGATACTTTACGGGAGAAAATGTCGGACCCCGGTTGGTTAGGGCGAGGTCGGGCATTGAGTTATGGTTAGTATTGAGGCAGTACTTAAGACCACTGAGTTGATACAGTAGGTGCACGATCGGCTACAGATCGCACAGAGTCGCAAGAAGAGTTATGTGGACCGGCGACGATTGGATCTCAAGTTTTAGGTTGGATATTTTGTGCTTATGAAGGTGTCACCTTCGAAAGGTGTTGGTCAAAAGTTATGCAAGATGTTTTATGTACAGTGTAGGTCATTCATCAATTTTTCCACAATTTATTGACTAGTGTAAGTATTTTATATGCTTTAACACTCTATTTTCTTATTATTTTATATAAAAATAAAGAAAAAATATTTGGAGCTGAGAATTTCCAGAATGCATCTTCATACAATTTATTAACAGTGAAAAACCGTTTTATCATTTTGGATGTCGAAAACATGCCTAAAGGCTTAGATTATAGAGAAAAACTTAGTTCTTATGATTTTGGTAAAAATGTTGATGTCACTTTGAGAATTATTATAACATTTTCTCACTACTTTTAAGTTAAGATTTTTTTTCCCTCTTTTCTTATAATGCTAGGAGTTCAAAAATAATTTTTAAAGGATTTTTAGTGATGATTTACTCTCTTTAATATGCAACTTACAACTAGTACTCCCAAGAAAAGAGCTTTTGGAGCAACAGTTTTGTAAAAATTGTTAAAAATTGAAATCTTAATGACTTTCAGTGAGGCTTTTTGGTGTAGAAGGCTAACTCAAATTACTATATCCCAGAAAAAATAAATATCGATTTTTGGTTAAAAATAAGTCAGATGTGGCAATTTAAAGTCAAGTAAATAAATCTGCCAGATTGCATACATAATGATAGGTTATAGTGAGTTTTCATCATTACTTTGAGTAAATCCTTTGAATTATTTTAAAGATATCATGATAAATTCATGTTCTAGTCATGTTTCCAAAGATCAAAAGATTTAAAATCATCAAAATTCATACATGCATTCATGAACAAAATTTTGTTTCTCAAAAACTCTTAACTTGAGTTTGATGTTTTGATCCTTAAAAATCGATTATGTGCTAAGATCATGAACATGCAACCTTTCTTTTCATACGTGCATGGTGTGAAAACACATCTATGATATTTTAAAAGCTATTTTAACGATAAGAAAATAATTTGAAGAAGATGAATAAACAAAAGTCGATTTTTGGTGTTATATGCACATGCGTTGCTTAAATCAAGATGTTAACATAGTTTTGATAATGGATTTTCACCATTTTCTACACATGAAACATGTGATGCTACAAATATACAAACATTAAGATAGAAGAAAAGATTCTAGCCATGGGAGGGGCATAGAATCCGAAAACTGGTGATAAACAAGAAGAAATGAAAGATGTTTTGAAGCAAGAGGAGTAAAATCATAAAATAGGGTTTGTCCTTCATACCTTGACTTTGATTTTGGCTTCAAATACATCCAAAATCTTTACAAACTTCATGGGTTGAAGGCTGATTTCAAGTGGGGGAGAAGGTGGGGTTTTAGAGAGAAGAAAAAGGCGAAAAAAAGATTCTGTCTTTCTGGATATCTCATCTCTCTCGTCATCTATTTGGGGTTATACTCCACCAAAACTGCACACCAAGCTCCTGAAATGTAACCTAATATATGAACAATAGAGTGGGTAAATCTCTCCCACATATTATTCTTCTAAGTTCGTCATTTCTAGAGAGAAGGAAAAGAGAAATTGTTTAAAGAGAAAAGTAGAGAGGTAGAGTGTGGGAGATGTTCTAATGAGTGAAGTGTTTTGCGAAGAGTGGGAGGAAATATGGTGAGAAGGGAGGCCAAATTTTTCAATGAGAGAGGCTCCCTCTCTCTTATTTTTATAAACTCACTTTCAATTTTATAAAAATCCTCATTTTTATAAAAAGCTCCTTAATTACATCTTGTTTTATAAAAGTCCTGGTATTTTAACTCGTAAAATATGATTAATGTTTTCATAATTAAATTTTTATATCTTTGATTATATCCCATAACTTAAATATTTTAAATTTTATGTAATGAGGTTCATACCAAAATTTATGGAGTTTTTAGATGATAAAGTTTATAAATTTGGGCTTTAGGGATTTTTAGAGTTTGTGATTTAACAAATCTTTGGGTATCAAAATAAATTGAATCCTTGAGACTTCAAATTATTTTTATGTTTCCTAACTTTTATTCATGTTATAAAAAATATTTGTAGTTCTTTTTGTTTTTTGTTTTTTGTTTTTTGTTGGTTTACTGGCATTTGTATGTAGTGATTCTGGGATTCTAGTGAAATTGAGGAATCAAATATACTAGTCCTAGATCTCAACTTTGACTTAAGGTCCTATGAGACACAAACCTAATTTCTACTACTAGGTCAAGTGCATGATGTATCTACATGAACGTACAAAAATGCTCGAGTCACGAAATGACCCGAATATGGAAGTCATTACAGTTAAAGTAGTTGTAGAATTCACATATCAATGTGAATTCTAAGTACAGTATCCTTCGATTCTAATTGTTTCCAAGTTTCTAGTAGGTCATGACTTAGCTTCTAGCTACTAAATCTTCCATGTTTCGTGCCTATACGTGCAACTGAGTTTATTCAAATCTAGAACTGACTCAAATTTTGACGGTTGTCACATACAAATTTCTTAATATTTTTTTTATAATTTCTTACAACATTTTTATGATAATTTTTATAGGTTCTTCCTATACAATATTTTAAACTTTGCTTATAATTTTTTAAACTTTTTTTCTACTTTCATATGATTTCATACAAGTACTTTTAAACCAAATACTTTCTAAATGTTTTATAATTTTTCTTAGAAGTTCTTAGTTTTTTTTTTACATTTTCATATATTTTTTTATATAAAATATTTCACAAAGAAGCATATTTATTAATTTAAAAGTAAAATTTAGAATTAATCAGTATTTAATTAATATTTATGATAATAACTTTTTTCTAAAATTGAATTAGTAGAAAACTGATTTGTCAAATCAAAAGACTATAAACATGATAAATAATCAATCATTATGGATACTTTAAAAATAATGTTTGGAAAATTAATACAAACAAATATGAAAAATAAAATTGTTATTAAAAGTGAGGAAAATGATTTATCATGATAATTAGCTTTTTGTTTTGTTTATATTTAGGCAATTTCTGTTTTTTGTACACATTTAATTATTTAACTTGTTAAATATGTTCATATATCATCAATGTTATCTAAGATAGCCGGTAACAACGGTATTATGTAAATATTTTTAACAAATTAAATTATCAAATATGTACAAAAAAAATTGCTTAAATATGAGCAAAACAACACAAATGATTACCTACATAGGTACATTTTATGCGATATTATGTAAATTTTCAAGTATTGTTCTATTACTTTTTGCGATAAGTACATTTTATTATTCAAAAACCATTAACAACCAATAAATCATTATTAAACATAAAAATGAACACACTAGGAATGACCAACCTTTAATTTAATTTAAAAAAAAATACCTTGGATTGTTCCTTAGGATTCAGACTTCACTCCGGAATACACTGTTTTGAGCAAAGTGACCATCTTACCCAAAAAAAAATTAAAAAAAACATTTGTATTGGTCATATTACTTAATTCTTCTTTATTTTAATTAATCTTAAATTTCTAGATTAATTATTCTATTTTATATTTTAATAAAATTTAACATTATCTCAAAAAACCGAATGTTACAAAAACTAAAGGGATTTCGGGTTTTCGAAACTTATTATATCAAGACTTTTTTAAAAGGAAAGATGTTAAATACTTTAAAATATAGTATAAATTAAACTACAATCCTTATTTCGTAAATCCAAATAATAAAGATCATAAATCCAACAAATTCAACTATCAGCTGTTAGAATTACTATCCTAACTCAATATTCCTTGTAGATCAAATAAGCTTTAACAATTAACAACCCATTAGCTTTACTATTACAATTTAGACATTGTCACGTTGCACTAACTAAATAATTTTAATTCATAAATCTATCTTATACTTTGTAGCCCATTATATACGAGTACAGCCCAATCTACGAGACCATGACGGTCCATCAGACAATTTATGTGGTGATCAAAATATGCAAGAAAACACAACTAAATGTTTATGTACAAGTAAAAAAACATTTATATATTATTTTTATGTTCAGAAAACCCTTATATTAATAGTTATCATTTGAAATAGACAAAAATATGACTTTTTAGGAGAAAGTGACGGCTACAAATCTAATATTGCCTACATTTTCGTTTTTTAATATGACGTTGATGTTAATTATGATAAAAACGGTTAGTTAAGGAGGATCAATCGTATGCTTCCATATACAGAACGCATCAAGCAAAAGTAATCGAAATAAATGTAGATTTTGACATGTTTTCGCATACAATCAAGAAAATATAAAGGATTGTTGGTCATACTATATTTTTAGCCGACCATTTCTTTTAAAATTTCGCAATTTGGTTTTTTTGAAAAGTAAATAATAATATAAGGGTTTTTCTGAACATAAAAAAATATATATAAAAAAGTTTTTCTACATATACATATATAACTAACTGTGCTTTTCAGTATATATCTATTTACTTAATTATCTTAAAATCTTAATCTACACCTATAATTTATAGTTAATTTTAATTTTTAATTAAATTACATCTTCAATAAGTCAGTAGTTAATTTACACTACAGTTTACAGTAATTTCATTTTATCATTTTAATAACTTTAATTTTTAAGTAGAAATATTACCCCCGCTACGTGGGAGCTGGAAGCTTTCAATGTTGTTTGCGAATCGATAAATATGACAGACGTAGAAAGTGCAAGGATGAAAAGCCCGGACTTTGCCCCGGACCGTTTTTTTCATGTTTTTATGAAAAAATGTAAAAGTTTTGACTGCAAGGATCAGAAGTGTCAAAATGGCTAAAGAATTAAAGGGGTAGGAATTAACAACTTTTTAGAAAAGGGATCAAAGTTATCAAACCGTTAAAGTTTTGTGGCCAAACTTTAAAGATTAAAAGCTTCCTAAAAAGTGTAAAAATATTGATTGTAAGGACCAAAAGTGTCAAAATGGTTAAAGAATGAGGAGCAAAGTTGCCAAAAAACATCCAGTTTTTATGGAAAAATGTAAAAGTTTTTACTGTAAGGACCAGAAGTGTCAAAATGGCTAAAGAATTAAAGGGGTAGTAATTTGCAACTTTTTAGAAAATGGATCAAAGTTGTCAAACCGTTAAAGTTTTGTGCCCAAACTTTAAATATTAAAAGGTTCCTAAAAAGTGTAAAAATATTGATTGCAAATTCCCAACTTTGAAGCCCAATAATAATGCAGGGACCAATTCTGCCAAAAAAATGACAAATTTACTATTCCTTTTCTTCGTAACTTTAATATATATATAATAATTAAATTACATCTTCAATAATTCAATAGTTAATCTATACTATAATTTATAGTTATTTCATTTTATCATTTTATTAACTTTAACTTTAAATTAAATTACATTTTCAATAATTAACATTTTCAAATAGCTTTTGAAAAAATAACTAATCTAACCCTTATCAATTTAGAATTTTATATAAAACTCCCTCTAATTACATCATATTTTAATAAAAAACTATTTTAGTAAAACTATTTTAATAAATACACAAACTTGCAAAAATGATCCCTATAGTTAGGTGGAAATTATCATTTTGGGCCAAAAATGTTTGGCCAGACACTTATGGTCCAAAGCTTTTCATTTTCTTGTCACTTAGGTCCAACTTACAATAAACATTTTTGTAATTACGATTTTGCCCTTGGTTTTTGTTTTTTCAATTTTTTTAATTATTTAAATATTTTTATAATTAAAAGAATATAAAAAGAAAATACATCTCTCTCTCTCTCTATCATTTCAAAAGAGAAACTCGCAACTTAAAAATATACCAAAAATTGATTTAAAGAACCTCAACATAAATTCCAATCAAAGATAGGTTATGTATTTTTCCTTCTTCCTTTAGACCACCATCATCAAACAAACCACCACCGTACACTACCTTTCAACCACCAAATCAACCACTATCTCCACCCTTGGTCTTCCTCTCGGCATAACTTACCCATCATCAACTCCTAAGAGACCTTTATCATCTCTGAAAAATGTCTATAAAAAGCTCAATCTTTGTCTCTAAAATAGATTTGTGTGTATGTGTTTTTATCTTTGTACACATTGTAGCAATGGAGTCTTATTCAGATTCATTCACATAAACATAGTGGCGGAACCCTAACCGACAGGGGTTGAGGGTGACGATCCTTCTTTTCCGGCGTCGATGTAAGATATGAGAAAAAAGGGTCGTCGACGTAAATATAAGAAAGGGTCGGAGGTGGCCACAAAAAAACCCCAAATCATTGTTAATCGAGAAGCACTGAAATCTTTAGTAGGTAGAGATGTAAGTATTGATTGTGAACGGTCTAGGTAATGATTTGTGGTGGTGGTGGTGGTAGTAATGAGGTCTAAAGATTTGGACGTCGGCGATTGCGGCTTCACAGGTGGCGAAGAAGGTGGAGCTTCGACTGAGGGTTTGTTTTTCTTCGCTGGAAAACGATTCTTTTCAGATCGGAGGTTTTCTAGGAGGTGGCGGTTGTAGCATTCATCTTTTCCGATGGTGGTGGTGGTGTTCATCTTTTCCGCTATGATGTTTATACTTTTCGGTGAAAGAGAATATCAAGGGATTCATCAACTTTGTCGGAGACTGTGGGGCAGGTTGTCTTCTCCAGTGGCGGCATAGGGTAAGTCTGAATCGGAACTTCTTCATCCCAAAAAGTGTGTGTATGTTTTGCTACAATGAGTGTGTGTTGTGTGTGTGTTTTGCTGCAATGAATGTGGGGGTTGTTTTTTCAGATCATAATTCATTCTGTTAGAGCGAGAGCGGGAGAGAGAGAAAGAGAGAGAGAAAGAGAGAGAGAGAGAGCGAGAGAGAGTGTGTGTGTGTGTGTGTGTGTGTGCGTGTGTGTGTGTGTGATATATGTATTTTCTTTGTTACTTTTTTTAATTATAAAGTATTTAAATAAATAAATAAACTGAGAAAACAAAAACCAAGGGAAAAATCGTCATTACAAAAAAGTTTAAAGTAAAATAGACCAAAGTGGTAAGAAAATGAAAACCTTTGGATCATGAGTGACAGTCCAAACCTTTTTGGCCCAAAGTGACAATTTTCACCCGAACAGAGGGACCGTTCTTGTAATTTTTTCTAATAAATATTATCATTAGACATTACTATGAAAAAACTGCACAAATGGTCCTTGTGGTTAGCTGAAAGTTGTCATTTTGGTCGAAAAATGGTTGGACTAGCACCAAAGCTCCAAACTTTTCATTTTGTTGTGAGTTTGGTCTAATTTGTTTTGAACTTTTTGATAATGACAATTTTCCCTTGTATGTTTCTTTTTTATTTTTTATTTAGTTAAATATTTTTCTAATTAAAAGAAATTAAAAAATGACAAATATATATATATATATATATATATATATATATATATATATATATATATATATATATATATATATATCTTACACATATACACATAGAGACACACTATGACCGTGAGTGTGTGTTCTTCAAATTTATACTAAGTTCTTGATGAATTTTGAGTATACATAATCTAATTCAATCAACACATATACGTTGCATTTGAGCATGTCAGATAAAATATTATTGAACTTTTAGATGCTTGTTCATCTGTTTCACGTCAATTTCAATTGAGCGGATTTTGTGTTTCTCCTAAATTAATTTGATCCGGGTATAAATATAAGCTAATTAATGGCTTAAAGGAAGAATAAAGAAAACGTTAGGGCTTCCTTCAATCAATCCAACTTGCAACTGTCACACCCCCAAACCAGAACGGCAGAAACGTTCGGGACGGAGGACGTCATGTACAGTATCATAACAATTCATAATAGTAAAACAAACAACAACATCATCCATTGCATTAATAATATAATTTAATACAAGTGTGTTATGAATGTATTTGTAAGACACCAAAAATATATAATGAAAATAATGACGAGTCTTGAACATGCTCCGTCTTCTCAAAACCTAGTCATTTGTACCTGTCTACTTGTGACCTGAGAATACAAGTTATTTTGAAAGAGTAGATCAGCATTAAAGCTGGTGAGTTCATAAGTATTTTAGTGTCAATGTTTGCATTAGTTTGATGAAAATGTTTGTAAGTGTTTTGATGTAGTTGTTTGTATACTTCCAAGAAAATCCTATGTTTTCTACTAAAATGGAAAGTAGTCTTCTACCAAGACCCGACTGTTTTGTATGTTTGTTCTTTTGTAAGAATGTAAGTTTTCCCAAGTTTATGACTATCTTTACTAGAAAATAGTCTGCATTACCTTTTATGTGAGAATATCACTATATGAATGTAATGGGAAAATGAAAGTGTACAGTAGTATTGTATAAAGTAACTACAGATGTACTAACTACATTAAAAACCAATGAGTTTATGTTAAGGTAAAATGTGATGAGGTTATAACCATACTCGATTGACTAGTATAAAACACGACGATCAAAAGACGTCGAAATGGTATGACATTTTTCACCCGTAGACCTGCAGGTCCCACTGTAGCTAGCAGCAAGGTGTAGGATGGTCAATCCCGTATAGATCTATACACAAAATCCCGCTCTCCCTCCAGAAGACTCTGGTTACAAAACGTGACACAACAGTATATTGCTATGCCATGAAGTAGTGGCTCACATTAATGTTACATTATTCATGTTATAGTATAGTATGTTCCTTTCTGTTATAGTGATAATATGTTCCTTCTCGTTCTAGTGATAGTATGTTCCTTCTCGTGTTAGTTATAGTATGTTCCTTCTCGTTCTAGTTATAGTGTGTTCCTTCTTATTCTAGTTATAGTATGTTCCTTCTTGTTCTGGTTATAGTATGTTTGAACTGACTCATGTATGAACTGACTCCTGTAAGTTTCACTGTTGTAGAAGTAGTAAGTACTAATCCTCTAAACTATACCTATTATAGTTTACTAGTATGATTGTTTGACTATTACTGATGTGTAGAAAAGACTCAATTACTAACCATAAGCAATTAAGTTAAGTATGTACCTTAAAATCGGTTTAATATTCACATATGTATTTAATAAGTATAATATGTATCTAGCATTAGTCCTAAGTCTATTAAATCATACTTATACGTAAATAGATAGACGAATATAATTTGATATAAAAGAAGTTTATAAAATATTTATAAGAGTTTTCAACAAGTTTGAGTATAAGAAATCATTTTTAATGTTGTTTTCACATGTAAATGATTAACACAATTTCATTGTGTTATACTTGTATTCCCCTCCCCCCCCCTTAAAAGCATTTAAAACATTAAAAGATAGATTATAGGGGTATGAACTCACCTGTAGTGATTGATTCGAATGAAAGATCGATATAGGATGCTAAGTATGCCAAGTGAAGTCTCGAGCACAAACGGATCCTATTAAGCATATAATGACACATATATGTATCTAATTATTGTATATAACAACTAATCATGTAAGGGAACAACCTTAGGTACTAGGAAACACTTGTAATGAAGTGTTACAATCACATATGATTGTACGAAAGCGTGTTCACGACCACACTATAAGTGTTTACGGCCATAGAAGAGTTTACGGCCACACATGAAGTGTTTACAGCCCAAGGCTTGATACTATGAAGATTTTACGGCCAAGGAAGGAGGGTTCACAGCCATATCAAGATCTTATGAAGGGTTCACGGCCACATGAAGGGTTCACGGCTGTGAACTCTTAAAGATCTTTCATTTTGGTGCTTGATTCATGTGTGGAAATCAAGTGTTTCTAGGTATGAACAAGTAAGGGATAAGATACTTACTTTATGGAAGTCTTGAAGGTGTTCACGACCCAAGAACAAGTATGTGTTCTTGGTGTTCTTGGTGAAAAGATAAAGATTTGAAGATCTTAACCACTTACGATTTTGGAAGAATCACGTGAATAAGAAGGATATCAAGTAAATATGGAAGAATCACTTACGATTTTGAAGAGAAAGGAGAGTGTTCTTGATGATACTTGAGAGATTTTTGAGAGTTCTAGACTTGAAGATGTCAGAAATGAAGAAATAATGAAGGGACACCATACATATGGAGAGATGGAGAGGGGTTCACGGCCAACATCGGTTCACGACCGTGAACCCTAGCTTGCGGTCGTGAACTCCTTGTGAAGGTGTTTCCGGCTCGATTGCAATTCAATGATCTTAAGTTAATACTTCCTAAACACACAATCCTTGAGTGTACTAGGCTTAGAACTCTCAAACAGACCCTTAACAAAGCTAAAAGTTAACAGAAACAGGTCTGACTTTTGATTGAATTGATTAGCTTTACAAGGTGGAAATTTCAGGTTGTCACATCATCCCCCCGTTAAAGGGAATTTCGTCCCGAAATTAGAGTTTAAGCACATACAGATAACCAAGTGAATTCAGGTCCCCGTTTGGCTTTCCAGCGAACCTTCACTATCAGGATACGACTTTGCTTCGTTTGCTTGACCTCACGGTCCATGATCTCTACTGGTTCTTCCACGAAGTTGAGGCTCTCATTGATCTCGATTTCATCGAGTGGAATAACAAGAGTCTCGTCGGATAGACACTTTTTCAGGTTCGAAACGTGGAAAGTAGGGTGTGTTGGGTTTTGAGCATTCTAACACTCCTATGGTGTACATGCAACCCTATAAACCTTGGATCTATGTTTTCTCTATTATACATGAAAATATTAAATATTCCAAGGTTTCATCCTAACTAGCATATTATGAAGCACCTATACTACAAAGTTCTAGTTAGATGACATACCTTTTGATGTAGCTTGATGTCTTCAAGCTTTAAGAGCTTAGCCCCAATAGTGTGGAAGGCTCAAGTGGAATCACAAATCACCAAAACAACTTGGAAAACCTTTAGAGAATATGGATACTTGGCTTACACTTATGAAATTGGTTATTGCCCTCCTTAGTGTATGCACACTAGCCACTAGCCCCCAATTTCATGAACCATAAGACCCTTTATATAGTGTGGAGGATTAGGGTTAAACCCTAATACCCATGACCTTTCATTTCCTAGGATCCAAGGGTTAAAGCTCCATGGACTATCCATGAAGACTTAGCCCAACCTAAATGAACTTGGCCCACTACACATATATATCTAAGAGTCCATATTTAATTAGTTCCTTTTGATCACTTAATTAATTCTAAATTAATTCTTTATCAATACTAATTAAATAATATGATTCCATATTAATATATTAGAACTTATAATATATTAATATAAATCATAAATATACTATTCTCAAAAGACTATCCATATAAATTGTGCCGGTGAAGTGCAACCCAAATGGACCATGCCGGGTCGGGTCAAGTACATACCAAATATAGTTATGGACTTAGACATTAATCCAACAGTATCCCACTTGGATAAGTCTAAAACTATTATTGAGTATGACTTCAAAACCTAACTGGAAATCGTAGCTCTTAAAGCCGCTGTCGAACTCTGATCTTGTCTACGAACTCTGACAATTGTCAATGACTTGTCCATTAGATAAGGGATCATATATTCCTCCATTCTAGATATCATATGGACCGAGACATGGATTATAATCATTCTCTCTGTCCATTAGTTGTTTCCCGATTTCTAATTTATGATGACTGACTGATTGGACAAATCAAATCAGTCCTGGCTTGGCCAAGCACTCACATATGTCATCACTAAATCATCGAGGGGCCCACATATATCGCTTTTATCCCGAAGGTAAAAGGAATGGATAAACTTCGACTCATATGGCTTGTTCTGCTACTTGTTGAATCATACACAAAGTCACGTTTTATAACATCGAGTTACCAATGCGTTTTCGTGCAATCAATGTACTGTCAACTCATAGTAACAACTCATATCTCTAGGTTTGAAGAATATAAGATATTATCGTCTCATGATCACTCGTGATAAAATCCATGAAGTGATTCAAATGAGCGTGGGTTGAATCCAATACTCAGAACTTATGAGCACTCATGAGTGTTGTAGCACAACTTTGTCCACTAACTTGGACCTCTACAAGCCAACCCATGACAGTCTTGATTCATATCTACTTCCAACATATGACCGACTGTGGATGGTTTGAATAACTTAGTCATTCCGGAAGAATAACCTAGTTATTATGGAAGTCAAAACATGCAAAGTGAAACACAAGAATAAATGAATCAAATATGGTATCAAACCCTATGAATATAAATAAACACTTTTATTTATCACCATACTGATTACTCATTATACATTGTTTCGGTTTTATCAACTTTATACTTGAATTAAAAACACTAGTTGTCCCATGCTCCAAGCATGTACACTATGTTTTTCTAAACAATAGTTTTGCCATACACCAAGTATGCACTCTATGTTTGTCTATGATCCTTTTCTTTGTGAACTAGATCAATTGAACATAATTTCAATGATTCTCTTTTCACACTCCCAAATCCTTGTCTTAAATGTAAGAATTCCAAATTCCTATCATTTATCGAAATCTGTTTAGATTTTAAACTTATATGCACTGTTCCTCTTGTAATGATTATGCACAAAGCCACAAAGACTTGGCAACAATCATTACAGAGTATTCCAATGGAGAGCAATTCCATGGAAACGATGTCTCAAATTCAAAGCGCATTGCTTTGAACATGCTTCTTGCATTAAGTTTCTTTAACCTTACACAGATTGCTTCCACCTATGAAGACAACTCCATATTCCCATTTTGACTACTACTTCTGAACAAGAGTTGCCTCTTTTCAGACTATGTCAATATAGTCCTCCCAGAGTTAACACTATACTTCCAACTGTCCCTGATCAACCAATCTTTGGTAGAACCTTAGATTGTCCTCGACAATTGCTTAATCACTTTAGTCATATCCAATTCTAGACATTTTCCTCCTTAATGCCCCAAGGAATTTGGAAAATTTAGAAAGGATAAATATTATAGCACATGTAATCGATCTTGTACCCAAAGCAAATGGGACACGATTCATGATGTTTCACATAAAGACATGGTTCTAGACCAGTCTTTTGCCATAATAATTTTTTTTGCCATATTCTCAAAATTTGACTATGAAAAGGGATGCCGTAATCATAATCGAATTTTGAGAACGCAATATATATAGAATTTTCTTAAGTTCAACCAATCTAACATGAAATTCATATATATATTCTTGACTAAAGGTGATTAAAATCTCAATATAAGCTCTTTAGAATGATTATAAACTCAATCTAAGCTTTTTAGAATTGAAATGAAGTATAATTTCCTCTCCCTTAATTATAGCAAAACAACTTTTTCAACCCCTGCAACTTCACGAATTGAAACCTTTTGTTTTCTATAATTAACATTGCTAACTTGCAATGCTTATCATAATTATCATGTTCCCACTAACATGATGATTATTAGCATAACACTTATGCTCCCACTAGCTTTGACATGTATCCAGAAAACAGCTGGACCTCTAGAAGTCAATACTTTATTGACATTCTTACCAAAGTTCAGATTTCTGATACTAGATTGCTTTGATAAGACTTTATCAAAAAACATACACCTTATCCTAGATAGCTCACATGTGTGTCTAAACAATTTCAGAACTATGAAAAGGGATGTCGTAATCATATTCTTAATTGTTTAGACCTTTGCTATTTCTCATAAGTCCATGTTAGTGTGCTCTACTAATGACTTTGAGAATGCAAATATTGCTATCTACTTAAAATCTACTTGGTGGAAGTGTTTCCTCACCATCATTTTTCATGAATCGGAGAGAAACCTTATGACCCTTTAGATTTTTATGGTGTATGTGTTCTTATCCACGTGAATTTGTCAAAACCATAATCACAAGACTAGATTAGTGACAAATCCTAACTTATATGGATCGAACTTATGCATTCTTAACTTCTTGCCACCTGGCAGCACAAGGGCCTGCCATTGCTTCCAAGTAGTTATGTAAACAATTGAGAACATGTAGAACTCAAATGTTCTAGCCAACTTAACTGGAATGGGCACAGAAATGTCAACACAATAGGTTATAAACCTCTAGTTGTGTGCTAGTGATGAAATACAGGTTTTATTCTTTATTAGTTCTTGAAACTCTATCAGGATCTTTTAGACTTCCACTGTCTTCATGACCTATAAGAGTTTCTTGTCAAATATTCAAGAGATAGTGTGGATTCTAATCAAGACAGACACTTAACACAATTGGCCTTAGTTGGTCTTTGTTTTATCCAAAACATCACAAATTACCAATTTCAAATGTACAAGAGTAGAAAACTTTTACTCTTACATTTGACAAGTGTTTTAAACCTCCTTTAAGACGTGTCACTCAAGTTACAATCTTGGAGTATAACTCTAAGAATTGTTTTGGAACTAAGTATGACTCATCTTATTGATTTAACCACTTCAACAATTCACGATTCCTCTTCTTAGCTATCAGAATGCACTTAGAGGATGAATTGTGATAAGGTCTCTTAATCATTAAGATGATCATATATACATGTAACTAAAGTACTCTCCCATCTTTTCAGATTTGAGAAACTTTTATCCTTCTGCCTAATTTGATTCTTCTCATTCGCTCTGCCATACATTTGGAACTTTTCCAATGTCTCAGAATTATACTTAGGCTTGTAAGTATAATCATATTTACTAAACCTTAGTAAATCATGACGAATAGTCTTATCCATCTTTTGTGGTGGACTTTGGCTAGTGCACAAGAATGTGTACTTGATCCCTTAGTCCTTTACTTGAGTCACATATACATGTGAACAAAGAACTAGTCGTAATTTTCCAAAAATGAAAATTCTCATTCATCATACTAAACAACTTGCATGATTCCAAGTTTCGGTCCACTTGAGACTTGGGTGATGAGAATCTTTCCTTATTAGGTAAATTTAGACACTACCACAAACGAAAGAATCAAACTCATATTTCCAATATTGCTAGAAACATACAAACATCAAGTTTTCATGAATGCCACTGTAAGGAGATATAAAATAAAGTAAAACAAATTTTTATTTATTTTTCAAAATTGTGGAAAAACCTTTTCCTTACAATGTAACTTGAAATGAAAACTATCCTGTTACATGTTTCCTAGCAATCATCATAACTCCTAAGAAGTAGCTCAAGAATCTGATCTTCAACCAAGCGATAGAAATCTATCTTCACGATCAGATTCAACATACTCTTTCTTTAAGTTTCCTTCCCTTTGCTTGATCCTACTAAATATCAGAATGCAACCGAGTCACATTTTGTATTAAGAATCATCAACTGGGAGCTTAATAGAGTTAGATAGTGGACTTTCCTGAAGTAGAGTCAAATTTTTGATTCTTCTTCCTTTCAGGTAGGGAGGGCAGCTTCGATTCCAATGCCCCTTTTTCTTCACAATGAAAACATATAGACTCTTTGGGAATGGTACAAAAGGCTATTCCAGTCGTAGACTTTCTCTTTACCTTCCGGTCAACCGAGTTGACTAAGGTCGATCCCTTTCCATTGGGAAGAGAAAGTTTTCCTGGACTTCCAATGTTACCATTGTCCATGTCCATGGAAGTTTGAGAAATAGACCTTCCATCCATATTTGCTTGACTATTGTACCAAATCATTTCTGATTCAGCAGCAATAAGCAAATAAGAAAGATCCATTAGGGTCATGTCGTGACCTATCACATAGTAGTCTTTCTATATGACTCAGGAAGTGACTGAAAGACCCAGTCAATAGCCAACTTCCTTAGGACAATGACACCCAACATTCTCAACCTGTCTATCTGTGACTTCGGTCCTAAGACACGAATGCACACAGGACTTCCAATTTTATGTTTTATTGTGAGTAGGGATTGAGTGATCTTGAACTTTTCAAGTCTTTAAAATTGTGGGTCAGGGAGAATGATTGGATAGGGTGGAGGAAGAGAGGTATGACTTCCATGAGACAAACTCGGGAAGTCATATTTATTAGGAAAGCTTGATTTGAGAAGATCATTGTTGTCTAAACTAGACATCACAATGGGAGAAATTCAAGTAAAGTTGATTTAAGTCCTTAATATAACACCCAATATGAAATATTAAGGCTAGGACCCAACAAACTATTTTATAACTTGGAAGAGGGATGCCGTAATCGAAGCTATAAAATATTTGAAGGTAGGTGAATGATGATTCACTAATTTCCACTAAGATAAACGAAATGTATTATTAGGTTTTAATTGATTTTGAAACTCCTAGATTCTTTTGAGATTCATTGAACTTTTCAATGGCATGTTTCAATCTCGAGTGTGCCCTTCAGGTTTTGTGACTGGGATGCCGAGGATCACAAAACAAGGGTTGAAGTAACCATGCAAATATACTTGGTACCCTTAATATTTACCCCTCAATTGATGTGCCGGTTAACCACACACGCTCCACCGATACTATGATAAATATTAAGTTACCCTTTGCCTACCTTGTTAAATCCAGGTTAGTGTGCCGGTTAACCACACACGCTCCACTAACGGCTTAAACAAAGTGCAAAGTGTAATTTCATGGATTAGCACCTTATTCACATTTTCCTAAGTAACTAAGATTGGGAATTTATAAATGTTTAGTTACTTAGTATTTATCATTAATACTTTTAATGAAGGGAGAATTATAGTCCTTGTCCTACCCTTTCGACTAACGACCCTCCACCGGTCAAGGAAGCGGTGGGTGAGAGTGGACACCCATTAAACTGCCATTTTATAGGCAGTAACCTTATACCCCCCCTTATAGACCGGCTTCGTGAATGAGGCCTACTAATGGTAAGACGACTTTTGTTCTTATACATATATAAATATTATTAAACTTATAATATTATAAAGTATAAGGGTTGAATTTTAACTCTTAAAATTCTAGGGATTGGAACTAAAGTTTTAATTATGACTTTACATGTTCCAAAACTTGAGGGCAAGTTTTGTAAACTTTCAAAACTTTTCATTTCTCATAACTTATGAGTTAATGGCTTATTAAAATGAGTGACTTTTCATCTTATGTAACCATTGTGTTCTTTTAATGGATTTAATGACTTGTGACTTTTGGTTATCCATAACTTGAGGACAAGTTATGGAATCCATTAAAACACATAATGATCAAGAATTAAACCACCAAGAAGGTTACACATAATTCCTATGATCATCTAAGCTCATAACTTCAAGAACATGCATATCAACAATTTCAAGAATCAGAAAATTAACCATATAAAACTTGAAATGTTGATAACAACTCTGAAATTGGTTTACCATAATCATTACCATATCAAAAAATAGTTTTTAAAAGTCCAAAACAGTTTAACATAATGATCCTAGACCAATTCCAGCACCAAAACTCGAAGATATGCTGTCAGGGGGTCTAACTCGTCGAGTGCGTGAACAAACTCGACGAGTTGGATGCTTTTTGCCTTGGACTCATCGAGTCCCTTTATGGACTCGGTGAGTCTGCTGTTCAGACAGCAAAAAACTTCGATTTTTAAGCAGATTTTTCAAGTATAACAAGAAAACAAGCCTAGGCTCTGATACCACTGTTGGGTTTTGAGCGTTCTAACACTCCTATGGTGTACATGAAACCCTATAAACCTTGGATCTATGTTTTCTCTATTATACATGCAAATATTAAATATTCCAAGGTTTCATCCTAACTAGCATATTATGAAGCACCTATACTACAAAGTTCTAGTTAGATGACATACTTTTTGATGTAGCTTGATGTCTTCAAGCTTTAAGAGCTTAGCCCCAATAGTGTGGAAGCCTCAAGTGGAATCACAAATCACCAAAACACCTTGGAAAACCTTTATAGAATATGGATACTTGGCTCACACTTATGAAATTGGTTATTGCCCTCCTTAGTGTATGCACACTAGCCACTAGCCCCCAATTTCATGAACCATAAGACCCTTTATATAGTGTGGAGGATTAGGGTTAAACCCTAATACCCATGACCTTTCATTTCCTAGGATCCAAGGGTTAAAGCTCCATGGACTATCCATGAAGACTTAGCCCAACCTAAATGAACTTGGCCCACTACACATATATATCTAAGAGTCCATATTTAATTAGTTCCTTTTGATCACTTAATTAATTCTAAATTAATTATTTATCAATACTAATTAAATAATATGATTCCATATTAATATATTAGAACTTATAATATATTAATATAAATCATAAATATACTATTCTCAAAAGACTATCCATATAAATTGTGCCGGTGAAGTGCAACCCAAATGGACCATGCCGGGTCGGGTCAAGTACATACCAAATATAGTTATGGACTTAGACATTAATCCAACAGGGTGTACGTTACTAAGTTTGTGAGGTAGTTTGAGTTTGTAAGCTACAGGGCCGATTCTAGCGAGAATCTCAAAAGGCCCTATGTATCTTGGATTTAGCTTCCCACTCTTTCCGAAGCGTATCAAGCCCTTCCAGGGTGAGACTTTCAATAAAACACGGTCGCCAACCTGGAATTCCAAAGGTTTCCTTCTATTGTCTGTGTAGCTTTTCTGTCGGTCTCTAGAGGCTTTCAATCGTTCACGAATCTGAATGATCTTCTCTGTCGTTTCCCAAATAATTTCTGGACATGTGAGAGTGCTGTCAGGAACTCGTCCTTTAGCTAACTGTGTATCACCCACTTCAGCACAACATGGAGGGGATTTGCACTTCCGGCCATAGAGGGCTTCAAATGGAGCTGCCTTTATGCTGGTGTGATAACTGTTATTGTAGGAGAACTCGACAAAGGGTAAATGAGTATCCCATGCCTTCCCAAAATCTATTACACAGGCTAGCAACATATCTTCCAGAGTTTGAATAGTCCTCTCACTTTGTCTGTCGGTTTGCGGATGGTAGGTTGTGCTCATATCCAGTCTAGTTCCTAGGGAACCTTGTAGCGACTACCAGAATCTTGATGTGAATCTACTATCTCTATCAGAGATAATGGATATGGGAACACCATGTAGTCGTACTATCTTCCTAATGTAGGTTCTTGTTAGTTTCTCCATCTTGTCAGTTTCTTTGATAGGTAGGAAGTGTGCGGACTTGGTTAACCTGTCTACGATTACCTAAATGGTATGAAGACCACCCGTTGTCTTGGGCAACTTGGTTATGAAGTCCATCGTGATCCGCTCCCACTTCCATTCAGGTATCTCCGGTTGTTGAAGTAACCCTGAGGGTTTCTGGTATTCGACCTTAACCTTGGCGCAAGTAAGACACTTACTTACGAAGGTAGCAATCTCAGCTTTCATGTTAGGCCACCAGTATAACTTTTTGAGATTCAGATACATCTTATCATAACCTGGGTGGATGGAATATCGGGTATTGTGTGCTTCGGTTATGACCACGTATCTGAAACCACCGAGCTTCGGTGTCCAGATCCGATCCATGAGGTATAAGGCTTCACCACCCTTGACTTCCAAGTTTTTATCCATTCCTTTAAGGGATTCACCCGCCACATTTTCAGGCTTCAAGGCTTCTAGCTGAGCCTCCTTAATTTATGTGGACAGATGTGAATGGATAGTCATAGTCAATGATTTGATTCTACGACCAGAGTATTATTTCTGACTTAGGGCGTCAGCTACTACGTTGGCTTTGCCGGGATGATAACGAATTTCACATTTGTAGTCACCGTATAGCTCGACCCAGCGTCGTTGTCTCATGTTGAGCTCCTTTTGGTTGAATATATGTTGAAGGATTTTGTGATCTATAAAGATAGTGCTTTTCGTACCATACAAGTAGTGTCTCCAGATCTTCAGAGCAAATACCACTGCTCCTAACTCAAGATCATGTGTGGTGTGGTTGACTTCGTGTGTCTTTAGCTATCTTGAGGCATAGGCGATGAACTTTCCTCGTTGCATAAGAACACAACCGAGCCCTTGGTTGGATGCATTGCAATAAACCACAAAGTCTTCTATCCCTTCTGGGAGGGATAGTATGGGTGCGCTGCATAAGGCTCGCTTCAGTGTTTGGAATGCCTTCTCTTGCTTCTCTTCCCAGTCAAAGGTCACGCCTTTCTGGGTCAACGTAGTAAGCGGTTTCGTGATCCTAGAGAAGTTCTGGATAAACCTGCATAGTAGCCAGCGAGGCCTAGAAATTGACGAATTTCTGTAGGCGTCCTTGGAGCTAACCAGTTCTCAATGGCCGTAATTTTGGAAGGGTCCACGTGAATTCCCTCTTTGTTAACCACGTGACCCAAGAACTCGACTCTTCGAATCCAAAATTCGAACTTAGAGAACTTCGCATAGAGTTTCTCTACTCGTAGTCTTTCTAAAACCTAACGTAAATGTTGACTATGCTCCTCATTGCTACGAGAGTATATAAGTATGTCGTCGATGAATACAATAACGAACTGATCAAAGTAAAAATGTCACACCCGGTTCATTAAGTCCATGAACACTTCGGGTGCATTGGTTAATCCATAAGGCATCACTACAAACTCATAGTGACCATAACGAGTTCGGAAGGCTATTTTGGGAACATCCTTCCCTAACACTCGTAACTGGTGATACCCGAATCTCAGGTCAATCTTGGAAAAATAGTTCATCCCTTGCAGTTGGTCGAACAAGTCGTCTATGCGCGAAAGAGGGTATCTGTTCTTGACAGTAAGCTTGTTTAGTTCTCTGTAGTCGATGAACATACGGAATGATCTGTCTTTCTTCTTTACGAACAAGACTGGCGCTCCCCAGGGTGAGAAGCTTTGTCTAATAAAGCCCTTGCTGAGCAGTTCGTTCAGTTGATCGAATAGCTCCTGCATCTCGAATGGTGCTAGACGATAGGGCGATTTGGCTACTGGGGTAGCCCCTGGAACTAAGTCGATTCTGAACTCGACTTGACGTTGAGGTGGTAATCCTGGTAGTTCTTCTGGAAAGATATCGGGAAAGTCGCGTACTTCTGGGATGTTCTTTATGTCTTTCGTCTCTTGGCTCATATCGACAACATGAGCAAGGAATGCCTATCATTCCTTTCGTAAGTACTTCTGGGCTTGTACACTTGAAATGATTCGAAGGTTCGTGTCTGGTTTGTCACCATAGATAACTAGGGTTTCGTTAGACGGTAGATTAAGACAAACAACCTTCTCAAAACACATGATGTCAGCACGATGAAGACTCAACCAATCCATGTCGATAATGACGTCGAAACTTTTAATTGAGACCGGTATGAGATCGATTGGAAATGAATGGCTATCTAGAGTTAGGGTACATCCTATGTATATACAGCTACTGCTCTCAGTCTTTCCGTTAGCCATTTCTATTGTGAATGGTTCTTTAACTGCTCGTGATTGTTGTTTAAGTAAGTGTGCAAATTTTTGGTTCATGAAACTCCTCTCCGATCCACCATCGAATAGTATGCATGCATAAGATTTTTCGAGGAGAAACGTACCAGTGACCACTGTAGGGTCTGCTACCGCTTCCTCATGTGCTATCGCCAAGACCCTTCCCACTCCGCCGGCGTTCCCTGCCTTCGGGAAGTTCCTTTTGAAGTGTCCCACTTCACCACACCCGTAGCAAGCCCGACCCACACCAACCCTGGGGACCTGGGTGATTGGCCTAGTCGGAGCTTTGCAGAATCGGGCAGTGTGCCCTTTCCTATTGCAGTTTGTACACTGCATTTCCCGGCAGGGTCCATTGTGGTGGAAGCTGCACATGTTGCACTTTGGCAAGCTTCCCGCATACTGCTTCACCGGCGCAATGGCAGTAGGTGCTATCGCGACATGAACAACCACGACCTGCTGCTTCTTGACAGATTTTTGCGCCGCGTTGTTCTTCTTCTTGTTGTCCCAAAACTTCTGCTTGTTGTCGGCGGCTTTGGATGGTTCTGGGACGGTAAGGGTTGTTGTTTTTGGTGTGCGGACTCCATGATCGATGAGCCACTGTGCCAATCGCTTCGCACTGTTGACGGTAGTGGGGTTTGAAGCTAAGACATTCCCTTGAAATGGATGCACCAGCCCCCAAATATACCTCTCGACTTCTTTCCCTCTGTAGGGACCATTCCTGGACAAAGAACCATGAGATCATTGAACCTGGCAGTGTAGGCTACTATATCGGAGCCCTTCATGGTTACGCTCCAGAGTTCCTGTTCAAGTTTCTGAACCTCGCCCCTCAGGCAGTATTCTTTAATCATTAGCTCCTTCAGAGCTTCCCAGCCCATTGCATTAGCCACTATCAGCGTTACTGACTTGACATGGCTATTCCACCTTGTGAGTGCTCTGCCCGAGAAGGTACAGGCAGCAAATTTTACTTTGCTTCCCTCCGGACAGGAGCAGATCTCAAAGATCGACTCAGTCTTTTCGAACCATTGCGACGGAGCAATGATCCCTCCAGTCCCGTTAAAGGTCCTGGGTTTGCAGTTGGTGAAGTCTTTGTATGAACACTCCCTAGAGCGCCCGTGAGCATCACCTTGGGTGAAGTTAACACTCGATCCACTCCCACTAGTACTGGTAGTGTTGAATTGTGGAGGAGGTAGTGTTGGTCGAGTTGGACTTATCTAAGGATTACGTCTCGCTGATCGACGTGGAGGCATCTTTCAACTAAAAGTTTACAAGGATGTAGATATTGGTAAGCATTCAATAGTGAGAATAATGAGAGTGATCCATGGACTAAATCACCATAGCCCGACGAATAGATGAGAGTATGATTGTAATGAAGATCTAACAATAGAAGGATAAGAGCTTTTGGATAAGGATTTCCAATGAAATTAGATGTCTGTCAATATCATTGGCATTAAAGATGTAATAAGTTCGGGAAAATGACCTTGGAGTAGGTCTTACATCACAGCAGAATTGAGAAAATTTTGACAGAATAGAGACCTAACAGACTGAAAGTTCAAGGTCTTAACATAAACAGGAAATTTACAGGGAAAAGTGCTACTTAGAGCATAGATAAGGAGGCTATTCCTTAAACCAAAAGAAAGGATGAGTAGATCATCTCCTACTGGTGACGGGCACCCCTCAGATGAACCCTTAATCCGGCCAGCTGACGCTCCACATCAAGCAGTTGTCTCTCATACACTCTTTGGCGTTCTCGGAGCTCTATGACTTCAGCTTGAGTTTCAGCTAGCTCTTGCTGCAGAGCCTCATTGTCTCTCATAGCTCTCCCATGAGAAAATTCAAGATTGCGAATACGATCCGTATTGGCGTTCATGTCCGCATCAAGCTCCACAGTTTGTTGAATGGCTGTCATTCCTAGCTCAACATTTCGAGCCACTCGGCGAACCAAGATGGGAAGAATTACTTACTTGGCTCGGCCAATCGCGCGCGTTGCACTCTCTTCTTTTTGTTTCTTAATAATTTTAACTTTTATTTTGAAAACAATTTATCATTTCCTTAGTTTGATTTCTGACACACCCGAGAGTGTACCCGAATCCCTCAAACCAAGGCTCTGATACCAACTTGTAACGACCCAATTTTCAAAACAAATTTTTCATTTTTAATTACCCAAAATGTATGTTTATCATTCGCAAAACCAGTTACAATTGTTCTCAAAACATATCAATTACAACTTTGTTCCCAAACTATCAGGGTGTCCCATAAAACTTCTGTGCGAGAGTGCACGCCGCGCCATCAAGCCTTGCCCTTTCCCTTGGGCTCAGATGTACCTGAAACAAATCCACAAACTGTAAGCTAACGCTTAGTGAGTTCCCCAGAGCATACCACACACAATATACATACACATATCCTGTTAGCTAATTAAAGCTACACACATACCACATAAGCCATGCATACATAAAACCTGTAAGAATGTCATGGGCTACCCCACATGGTCTTTACCTAGGACTGCCATAGGCTACCCCACATGGTTTTACATCCAATGTCATGGGCTACCCCACATGGTCTTTACCTAGGAATGTCATGGGCTACCCCACATGGTCTTATATCCAATGCCACGGGCTCCCCCCGGGGTCTTCCATGCAAAACACACCATCACCTAATATATTAAATCACAGAATGACTAACACATATATCATAATCACATAATGGGCCGGCCTTGGTACCTTAGACCCATGGGTATTGTGAGAAGACTCACCTCTGACTGCTGAATGTGAAAACTGCTCTCCTAACAGTTGGTAACCTCCCGTGCTGATCAATAATATTAAACAATGTTAGGACTTAAATTTATCAAGGGAAACCCAAACTCCAAACCCTTCCATAAGGCCCAATTATCCATCCCTTTCTAATGGGTCCAAAGTCCAAGTCCAAAATCCTTAATGGGCCTCTTGGCCCAATAAAGCCCAATTAATATGTCCATGAACCATAATAGATGATATGACTCATAATTCCCAGAATACATCCAACCCAATAATCAAATGAGGCCCAAATAGTTCAAAGGCCCAAAACAGATTTGGCCCATCTGTGATGCGTACGCTCGACGTACCATCCTGGTACGCGCAGCGTACTTGGGTCTTGGGGACTACGTGCGGCGTACAATGGGTTACGCCCGGCGCACAACCAGGTTAAGCACTTTCTCCATTAAGTGCTTAATACGTGATTCCTTTACGTCCAAAAGTCAGATCTAAGCTTGATAAAACGTCCTAAGGCATAAAGTTGGCAAGTTTATGCCTTTGCATGCCATATATGCACCCAACACCCCCATTAAGATCTTTCCAAGGCTCTTAACCCATGCATGAGGTCTAAAATCCCACCAAGACCATTTTTATGACATTAAAGGACCAAGGGACCTCAGATCTGTCATTCCCGTTTCCTGGAGTTGCTAAACTCACAAATGGAGGTCCAAAATCCACAAAAGGAACAATCTTGAAAACTGATATTGCCATATCTATACATATTTTTAGGCAATATTTATTTACATTTTTATTAATAATTTGGTTATTTGTATAGAATAATGGTACTTATAGGCTTAAATTATATTTTGCAGCCAAATAGAAGCATTTTCGAAGAGAGGGACTAAAGTTAACAAAACATGGAACTTTGGAGGCTTGAAGGAAACAAGAATAAAAACTCAGCAAAACACGTACTCACGACGTGAGTAATTGAAGACTCACGATGTGAGTGGAGTATTCTAGAAGATATGCATCGGATGAAAGAGTCCTTGTCAAACATGTTTATCTCGTACTCACGATGTGAGGCTTATCGGCTCACGACGTGAACTTGGAAAAATCGGAAACATATATATCCTTGTCCATTATGACTTGGGGGACTTTGGCTGCCTTGAAGGGTTCCTAAAGACAAATTTCAGAAGAGAAGAAGTTCTGGAATAAGGTATCAACACAAAAGGAGAAGAGAAGTTCATAAGTTGACTTATAGTTTGGTACATTTAGTATGCTTTTTAATATGACTTGTGTTTGTTTAACTGCTAATATGTCCAGCTAAATCTATCTGCTTCTGTTAGCTAGATGAAGTTGGAACTCATGGTTTTAATACATTAGATTTGACTTTACTTGTTGGTATTGTGCTTGTGTTAGATTGATTGAACCTAGCAAGTTTGATTTAGTATTTGATTACTTTAAATTCTTGTTCTGTGTAGTTAGTGAATATGAAGCTGCATGAATATGAATACCTAATAATTCAGTGAACACTAGTTTATTAGAGCTAAGATCAAACCAATCCTAGATAAGTAATTGGATCATTGAATTAGGCTGTGCTAGAGAACTCATATTATGACCATAATTGTGTTTATCAAATCAATCTTACATGGATCCAATCATATCTAATAATTGATTTTGTGTTAACTATTGTGTGACCATATATTAGACTTACATGAATTAATTAATGTTAGTAGATTTAGAACTAAATTGCTAATACTATCTTAATTGGTACCAACAGTAATTGTCATAGCTAATTTATAAACCATAGAGGGAAAGTGGATTCGAACTAACAGAAGTGTTTTGTTAATTGGTTGAATTTGTATTAAGAATTAAGTTCATCTAAACTTGCAAAATTAGATAAAACCCCTTCCTTTGTTAATAATTAGGTTAATTTAATAGTAAGTAGATTAAGTAGTCAATACCGTTCCTTGTGATCGACACCCGACTTACCCAAAACTATACTATAGTCTGACTAGGTACACTGCCTAGGTGCAATTAGTTAGTTAAGGTAGCTAGGTTATAAATATAAAATTAGGTGAAGCTATTTACACGCATCAAAAACCCTAGCTAGATCTAGGTATTAAGAAGGAAAGGTCCATGCTTTTTACCTCCAAAAGCTTTGCAAGATGACTAAGATGCAAGTTCTTGAAGCACCAACTTGTTCCAAGCTTGCTTGACCACCTCTTCTTCTTAGAATGAAGACTAAAAGGCCACAAATGCACTCTTTAAAGCTCAAAATGGCCTCACAAGTTTCTCTGGAGTATAAGGACGTTCTAAGGCTGTGGAGGCTCTCTAGGGTTAAGTCCAAGGGACTTAAGGTCGCTTAAATAGGCCTCATGTCCGAGAATTAGGGTTTTGGACCACTGACACGTACGCCCAGCGTACTGTTGGTACGCCTAACGTACGTCCAGCTCCACCGCAACCAACCATGAATAGTACCCTAAGCGTACACTTAAGTACGCCTAGCGTACTTACAGGACCAATTATGCTAAAATGTAAATTCTTGAGGGTTTTAAGTCATACCAGATTTAGGGTGTTACATGCTTTGTCTAGAGATTTCGAAAATCTAATGAAAAGCAAATTTGAGATGAGCATGATGGAAAAAATAAACAACTTTCTGGGATTGAATATTCGTCAAAGCAGAGAAGGAATTTTTATCAATCAAGAAAAATACACAAAGAATCTTCTTGAAAAATTTGGGTTGACGAATAGCACGAAATTACGAGTACCAATGACGGTTGGAACAAGGCTCTCTCCTTCGTTAGATAAACCTGCTGTTGATCTTACTTTATACAGAAGCATGATAGGTTCGTTACTTTAACTTACGACAAGTCGACCTGACATTATGTTTTTTGTTTGTAATTGTGCTAGATATAAATCAAATCCCAGAGAACCACACTTAATAGCAGTGAAGAATATTTTTCGATATCTCAAAGGCTCAATTTCGTTAGGATTATGGTATCCTTCGAAAACTGGGTTCTTCATACAAGCATTTTCAGATGTTGATTTAGGGGGTTGCAATCTTGATAGAAAAAGCAAAAGTGGTGGATGTCAACTACTGGATGGGAAGTTAGTAAGCTGGCAATCGAAAAAGCAAACATGTGTTTCAATTTCCACAGCAGAAGCAGAGTATGTTGCTGCTGCAACTTGCACTTCACAAATCATATGGATTCAAAGCCAACTGCGTGATTATGCAATCAACATGAAGAAAATTCCATTGTATTGTGATTGACAAAGTGCTATACGCATTTGTCAAAATCCTACGCAACATTCGAAAACCAAGCACATTGCTCTTCGTTATCACTTTATAAAAGATCATGTTGAGGATGGCAATATCGAAGTTCACTTTGTAAAAACCACTGATCAACTTGCTGATATTTTCACAAAGCCTTTAGATGAAAAGTCATTCGTGAGAATTTTGGGGGGTTTAGGAATGATCGAAGGAAATTCAGTTCCTGGTTTGATTTCGAAAGCATAACAAGAGAAAAAGGTGCAAAAGTGTCGATTCAGAGATGGTGAGTGTTCATTCAGAGAAGACAACTTGTCATTCAGAGGTTACTGTTCACATTCAGCGCTTCGACACGCTTCAATTTTGACATCATGTACAAACCGCTTAATCACAAATTTTCGTTAGTTTAGTACAAAAAAAAATTTCGTTACTTTTATGTCGAAAAATCCAAAAATATATTTTTTTGTTGTTTTTCCATTCTGAAAATTTCAAAAATATCAAAAAGATTTTCTTATTTTTGTTATTTTCTTTTTATAAAAAAAAATCCAAAAAAAATTATTTTTTCTTTTTCTTGTATATTTTTACACTTGTTGTGTAGGTGTCGCGGATTTAATACTCAATATCATAGCGATTGGAAAGTTTTTGTGGTACTAGCTTGCTGCTTTGAGGGAAGGTATACATTCGAAAACTATGTACTAGTTAACAAGTCCTTAGAAGCATGTTGCAGCATGTTGACCAAAGCCTCGATAATGCTATGAGTTTCGAAGCCTTAATGGTTTTCTCATTTTGAGAATTCCTTCCCAATTAGGCTATATTCTCATTCATTCATGAC
Organism: Lactuca virosa; assembly: GCF_052849685.1. Taxonomy (NCBI): domain Eukaryota; kingdom Viridiplantae; phylum Streptophyta; class Magnoliopsida; order Asterales; family Asteraceae; genus Lactuca; species Lactuca virosa. The sequence continues at coordinate 205,583,548 of NC_136433.1, forward strand.
CTACCTTACTCTTCTCATATGAGTTAATAGTTTACTGCATGGTCAAATCAAAGCAGAGGTACATTCGTTTCTTTTACCCAATCTTTTTCATCCCAAAATTCTTACACATTAACACACAATGACATATGTCCAAGAGATCTTTGATAAAAACCAACCAGGATCTAGACATATCAAAATTTTGTATTAATGATCTAACATCATGAGATCGTGATGAAAGTGAAATCCAAAATGTCGAACCAACTTAAGGAATTGACGGGAAACTTTGTTCCAGAACTCACGAAACCTTTGTTTCAGTACATATTTTCGATACTTAAAATCACACTCTTTCTTTGCTGCAATCTTGATCAAATGTTTGAAACCCACAACATTTGTTACCAAACAAGATTTTGGACTTATTTTGGTTTTAAGAATATGATTTCTGTCTGAGTATCATTGTTAACCTTCGTTACTTGATAAATTTGTCAAATATTACTTGTCACTGACTACACTGGTCAAACAGGTAGTTTCATTTACAACTTGTCATACTTATGTTTAGTTTGCATTGTAATGAAGTTTTGAGCCACCTCCGAAGCCATACTAAAAGAAGCCCTTCGATACTTCTCAACAAGTATTTGATTGTAATTCACGGGAAACCACACAAGCAGTTGATCAGCTCTCTTGATTATTAATAAAGCAATCTTTACACGGGATCTATCTGCTTTCATGTCGAGATTATATTTTCGACATCATAGATCCAATTTTTTTTTATTTTTGCTTCTTATCTTATTATTTGGCACACAACACTCATGAAATCCTTCAGGTTCTGAGTATTACCAACTCGAGCCGATGATTTCTAAAGTCTGGCACATGACTTCGTTTTCAAACCCAAAAGCGAAAGAGTCGAACCTCCGTTCCGAAGGTTTTGGTCTTTATCTATTGTGTACTCTTGAAGAGACTTTTGATGTGTTGGTTTGGTAACTGTGCGCGAACTAGACAACTGTTCTCATCACTTTTTCTGACATGGCGTATATGAAGACTAATGGTGCGATTTTCAAGCGAAACGTGTTATGCTTATTGATGGTAACCGTTTGAAATTCAAATTAGGGATACATATAAAAGGGGAAATTGTGTATTCATTCTAACTTTAAGCTTTCTAAACTTAATCAAAGACAATCAGTAACCTCTTTCTCTCTCTGTTCTTCAAAGCTTTCAAGAAAACCCTAGTAATGGTTGCTCCTCAGTCTAACACCATTGAAGATGTATCTTCTCAACCCATTATGAAGATCCAAAGTACGAATTATCAAGTTGATGGTGATGTCTCTGTTTATCCAGAAGAATTCAAGATGTTGATTATCGCTCTGAAACATTCAGTTTTATCAACTGCGATGTTTAGTTCGTTTGATGTTCCGATGTCTTGGCCGTCCATGGCTGGTTCCACTGCTTACTATAGCAAGACGATGCACACAGTTACATTCAATCTGATCAATGACAAGAAGTTTCGTCTGTCCAAGAAGCTTTTTGCTAAGATTCTTGAAATCCCTAATTCTCCACCTTTCTTTAAGGTCACTAATGAATAGGTGATATACATGTTCAATGAGATGGGTTATCAACCCCCTCTTACCAAGATTAGCGAGTTCAAGAAATCAAGCCTTCCTTGTATCTAGAATTTTCTTTTTGGTATTTAGCTTCGATGTCTGACTAGTCGAAGTATTGACTTTGATAAAGGAAGATTGGAGGTGTATGCTATGATGGTTGGGATTTACTATGACCTAGCAATTGATTATTCTACTCAGGTGTGGAAAGAATTCTTGAAAAGTGTGGAGAATACAAATGTTATGGATGGAGTATATTGTGCTTGATATTGGAGTTTGATTGTTCAATATGCATATGACAAGGAGGGTATTCAGGTTCCTGCTGATGAACCTAGGGCGGAGTTTGTGAAGTATCATTACCCAAAATCCATTGAAGATTATGTAAATGTGTTTCCTTCAGTTGCTCGAATTCCAGATGGAATGCTCAAAAAGGTTGATCCATCGAATCCAGTATTGATGGCGTACTTATAGACTCTTAATCCAAATGACGAAACGGGTGTTTTACTACCACATACTGATGAAGGTTCTTCAAAGAAGTCATGAAATTCAAAGAAGGTTGATGAAACTAGTCCTTGGTAACCAATTCAATAAGAGAATGTGCCTAAGTCACCAAAGAAAAAGGTTGGAGAGGGAGCAAAAGTTTCGAAGAAGTCAGCAAATCCTAAGGAGATTGAAACAGTTGATCCTACAAAGGAAATCGTTCCTTCGAAAACTGGTGTATTCAAGCGTCTAAAAAAGAAAGCTCATAGGTCACGAAATTCTCCTGAAAGGTCTTCTAGCTTTTCTCCTTTAATGGTTTGAAAGCCACATGTTACATGGAAATGTCTCATCATTCGAGACGTTCCTGTACCAGTTTCTCCATCTTCAAAGAAGCGAAGGGCTGAGGATGTTGCAAAGCATATTTCAAAGAAGACGAAGAAGAGAAAATTGATTCTTCAGGAAGACTCTATGGAAGAAGAAGTTCGTGAAACTCTAGAGGGTGATGTTTTATTCAAGAAGAAATCTCCTGTCAAATCGAATTTCGAGGAGATAGGAATTTCAAGTAGCTCTGTGAAAACTTCTACAGTGGACACAACTACTATTCTTGGTGATTCAACCAAAGTATCGACTCCTGAGCAGACTTCGGTCAGACCACCTGAGGTTTCGTTAACCAAGCCATTTAATGGGGAGGTTCGAACCTCAGTCATTCTTGCACACGTATATAATACGGATGTAAATGTCAACATGGCTGAAGGAGTCTCGAACAAAGAAAACTCAGTGTCTACTCAAGGTATTTTCGAAACCTCTATCATGACTACCAATACTTCTTTACCACCGTTTGTGACCACTATTTCTACAACCACACATTCACCAACCTTTGATCAAGTCATAAATCAACCCATCACTTCTCTTTTCATGTATCAATCCACTGATCCACCCAAATCTGTAAATGATGATGACACTGATGATGGAAGATTTTGTGACAACCTGATATTTCGAATCAATGTAATGATCTAAAAAGTCATGAATTGTAATCTCTTTTGATTTAATGAAATTAGCATCAAAATTAGAATGTTCAAAAGTTTCTATTGGGTTGCATAAAATGATAGATATCGTTTCAAGGGTTTCAAAAATATAAAGAACACTAAAATCCGAGTTATAACGAAGAAGTTATGACCAATCTAAGATTCGCGGCAAAAACCGGCAATACAGGTAAACATAAAACGCGAAGTTTCAATACAATAACTATTAGCCTTAGGTGTCTAAATGAAAGTTGTAGATATCATTAAACCGTAAACGTACGTAAAAAGAACGTCCAAATCTGACTTCGTATGAGGAAGTTATGATTTTTCGAAGTTCCGGATATAGCAATAGACAGCTAAAAACTCGAAATAGAGATCGAGAGACTTTTGGGCCGAAAAAAAAACCAAAATGAGAATCGAAGATCTCGTCAATAGCAGTACAATGGTAAAAAGTCTGACGAAAACGGACGTCGGATGAAGAAGTTATGAATTTCTGACGGAGTTTTCATGTCCCGGCCTACTAAAAATAATATATAAATAATATATTGATAATATATTAAAAATAAATTCAAAATTTGCCAACGGAGTCTAAACGAGAGTTGTAGAGCATAATCTCGCCTACGCGTCAATATAAAGAACATCGAAAACCGAGTTTGTATGCGAAAGTTATGAATTTCTGAAGTTCGGGGCGCGAAACCGCAAAACTGTCAGGGACCACGACGTGGAAACAGTGCCCACGACGTGGAATGTCTTCTGACGCCTCCTGGGGTCTGCCAGACCCAACTTGCGATGACGCATGCAGTGACGGTCAAGCCCACGACGTGGAAATAGTGTTCACGACGTGGAAATGAAGAAATCAGCCCTATAAATAGAAACCGAAGGTCTTGGGTTTTGGCTGTTCAGTTCTACCTTCCTTGCTACTTTTGCTCTATGTTAAGCATCCCGAGACTGCCCCGAAGCCCCGGTAACACCTCTAACTCACGACGCAAGACCCGAAGTCCCGATGTATCCGAGAAACTTGCTTTCTTACCAGTCGAAGTGCGACCTGAGTTAAACATCGGCTTCTTCACATCGTCACTTCTATCATGTGAGTTCATACCCCTTAAATCTATCTTTCGAATGATTTTAATGCTTTTATGGGGGGGGGGGGATACAAGTAGAAAACATATTAGTTATATAATCAATAACATGTGATTTATAACTGTGTTTCAAGCACATGCTTTCATATACTCTATAACTATGTTTCGAACAAAGGATTTCTTTTACTTTACACTATCTTATCAAACAAACTACTTTTAAATCGTTTTATACATTGACATAAAGTCATTAATATTTATTATTAAACTCTTCAAATGTTTTACAAAACTTCCTTTTAAACTTACATATTGTTAAATGCAATGTCTATGTATGTATAGTTATATAAATAATGTTTAAAGGACTTAGGACTGCTAACCCGCTTTAATTCCTTTTCCTTGTATGGATGTGTACTTAGGGTATCGATTAGTTGTCCGAAGGTCGTCTAAATATTAGTTAAATATTATGCATACATATGTAGATATAAAAGTACTATTCAATCAGTTCAATACCTTTGGGTAGCAAAGGTATACTTTCATTCATTCAAATTACAGAAATTACTAGTAAGCTATTATAGGTATAGTTTAGGAGAAATACTATCATATACAAACACTATAACAGAGAATACTATAACAGAGAATACTATAACGGGGAATACTATAACAGAGAATACTATAAATAGAAATGTGTATGCGCAAATCTCTTGGTATACTTTTCATACTGTAGTTTTGATTATCATATGAAGTAGTTATCATGGAAAAGCACTTCTTTACCTCTTTGGGTTACAACATCATCTTATAAATAGAAATGTGATTTATTTACAAGTATGCATTCTTCATATCAAGGATAATCTTTTCATACAAAAGGTATTTCATTATATTACACGTGAACTTGTTGTTAGCAATCATGTGAGACATATGGCTTTGTTTGTACCAAACGAAAGTCCCCATCTTTGACCAGAGTCTCTTGGAGGGAGAGCGCGAATTTGTGTATAGATCTATACGGGGTTGACAACCCCGCACCTAAACTGTTAGCTACAGTTAGGCCGGTAGGTCTGGGGTGAAAAATGTCGACATTAGTACTACGTCTAGTATGGTTATGAGAAACTCACAAACCGCGGAAACAACAACTCTTGTACGTAGTAATATATATTTAACTCAATCATGCTCAGGGGGTAATAACTATACAATGGGGTATTATTAGTATGTTCATAATTCGGGATAAACACCCTTTTAACCAGTTTTACTTAAACATAAAACTCTACATTGTTCATTCTATGCATGACATATTTGCTTACAGGTTACAGTCTTGGTTATTAAGACTGCTTCTCACATATAAGAAAATATAGGATTTTCTAGTAGATCATTCAAACTTATTCATTTATCAAGGAAGATACTCTCTTAAACAAAATACTTATGAACTCACCAGCTTAAATGCTGACCTACGCTTTCAAAACAACTTGTATTCTCAGGTCATCGGTAGACAGGTACAGTCGACCAGGTTTTGAGAAGACGGAGCACGTTCAAGACTCGTCTTTTATTTTGATTACTTATTTTGGTGTCATATTATTATTAAAGAACACACATGTATTAAACTATACTATTAATGCAATGGATGATGTTGTTGCTTGTTTACTACTTTGCATTGTTATGATACTGTACATGACGTCCTCCACCCCCCGAACGTTTTCGTCGTTCTGGTTTGGGGGTGTGACAGATTGGTATAAGAGCATTGTTTATAGTGAATCGAGTATACCAACCCATAAAAGATATACAAAGTATAAACACAATGGGATTAAAATACTCTGACCAACTATATTCGTTTGAGATATGGTGAACGTGTGTTCGGGAGTGATAGTGGTGTTGCAACATGTCTAAAACTTACCAAACTATACATATACATCTTCATATACAAAAGAACATAAGAACAAAACATAAAGTAAAATACTATAGGAGTATTTCAGGCACTATTCATTCAAAGAACAAACTTCATAAGAATAAAAGGCTTTTGCTGATAGTTCTATGAGTACTAAGTGCATACATTACGGTTATATATAATTAGGTTTCATAGACTAAGAATATGTGGTCTAAGCTTCACTTCCTTTTCCTTGTTAGGATGTTGACTTAGAGTAGGATCATTTATTCGAAGGACTATTCGACTCAAGTGGTATATAATTGGTATGCACTATGTTCTCATAGAAGGAACCAGTAAGAGTCATATTAGGATTAGCAGTAAGTTTCTCTTATAGAAACTTTTAAATTGTTTACCGCTTTATTTTAGAATTGCTAAATAAATTCTTTACCCTTATTTCTCGTCTAGATAAATGGTTGGATTTCACCTCCCCGGTGACCCTTACTTTCCTGGGAAAGAGAATAGAGGAGGACTAAATGCAGATCCAGAAGCAGAACCTGAAATTCCCTTGGATGATGACCTGACAAAAGATTTTCCAGAGGATCTTGATCCTGAACCAGAAGTTGAGAATCTACCCCTAGTGGCTCCAATCCCAAATCCTAACCCTCGTCCGGCTTTTCAAGGCCCGACGCCTTTGTGGGCTGATTACTTGGAAAGGTGGAGCCATGAGCAGGGCCAACCCTTACTTTATAACAGAGACTGAAGCTTCTACAACGTAAGTGAAGGAGGATCCGCAGACAGGATTCTTCCCATCTTGGTTCGCCGAGTGGCTCGAAATGTTGAACCTAATGTAGCAGCCATTCAACAAACCGTAGAACTGGAGGCAGACACAAATTCTAATGCAGATAGTATTCACAATCTTGAACTTACTCTTAGGAGAGACAATGAAACTCTGCTGCAAGAACTAGCTGAAACTCGAGCCGAAGTCATAGAGCTCCGAGTACGCCAGAGGGTGTACGAAAGACACCTACTTGATATGGAGCGTCAGCTGGCTGAACTAAGTGTTCATCCGAGGGATACCCATCACCAGTAGGGGATGCTCTACCTTCCTTCTTTTGGTTTAAGGAATAGTCTTCTTATTTATGCTCTAAATAGCACTTTTCTATGTAACTATCCCTGTACTGTAAGTACTGTTTCGTTAGGTCTTTGTTCTGTCAAAACCTTCCTACTTCGGATATGATGTAAGACCTACTCCAAGGTCAATTTTCACGAACTTATTACATCTTAAATATCAATGATATTGACAGTCGGCTAATCCCTGTAACAATCCTTGTCCAAGTACTTTCATCCTACTATCGTTAGAACTCTATCTAAATCTCACTTTCGTTACATTATTGAACTATGGTAATTTAGCTCATGGATCACTTTCAATTCTTTCGAAAGTTGGAACATGCTATCCACCAACCAAAGATAGCTTAGTTCGGATATCAATCATCTTGTGACCATTCTATAAGTTTACTTCTACTCTTTATCAGTACTGCATCATAGGGATGTAGGTCAAATCATCGAGAACAGTTTAACAAAACGAAAAACTTACATTCGCGTGAATGGTTAGAATGCATCCAGGGCCAACCATAATCGCTCACGAACTCATTTTCTTATCGTGTAACAGAATCATGCCTTCGAAGAAAACACCAACCCTTCAGATAGATGCGGCTACTTTCCAAGCTGCGGTCATGGCTGCCGTAGCAGCTGTCATGACTCACCTTAACACAAACAACGCAAATGTTAGCGAAATTGTTATCAGAAATTCCAATCAAAGTAACAACCAAGTACAACAACGAGTGTCAAACTACAATGGAACTCCGAATCTCAAACCCAAGAGCAATAAACGAAAGTTCTGGGATAGCAAGAAGTGCAAATCATCCCAAAGAACGACCAAAAGACATCAACCTGTGGCAGCCCCTGCGGCCACGACATCTGTTGCTCCTATCACCGTTCCTACTAGTATTCCGGTTACCCATACACCAGCAAAGCAGTATGCTGGAAATCTACCGAAGTGCAAAAATTGTGCAGTTTCCATCATTTAGGTGTTTGCCGACAGTTGCACTGCAAGGACTGCAACAAGAACGGGCACACTACCCGTTTCTGCAGAACTCGGATCCAACGAATCACTTCAACCACAAATGTTGGGACTAGTCTAATATGCCACCTTTGTGGTGAAATAGGACATTTAAAAAGGGACTGTCGAACAGGGAAGAATAACGGGGGAACCGGAGGAGTTTGACCCCAGAATATCATAAGGCATCAAAGGATCCTGCTACAATTTTGGTACGCTTCCAAACCCCAGTAGTTAGTTATAATTATAATTACCCTCTCGTTCGAATCAAATCTAAGCACTTGTATGAAACTAGGAACTCTATCAGGTAAACTATAATGGTTTAATCTATACATTAGGACCATTCATACTTAAGATTTGTAGACTGACGACTTATTCGACCAACTTCAAGGGGTGAATTACTTCTTGAAGATAGATCTAAGATCCGGGTATCACCAGTTACGAGTGCTAGAGGAGGATGTCCCCAAGACAGCCTTCCGAACTCGTTATGGACACTACGAGTTTGTAGTGATGCCGTTCGGGTTAACCAACACACCAACTGTATTCATGGATCTATTGAATAGGGTGTACCATCCTTACTTGGATCAGTTCGTCATTTACTTCATCGATGACATACTTATCTACTCTCCAAGTAAGGAGGAGCATAGTCAACGCCTACGAAGAGTCGTGGAAACATTACGACCGGAGAAGCTCTACATGAGGCTTTCTAAGTGCGAAATTCGGATTCGAAGAGTGAAATTCTTAGGCCTCGCTGAATACAATCACAGGTTTATTCAGAACGTCTCAGGAATCACGGAGCTACTTACAACATTGACCCAGAGAGGCGTGGCCTTTGACTGGGAAGAGAAACACAAGAGGGCGTCCCAAGCACTGAAGCAAGCCTTGTGCACCGCACCGATATTATCCCTCCCAGAAGGGATAGAAGATTTCGTCGTTTATTGCGATGCATCCAACCAAGGGCTTGGTTGTGTTCTTATGCAAGGAAGAAAGGTCACTGCCTATACCCCAAGACAGCTTAAGACACACGAAGTCAACTATACTACACACAATCTTAAATTAGGAGCAGTCGTATCTGCTCTGAAGATCTGGAGACACTACTTGTAGGGTACAAAGAGTACTATATTCACAAACCACAAAAACATTCAACACATATTAGACCAAGAAGAGTTATCATACCAGTGAAGTCAAACGAGAGAAGCAAAGTCGTATCCCGATAGAGAAAGGTTCGCTGGAATGCCAAGCGAGGACCTGAGTTCACTTGGGAAGGCGAGGATCAAATGAAACTTCTATCTGTAGCATAGTTATCAATTCTGCTTAAACTCTAATTTCGGGACGAAATTCCCTCTGACGGGGGGATGATGTGACAACTCGATATTTCGAATCAATGTAATGATCTAAAAAGTCAGGAATTGTAATCTCTTTTGATTTAATGAAATTAGAATCAATATTATAATGTTCAAAAGTTTCTATTGGGTTGCATAAAATGATAGATATCGTTTCAAGGGTTTCAGAAATATAAAGAACACTAAAATCCGAGTTATAACGAAGAAGTTATGACCAATCTAAGATTCGCTGCAAAAACCGGCAATACTGGTAAACGTAAAATGCGAAGTTTCAATACAATAATTATTACCCTTAGGTGTCTAAATGAAAGTTGTAGATATCATTAAACCGTAAACGTACGTAAAAAGAACGTCCAAATCTGACTTCGTATGAGGAAGTTATGATTTTTCCAAGTTCCGGATATAGCAATAGACAGCTAAAAACTCGAAATAGAGATCGAGATACTTTTGGGCCGAAAAAAAAACCTAAATGAGAATCGAAGATCTCGTCAATAGCAGTACAATGGTAAAAAGTCTGACGAAAACGGACGTCGGATGAAGAAGTTATGAATTTCTGACGGAGTTTTCCTCTCCCGGCCTACTAAAAATAATATATAAATAATATATTGATAATATATTAAAAATAAAGTCAAAATTTGCCAACGGAGTCTAAACAGAGTTGTAGAGCATAATCTCGCCTACGCGTCGATATAAAGAACGTCGAAAAAGGAGTTCGTATGCGAAAGTTATGAATTTCTGAAGTTCGGGACGTGAAACCGCAAAACTGTCAGGGACCACGACGTGGAAACAGTGCCCACGATGTGGAATGTCTTCTGACGCCTCCTGGAGTCTGCCAGACCCAACTTGCGATGACGCATGCTGTGATGGTCAAGCCCACGACGTGGAAATAGTGTTCACGATGTGGAAATGAAGAAATCAGCCCTATAAATAGAAACCGAATGTCTTGGGTTTTGGCTGTTCAATTCTACCTTCCTTGCTACTTTTGCTCTGTGTTAAGCATCCTGAGACTGCCCCGAAGCCCCGGTAACACCTCTAACTCACGACGCAAGACCCGAAGTCCCGACGTATCCGAGAAACTTGCTTTCTTACCAGTCGAAGCACGGCCTGAGTTAAACATCGTCTTCTTCACATCGTCACTTCTATCATGTGAGTTCATACCCCTTAAATCTATCTTTCGAATAATTTTAATGCTTTTATGGGGGGGGGGGGGGATACAAGTAGAAAACATATCAGTTATATAATCAATCACATCTGATTTATAACTGTGTTTCAAGCAAATGATTTCATATACTCTATAACTATGTTTCGAACAAAGGATTTCTTTTACTTTACACTGTCTTATCAAACAAAATACTTTTAAATCGTTTTATACATTGACATCAAGTCATCAATATTTATTATTAAAGTCTTCAAATGTTTTACAAAACTTCCTTTTAAACTTACATATTGTTAAATGCGATGTATATGTATGTATAGTTATATAAATAATGTTTAAAGGACTTAGGACTGCTAACCCGCTTTAATTCCATTTCCTTGTATGGATGTGTACTTAGGGTATCGATTAGTAGTCCGAAGGTCGTCTAAATCTTAGTTAAATATTATGTATACATATGTAGATATAAAAGTACTATTCAATCAGTTCAACACCTTTGGGTAGCAAAGGTATACTTTCATTCATTCAAATTACATAAATTACTAGTAAGCTATTATAGGTATACTTTAGGAGAAATACTATCATATACAAACACTATAATAGAGAATACTATAACAGAGAATACTATAACAGAGAATACTATAACGGGGAATACTATAACAGAGAATACTATAACGGAGAATACTATAACAGAGAATACTATAAATAGAAATGTGTACGCGTAAATCTTTTGGTATACTTTTCATACTGTAGTTTTGATTATCATATGAAGTAGTTATCATGGAAAAGCACTTCTTTACCTCTTTGGGTTACAACATGATCTTATAAATAGAAATGTAATTTATTTACAAGCATGCATTCTTCATATCAAGGATAATCTTTTCATACAAAAGGTATTTCATTATATTACTCGTGAACTTGTTGTTAGCAATCATGTGAGACATATGGCTTTGTTTGTACCAAACGAAAGTCCCCATCTTTGACCAGAGTCTCCTGGAGGGAGAGTGCGAATTTATGTATAGATCTATACGGGGTTGACAACCCCGCACCTAAACTGTTAGCTACAGTTAGACCGGCAGGTCTGGGGTGACAAATGTCGACATTAGTACTACGTCTAGTATGGTTATGAGAAACTCACAAACCGCGGAAACAACAACTCTTGTACGTAGTAATATATATTTAACTCAATCATGCTCAGGGGGTAATAACTATACAATGGGGTATTATTAGTATGTTCATAATTCGGGATAAACACCCTTTTAACTAGTTTTACTTAAACATAAACCTCTACATTCTTCATTCTATGCATGACATATTTGCTTACAGGTTACAGTCTTGGTTATTAAGACTGGTTCTCACTTATAAGAAAATATAGGATTTTCTAGTAGATCATTCAAACTTATTCAATTATCAAGGAAGATACTCTCTTAAACAAAATACTTATGAACTCACCAGCTTAAATGCTGACCTACGCTTTCAAAACAACTTGTATTCTCAGGTCATCGGTAGACAGGTACAGTCGACCAAGTTTTGAGAAGACGGAGCACGTTCAAGACTCATCTTTTATTTTGATTACTTATTTTGGTGTCATATTACTATGAAAGAACACACATGTATTAAACTATACTATTAATGCAATGGATGATGTTGTTGCTTGTTTACTACTTTGCATTGTTATGATACTGTACATGATGTCCTCCACCCCCGAACGTTTCCGCCGTTCTGGTTTGGGGGTGTGACACATTTAGAGGATCATTTGTTGATCTCGAATTTGATCCTGAAGAAGAAGACATTCCAGATCACATGCTCATGTCGGGGAAACAGTTCAAGATCTTAACCAGAAAGATTAATTTTTTGTTACAATCACAAGCAGATGCTGGCAGTAAACACTCAGTATCTGGAATTGAAGTTGATGTCATGCTCAAGGCTCAGGAGCTTCAACTTCAACATAAGCTGGATGTTTTGGATAAGAATAATGAACTTCGAGTCAAAGCTCAATATGATACGTTCCATAATGAAATTAAGGAGCTACGGATGGTTGCGTAGGAATGACCTGTTTTGTTGTTAAGGATGTGAAGACTGTGAGGGAAGATGTCAATCGTAAACTTGAAGAATTAAAGGTTGATGTGTCCAAGGAGATAAATGAGTTAAATACAAATTATTTTTATCTACTTTCGAAAGTAGACATTATTTGAGGGGCTCTGACGAAAGTGACGGAATGGTATCAATCTCTTCTTCCAAAGTTTGATGTAAAGGCAACTGATGATATTAGTAGTTTTGGGAAACTTGATGACATGCTTAGTGAACTAAAAGAGCTGCTTTCGAAATCTGGCTCATAATCTCTTTTAACTCCTGAGTTCTTTATTTAGAAGTTTAGTTTGTTTGAAACTGCAATTCAGAAGGACTTATCCCCAATGTCTCAGCTGATAAATCTCTTACCAACAAATGCCCCACCTGTTGTCACAGGGGTACAAGGGGGATAAATTCGAAATGTTGGTAAATGAGAAGGTGCTTCTGGGATAACGAATGATGAAGCAAAAGTGGTTGGTAAAGTGTTTACAACTCATGTTCCTACATCAAAACCGATAATATCGAAGGCTGATCTAGTGATAGCAACTGTCACAAGTACAAGGACGATTGCAAAAGGCATTGTAATTGGGTCAACAGGTGAAGGGGGTTTTTCGAAACCTGAACAAACCACAACAAGTCAAGGAAAAGGATAAGTGGTTGTTGTAGAGAAATCAAAGGAAGAAAGATAAGCTGAGATAGATGCAGAAATAGAGAAACAACGTCAGATTCAAAGTATTATGAGGCATCATCAAAATGATCCTCCTACTTTGAACAAAGGAGATCCAAGAAAGCTGCATAGTTATGAAAATATCGAAGCTAGAGTTGCTTACAATGAGATGTATGAATTCGAGAAGAAGCCAAGGAAAATCTATGCTATCGAGAACTCTGACATGAATCAACTCGATTTTCCTATCAATGAAATGATGTTTCTCACCGCTCAGTACAAGATTGTTGATCAATTCAAGGATAAAGATGACTTTATTCTCATGAAGCTGAGATTTCAAGCTATGTTGGGAAAGGATCAGGAAGAGGTATGGTCACTTGTGAAGATTGTTCGAGTGCTGAGTATAATAAAGGATGTGTTGTTCGAAAACATGTTGCAAAATTTTCGATATCATGTTGTAAGGGAAACCAGTGTTGCTCTTGACTTCTCAATTGCTAATTTTCCTCTGATGAACTTGAATGATCTAATTCAAGTTACAAACATACTCAAAGACATGGATGCTTCAAAACTTCAGGGAACAAGTAAAGAAGTGTTACATATGGGATTGGGCCAGATCAAGCTTTTCATAGAAAATTACTATGATTGTAACGCCCTGATTCTCAGGTATTAAATTAATATAAGAATTTTCATGTTTTCAAGGTCTACTCGATGAGTTGGTTGCCCTGCTCGTCGAGTAGCAGCGGGTTGGTCCGCATATTTTAGAGACCCACTCGCCGAGTCCAATAAGGGACTCGATGAGTAGGAGCTGGCATATGAAACCCTAAATTTCGGGGTTTTGCACCCTATTTAAGGATCACTTTTCCCCCTTAGCCTCTCTTACTGCTCCCCTTAAATTCAGAAACCCTAATTCGTGTTGTGTATTGGTGTGCTTCTTAGCTTGGAAGAGGGATTTTGGTGAGGAAAGGTTTGAAGACCAAAAAGCTTTGAACAAGGAACAATTGGGGATCTGAAGTCTACCTCAGTTTATCACCATTTGGAGGTATCAAGTCATCACCTTGAGCTTCTTCTAGTTAAACCCCCTTTCTATTTTGAGTTTTGGGACCATTTTGGGCATTTGGTGTTGCATTTCGAGTGATGAACCAAGATCTGAAGTTGCAACTTCAGATCTAGGCTCATCTTGGCCCTTATCATCATAAAGTCTCAGTCTTTAGCATGTTGGTGAAGCTATTTTGCCTAAAACCCCTTCTTTAGCTTGTTTTAGGTCATTATCACCTTGCATGCACGTAAAGTTTGCAACTTTACGTGATAAACATGCCTTGGGAAGATGGATCTATAATATGGAGCCTTAGCATGGGTTAAAAAGCATCTGTATGGATGAAGGATTAAAGGGACTCGCCGAGTCGCAAGGTCGACTCGGCGAGTCATATGAAGATGGTCATGAACTCGACGAGTTGATGAATAACTCGGCGCGTCCGAGGAAGTTTGCCTTGGGCTCGTCGAGTCGACTAGGGTTTTTCCCAACCTTTGGACACGCATGAACTCGGCGAGTTATAGGGGAACTCGACGAGTCAACCAAGGATTTCACAACTTCTCGAGTTCAGGAAGGACTCGACGAGTCGGTGAACTATACTCGACGAGTCGGGTCAACATGGACTGTTGACTTTGACTGTGGACTTTGACTTTGACCAAGGGTTGACCAGTTGACCTCCGGGGGCATTTTGGTAATTTGGAAATTTATGGAAAAAGGGTTTTATGGTGACTACAGGTGGTGGAGTTCATGTTGGTGATTCGAGAGTTGAGCCTATCATTTTCAGTGCGACATTGTGAGGTGAGTTATCCTCACTATAGTCAAGGGTCTAAGGCACCAAGGTCGTCCCTTTGAATTGTTATTGGTTATGTTATGCTGGTATGATCTTTTAGATCGGTATCCTAGAGGGCAGGATGACATTATGTGACATGTGGTATGACATGTTAGTTCGGTATCCTAGAGGGTAGGATAATATTATGTGGTATGTGGTACGATCCGTTAGATCAGTTGTTGTCTATAGACTGTTATGTGATTATCTGTTATATGTGTACATGTTTGTTTGGCGGTTGAGGCTTATCTGCTTTGTGCGAAAGCCAATAGACCTGGGCATTCCAACCTGTTGTTTGTGGGCCGTGAGTATTCCATCCCGAGGATGGCTGGACTCATAGTATGTGGGCATTCCAACCTGTTGGTTGTGGGCCTGGGGTATTCCATCCCGAGGATGATTGGACCCATAGTATGTTGGCATTCCAACTGGATGGTTGAGGGTCTGGGGTATTCCAACCCGATGGTTGACTGGACCCATAGTATGCTGTTTATGATAATATGTGTATTGTTGTGGGTATGGGTATTTTGGGGGAACTCACTAAGCTTTTGGGCTTACGGTTTCGGTTTATTGTTTCAAGTACATCAGGGGATCGCGGCAAGGCGAAGGCATGATCGTACAACTCCTCATGATTTGTTTATGTTTCTGGGAAACTCTGATATTATACAATTTGAAAAAAAAAATTTGTAATGATTTTTAGTGGTTAGAAATGTTTTTAAATGTTTAAATTTGGCATGATTTTTATGGGTGTTACAAGTTGGTAGCAGAGCCTTGGTTTGAGTGAATTGGAGGAACACTCGTGTGACTCCAGTCTCAAATCAAGGATAAGACTTTCAAAATGAATTTTTCAAATAGTTTTCAAAATAAGTAAAAGAGGATGCATGGTGTACGATCAGCCGGAGCCAGTAAGTGACCCCAAAATACCATACAGTTATTTGATTATGTGATATGTTAGAACAGCATACTGGTGCTAGGCTAGGGATCTTCAGGAATTGCATGATAGAATTGCCTGATTACATGATGCCAGTTAGCCTAGGGTTTTCCTTATATGAAATTGACATCATTATTGTAGTTGCTTAGTATATGCATCACGATCATACATAACTAAGATCTTATAGCCTGCGAATGTTTGGTTTGGCCTTATTTCCTGTTCTTGTTTGATGAAGGGCTTAGGGTAGGATCAGGTATTCGAAAGTCTATAGGGTCCAGCGTTATGTATGATTAGCATACACTACTGCTGCAGGGCTGGTGGAAGTTTCATGGATGGGTGGGTTGTGCGAGACCGGTAGGTCGGTTATGAGACAGTTATCCTTCCTCTAGGAGTGAGGTTGAGCAACCACCAGATGTATGTATAGTGTTAGGGTGTTATGGTGATACTTGAGACAAATATGGGTAGGTGTGGTAGGTAGTAGGGGCCCATACTACTGAAAGCACAGGACCCATACGCGTAGGGTTTAGTCGGGTGTTGGTTCCCACTCATTTATGCGGATTTGCTGATATCTTCCTGTTATATTTTCAGTA
This sequence comes from Lactuca virosa, assembly GCF_052849685.1. Taxonomy (NCBI): domain Eukaryota; kingdom Viridiplantae; phylum Streptophyta; class Magnoliopsida; order Asterales; family Asteraceae; genus Lactuca; species Lactuca virosa. The sequence continues at coordinate 205,600,269 of NC_136433.1, forward strand.
TGGTGGTTACGAGGCATTTCGTGACAGGATCCAGATCAAGATCAGGACAGGGTGATCAGGAGGCCCCAGCAACACCTGAGATCATCCGCGAGGAGGTGGTCGGGATTGTCCGGGGTCAGATTCCGGAGTTGTTTGGGACTATCAAGTCCGCTATGATGGAGTACTTTGATGACAGATATGCAGCCCTCACTGAGACAGCTGCCACTGCAGCTACCGCGGCTATAACAACAGCAGGAGGGGGAGCGGGCTAAGTTTTTCAGTATCGAGACTTCGATAACACAAACCCCCAACTTTTGATGGTACTCTGGATCCCATTGTAGCCATGAGGTGGCTGTTAGATGTGGAGGGGTGTTTCTTTACATGTTCATGTCCTACTGGCCAGAAGGTCAGATGTGCCCTGAACCTGCTGAGGTTCGGGGCAAAGGACTAGTGGAGATTGATGACGGGGTCATATACGGATGACCAGAGAGCTGCTGTTACTTGGGAGCAGTTTAGGGACATGTTCCGTGCTCGCTACATTCTGAGGGTCGAGCGTGAACGGTTATCTCAGGAGTTTTTGGAGCTGAGACAGGGTACTGAGACGGTGACGGAAATCACCCGTATGTTTACTGATAGGGCGATGTGTTGCCCGGAGTTTGCCTCGGAGCAGGCTCAGATGACACGCTATCTAAGCATGCTCAAGACTGACATCCGTCAGTTTGTTGCCACTCAGAGATGCGATACTCTACTGGAGTTACAGGAGGCCGCCAGGCGGCGTGAGTTAGAGCTTGAGCTGCAGTTGAGGGAGCAGCGGCAGGCCCCGGCACAGTCACAGCCGGCGCCGAAGCGGTCTAAGACCGCTGATACCAGGATTGGGGGACAGCCAGGCCGCACTTGTGGGAAGTACGGGAAGGCTCATTCAGGGACGTGCTGAGCAGGGAGTGGGTGTTACCGATGTGGAAAGCAGGGCCATCTGGCCAGGGATTGCAGGCAGCCGACTCCGACTTCCGGAGTCAGGATTTGCTATCATTGTGAGCAGGTGGGCCATATGAAGGCCCAGTGTCCTCTACTAGCCGCCAAGCCGGCGCAGGCTCTAGCACCGACTAATTTGATGATCACAGATGGGAGACCAGTCAGGGCAGAGCCTCCGAAGGCTCAGGGTCGTACCTTCCAGCTTACAGCCAAGGACGCCAGGGCAGCACCAGATGTTGTTGCTGGTATGTTTCTATCCTTACTCTCATTTGTTATATATGTTTTATGCTTATCTGTTGTACCTATGACTACGTACGTTTTTAATAAACTCCTTACCCGCATTGGTGTTATTTGACTCGGGGCGAGTCGGTCGTTTGTATCTCAGACTTTCAGTAGGGAGTTCAGAATGCCAGTAGGCGAGCTAGAGTGTCCGTTGCGAGTCTCCATCGCCAACGAACACGGGATTTCTGCTTCTTCGGTCTACCGAGGATGTGAGTTGGAGATTTTTGGGGTGTCCTTTCCGATAGACTTGATACCGATTCCCATGGGGGAGGTGTGCATGATTGTAGGGATGGATTGGCTTAGTCGGTTCGGTGCCATGATAGATTGTGAGGGCCAGCGGGTAGTAGTTCGTACCCCAAGTGGGGGAGAACTGATTGTATATGGCGAGGGCACCAGAGTGGGATCAGGGTTCTGTTCAATTGCCAGGGCTCGGCAGTACATTCAGCACGGATGTGCGGGTTATCTAGCGTATGTAGAGTATACGCGGGCTAAGGATCTGACTCCAGTTTCAGAGATTCTAGTGGTTAGAGATTTTGTTGATGTGTTCCCGGAGGAGTTTCCATGGGTACCTCCGGATAGGCAGGTCGAGTTCTAGATCGACCTGGTGCCGGGTACAGCTCCTATCGCCAAGGCGTCGTACCGACTGGTGCCACCCGAAATGCATGAGCTGTCATCACAGCTGCAGGAACTGCTGGGCAAGCAGTTCATCCGACCTAGCAGTTCTCCCTGGGGAGCATCGATCCTCTTTGTCAGAAAGAAGGACGGCTCGCATCGGATGTGCATTGATTATAGGGAGTTGAACAAGTTGACAGTGAAGAACCGTTATCCACTCCCGAGGATAGATGATCTCTTTGATCAGTTACAGGGGGCATCTTGGCTCTCCAAGATAGATTTGAGGTCGGGATATCATCAGGTCCGGGTCAGAGAGGAGGACGTGGAGAAGACCGTGTTTCGGACTCGTCATGGTCATTACGAGTTCGTGGTGATGCCGTTTGGGCTCGCCAACGCGCCAGCAGTATTTATGGACCTGATGAATCGGGTCTGCAGACCGATGTTGTATCGCTCGGTCATCGTGTTTATAGATGATATCTTGGTGTATTCCAAGACTCGAGAGCAGCACGAGGAGCATCTCAGCGAGTTGTTGGGAGTTCTGAGACGAGAGCGGCTATATGCCAAGTTCTCGAAGTGCAAGTTTTGGTTACGAGAGGTCCAGTTCCTCGGGCACCTTGTTAACCAGGATGGGATTTTGGTCGACCCGGCCAAAATCCAGGCAGTCATGCAGTAGGTGGTTCCAAAATCTCCCTCAGATATCAGGAGTTTTCTGGGATTGGCAGGGTACTACCGGAGATTCATATAGGATTTCTCCAAGATTGCAGTACCCCTCACTAGTCTGACAAGGAAGGGGGTGGATTTACGGTGGGGCCCTGAGCAGCAGAGGGCGTTTGAGACCCTCCGTCAGCGGTTGTGTGAGGCTCCAGTTTTGACACTCCCGGAGGGAGTTGAGGATTTCGTGGTGTTATGTGATGCATCCATCATAGGTTTAGGGGCGGTCCTCATGTAGAGGGGACGGGTGATAGCTTATGCATCGCGGCGGTTGAAGCCGCATGAGACGAGATATCCTACGCATGATTTAGAGCTGGGGGCGGTGGTGTTCGCTCTCAAGAAATGGATATATTACCTTTATGGGGTCTATTGTACCATTTACATGGATCACAAGAGTCTGAGACATATCATGGATCAGCCGAACCTGAACATGAGACAGCGCAGGTGGATGGATGTAGTCAAGGACTACGATTGCGAGATCCTTTACCACCCCGGTAAAGGATCCCGCAAGTCAGCTGGGACTCCCACCCTAGCGATATGTATGAGGATAACAGTGGATTCCCTGCTTGTGAGTTTGATCAGATATGCTCAGGTGGAGGGTATGCGACCAGAGAATTGGAAACTGGAGAGGATCAGGGGCGAGAACGCCCGATTTGTGCAGGATAGTCGGGGGTTGTTGACCCAATGCGGTCGGGTATGGGTTTCGATGACTGGTGGGGTTAGACAGACGGTCATGGAGGAGGCTCATAAGTCTCACTTCTTTATTCACCCGGGGCCCACCAAGATGTACCGGGATTTGAGTTTGAGCTACTGGTGGCCGTGCATGAAGCGGGAAATCGCTTGGTACGCCGAGAGGTGCTTAACCTGTAGGATGGTCAAGGCCAAGCATCAGAGGCTGCATGGAAAACTGCAGCCCCTGGAGATTCCCATGTGGAAATGGGAACAGATCACGATGGATTTTATTACCAAACTGCCGAGAACGGCAAAGGGGTTTGATGCTATATGGGTCATCGTGGATCGATTGACTAAGAGTTCCCATTTCTTGGCCATACGGGAGAGTTCATCGGCAGAGAAGTTGGCCGACATATATGTCTGCGATATCATTGCTCGCCATGGGGTTCCGGTCTCCATTGTCTACGACCGGGATGTTAGATTTACCTCCTGCTTCTGGCAGAAGTTCCACGAGGAACTGGGCACGCGGTTGCATTTCAGCATAACATTTCACCCCCAGACAGACGGTCAGAGCGAGCGGACTATTTAGACCCTCAAGGTCATGTTGAGGGCATGTGTCATTGACTTCGGTGGGAGCTGGGATTCCCACCTACCGCTTGCGGAGTTCGCCTACAACAACAGCTATCATTCCAGCATTGGCGTCCCGCCTTTCGAGCTGTTGTATGGACGGAGATGTCGCACCCCAATTTGTTGGGGTGAGATCGGACGCAGAGTGATGGGACGGACAGAGGTAGTCTTGTAGACTACCGAGAACATTCAGTAGATTACGAAGAGACTGCAGACCGCCCAGAGTTGACAAAAGAGTTATGCTGACAGACGCCGATCTGAGTTGGAGTTTCAGGTGGGCGATATGGTACTCCTGAAAGTCTCACCCTGGAAGGGTGTGATCCGCATCAGGAAGAGGGGTAAATTGGGTCCCCGTTACATCGGGTCGTTCAGGATCATTGCCAGGGTTGGCAAGGTGGCTTACAGGCTAGACCTAGCGGAGGAGCTTAGTCGGATCCACAATACTTTTCACGTTTCGCAATTGCGAAAATGCATTATGGATCAGGAGACGGTAGTATCGTTGGATGATATCCAGGTCGATGAGCACCTGAATTATGTGGAGAGGCCCGTGGCCATTCTGAGAGGAAGAGGAAGGTTCTGCGGAACAAGGAGATACCTTTGGTAAAGGTACAGTGGGAGCATCGGAGAGGATCCGAGTGGACTTGGGAGCCAGAGTCAGAGATGCGGGAGCACTATCCGGAGCTATTCGCCACAGCAGACTTCGAGAACGAAGTCTAGTTCAAGTGGGGGAGAGTTGTAACACCCCGATTCTCAGGTATTGAATTAATATAAGAATTTTCTTCTTTTCAAGGTCTACTCGATGAGTTGGTTTCCTTACTCGTCGAGTAGCAGTGAGTTGGTCCGCATGTTTTAGTGACCTACTCGCCGAGTCCAATAAGGTACTCGACGAGTAGGAGTTGGCAGATGAAACCCTAAATTTCGGGGTTTTGCACCCTATTTAAGGATCACTTATCCCCCTTAGCCTCTCTTACTGCTCCCCTCGAATTCAGAAACCCTAATTCGTGTTGTTCTCTATATTGGTGTGCTTCTTAGCTTGGAATAGGGATTTTGGTGAGGAAAGGTTTGAAGACCAAGAAGCTTTGAACAAGGAACAGCTGGGGATCTGAAGTCTACCTCAGTTTATCACCATTTGGAGGTATCAAGTCATCACCTTGAGCTTCTTCTAGTTAAACCCCCTTTCTATTTTGAGTTTTGGGACCATTTTGGGCATTTGGTGTTGCATTTCGAGTGACGAACCAAGATCTGAAGTTGCAACTTCAGATCTAGGCTCATCTTGGACCTTATCATCATAAAGTCTCAGTCTTTAGCATGTTGGTGAAGCTCTTTTGCCTAGAACCCCTTCTTTAGCTTGTTTTAGGTCATTATCACCTTGCATACACGTAAAGTTTGCAACTTTACGTGATAAACATGCCTTGGGAAGCTGGATCTACAATATGGAGCCTTAGCATGGCTTAAAAAGCATCTATATGGATGAAGGATTGAAGGAACTCGGCGAGTCGCAAGGTCGACTCGGCGAGTCATATGAAGATGGTCATGAACTCGACGAGTTGATGAACAACTCGGCGAGTTCGACGAAGTTTGCCTTGGGCTCGGCGAGTCAGTCGAATGACTCGGCGAGTCGGCTAGGGTTTTTCCCAAACTTTGGACACGCATGAACTCGGCAATTTATAGGGGAAATCGACGAGTCATCCAAGGATTTCACGACTTCTCGAGTTCAGGAAGGACTCGACGAGTCGGTGAACTACACTCGATGAGTCGGGTCAACATCGACTGTTGACTTTGACTGTGGTCTTTGACTTTGACCAAGGGTTGACTAGTTGACCTATGGGGGTATTTTGGTAATTTGGAAATTTATGCAAAAAGGGTTTTATGGTAACTATAGGTGGTGGAGTTCGTGTTGGTGATTTCGAGAGTTAAGCCTATCATTTTCAGTGCGACATTGTGAGGTAAGTTATCCTCACTATACTCAAGGGTCTCAGGCACCAAGGTCGTCCCTATGAATTGTTATTGGTTATGTTATGCTGGTATGATCTTTTAGATCGGTATCCTAGAGGGTAGGATGACATTATGTGACATGTGGTATGACCTGTTAGTTCGGTATCCTAGAGGGTAGGATAATATTATGTGGTATGTGGTACGATCCGTTAGATCAGTTGTTGTCTATAGACTGTTATGTGATTATCTGTTATATGTGCACATGTTTTTTGGCGGTTGAGGCTTATATGCTTTGTGAGAAAGCCAATAGACCTGGGCATTCCAACCTGTTGTTTGTGGGCCGTGAGTATTCCATCCCGAGGATGACTGGACTCATAGTATGTGGGCATTCCAACCTGTTGGTTGTGGTCCTGATGTATTCCATCCCGAGGATGATTGGACCCATAGTATGTTGGCATTCCAACCGGATGGTTGAGGGCCTGTGGTATTCCAACCCGATGGTTGACTGGACCCATAGTATGTTGTTTATGATCATATGTGTATTGTTGCGGGTATGGGTATTTTGGGGGAACTCACTAAGCTTTCGGGCTTACGGTTTTAGTTTACTGTTTCAGGTACATCAGGGGATTGCGACAAGGCGAAGGCATGATCGTACAGCTCCTCATGATTTCTTTATGTTTCTGGGAAACTCTGATATTATACATATTGAAAACAAAATTGTAATGATTTTTAATGGTTAGAAATGTTTTTAAAAGTTTAAATTTGGCATGATTTTTATGGGTGTTACTATGATTGTCTAGCATTGACTGATGTTGAGTTAGCATTGTCAATGGGAAAAGAAATCACAGTTCCTCAATCAATGTTGAAGAGTCAAGTTGATTTAAAGATGTATGTTGATGGTGAGATATGTCTGAAGCCTTTTGGAGTTGTTTTCGTTGGAAAGAGCAAGAAGGGAAAACAAATGAAGTTCTTTTTTCGATCAAGTGATGTTGAAAGATACACAACTGCTCAATATACAAACTTAATTGTGCGTATGAACAGTTGTAAGAAGAACACTGATGCTGATAAAGTTGAGCTGAAGAAAGTCATGAACTGGTATGCAGAAATAAGAAGAACTTTGCATATGGATGCTCAAGTTTTAATAACCTGATTTCGAAACTGCTTACAAAAGGGTAGATTGTAAGGGTCGAAGTATGTTGTAAGGTGTCGAAGGTTATTGTATTTGATAGTTATGTAATGTTATGACAAAGGCATAGTAGTTTCGAAACTGTAATGTGATATCCCTTTGTATTTTTTGTGTGCTTTCTTTTTCCTATAAATTGGGAAGGATACATAGACTAGATAAGAACTATTGCAACACTTCTATCTAACTCTCTTTGTATCTGAAAAGCATAACACGAGCTGAAACAAGATTATATTTACTCTGAGTGTTCTTAATTCTCTTTGTTTTTTGATATTGTTTCACTACTCGATTAAATCTTAACTACAAGAGCGAGAGGATGCATGTTGCATATGCTCAATAGAGAATGAGTGTTTTCACGACAGGTGGCCATCGCACAGGAATATGATTGTGGCCCATGTTCTTCGGGTTTGCCAATGTTTGAGTTTCGATACGGTTGGGTTGTTGAGGTCGAGATTCGATTGTTGAGAGATTGATAGCTCGACGTATAGGTTGTTATCTGTACTCCAGGAAGGGCAACGATTGATTTGTCAATCAACTTCAGAGTCGGTATGAGTACTTTCGCAAGGGCTTAATTAGTAGAGGATGAGATTTAGATTGTCGTCAACGTGTTCTCATTCATTGATGATTCATCCGTGCTTCAAGTTGTGAGTTGGCGTACTTCAAGGCTTCGAGCTGTGAGAGTGGAAGATCGGTGGTCGTGGCAAGACATCATGAGATTCTGTAATGATGTATCGAGGTATCCGAGTACGATGCCCTAAATTGTTGGATTACTATAAGACTTGGGTTTATCAGACGACAAGGGGAACATCAAGCGACTATATTTCCAGATGTGAGACCATCAGTTAATTGTCACCAGACGGGATTGTCCAGGAGTGTAAAACTGTACTGAGAAAAATTTCCTTGTCTATGGGAATTTTCGTCAAGAGTAGTGATATATAACCTGGGTAGGTGAGCGCACCTGTCTGTGTTGGACCACGGAGCATCAGTTAGTGAACTCAGTATGGTGATATATTGAGGATGAGATTGTGGGGTGATAAGAGAGTGAGTGGATTCAGGTGGGAGTAATCACTTAGGACTATCAGGGAAAACTGTGGGCTGAGCCCATGGCGAGTGAGAGAGTGTTGTAAAACTACGAGGAGCCATAGCATCCATGAGTCAGTGAGAGAGAGTATCTCAAAACTGCAGGGAGCTGTAGCATCCATGAGTCTGTGAGAGAGAGAGATAGAGAGAGTACCGTAAGACTGCGGGGAGCCGTAGCATCCATGATTCAGTGAGAGAGAGAGAGAGAGAGAGAGAGAGAGTATTGTAAGACTGCGGGGAGCCATAGCATCCATGAGTCAGTGAGAGAGAGTATCGCAAGACTGCGGGGAGACGTAGCATCCATGAGTCAGTGAGAGAGAGAGAGAGAGAGAGAGAGAGAGAGAGATAATATCATAAGACTGCAGGGAGCCATAGCATCCATGAGTCAATGAGAGATAGAGAGAGTGTATCGTAAGACTGCAGGGAGCCGTAGCATCCATGAGTCATTGAGAGAGAGTATCGCAAGACTGCGGGGAGCCATAGCATCCATGAATCAGTGAGAGAGAGAGAGAGAGAAAGTATCGTAAGACTGCGGGGAACTGTAGCATCCATTAGTCGGTGAGATAGAGTATCGTAAGACTGCGGGGAGCCGTAGCATTCACGAGCCGGTAAGAAAGAGTATCGTAAGACTACGGGGAGCCGTAGCACTCAATAGTCAGTGAGAGAATGTCATAAGATTGCAGGGAGCCGTAGCACTCATCATTCAGCGAGAGCGTGTTGTAAGACAGCAGGGAGCCGTAGCGTTCACTAGTCAGAGTGTGACACAGAGGGGTTCTTAGGCCTGGGTAGCCTTGCCAATTGAGTCTGTGGGAACTTGGTGGCCAGATCAGGGGCGAGACTGGAGTCTCAGCGGTAGTCGGGAACCGTTACGTTTTGAGTTAGGGAAGAGTTGTCGCAAATCGGAAGGATCGAGGTGTAAGGCATGCGAAGATTCATGGAACCTGGGACGTGAGTTGAGTACCAGATTGGGACGAGTGGTTTCAATTTTGTGTCGGACCAGACTCTTGTGGTTGAGTTTGGCTCTATCTGTGTGGAGGACGAGCAGGTTGGGACTTCGGAGATTGCAGATGGATTTCATTCTAAGTGCGACGTGTTTCCATCTGATGTTTTACACTTGGGTAAATCGGTTCGTTGGTCTGAGAAGGACCACGACGCACATGAATTAGCAAGTAGTAGACGAATGAGGTCAGATGTGGGGTGTGATTTCAAATCGGTTGTAGTAATTTCTTGGGGTAAAGCAAACTTCATGATTTTGGAGTTTAGTGTGATTGGATGAGACATCTTGGTTTGATAGGACGATTGTGAAGTCGTATTGTCAGATGGGCTAGGGTAGCCTTGGAGATTCAACTCTTGGGTCGGGAGCTGACCTGGTACTCGGTGTTGGGAGGAAGCTGGGGCTTATAATTGTAGAGATTTTAGGATAGTTCCGACCAGGCATGGCCATTCTTCTAGTGTCCAAGGACAGAGTATTGAGGTTCTTTCTTTAGATGGCTTCTGATAACAGTATCGGTGGTTGATCATTGGTGAGATGTGACCCCTCCGTTCCTTCGAATTACGATCTGGATCGACTAGTGTGTCTTACATGAGTAATCAACAGCCAATTATGGTCAAAGACTTGTCCCCATCAGTCGCTATAAGATAATCATGGTTGGGAGTGTTTTATTGGTCCGAGATTCGATGAGCGATTGTCATGGTGATATTCTTCTTGGGCGGTCTGCCGTGAGACAGACCACAATGGTTCCGAGTTCTAGAGAGTCAGAGCTGATACTGTAATGGAAAGGGGGTCCGTCCTTTTCAGGTTGGGAGTTCCTGTCAGTTTTGAATGTCTTGGGAAGGAGATCATTGTATGATATGAGATTTTCCAGTGGTGCTTCTCGAGTTATTTGTTTCGATCGATGTGTTGATAAAGAGTGATTTCGAGGGCGAAATCTGATTCAAGTGGGGGATAATTGTAACACCCCAATTCCTGGATGAAGAACTTGAGGATTTTGTGCAAGTTGAAGGGCCTACTCGACGGTTTGGTTGGTCCCAACTCGTCGTGTAGGAGTTGATTAGGACGCATGGGTTAGGAAGCCTACTCGTCGAGTTGGAGGGATGGACTCGACGAGTTGAGGTTGTGTGATGAAACCCTAATTTCTCGGGTGTGCAGCCTATTTAAAGGACCTTAAGTCCTTTACCCCGCCTCCCTTACCACCTTTCATGTCCAGAGAGTAACCCTAGAGAGCTAAGTGTGTGTGTGAGGCCAAAAGTGTGTTCTTGGTGCATTCCTTAAAGATGGTTTGAGGACATAGAGGCTTGGAACGAGTGAAAGCTTGTAGATTCAGCATCTACATAGTGTTGGCATCCAGTGGGAGGTATAAATTCTGTTGGATAAGGTGTCTAAGTCCATAACTATTTCTGGTATGTACTTGACCCGACCCGGCATGGTCCATTTGGGTTGCATGGCATCATGCATTTGGATAGACTAAATGAGAGAAATAACACTTGTGGTTTATAAATATATTATAAGTTCTAATATATTAATAGTATTATTTAATTAGTATTGATCAAGAATTAATCTAGGATTAATTAAGTGATCAAAAGATGACTAATTAAATATATGGGTTGATCATGTAAATCATCCATAACTTGTATAGTGGGCTAAAAAGCTCCATGCATAATCAAGTTGGGTTAAACCCATTGAATGCTCCATGGAGGCTCCATGGGAGTTACAAACCCATGGGTCATGGAAATGAAGAGTCATGCCACATTAGGGTTTACATGGTGTAACCGTAGATATGACACACTATATAAGCAACATGTTCTCCACCAAAATCGGCGACACTAAGAAACAAGAGGGCTAGAGCCGATTTTGCAAGTGTAAGATTCTCTCAAAGTTTACTCCTTTGCATTTGGTATTGTGTGAAGCATTTGAGGCATCACACTTGGGGTGTTAGGCTCACAAGGTTTCAAGGATCATAATCAACAACAAGGTAAGTTATTCTATCTTTCATTCAAGTTAAAAATGTTCCCCATGTATGCTAGATAGGAATATAACCTAGGAATTCAACTTTGCATGATTATTAGACAAACATAGATCCAAGGTTATTAGGGTTGCATGTACACTTAGGAAGTGTTAGAATGCTCAAAACCCATCAGTGGTATCAGAGCCTAGGTTTGTTTGTTGTTTTTTTTTTTGTGTGCAAACAGCTTGAAAAAAATCGTTTTTCTGTTTTCTGCTCGTATGAACGTTTGCACATTTGTTGCTGGAAATGGACTAGAAACATTACCCTAAACTGTTTTGATGTTTTAAAGCTTGTTTTAGATGGTGTAATGTTTATGCTAATCCATTTACAATGGCAATTATTAAAATTACAAGTTTTTTTTTAAGTGTAATTTTTTTATTCTTGAAAGTGTTCATATTCATGTTCTTGAACTTATGAAGATTAGATGATCATAGGAATTGTTTGTAACCTTCATGGTAGTTTTATTCATGATCATAATGTGTTTTAATGGAGTCCATAACTTGTCCTCAAGTTATGGAAAACCAAAAGTCTCACTTTTATTAAAGCCATTAAAAGAACACAAGAGTTATAAAAATGAAGAGTCTTCATTTTTATTACTCAATTAATTCATAAGTTATAAGAAATGAAAAGTTTTGGAAGTTTACAAAACTTGCCCTCAAGTTTTGGAACATGTAAAGTCTTGATTAAAACTTTAGTTCCAACCCTTAGAATTTTAAAAGTTAAAATTCAACCCTTATACTTTATAATATTATAAGTTACTAATATATATATGTATAACGTCAAGTCGTCTTACCGCTAGTACGCCTCATTCACGAAGCCGGTCTATAAGGGGGGTATAAGGTTGTTGCCTATAAAATGGCAACTTAATGGGTGTCCACTCTCACCCACCGCTTCCTTGATCGGTGGAGGGTCATTAGCCGAACGGATAAGACAAGGACTTATAAATTCTCATTAAAAGTATGATGAATATTATAAAGTAACTAAATGCTTTTATTAAATTCCCAATCTTAGTTACTTTAGGAAAATGTGAACAAGGTGCTAATCCATGAAATTACACTTTACACTTTGTTTAAGTCGTTGGTGGAGCGTGTGTGGTTAACCGGCACACTAACTTGGACTTAACAAGGTAGGTAAAGGGTGACTTAAGGTTTACCATAGCATCGGTGGAGCGTGTGTGGTTTACCGGCACATCGATTGAGTGATAAACCTTGAGGGTACCAAGTGATTTGCATGGTTACTTCACACCTCGTTTTGTGATCCTCGGTATCCCAGGTACAAAACTTGGAGGGCACACTCGAGATTGAAACATGCCTTTGAAAAGTTCATTGAATCTCAAAAGAATCTAGGAATTTCTAAGAACCAATTAAAAACCTAATATTTATATTTCGTTTTTCATGGTGGAAATTGGTGAATCGTCATTCACCTACCTTTCAAATATGTTAAAGCTTGGACTACGGCATACCTCTTCTAAGTTATAATATATTGTGATTGGATCCTAGCCTTAATATTACATTTGGGTGTTTTATTAAGGACTCTCTTAATATCTAAACTAATCTTGTTCTCTTCTTTCAGATGTCTTCAAACAATGCTGCTTCTGGCTCTAATCCTAATGGCTCATTTACCCTTATGAACTTGTGTGGGAAAGTCACTTTTGATGGATCCAACTTCAATGAATGGATCAGAAACATCAGGATGATTACCCGCTACGAGGACAAAGAATATGTCCTTGACAAGGAGCTTAAGGAGATTGATGAGACCACTGCAACTCCCTAGGAGATCGCTGACTTCCGGGCACATGAAAGGGATGCTACAAAAGTGACATGCATCATGTTGGCCACCATGACAGCGGAACTCCAAAAGTCCTATGAGAACTTCTACCCTTTTGAAATGCACCAAGATCTGATGGAAAGATACCATCAAAGTACATGACAAGAGAGGTATGAAATCATATGCTCTATCATAACAACCATGATGAAGGACGGGGAATCCGTCACGAGCCACATGCAGAAAATGCAAAGGTATGTGGATCGGTTGCTAAAGCTTAATGTGAACTTCCCTGAGGAGCTTGCAATAGATATCATTTTGCACTCCTTACCATCGTGCTATGATCAATTCTGCATGACATATCACATGAATAAGGAAGAGGTCACACTCAGCAAACTTCAAGGACTCCTCAAGACCGCAAAAATAGGTCTTAAGGGTAAGTCGTTTGTTAACACTCCTACTCCAAACTCGGCCCCGGTTTTGGCAATCGGGAAAGGTAGAGGGAAGAAGAGGAAGAGCTCTTCGAAGGGTACCAAGGCTAGGACCCTTGATGGCTCTTCTTCAAGTGGAACCAAGAAAGGTTTTGTCACTCCTTCTTCTGACCCTAAAGAGGCTGAATGCTTCTATTGCCATGAAAAGTCACATTGGAAGCGGAACTGCCCAAAGTACCAGCAAGATGTGAAGGATGGGAAAGTTAAACCCAACCATGCAGGTATTTACACTATCTTATCTAATAACTCACCCCATTCTAACTCTTGGGTCCTTGATACCGGTTGTGGTATTCATATCTGTTCTGATTTGCAGGGACTAAGAAGAAGTGAGAATGTGGAGCATGGAAGAATAAACTTAATCATGGGGAATAGGAAAGCTTTACCTGTCACCAAGATTGGAGTTTATACTTTATCGCTAAGTAGTGGGTTTAGTTTAGATTTGAATAAATGTTGTTATTCGCCAGAAATGGAAAGAAATATTATTTCCTTTCATGCATTGTATAAACAAGGTTTTACCTTTTCATTTGATAATGAAGTTGGTTCAATTAATGCTTTCTTTAATAATGTTCTTTATTTTAAAGCATTACCTTGTGATGGTGTGTATGAAACTGTATCTGTGGTTGATAACTTAGGAAATAATGTATTGTGTATTGATTCTGTTAATGATAATAACTTGGATAAAGCATCATTATGGCATTGTCGTCTTGGACATATAAGCAAGAAATGCATAGGCCAACTCCAAAAGGATGGAGTCTTGGAGTCATTTGACCTAAAGTCAGATGATAGTTGCGAATCATGCTTACTTGGAAAAATGACAAAGTCACCCTTCATAGGTTCTTGTGAGAGGGGTGAAGGTTTGTTGGATCTTATACACACGGATGTGTGTGGGCCCTTCAAACATGCCACAAGGGATGCTAATCATTATTATTTGACTTTTACTGATGATTACAGTAGATATGGATATGTCTACTTAATCAAGCATAAGTCAGAGACTTTTGAGAGGTTTAAAGAGTTTAAACAGGAAGTCGAAAATCAATTGGGAAGGAACATTAAGATGCTTCGATCTGATCGAGGTGGTGAGTATCTTAGTTCAGAGTTCCTCGACTATCTTAGGGAATGTGGGATTGTCTCACAATTGACACCTCCCAGGACACCGCAGTTGAATGGTGTAGCTGAGAGGCGTAATCGAACCTTGTTGGATATGGTTCGTTCCATGATGAGTCGAGCTTCGCTACCAATCTCATTTTGGGGGTATGCCTTAGAGACTGCCGCCCATATCCTTAATCTAGTTCCCACAAAGAAAGTTGCCAAAACTCCTCATGAGATGTGGACTGGTAAAGTACCCAGACTAGACCACATTAAGATTTGGGGTTGCGAGGCTTTCGTGAGACGCGAGACTCATGATAAGCTCGAACCTCGAAGTGAGAGGTGTATTTTCATCGGCTACCCACAGAAATCCGTTGGTTACCTCTTCTACAGACCTAGTGAGAATGTGGTCTTTGTAGCTAGGAGGGCTTTCTTTCGAGAGAGAGAGTTCATAAGCCAAGGAGACAGTGGGAGGCAAGTTGAACTTGAAGAAATTCAAGAGTCAAGTGGTGAAGGAACTTCAAACCCTAGCACTCAACTTGAGGAGGAAACTTCTGTTGAGCCAATTGACAAGTCTGTACCTCTGAGGCGTTCCACAAGGGTTAGGAATGCACCTCAGCATTACTATGGATTCCATATTACTGCGGAAGGTGATACACTTATCAGTGATGAGACACTGATAGGTCTGGATGAACCTAACAGTTACGCGGAAGCCATGGTAGGCCCTGAGTCAGCCAAGTGGAAAGAGGCAATGGACAGCGAGATACAGTCCATGTATGACAATCAAGTTTGGAACTTGGTTGAGAATGTACCAGGTCGTAAGACTGTAGGGTGCAAATGGATCTTCAAGAAGAAGACCGACATGGATGGTAATGTACACACTTATAAGGCACGACTGGTCGCAAAGGGTTTCTCACAAACTCCGGAAGTTGATTATGATGAGACCTTTTCTCCAGTGGCTAAGATTAAGTCTATTAGGGTTCTGTTAGCCATAGCCGCATTTCATGACTATCAAATATGGCAAATGGATGTCAAAACCGCTTTCCTTAATGGAAAGTTGGCTGAGGATGTTTACATGAGTCATCCAGAGGGTTTTGTCAACACAGAGTACCCTAATAGAGTGTGTAAGCTTGAGAAATCCATTTATGGGTTAAAGCAAGAACCTCGCAGATAGAATCTTTGCTTTGATGAGAAAGTCAAAGAATTTGGCTTTTCTAGGAGTGAAGATGAATCTTGTGTATATGTCAAGGCTAGTGGGAGTATAGTTAGCTTTTTGGTATTGTATGTGGATGACATACTACTCATAGGAAATGACATCCCAACTCTGCAGGAAGTTAAGTCCTGGCTTGGGAAGTGTTTCTCTATGAAGGACCTAGGAGAAGCTGCCTATATTCTAGGGATAAGGATCTTGAGAGACCGGAGTAAAAGACTAATTGGACTTAGTCAGATTACTTACTTGGATAAGTTGTTGAAGAGATTCGGCATGCACGACTCCAAGAAAGGAGAGTTACCCATCCAGAGTAATGCCAGATTGAGTAAGACACAAAGCCCTAGTACTAAGGCTGAGATAGCAGAAATGAGTCGAATACCTTATGCTTCGGCTGTAGGATCGATCATGTATGCTATGACGTGTACTCGACCTGATGTAACCTTTTCTTTGAGCATGGCTAGCAGGCATTAGGGGAACCCTGGCAAGGCACACTGGACTGCGGTAAAGAATATCCTCAAGTACCTACGGAGGACTAAGGACTGGGTCCTTACCCTCGGTGGGAGTGAAGACTTGAGAGTTGTAGGGTATAGTGATGCTAGCTTTCAGACTGATAGGGATAATTTCCGCTCTCAGTCAGGCTGGGTCTTTACCTTAAATGGAGGAGCAATTTCTTGGAAGAGTTCCAAGCAAGAGACAGTGGCTGATTTAACTTGCGAATCATAGTATATAGCAGCTAGCGAGGCAACAAAGGAGGCGATATGGCTGAAGAACTTCATTGGAGACCTTGGAGTTGTACCAGCTATTAAACAGCCAATGGAAATTTTTTGTGATAGTGAAAGTGCAGTTGCCTTAGCCAAGGAACCAAGGGATCACGGGAGATCCAGACACATCGACAGAAAATACCATTTCATCAGACATCGAATAGAAGAAGGACTCCTCGTGGCAAAGAGGGTATCATCGGATGAGAATCCAGCAGATCCCCTCACGAAGGGACTGACTCGGGTTAAGCATCTCCAGCATGCTCGGAGCATAGGGCTGAAGGATGATATTAAATTTAGTAGTTAGATAACCTTGAAATTTGTAAAGTGTAATTGACATTAGATGATGAATAAAAGGTGTTTTATTTATGAGTAAAGTGTTGCTATCTCTTGTCGATCGTTTACTATATTTCTTTTGCATGTTTTGACTTCCAGAATAATTATGTTTGGTATATCATATTATTCGAACCTCCACAGTCGGTCATATGTCGGAAGTAGGTATGAATCAAGACTGTCATGATTGGTTGCAGAGGTCTAAGTTGTTGGACATGGCTACAACACTCATGAGTGCTCATAAGTTCTGAGCATTGGACTCAAGCCACGCTCACTGGAATCACTTCATGGAATTTATCTCGAGTGATCGTGAGACGGTAATATCATATAAGTCTTCAAACCTAGATATATGATTTGTTACTTATGAGTTAGTTATGCATTGATTGTACGAAAACGCATTGGTAACTCGATGTTATAAAACGTTCTCTTGTGTATAATTCAATAAGTAGTAGAACAAACATATGAGTCAAAGTTTATCTGTTCCTTCTTGGATTAGAAGCTGATATCTGGGCCCCTCGATGATTTTGTTTTGACCTATGTACCGGGCCCGGTCAGAACTAAGTTGATGTGTTCAATTGAGTTCTATGTCAAACAAATCGGAAATCGGGAAACAAACAGCTGGACACAAAGTAAGACACTGTTCCATGTATTTGTCCGGCTGATATCTAGAACAGAGGATTATATGATCACTTATCTGAAATGGCGTATCATCATCTTCTCAGTTCCGAGAAACCTTGGAAAGAGCTACGATTGCTGATCGATTCCTGAATTCATAATTGCAGTTATAGTTATTAGACTTATCCAAGTGGGAGACTATTGGATAAGGTGTCTAAGTCCATAACTATTTCTGGTATGTACTTGACCCGACCCGGCATGGTCCATTTGGGTTGCATGGCATCATGCATTTGGATAGACAAAATGAGAGAAATAACACTTGTGGTTTATTAATATATTATAAGTTCTAATATATTAATAGTATTATTTAATTAGTATTGATCAAGAATTAATCTAGGATTAATTAAGTGATCAAAAGATGACTAATTAAATATATGGGTTGATCATGTAAATCATCCATAACTTGTATAGTGGGCTAAAAGGCTCCATGGATAATCAAGTTGGGTTAAACCCATTGAATGCTCCATGGAGGCTCCATGGGAGTTACAAACCCATGGGTCATGGAAATGAAGAGTCATGCCACATTAGGGTTTACATGGTGTAACCCTAGATGTGACACACTATATAAGCAACATGTTCTCCACCAAAATCGGCGACACTAAGAAACAAGAGGGCTAGAGCCGATTTTGCAAGTGTAAGATTCTCTCAAAGTTTACTCCTTTGCATTTGGTGTTGTGTGAAGCATTTGAGGCATCACACTTGGGGTGCTAGGCTCACAAGGTTTCAAGGATCATAATCAACAACAAGGTAAGTTATTCTATCTTTCATTCAAGTTAAAAATGTTCCCCATGTATGCTAGATAGGAATATAACCTAGGAATTCAACTTTGCATGATTATTAGACAAACATAGATCCAAGGTTATTAGGGTTGCATGTACACTTAGGAAGTGTTAGAATGCTCAAAACCCATCAAATTCTTCACCTTGGCTTTCCATTTTGTTGGGTCAAAAATATGGTTTATACTTTACTTTTCTAAGCTTTAATACTTTTCGGTCCATGTGGTGTGTGCGGTTAGGAGGGTTCATGGCCCAAGTGAGTCTTTACGGCCGTGAACTGGTTCACAGCCATGAACCTGTTCACAGCCCATGTTCCCTATAAATATATTTCAAGTGATTAAGAGAGAGTAAACGGCTAGAGATGAGCTTAAGTGTGTGTACTCTAAGAGAGAGTGTGTGTGTGTGTGTGTGTGTGAATCTTGTGTAAGGAACATCATTCTAATCATCAATACATCATAGATTCATCTTCTTCTTCTACTCCTTCTTCCATATTTGATCTTGCATCATCAAATTGATTGGGATTCCGCACCATCAATTGGATCTGATTGATATATCAAGCAAATTTAGGACTTATAGTTGGTATCAGAGCTTAGATTGTATCAATCATTTTGGCAAGATCTGGAGCGTTTTTGCACTTTTTCTTAAAGGATTTTTCGCTTTTGGATATCTTTTTGAAAAATATTGGGGTTTGTTTTTTGAGTTTTTCATAAAAACGAGTTTTTGATCAAGCTTTGGAGCAAAAGGGGTGAAAAACGCTGTTTTTTTGCGATCCGAAGAAGGGTTCACGGCCAACGGAAGCAGTGTTCACGGCCATCCGAAGAAGGGTTCATGGCCAACGGAAGCAGTGTTTACGGCCATCTAAAGAAGGGTTCACGGCCAACCGAAGTAGTGTTCACGGCCATCCGAAGCAGTGTTCACGGCCATCCGAAGCAGTGTTAACGGCTAACCAAAGCTTTCACGACCGTGATCCGAAGAACCTTTTACGGCCGGCCTCACACGTGTTCGGTCCTCACATTTACGGCTCATCAGCCTCGTTTGCAATCAGCAGTCTCGTTGTCGGCCCAGCGAGTCTCCGGTCAGCAGCTTTGGTGCGAGAGTGCGCGTCCAACAACAAATACTCAAAAAAAATTTGGGGGTTGCCAGGTTTCGAACCCGGTTCCCCTGCTTCCACAACCCACGCATTTTATCACTTGATCTAGGTTGCTTCGTGTTATTCTCCTTCCCAATTTAATTCAAAAGCTTCGATTTCTCAGTTCCTATTTTCGGATTTTTAACACTTTTAGCCCAAAATTCAATTTTTTAAATTTTAAAATTCCATTTTCAACCCAAAACTTTGACTTTTAATTTTTTACTTTCTAAATTGCCTTTTAACATTAAAATTTGACTTTGACTTTCAAGTTTGACCTTTGAATTTCTTGTTTAACCTTCGAATTTTCACTTTTAGCTTTTCGGTTTGACTTTTAAGTATGACTTTTCAAGTTTGACTTTTAAGTTTGACTTTTTAAGCTTGACTTTTAAGGTTGACTTTTGAAGTTTTAAGTCAAAGGGCAATTTTTTTTAAAAACAAACAATGAGTTCTTCAAACATTACGGTCAATGAAGTTTCATGTACTCAATCTTGTGAAACTACTATTAAATTTCTTCGTGAACAAATTGAGTTAATAAAAAGGGAAAATGAGGACCTTAAATATGAAGGATATCCCCTTAGAAAAGGCCAAAGACCTTTAAAAGAAAAATTAGAGATCAAGACTCAGGACTTCAGGAATCTACATGAAAATTATAGCAATAAGTGTGAGAGCTACAATTATATCGAGAAACAACTTGCCATTGTGACTGCCGAACTTGACACATTGAAAAATCGATTTGAAAATGTTGATTTTACTTTCAAAAAGTTTGATGTTTCAAGTGAGGTAGTTGCGTCCATGATGGAAAATAGTTTGAGATTTAAAAATAACCAGCAAAATGGTTTAGGGTATGATAAAGTTCATCCTCCATTCAATCACAATTACACTGTCATCCCTATGACCCAGGAAGAATATAACAGAGAACCATATCTTGTGTATGGCAAACCTGATGTACCAGTGACGGAGAGTAGTGCTAGGGAAAAGGATAATAACATTTCTACTTCCTATGAAGATCTACCTTTAAGTCAAGGTAAGCAAGCTTCAGACGAGAATGTGTCTGATAATAAAATTGTTTCAGAATCCGGTGTTTTTGTTTCAAACGATGCTTCTTTTTTTTTCTGACTCTAAAAATAATGTTTTGTCTTGTGCTGATCCTATGTCAAAGTCTGATGACTCAAATTTTTTTGATATGTTTGATGATATCCTTGATAATTCTGTCGTGGTTGTGCTAGAAAGTGTTGAGCTGAACGATTTTAATGTTTCTACTTCTTGTGCAAGTA
The DNA here is from genome assembly GCF_052849685.1 of Lactuca virosa. Classification (NCBI taxonomy): domain Eukaryota; kingdom Viridiplantae; phylum Streptophyta; class Magnoliopsida; order Asterales; family Asteraceae; genus Lactuca; species Lactuca virosa. The sequence continues at coordinate 205,620,823 of NC_136433.1, forward strand.
AAGTAGTGGAAGATGAGAACAAGGAGAACACTATTTAACAATCAAATGACTCCTTGAACTCTGAATTGGTTGCTTCTAACTCAGTTGCTACAAATCAACCTGTTGTTGGTAAATACAGGCCACCAAATCAAGCAAATCAGATTGTCTGCTGCAAGTGTGCTTGTGGAAATAATCAGGGACGAGGCAAGGGCGTGTTTCCAGGGACAAGCAGAAACAAATTCCAAGTGAAGAATAAGACATGTTTCCACTATAGAACACTTGGACATGTAACGCCCGTAGATCCGGGCTAGCCAATTTAGAGATAATAGGAGTCGAAAATTACTTTTCGACAAAAGATTATTTAGAATAAAAATCTTCACCAAGTTGTAGAATATGTCTCAAGGGTTTCGTACATATAAAGAACGCCGAAATCCGAGTTATAACGAAGAAGTTATGGCACGTCGAAGTTTTACGGCAAAACCGGCACGGCACAGGGAGACGTAAATAGTGAATTTACGATAGAGGGCTTTTTAGCCTTAGCAATCTAAACAAAAGTTGTATTATATGTTAAACCGAGAGCGTCCATAAAAAGAACGCGCAAATCTGAATTCGTATGAGGAAGTTATGAATTTTCTAAGATTTGGCATAGCTGTGCACGGCCCGAAACTCGAATTTTAGTTCGAGTGGTTTTTGGCTTACGCGACCTAAATGAGAGTTGAATATCTCATTAATAGGAACTCAACGGTAAAAATACAGACGAAAACAGAGTCCGTATGAAGGAGTTACGAATTCTTCGCGGTCATTTAACAGTCTAATCTCCTCCTACTGTTAAATTTAAGATCGGTCGATAATTAGCCGACAGAGTCTAACTAACAGTTGTAGATCTTGTTTTTACCTATGCGTGAAAAAAAAGAACGTCGAAAACGGAGCTCGTATGCGAAAGTTACGCGGTTTAGAAGTCGTCAGGGTGCTGTTGCAAAAGGGGTGACGTGGCTGAATATGGGCCAAGGCTTTCTCCCGAAGAAAACCCATCAGGTGATGACACATGGCACTGACTCGGTGAGTCAGTGACCCGACTCGGCGAGTCCATCCGGATTTCACCCTATAAATAGAAGAGTCGGGTCATGCCATTTCCTCACACCTTCAAACCCTTCTTTCTCCCTCTAGAACTTCTCTCTAGCCCCCCTTAAGCCCCCTAAAGTCTAGGTAAACCCCCTAGCACCTGATGGAAGACCCGAGGCTCCCAAAGCCCCGAGAAAAGAGCCTTTCGGCTCAGAAACTCTGCTCCGGTGGAGCCCGGTTTTTGAGAAAACCCGCTGTAAGTGAGCTACGCCTACGCTATTTTTAATATAGCTTCTAATTAATTATAGTAACATTAATAGGACCTTAAAATAATTATTTGGGCTATTATTATGAGTTATATAAGAGTGTTTCTTAACGCTTATATAATAGTAATAATAGCTAGACTATTAATTAGTCGCGGTTAACGTTAGAGTAAACCCTAGTGGTATTGATACTAGGTTTTGTCAAGAGAAAATTGTTTTGAGATAACGAAGTGCTGTCCGAGTACCGAGTCACCACCTAATCAAGTGAGTGCTTAGTTACTTTCATCTTACACATAGATATATGTATTTTATATAAATTACGTGCTATGTGTGCATATTATCTGAATACTTGTTGTCTATGTTGGATGAATGATTTTATACATGTTTTAAATGATTCAAACTGTATATTTATTTTATATCTACAAATATGTTGGGATAAAACATGGGTAGATGAAATAGTTGGTGTGTGTTGAAATAAAATGATGAGAGATGGGTGATGATAGGAAGGTGATGATAATTAGGTGAGAATAGATATGTGATGATGAATCGGTGATGTAGGATGAAAGATACCATAACCTTGTCCGGCAATGTGGAGATGTAGTCATCTAGCAGAGTATAGATGGCGACCATGGACTATATTAGACAACCCCGTGGAAACACCAACAGGCTCATAACCTGTAGGTGATGAATTACAAGTTCAGGTGATATTCTAACTATGTATTCATGTGATGATACTCTGACCCTTACTATGAATTATGAGTTCAGGCGATGTTGTAACTACGTATTCATGCTATGATACTCTAACCCTTACTAAGCGCGTATTGAGGGGGTAATCCCCGAATCATTACTGTCTATGCGTTGTAGGTAATGATCCTTAGGAAAATTCCTCAGGAACGAACATATAAGGAAATGTGATGTAAAGAGATGAGAGGTAAATACGATATAGGAGATGACCCTTAAGATAATTCTCTAGGGAATATTAAATGAAGAAAATGGGGATGGGCAATCGGGTTAATTGTTTGACATGTATTATGTGAAGAAACAAATTAACTATATTATTATGGGTTAAAAACCCTATGTACTCACAAGGTTTCCCAACCTGACCCACTCAAGCTTATTTGTGTCACAGGTGTCGATACGAAGCCACTTTACACTGAGAGATTTAAAAGAGATGTGGATCACTAGAGTAAATGAATGTAAGTTCTGTTTATGCTTATGTTTCTGTATTGACAATGACATCCCAAGGTTTTAAAAGGAATAGAAATATATTTTTTCGGAAATGCTTTGATAACACATTTATCATGTTTTTTTTCTGGGAACAAATTCCGCAACATTTTTATTAAAAGAAGTACTCCGGTTTTTATAAAGCATAAACAAAATCGGTCTTTTCTGGCCGTGAAAATGCGGATGTCACAGTTGGTATCAGAGCATTAGTTTAAGCGAACTAGGAATAAGGATTTATTTCTAGACTTAAACTTAGAATGCTAAGCGATGATTGTGAGGAGTGTGTCTAATATATTTTAGGTAGTACACCTAAATAGACACAAGCTCTAGCTAATTTAGGGAAAATGCCTAACATTCTTTTATGTGCCAAATGATTTATGATGCTTTATGATGCCAAATGTATGATCGGATCTATGGCCTGTTGCCGACCGGATCTGGAACTTTTATGTGTTCAGATTTCTAAACGTTTAAATACGGTATGAGAACTGGCATGTAACTTTTCGGAGTAATAAGGAGGATTACGTGTCTAAACCCTCTCTATCTATATTCTTGTCTCGATGCACTAAACGCATGTTTCTGTGAACAAAGCATCATGGTGAAGGCTCGTAGAGAATTGAGTAAATGGAGGAAATTCAATGGCTTATGACAGTGAATGACACCTATCAGGAGGTATCATAAGAGTGGTATCTTGCCTTTAGAATGTGTCTGATAAAATAACAGTATGTTTAGAGGAGTACGACACGTCTAAAGTACACCTTCGATTGGTGGGATGATGGAACAATTGGTGTAATTTATGAAGTTGTCCCATCATGTGGCGTTTCCACCACCAACCGAGTTGAAATAGAATTGATGATTGAAGATACACATGGAACAAGTCCTAGTAGAGTCTAGGGAACATTTTATGATTATTTGGACACATTTGTATGTGTTAAAATTGTTTTTGTGATAGTAACTTGGAAAACTGTGAGACAATACTTGGGACGAGTATGAGTAGGTGTGAATGGTAGTAGAGGCGTATACTACCGGAAGCACATGACTCACACTTGGATCAGGGAAAGTCACAAGGTTACCAAGAAGCTAGTAATTGATTCCATTTTGTTCAAGTAAGTCGTTACCATCGTTTCGGTAATGACTAAAAAGATGATTGTTATTCCGACCCTAGTGGTCATATCAAATTGAGTCCGATTACGATGAGTATATTACGTGGTTCAGAGAACCAAGTTTGATGTGGCATCTGACTTAAGCTAAAAGATTGAAATAAAAGATAATCAAAGCGATCAGTAGAGGTATCACGATAGTTGCTTGTAGCTAGAAATGCTACTCTTTAAGTCATGATTATATTACATTAGAGCATGAAGGAAGGTATAGTTTGTTCTGGAATTTAACTCTAAAAGACCTGAATCCAAGCAATGCATCATACGATGAGAGGTCATTAGAACATGACCCATCGGTCTATTATGATAATCGAAGGAAGAAACTTATCTCAAGTTTGTTAAAGAAGGAGTCTCCAATAACGATCGAGGTCGTGACATGAAGATCATGATTGGAAGTCTAACATGAGATAGAGAGCGGGTCCAAGATCGGGCACCGCCTGCAGTCAGGAAGTCTTAGAGTTAGATACTCGTTCGAAGAAACATAAAAGTTACGGTCACTACTTAGGATGAAGAGATAACGTATGGAGTCATCATGTGAGCCCTGTTTCGTTGATGATTCCGGGAAGTAATCATCCTAAGGGGGAGATAATTGTAACGCCCGTAGATCCGGCCAAGTCAATTTAGAAATAATAGGGGTCGAAAACGACTTTTCGACAAAAGATTATTTAGAATAAATAATCTTAACCAAGTTGTAGAATATGTCTCAAGGGTTTCGTACATATAAAGAACGCCGAAATCCGAGTTATAACGAAGAAGTTATGGCTCGTCGAAGTTTTACGGCAAAACCGGCACAGCACCGGGAGACGTAAATAGTGAATTTACGATAGAGAGCTTTTTAGCCTTAGCAAACTAAACAAAATTTGTAGAATATGTTAAACCGAGAGCGTCCATAAAAAGAACACCCAAATCTGACTTCGTATGAGGAAGTTATGAATTTTCTAAGATTTGGCATAGCAGTGCACGACCCGAAACTCGAATTTTAGTTCGAGCGGGTTTTGGCTTATGCGTCCTAAATGAGAGTTGAAGATCTCATTAATAGGAACTCAACGGTAAAAAGACAGACGAAAACGGAGTCCGTATGAAGGAGTTACGAATTCTTCGCGGTCATTTAACAGTCTAATCTCCTCCTACTGTTAAATTTAAGATCAGTCAAGAATTAACCGACAGAGTCTAAATTAAAGCTGTAGATCTTATTTTTACCTACGCGTGAAAAAAATAACGTCGAAAACGGAGCTCGTATGCGAAAGTTACGCGTTTTAGAAGTCGGCAGGGTGCTGCTGCAAAAGGGGTGATGTGGCTGAATATGGGCCAAGGTTTTCTCCCCAAGAAAAGCCATCAGGTGATGACACATGGCACTGACTCAGCGAGTCAGTGACCCGACTCGGCATGTCCATCCGGATTTCACCCTATAAATAGAAGTGTCGGGTCATGCCATTTCCTCACACCTTCAAACCCTTCTTTCTCTCTCTAGAACTTCTCTCTAGCCCCCCATAAGCCCCCTAAAGTCTAGGTAAACCCCCTATCACCTGATGGAAGCCCCAAGGCTCTGGAAGCCCCGAGAAAAGAGCCTTTCGGCTCAAAAACTCTGCTCCGGCGGAGCCCGGTTTTCGAGAAAACCCGCTGTAAGTGAGCTACGCCTACGCTATTTTTAATATAGCTTCTAATTAATTATAGTAACATTAATAGGACCTTAAAATAATTATTTGGGCTGTTATTATGAGTTATATAAGAGTGTTTCTTAACGCTTATATAATAGTAATAATAGCTAGACTATTAATTAGTCGCGGTTAACGTTAGACTAAACCCTAGTGGTATTGATACTAGGTTTTGTCAAGAGAAAATTGTTTTGAGAAAACGAAGTGTTGTCCGAGTACCGAGTCACCACCTAATCAAGTGAGTGCATAGTTACTTTCATCTTACACATAGATATGAAGTATTTTATATAAATTACGTGCTATGTGTGCATATTATCTGAATACTTGTTGTCTATGTTGGATGAATGATTTTATACATGTTTTAAATGATTCAAATTGTATATTTATTTTATATCTACAAATATGTTGGGATAAAACATGGGTAGATGAAATAGTTGGTGTGTGATGAAATAAAATGATGAGAGATAGGTGATGATAGGAAGGTGATGATAATTAGGTGAGGATAGATATGTGATGATGAATCGGTGATGTAGGATGAAAGATACCATAACCTTGTCCGGCAATGTGGAGATGTAGTCATCTACCAAAGTATAGATGGCGACCACAGACTATTCTAGACAACCCCGTGGAAACACCAACAGGCTCATAACCTGTAGGTGATGAATTACGAGTTCAGGTGATGTTGTAACTATGTATTCATGTGATGATACTCTAACCCTTACTATGAATTATGAGTTCAGGTGATGTTGTAACTACGTATTCATGCTATGATACTCCAACCCTTACTAAGCGCGTATTGAGGGGGTAATCCCCGAATCATTATTTTCTATGCGTTGTAGGTAATGATCCTTAGGAAAATTCCTTAGGAACGACCATATAAGGAAATGTGATGTAAAGAGATGAGAGGTAAATACGATATAGGAGATGACCCTTAAGATAATTCTCTAGGGAATATTAAATGAAGAAAATGGGGATGGGCAATCGGGTTAATTGTTTGACATGTATTATGTGAAGAAACAAATTAACTATATTATTGTGGGTTGAAAACCCTATGTACTCACCAGGTTTCCCAACCTGACCCACTCAAGCTTATTTGTGTCACATGTGTCGATACGAAGCCACTTTACACTGAGAGATTTAAAAGATATGTAGATCACTAGAGTAAATGAATGTAAGTTTTGTTTATGCTTATGTTTCTGTATTGACAATGACATCCCAAGGTTTTAAAAGGAATAAAAATACATTTCTTCGGAAATGCTTTGATAACACATTTATCATGTTTTTTTTTCTGGGAACAAATTTCGCAACATTTTTGTTAAAAGAAGTACTCCGGTTTTTATAAAGCATAAACAAAATCGGTCTTTTCTGGCCGTGAAAATGCGGATGTCACAGTTGGTATGAGAGCATTAGTTTAAGCGAACTAGGAATAAGGATTTATTTCTAAACTTAAACTTAGAATGCTAAGCAATGATTGTGAGGAGTGTGTCTAATATATTTTAGGTAGTACACCTAAATAGACACAAGCACTAGCTACTTTAGGGAAAATGCCTAACATGCTTTTATGTACTAAATGATTTATGATGCTTTATGATGCTAAATGTATGATCGGATCTATGGTCTGTTGCCGACCGGATCTGGAAATTTTATGTGTTCAGATTTCTAAACGTTTAAATATGGTATTAGAACTGGCATGTAACTTTTCGAAGTAATAAAGAGGATTACGTGTCCAAACTTTCTCTATCTATATTCTTGTCTCGATGCACTAAACGCATGTTTCCGTGAACAAAGCATCATGGTGAAGGCTCGTAGAGAATTGAGTAAATGGAGGAAATTAAATGGCTTATGACAGTGAAGGACACCTATCAGGAGGTATCATAAGAGTGGTATCTTGCCTTTAGAATGTGTCTGATAAAATAACAGTATGTTTAGAGGAGTACGGTACCTCTAAAGTACACCTTCGATTGGTGGGATGATGGAACAATTGGTGTAATTTATGAAGTTGTCCCATCGTGTGGCGTTTCCACCACCAACCGAGTTGAAATAGAATTGATGATTGAAGATACACATGGAACAAGTCCTAGTAGAGTCTAGGGGAAATTTTATGATTATTTGGACACATTTGTATGTGTTAAAATTGTTTTGTGATAGTAACTTGGAAAACTGTGAGACAATACTTGGGACGAGTATGAGTAGGTGTGAATGGTGGTAGAGGCGTATACAATCGGAAGCACATGACTCACACTTGGATCAGGGAAAGTCACAAGGTTACCAAGAAGCTAGTAATTGATTTCATTTTGTTCAAGTAAGTCGTTACCATCGTTTCGGTAATGACTAAAAAGATGATTGTTATTCTGACCCTAGTGGTCATATAAAATTGAGTCGACTACGATGAGTATGTTACGTGGTTCAGAGAACCAAGTTTGATGTGACATCTGACTTAAGCCGAAAGATTGAAATAAAAGATAATCAAAGCGATCAGTAGAGTTATTGCGATAGTTGCTTGTACCTAGAAATGCTACCTTTTAAGACATGATTATATCACATTAGAACATGAAGGAAGGTATAGTTTGTTCTGGAATTTAACTCTAAAAGACCTTAATCCAAGCAATGCATCATACGATGAGAGGTCATTAGAACATGACCCATCGGTCTATTATGATAATCGAAGGAAGAAACTTATCTCAAGTTTGTTAAAGAAGGAGTCTCCAATAAAGATCGAGGTCGTGACATGAAGATCATGATTGGAAGTCTAACATGAGATAGAGAGCGGGCCAAAGATCGGGCACCGCCTGCAGTCAGGAAGTCTTAGAGTTAGATACTCGTTCGAAGAAACATAAAAGTTACGGTCACTACTTAGGATGAAGAGATAACGTATGGAGTCATCATGTGAGCCTTGTTTCATTGATGATTCCAGGAAGTAATCATCCTAAGGGGGAGATAATTGTAATGCCCGTAGATCCGGCCTAGTCAATTTAGAAATAATAGGGGTCGAAAACGACTTTTCGACGAAAGATTATTTAGAATAATAATCTTAATCAAGTTGTAGAATATGTCTCAAGGGTTTCGTACATATAAAGAACGCCGAAATCCGAGTTATAACGAAGAAGTTATGGCTCGTCGAAGTTTTACGGCAAAACCGGCACAGCACCGGGAGACATAAATAGTGCATTTACGATAGAGGGCTTTTTAGCCTTAGCAATCTAAACAAAAGTTGTAGAATATGTTAAACCGAGAGCGTCCATAAAAAGAACGCATAAATCTGACTTCGTATGAGGAAGTTATGAATTTTCTAAGATTTGGCATAGCAGTGCACGACCCGAAACTCGAATTTTAATTCGAGCGGGTTTTGGCTTACGCGACCTAAATGAGAGTTGAAGATCTTATTAATAGGAACTCAACGGTAAAAAGACCGACGAAAACGGAGTCCGTATGAAGGAGTTACGAATTCTTCGCGGTCATTTAACAGTCTAATCTCCTCCTACTGTTAAATTTAAGATCAGTCAAGAATTAGCCGACAGAGTCTAAATTAAAGCTGTAGATCTTATTTTTACCTACGCGTGGAAAAAAATAATGTCGAAAACGGAGCTCGTATGCGAAAGTTACGCGGTTTAGAAGTCGGCAGGGTGCTGCTGCAAAAGGGGTGATGTGGCTGAATATGGGCCAAGGCTTTCTCCCCAAGAAAAGCCATCAGGTGATGAAACATGGCACTGACTCGGCGAGTCAGTGACCCGACTCGGCAAGTCCATCCGGATTTCACCCTATAAATAGAAGTGTCGGGTCATGCCATTTCCTCACACCTTCAAACCCTTCTTGCTCTCTCTAGAACTTCTCTCTAGCCCCCGTTAAGCCCCCTAAAGTCTAGGTAAACCCCCTAGCACCTGATGGAAGCCCCGAGGCTCCCGAAGCCCCGAGAAAACAGCCTTTCGGCTCAGAAACTCTGCTCCGGCGGAGCCCGGTTTTCGAGAAAACCCGCTGTAAGTGAGCTACGCCTACGCTATTTTTAATATAGCTTCTAATTAATTATAGTAACATTAATAGGACCTTAAAATAATTATTTGGGCTATTATTATGAGTTATATAAGAGTGTTTCTTAACGCTTATATAATAGTAATAATACCTAGACTATTAATTAGTCGCGGTTAACGTTAGACTAAACCCTAGTGGTATTGGTACTAGGTTTTGTCAAGAGAAAATTGTTTTGAGATAACGAAGTGTTGTCCGAGTACCGAGTCACCACCTAATCAAGTGAGTGCATAGTTACTTTCATCTTACACATAGATATGAAGTATTTTATATAAATTACGTGCTATGTGTGCATATTATCTGAATACTTGTTGTCTATGTTGGATGAATGATTTTATACATGTTTTAAATGATTCAAACTGTATATTTATTTTATATCTACAAATATGTTGGGATAAAACATGGGTAGATGAAATAATTGGTGTGTGATGAAATAAAATGATGAGAGATAGGTGATGATAGGAAGGTGATGATAATTAGGTGAGGATAGATATGTGATGATGAATCGGTGTAGGATGAAAGATACCATAACCTTGTCCTGCAATGTGGAGATGTAGTCATCTACCAGAGTATAGATGGCGACCACGGACTATTCTAGACAACCCCGTGGAAACACCAGCAGGCTCATAACCTGTAGGTGATGAATTACGAGTTCAGGTGATGTTGGAACTATGTATTAATGTGATGATACTCTAACCCTTACTATGAATTACGAGTTCAGGCGATGTTGTAACTACGTATTCATACTATGATACTCTAGCCCTTACTAAGCGTGTATTGAGGGGGTAATCCCCGAATCATTACTGTCTATGCGTTGTAGGTAATGATCCTTAGGAAAATTCCTTAGGAATGAACATATAAGGAAATGTGATGTAAAGAGATGAGAGGTAAATACGATATAGGAGATGACCCTTAAGATAATTCTCTAGGGAATATTAAATGAAGAAAATGGGGATGGGCAATCGGGTTAATTGTTTGACATGTATTATGTGAAGAAACAAATTAACTATATTATTGTGGGTTGAAAACCCTATGTACTCACCAGGTTTCCCAACCTGACCCACTCAAGCTTATTTGTCTCACAGGTGTCGATACGAAGCCACTTTACACTGAGAGATTTAAAAGATATGTAGATCACTAGAGTAAATGAATGTAAGTTCTGTTTATGCTTATGTTTCTGTATTGACAATGACATCCCAAGGTTTTAAAAGGAATAAAAATACATTTCTTCAGAAATGCTTTGATAACACATTTATCATTTTTTTTTCTGGGAATAAATTCCGCAACATTTTTATTAAAAGAAGTACTTCGGTTTTTATAAAGCATAAACAAAATCGGTTTTTTCTGGCCGTGAAAAAAGGGATGTCACGGGACACATTGCCAGAAACTGTCCAAGTCACGCATATGTTCCCTACTACGCACAAGGATGGCAGAATGCGCCAAGAGGGTGATACCCCAAAAGAAACCCTTCGAGGCCACGTTCAAACAATGGTGACTGAAACGCCCAGAAGGCCAAGAATCAAAATTGCAAGAACAAGAAAGGAATGCACAAGAGATGCTCCAATGAAACCAAGATCAGTTAAATCAAAGTCATCACGAAGAACGGCTTCAAGTTCAAAATCAAGTGCCGAGGCACCCATCCGATCGAACAAGAAATGGGTTAAAGCCAACTACAGATGTGTACCAAAGGTTCAATCTCCCAAATCTTCTAATGATTCTAATATTTCTTCATCTTCTGTTTGTGATAAGTAGGATATGTCTTGGGAGAGAGTATCGTGTGTAGATGACAAAGGTCAAACCAGTTTCAAAATGGACTGGCTTCGAAAGACTAACTGATCCCGCACTCTGTGCTGGAGCAGCTATGGAGGAATATTATCAGACTTCGGTTTGTTGATAGTGGTTGTTCCAAGCACATGATAGAGGACATCTCTCAACTGTACAACACTCAGAACTTTAAGTGAGAGTATGTGTCCTCTGCGGGAAAGGAAAGAAAGGAAGAAAGGAGAGGATCACACATGGGGTTTGTGCTTAACGATGTGAAGAATTTTTCGGATATGTTCTGAGATCGAAATATGTGTGCTGTTCTCAGACCTTCTGGATACAAATTCAATCGATGACTTACGGTTTGAGTTTTCTTCTCGATACTCCTGAGTTTTCTCTTACATTGATTTGTTTCAAAGATAAACTTTTATTTTCTTATAGTCTTTCGTTAGTAGGTATTGTTTGGGAAGTGATATGAAGTATAGTGCTAAAGGGCAATTTATGATGCGTGTAATGCACTAAAGCCGAATTGTCTAGACTCTGTGTTCAATGTGCTGGTTGGCACAAAGGATTTAAATGGACTAGACTAGGCATAGATTGAATGTGAAAAGACTTGACAAATATTGACTTAGATAGTTCTGTTTAGTCTGACAATACGACGCTTGGGTAGATTGAGCAGTGAGATAAACATGGGAACCTGCGAGATACACTAAAAGTTAATTATCTAGAATTGTGGTTTAACATTTCCTCGATGTACAAACTCATGTCCTTAATTCCGGTACTGATAGGGCGACTCGGGGGTTCTGATAAAATAGGTATGTAGGAAATTATTTTCTTGCTTTCTATCTGTTAGTCATATGTTGCCTCCTCTGCGTGATTGGAACATATCTGACCTGGAATGCAACATATGCAACTTTATTTCTATGCATCTCCTTATCTATGCAATTCTTTCTATCTGTTAGTCATATGTTGTCTCCTCTACGTGATTGGAAGAGATCCGACCTGGAACACAGCATATGCAACATTCTACTTCTCAGTCCCTCTATATCAGTTAGCCATATGTTGTCCCCTCTGTGTGATTGTAAGACATCCGACCTGGGACACAACATATGCACCTATCTCTAAATCTGACTTCCCTCTTAATGATTGTCTACTCACCTAAAGTAAAGGGTTATTTGGAAGTTCTTGATTACCAGGGTATATGGGGAAGTGGGGAACACGTTCTAGTATATCTAAAATTGAACTATTTTATAGGTTGTCTGTAGATCTCGCTGCTGAATTTAATTGGACAACAATATCCTTGGTCGTCGTTAGCTAAATGTCTATTTAAGTATATAGGTACAACTGTCTTGTCACTTATAAGCTGACCAATTTGTCAACATACTTTGTGTTTAAGTGGACCACAATACCGATGATTGACCAGATCTAAACATGCAAGTGTGTGCAGATAAACGATATTGAATTGTTTGACAACTTTGATCCCAAATTAGTTTTGGAATTTAGTTATTATTTTTGTTTTTATTAAATATGTCCATAGTTTTCCTCTATGCACAAGTTTAGGGGGAGAATTAAAAATTCAAAAATCAAACAAAAATCAGAAAATTCAAAAATCGAACAAAAATTCAAAAATCAAACAAAAATCTGAAAATTAAAAAAAATCAAACAAAAATCAGAAAATTCAAAAATCAAACAAAAATCAGAAATTCAAAAATCCAAAAATATTTTTGTTTCTGTTTTTATTTCTTTTTCAAAAAAATATGAAAAATCCAAAAAAAAAATACTTTGAGTATTTTACTTTTTATTTCTTAGTTCCTTTTATCCTATGCTAAGTTTGGTTTTAGTTTTGTTTCTATTTTTAGCTTTGTTTGTCTTGAAAAGTGAATTCAGATGTAGATGAGACTCATGGAGACTGTATCGAGATTTTCGAGCCAAGGACTCATCTGTGATCATCGAAGAATATTCATTCGAAGAAACAAGAAATGAAGATTATTCTTTCAACATTAAATCTTTCAACCCCAGAAGCAAGGTGAAACTGTTTTTGAAGATTATGTGACAGATTGCATTGAAGCCTCCTCAATCAATTTGCTGCTATTTGTGAACCTGCTAAAGTGATGCAAAAGATTCGTTCTCTCTGATTTTCTCTCTGGAGATTCTCAAGCTAAAAGCGCTAATTTTCAAGAATCTCTACAAGATGCCTCCACACCCAACGTGCGTTCAAAGTCAAATCTTGAAGAAATGCCCAACTGCTCAAGATTAAGTCGTTTATTGAAGATTCATCAAGTTCATCTTGAAGCTGTGAAGAAATCGAAGATTAATGTTGAAGCCAAGCTCCAAATGAAGATTGACAAGAATAGCCAGCTGCATTTTTAGGGGGAGTTTGTTGGGTCAAAGAAAAGAAAGCTATAAACCAAGGGGGAGATTGTTGGGTCAAAAATATAGTTTATACTTTACTTTTCTAAGCTTTAATATTTTTCGGTCCATGTGGTGTGTGTGGTTAGGAGGGTTCACGGACCAAGTGGGTGTTTACGGCCGTGAACTGGTTCACGGCCGTGAACCTGTTCATGGCCCATGTTCCCTATAAATAGATGCTAAGTGAGTAAGAGAATGTAAACGGTCAGAGTGTCAGGTGGGTGTGTTTATAGAGAGAAAGTAGAGAGAATAAGAGTGTGTGTGTGTGTGTGTGTGTATGTATGTGAATCTTGTGTAAGGAACATCATTCTAATCATCAATACATCATAGATTCTTCTTCTTCTTCTACTCCTTCTTCCATATTTGATCTTGCATCATCCAATTGATTGGGATTCCACACCATTAATTGGATCTGATTGATATATCAAGCAAATTTGGGACTTACACATTCCTTAGATCTCTTCTTATGTTAGTTTATGGGCTTTTTGGTGCAAAATGAGGGCCATTCTCGAGTTAAGCTTGCCCAGAGGGTATGAGTTTTAGATCTGGACTTGTCTAGGTCCCGTGTACATAAAGCTTCAAGCTTTACGAAGCTTTGACCCGTCTTCATGTCCTAAACCCCTTCTTGATCTTAGTTTTGGGTGATTTAGCCTTGTGAGGCCTTGCATGATCGTAAAGTTATAAACTTTACATGGTAACTTCATCTTAGGAGGTTGGATCTGGATTTTGGAGCATTGGAATCGACTGGAATGAGTTTAATGAGAAAGGGCTGAAGAACTCGACGAGTTGGGCATCCAAATCGACGAGTTGGGCATCCAACTCGACGAGTTGGGCATCCAACTCGACGAGTTGGGTTGGGTTTTCCATGTTTCTAGATTCAGAGTGAACTCGACGAGTTGATGGGACAACTCGACGAGTGGTTAGGGTTTTTTCCCGGTCTTCTAGACTCTGCATGGACTTGACGAGTTGGCTAGCAACTCGGCGAGTTGAATCGGGTTTTCGTGATTTCTGAGTACTAAGGACTCGACGAGTTCATGAGCTGCACTCGACGAGTTGAGTCAACATGGAATATTAACTTGAGTGTTGACTTCCGTTGACTTTTAGGGTTGGGTCAAGTTGTAGACTTTGGAGAACATGGAGGGGTAAAATGGTCTTTCACCCTTTTTGGAGATTTAATAGAGGAGTTAGCTTAACATTTTTTATAATTGTTAAGTAAAGATGATTGTGATATGCGTAGGTGGAGTCTAGACCAGCAACTCGAGTGTGGGATACATTGCTTTACTCTGCGAGGTAAGTCTTCTCACTATACCTACCTGAGTCGTAATATTGTGTGACCGAAGGGTCTTATATGCTTATACTGAGTTATTTGTTATCCTGCATTTGTCTTTGTGATATATGTTGTATATTATTCTGTGCCTTGATGAGTTAGGACCGGACGGTCCAAACATAGTTGTGAGACTGGAGGGTCTTCACTGAGACACATTGACCGGAGGGTCCTTATCGAGATATAGCCATGAGAGGCTAATTATTTGTGTGCGGTATCTTGGGGAACTCACTAAGCTTCGTGCTTACAGTGTTGTGTGAAATGTGTTTCAGGTACCTCTTAGGATCGCGGGAAGGCGTCGGCTTGATTGTATACACCAGTTTGAGATTTTGCTTTTGAGGATTCTGGGATATTATCAAACATTTTGTGGTCTTGTGTTTTGAACAATTTATACATTGTGTTTTCAGAAATATGATATTGGGTTTTATGTGGTTTTAAAAAAAATGAAAAAAAAATTGTTTGAAAATTTAGAGTGTTACACGCTAAGCGTACCAAATTTATGCCCAGTGTACGGAAAGGTCCTTTTTGCCAAAAAAAGAAAATACAAGAAGGTGGACAATGGAATACCTGGATTGGGGTGTTACAACTCTCCCCCACTTGAACTATACTTCGTCCTCGAAGTCCGTAGTCATAAATAGATTCGGGTAATGCTCCCGTATCTCGTCCTCCGGCTCCCAAGTCCATTCGGAGCCCTTCCGGTGCTGCCACTGCACCTCACTAACTTCACCACCTTGTTACGAAGAGCGTTAGTTTTTCTATCAAAAACTTCAATGTGCTTCTCCACATAATTCAGGCTCCTATCCACCTGAATAGCATCTAGAGAAATAACAGCGGCCTCATCTGCAACACACTTCCGAAGCTGAGCACGTGGAAGATGTTATGGATCTGACTGAGCTCGTCCGAAAGATCCAACAGATAAGCAACCCTGCCAACTCTGGCAGAAATCCTGAATGGACCAATGAATCGGGGCCCCAGCTTGCACCTCTTCCGAAACCGAATGAGACCCTTCCAAGGTGACACTTTTAGCAACACAAAATCACCCACTTGGAAATCGAGATTTGATCGACGTCGGTCAGCATAGCTCTTCTGACGGCTCTACACAACCCTCAGTTTGTCACACACTTGCTGAATCAACTCAGTGGTCTTAAGCACCACTTCGGTGCTTCCCATGAATCGATTCCCAACCTCACCCCTGCAAACTGGAGTCCTACACCTCCGACCATACAACATCTCAAACGGGGGTTGGTCAATACTAGCATGATAACTATTGTTGTATGATAATTTTGCTAGTGGAAGGTAAGTATCCCAACTCCCTCTAAAATCCAATACACATAACTAAAGCATATCCTCGAGCGTCTGAATCATCCGCTCGCTTTGACCATCGGTTTGGGGGTGGTAAGCAGTGCTGAAATGCAATTGGGTACCCAACTCCTCATGAAACTTCCTCCATAATCTGGAGGTGAAACGAACATCGCGGTCTGAGACCACAGATATCGGCACCCCGTGCCTGACCACTACCTCCCCCCCCCCCCACACACACACACACACACACATATATATATATATATATATATATATATATATATATATATATATATATATATATATATATATATATATATATATGCTAATTTCTCGGCGAAGATACTCTTGGAAATCGGAATAAAATGCGCACTCTTAGTCAACCTGTCCACAATAACCCAAATGGAATCCACACCCCGCTTCGTCCTAGGTAACTTCATGATAAAATACATTTTGGTATCTTCCCATTTCCACATGGGAATAGGTAGCGGCTGAACCTTGCCTTGAGGACTCTCATGTTCGACTTTAACCTTCCTACGGGTCAAACACCGCTCAACAAACCACGCCACCTCCCGCTTCATGCAGGTCCACCAATAGCTCAATCTCAGGTCTCAATACATCTTTGTGGCCCCCGGGATGAATAGAAAACTTGGACTTTTGTGCCTCCTCTAAGATTCTTTGCCTCACTCCCTCGAATGCCGAAACCCAAACTTTGCCAAACAGAGTTAATAACCCTCGGCTATCTCGAACAAACAAAGGAATTTGCCCCCAAATCCGCCCAATCTTCCAGTTCTCCCTTTTCAAACCC
This sequence comes from Lactuca virosa, assembly GCF_052849685.1. Lineage (NCBI taxonomy): Eukaryota > Viridiplantae > Streptophyta > Magnoliopsida > Asterales > Asteraceae > Lactuca > Lactuca virosa. The sequence continues at coordinate 205,637,787 of NC_136433.1, forward strand.
TCTACCTGTGCCTCCTTGATCATATCCAATAAAGGTGAAATCACTGTCATCCTCAAGCAAACATCTCGAATCGGAGCACTTGCTGTCTTACGGCTCAAAGCATCGGCCACCACATTGGCCTTCCCGGGATGGTACAAAATCTCTCAATCATAATCTTTTACCACATCTAACCATCTCCTCTATCTCATATTCAAATTCTGCTAATCCATCAAATATTTCAAACTCTTGTGATCGGTGAAAATGGTGCATCGGACCCATATAAATAATGCCTCCAAATCTTGAGGGCAAATACCACTACCTCCATTTCCAAATCATAAGTGGGGTAATTCGCCTCATGAGGCTTCAGCTGCCTCGAAGCATAAGCAATCACATGCCCCCTCTGCATCAGAACAGCTCCCAAACCCGAATTAGAAGTGTCACAATATACCACAAAACCATCCGATCCATCGGGTAGTGCTAGAATCAGGGCCTCACATAATTTCTGCCTCAAGGTCTCGAAAGCCGATTGCTGATCTGGAACCCACCGAAAGATTAAACTTTTCTTGGTCAAACGGTTCAAAGGTATGACAATCTTGGAGAAATCTTGGATGAATCTTCGATAGTACCCTGCTAGTCCCAAGAAACTCCGGATCTTGGATGCATTCTTCGGATGCTCCCAACGCATTACCGTCTCAATCTTGGCCGGATCTACTAAAATACCCTCTTGGTTGATGATGTTCCCCAGAAACTACACCTCACGCAACCAAAACTCACATTTAGAGAATTTGGCATAAAGCCTATCCCTCCTCAAGGTCTCCATCACCTCCCTCAAATGCTGCTCGTGCTGCTCATTGGTCTTAGAATGGACCAAAATATCATCAATGAAAACGATCATAGACCGATCCAGCATCGGTCTGCAAACCCGGTTCATGAGATCCATGAACGCTGCTGGAGCATTGGTGAGCCCAAATGGCATCACCATAAACTCGTAATGACCATAACGAGTTTTGAACGCCGTCTTCGGTATGTCTTCATCCCTGATTCTCATCTGATGATACTCTGACCGAAGATCAATCTTGGAAAACCAAGATGCACCCTGAAGATGATCGAATAAATCATCAATCCTTGGAAGTGGATAACGGTTCTTCACCGTTAGCTTGTTCAACTCCCAGTAATTAATACACATCTTGTGTGACCCATCCTTCTTTTTCACGAACAAGATCGGTGCTCCCCACGGGGAACTGCTTAGATGAATGAATCCCCGGTCTAGCAGTTCCTGAAGTTATATAGACATCTCCTGCATCTCAGGCGGAGCTAGACGATACGACGACTTGGCTATCGGAGCTTCACCAGGCACCAAATCAATACGAAACTCCACTTGCCTCTCGGGAGGCACTCCAGGCAACTCCTCTGGAAATACATCCGGAAAATCCTGCGCAATAGGTAGACTGCTCATCTCTGACGTAGCCTCCACCCTCGTATCCGAGACATAAGCCAAGAACCCAGAACAACCATGCTGATGGAGTCTCCTAGCCCTCGCAGCCGAACAGAGAGTTGGCCCATGTGAGGCTCTCTCCCCATGGATAATCAGTTCTCCCCCACTTATGGTTCGAACCCTCACCAGTTAACGCTCGCAATCTATCATGGACCCATTGGGCCCCAACCAATCCATCCCGATGATCACCATCAATCCTCTCAAAGGAATCGAAACCAGATCAATAAGAAAGCTCTCCCCGAAAATATTCAGGACACTCCTCCAAAATACCCTTGCAGCGCTCACGGTACGATCATCCGCAATCTCCACCTCAAGTCGGGAATCCAAAGTCCCCGGAGCATCTCAAAACTTCTTGCTGAGTGCAAGAGATACAAATGATCGGGTAGCCCTCGAATCAAAAAGAATATGAGCCGACAAACCATTGACCAAAAAGGTCCCTATCAAGATCATAATCATATAAGCATAAACAATAAAATAAATAAAACATAAGTAGATCACATACCGGTCACGATCTCCTCATCTGCAGTGTACAGCGGAACCAAAAGTGCTCTCTCCCGAAACTTGGCGGTGATCTCTGTCACAGTCTCTCTAGTCTGTTATAGATCCTGAAACTCTCTCACCAAATGTTGCACCTCGATGGATGGTGCAAACTCCTGATCAAACCTCCTCACAAACTCCTCCCAAGTCATCTCAGCTATAGCCGCTGATCCCACCTTGCGGGTAACCTCCTCCCACCAGTCTCATGATCGATCCCTCAACCTACAAGTTGTGAACCCCACCTTTTCCGCCTCGGGGAAAAAGCTCGTGCGTTGGGCATTCTCCATGACTGCCACCCAACGTCGACTAGTGATGGGATCCCTGATCCCAAAGAACTTAGGTGCTCCACACGCCTTAAATTCCCTGAACGAGGGAGCTCGGGCCCCAATCTGGCCTACAGCAATCTCAGCTCGGAAAGACCTAGTTCGCTCCTCCATCATCTCCATGATGCCCTCCTTGATGGTACCGAAGATCACTGGGGTAACGTCAAGTATGCAATGAGTAACCTCGGCCGTCATAGGATCACGCAGTCTCTCATCAATGGCTCTGCACCAGAGCCTGAACCTGATCATGATCCTGATCCTGAACCCGAACCTCGCATGATCATCACCATCCTCAACTGAAAAAAAATACCACATGATAAAAATGATAAGGAATTCAAAAGAGATTCCTCCTCACTGGACTCTTTAGAGCTTCCAGGTCTAACATTGTTTTGGGTACAGGTCTTGTGCTTTCAGTAGTACGAGCCCAATACTACTTTCTATACATACCTGTACCTTCCCCAAAGCCATACCTGATACCCCTAATTCATCTGACCACACATCATGACGCGCAATGTACTCTACCGTACGCCCAATGTACATTCCAACCAACTTCTTCTTCTACTAAGAGCTTAATCCCTTTATCCTTATAATATCTATAAGTTTCAGGTATTTACATTTAACCCTTGGGTTGTGTTTTCTTTGCAAAAAGAGTCCTTAATGGCATTTTTGTTATTTCCGGATGCAGCTTAGTACATTGGGCGTACACCTTTGTACGATGGGCGTACTCGGTTCCGTGCTAGTACGCTAACTGTAAACTGGTACGTAGGGCGTACGCAAACAAGGTACAAACCCTAATTTTTAGGATTTGGACCCTATTTAAGCACCTTTATAGACACATGCACCCTCTTATCTTCAACCCCCTTCCTCATTTCGAAACCCTAAAGTGTGTGAGTGCATTATGAAGCTTGAAGAGCCGTTTTTGGTGTCATTTTGGAGCCTTGGAGTAGAAGGATGAAGCCTGAGGTTGTGATGTTGCACAGAAGGCCTTGGATCCAACATCTACTTCCCGTGGTACATCCTTTGGAGGTAAAAAGCTTCAACCTTGGTGTATGTTTCTTATGGATCTAGTTTTAGCTCATAGTTGTCACCTTTTTGTCCCAAAATTCATCCTTGTTAGTAGGAGGTACTCCAAGACGTTTGAGTTTTCCTTTCATAGGTTTTAGGGTGTGCTAAGTCATAAAAATGTGTTCTTGGTCACTAGTTTCTCTCCATGTATGAGCTAGAGTGTGTAAATGGGTAAAAAGTTAGGGTTTTTGGATCTAAGGTCTTAATAGCCATGCTAAACCATAAAGTTGGAAAATTTATGGTTAAGGACATCCTTTTGAGCCCAGATCTGAATTTTGGACATAAATTCTTAAGGAATAAGCACTTAATGGCTTAAGTGGAGAGCAGTCGTGTATGCTGGGGGTACCAAGGGGTACGTTGCACATACGTGGTCAACTCCCCGATCCCTGGTCAAACACGTAGTACACCCGACATACGTAAGGCGTACGCCGCGCGTACTCACTGAGTCAACTCGGTTTACTCAGTTGACTTTGACCTAGATTTTACTACGGTTTGACCTAGGGGTATTTTAGGTATTTTGACCTATATGCTGAGATTATGTCCTTGAATTTATTAAGGTGATTAGTAGCATTGATTTCGGAGCGACGTGCTATTCAGTTTGCTTATCTGTCTGTGAGTTGAGTTTTCTCACTATATCCATGGGTCGAAGGCACCAATGTTGACCCATTACTTGTTATGTGGAATGATAGTTGTCTCTGTGATGCTTGCATGAAAGACCAGGATCTGGCCCCTAGCAATTGTATGAAATACCAGGATTTGGCCCCTCACACTTGTATGTAAGACTGTGATATGGCCCTTGGCATTGCAAGAAAAGACCATCGGGGTAGCCCATGGCACTTGTGTGTAAGACTGGGAGTTGGCCCTCGGCATTGCAAGGAAAGACCATGGGGTAGCCCATGGCACTTGTATGTTTTGTATATGTGGTATTTTGGGGAAATCACTAAGTTTTGTGCTTAAAGTTTATGTTTATGGTTTCAGGTACTTTCGATTCGAAAGGGAAGGGCCCGACGTGATGACACAACATCATCCCCTCATGATTTTCGCATTTGAAATAATTGTACTCTGATGATTTGAATATTATGACTTGATGTTTGTTTTGAACAATTAATGGATGATTTGATGGACCTTTAAATGAAAATTTTTATTACCATTTTCGAGATGTTACAAGCTCTTTCGTCCATTATCCAGATCTAGTCCCAAAATAATGTCTTAAGTCATAAAGTTTCCAAATTTATGACTTAGCGTGACTAGAAAGTGCTCAATACTAAAAAATCTAACTTCTTTACTCATTAAGACATTATAACACATGCATGGAAGAAAACTAATGACCAAGACTGCATTTTTATGACCTTAGACACTCCAAAATGTCTAGAAGGGAAATCCATTTGTGTCTAGAGCATGCCGTACACAATAACATCAATGATTAGGGACAAAAGCACATAATAACATGATACAAGCTAGATCTAACCAAATAAGGATCAAGGTATAAACTTTATACCTTATGGAGATGTAGGAGGGTGCAAAACTTCTAAATCCAAGGTTGCTCCAAGCTTCCAATATATTCTCCTTTCTTTCTCCTTCCTCTATGAACACCAAAACACACACTAATGGCTCAAGGATGCTCAAAAATGGATTAGGGTTAGCTAGGGTCGAATATGGAAGTCGAGGCTAAAGAATGTAGAGGTTTCAAAGAGTTAAGGATGTTTATATAGGGTCAAAACCCTAAAAATTAGGGTTTGACCATAGTCCACGTACTCCCAGTGTACCCAACATACTCCCAGTGTACATATGTAGCCTCCATTTTTTATTTAAATACCAATTGGGACCAAATTTGCAAACCATACTCATACCAAGGGTCAAAATATAAAATACCTGGAAATCGAAATGTTACATATATATATATATATATATATATATATATATATATATATATATATATATATATATATATATATATATATATATATATATATATATATATATATATATATATATATATATATATATATACACATACGCACACATGTATTCACATAAGGTATGGTGTTTACACCTTTCATCTTTAAATTGTTGCTGTGAATCCTCAAGATAGTGTATTTGGACGTGATAATTTGTTTGCAAAAAGTCAATTATCCTTGTTACTCTTTTGGGTAAAGAGTACTCCACTATTTACTCTCTCAAAAAGACAACAACCATGTGACATTGTCCTTTCCCATCACCTTTTGTCCCTTAAAACCCACCTGCACACTCTTTTTTTTGCCTTCCCAAGACCAACTTTTGACTTAAAATGCGTTATAAAAGATTCACTTATTAAAATATGAATAAATGGCCTTTGCGGTACCATTTTTCATGGAAAAATAGCATTTTTCGTCATATATTCAGCCCTTCTCAGAGCCCCGAACCGCAGCCAAAAACTGCCTACCGGAGCCTCCTAAGAAGCCTCCCCGCAGCCCTTCTTAGCCTTGATCCGAAGTCCTCTCAGGCCCCTACCCACTGCCAAGACCCCACCGCAACTTACCCTTCCCTTCCTGCTAATCTGCTGACCGAAACCTCCCTCTTGTGGACTCCTCTCGGACCGCAGCCTTGGACCGAAGTCCTCATCCGCAAGCTCTCGCTCTCTATCTCGCCACTACCGCAGGCTTCATCACTTCGGTTCTACCGCAGCTCGCATCCGCAGCTGCCTAGCCTTCGCATATGCAGGCTTCGCCCATCAGCAGTCGACCAACCCGCAGCCACACCTCCGCACCCACCATCCGCACCCTCCTCTCGACCGCAACCATCCCCCCTTCAGATCTTCCCTTCTCAGCTCCGCCTCCACCCTTCTTTAGCCTTTCTCCTGCTCCTCCTTCAGCCCCTCCCTCCTCCTCCCTTCTCCTTCCTTTCCTTCCTTCTTTCTTCCTCCTCCCCTCCCCTCCTTTTTCCTTCCTTTTTTTTTAAAAACCCTCTTATTTTTTTAAACTTCATTTTTTTTACTCAACCATTTTTTTGTATTATTTTTTTTCTCAATTATTTTTTTTTAACGCCAATTTTTTTTTCAGCCAATATTTTTTTTAACACCAAATTTTTATTTTAGCCAATTTTTTTTTATTAAAACCAATTATTTTTTTTAACACCAATTTTTGCCACAACCGAACCTTGGATTGTCACATTGGTTCATTTCATGCCGGTTATTTTTGGAAGATTACTCCATACCGCAGTCGGACTTTCTATTATTCCTTGTGATGCTTGCACCGCAACGGCGATTGATCAACAAAGTTGTTTCGCATTCTTCACTTTATGGGATATTATGACTTGGCGCTCTTGATCTTTGGGTGACGAATCATGTATCTTGAGCATGTGGACTTTATTTTCTATTGAAGACCACTACGAGAGTTCCGGCACCGCAGTTTGGATATTTTTGGTATTTTCGGCACAACAAAGATATTTCTTCATGAAGTGATTCTTCGTACTTTGGTATTTGTTCGAGCGCTCTTCAGCAACTATATCACCCATCCTCTCATGACCGCAGAGTATCTCTTTTACTCTATTTCTCGTGTCTTATCGAGACCCTTCATACATCTAGGGAGAGCTCTTTTAGCTCTTGGTATCCGACACTCTCCATCCGATGATTTGTTGATTTTTGATATCCGGTCATTGGTTATCAAAAACAGGGAGAGAATATCATCCGTATTTGGTTATTATGATTGTTTGAGTTTGGATTTTGAAGACTTCTGAAGACGATTATTTATTTAGTGATGCGATGTGGCACTTATTTTTGGTTTTCACAGATCAAATTTTTGGCATTACTCGATGTTTTCCGATTCAGATTATTTATTATTCGGACTCTACCACAAGATGATTTTGTGTTCGCATCCGGTTCAGATCTTATGGTTTCACGAGTTTGGATTTGTGACATGTTGAAGACGAAGATTATTTTGGCGATGTGACGTGACACTTATTTTTGGTCCTTGGATCAAATTTTTGGCATTGCTGGACCATGTCTTTGGACTCACATTATTTTTATCCAGACTTCATTTTATGGATGCTTCACATTTTTAGCAGGTTATTCTTTGAAGAATTTCGGTATATTATGATTCGAGAACTCGAGATGTTTTTCAGACTTTTTGAAGCCGAAGTGTTTCTTTTATTGGATCTTCTACTTGTTCATGGTGATCTTCTTCTTCCGATGATTATGACTAGTTTGAAGAATTGGATCTTATTTTTCTGCTTCATTAGTGGTGCTTTGAAGCCGAAGACCTTCATTGTTTAGAGATTCATGGCCAGTTTCAGACTTCACAGACACTTCAGAGTTTCAGAGACATTCCAACACTTGGTTCTCATTATGTTTCATTTTATTACCACACTTGCTAGTCGGATTACTGTATTATAGCCTTGTATCACTTATTGTATCTCTCATCAGTTGTAAGCATTTAGGGAGAGATTGTTGGAGCATGGAAATGCTCTACAAATAATGAGTGATAGTTAGGTTGTATTTTTCCATTTATTGTATTGTTGGTGTATTTTATCTCTCCCTCGTATATAAAAGGAGAGGTGGTCACTTTCTTAAGTGTACACTTTTCTTACCATGTAATCCTAGAGAGAGAGAATTGATGGGATCTCTCCCACCAAGGGAGAGTTTCTCTCTCCCACCATGATCTTCATGAATAATATTTTTATCTCTCTTTCTTTTCTTATCTTTTCTTATCTAAGAATTACTCATCATGTTCTTCATATTTTCATATATTCCTACACGATAAATCTCGAGATATTATTTCTTCCGCATCCACCGTTCATTCAAAATGGGTTCTCAACAAGTTGTAAACACAAATATGCAGAAGCCTGGCTTGTTGGTTAAGGCGTTGGGGGATTATGCAATACGTCCTAGGTTCAGAAATTGTGTACTCCACTTTGTTCCTTTTCTTTTGCTAACTATGTCAAACTTCCCTATTTTTTTACATGTATCTAAACTCATCCAATCTCCTTCCCATCCGCCTTTATTTAGCTCTCAGCTTGGAGTCCCACATCGTTTGAGAGACCAAAAAAGCAGCCATCTTCTACTTTATATAAGTGGTCACTTTAGGTGTTTTGAGAAATTGTGTGATGTTTGGTTTAAATAATAAAACCAAACCGAACCTTGAAACCCATGTGAAAAAACCAAAAATTGATCAATCGGATCCATCGGTTTGGGTTTCAGTTTTGGTTCAAACTCTTAGAAACCAATTTTCTTCGATTTAAGTTTAGTTTTAAGTAAAAGACGACCCAAACCGACCCATACACAACCCTAATACTTAGGTTCGTGTTAATAATAAGAGAAATGAAAGAATGATTGCAACATTTAGTAATTTCCATTTTATGTTGAAAATGAATCACCAACACCATTATTTCATTCTTAAGCAACCTCCAATACTTTTTTACGAACTTAAAAGTAAATCCACCGGGACTTGGAGCTTTATCTAACTTGTAATCCCACCAGCTTTTTTCACTTCCTTCCTAGAAAAAGGTGTGTTTGAATAGTCAAGATGATCAAAAGATAGCTCTAAACTCATAGAAGGTTGTAAACAGGTTGGATTTAGACAAATATAATCAAAAAAATAAGTTTTGCCCCCAAAAACCTTGTCAATCATAACAACACAAATATCCACTTGACGCATTCTCGTGTTCAAGATACCATGGAAATACTTATAACTATCGTCCCTTTGATACTTGAGTGGATATTAGGTTTTTCAGATAAATCCATCTTTTCAACATACTCAATGTCACCTAAGTGGTTGATGTTGAACATTTCTCGATCGAACATATGCAAAAACATGTCGAACTAGACCTATTTTAGAGGCAGAAACTGTGAATCCATGTGGATTTGGCCCTATTTTGGAAGTTACAAGTCTAAAACTAGATGGATAAAACGGATTTGGTTGTATTTTTTCAAGATATTTGATGTTAGATTGTTCTTGTTCAACTATTATGGTGTCATCAAATTTATCACCTACATAAAATTTCACTAATTCTTGTAGAACCGGAAAACTGACATCATTTCACTAATTCATGAACCACATTATTGGTGGAGAGATTTTTCTGGTTAATTTTGTTAACAAATGAGACCTCAGCCTGCTAACTAGCAATGTAGAGGTATACCTGAATGTCCAACTTCTTAGAAGGAATATGGCCTTTCAGGTCATGGAAGTTTGAGGCAATAATAGGTATGTGATGCCGTTAGATGTTCTGGACCACATGTGATTGGGATAGACCATTGTAATTGTTGGTCTTCAACAAGGAATTCCTGGTAAATGTGAGCCATTAACTTGCGTTGACTATGTTCTTGTCATTTATATACATCACCCTATAGATTGAATGGTCTGCCGAAGTGTCAGGATCATTGCAAAGTAGGCATTTCGCTGTCGGTAGTCGTGAGAATTCCACTAACCTTAACATCTAGAGGAAGGAGAATTCATAACTAGGTTTTCGTAAGTGAACCTACGGAAGGATCATTATCAAAACCTGCAAGGAAGAACAACCTATGAACATGTAACCACAATGGGGGTGACAGAGAAATAGGACTTGATCCTGATCCCCCAACCCCTCCTAACATGCATTTGTGGTGCCTTCTTTTGGGGAAACATGGATGTCCTGTTGGACCATAACAAACCTTAACATGACATGTGCTAAGGAAAACAAAAAATGAGAAGGATACCCCCTGTATTGCCTCATTCACATTGTGCGTGTGGAGCGTTTCCTCCTTAGAATCACAAATGACACTCACAAACAAATATCTCGTTTTACACATCGATAAATAACGTAGCAAAATGAGATACTTGGTGTGAACTGCAAAATCTCGTGTACCGTCGAGTTTTTTAGTGCAAGTTGCACCCAAACCCATTTGGTTGAGGGCACGCTTGCATGGGTGTCACACGTCCTGTTGCTCCTTACCATACTTCCCCCCACGAGTATTGATGGTATTTGGGGCAGATAACACCCTCTCGTTCTTGTGTTTCAATTGGCCTAAATAGGAGTTCTGATATACAATAAATATAGCCATCAACTTTTAAAATTGTAAACCTAACTACGTATCTACTAATGCACCGATATGTAGTGTACCTAGTCAGTTTATAGTATAGTAAATTAAGTTGAGTATCGAAAACAAGGAACATGATTTAGTTAATAATATAATTACTAAAAGTTAACCTGAAAAAAATAACTAGAATTGGGGTTTTATCTGATATTGCAAGTTCAGATTAACTTAAACTAATTACTTAGCTAAAAAGTAATCAAACACTTAATTAAGAATGACTGTAATCAAGATTATGAGAACACTTCCTTTTAGCTTTGAATCCCCATTTTTCCTATGGATAGTTTCTAAACATGAATTTATTCAGTTGGTTATCAAATTTTATATAATTAGCAGCCTTAATCCAATCTCCTAATATTTTCACCAATTCATGAACTGCTACGTAATGATCATACACAAGCAAACACATAATTGATTATTAAGGATAAATAGGCTATGTAAGATATATCTAAGATAATTATCTATGATCAAGACAAATTACCAAACACAATTATGATCAAATTATGTTCTCTAACACAGCTATAGTTGTTACCTTTATTACTTAATCTAAGATTTAGTCAATTCTAGCTCTAGCAATTTAATGATCATACACTACTAGGTAAAAAAGTTCATGCAATTCAAATGGTCATTAAACTAAACTTAACTTGAATCAAAGCAACACAGATTGAAACTTTAGCATGCTAGGTAATGATAATCGAACACAAGCTTAAACCAACTTCATAAATCCAATTAAAAGTAAGAAATTAACACATATTATAAGGGTTCATCTACACTAAACAAAAACCTAACGACTAGCTAATCATGGCAGAGAATAAACACAAAAAGTCATAAGATTTACAAATGTTTAAGCTAATGCAAACCGAATGGAATGTCTAATCTTCAAAACTCTTAATCTTTAGTCGAGTTCTTCTTTTAATTGGTCGATGATTTTCGTAGGTTTCTGGCTTCTGAAATCGACTATAACTTCCAGACTATCAATCCAACCTCCTTAAAGTCAATATGTTAAGGAGATTTATAGTTTCCATAAAACGTATCACACGTCGTGAGAGTTAGGGTCTCACGTAGTGAGATCAGTATAATTCGTGTCTGACAAGGAAACTTGCATTCCGCATAATTATCTTTTGGAACTTCTATGCTCACGATGAGAGATTATAATGCTCACATCGTTAGCATATATGTTGTGTATTTAATCGAGATTTTTCCACTCTCCATGCCATGGTACTCGTATTTTCATGATTTTTCTTCCTTTTAAGCTCCATTAAGCTCCCAACTTCAGCTCAAGTCCTTCCAGGTTCCAACTTTTTTCGGTTTTGGTCTTCTTTCCTCAAGAATCTCCTATTTGGCTGCAAAATGTAATTTAACTCAATAAGTAACAAATATCTTTGCAATTAACCAAATATTAGTTTAAAATGTATTAAAATAATGCATAAATATATGTATAAATATAGAAATATCAAGTTCCCTTCAGCGGATAAATGACTATTGGTGGTTGAATAGACCCTATTCATGTATTGTGTCATGATATGTAAGGGAAGCCCGTAGCTAGTATACCCCATTGTATCATATTTGGATGGTGCTTCGACCACGTCCCCAGATTAGGCAGGACTACCTAATATGTTTAAGAATATCAATACGTGATGTAAAGGAAACTTAGAACGATTTCCCTAGTAATGGTGAGCAAAGTGGGATCATCCCAGCTTGAAAATTGGACGGCCTCGTTGTCTGAAATTGTCGTTTGGAGAAGCATCATCAGCAGCAGACTGGGCCTAAGTCCTCTGCAGGGGCGCCATAGAGGGTCAGAACCCTATCATGACCGGACCTTGTCACACCACATGGTGCTATCTGGAAGCTAGTTTGTTTAGGAATGCAACCCCAATAAGGCGGTAAATTCTGTCTAATGCTAAATAACTTTGTGAGACTAGTAGTACACAAGTACTGCAATGTAAAAATGAAAAGGACTTTGAAAAGAGATTCAAAGAGTGCTTAAATTTTCAGGAGGGAAGAAAATGAGGATCAATGATGCGTCCCGGTCAGATGTGGAATGACGTAATTCGGTCTGTTGTCGACTTGGGGCATGGACCGATACAGATTGGTGCAGAGATCAAAACTTGGACAGTTGATAGGCTTGTTGGCCATCACGACTTATCTCGGCACCTATATGTTCCCGGTACTATCCTACCGGCACCCCGTTTGGCCTTTCTTGAAACACGAACCAAGAATTCTAACATACATGTGAATCAAAGGGTGAGAAAACCTACAAGGCGTAAGGAAGCTAATTGGAAGGATCCCCTTAGTGGGGTGCATCACCAACTGGCCTTAATATTCTAAAAAGGGTTCGAGTGTGAGCATGCATTTTTGGACCTGAAAGATGGTGAACTATGCCTGAGCGGGGCGAATCCAGAGGAAACTCTGGTGTGGGCCCATAGCGATACTGGCATGTAAATTGTTTGTCTGACTTGGGTACATGGTGAAAGACTAATTGAACTATCTATTTGGTGGTTCCCTTTGAATTTTTCCTCATGACAGATGGAGCATGGGTGCAAGTTCTATCGAGTAAAGTGAATGATTAGAGGCATCGTGGGCGTAACACCCTGCACTTATTCTCAAACTTTAGATGGTTAGGATTGTACATATTCTATGTTGAGTCGTACTACAAGCATCGTCATCAGATCAAAATATCCATCCAACAATTCAGTAGCACCATCTCGTGAAGGATCTTCAAATAAACCCAATGATATGGTTCATCTTCATTCTCAGATTTCTCTTCATCACCATATTCAAAATATGGCATACACCTTTTTACCTCTTTAATGTAACATCATAAAATTTAAGACTGAATTTTTATAATAATAAAGTAACTAAATCAAATATGATCTATATAGCTAAATAATTAAGGAATAATTATATCATTAGTGATATGAAGTTTAGAAGGTTAGAAGTGAAAATAATAACATTTTAAAAGTTAAAGGGCCAAAAGTGTTGGCAAAGTGAGTTGACCAAAGGGTTGACTCAATTAATGGAAGGGACTACCAAAGTTATAAAATGGATGAGGAAGGACTTATTATGTCAAAACTTTAGTTAAAATCACAACTATTGAGGTTTAGTGGGTTTTGGCCAAAACATGTAAACTTGGGGGACCAAATGGTAAACTATTGGGAAATAAGGATGCATCTACTTCCCCCAGGTGGAAAAGAATGTGAATTGAGGCATACCACCTCCTCTAATGGCAATTGTGTTGTCAATATCTTCTAGGGTTTGATTCAAGTGGACATTGGAACGCCCAAGCAAAGAAAGGAAGGAACAAAGGATTACAAGGTATAATTTCTTCCCCTCTTAGCCTAGAAATCGATTTCATGATGTGGGGAAAACCCAAATGGTGATTCTCATTTGATTATTTTATTAGGTTTTAGTTTTCTAATCACCCTAGAGTGGTTTACATGGTTCTAATTTCAGTGTAATCATCTCATTAACAGATTGAATGATTTGGGTAAAATCTCCATGGACCCTAGAAATCTAATTTGGGATATTGTAATATAAGCTTTTATGGAATGAATTCAATGACCTAGATGATCTTTGATGTCAATGAATCCAATTATTATGCTCAAACGCATCCATGATGGTAGAATATTGCATAAACATGGATTTTAGGTGGTTTTGGGGAAATTAAGATGAAAACAATGGAATCCTTTGTATGTGAGAATTTGATGAGTATATGATACTCATAATTTGATACTAATAATATGATTTAAATGCAAAAACATGAAGACTTGAATGACTTTTAGTTGAATTTATGAAATGTTTGGCCATAAGGGCATTTTGGAGATTTGCTATAAAATTGGACAGTCCCTTTATTGTTAAGAGCTTGATATTGGATTGGATTGAGTACAACATGTTTTATACACTTAACCACACCCAATGATATATTAAATGATTTGTGAATAAGTCATATCGGTTGAAGAATGTTATTGAGCAACTTGAGCTCTTAACCCTTTCAATTAAGTGTTTATAAGAATTTAGAGTGTAATAGGGAAATTAAGGATTCCATAGTTAAATTAAACACCTAAAATGGGTTTGGTTATGGTTTTACGTACTCACAAACATTCATATGAGTGTTCAATAAGTTGGGAAAAACTATGTGAGTTTTAGAATGTAAAATTGCAAAATAGACTAGTTAACCCCCTTCTTATAAAACTTGAAGATAATCATGTTCTTAATGGTTTCAATGAGAATTTAATGGATTAAGTGGAGTGTTTTTGGATGATAAAACACATCCTAATCATGTGTAAGAACCTATAAAAATGGTGTAAAGTGAATTGGAAAAGGCCTTCAACAACTATGCAAAGTAGAGTGCCATTTTGAGAAAACGAGATGTGTGTTTGCAAACATGAAAACACGGTCGTGTTTTCTCAAGAAAATGAAAAACACGACCGTGTTTCCTTCTCAGATAATTTATATTTTCTACACACTTTTCTAATTTGTTATTGGTTCATCCGTTTGACCCTATTCCAATTGCAATGGTTATTAATGGTTGAAAAATGATGTTTATAAGAGTTTACAAGTTTTATAACCCTCAAGGGTAATTTAATAATTTTTTTGACTTTCACCTATATGTTATATAAGTGGTGTTTAAGAATGTTACTCTAAGGAAAGGAACTAGAAGAAGCGTATCTAATCTTCTTGTGATTGAGGTGGGTACATGTTGAGATTTTATGACTTTGGAGTAGATGGCTAAATGATTTCATGATAATGAAATACCAATATTTTTATATATGAAACATTTTGAAATGAAAGTGTTAAATACTTTTGAAAGGAATGTTTTGAAAGAAAGAACGTTTTGAAAGCAAATAATGTTTTGGAAGAGAGAATGTTTTGATAACGTGTTTTAAATGTTTTGAGATATAGATGTTTTACTCTTGAAATTAGTATTTTGATACTAATCTATGGAATGTGTAAATCATGGAAAGTAATGAAAAGAGTATATTGCTCGACCCAGATATCCCCCCAATGGGATATAGAGGAATCTATTGGTGTGACGCTACCAATTCGCGAGATAGATTACGTAACGAATATGATTCTACGGTGAACTGATTATGTTCTTTTCACTATGGTATAGACTTGGGTGTATTGCTAGATCCTAAGTATAAAAATGGCAACAGTTTAATACCGGAACTAACCCTTAATGCTAGAAGGGAATGAAACGTGGAAAATGTCTATTTTAAATATGTTTTGCATAATGAAATGTTTTTGATAAAAGTGTGATACATTTTTTGGGCCACAAACTCGCGTATCTCATGAGACATTATTGTCTTACGTATATCTTTTTAATGTCATGTATCTCAGGATGTACTTCATGAGAAATGATGATTGATATAAGTTAGAAGTTAAGAGATAGTTGATGGAGTGGAGATTGTCAAGTTCCTTGTTAATGGTATTGATGTAATTTGTATTTAATTGCTATGATTTGTATGATGTTTATTGGTAACATCCAATATTTTAGTTGCGAATATTTTTATGGGACCGAGTTTTAACTAAATGCGGGTTAATTCCCGAAATAATTTTATAACCATAACATTTAAAACTCTGAAAAATT
The DNA here is from genome assembly GCF_052849685.1 of Lactuca virosa. NCBI lineage: Eukaryota > Viridiplantae > Streptophyta > Magnoliopsida > Asterales > Asteraceae > Lactuca > Lactuca virosa. The sequence continues at coordinate 205,653,818 of NC_136433.1, forward strand.
TGGGGTGTTACATTTACCCGAATGTTATATCTTCGTTCTTCGACAACAACAATGGAATTTTCATAAATTATGTATGAGATACCTATTATTATATTGATATGTTTTCAAAAAAAATTATCTTCATCATCATCGTCCAACTAGATTTTCGATCCTCGTTTACTTGCAATTTTAGAAAAATATTATGGGCACCAAGATTTAGGTTGTTCACTATTTGGATAAAACTAAATTATTCAATTGGATAATTTGGATTAGACTATTTGGTTTGGATACTCGGATTTTCGGATTGGTATTCAACAAAACCAAATAATTATTTTGGATTTCAGATTGATTTTGGTTTATAAAATAAAAACCAAATAGTCCAAAAAACAAATAACAATTTATTATTTATTTATTTTTAATATATCTATAATTATTTATTAATTTTGTAATTTATTTTTTTCAAATAGGTTTAAAATGTTTCACCTAATAAAAAACATTAATATGTATTTTCTCTCGAAAAAATTTATCTATAAAATATTAAACTATAATATACATTCTTAGTAGTTATTTATAAATTTTAAATTGCAACTAAATAATTTGTTTTTGCTTCTTCTATAAAATTGAATAATATTATAATTATTTATCGTTTTAAAATGTTTTGATTTTTTAAAATCGAATTATAAAAACCGATCCAACCGAATTGTAATTGAATCAGATCTAATTGGATTTGAATTTAATTTGGACTATTTGAATCCATGTTTTAAAAACCAAAATTAATTTGGATTCACTTGATTGGATCGGATCAAACCGATCCATCTAAACGAACACCTCTAGTAAGCTTTAATCGGGAAAACCCTTAGAATGTTTTTAAAATTGTTTTACAATCGACAAAAGAAATAGATCGAACCCATAGACCCAACTTTATTATTTAATATATTTTCAAACTTAATATGGAAAGAGAAATTACATAGATTGAATAACAAAATTAGTTTTATGAATTTCGTTTTATTTTTTGTTTTGATTGTAAAACAATTTTCAAAATGCTCTAAAAAAAGTTTGAAAAGGTTCTAAAATAGTAGAAAAAGTTAAAAATATTGCAATTTTTTTATAAATGCAAAAGAAATATTTAAAACGTTTGTACAAAAGGTTTTAAAAAAGTCTTACAAATGTTAATTTGTTAAGAAAAACTAATTTTAGAATGATTTTATAAAAAAATGTTTGGAAACAAAATCGTAAAAAATTTATGATTTAGGTCAAAAATATAAATTATAAAATAATAGATGAAAAAAATTGACAACTTAACAATATTACTACAAACAAAAGGTTTTGTAAAAATAGTTTTAACCCTTTAATTTAATTTCTAACACCCACAAACAAGACTATGTAGATATTGCTTCAAAACAGTATTACGTACCCACAAAAAGGAATCCCACAATCATAAAAGAGAATCCTCCAAAGATATTCTCTTTTGTTGCATCTTAGAGGATGCGGTATGGGCCAAAAACGAAAAGCAACCGGGTGATGTGGCAACCTCAATGACGTCATGACGGGGGAACACCGCCCCCACTACTTGTTTTTGCTCGTTATGTTGCATCTTGTGGTAATGAGGACGAGATAAAACAAGAAAGATGATTGGCTATCTTCTTTATCAACCAATCAAATAATTTTCTTTATTTTCTCTCTCTACCTCTTAACATGATATAACATGTGGAACACAGTTTCCCCCTTGGTGTCATGGTGGTGTTATGGATGAGGTGGCACCAATTTGGTGTTACATCCAGTTGCCCACACCCAATGCTGTTATGCATAGTACATGTATAGATGGACAAGGTACAAGCAGCAAAACATAAACATTGTGATTTTATATACAAAGTGTTCATGCATGAGGTACAAGTAACAAAGCACACATGCATGATGTCATTTGAACGTAAATAGCAACAAAATATTCTGTCAGACGTTATTTACCATATACTATATAGTACCTGTAAATCCCTAACACATGTGACGTCTTTTTTAATGTCATTTGGCTAGTAGCTCTTGTAGTTGTATACAGAGTAACATCAATATATAGACACTTCCGAATATAAATATCGAAATATATAATCTTACAGGCACTACAGCGGCAATGGCTTTGATCAATTCATGGCGTTTTGTTAATTAAGCTGTCAAAGTAACATCATCAAGGATGTTTATTTACGCTAGATAATAGAAGACCTTTTCCTCACGAAACATATTTGTCTGCCAATACCATGCCTAACAAATGATCCAGAAAAAAGCACAAGTTGATAAACAGAGAGAGATATATCTGCGGTTTTGTTAATTTGTTTTCGTTAGTTTTCAACTCGATCCTAGCTACTATTTATTTCTTGCTTTGTTGATTGTGGAAAAGTTACAAGATTTTCCCTGCGATTTTCGTAGGTGGAGAACATGGAGATGTCTTCGATTGAGTCAGAAAGCGTCTCCAAACAAGGATCAGTTCAAAAAGGCGGTCTTCGAACTATGCCGTTTATCATAGGTACATGAATCAACACCACTTGCTTCTTGTGGTAAAAAGCAAATGATCATATAACAAAACTTTAATTTGCTTAGTTTTTCTTGTTAAATGTTTGTAGTAAATGAGGGGTTTGAAAGGGTTGCGAGTGTTGGACTTCGAGCAAATATGATCTTGTACCTGAAAAACGAGTATCACTTAAGCAGCGCAACTGGAGCAAGCATCTTGTTCTTATGGGGAGCCATCTCAAATTTCATGCCTACTTTGGGAGCTTTTCTATCTGATTCATATTTGGGACGTTTTCGCGTGATTGGAATAGGATCAATCGTTTCTTTGATTGTAAGATCAAGTCTCATCCTAATATCATCATAATTTCACACTTATATTGAATATCTAATCAATGATGTAATATGTGTTCTTTAGGGAATGACTATGGTGTGGTTAACGACGTTATTTCCAGCAGCAAGACCACGTAGTTGTGATCCAACGGTTGAGAGCTGTACAAAACCAAATCATGTCCAGCTTGCCCTCCTGTTCATGTCTTTTGCAGTGATGTCGATAGGCTCAGGTGGGATTAGGCCATGTTCATTAGCCTTTGGTGCAGACCAGTTTGATCAGCCTGAAAATCCAGAAAACCCAAAAATCCTACAGCGTTTTTTTAACTGGTACTATGCTTCAGTTGGGATTTCTGTGATGATATCAGTCACAGTTATAGTTTATATTCAAACGGAGAAAGGATGGATTTTAGGTTTTGGAATTCCTGCAGCGTTGATGTTATGCTCAACTATCATGTTTTTCATCGGTTCTCCTCTTTATATCAAAGTGAAGGCAAATAAGAGCTTGTTCACTGGCTTTTTTCAAGTTGTTGCCACATCTTTCAAGAATAAAGATCTTGCTTTTCCATCAAAAAGTTCGAACCCTTGGTTTCATCACAACAAGGGTACCAAGATTATCGTACCCACGAACAAAATACGGTATTTTTCATCATCTAATGTCATCAATATTTACACTATTTGATTACCAAACTAGCTAGTATACTCCCACAAGCTCAGGATAGCTAGCTATACGTGGAATTAGGTAACGACAACATGCAAGAAGCATGACCAAGTTAGGCATAGATTCTTGATAATAGCATTTACTAAAAATTGCTTTGGAAACTCCTAAAACAATACATAAGAATATGGTTAGATTCGTAGTATATACTCTTGATTTATAAAATCTAGTCTTTTATCTTTGTTAATAACGCAAAGTGATATAAGCGATATATATTATTAAAAAAAAGACTAGCTAAATCGGATATATTCTTTCTTGTTTCTTTCTCTTATGTTTATGTAGATTCTTGAACAAAGCCTGCATACTGAAGAACCCCGAGAAGGATGTGACTCCTACAGGAGAAGCTGTAGATCCATGGAGCATGTGCACCGTGAAGCAAGTCGAAGAATTCAAAGCACTAATCAAGGTGCTCCCGATATGGTCTACAGGCATAGTGATCGCAGTCACTGTAAACCAACATTCTTTCCCTGTGCTCCAAGCCTACTCCATGGATCGACATGTGATAGGGAGTTTCAAAATTCCACCAGGATCCTTCGATGTTTTTGCATTACTAACTTTAACCATATGGGTCGCTCTTTATGACCAGCTTCTAGTACGCCAGATTGCAAAACTCACAAAAAGACCACAAGGTTTTAGCCTAAAACAAAGAATGGGAATCGGGATTTTTCTTTCATGTATAGCCATGGTTGTGTCAGCAACTGTGGAAAGAAAGAGGCGCGATGCAGCCATTACCCAAGGGCTTTCGAGGAACCCTTATGGAGTAGTAAATATGTCTGCATTCTGGCTAGTACCACAGTATTCCTTGATAGGTTTAGCTGAGGCTTTCAATGCAATAGGGCAAATAGAGTTCTACTACTCTCAGTTTCCAAAGAGTATGACTAGCATTGGAGTGGCTCTATTTGCACTTGGGAATGCTGTTGGAAACCTAGTCGGGAGTCTAATTGTTGGGGTCGTGAATGGGTACTCAAAACAAGGTGGAAGAGTGAGTTGGGTTTCAAACAATTTGAACCAAGGTCACTATGATTATTACTATTGGATTCTTGCCATTTTGAGTTTGGCAAATTTTTTCTACTTTTTAGGTTGTAGTTGGGCTTATGGTCCTTGTGATGATCCAAAACAATGGGATGATGAAGTAGAAGAAGTTGAGGAGGTTCAAGAGATGAAATTTGTGAAGGGATCTTCATCTCCCATGCATCATAGGATCTAGATGATCTCCATTGGTACGTGTATTTGGATCTGTAATTTCACTAGATCTTGCTTATCAAATAGTATGTTGTGAAATTGATTTATTTTGATCGGAGTTCGTAGTTGTTTGGTTTAAGCAATTGATGTAGCTATGAATTGTTTTATTTCGTCTTTGGAGGCATGACTATATATATATATATATATATATATATATATATATATATATATATATATATATATATATATATATATATATATATATATATATATATTAGTTTATAACCCGTAGAAATCATGGTTATAAAATTAATTAAACTTTTATAATAAAAATTTATAATTATTAATCAGTTATTTTAAATAAGTCATTTTAAATAAATTATTAATTAAGAAATATATCAAATTTTTAAAGTTATTATAACTTCAAATTTAACATATAATTAGAAAATGTAAATTTGAATTTTGAATATAGTTGTCTAGTATATCTACATGACACATGACATAATATTAATGATAAGTTGTATTAGAGTGACACTTGACAAAAGAAAATTAAAATTATTCACTTATTAAAATAGGGATATACCGTATAAAACTTAATTTTGTAATTGTTGGTTGTCTAAAATGAATATATATATATATATATATATATATATATATATATATATATATATATATATATATATATATATATAAGTATAAGAGTATCTATAATACATTGAACTTTTTACGGTTCTAATGGATTATCACATCATCATTATGCTTTTTATACAATTTCAACAAAAAATTTCTATAATGTATTGAACTCTATAAAGTTCAATAAAAGATATACTTAAAAACTAAAAAAGTTTCACTTTTCAAATGAAGAATTCAACTATTATTGAATTTCATATTAATTGAATACCAAAATAATATCCAACAATAATAAAATATAAGCTTTTAAAATCTTTTAAATGTCAATTAAACATATCATTTCATTCAAATCTCTCAACGGTCTATCTAATATAGTTTACACCAAAAAAAATCTATGATGATAATATATACACATTAATGGGTTGTATTCACTATTTATGCCTATATAGAAAAGGTTGGTAATTAAGGAAAAATTCCCAAGTTGATTTCATCTAATGATGATTGCTTCTTTTATGAATTTCATGATAATAAGCAAATATTTTAATTACTTTATCAGTAACGATATATATATATATATATATATATATATATATATATATATATATATATATATATATATATATATATATATATATATATATATATATATATATATATATATATAGTTCAATAGAGAACCATTATTAATAAATGAACCAAGGAACCAATCCAAAAGTGTCGAAATTTAAAACGATCAACGGCAAAAGAAAGAGGTGTAGACTTTTACAATGGACGCACATGTACCGGATTATAACAAAACTCACTTCATTTTTTTAGTTTAATTTTTTTTCACGCCATGTTTTTTATCAAAAAAAAACCGAATATAATATTGTTTATGATTTTTCGTCCTGTTTCCATAGAGATCCATATTTACATGATATTCTTATTAAAAATGTGAAAATCCTTTTTTTCACTTTTTGATACAAAAAGGGTAAAATTGTAATTTTTGCAGTATAATATTTTTATTCTTATATGCTCTCATATTTGAACACAGAACTCATATAAGTTACAAGTTTATACAGTCCATTTATAGTTTAATTCACAATATTCACAACTCGATACAAACCATTTTACAATAATTCGCAAACTCAAAGAAATCAAAAATTCAAACTCTACTACTACCACCACCATACATTGCCACCAACCACATGTATTAGTATCACAACCATCATTTTCTTATAAATCAGATCTGTAAATAAAGTCATGCGTTAATAACTTAAATACTACATTCACAGTCTAATAAAACCATTTATTTCACTCATTTTGAATTTAATGCAAAATTATTATTAAAACTAATGTATTCTTACATACTTATACAACACAAAAAGTAAATATATTCAGAAGAAAATTAACAAAAAAAATCTATATATAAATCATTCATATTTTAAATTGTGAATTTAATATATTAAGCCGTGAATAAAATTTACATTATTTCAAAAGCAACCAAAAAAATTATATAATAATCACAGCTTAATGTCAATTCATTCACAACTTAATAAAATCAATTCATAATTTAGTACACAAAAATCACAGCTTAATATAGTCAATTCATAGTCTAAAAAGAAATTTCACAGTTTAATGCAGTCAATTCACAGTTTAAAGCACAAAAATCACAGTTTAATACACAAAATTCAAAGTTTAATACACAAAAAGTATGCATCCACAACCATATTTTCAACTTAACACTCTTTATATAGTCAATTCAAAGTTTATACACAAAATTCATAGGTTAATACAAGTAACTTCATACTTTCATACGCATAATTCACAGTTTAATCTAGTCGATTTACAGTTCAAACAGAAAATTCACAGCTTAATGCAGTCAATTCATAATTCAAAAAGAAAATTCAAAGCTTAATGCAATCAATTCACAGTTTAAAACACAAAAATCACAGCTTAGTACACTAAATTCACATTTTAATACACAAAAAGTAGTATTAACATCCATATTATCAACTTAAAACACTTATTACAATTAATACACAATTTAATATAGAAAATTCACAAACTAGTATAATAAATTCAAAGTTTAATTCAAAAAAAACTTATACATTCATAACTTAATAGGAGTTAAAACTAAGATTAACAAAATTATACGACAAAAGAGAGATTAAAACATCAAATTCAAACTTTAACAGAAAAAACATACAAAAAAATAGTTTAGGACTCTCTTTCATAGTATTGACTACTTAAAACATATCAATTCACTCATTCACAGTTAAAACGAACTTTAACATAACTGAACAATAGTTGAAACATTAAAAATCATAATTCACAGCTTAAAAAATAAATTTACATTATTCGAGAAAACATTAACATAATAACGCATTTTCTAAGTTTTAATTCATAATATAACAATTATCAAACATAAACTATGAATAGCAATTTGATGCATATGTTATAACTAATAAGAAAAAAAAAAGCATGGATCCACAACTTAACAACAAAAAAAAACTATGATTAACAAAAATAAACAATAAATGAGATATTAAAACATTAAATTCACAGCTTAACAGAAGGAAACAAAATAAAAATAAAAAATTGACATACCTGATGTGTTTCACTGGAGGTCAGAGAGAAAGAGATGGAGAAGGTGATGGTGTTGGAACGTATCTAAGGTGGTGGAACTACCATCAGCTACCGGTACCACTATTAAATCTTCAAATATATGTATGAAATAGCACAACATAAACCAGATCTAGAAAAATTGAACCATACACACCAGATCTGACTAGATATGAACATGATGTCGACGGTAGGACGTTGTAGTGTGACATTAGTGGTGGTAGCGATGGAGGAAACGAAGTTGACGGTGATGACGGTGGTATCAGCTCTGACCAAATCGCACCAGAACTAAGATGTTTTGCGTTTTAGAGAGGGAAAGTGAAGCTGAAACAATTTCGTCACTCTAGATCTTAGACCAGGTGGTGATCGACGGTGGATACGGAAGTATTTTCATCAGATCTTGTTAGATACGTGTTTCTATTGGCAGTGACAGTGATAGACGAAGGTGGTGGTTATCACCGCTCGACGGAGCTCATAAATCTGGAGGAGAAAATGGTATATCTGAAGACGAAAATGGTAGATCTGAAGACGAAAGTCATAGATCTGAATACGAAAACCGTAGATCTGAAGATGAAAGTCGTAGATCGGAAGATGAAAATTATAGATCTGAAAACTAAAGTCGTAGATCTAAAGCTGAAAATTGCAGATCTGAAGCTGAAAATTGTAGATCTGGAGCCAACCGGAGCTTGTGGATCTGAAGGTGGCGGTTCGTCGGTGGTTGGAGGCGGCGACGGTACGCCGGCGGTAGGAGGCGGTGACAGCAGGGGGTGGTGGCTGGTGGCAATGTTTATGTGTTCTTCAAGTTTGAGATGAGAGAGAAGATAAAGTTTGTATAATGTGTAAATATGATATAATAAAAGATGAAACTGTTGTTGGGAGAGTTTGAGTGGGTTTGGAAAAGTTTTCTTGCAAAATAAGTTTGAAAGAATAGACCAAAATAAGTGGTTCCTACGGTTCTTAATCTTTTTTGGTTCTTATTTGAACTTTTACCTATCTTACTATATTATTATACAAACCTTACTATTTCTAAAAATAGATTTAAGACGTCCAAAGCTTTAAGCTGAATGTACAATATACCAATGCATATATTTGCCTCTCACTTATCCGTTTCCCTAATTATCTATTTTCTTCTCCTTGACTGACTTGTTCTCTCCCTATTCGACTTGGAGATGACCGATTCAAAGCACAAATCAAGGAACTATAGTTACCATTATTTTGAATTCCAAAATTCCCTAATATCTCGCCCCCGTCTCTTAAATGATCACCACCGCACACACTCTCTCTCATCTTTTCTCTCAAAATCGAACGCAATTTGCAAGTGAACAACACAGAAGCCTCTTTCTATGAAAACCCTAGATATCGTCAGTTTTTCATCAACTGTCGTCTCCACCACCACGAAATTCTTTGCTATTATCGGTCTTCTCTCTCATATTCTGGTTATAAATCACATATTTGCTCTTAACTTGGTTTTTATTGTATTGTTTAGGTCAAATGAATCAAAAATATTATCAAATGAGAGCTCTTAACACGGTTTTTCTGGTCCCCTCCTCTCTCTCTGTATATATTTCTCTTTCGCTTTTGTTTTTTTTATCATTTTTTGGTTGTTTTAAAATTATTGTGAAGTATACATAACAAATGGAGTGTTGTTATTGTTAGATAATGCGGAAAATCATAAATTGTTGATAGATACTTTTTGAACAGATACTTTCTAAGTGAGTGTTGATAGTATGTTTCGTGGACGTTGGGGACACTTGGTGCAAACCCAAAAGATGAAGGTGCAACGATTTTAGAACTTGCCACGATTTTAAGACCTTGTCATTACTGACGATCCTGATTTCAAGGTAGGCAATAGTTGTTTTTTTTTTGTTTTCACCGTAAATATTTTGTTCAAATAATCAACAATCCAAAAACCCATTGAGATGATATCGTGTTAATGACATTTTGTTCAAAACAAATTGTATTGTATAGGAGTTGATTATCTATTGATTATTTGTTATTTCTTTTTACAGTATCACATATACCAAATGGAACACTTTCTTTTGCTGAAAACAAGTTTGATAATAAAATATAAAGTGTATTTTTATTACTATGAACAACTGCTACATCAACAAAATAAGTTGCAGGGTTATGCGAGAAGATGTAAACATACAACCTGTTCCCCTTTTCTCGACTAGCATTGGCATCCATCTATCACTCCAACATTGATCTTTATAATAAAGATCAATTTCAACTAATCAGACATATTATTTAAGGTAAGAGAGGTGAAAGGAATCTTATTCCTACACCAGGTTTGATTTTGGAATTACATCCAAAATAGATTTTTGATTTCAACATGACTTTATCAATGTATACATATGTAACGCCCCGTTTAATTAAATAAATTGATAAATGTAAGTCCCGGACTAATTTGTGAAGAATTTTAAAAGTCGGGGGGTTAAAAGTGCAAGTTCTGGACTTAATTTGAAAAGGATTTCAGAAGCCAGGGTCCGTTTGGTAATAAATGGGTTTAAATTGAAAAGATTTGAAGGCTTAGGGGCTTATTGGTATTATGGGGATCTATTATGAAAAGAATTATGGAACCAGGGGCAAGAGAGTAAATAACTGATTAAAGTTGAAAAGTTTTAATGAATGAGGGGTTGATCCTGTCAATATGGAAATAATTTTAATGGCACGGGGTATATATGTATTTCGGGAACCCTAACCCTAGAAGACTATTCCAACCGCCACCTTCACACCTTGTGACTCCTCAGTCGCCACCTCCCTTCCACTCACATTTCCGATGCGGACCAAGTTGCTATCCACTGCCGGCGACGCTGTGAGCGACAAGGACCACCGAGACAAGGTTTCTGCGCTGTGAACGGCAAAGGGTGAGCTATGAAGTCGATGTCTAGTTACGAGCTATGGAGGTCCGAGATACCCTAGTCGTTGTTGTGTTTGGATGTCGTACGACCATCTCCCTATTGTATTCTTCCTCTCTTCTCCGCTTCTTCCCGGTGCTGCGACGCTGTGGGATCCCGATGAATATTTCGTTATTTTCTGCTCGTCTGCTTCACGCCACCACAGGGGTGGCCGGGGCTGGTGCGTATTCGAAGGTGGATGTGCGAGTTTTGGTGCTATGGGCGTGTGTTTCTTGGCTGAGAATCAACAGAACCGTCGTCACCACCGTGAGGTGGTGGCTGTTATCGCAAGGGTTGTTGATGCCGCCGCCATACACCGCCAGGCGGGTGGTTGGCTTCTCTTTCCGAGCAAAAGACGTGAAGATGGGTGTGTTGCAGTTGGTGAGTGTATGTGTGTATGGCTAGAATTCCCGGAAAAGACATCACCACCACCATAGGGTGGTGGCTGCCGCCAATCGCCACCGCCGGCCACCATGGTGTGGCTGTGTGTGTGTGTTAGTTAGTGTTTCTATTAGTTAGTGTGTGTTAGTGAGTGTGTGTGTGTGTGTGTTATTTTGGATAAAAGCCTTGTAACTGTAATTAGCATTGAATAATAAAAATAATAATAACCACCACCGTAAGGTGGTGGCCACCGCCGTAAGCCGCCATGGACCACCACTACCCGAGGTGGTAGTGGGTGGTGCCCCACAAGCAAACCCTAATTGACTCAGGAAAACCCTGATGGGCTTAAGGATTAGTTTTGGGCCTATTGGGTCATGTTTGGGTGAAAAACCCTAATTAGGGTTTAGAAAACCCTAATTGTGAGAAAATTGGGCCTTAGACTTATTGGACCCACTTTTGGGCCATTGGGATTGGATTGTGTATTAAGCCCAAATTGTTCCATATCATTTATCTAGTAGAGTAAAGGACTTAATGGATTAAACCCTTAATGGGTTAAGTGAGAAACACTTAACCCTAATCATCATTTTATGTAAAACCCTAATTTGACTTCGGCTTTGTGTTGGGCTATCCAAGAATAATCAAATGGACTAGAGTAATTAGTTGGGCTTTAGGGTAAGGCCCATATGAAGGATTGGGCCCAATTTGGAAAATTGGGCCATAGATGGGCCATAGTTTGGGCCTAGAAGGTTGTATGATATTGGGCCCTTAGAATGAGACATGTTGGACTGGACTGAACAATTGGGCCTTAAGGGAAGTCCATGTAGAGGTTTGGGCCCAATTTGGAAAGTTGGGCCATATGTTGGGCTTTGATCCCTAGTTGACTTTGGGCCTATGGATTGGGCCTTGGGCTTGGGTAATCCAAGCTAGGGGTAATGTAGTAATTATCCAAAGTATGTATTATATAGTTATGTGTTAGAACCCAATTATTAATTAGGTGCTGTTTTGGTGTTGATAGTTCGGGAATCTGTCATCCAACAGCTAGGGTTGAGTCTGCGGGACTTCAGCAGTGTGGGATTGTGTCTACGAGACTTCAGCAGTGTGAGGTGAGTTTCCTTTCAGTAGGAACGGGTCTACGGCCACAATGCTGGCCCGTTTAAGTTAGCAGTAGTTCCGGACTTCAGTCTGATGCAGTAGTTCAGTATGCTTGGTGTCTTTGTGATACAGGCATGGTATGTGTTATGTGTTCCAGACTATGGTCCGATGCAGTATGCAGTATATGTGTTCATATTATATGTCATGATCATGTTATGCTATGTTCAGTCAGTTCCAGACTTCGGTCTGATGCAGTAGTTCAGTGTGCTTGATGTCTTTGTGATTCAAGTATGACTTTGTGTTATGTGTTTCAGACTTCGGTCCGATGCAGTATGCAGTATCTGTGTTTATGCTAGTAGTTATGATTATGCTATGATATGTTCAGTCAATTCCGGACTTCGGTCCGATGCAGAGGGCAAGGCCCTGGTTAGTTCCAGACTTCGGTCCGATGCAGTTTCCGGACTTCGGTCCGATGCAGAGGGCAAGGCCCTGGTTAGTTCCGGACTTCGGTCCGATGCAATTTCCGGACTTCGGTCCAATGCAATGGGCTAGGCCCAGTATGTGCTTTATATGTTATTGTATGGTATGTGGTAGTTGGGGAGACTCACTAAGCTTCGTGCTTACAGTTTTCAGTTTTGGTTTCAGGTACTCAGTTCTCAAAAGAGGAGCTCGGAAAGATTGCAGTGCACACACCATTTGTTCAGCCTGGGATGTTTATACTCTGATATATTTGACAGCTGTTATGATATTTTGAGATACATAGTTTATGATTCTTATATGACATTTGATGAATATGGTTTTATTACTGATTTAAAACGAAATTTTCAGACTGTGTTTTTGGGCTGTTACAAGTTGGTATGAGAACCTTGGTTTGAGGGATTCGAGCGCACTCCCGAGTGTGTCTGAACTCAAACTAAGGAAGTGGTATAAAGTTTTCAAAAGAAAAGACTTTTAGAAAATCAAAAAGAAACTTAAAAAGAAAAGAGTTTTAGAAAAGCAAAAAGAATTTTTAGAAAGAAAAGAACCTTGAAAAGAGAAAAAGGGTGTGGTGCATGCAATCAGCCGAGCTCAAGTAAGTACTCCCAAATTACCCATACAAGTTTATGTTATGATTATCAGTTTCAGTTTCAGTAGAACAGCATGCTAGAATAGGCCTAAGGATCTAGGAGGATGCCTTATGTTCCTGCTATATGTGTTTCTGCTTTATTAGAATTGCATGCTAGTATTGAGTAGACAATAGTAGGATAGCCTGTTTAGGTTATGCCTGATAGTATGATCCTAACATTGTATGCTAGTACAGTTTCTTGTTATGAGGATAGAATTGCTTGAGTAGTTTCCTGTGTCTGAATGCTGCTTGCTTTGTGCTTTGTGGGACTCTGAGTGATTGGAGTTAGCCATTAGGTGAATACGTCACGTCACATGTGATCAGGGTTGAATAATCTCAGAGTGCTGGATTTCGCCCTATTGCGCAGCTCTCGTTTGAGTCTAACCGTTGTAGGGACGAGTCTTTTACTCGAAGGATTATCTGAGCCTCGTCACATGTGATGGTATTCAGGTGATGACTAATTGGCATTACAAGGAGGCCTTCAGCAGCTGAGGACTGGTTTGGGTAGAGTCAGAGATTTCCCTAGGACAAGCCTAGGATGAGATTAGCAGGAGATCAGCAGTAGTAGTAGAAGGGACTTGGTGGAATCGAGGTAGTACTTGAGAAAAGTACGGATAGATGTGGAAGGTAGTATGGGCCCGTACTACTGAAAGCAGAGGATCCGTACTCGAATCAAGGAAGGTTGAGATAAGACCAGGGAACTTGTAGTGTGTGAGATCCTTCGAGTTTGGATGATTATTGTGCGGTTAGTGATCGTATGTTGCCGAGTATAGTGGCGCTACGTGGTAGACCAGATGGTAGCTTTGGTGTCGACGAGGGATCAGGCTTGGACTCTGGAGTCGGGCAGATTGATGATCAGATGAGAGAGTTCATTCCATCTGAGAATTACGCACAGTATCATTGACCAGACTCCTGTGATCCTCAGTGTGATCAAGGAGGGCATTATAGAGATTTGTGATGAGAGGCCCAGTGCATTCTGCACGGAGATAGCAGTCATGATAGAGACCCGTACGTTGATGTTTCGGGAATTTAGAGTTTGTGAGGCTTCAGATTGTCATGGGGGTTAGGAACCCCATTGTTAGTAGTAGATGGTTGGTAGATGTCACCAACACTTTTCGTACCAGACGTTGTCTTGAAAGGAGATAAGATCTGACTTACTTCCTGTCTCCTGAGGGATAGAGCACGAGATTGATAGGAAGAAGTTGGTAGTGAGTTGAGTGATGATGCGGTTAATGCTATGTCATGGGATGACTTTTAGACCAGATTCTGGGCAGAGTGTGCCCAGGCGATTGGGGCGCAGCAGTTGGCGCAAGAGTTGTTAGATCTCCACCAGACGACTGAGACTGTAGCAGAGATCACTGCCAAGTCTCGGGAAAGAGCTTATATGGTACCACAGTATGCAGCAGATGAGGAAATGAAGAAGGTAAGTTATCAGAACATACTGTAGAATGATAGCATGGAGATCATGAGTATCTCGGGGTGCAAGACCCTGAATGATATGACTTCTTGAGCTTGAGAACGAGATATGGACTTGGAGCACATTGGTAAGAGGGGACCAGATCAGTTGCTTATAGTGAGGGGTCTCGGGAGGAGACTATAGATTTCAGATCAGCTTCTAAGAGGCCAGCAGGGTCAGATTCGGTGCAGCACTTGCGGGAAACTGAACAAGGGAGCCTTTTGTTCCGAGGGTTGACTAAGTGTAACCCTAAGTTATCCTCGGTTCGTGTCTGAATTATATTTAAAGAAATGTCATATGCCAATTGCATGCCGAGAAGCATTAGCGAATTCTGATAGAGCAATTCCCCAGATTACGAGATTGGGAAAGTACAGCGTCATCTTGGTTTATTCCAAGACTGAGGAGCAGCACGAGAAGCACCTGAGGGAGGTGCTAGAGACTTTGAGGAGGGAGAGAATTTTCGCAAGGTTCTCCAGATGTGAGTTCTGGTTGCGCGAGGTGCAACTTCTTGGGCACCTTGTCAATCAGAAGGGTATTCTAGTCGTTCCGGCCAAGATAGAGGTCGTGATGCAGTGGGAGATTCTGAGGTCTCCAATTGAGATTCGGAGCTTCCTGGGTCTAGCGCGTTATTACCGGAGATTTATTCGGATTTTTAGAAGTTGTGTGATCTTTTGGATTAGCTGGTGTTGAAACCCTAGCAATGGTAAGCGTGGTTTCTAGCAGATTGGTCATGGGTGATAAGAAGGATTGATAATCCTTCCAGAATTGTGTGTTGAAAGACGTTAGTTGAATCAAAGTGGGGGAGAATCATCTAAGGATTCAGAAGTAGGAGCAGTTTTGAAACTGGGATAAGTTTCACATCTTTGTTTGGAAGGAAGACAGCTTAAGCGGCTGTATGGTTTGATGATAGTGTGAGATGGAAGTTCGGAAAAAACTTGCCAATAAGGAGATCGCGTTCCCGTAATGTTTGCTATTAAGCCTTAGGGAATCAGGTTGGGGATTCCAGACAGGACATGAGTTCAGCTGAGTGCGGGTCAAGCGCGTGTTCGATCCAGTATATATAGTGTTAGAGTGTTGTAAGTCTGCGGGTGTAGCCGTAGCATTCACTAGCAGCCAGATCGTGTTAGAGTGTTGTAAGTCAGCGGGTGTAGCCGTAGCATTCACTAGTAGCCAGATAGTGTTAGAGTGTTGTAAGTCTGCGGGTGTAGCCGTAGCATTCACTAGCAGTCAGATAGTGTTAGAGTGTTGTAAGTCTGTGGACATAGCCGTAGCATTCACTAGCAGCCAGATAGTATTAGAGTGTTGTAAATCTGCGGGTGTAGCCATAGCATTCACTAGGTTGGTAGATAGTGTGAGTGCGTTGTTAGGACGCGGAAAGAACAGTAGTACCCACCAGTTCGGGTGTAGCAGTGAGGAAATGGAAATCCACGGATTGGATTTCGGAATTTCCCAGACGGATTAGACCTAGTTAAGCCAGTGATAAGATTGTAGAAGCGCCACTACAGATATGAGAGCAAGGAAGCAGTGGACTGCTTAAGGTCACTTATGACATGAGGCTACCAATGGTCATGTAGCAATCACTTTTAACCTTGGGTTTGGTGACGTCAGGATTCGATGCATGGAACCAATCAGTTAGATCAGAAGGACGTTAGGGCCACACTGATAAGATAACTAGTAGCAGCTAGATCCATAGAGGGATTTCGTTCAGAAGTCGTGCGAGGCGGCTAAGCAGGGAGTCCTTTGACTCCGTAGTTGGTCTGTTGCGAGGAACTCATTCACCTACGATTATTAGGGCTTTTGCGAAGATTGGTCACGACTACCCTAGGAGGGCTAGAGTGTGCCCAGGATGGTGACCATGTTACTAGAAGTGGTTGGGCATGTAAGGAATGGTAAGAAGTGATTTCGAGGACGAAATCTAATTTAAGTGGGGGAGAGTTGTAACGCCTCGTTTATTTAAATAAATTGATAAATGTAAGTCCCGCACTAATTTGTGAAGAATTTTAAAAGTCGGGGGTTAAAAGTGCAAGTTCTGGACTTAATTTGAAAAGGATTTCAGAAGCCAGGGTCCGTTTGGTAATAAATGGGTTTAAATTGAAAAGATTTGAAGGCTTAGGGGGCTTATTGGTATTATGGGGATCTATTATGAAAAGAATTATGGAACCAGGGGAAAGAGAGTAAATAAATGATTAAAGTTGAAAATTTTTAATGAAGGAGGGGCTGATCCTGTCAATATGGAAATAAGTTTAATGGCACGGGGTATATATGTATTTCGGGAACCCTAACCCTAGAAGACTATTCCAGCCGCCACCTTCACACCTTGTGACTCCTCAGTCGCCACCTCCCTTCCACTCATATTTCCGATGCGGACCAAGTTGCTATCCACTGCCGGCGACGATGTGAGCGACAAGGACCACCGAGACCAGGTTTCTGCATTGTGAACGGTAAAGGGTGAGCTATGAAGTCGATGTCTAGTTACGAGCGGTGGAGGTCCGAGATAGCCTAGTCGTTTGTAACATCCCAAGTTCGGAAGCAAGAAGTTGAAGGGTGCTAAGTGAAAATAAAGGAAGGGACTCGGCGAGTAGGTCTCTTGACTCGCCGAGTCGAAGCGGGTGCCTGGCATGGGGTTAAGTGGCCTGACTCGGCGAGTCGGCAGCTGGACTCGACGAGTCAGTGCTGGACGAGGAAAAACCCTAATCTTCGGGGTTGCACCCTATTTAAAGGACTTAATGTCCTCCCCTCAGCTCCCTTAGCCCCCTTTGTGACCCAGAAACCCTAGAATCGTGAGTGAGAGCCATTGGAAGCAAATTGGAGCATTGTTAAGTGTTTTGTGAAGAGATCTTGAAGATCAAGAAGCTTGGATCAAGGAGATTTGTGGAGATTCAGATTACTCTTCAGCAGGAGGTCGTTTTGGAGGTAATGAATCGTTATCCTTGGCTTTCCCCTTTCTAGATCCATTTTCATGGAAGTTTAGGGCTTGTTTGGAGATGATATGATGAGATGTTGGTGTATAAGTTAGATCTGGAGTTGAAACTCCAGATCTGAGCTCTATTTGGATCAAAGATGCAGAAAGCCCTTTTGGTTGCTATGTAAAAGCCTTTCCCCAAGAGTTAAGTCCCTTTCTAGCTTGGTTTTTGGTATTATGGGGCAAGAAGCACGTAAAGGTAGCAACTTTATGTTGCTAATGGACTCTAGAGACCCCGATCTATTGTTTGGAGCAAAGGAGCAGCTCTGTGTCTCGAGATTTTGGGAATGCACGTATGGACTCGACGAGTCTGGGAGATGACTCGGCGAGTCGGGCTAGAGATCAGACTTTGAGTCACGTAGTAACTCGGCGAGTCGCATGGGTGACTCGGCGAGTCTTATGATGATGAGCTTGGACTCGACGAGTTGGAAGAACACCTCGGCGAGTCTATTGAACATTGTCGTGGACTCGGCGAGTCTGTTCTTGGACTCGGCGAGTCTGGTCGCAGAACCCCTAACCCCTTTTGGTTAAGACGTAGATCAGTGAGTCGAGGGGTGACTCGGTGAGTTGGACAGGATGGGACTCGGAGATCGTTGGACTCGACGAGTCTTGGGGTGACTCGGCGAGTAGACTCGGGTTATGGGAATTTCTGAGTATAGGGACTCGACGAGTCGACGGGTCGACTCGGCGAGTAGAGTCAGTCAGGGAGGTTGACTTTGACTGAGGTCTTTGACTTTGACCAAGAGTCGACCAGTTTGACTTCCAAGGGTATTTTGGTGATTTTGGTATTTATGGAATTGGTTCTTTGGTAGTGTTCGGTGGTGGAGTTCATGTCGGTGATCGGAGCAGCTGATCTTATCCTTTCAGTCGGCAATTGCGAGGTGAGTTATCCTCTCTATATCGACAGGGTCTACGGCACCAAGGCTGGCCCTTTATCGGATGGAAATCCGGGTATTGTTTGTTATGTTATTGTTTTGCTAGATCTGCATCCTGGTATTTAGGATGGTGTTATGTTAGTGACCTGGTTAAGGTCGGTACCCGGGATATAGGGTAATGTTATGCTAGTGAGCGGTTAAGTCGGAATCCTGGTTAGGATGTTGATATGCTATGTGATCTGTTAGACTGTTTGTCTGGTTGAGGATTGTTATGTGATTGATTGTTTTATGTGCACATGGTTGTTTCACGAGGGTTGGGTTGAGGCGGGTCCTGCTTTGTGCTGAAGGCCAACATACCCAGGGCGGACCGGATATTCCGAAGGCCCAGCGAGCGGTCCGGATAGGCTGAAGGCCCCAAGAGGGCGGACCCGACGTGCCGAGGCTCGGGGAGTGGACCAGGCCGACTGAAGGCCCGGTGCGGGCGGACCAGTCATACTGTAGACTCAGAGAGTGGACCAGGTGGATTGAAGGCCCGGTGCGGGTGGACCAATCACACTGTAGACTCGACGTACATGGCTAGACTCGGAGGGTGGACCAGGTGGACTGAAGGGCCGGTGTGGGCGGACCAGTCACACAGTAGACCCGATGTGCATGGTTGTTCTATTTATGATATGTTATGAGTGTGATATGTGTGGTTGGTATTTTGGGGGTAACTCACTAAGCTTTCGGGCTTACAGTTTCAGTGTATTGTTTCAGGTACTTCAGGAGATCGTGGCAAGGTGAAGGCGTGATCGTACCGCTCCTCATGTTTTATGATTTATATGATATGGTTCTGGGGGATACTCTGATGTTTAAACTATTTTGAAAACGAGTTGCATGAACGTAATGGTTTTTGAATGATTAAAATGTTTTAACTTGACTCAAATTTTATGGGTGTTACAAGTTGGTATCAGAGCCTTGGTTTGAGTGAATTGGAGGAAACACTCATGTGTCTCCAGTCTCAAATTGAGGACAAGGTTATAAAACGATTTTCTTAAAATGTTTTCAAAAATAATAAAAGGAGGATGCAAGTGTACGATCAGCCGGAGCTCGCGGATAGACCCCAAAATACCTTACGGATTATTTGAGTTATGATATATGATTAGAACAGCATGCTAGTACTAGGCTAGGGATCTTCAGGAATTGCATGATAGAGTTGCCTGATTACATGATGCCTGCTAGCCTAGGGTTTCCTTTATATGAGATTGACATCATTACCGTAGTTGCTTAGTGTATGCATCACGGTTATACATAATTAAGATCTTATAGCCTGAGAATGTTTGATTTGGCCTTATGTTCTGTTCTTGTTTGATTGGGAGCTTAGGGTAGGATTGGATATTCGAAAGTCTATAGGGTCCAGCGTTATGTATGGAGAGCATACACTAGTGCTGCAGGGTTGATGGAAGTTTCATTGATGGTTGGGTTGTGTGAGGCCGGGAGGCCAGTTATGAGATATTTAGCATTCCTCTAGGAGTGAGGATTGAGCGCTCACTATGTTTATGTACATTCTTAGGGTGTTGTGGTGATACTTGAGACAAATATGGGTAGGTGTGGAAGGTAGTATGGGCCCGTACTACTAAAAGCACAGGACCCATACGCGTAGCAAGGAAATCACAACCCCTGTGGTTTAGTTGGGAGTTTGTTCTAGGTTATTATATGGACTATACGAGATCTTTCTGGTGTATTATCAGAATGATGGTTACGAGATGTTTTGAGACCGGATCCGGGTCACGATCGGGAGCTGGCAACCAGGATAGGCCAGTATTGTCAGAGGATCGTATCAGGGAGATCATCCGGGAGGAGGTGATCGAAATTGTTCGGGGACAGATTCTGAAGATGATTAGGTCTATCAGGACCGCCATGGTTGAGTATTCTGACGAGCGCTATGCAGCCATTGCTGAGACGGCTGCCGCAACAACTTTAGCAGCTGTAGCAGTGGCAGGGGGAGGAACCGGTCGAGGTTTTCAGTATCGGGACTTCGATAATACGAAGCCCCCTACTTTCGATGGAGTTCAGGATCCGATCGTTGCTATGAGGTGGTTGTCAGACATGGAGGGATGTTTCTTCACGTGTTCATGCCCTGCTGATCAGAGGGTGAGATGTGCTCTGAACCTTTTGAGGCTCGGAGCAAAGGATTGGTGGAGGTTGACTACGAGATCTTATTCTGATGCGTAGCGGGCTGCGGTTACGTGGGATCAGTTCCGGGAAATGTCCAGTACCTGTTATGTTCCACGGGTTGAGAGAGAGAGGTTGGCTCAAGAGTTCCTGGAGCTGAAGCAGGATTCAGAGTCGGTGACGGAGATCACCAGGATGTTTACTGAGAGGGCGATGTTTTGCCCAGAGTTTGCTTCAGAGCAGGCTCAGATGTCCCGATATCTGAGTATGCTCAAGAGGGACATCAGGCAGTTTGTGTCCACGCAAAGGTGTGATACCTTGTTAGAGCTGCAGGAGGCCGCCGGGCGGCGGGAGTTAGAGATTGAGTTGTAGTTGCGAGAGCAGAGGCAGGCCCCAGTGCAGTCGCAGCCGGCACCGAAACGGTTCAAAACCGTTGACTCCAGGATTGGGAGTCAGAGCAGCCACACTTGCGAAAAGTGTGGGAAGGGTCATACCGGAGTTTGTAGGTCCGGTGGTGTGTGCCGCAAGTGCGGAAGAGAGGGGCATTATGCGAGGGATTGCCGTCAGTCAGCCCCGGTGCAGGATATGAGGATATGTTATCATTGCCATCAGGTTGGACACTTGAGGGCCAAATGCCCACAATTTGCTGCAGGAACGGTGCAGGCTCCAGCACCGGCCACTTTGAGGATTACTGGCAGGGGTCAGGGTGGAGCGGAGCCTCCGAGGGCTCAGGGACGCGCTTTTCAACTTACAGCAGAGGAGGTCAGGGTAGAGCCGGAAGCAGCTGCGGGTATGTTTCCTTTTTGATATCTTGTTATCTTGTTGATTGTGTAGTATTGTAAATCTGTCTTCATTGTTCCGCATGTTTCATAGTATGATTGAGGATCTTAGTAGTTTGGAGTGGTAGTTAGTGTTCAGGAGGATTCTTGGTCGAAAGATAAGGTATGTGATCTCGTTGCTTGGAATAGTGACTGCGTTGCGAGGAGTGTTCAGTTAAGATTCGAACTTCCTTGGAGTTCAGGTGTGCGATGGCGGTGTTGGATATAGTGTCTAAGTCCATAACTTTATTTGGTATGTACTTGACCCGACCCGGCATGGTCCATTTGGGTTGCATGGCATTGCAATACTTGGATAGACTAGATGAGAGAATAAGGCACTTATGATTATTAATATATTATAAGTTCTAATATATTAATAATAGTATTATTTAATTAGTATTGATCAAGTATTAATCTAGTATTAATTTGGTGATCAAAGTGAGACTAATTAAATATATAGGGTTGATTATGACAATCATCAATTCTTTTATGGTGGATTAATGATCCATGGTTTATGGGTTTGGTTATAACCATATGGAGCTCCATGGATAGTCCATGGGAGTTACAAACCCATGGGTCATGAGAAATCAAGAGTCATGACAATTAAGGGCATTCATATGTAAACCCTAATTGTGACAACACTATAAAAGGAACCCTATGGCTAGCAAAATCGTGACCTAGTTTTTCTAGTGAGGGCATAACCGATTTTCAAGTGTAAGAAGTATTCTCTCAAGTTATTCCAAGTCTTGTGGTGTTGTGTGAAGCATTTGAGGCACAACATTTGGGGTGCTAGGCTCACAAAGTCTTGAAGGAATCCAAGCAACAACAAGGTATGTATTTCTACTAGTTTTATGTTCTATGTAATCCCCATGCCATGCTAGTTAGGAAATAACCTTGAAAAGAAATTTGCATGTATATAGAGAAAACATAGATTCAAGGTTATTAGGGTTGCATGTACACTTAGGAAGTGTTAGAATGCTCAAAACCCATCAGTGGTAATAGAGCCTAGGATTGTTTTCTGTATACTTGATGCAAAACTGCTTAAAAATCGAAAATTCTGCACTCTGACGACTGGACTCGCCGAGTCCATGGGGAGGACTCGCCGAGTCCATGAACAAATTCATCCTACTCGACGAGTAGAATAATGCACTCGACGAGTAGGAGCGTGCTGGGCAGTTTTTTCGAGTTTTGTTGCTGAAAATGGATTAAGATCATTATCCCAATCTGTTTTGGACTTGTAAAATCTGTTTTTCAAAATGATAATGATTATGTTAACCCATTTTACATGACTTTTATCAATTTTCAAGTATTATATATGTTTATATGATTTTCTTGAAATTGTTTGACATGAATTTGTGTTCATATGAGTTTAGAATATCATAGGAATTATGTGTAACCTCCATGTGTGTTTAATTCATGATCTTAATGGCTATGATGGCGTCCATAACTTGTCCTCAAGTTATGGATAACCAAAAGTCACTTCTTTTAATTATGATTAAAGAACTAAAGAGGTTTCATAAAATGAAGAGTCTTCATTTTTTATGAACCATTAAAACTCATAAGTTACAAATTGAAGAGATTGAAGAGACTTGGAATAGTTTCAAATCTTGCCCTCAAGTTTTGGAATTTGAAAAGTCTTACACTTTAACACTTTAATTCCAAATTAAACCTTAGATTTTTAAAAAGTTTAAAAATCAACACTTATACTATTATTATAATTTTATTATATAGATATGTATAAGAATATGTCATTCTTACCGTTAGTAGGCCTCATTCACGAAGCCGGTCTATAAGGGGGTATAAGGTTGTTGCCTATAAAATGGTGACTTAATGGGTGTCCACTCTCACCCACCGCTTCCTTGATCGGTGGAGGGTCGTTAGCCGAAAGGGTAGGATACGACTTTAAATACTCGTTAAAAGTATAATGAATTATAAAGTAACTATACATTATAAATTCCCAATCTTAGTTACTTTAGGAAAATGTGAAATTGGTGCTAGCCCATAAAATTACACTTTGTACCTTACCAAGTCGTTAGTGGAGCGTGTGTGGTTAACCGGCACACTAACATGGACTAGTAAGAGTGGCAAAGGGTAACTTGACCTTATTATAGATCGGTAGAGCGTGTGTGGTTAACCGGCACATCGATTGGGTAATATTGTTGAGGGTACCAAGTCAATTTGTATGGTTATTCACACCTTGTTTGTGATCCTCGGCATCCCAGTCACAAACTTGAGAGGGCACAATCGAGATTCAAACATGCCATTGAAAAGTTTAATGTATCTCAAAAGATCTTGGAGTTTCAAAACCAATAAAACCTAATAATAAAATATTTCGTTCTTATGGTGGAAATTGGTAAATCGTCATTTACCTACCTTCAAATATTTTATAGTATGGATTACGGCATCCCTCTTCCAACTATAAATAGTTTGTTGGATCCTAGCCTTAATATTTCATTTGGGTGAATTATTAAGGATTCCTAATCTAATGAAACTTGTCTTTCTTTCCTTTCAGATGTCTTCCAACAATGTTTCTGGCTCAAACCCAACAGGCTCCTTTTCCCTTATGAACTTGTGTGGTAAGGTCATCTTTGATGGATCCAATTTCAATGAGTGGATCAGAAACATCAGAATGATTACCCGCTATGAGGACAAAGAATATGTCCTCGATAAGGAGCTTAAGGTTGTGAATGAAGCCACTGCTACTCCTGAAGAGTTTGCGGAGTTTGTTGCACATGAAAAGGATGCTACTAAAGTAGCATGCATCATGATGGCCACCATGACTCCTGAACTTCAAAAATCCTATGAAGATTTCTACCCCTATGAGATGCACCTGGATCTAATGGAAAGGTACCATCAGAGCGCGTGTCAGGAGAGGTATGAAATCATCTCCTCCATGATAACCACAAGGATGAAGGATGGTGAACCCATCACCGGTCACTTGCAGAAGATGCAAAGGTTCGTTGACCGGTTGCTGAAGCTAAATGTTGACTTTCCTGAGGAAATGGCGATTGACATCATTCTCCATTCCTTACCTCCAAGTTATGATCAGTTTCGTATGACTTATCATATGAACAAGGAGGAAGTCACACTTAGCAAACTTCAAGGACTCTTAAGGACAGCTGAAAATGGCCTTAAGGGTAAAGCGGTTGCTATTTCTACTCCTTCAACAGCCCCTGTTCTGGCTATTGGGCAGGGAAAGGGTAAGAAGAGGAAAAGCCCTTTGAAGGGTACCAAGGGTAAGACTCTTGATGGTTCCTCTTCAAGTGGGACAAAGAAAGGTCCCATTACTCCTTCTTCAAACCCAAAGGAAGCACAGTGCTTCTATTGCGAGGATAAGGGACACTTCAAGCGAAGCTGCCCTAAATATCTGCAAGATGTAAAGGATGGGAAGGTTAAACCCACCCATGCAGGTATTTACACAATATTGTCTAATAACTCATCTAATGCTAATTCTTGGGTGCTTGATACAGGTTGTGGTATTCACATTTGTACTGATTTGCAGGCACTAAGAAGAAGTGAGCAAGTGGAGTACGGGAAGATAAACTTAGTCATGGGCAACAGGAAAGCATCACCTGTTACCAAGATAGGAGTTTATTCTTTATTGCTTAATAATGGGTTAATGTTAGATTTGAATAAGTGTTGTTACTCGCCCGAAATGGCGAGAAATATTATTTCTTTTCATGGCTTGTACAAACAAGGTTTTTCATTTTCATTTGATAATAAAAATGGTGCTATTAATGTTTATTACAATGATGTATTTTACTTTAAAGCATTACCTTGTGATGGTGTATATGAAGCCGTGAATGTTGTAGACAATCTAGGAAATAATGTGTTGTATATTGATTCTTCAGATAGCTTGGATAAAGCATCCTTGTGGCATTGTCGTCTTGGACATGTTAACAAGAAGCGCATAGGCCAACTCCAAAAGGCTGGAGTCTTGGAATCATTTGACCTCAAGTCAGATGATAGTTGCGAGTCTTGTTTACTTGGAAAAATGAAAAAGTCACCCTTCACAGGTACTTGTGATAGGGGTGAAGGTTTGTTGGACCTTGTACACACGGATGTGTGTGGGCCCTTCAGAGTTGCTACAAGGGATGCTAATCGCTATTATGTGACTTTTACTGATGATTACAGTAGATATGGATATATTTACTTAATCAAGCATAAGTCAGAAACCTTTGAAAAGTTCAAAGAATTTAAGCAGGAAGTGGAGAATCAATTGGGCAGGAACATCAAGATGCTCCGTTCCGATCGGGGAGGAGAGTATCTTAGCATTGAGTTCCTTGACTATCTTAAGGAATGTGGGATTGTCTCACAATTGACACCTCCCAGAACACCACAGTTGAATGGTGTAGCTGAGAGGCGCAATCGAACCTTGTTGGATATGGTTCGTTCCATGATGAGTCGAGCTTCGTTACCAATCTCTTTCTGGGGGTATGCCTTAGAGACTGTCGCCCATATCCTTAATCTAGTCCCTACTAAAAAGGTTTCCAAAACACCTCACGAGATGTGGACTGGGAAAGTTCCTAATTTGGACCACATCAAGATTTGGGGTTGTGAAGCTTTCGTGAGGCGTGAGACTCATGATAAGCTTGAACCTCGAAGTGAGAGGTGTATTTTCATCGGCTACCCACAGAGATCCTTTGGTTACCTCTTCTACAGACCCAGTGATAATGTGGTTTTTGTAGCAAGAAGAGGATTCTTTCGTGAGAGAGAATTCATAAGCCAATGGGACAGTGGGAGGCAAATTGACCTTGAAGAGCTTCAAGAGTCAAGTGGTGAAGGAACCTCAAATGCTATCGACCAACCTGAGGAGGAAACTCCTGTTGATCCGATAGATGAGTCTGTACCTCCAAGACGTTCCACTAGGGTGAGGAACACACCTGATTTTTATTATGGTTATCACATCACCACTGAAGGTGATACATTTATTAGTGATAGTACACTAATAGATTTGGATGAACCTAATAATTACAGGGAAGCCATGGCAGGCCCTGAGTCTGCTAAATGGAAGGAGGCTATGGACAGCGAGATTCAGTCCATGTATGACAATCAAGTTTGGAACTTGGTTGACAATGTACCAGGTCGTAAGACAGTTGGGTGCAAATGGATCTTCAAGAAGAAGACCGACATGGATGGGAAGGTACATACTTACAAAGCGCGACTGGTTGCGAAGGGCTTTACTCAAACTCTGGGAGTTGACTATGATGAGACCTTCTCACCAGTAGCTAAGATTAAGTCTATTAGAGTATTGTTAGCCATAGCTGCATTTCATGATTATGAAATATGGCAAATGGATGTCAAAACCGCTTTCCTTAATGGAAAGTTGGCTGAGGATGTTTACATGGCTCAACCAGAGGGTTTTGTCGATACAAGATACCCTAATAGAGTGTGTAAGCTTGATAAATCCATTTATGGATTGAAACAAGCATCTCGCATATGGAATCTTTGCTTTGATGAGAAAGTCAAAGAGTTTGGCTTTTCTAGGAGTGAGGATGAGTCTTGTGTGTATGTCAGGGCTAGTGGGAGCATAGTTAGCTTCTTGGTGTTGTATGTGGATGACATACTTCTCATAGGAAACGACGTCCCAACCTTGCAGGAGGTTAAGTCCTAGCTTGGGAAGTGTTTCGCTATGAAGGACCTTGGGGAAGCTGCCTATATCCTAGGGATAAGGATATTGAGAGATAGGAGTAAGAGACTAATTGGACTTAGTCAAAGTACTTACTTGGATAAGGTGCTGAAGAGGTTCAGCATGCAAGAATCCAAGAAAGGGGAATTACCCATCCAGGGTAATGCCAAGCTGAGTAAGACTCAGAGTCCGAGTATAGAGGCTGAGATAGCTGAGATGAGTCATATACCATATGCTTCCGCTGTGGGTTCGATCATGTATGTTATGACTTGTACTCGCCCTGATGTGGCCTTTGCTTTGAGCATGGTCAGTAGATATCAAGGGAACCCTCGCAAGGCACACTGGACAGCGGTAAATAACATTCTCAAGTATCTGCGGAGGACTAAGGATTGGGTCCTTACCCTCGGAGGCAGTGATGACTTGAGAGTGGAAGGATATAGCGATGCTAGCTTCCAGACTGATAGGGATAATTTCCGCTCTCAGTCAGGCTGGGTCTTTATCCTAAATGGAGGGGCAATTACTTGGAAAAGTTCCAAGCAGGAGACAGTAGCTAATTCTACTTGTGAATCAGAGTACATAGCAGCAAGTGAAGCAGCTAAGGAGGCGATATGGCTAAAGAACTTCATCGAAGACCTTGGAGTTGTACCAGCTATAAAGGAGCCAATGGAAATTTTCTGTGACAGCGAAAGTGCGGTTGCTTTGGCTAAGGAACCGAGAGATCACGGGAGATCTAGGCACATTGACAGAAAATACCATTTCATCAGACATCGAATAGAAGAAGGACTCCTCGTGGCTAAGAGGGTATCATCAGATGAGAACCCGGCAGATCCCCTCACGAAGGGACTGACAGGGTTAAGCTTTTACAGCATGCGAGGCGCATTGGGCTGAAGGATGATATTAGTTTCAATAATTAGATTCCTGAAACTTGTAAAATGTAATTGACATTTGATGATAAATAAAAGTTGTTATTTATTTATGAGTAAGGTGTTACTATCTTGTGTTGATTGTTTACTATGTTTCAATTTTGCATGTTTTTACTTCCAGAATAATTATGTTATTATTCAAACCATCCACAGTCAGTCAAACTTTGGAAGTAAGTATTGATTTAAGACTGTCATGAATTTCGCTTGTATGATTTGTCTAAAAGTGCTTTGGACAATGCAATGGTTGCTACAACATTCATGAGTACTCATAAGGGCTGAGTATTGGATCCAACCCACGCTCACTTGCATCACTTCATGGAATTTATCTCGAGTGATCGTGAGACGGTAATATCATATAAATCTTCAAACCTAGAGATATGAGTTGTTGACTATGAGTTGGTTATTCATTGATTGCACGAAAACGCATTGGTAACTCGATGTCATAAAACGTGCCTTTGTGAATAATTCAACAAGTAGTTAGTACAAGCATATCAGTCGAAGTTTATATGTTCCTTCTAGAAATAGAAGCGATATCTGGGCCCCTCGATGATTTGGTTTTGACCTATGTACCAGGCCCGGTCAGAACCTAATTGATGTGTTCAATTTAGTTCTATGTCGAAACAAATCAGAGATCGAGAAACAAATGCTGGATAATAAGTAAGACCATGTTCCATGTGTTTGTCCGGCTGATGTCATGAGAACAGAGGATTATATGATCACTTATCTTAAATGGTGTATCATCATCATCTCAGTTCCGAGAGACTTTAAAAGAGCTACGATTGCTAGTCGGATTATGAAGTCATATTTGCAAATATAGTTATTAGACTTATTTAAGTGGGAGACTGTTGGATATAGTGTCTAAGTCCATAACTTTATTTGGTATGTACTTGACCCGACCCGGCATGGTCCATTTGGGTTGCATGGCATTGCAATACTTGGATAGACTAGATGAGAGAATAAGGCACTTATGATTATTAATATATTATAAGTTCTAATATATTAATAATAGTATTATTTAATTAGTATTGATCAAGTATTAATCTAGTATTAATTTGGTGATCAAAGTGAGACTAATTAAATATATAGGGTTGATTATGACAATCATCAATTCTTTTATGGTGGATTAATGATCCATGGTTTATGGGTTTGGTTATAACCATATGGAGCTCCATGGATAGTCCATGGGAGTTACAAACCCATGGGTCATGAGAAATCAAGAGTCATGACAATTAAGGGCATTCATATGTAAACCCTAATTGTGACAACACTATAAAAGGAACCCTATGGCTAGCAAAATCGTGACCTAGTTTTTCTAGTGAGGGCATAACCGATTTTCAAGTGTAAGAAGTATTCTCTCAAGTTATTCCAAGTCTTGTGGTGTTGTGTGAAGCATTTGAGGCACAACATTTGGGGTGCTAGGCTCACAAAGTCTTGAAGGAATCCAAGCAACAACAAGGTATGTATTTCTACTAGTTTTATGTTCTATGTAATCCCCATGCCATGCTAGTTAGGAAATAACCTTGAAAAGAAATTTGCATGTATATAGAGAAAACATAGATTCAAGGTTATTAGGGTTGCATGTACACTTAGGAAGTGTTAGAATGCTCAAAACCCATCAGGCGGAAGGGTTATACGGTGAAGGTTACTCACTCCCGAGGGAGTCAGTTCATTGATAAGAGGGAATATATGGAGTAAGGGCGTTTGAGCCATGCCGGTTTTGGGAACGGTGGTTAGTAGTCGATGCACTAAGTGGGGGAGAATTGGAAAATTCTCCGGTGGAACAACATGCATCCAGGGATGGTTAGCTGTTGGATTTCAGCGTTGTGCTAGCCGAGAATGTTGAGATAGACACGTGGGGCAGGGAACAGACCATGGTTTTCAGAGAAAGTGATTGATTGTTGAGAGGCCTGGGATCAGGACGGGGTAAAAGATTCATAGAACGGATGTGGAGTTCGGAACCCCTAGAGGGCTAGAACAGACTGCATGGGATGGATTCCCGGAAGGAATGGTTCAGGGTGATGTGCGACGGAATTTGAGCGGTCCGGATAGACTGAAGGCCGGGAGGCGTACCAGTCAGGCTGAAGGCTCGGGGAACGGTCCAGACAGGCTGAAGGCCCAGGAGGGCGGTCCAGACATACTAAAGGTTCTGAGAGTGGTCCAGATAGGTTGAAGGCATGGGAAGGCGGTCCAGTCATGCTGAAGACTATGTATGTGTTCATGGATCGATAGGAGGAGGATGAGTGAATAAGTCACCATGCAATAGTAATCGATATGGTCTGGCCCCAAGTATTGATCATGATGATGGAGTCGGCCGGAGGTTCAAGGAACGGTCCAGACAGGCTGAAGGCCCAGGAGGGCGGTCCAGACATGCTGAAGGCTCTGAGAGTGGTCCAGATAGGCTGAAGGCCTGGAAGGGCGGTCTAGTCATGCTGAAGACTCTGTATGTGTTAGTGGATCGGTAAAGTGGAGTTTAGCTCAGTGGCACTTATAAGTGCGGTTATGGTTGTGGAGTAGACTTCCTGGAAAGGAAAGGTATGTAACTCCGGAAGGAGTGTGGGTCCTCTGAAAGGGAGGCAGTGGAGTAAATGGATGATCGAAAGTGCTTCAGTTATTGGTAGTAAGCACTAGCAGTGTACCAGATATATGGAAGCACATACGGGTTGGATGCCCATTGAGGTTGTGGCAATGTTGGATGATGTGCAGGCATGTTTTCGGTCTCCTTGGAAGAGGAGGAGGATAGTGGTTCCAGATCGGGGAATGGGACAGAGGAAGGTGATTTAGCAGGATAACAGACTCGGGAGCAGTCTAGACCGGTGCTGAGGACTGCATAAGGATGTTACAGTCGGAGGTCAAGGACCTAGAGATCGCGATAGGGAAGTGTGGGTGGATTGCACTCCGTTGTGTCGAACCGAAGGGTTCGAGGGTGACGCAAGGACAAGGTCCTTAGTTCCGAGTATGGTTGTAGGCTTGGGTTATGTATGTGAAGGTATTCCAACCTGGGGTATTCCATCATGAGGATTCGTTCCAGGTTGCTAGTTGTCAGGGTTATCGCCAATCTTGGGCGAAGGAATATGAATTAGTGTCTTGGCGGAGCTCAGTCGGTGTTGTGGTATCCAGTTTTCGCAGGTTGCGAATGAATGCGTAAGATGGAAGTAAGGTAGTGTCTTCAGGTGGCACTTAGTTGATGAGTGTTGTCGTCAGAGAAAAGAAGCCTATGGCCGGTTTGAAGCAGTTGATCAGGACCCTGCAAGGGAAGAGATGGATTTTAGGGATTCGATAGTAGTGATTGAAGGAATCTGGGCCGGTTTGAGATCAGTGGATGCATTGTGGGAGTATCATCCGGAAGTTCGTGTTGTCGCAAGCTTCGAGGACGAAGCCTAATTTAAGTGGGGGAGAATTGTAACATCCCAAGTTCGGAAGCAAGAAGTTGAAGGGTGCTAAGTGAAAATAAAGAAAGGGACTCGGCGAGTAGGTCTCTTGACTCGCCGAGTCGAAGCGGGTGCGTGGCACAGGGTTAAGTGGCCTGACTCGGCGAGTCGGCGGCTGGACTCGACGAGTCAGTGTTGGACGAGGAAAAACCCTAATCTTCGGGGTTGCACCCTATTTAAAGGACTTAATGTCCTCCCCTCAGCTCCCTTAGCCCCCTTTGAGACCCAGAAACCCTAGAATCGTGAGTGAGAGCCATTGGAAGCAAATTGGAGCATTGTTAAGTGTTTTGTGAAGAGATCTTGAAGATCAAGAAGCTTGGATCAAGGAGATTTGTGGAGATTCAGATTACTCTTCGGCAGGAGGTCGTTTTGGAGGTAATGAATCGTTATCCTTGGCTTTCCCCTTTCTAGATCCATTTTCATGGAAGTTTAGGGCTTGTTTGGAGATGATATGATGAGATCTTGGTGTATAAGTTAGATCTGGAGTTGAAACTCCAGATCTAAGCTCTATTTGGATCAAAGATGCAGAAAGCCCTTTTGGTTGCTATGCAAAAGCCTTTCCCCAAGAGTTAAGTCCCTTTCTAGCTTGGTTTTTGGTATTATGGGGCAAGAAGCACGTAAAGGTAGCAACTTTATGTTGCTAATGGACTCTAGAGACCCCGATCTATTGTTTGGAGCAAAGGAGCAGCTCTGTGTCTCGAGATTTTGGGAATGCACGTATGGACTCGACGAGTCTGGGAGATGACTCGGTGAGTCGGGCTAGAGATCAGACTTTGAGTCACGTAGTAACTCGGCGAGTCGCATGGGTGACTCGGCGAGTCTTATGATGATGAGCTTGGACTCGACGAGTTGGAAGAACAACTCGGCGAGTCTATTGAAGATTGTCGTGGACTCGGCGAGTCTGTTCTTGGACTCGGCGAGTCTGGTCGCAGAACCCCTAACCCCTTTTGGTTAAGACGCAGATCAGTGAGTCGAGGGGTGACTCAGTGAGTTGGACAGGATGGGACTCGGAGATCGTTGGACTCGACGAGTCTTGGGGTGACTCGGCGAGTAGACTCAGGTTATAGGAATTTCTGAGTATAGGGACTCGACGAGTCGACGGGTCGACTCGGCGAGTAGAGTCAGTCAGGGAGGTTGACTTTGACTGAGGACTTTGACTTTGACCAAGAGTCGACCAGTTTGACTTCCAAGGGTATTTTGGTGATTTTGGTATTTATGGAATTGGTTCTTTGGTAGTGTTCGGTGGTGGAGTTCGTGTCGGTGATCGGAGCAACTGATCTTATCCTTTCAGTCGGTAATTGCGAGGTGAGTTATCCTCTCTATATCGACAGGGTCTACGGCACCAAGGGCGGCCCTTTATCAGATGTAAATCCGGGTATTGTTTGTTATGTTATTGTTTTGCTAGATCTGCATCCTGGTATTTAGGATGGTGTTATGTTAGTGACCTGGTTAAGGTCGGTACCCGGGATATAGGGTAATGTTATGCTAGTGACCGGTTAGGTCGAAATCCTGGTTAGGATGTTGATATGCTATGTGATCTGTTAGACTGTTTGTCTGGTTGAGGATTGTTATGTGATTGATTGTTTTATGTGCACATGGTTGTGTGACGGGGGTTGGGTTGAGGCGGGTCCTGCTTTGTGCTGAAGGCCAACATACCCAGGGCGGACCGGATATTCTGAAGGCCCAGGGAGCGGTCCGGATAGGCTGAAGGCCCCAAGAGGGCGGACCAGACGTGTCGAGGCTCGGGGAGTGGACCAGGCCGACTGAAGGCCCGGTGCGGGCGGACCAGTCATACTGTAGACTCAGAGAGTGGACCAGGTGGATTGAAGGCCCGGTGCGGGCGGACCAATCACACTGTAGACTCGACGTACATGGCTAGACTCGGAGGGTGGACCAGGTGGACTGAAGGCCCGGTGCGGGCGGACCAGTCACATAGTAGACCCGATGTTCATGGTTGTTCTATTTATGATATGTTATAAGTGTGATATGTGTGGTTGGTACTTTGGGGGTAACTCACTAAGCTTTCGGGCTTACAGTTTCAGTGTATTGTTTCAGGTACTTCAGGAGATCGTGGCAAGGCGAAGGCGTGATCGTACCGCTCCTCATGTTTTATGATTTATATGATATGGTTCTGGGGGATACTCTGATGTTTAAACTATTTTGAAAACGAGTTGTATGAACGTAATGGTTTTTGAATGATTAAAATGTTTTAATTTGACTCAAATTTTATGGGTGTTACATCGTTGCTGTGTTTGGATGTCGTACGACCATCTCACTACTGTATTCTTCCTTTCTTCTCCGCTTCTGCCCGGTGCTGCGACGCTGTGGGATCCCGATGAATATTCCGTCGTTTTCTGCTCGTCTGCTTCACGCCACCACAGGGGTAGCCGGGGCTGGTGCGTATTCGAAGGTGGATGTGCGACTTTTGGTGCTATGGGCGTGTGTTTCTTGGCTGAGAATCAACAGAACCGCCGCCACCACCGTGAGGTGGTGGCTGTTATCGCAAGGGTTGTTGCTGCCACCGCCATACACCGCCAGGCGGGTGGTTGGCTTCTCTTTCCGAGCAAAAGACGTGAAGATGGGTGTGTTGTAGTTGGTGAGTATATGTGTGTATGGCTAGAATTCCCGGAAAAGACATCACCACCACCATGGGGTGGTGGATGCCGCCAATCGTCACCGCCGGCCACCATGGTGTGGTTGTGTGTGTGTGTGTGTTAGTTCGTGTGTGTATTAGTTAGTGTGTGTTAGTGAGTGTGTGTGTGTTGTTTTGGATAAAAGCCTTGTAACTGTAATTAGCATCGAATAATAAAAATAATAATAACCACCACCGTAAGGTGGTAGCCACCGCCGTGAGCCGCCATGGACCACCACTACCCGAGGTGGTCGTGGGCGTGGTGCCCCACAAGCAAACCCTAATTGACCTAGCAAAACCCTGATGGGCTTAAGGATTAGTTTTGGGCCTATTGGGCCATGTTTGGGTGAAAAACCCTAATTAGGGTTTAGAAAACTTTAATTGTGAGAAAATTGGGCCTTAAACTTATTGGACCCACTTTTGGGCCATTGGGATTGGATTGTGTATTAAGCCCAAATTATTCCATATCATTTATCTAGTAGAGTAAAGGACTTAATGGATTAAACCCTTAATGGGTTAAGTGAGAAACACTTAACCGTAATCATCATTTTATGTGAAACCCTAATTTCACTTGGGTTTTGTGTTGGGCCATCCAAGAATAATCAAACGGACTAGAGTAATTATTTGGGCTTTAGGGTAAGGCCCATATGAAGGATTGGGCCCAATTTGGAAAATTGGACCATAGATGGGCCATAGTTTGGGCCTAAAAGGTTGTATGATATTAGGCCCTTAGAATGAGACATGTTGGACTGGACTGAACAATTGGGCCTTAAGGGAAGTCCATGTAGAGGTTTGGGCCCAATTTGGAAAGTTGGGCCATATGTTGGGCTTTGATCCCTAGTTGACTTTGGGCCTATGGATTGGGCCTTGTTCTTGGGTAAGCCAAGCTAGGGGTAATGTAGTAATTATCCAAAGTATGTATTATATAGTTATGTGTTAGAACCCAATTATTAATTGGGTGTTGTTTTGGTGTTGACAGTTCGAGAATCTGTCATCCAGCAGCTAGGGTTGAGTCTGCGGGACTTCAGCAGTGTGGGATTGTGTCTACGAGACTTCAGCAGTGTGAGGTGAGTTTCCTTTCAGTAGGAACGGGTCTACGGCCACAATGCTGGCCCGTTTAAGTTAGCAGTAGTTCCGGACTTCAGTCTGATGCAGTAGTTCAGTATGCTTGGTGTCTTTGTGATACAGGCATGGTATGTGTTATGTGTTCCGGACTATGGTCCGATGCAGTATGCAGTATATGTGTTCATATTATATGTCATGATCATGTTATGCTATGTTCAGTCAGTTCCAGACTTCGGTCTGATGCAGTAGTTCAGTGTGCTTGATGTCTTTGTGATTCAAGTATGACTTTGTGTTATGTGTTTCAGACTTCGGTCCGATGCAGTATGCAGTATCTGTGTTTATGCTAGTAGTTATGATTATGCTATGATATGTTCAGTCAATTCCGGACTTCGGTCCGATGCAGAGGGCAAGGCCCTGGTTAGTTCCGGACTTCGGTCCGATGCAGTTTCCGGACTTCGGTCCGATGCAGAGGGCAAGGCCCTGGTTAGTTCCGGACTTCGGTCCGATGCAATTTCCGGACTTCGGTCCGATGCAGAGGGCAAAGCCCTAGTTAGTTCCGGACTTCGGTCCGATGCAGTGGGCGAGGCCCAGTATGTGCTTTATATGTTATTGTATGGTATGTGGTAGCTGGGGAGACTCACTAAGCTTCGTGCTTACAGTTTTCAGTTTTGGTTTCAGGTACTCAGTTCTCAAAAGAGGAGCTCGGAAAGATTGCAGTGCACACACCATTTGTTCAGCCTGGGATGTTTATACTCTGATATATTTGACAGTTGTTATGATATTTTGAGATACATAGTTTATGATTCTTATATGACGTTTGATGAATATGGTTTTATTACTGATTTAAAACGAAATTCTCAGACTGTGTTTTTGGGTTGTTACAACATACACCAGATCATGTGCAACTTTTCTAATTTTGCAGCTGCTGGAGATATTGCTTCTGGAAAAGACCTCAAGAAATTTCTATACGTAAGCTTCTTTTTTGCTTCAATCTTTTATAGTCACTTAAATATAGACATGTGTTTTCTTAATCTCATTATTGATCAGGTTATTGCTATTTTTCTGGGTTGTCTCATACATCAATCACTGCTACACCTTTTTGACATTTGTCCATCAAGGTGAGGTGTTTCACGGTAGGGTAGAGCTAAGAAAGAAATTTGTGGTTCAAGATAATGAAATCGAGTGATGTTTGTTCAAACAAATGGAGGTTATGGTGGTCCTTAGCTGTAACAGGTGACAACGAGTGATGGTTAGCATAGATTGAAACTAGTGGTTTATGTCTGGTGGTGTTAGATGGTGGTCCGACTAAGTGGCTTACTGTGATGGTGGGTGTAGGTTGATGATCGGATATGATGTGGATAGTTTATGTCTTGAAAGAGCACAATAATTATATAGTTGTTTATGAGATAGTGAGATCATCTATTTCTTATTGTTAGGATCAGTTGATAATATAGATTTTTGATTGTAGATGATATTTTTTTACAGAGCAAGAAAATGAAGGAATTGGAGTGGAAGAAGGCAATGAGATTCATGTAAATGGTTGAATTATTCACCAAACATAGGAAATCAACAACCTGATTAGATCCTTAATCATTTTAGTTTAACCTTTATATTCCGATATAATAACCTTTTACAAAATTGCTCTCATTTTTTGTTGATTTTTCCAATTGGTTCTTGTTATATAGGAGATGTTGTGTTAGAATAGTTTTCCTTAGAGTACTGCACATTATTGGCAGGTTATAATTACAGGAAATGGTCTTGTGGGTCTTCATCATATAGTTTGCACAAGCATAATCAATGGGTCTAATTGGCGCAATTATGGAACCTTATGTTTTACCGGGTGTTTTGCTCGATTATGCCCCTGAGGTTTAGTAGCTGTTTTGATTCTCCTGTTGACATTTCTGGGAACCTTGTGTTTTAGTGGGTGTTTTGGCCGATTATGCCCCTGAGGTTGGATAGTTGTTTTGATTCTCCTTTTGATAATTACATATATTGTTCGGTAGGTCATCGACATGTAATTACATAATCAGTAGTAACTGGCGCAATTCTAGAACCTTATTTTTATTGGTGGGTGTTTTGAACGATTACGCCCCATTGTTCGTTGTTTGATTGTGTTTTTTGGAATTTCGGGTCGACTTTACCCTTGGAACCTATTTTGCCTTAGTCATGTGGTAACATATTCTTGGTGTAGTGGTATTGATATGGATATTGGTTGTATAATTGATGTTGAATGAAATTATATTAAAGTTGTTTGTTTTGGGAAGTTCTAACGATTTAATTAAAAATACGTTTTAGTGGTATTATTAAAAAAAATAATAATAAGTTATCATTCTAAATAAATTTTCTAAATACACATAAATTTAAAACTTAAACAAAAGTCAGAAGCGGTCAACAACGCTCTACATTTTCAATTTTTAACTTTTTTAAATTTCAAAATTTTGAATATTACAACAAAAATTTTAAATTTTAAAAATTTAAAATATTTATTTTCTTAGGATATATAACTATTTGATTATTTTTTAATAAATTACTTATATTCTAACAAAGTACGTAAATAACAATAAATAACTGTCATATTTATCAAGTTTATTAGGAGATAAGTAATATTTAATTTTTATAAAATAAACTCTCATATAATTTAGGATCGCAGCTTAGGTGCAGGTTAATATTGTACAACCAATCATTAATAATTTTATGTACGTTTGTTGACTTTTTCCTTTTTATGTTATTATAGACTCAAAATTAAAAGTTCACAACTTGTTACTAAAATTCTTATTAAGTTTTTAGACAAAATTACATAAATGGCCCATGTGATTTCCTAGATTCTTCTTGGTTTTTGTCCCGAACGATTTTTTCGTTACATATATGATCCATAAGGTTTTTGTCCCGAAAAGAAACTAATTTACGAAACAAAGTATTCACCGTCCGTCGCATTGCGTGGGTAACGGCTAGTGTATGTATGTATATATATATATATATATATATATATATATATATATATATATATATATATATATATATAGGCATAAATAGTGAACATAACCCATTAATACTATTTTATATATATATATATATATATATATATATATATATATATAATAGTATTAATGGGTTG
Source organism: Lactuca virosa (assembly GCF_052849685.1). Classification (NCBI taxonomy): domain Eukaryota; kingdom Viridiplantae; phylum Streptophyta; class Magnoliopsida; order Asterales; family Asteraceae; genus Lactuca; species Lactuca virosa. The sequence goes on from NC_136433.1 coordinate 205,692,289, forward strand.
TGTTCACTATTTATGCCTATAGAAAATGGTGGTAATTAAGGAAAAATTCCCAAGTTGATTTCATTTAATAATGATTGCTTCATCTATGAATTTCATGAAAATAGGTTTAGGTTTATGTGAGACCATCATATTTTATGAGATATGGGGATGCAATCTAATCCATTTATTTCGGAGATAAAAAAAATATTTTTAAAATGCAAAATTAATGAAAAAATTTTAAAATTCATTTTTTAAATATTATTTTCGTCATTTATTTTATCCAAAAAAATAAAAATAAAAAAATAAAAATTACCATTTTTCTCAAAATATACGTGAAATATATTAATAAAATATTATACTGTAAATATTCAAATCGAATTTTTAAAATGTTAGAATATTCTACCATAATATTGTTGGTTTTGGTATAATACAACATCCTATGGTGCACATACAACCCTAAATACCTTGGACCTATGTTTTCACTAATTATACATGCAAATGGTTTCCAAGGTATTGAACCTATAGCTAGCATGCAAGTGTCATACAAACTACATAAAATACTAGATATTGTAACATACCTTTTTGTGTGGCTGGAAGTCTTGATGTATTTGGCCTTAAGAACTTAGCCCCAATAGTGTGGAAGCCTCAAATGAAGTCACAACACATCAAGGACAAAGGTAGGACTTGAGAGAGAATCTCCATGCACTCTAAAACCTTCATGAACTCCAAGAACATGCACACACACTAAAGGGGTGACTAGGGGTGGCGATTTTAGGTCATAACATATGTATTTATATGTGTTGAATTCTAAGAGTCATGGGTATAACCCAAACCTATATCCATGGATTTTATGATCCATGGTTCATGTGTCCCAACTCTTTATGTATCCATACATAAACTTGGTCCAACATGGATCATAAGCCCAACACATATAAATATAACTAATTACCATAATTAGTCCCCATAGTTTTAATTAGTCTCTTTTGATCACTAAATTAATTCCAAATTAATTCTTGATCAATACTAATTAAAACATATGACTTCATATTAATATATTAGAACTTATAATATATTAATAAATCATATATAACCTCTTCTCTCAAAAGTCCATCCTAACAAATTGTCCTGATGATATGCAACCCAAATGGACCATGCTACTCTCGGGTCGAATACATACCAATAAAAGTTATGGGCTTAGACACCTAATCCAACAGTCTCCCACTTGGATAAGTCTAAAACTATTATTGTGTATGACTCCAAAACCCGCCTAGCAATCGTAGCTCTTAAAGTCGCTGTCGAACTCTGAACAAATCAATGACGCGTCCATTAGATAAGGGATCATATATTCCTCCATTCTAGATATCATATGGACTGAGACATGGATTATAATCATTCTCTCTGTCCATTTGTTGTTTCTCGATTTCTGATTTATGACGACTGACTAATTGAACTAATCAAATCAGTCCAGGCCCGGCCGAGCACTTACGTTTGTCATCACCAAATCATCGAGGGGCCCACAGATATCGCTTTTATCCCTTTAAGGGTAAAAGGAATGGATAAACTTCGACTCATATGCTTGTTCTACTACTTGTTGAATCATACACAAAGGCACGTTTTATAACATCGAGTTACCAAATGCGTTTACGTGAAATCAATGTATAATCAACTCATAGGCAACAAGTCATATCTCTAGGTTTGAAGAATATAAGATATTATCGTCTCATGATCACTCGTGATAAAATCCATGAAGTGAGTCAAATGAGTGTGGGTTTAATCCAATACTCGAATCCTTATTCCAGGAGTACTCATGAATGTTGTAGTAACTCTTACTATGTCCACTACCTTAGACATCTACAAACCCGATTCATGACAGTCTTGCCTTAATACCTACTTCCAACGTATTATCGATTGTATGGTTTGAATAACTTAGTCATTCGGGAAGAATAACCTAGTTATTCTGGAAGTCAAAACATGCAAAGTGAAACACAAGAATAATACTAATCACTCTATGGTCCCAAGCACCTTTGAGAGTAAATAGAACACCTTTTATTTAAACACCATATTGATTACTCATTATTCATTGTATAATGTTTCAAATAATCAACTTTATACTTGAATTAAAACAATAGTTGTCCCATGCTCCAAGCATGTAAACTATGCTTTCTAAACACTGCCATACACCAAGTATGCACACTATGTTTATCTATGATCTTTACTTTGTGAAATAGATCAATTGAACGTGATTCCAATGATGCTCATTTCACAATCCCAAATCTTTATCGCAAATGTAAGAATTCCAAATTCCTACCATTTAACGAAATCTGTTAGATTCTAAACTTATATGCATTGATCCTCTCGTAATGACTATGCACAAAGTCACAAAGACTTGTCAACAGACATTACAGAGTATTCCAATGGAGATCAATTCCATGGAAACGAAGTCTCACATTCAAAGTACATTCCTTTGAACATCCTTCTTGCATTAAGTTTTCTAATCTTACACAGATTTGAAGAACAACTTCCACCTATGGAAACCTTTCCAGATTCCTATTTTGACTATCACTTCTAAACAAGAGTTACCTCTTTTCAGAATATGTTAATATGGTCCTACCAGAATTAACAATATACTTCCAATTGTCCGTGAGCAACCAATCTTTGGTAAACCTTAGATTGTCCTCGACAATTGCTTAATCATTTTAGTCATATCCAATTCTAGACTTTTCCCTTCTTAATGCCCTAAGCATTTGGAAAATTTAGAAAGGATAAATATTACAGCACACGTAATCAATCCTATATCCGAAGCATATGGGACACGATTCTTGATGACTCTTTTGCTACAATATTTTTTATTTTCCATGTTTTCAGAATTTGACTATGAAGAGGGATGTCGTAATCATAATCGAATTTTGAAAATGCAATATATATAGAATTTCCTTAAGTCGAACCATTCCAACATAAAATTCATATATATATTTGACTAAAGATGATTAAAATCTCAATCTAAGCTTTTAGAATTGAAATGAAGTATATATATATAGAATTTCCTTAAGTCGAACCATTCCAACATAAAATTCATATATATATATATTTGACTAAAGATGATTAAAATCTCAATCTAAGCTTTTAGAATTGAAATGAAGTATAATTTCCTCTCCCTTAATTATAGCAAAACAACTTTTCAATCCCTGGAACTTCACGAATTGAAACTTTTGTTTTCTATAATTAACATTGCTAGCTTGTAATATTGAACATAATAATCATGCTCCAACTAACATGATAATTATCAGCACAACACTTATGCTCCCATTAGCTTTGACATGTACTCAGAAATCAGCTGGACTTCTAGAAATCAATACTTTATTGACTTCCTTAACAAAGTTCAGTTTTCTGATACGAGATGCTTTGATAAGAATTTATCAAATTCGTACACCTTTCCTTAGATAGCTCATATGTGTGTCTAAACAATTTTAGAACTATGAAAAGGGATGTCGTAATCATAGTCTCAATTGCTTAGACCTTTGCCACTTCTCACAAGTCCATGTTAGTGTGCCGGTTAACCACACACGCTCCACTAACGACTTTGAGAATGCAAATAACACAATTGCTATCTACCTAAAATCTACTTAGTGAAAGCGTTTCCTCACCATCATTTTCACGAATCGCAGAGAAACCTTATGACACTTAGATTTTATGGTGAATGAGTCCCTATCCATGTGAATTTGTCAAACCACAATCACAAGACAAGGTTAGTGACAAATCCAAACTCATATGGATTGAACTTGTGCAATCTTAACTTTTTGCCAACTGGCAGCACAAGGGCCTGCCATTGCTTCTAAGTTGTTATGCAACCAATTGAGAACTCTCAGAACTCCTATGCAAAGCCAACTTTAACTGGAATAGGCACAAAAATGTCAACACGATAGGTTATAAACCTCAAGTCGTGTGCTAGTGAAGAACTTCAGGTTTTTATTCTTGATTAGTTCTTGGAACTTTCAAGAGCTTTAAGACTCCCACTGTCCTCTTGACATATAAGACTCTCTTGTCAAGAACCATTTCTTATCAAGGGTCAGTGCAGATTCTTATCAAGACTAACACTTCACATAATTGGCCTTAGTTGGTCTCTATTTAACCCAAAACATCACAACTTACCAATTTCAAATGTACAAGAGTAGAGACACATTTTACTCTTACACTTGACAAGTGTTACAAACCTTCCTTAAGATATGTCACTCGAGTTACAATCTTGGAGTATGACTCTAAGACTTGTTATGGAACGAAGTATGATTCATCTTTTTGATTTTAACCATTTCAACAATCCACGATTTCTCTTCTTAGCCAAACAAATGCACTAAGATGTCCTTAGAGAATCAATTGTGATATGGTTTCATAATCACTAAGATAATCATAAAACAAGATACTCAAGTACTCTCCCATCTTTTCAGATTGGAGAAACTTTTATCTTCCTTCCTTATTTGATTCTTCTTATTCGTTTTGCCTAACATTGATACTTTCCCAATGTTTCAGAATATACTTAAACTTGTAAGTATAGCCATATTTACTAAGCTTTAGTAAATCATGACGAATAGTCTTATTGATCTTTGTGGTGGACTTGACCAATGCACAAGAATATGTACTCGATCCCTTAGTCCTTCACTTGACTCACATATACATGTAAACAAGGAATTAGTCTTAATTTTCCAAAGATGAAAATTCTCATTCATCATACAACTTGCATGATTCTAAGTTTCTACCCAACTGAAACTTGGGTGATGAGAATCTTTCCTTATTTGGTAAATTATGACACTACCACAGTCGAAAGAATCAAATCCATTTTCCAATATTGCTATCAATGGAAACATATAAACAACAAATTCTCACAAATGCCACTGTAAGGATATTTTAAAATAAAATAAAACCTTTTCTTTTATTTTAGAACTTTGCGGAAAACCTTATCCTTACAACGCAAATGCATGTGAAAAACTATGTTGTTATGTATTCCTAAGCAATCTATCACAACTCTTTAAGTAACAACTCAAAATTCTTCCTTTAAGCTTCCTCTTCACTTTGGTTCTTAAAACATCAAAATGTGATCTAGTCACACCATGTAATAAGAATCTCCAAATAGGAACTTAATAGAGTTAGATAATGGACTTTACCTGAAGTAGAGTCAAAACTTTTGACTTTACCATCCTTACAGACTATCAGGTAAATTTGGCCAGCTTCGCAACCAATGTCCCTTCCTTTGGCAATAGAAGGTTTGGGAAGTCGATCTTCTAATCAAATTTGCTTTTACCAATGCTCAAAATCATTGCTGACTCAGCAGCACCAAGCAAATAGGTAAGATCATTAAGGGTCAAGTCATGGTCTGTCACATAGTAGTCCCAAAGGAACTCACTATGTGACTTAGAAAGTGATTGAAGATCCAACTTTCTCAAGACTTTAACACCCAACTCTCCCGGCTTGTCAATATGTGACTTCATCTCCAAGACGTGAGCACACATAGACTTTGCTCGTCAATAGGGCCTGAGTGACCTTGAACTTGTAGGTTAGGGAGAATAATTGGAGGGGGTGGAGGAAGTGAAATTCCAAGAGATTTGGGAAGATCATAGATGTCTAAACTAGACATCTACAATGGGAGATATTCAAGTTAGTTGATTTAAGTCCTTAATATAACACCCAATATGAAATATTAAGGCTAGGACCCAACACAATATTTTACAACTTGGAAGTGGGATGCCGTAATCCAAGCTATGAAATATTTGAAGGTAGGCAAATGACGATTCACCAATTTCCACCATGAAAAACGAAATAATTTATTAGGTTTTAACTGGTTTTGAAACTCCTAGATCTTTTGAGATTCATTGAACTTTTCAATGGCATGTTTCAATCTCGATGTGCCGGTTAACCACACACGCTCCACCGATCTATGATAAACATTAAGTTACCCTTCGCCACTCTTACTAGTCCATGTTAGTGTGCTGGTTAACCACACACGCTCCACTAACGACTTGGTAAGGTACACAGTGTAAATTTCATGGGTTAGCACCAAATTCACATTTTCCCAAGTAACTAAGATTGGGAATTTATAAGTGTTTAGTTACTTAGTATTTATCATTAATACTTTTAATGAAGGGAGAATTATAGTCTTGTCAAACCCGTTCGGCTAACGATCCTCCACCAGTCAAGGAAACGGTGGGTGAGAGTGGACACCCATTAAACTGCCATTTTATAGGCAGTAACCTTATACCCCCCTTATAGACCGGCTTCGTGAATGAGGCCTACTAACGGTAAGACTGACTTTTACTCTTATACATATATATATAAATATTAAACCTATAATATTATAATAGTATAAGGGTTGAATTTTAAACTATTAAAATTCTAAGGGTTTAACTTGGAACTAAAGTATTCATGGGGGGAAACTTTACAAATTCCAAAACTTGAGGGCAAGTTTTGAACAATTCAAAAACGTTTTCAGTTCCATAACTTATGAATTTAAAGTAGTTTTAATAAAAACTCTTCAAGTTCCATAACTTGAGGACAAGTTATGGAAGACTTTAAACTATTAAAGAATGTAACTCTTCTTCTTTTGTAACTTATGGAACTAATTAAGGTTACACATTTTTATTATTTAATGAAGTGACTCTTGAACCTCCATAACTTGAGGACAAGTTATGGAGTCATAAAACCATTTAATGAGGACAAGACTCTTCATTTTGTAACCTTTGCCAACTTTATGAGTTTTAAGAAACTTAAATGTGACCTTTCATGTAACTTGAGGACAAGTTACACAAACACATTTTAGAATCAACTCTTAGATTAAAATGGATTAAAGACACATAATCAATTAATTTTTTTCTATTAATCTAAGCAACTCATATGAACAAAGATAATTCACATCAAACTTTTTCATGTAACTAGCATAACTTTTAAACTAACACAAAACATGAATCTATTGACAATTATCTTTGAAATTGGATTAGCATGAACATTACCACATCAAAAAAAAGTTTATAAGGTCAAAAACAGCTTACGGTAATGTTCCTAGTCCAATTCCAGCCAAAACAGTCGAATATATGCTGTCTGGGGGTTCAACTCGTCGAGTGCATGAACCAACTCGGCGAGTTGGATGCATTTAGCCTTGGACTCGTCGAGTCCCTTCATGTACTCGGCGAGTATGCTGTTCAGACATCAACAAAATTCGATTTTTCAGCCATTTTTGCAAGTATACAAGAAAACAAGTCTAGGCTCTGATACCACTGTTGGGTTTTGGTATAATACAACATCCTATGGTGCACATACAACCCTAAATACCTTGGACCTATGTTTTCACTAATTATACATGCAAATGGTTTCCAAGGTATTGAACCTATAGCTAGCATGCAATTGTCATACAAACTACATAAAATACTAGATATTGTAACATACCTTTTTGTGTGGCTGGAAGTCTTGATGTATTTGGCCTTAAGAACTTAGCCCCAATAGTGTGGAAGCCTCAAATGAAGTCACAACACATCAAGGACAAAGGTAGGACTTGAGAGAGAATCTCCATGCACTCTAAAACCTTCATGAACTCCAAGAACATGCACACACACTAAAGGGGTGACTAGGGGTGGCGGTTTTAGGTCATAACATATGTATTTATATGTGTTGAATTCTAAGAGTCATGGGTATAACCCAAACCTATATCCATGGATTTTATGATCCATGGTTCATGTGTCCCAACTCTTTATGTATCCATACATAAACTTGGTCCAACATGGATCATAAGCCCAACACATATAAATATAACTAATTACCATAATTAGTCCCCATAGTTTTAATTAGTCTCTTTTGATCACTAAATTAATTCCAAATTAATTCTTGATCAATACTAATTAAAACATATGACTTCATATTAATATATTAGAACTTATAATATATTAATAAATCATATATAACCTCTTCTCTCAAAAGTCCATCCTAACAAATTGTCCTGATGATATGCAACCCAAATGGACCATGCTACTCTCGGGTCGAATACATACCAATAAAAGTTATGGGCTTAGACACCTAATCCAACAAATATTAAACTATAGATATTCAGAAAATTCTAATAGAATATTAAAATATTCTAACAAATCTAACAATTCAAGTGAATTATTATAATATTTTAACATATCTACCAATTTTATTAGAATATTCTAACAATCCAAAATTTTGATTTGATTATTTACAGTGTAATTATCTATAAGAATATATATCAATCATATTTTGAAAAAAACGGTGATTTTTTATTTATTTTATTTTATTTTTATTTATTTATTTATTTGGATAATTTAAATAACGAAAATAATATTTAACAAAAGAATTTTTGAATTTTTCCTTTTATTTTGTAATTTATAATTTTTTTTTATTACTTTGATCTCCAAGATGAGTGGCTAAGATCGTGTGCTAATGTCTCACAGAATTAACATAGTCTCAAATTAACATCTTTTTCTCTCTCTCTCTCTCTCTCTCTATATATATATATATATATATATATATATATATATATATATATATATATATATATATATATATATATATAAAAGATGGAGAAAATCTATGATTGTCCATAATTAAAGCATATAAACAAAAAGAAACGGACGAGAGTCAAACAAAAACAAAAATCTCGCCTTCGGCCTGCTAAAATTTTCTGCTCATTTCTTTAAACGACCGACTATATAATATTGTAGGTGGATGCAAAAATGCTATTGTGATGAAATGTAAAATAAAAATATATATATATTATAATCATGAATATTGAATATTGATGTGCGAAATATAAATAATTTTATTCTTGTCGAATTCAGTCATAGTTTTTTGAGGTTCGAACCTAGAAAGGTATTCACTTAGACAAGTAAAGGAGTAGTGAGAAATTCTGACGTGACCTATAGAACAGTAAAAGTATTTGATTAATAACTAAATAATTAATATCAATGAAAATATATGCTTGCATTGCATTCAAATTATTTTCAAAATCATGTTACTTTATAACGAATAAAAAAATTCAATTTAATCCAAAATTATTCTTCAATAATTTGACTCGTGATACTATGTATTGATCCATGTTCTCTTGTTCTGACTAGTGGTTTGACTCCAAGCTAGTGCTCGATTTCTTGTGAAATTAATATATATTTTTAGTGAGAGTCAGCACTACTAATGTCCTAAATGGTCATTTACATGTATCATAGAAATGAGTAAAAATGGACCTGCAAATAAAAAAACAGAAAAAACTATATATATATATATATATATATATATATATATATATATATATATATATATATATATATATATATATACTATATTATACAGTTTATTAGTCATATCTTGAATTTTAAAAGATATATGATATAAAACATTTTATACAAATTAGTTATATATAAATAAATCATTAATACTTGTCAAAAGTTTGAAGATTTAAATTAAGGAAGTTATTAAAAAATTTAATTTGGACCTAATTGACAATTTTAAAATATTAAATTTATTTGTATAATATAATTTATATTTTCTTAAACTAGATACCAATAGTAACTAATTTACATCAAATGTATGAATAGATATAAGTTTGAAACATTAATATTTTATTTAAAAGTTGTAATTTTTTATTACATAATAATTAATAATAAAATCTAATAATTATTTCCCCATAAGAAAACTATTCGTTAAAAGAGCTATTTATCGTCGTTGTTTTCCAATGCCACACATCTAATATATATATATATATATATATATATATATATATATATATATATATATATATATATATATATATATATATATATATATATATATATATATATATATATATATATATAGGGCTAGGTTATAATGTGGATGGACAACTATTGTAGCGGACGTGAGGACAACGCTATTCTATGAGAATTACTAAGAGAATAAGTTATTTAGTAATGTGAATACGTTCAACGTCACACAAATATCGTCATTTGCATGTATTTTCACTAATTATTATTCACTTTGTTCTCACACATCGTTTTCACTTATTTTCATTGTTACAGAATATGATTTAATAAACATTCTGACAACATTCTGTTAAAATGAGAATAATAATAAAAAGTCTATAATAACCTTATATACGATTTATTTAATGAGAATGTGTGATAATGACAATAGTTATGTAAGATTGAACGTATTCATATCATTAAACATCATATTTTCTTTGTCATTCTAACATAATAGCACTGTCCACACGTCCGTAAAATAGATGTCAATTCACATTTGAACCTAGCTCTCTCTCTCTCTCTCTCTCTATATATATATATATATATATATATATATATATATATATATATATATATATGGAAATTGAGTAATCTAACTCTTAGAAATGACCATTTAAAAAAGAAAATAACCAACATTTTTTTGGTAAAATGATCACATGCTCTGGAACATAGCATTGTAGAGTGGTGGTTTCCGTTCCGGAGTTCTTATTACGGATTATAACTTTAGTTTTCGTATCCGATATATATATATATATATATATATATATATATATATATATATATATATATATATATACTAGGAGAATCCTCACGCGTTGCGCGAGAATAGAATTATGTAGTTAAAATAATAACTTTTACCAAATTATTATTTAATATTTCTACTTTGAAACAAAATGTTAGTAGTAAAGCAAACATATAGTTAACATATTAGTTTTATTAAACATTATAGTTTAATTTTTAAGTCATTGTGATATATACAATTATTTGATAATTTTATAAACCGTTTAAAATTGTGTAAATTATAATTCAAATTAATGATAATACAACGGGTAACAAAACGTATGAACAAAAATATAAACTGCAACTTTTAGTAACATAAAAATAGAAAAACATCTATTATAACATTTGTATTAAAAAGATATATATACAACAAATAATAAAAAATATGAAAAATAAACACTATAAATTTTAATAACATAAAAACACTAAAACATCTATTATAACATTTATATTAACTCTTCATATTTAAATCACAAATCTCTTCAAATACATTAATGTTTTTAAGAAGCAAAACTTTAAAACTTTATAAAAAAAAGGAAAATAAAAAGTTATTAGTGATTACTAATTAATAATCATAAGTTAAAAACTCTTGAGTTGTAACTAATAAATATACATAAATTAGAAAACTTTTGAGTTGTAGTGTGAGTTTCAAATAAATGCGGTACTTGAAAATGTATATTTATTATTATTATTATTATTATTATTATTATTATTATTATTATTATTATTATTATATTCGTCTAAATAATTGGTTTTGATGCATCATTTTAATCCCTTCAATTATTAAACATAAAGATATTTAATTATAAATTTATAACATACATAGGTGCATATACATGTTAAACAAATCACATATAATATATATATTTTCGTAAATGTCATATGTAATTCTTGTCGTAGTAATATGGATAAATTACTTTCATATGAAGAACATATCATGATAAGTCTATCATAATTACATATCAAATGTTCAAAATTATGTTATCTTTTAAATATGTTGTGTAGGATAACACAACAAAAAAATAATAGAAAATAAACATAATCAAAATAGAAAAACTACAATCAAATAAATAAGAGCATTGGGTGGTTGAATATATAAATAAAATTGTTACATAAACATACATTTAAATCAAAAGAAAAAACTAACATTCGTCAACTTTGCTCAAACTAAAAACCTATATCCATTTTATGAATCTTCTTTCTTCATTTAACACCATTCAACCATAGAAACTTGATGACAATTATTCACTAACCTGCAATCAAAATATTTTTCTTGAAAAAGAAGAATCAGAAAGATATTCCAAGCAAAACATTGATGTTTGGAGAGTCACATTCAAGATTGAGTAATACACACAAATCATATATAAACATTAAATGAGAAATTGAATATAAAGAAAGAATAGAAAAGCTTCATTTGTTTTGGTTGAAAGAAAAAATCATATTACAATTACCATCGATGCGACATAACCCATTTCTTCAAATCATTATATTTGGATCGTGAATGCTTCAACTATATGAAAACTTTTGAATCACAATATCTTAAAATCCTTCTTACATGTGAGATTTTATATAACACAAAAGACACAAAAGATTAGCTTTTTTATAGTAAACTTTTCACTAAATGCTAATTAAACATAATATAAGTTATAAAACTTTTTAGTGTTAAATCATAATTAAGAAAACTTTTGAGTTACATTAGTTAAAAAAAGGGGGCTTCAAATTAATGTGGTTTGAGGAAGTTAAAAAAAGGGGGTTTCAAATGCATGAGATTCAAGAAAAAATGCTAGCTTTATAAGTATATAATGATAATGATATAATGACTAGAAGAATTCTCGCGCGTTGCACAACGCATGTTCAAAAAATAATGTTAAAATATTGAAAAATATATGTTTAAAATGGTTATGTTATTGACATTAACTTCGAGATAATATTTTTATATAAATTTATATATATATAATCTCAATTATTTTGAACAATAATATTCATTGACATCAACCCACCTTCCTCATTAATATAATTAAATATAATTATCTATTTAGTATTATTTTTAACAATTATTATTATTGATTAATAATATTTTTATTTATGCGATCATTTTCTAATTTCAATAATGATGTTCATTTAAAATACAATTTATTTGTAGCTAAATGTGATTTATAATTTGATGTTATTATCATTTAAAATTATTATTCATTAATTTTAAACCACTTATTATTAATAATAAGTTAAAGAAGACTTTTAGGAAACACTTAATATTATTATTAAAATTTAAAACATACACTAGATAATAAAGTGATAAGATAGAAAATTTGCATTTCAAAAGAGACTTGTATGGATAATATGACATATCCATGACTTTTATAATTTGATTTTATTATTTATAACTATTGTTCATTAATTTTAAAACCACTTATTATTATTAATAAGGGAAAGAAACTTTTAAAAAGCACTTATTATTATAATTAAAATGTTAAACATATACTAAAATATAAAGTAATAAGATAGAAAATTTGCATTTTAAAAGAGATTTACATGGGTAATATGAATAATATGACATATCCATGATTTTTTAATTAATTATTGCTTTGAAGCAACACGAACATACAAACATATATACAATAGTTAATTAAATATTATATATATCACATTCCATAACATATGATCGATAACATGAATCTAATCTAATTTACATTAAAATTTCAACCACAACATACAATGATATTCTTAAAAGAATACTTAAACAAATAAAATATAAAAAAAATTAGTATATTACAAACTTACAAATTAAAAACTTCAACATAATAACGTGGCTCGAAAAATGGTCCAAAGCCCTCAAACCAACACAAAAACCTTTAAACTTGTTTTCTTTGTAAATGTTGTATGTGATTTGTATTTGTATGTCTACTCAAAGAGATTTGACCTTTTTATAGTAGACTATCCATTAATTGTTTATTAAACATATTATATAAGTTATAAAACCTTTGAATTGTTAATCATTATTAAAAGACTTTTGAGTGGTATTCATTAAAATAGGAGGTTTCAAATACATGAGGTGTTTGTAAATTTTTGTGGGGGTTTCAAATGCATGAGGTTCAAGGAAAATCGCGCGTTGCGCGAGAATAGAATTATATAGTTAAAATAATAACTTTTACCAAATTATTATTTAATATTTCTACTTTGAAACAAAATGTTAGTAGTAAAGCAAACATATAGTTAACATATTAGTTTTATTAAACATTATAGTTTAATTTTTAAGTCATTATGATATATATAATTATTTGATAATTTTATAAACCGTTTAAAATTGTGTAAATTATATATCAAATGAATGATAATATAACGGGTAACAAACCTTATGAACAAAAATATGAACAACAACTTTTAGTAACATAAAAATAGAAAAACATCTATTACAAAATTTATATTAAAAAAGATATATATACAACGAATAATAAAAAATATGAAAAATAAAGACTATAACATTTAATAACATAAAAACACTAAAACATCTATTATAACATTTATATTAACTCTTCATATTTAAATCACAAATCTCTTCAAATACATTAATGTTTTTATTGAGCAAAACTTTACAACCTTATAAAAGAAAGGAAAATAAAAAGTTATTAGTGATTACTAATTAATAATCATAAGTTAAAAACTCTTGAGTTGTACCTAATAAATATACATAAATTAGAAAAGTCATGAGTTGTAGTGTGAGTTTCAAATGAATGTGGTACTTGGAAATGTATATTTATATTTATTATTATTATTATTATTATTATTATTATTATTATTATTATTATATTCGTCTAAATAATTGGTTTTGATGCATCATTTTAATCCCTTCAATTATTAAACATAAAGATATTTAATTATAAATTTATAACATACATAGGTGCATATACATGTTAAACAAATCACATATAATATATATATTTTCGTAAATGTCATATGTAATTTTTGTCGTAGTAATATGGATAAATTACTTTCATATGAAGAACATATCATGATAAGTCTATCCTAATTACATATCAAATGTTCAAAATTATGTTATCTTTTAAATATTGTCTTTTAAATATGTTGTGTAGGATAACCCAACAAAAAAATAATAGAAAATAAACATAATCAAAATAGAAAAACTACAATAAAATAAAGAAGAGTATTGGGTGGTTGAATATATAAGTAAAAATGTTACATAAACATACATTTAAATCAAAAGAAAAAACTAACGTTCGTTAACTTTGCTCAAACAAAAAAACCTATATCCATTTTATGAATATTTTTCTTCATGTAACACCATTCAACCATAGAAACTTGATGACAATTCTTCACTAACCTGCAATCAAAATATTTTTCTTGAAAAAGAAGAATCAGAAAGATATTCCAAACAAAAAATTGATGTTTGGAGAGTCACATTCAAGATTGAGTAATACACACAAATCACATATAAAGATTAAATGAGAAACTGAATATAAAGATAGAATAGAAAAGCTTCATTTGTTTTGGTTGAAAGAAAAAATCATATTACAATTACCATCGATGTGACATAACCCATTTCTTCAAATCGTCATATTTGGATCGTGAATGCTTCAACTACATGAAAACTTTTGAATCACAATATCTTCAAATCCTTCTTACATGTAAGATTTTAGATAACACAAAAGACACAAAAGATTGGTCTTTTTATAGTAAACTTTTCACTAAATGCTAATTAAACATAATATAAGTTATATAACTTTTGAGTGTTAAATCATAATTAAGAAAACTTTTGAGTTGCATTAGTTAAAAAGGGGGTTTCAAATGAATGTGGTTCGAGGAAGTTAAAAAATGGGGTTTCAAATGCATGAGATTCAAGAAAAAAAGCTAGCTTTATAAGTATGTATGATATATATATATATATATATATATATATATATATATATATATATATATATATATATATATATATATATATGTGTGTGTGTGTGTGTGTGTGTGTCCTCATGTTCTTTGAACCTTACCTTCAACTAAGTAATTCATAATTATCTCTTATAAATGCTTCAAAATGAGTTTTCAGATAGTCGGGACGAAGAAAGGTTTAACAACCTACATGTTTCGCTTCACAACCTTAGGCGAACCAACCTGCATACTTACACTCACATCAAAAAACCGTATACTTTCGCTCACATCAAAACTGATTTGATGGATCGTTTCGAAGCTTGTTTTGTGGCTATTAGACAGGTGGATTATTTTTTTTGCACTTTTCTATTGTTTCTTTAAAACTCATAATATTTTTACATCTAAACTAATTTGGTTTTGTTCCCAAAAAATACAGGTCCATGCATTCATATGCTGCTTCTTGTTTGTTATCTTCATAGGTAGTGTCCCTTTTAGAGGGGACTACATAAAAACAATGAACATAAAGCTTATAACTTGTACACAACAATTCCAAAAAATAAAATCTAACTACAAATTAACGTTATCTTCAAGTGCATATTTTGGGTTTCAAGTTTCTTCTTTGATCGAACTAAGTTACTGATTATCAACGAATTATTGTCTTTTGCTTTGTCAACCCAACAGATAAACCCAGGCATATATTGTGTAAATTAATATTTATTCAAAGAAAAAATAATGAAAGGATAACCTACATACCTCTTTTGGACAAGCGTAAAAAAGCCGTTTAGGGTTATTTCTAGTCGTTGATGTCCTTATAATACCCTGAGAGCTATAATTGCATTATGCCATTTCTTTGGATTATGAGAAATTAATTTTTAGTAGTAAATTTACCAAGGTAAAGAGTTTGGATTCTTGAATTCCTTTATATAATAGCATTTACTACGGTCATAGATTCTTGACACTATTCCGGACACACAATCCGGAGCCACATTCCGGACTTACTATTTCGGACCCTAGTTTCAGAATAGTAATTGTCGTAGATTCCAGACATATGTGTAGTCATTTCGAACAGTAAAAGTCATAGATTTCTTGAAAGTATGTGTAGTCATTCCGAACAATAAATGTTAGATTCCTGAGAATATTTTGGACACTCATTCCGGGACCACTTTTTGAAATGGCTATTTCGGACCCTTATTCTGGACATTGCTTTTGTACTGCACCTAGCATGCATCCTCATAGGCTTTAAGCCTGTATTCATAGTTTGCACTATGTGTTGTCATTCGGAACAGTAATTGCCATAAATTCCTGACATATGTGTAGTCATTCCGAACAGTAAAAGTCACAGATTCCTAAAAGTATGTGTAGTCATCCCGAACAGTAAATGTTATAGATTCCTAATAGTATCTCAGACCCTCATTCCTGAGCCACTTTCCTGAAATGACTATTTCAGACCCTTGTTCCGGTCATTGTTTTTGGACCCTAAAATGCAAGTAGCATGCATCCTCAATGTAGAAAAAAAATTGGAATGGATTCATCTCACAATGGTGTTTGGCATTGTGAAGAAGAAGAATGTTATGTTTGCTCAGATAATAACACATTTCAGAAGGCCCACATTTCCTACTCATAGATAAAATGTCTGAGGGCGTTTTCCAAGCTATGAAGGTTGCTAAATTAGAAAACGAAAGGGACTCTGAAAGAAGTTTCACACTAAATCAATGTGAAAACGATCTAGAGGAACAAGTAAATGAAAAATAAAAATGGGTTGCTGAAGTTATGAAAGAAGTGAAACAATCTAAGAAGTGGATTGAAGATGCAAATGCAAAAATCAATAAGTTTCGTGCAGAACGGGACCGTCTAACTGATGTTGTTAGAATTAAAGGAGATTTTATTGACCGGGAACAAAATATGTATCCCTTACAATTTCCTAATTTGTAGAAACCAATCTAAGTATGTATTATGATTTATAACGCTCTTTGCGACAACGCTAAAGAAAAAATTCTCATTTTGGATAATCATATTGTTCCTTTTATAAAATTAAGTTTCAAAAAACATTACAATATCCATATTTAAAATTAGATTACATTTCTGGCCGATAACTGAAAACTTGCATATGATGCAAACTAGCCATGTCTACATGATTTTCACATAATTTCATGTAGGTCTTAATTAGTTTCAACCCATTACCAATTAATTCAACTCGATCTTCGATTGTTGGAGTTTTCCTACGTGTTTCTTCGATGATGTCCATTGTGTTCACAAATTGTCGTATATCTTCAGACATGGTAATGAGGAGAATTTGCATGTTATACAATGCTACTTGTCTCTGCTCCTCAGTCGGTGAAGACGGTAATGGTATTTCCGGTATTATCATTCGTTGTTTCACACGTTGATACTCACGAATCATTTCTAATGCAATCGTATCAACAAGACGTCGTTGCTCATCTTCAAGATGTGGTGTCGCATACTATATAGGCAACTCATCATCATCGTTTGAGTTACTGGATGTTGGAGACTGAAAATACAATATACCTAAATTATATTAATATACTATTTAAAAACCAATGTGCATAAAAGTATTTAATAATAAAAAAAGCCACTTGGTGAAACATATCCATAACAAAAAAAAAAAAAAAAAAAAAAAACTGCGACTAGCGTATCATAACAGGTTTATCTGCACTTGCTTTAGTGCTATCTTTCAGAGTTCTAACTGCTTTCAATTTAAGTTTTAACAACATTTCTGATTTCTTTCTTAAATTTTTAGGTATCTTTGCCGATTTATTTTTTATCTTATTTTGAAACTCAACATCTTCGTTTTTTATCTGCAAAAACAAAATTCCAAGAACATTTTAATACATTACCGTAAAAATAAATTAAAATTATAATTTTTTTTTTCGATTTTACCTTTATCGGGCGTAATTCTGAAATCTCTTGTAAATGGAATACAACTTCGTCGTCCGTAAAACCTACTTTTTTTTAACAACATCACCCAAACTGGTCTTTGGACTAACTATTTAGAAAAAAAAAACTTATAAGTATACTTTTTCTGGATTGATATTTCGTAACATAATTTAAGAATAGTTCATCGGGTTCCGGACCACGTTCTTCGTGTTCTAGACCTACATTACCATTCCAGAACCCCTGCAATACCTAATTATGGACTAAGACAAGCGATCTGAAACACACTACAAAGTACTTGCATGAGATTCATACACATATAGCGAGAAAAACATAAAAAAAGGATAATCTGGATTCGATCATAATATTCCGGAGTTGTTCCTCATATTCCGGACCATTCAAGACAATTCCGGAATACGTAAATTGTTTTATAAAATCAAATGCAAAGTAACTTAAAGTGTAGAACTTACTTGGTTTGACAAATCCATTTTGAAAATTTGGTCCGAAATGCGGGTAGATCGTGCTTCGGATCTGCAACTTTCGGAACGCATATTCCAGATTTTTGTGTATGGGACATATATATATATATATATATATATATATATATATATATATATATATATATATATATATATATATATATATATATACCATTGGGCTACAGTGGCAAATGAGAAATATGCGGCTGATG
Organism: Lactuca virosa; assembly: GCF_052849685.1. NCBI lineage: Eukaryota > Viridiplantae > Streptophyta > Magnoliopsida > Asterales > Asteraceae > Lactuca > Lactuca virosa. The sequence goes on from NC_136433.1 coordinate 205,711,279, forward strand.
TTGAATATCAAGATCTCTATTTTTTTGGAATCTCAACGGAACCTATATATATATATATATATATATATATATATATATATATATATATATATATATATATATATATATATATACTTAGGTTATTTTGTTTTTACTAACTATTGTGTGCCAGAATGCACAAATTTAGTCCACCGGTTGGATTAAAATCAAAGGTCATGATTTGAGAGTCTATGATATTACAATAGGATAACATGTACCGTATAATTACATAAATTTCAGCATAAGGTATTTTTGTCAAATGACCTATATTAAAAATGGAAATTTTCGGATTTTAAGGGATAATTAGATCTCTTATTTTTAAAAATATGATTTTTTTAAATTAATTCAAATTTAATTATAATATAGTTTTTAATAATAACATAATTTATTCTGTCAGAATGACAACGTCAACCATAAACTAGTAAATATATTTTTGATTTTTTTCTTGCCGAATATGATTATATTCAAGATATTTTTTTTATTATTATTAACATGCTTAAAGAATATTATCAAGAATAATATTTTCTAAAGAATACACATTTTATTCTTTAAGAATCACTAATTACATTAATTCGTAAAGAATAAGACTATAAACAATTACTATATTCATTATGAAAGGAAAAAAAATATGACTAGTAATGGCTCAAGAATTACATTTATTCTTAAAGATTAAAACTAAGAATGGTTAAAAACGAAAAAAAACATCAAAATATAACAAAAACATTAATCCATTCTGAAAGAATATAGTCTGATAGAATACATTATGGTAAAATATATTCTCGTTCTCCATGTTTTCTTCATTTTCCACATCAATGGAAGCCTCTTCAAAACCTAAATCCACAAAGAAAACATAATCAACTTTCAAATATTGAAAAATCCAATGCAATCTTAGAGAATAAATAAAAATTTTAATATTAAATAATTTTAATTTATTCTAATATAATGTAATCCTCAAATCACTAGTTAAGAAAATAAAGTGTATGAAGAAGTATGAATTTGTTCAACCATTTTGATAGAATGTATCATCGTATCACCAATTTTTAATCGAAAAAATAATCCAAATACATAAAATACACCAAATTAAAGAATTAAAATTTATCAAAAAAAAAATAATAAGTGGAAAACAAAGATTCTATAAGAACACATATACTTTATTCTAACAGAATATCACTTAGAGTCTAATAGCTATCAAGAAACATGCTTATTATGCAATTTCCTTCAGACGTTTAAAATATTGCTATGAAAAATTGTTCAATTTGATTTTGACGAAAGAGTTACCGTTTCTTTACCAAATCGAGTTCCAGATCAAAAACTCAGTTAAAATAATAATAAAAAAAACCTTCAATATAAAGTGGGTTTACACAGAAAGATCAAGAAATAAGAAGTTGAAAAATTATCAATGAAGACAAAAGGATTATTAGTTTCTTTACCAAATCGAGTCTAAAGTGTGGAGCACCGTATCTCTTCCTTCTTGTTCTCTCCTTGATGAAGACGAGAGATTGAAAGTGACTGTTTGTTGCTCTTAGCATCTGCATCCTCAGGTGTCTTTAAATTTCAGAACTGTACACATAAGAAAGGGGTTGGGTTTCCTCCTAGAGGAAACAAGGAATACGATGAGTGTGTGGCGATGAAGGATCGATGTTTTTGTGGGGTTAACAAACAAATTCCCCTAATATTAAATGTTTTAAATATTTACCATAATTAAGTGTAGCCAATATTACCATTATACCCTTTTATGATTTATTATTGAATTTGTTTTTGGTTAATTCTGATTGGTGCATACATGCATACAATAGTAGCTAGAAACATTTGAACCTAGCTCGCTCTCTCTCTCTCTCTCTCTCTCTATATATATATATATATATATATATATATATATATATATATATATATATATATATATATATATATATATATATATATAAAGTAAAACATTCCAAAATAAATGGGACGGTAAGGGGAATTTACTTTGAAGAACAACTTTTACTTTTATAATATAAAATTGTTTTCTTAAGATAATAAAATTTTGGCACGATTATAAATGTTTTCTTAATGTGAAATTTGACTATTAAACCATAGTAAAGAAGAAATGGAATGAAAAACAAAAGAAACTCTACTCTCCTTTGATTCCACATGGGCGTGTGTAGAGAAAATGTTGCTTGAGGTCTACCTATATAAAAGAAAAATGGGATTTCCCAAGGTTATGATAGGCGCGGGTTACCTATTCTCTAAGTGTTTTTTTAATTTTTTTAAAAATGGTTTAAGTATTTCTTTCAAAGGGAAATGATACAAATGCCTTTCAAAGTTTCTAGTAATAGTCGATTCAGTCCCTAAAGTTTTGTCGGGCTTTATGAGGGTATAAACTAGGATACGCCCTGTTTTTTTAGTCCCTTTCAACCTGTAATAGGACCATTTACACCAAAAAAACTCACATTGTGCCCTTATAAAGCCAAAAAATAAGTTCCAGATCAAATGCTTATGAGACAAGATCGATTTCACAACACAGAAACTCAAATTTCAAATTAGAAAATGGAAACCTAAAAAGTTCATAATTCACATCAAATAAACAAAACTAACTATTTATTTTCATTTAATTAGATGAAGAAACATGCTTGTTGTTGTTAGGATCTTTCAAAATTCTTGCTCTAATAGCTCATTCTATTTCTGAAACCGAGGGTTTCTTCTTGTTTTCTTGTTCTCCGGCTAGGATTGATGGCGGAGGTAGTGGTGTCACATGGTTGATCCGGCGAACTTGGGGTTTAGCATATGGATTGTTATCGTTAATTCTATTATCAGGTTTCTTCTTTTCCCAAATCATTTCGATCTTGTGGCATAAGCATTTGTTCCCCGAACTTTTTTTTTGCCTTTATATGGGCACAATGTGAGTTTTTTTGGTCTAAATGGTCGCTGTCTAATGGTGAACTTGCTATTACAGGTTGAAATAGACTAAAAGAGCAGGTCGTATCTTAGTTTATACCCCCATAAAGCCCGATAAAAACTTTAGGGACTGAATCGACCAACCCTAGAAACTTTGTAGGACATTTTTGTCATTTCCCCTTCTTTCAAATTCGGTTTTTGTTGGTTTGTTGGACCAGTTTTTATTGGTTCTGAATTGGATGGTTTCGACTTGTTCATTTATAACTTCTTCTTTATTCCTGACTAAATCAAAGGGTTCCGGTCCAATTTTTTGGTTGAACCGCTGAAAAGGAAAAACATTTTAAAAATCTATGAAGTTAAAAAGTGAAACAAATAAAGTGCCGAAAAACTCACCGCTAAAAAACCGCACTAGTCGGTTTTATGTTTGGAATACCACATTTGTTTTTTCAGTTTAGTGTTGACCAATAACTGTATTGAACCGAAACGTGCTCACCTATAATATATTATATGTATGAAAAACTAAAAAATTACAATAAAGTAGGGGAAAAGGTTTAATCAAAATTATGCTACTATTTGTCGATGAACTAGTATCAACATACATATTTATATCATCATATGTATCGAATGTAATTAAGACGAAATGTATGTGGCATAAAATAATAGATCTTCAAGTTTCACCAAGAACACCAAGAACACACACTAGTGTTCTTGGACTTTTAGCACCTTTTCAAGCCTCTATCTTGTAAGTACTTCTATCCTAGAGTATAATAAGGCTTGTTACACTTCAATACATCAAGAAAACACCAAGGAAACCAAGGATCAAAGGTGTTTACGGTCCAAGAACACCTTGGACCGTAAACCCTAAAAAGGGTGCCAAAGTGTGCCCTAGTCCCTTCTAAGCCTTGGAAACTAGCCTAGATCCCTTCCTTAATGTGTTTAGGACTTGAAAACATCAAAATACCACAAACCATTTGGGTTTACGGCCTAAACCCAAAGGGAAATGGTCCAAGGACTGTAAACTACTAAAAAGGAGTGAAATGGTGCCCTAATCTCTTCCTGAGGCTTAAACATGAAGTAGGAATGCTTCTTGTGATCTTTAAGGCTTCAAAACGCAAAATGGTCAAGAAACATGAGTTTACGGCCGTAAACTCATGGGTTTACGACCGTAAACTCATGTTTCTTGGTCACAAAACCGTAAACTCAAATAAAGGGTTCCCTTGAACCCTAAACTCAATAGCAATGTCCTACAACACTTAGATGCAATCCTTAGGACTTATAGCACTTATATAAGGTGTTTTACATGTCCCAGGATGTTATAACTTTGTTAATTAGTTGTTTAAAGACTAATTGGATACATATATGTGATATTATATGTTAACTAGGATCATCGTGTGTGTACAAGTCTTCACTTGACACCTAGAATCCTATACATTCCGTTCATCCACACCACTCACTACAGGTGAGTTCATACCCCTTAATTTAACCTTTTAAATGTTTTTAAATGCTTTTATGGGGGGGGGGAATACAAGTTGAACAATTATAGTTATTATATCAATCACATGTGATTAATAACTACCAAACATGTGGATTTCTTACTTTTCAAACTGTGTTACCAAACTGTTTTACTTCAAACTGTCTTACAAACTCTTTTACATACCAAATGCTTTTATCAAACTCTTTTACATGTTAAATACTTTTATTTAAATTCTTTTAACTTATATTCTGTGTATCTATATAGATATAGCTATATAAGTAGGATTGAAAGGACTTATGACTGATAGCTCACCTTACTTCCTGTTCCTTGTTTGGTTGTGGACTTAGGGCATTCAGGTTATTTGTCCGAAGGTCGTTTGAATCCTAGTTATATATCATGTATATGTGTGTAGATATAAAAAGTTACTTCTTTCATTCAGTTCAATGCCTTTGGGTAGCAAAGGTATACAAACATGTTCATATACACAAACAACATTACTAGTAAACTATAACAGGTATAGTTTAGGAAGATACTATTACTAGAACAATGAAACATACAATGAGTCAGTTCATTCATGAGTAATACATAGTGATGAGAAACAAACATAATACATAGTGATGAGAAACAAACATAATACATAGTGATGAGAAACAAACATAATACACAGTGATGAGAAACAAAACATACAAGCTAGACAGAGAAAGAACACACAATACAGCTAGCACATACATATACATATACATATACATTACATACAGTTATGTGAGCCACTTAACGGGGGACATGTCACTACCTGTCATGACCCGTTTTGTATCCAGAATCTCCTTAAGTGGGGAGCGTATGAGTTTGTGTATAGATCTATACTGGATTGACTATCCTACACCTTGCTGCTCGCTACAGTGGGACTTGCAAGTCTACGGGTGCCAAACGTCATTTCTTACGACGTCTTACATCGTCGTTTTACTATAGAGTCGGTAGCAGGATACATGCCGATCACATGGTACTTTAAATAACAAATAGTTTAAAGTAATTAGTACAGCAGTAGTTACTTAATACAACACTACAGTACTATTTCATTTCCCTTTACATTTACTTTGTGATATTCACATAATAAACAATAATGTAAGAACTATATTTTTGGTTAATAATAGTTAGATTTGGGAAAATACACACTCTTACAAGAGACACACACACAGATACTAGATGCCTTGGTAGAAGGCTACTTTTAGTAGGAAACATAGGGTTTTCTAGGAGAGTTCAAACAATTACAAACTTTTACAAAACTTATACATTACAGACTTACAAACACTTTCATACAAATGCAGACACTAATATACTTATGATCTCACCAGCTTTAAAGCTGATAAACTCTTTCAAAATAACTTGTATTCTCAGGTCACCAGTAGACAGGTACCGGTGCCAGGTTCTGAGAAGATGGAGCTCGTTCAAGACTCATCTTTTATTTTTGATGTATATTTTTGGTGTCTATACAACTTGACAGAACACACTTGTATGAAATTATATTATTAATGCAATGGATGATGTTGTTGCTTGTTTACTACTTTGCATTGTTGTGATACTGAACATGACGTCCTCCACCCCCGAATGTTTCCGCCGTTCCGGTTTTGGGGTGTGACAGATTGGTATCAGAGCTTTGTTTATAGTGAATCGAGTGTATCAACCCATAAAAGATATACGAACTATAAACGCAGCGGGATTAAAATACTTTGATAAAGAGTTTATACTTTTAAATAATAAAATATTTAACTAAGTATACATACCTGCATTCATACTAAAATCAGTGTCACTAGGACAGAACAAAAGTATTACGATTGTTGGACAGCACAAGTAGACTTAGAGACATATGGTCAACCCTGGGAAGATGTAGCCTGATCAACTACATTATCCGAGGAGTGATTAGCATGTGCCTAAGTATGGTTGTGAGGTTGCAACAAGTCTAAAAACTTACCAACACTACTACAACGAGAACAGTAAAACAGAACATAAACTTAAAATACTATAGGAGTATTTTGTGTGACTATTAATTTCTTATCTGAGAACTAAAAAAGTCTTTATTAGTATGTCAATAGTTGCGGGGTGGATACATTAAGGTTATATGTAACTAGGATGACATAGACTTAGAATCTGTGATCTTTGCTCTACTTCCTGTTCCTTGTTTGGTTGTGGGCTTAGAGTTAGGGTCACTTATTCGAAGGTCTATCCTGTCTAGGTTACATATGACTGGTATGCACTACGCAAATGTTGGAGTAACTAATAAATATCATCTTATAATTATCTAGTTAGTTCGTCTATTGATTATTTCCTTATCCCTTTTCTCGCGTAGATATAATGGCTGGATTCCATTTTCCCGGAGACCCGTAGTATCCCAACAACGGCAATGCAGGATGGCTGGGAGAAGAGCCAGAAGATGATTACCCAATCCCTTTGGATGATCACGAAGCTGTAGGCTTTTCTGATGGTTCTGACTCAGAGCCTGAAGTCAACAACCTACCCCCAACTGCTCAAGACCCAAACCTGAACCCTCGTCCAGCATTTCAAGGACCCACTCCTCTGTGGGCCACAAACTTGAACAGATGGAGTCAGGAACAGGGTCAAACCATACGCTATAATGGAGACAGAAGCTTCTACAACCTCACTGAGGGAGGTTCAGCTGATAGGGTCCTACCCATAATGGTCCGTAGGATTGCTCGGAACACCGAGCAAGGTCGAGCAGCTATCGACCGAGTAGTGGAGATTGACGCCAACTCTGGCGTTAACACTGTCCGCATTCGCCAACTAGAGTCTGCTCATGAAAGGACTCAGGTCCGCAATGCAGTTCTACAGAGGGAACTTGCTGAAACCCAAGCTGAAGTCAGGGAACTTCGAGCTCAGCAAGCAAGATCTGATAGGCGCGTGAGAGACATAGAACGCCTTCTGTCGGATTCAAGAACTCACTCTAGTAGTTCTCGTCGCCGATAGAGTCTTATCGACTTCTCTTTTGGATATAACCTAGTTTGTGTAAAAACTCTAGTCTAATTTCTTATCTTTGTAAATCTTAGACCCGTTAGGTCTTGATTAGGTAGTAGTCTGTCGAAATTTTCCATCTTGGTTGATGTAAGACCTACTTCTAGGTCATTTTTCCCGAACTCATTACGTCTGTAATTCCAGTATTATTGACAGATATCTAATCTTATGGAAATAAATATCCAATTGCTATCATCTGCTGGTACTAGATCTTCATTCAATCATACTATTCAATCGTGCTATTCATTTGTGCTGTTGGACTATGGAGAGTTAGTCCATGAGTCATTCTTATCTACTTCCTATTAAATTCTTATCAATATCTTCATCTTTCTAAACTTATAGTTAAAAGATGCCTCCACGTAAATCGACAAGACGCGATCCTCCCGCACCAACACCACCTGCTCCTCAATTCGACACGGCAACCCTGAATGCTGATGTAGCTGCAGCTGTGGCTACAGCCATGGCACAATATCATTCTTCTGGTTCCACTGGAGGAGGAACCCCTGTCCTATCTACTCATGGTGAAATCCCTGTGCGCTCCAGAGAGTGCTCCTACAAGGACTTCAGAAACTGCAAGCCATTGTCCTTTAAGGGGACTGGCGGAGTCATTGCCCTCTCGCAATGGTTCGAAAAGACAGAGTCGGTCTTTGAGATCTGCTCATGCCCGGAGGGAAGCAAGGTCAAGTTTGCTGCTTGCACCTTTGAGTCAAAAGCCCTAACATGGTGGAATAGCCATGTCAAGTCACTATCCCTTATAGTGGTAAATGCTATGGGCTGGGAAGCTCTGAGAGAGCTAATGGTTGAGGAGTACTGCCCGAGGGGCGAAATCCAAAAGTTAGAGGAAGAACTGTGGAGCCTAACCCTGAAGGGCTCCAACATAGTCTCCTACACCGCCAGGTTCTGTGAACTGGTGGCCCTCTGTCCCAACATGGTTCATACGGAGGGGAAGAAGATTGAAAGATACATATGGGGGCTGGTGCCTCCATTCCAGGGAAATGTTTTGGCTTCAAACCTCACTACATTTGATAGTGCCAAGCGATTGGCACAGCGGCTCATAGACCATGGGGTTCGTACCCCGGCCACAACAACAACCCTGGCCATCTCAGAACCTGTCAGAACCGCTGATTCCAAGCAGAAGTTTTGGGATGAAAAGAGAAAGGCAAAGGCTGCCAAAAAGCAGCAGGTCGTGGCAGTTCATGCTGCAATAACACCTGCCGCTGCTGCTCCGGTAAAGCAGTACTCGGGAAGTTTGCCCAAGTGCAACAAGTGCAACTTCCACCACGTAGGAGCCTGCCGGGAAATGCAGTGTTTGAACTGCAACAGGAAGGGGCACACTGCCCGTTTCTACAAAGCTCCGGCGAGGCCAATCACCCAAGTCCCCAGCGCTGGTGTGAGCCAAACTTGCTATGGTTGTGGCGAGGTGGGCCACTACAAAAGGAACTGCCCGAAGGCAGGGAATGCCGGTGGAGTAGCAAGAGTTCTGGCCATAGGCCACGAGGAAGCGGTTGCCGACCCCACAGTGGTCACTGGTACGTTTCTCCTCGATAACTCTTATGCATGCATACTGTTTGATAGTGGATCGGAGAGGAGTTTCGTGAACCAAAAATTTGCTCATTTACTTAAGCAAAAATCACGAGCACTTAAAGAACCGTTCATTGTAGAAATGGCTGATGGAAAGACAGAGAGCACTAGCAAAATACTCATAGGGTGTACCCTAACACTTGATAGCCATTCATTTTCGATCGACCTCATGCCCGTTTCTATTAAAAGTTTCGACGTCATTATCGGCATGGATTGGTTGAGTCTTCATCGTGCCGACATCATGTGTTACGAAAAGGCTGTACGCCATAATATACCGTCTGGCGAAACTCTAGTAGCTTATGGTGACAAACCCGGCACGATCCTTCGTATCATCTCGAGCATTCAAGCTGAGAAATTCTTGCGAAAGGAATGTCGCGCATTCCTTGCTCATGTGGTCGATGTGAGCCAAGAAGCGAAGGAGATTCAGAACATTCCAGTAGTACGCGACTTTCCTGACATCTTTCCGGAAGAACTCCCAGGATTACCTCCACAACGTCAAGTCGAGTTTCAAATCGACTTAGTTCCAGGGGCTACTCCCGTAGCCAAATCGCCCTATCGTCTAGCACCTGCAGAGATGCAAGAACTGTCCTGTCAACTTAACGAACTGCTCAGCAAGGGCTTTATAAGACCAAGCTTCTCACCCTGGGGAGCTCCAGTCTTGTTCGTCAAGAAGAAAGACGGATCGTTTCGTATGTGCATCGACTATAGGGAGCTCAACAAACTGACCGTCAAGAATCGTTATCCTTTGCCTCGTATTGACGATTTATTTGACCAACTTCAAGGGGCGAACTTCTTTTCAAAAATCGACTTAAGGTCCAGATATCACCAACTACGAGTGCTAGGGGAGGATGTTCCGAAGACAGCCTTCCGAACTCATTATGGGCACTACGAATTCGTAGTGATGCCGTTCAGATTAACAAACGCACCTGCTGTATTCATGGACTTAATGAATAGGGTGTGTCATCCTTACTTGGATCAGTTCGTCATCGTCTTCGTCGATGACATACTTATCTACTCTCGTAGTAAGGAGGAGCATAGTCAACATCTGCGACTAGTCTTAGAAACCCTTCGTTCGGAGAAGCTCTATGCGAAGTTCTCGAAATGCGAATTTTGGATCCGACAAGTCGAATTCTTAGGGCACGTGGTTAGCGAAGAGGGAATACACATGGACCCTTCCAAAATTAAAGCCATTGAGAACTGGTCAGCACCGAAGACGCCTACAGAAATTCGTCAATTTCTAGGTCTCGCTGGCTACTATCGCAGGTTCATTCAGAACTTCTCCCGCATTGCGAAACCTATTACGACACTGACCCAGAAGGGCGTGGCCTTTGACTGGGAAGAGAAGCAGGAGAGAGCGTTCCAAACGCTCAAAAGAGCCTTGTGCACCGCACTAATACTATCCCTCCCCTAAGGGATAGAAGACTTCGTTGTCTATTGCGATGCGTCGAATCAAGGACTCGGATGTGTTCTGATGCAGCGAGGTAAGGTCATCGCCTATGCCTCGAGACAGATAAAGACACATGAGGTCAACTATACTACCCACGATCTTGAACTAGGAGCAGTTGTGTTTGCTCTGAAGATCTAGAAACACTACCTGTACGGTACAAAGAGCACAATCTTTACAGACCACAAGAGCCTACAACTTCAGAAATGCTAAGATCGAAAATTCTAAGCTCCTGGAGTAGCTCATTCTCACAAGGATAACTCAAGGGACCATAATATGCCCAAAACAAGCCCTAGACTAGATCTAACCCATAAAGTTACCAAGATAGAAACTTTATACCATCAAATGCTAGCAAAATGGATGAAGAATCTGGATCTACGAGCTCCACTCCTACCAATGCTTGAACACCAAACTCGTTCTTCTTCAAAGTGAGAAAAAACACCAAAGATTAACCACCAAAGCTAGAGAACACTCAAAACCAAGCTAGGGTTTCACATTTAGGGTTTAATGAGATGGAGGCTAAAGATAAAAGGGTTTGAAGATGAGTTAAGGCTATTAAATAGGGTCCAAGATCCTAAATTAGGATTTGACACTAAGTCGCGTACACTTAGCGTACATCTGGTACGTCCAACGTATGCGAAGGAGCCTTCACGATTACTCCATCCATGTACGCCCAACGTACATTCCTTGTACGCCCAGCATACACACCATGCCCCTTAATGATCTTTCTTCCGATGGCCATAACGTTTGCGTCCCAACTTTGTTTTCGATGATCCTTATATCCACGAAAAGGTAATGAGAAGCTCTACAATCCTATCAACTCTCCTTTTCCTTAAAACCTCCCGAACTTAAATCCAAATTCATGAAAATCCCGCACCATCACTTTACTGTTATACCGTTGGGCTCCAAAACACAAACCGAACACTCGGTACCCACAACCTACATTATCCATTACAAAATGGGTCTAAACCTTTTTTTCCAAAGGCCCGAAGCATTATGATACTTGATCCTCAGGTCACAACCTCGAATTATGAAACAAACTGAAAAAGGGTGTTACAACTCTCTCCCACTTAAATTAGATTTCATATTTGAAATCACTCCTTACTAACTTCCAAATATGCCAGAAAACATTGACAATGCTCCCACAACCTCGATACGAACTGAAAAGTTGACTCATACACACAATGAGCTTCCAAAACTATAACCGAACCCATCCTTAACACGGCTCTGATACCCTGATGATGAACGTATACTTGCCCCAAACGTATACTTGCTCCACTAGTGTCAACCACTGAAGAATAACCATCACTACTCTGCCTGAAATCCAAAATCCTAGAACCCGGTCTGACTCCCGCCAAACAGACCATTCGAATCACCGCCTATTCGACTCCACTTCGCAATCCAAATTGAGCATCTACCTTTCCTACCCTAGATTATCTTGTTGTTTCCACTGGGGAACAGAATCCCTGACCATTCATCGCTGCCGAAAACCCTTCACTCGATAACAAGGCGATTCTTAACATGGTCCTCCAACGCTAGTACCATTTCAGGCTCAACTTATTGACCCATAATTACATTTCTGATGCAGCAGAGACCTCCCTGGTCTCATACTTACATACTAATTAACCGATAAACCGGATCCCCAACCGGTTGCTGAGGCTCATCAGCCTGACACAATCGTACCACGCGACTCCTGAACGAGTGTCTATCTGGAAAGAGCTGTCCTAGCTTGCTTTCCATAATGGCTCCAACAACCCTCCTGATCCTTCTAATGGATAACTTAACCAACCATTACATCGATGCAATAAAATTCGCTTTGCTATAAACGAATGCTACATGCTCAACTGTAGTCTTATATCACCACCGGCCTCACACGACCCACAACCTTCCTTAATTCCACGAATATTGTAGTGTTCGCACAGTCTCACGACATGCTCTACTATGGTCTAATCCCACCTAGAGGAAAATACAAGCCCAAACCATAGATTTACCCCACTCTCATAGCTGCTCAAGAACCAGGTGCACGCTATGGGCCACCCCGCAGTCTTACAGCACTACCACACTACCTGCCAACCTAGTGAATACCACGGCCACCCCCGCAGTCTTACAACACTTCTATCACTATCTGCTTATACAGTGAATTCTACGGCTACCCCCGCAGTCTGACAACACCTCTATCACTATTTTCCAATCCAATGAATGTTACGGCCACCCCAGCAGTCTTACAACACCTCTATCACTATCTGCCAATCCAATGAATGCTACGGACACCCCTGCAATCTTATAACACCTCCAAACTACCATGGACCTAACCTATTGTATTATTGTCTATCTACCATACCAGCCATAATAAAGCATGGGTCAAAACCATATTGACTGAATCCCAACCAGGTGTTCAAATTTTTCTTCGAAGCCTAAAGCCTTAATCAGACAATAACAGACAGAGAGGTTGTAAAACAAATTCCCCCACCTGTAGATGCTCACCTCTCCTCTACGTGACATAACTGATGCTTCACATATCCGGATAAGATAACCTAAATCCTCCTTCCTTGTGCAAATCTCAGTCCACACCATTATTACAATTGGCTCCCCACTTTCCTACTTTATAAAACTCCTCTTTGCTTCGCACCTGGAATTATTCCCAATAATCCTAACGGTCATCTCCCACTTGGATTCAAATGCACTCTACCAATCCCATAATTGTTGGATTTCCGAACCATCTCACAACCCTATCTTCTGATGAGAAAAAAGAAACCCCTGATCGTAATGGACGGATCACCCATACAACAACTCACTTGCCAAAGAATCTTTGTACTCAAAGTTCGCTAATAGATACCATTCGATTCCTGCTGACAATCTTAATGGATGAAGAAACCCATGTAAATAACACTCTCCCATTACTTAAGAGTGATATGTTACTATTGGTCATTCCCTACCGATGGTAACAGCCGGCCACCTGAGCTCTACAATGGCTAGCTTTCCATGACCAACCAATCCTAGAAAACATACACACACCCCAGAATTAGATGAATACGCCCCAAGCACCTTCCACTAAATCCACTACAAATCCTTGGCGACTTAATCGGTTGACGAAGAACGAAATATTATCTATCGAAATAGGTACCCGACCCGTTCAACGACTCACTTGCACTAGAGTGATTCCCATGCGAACTTGCAACTGGCCCTACTTCGAAGGTGTGAACTTGACAATTACCGATATTACACCCACGACCAAACCAATTCCTCACTACCTCAAACCCATGAAAACTCCTTCATATCCTGCCTTCAAACCCGACATGCCCACCTTATGGATCCCTTGAATTCACACTGACACCACCAAAGATCAGACTGGCTACTAGTATCTTAAGCAAAATACTCAATCTCCTTCTGAACACGGTTCCTGGTATGCAAAATGGCAGATGAAGATTCTCAAGACCATCATGAAGAAAACTATAATTTCTAGGTGGATACTCAGATAGACCGCACATAGCGTCTCACATACAGACATATAATCATAACCACATTTGATAAGAGCAGGAAGGAAGGAATACAACTCATAAATGTGGCGCATACTGGTGGAACTTGGATCTCCTCAGCATGTGATTGCAACGATCGACTCCTCCCTACAGGAACCTCCACTCTGCCCCCACGACCATCAAAAATCCTCGAAGTGGATGGAGCAGGTGCCCTCACTGCTCCCTTCATCACCTCCGGACACTCGTCCTTCTTGTGTCCCACTTGGTTACAGTGAAAACACATCAGAACCGATCCTCGAGGGCAATCCCTGCTGAAATGACCTGTCAGTCTGCAACTGAAACATCCCCTCCTTGTTTCCCAACAGCCTCCCATATGGGTCCTCCCACACTTGTCACCACGGTCGTGGCTCTGCTGGCCTCCCAAACGCGAATCCTGAGTCCTGGGCCTCTTTTCCTGGCCCGTTGCAGTCTGAACCTGCTCCTCTTTCCTCTTCCTGAGGTGCTACCAATCAATCTACCTCTCTTGGGCTCTAGCGATCATGTCATTCAGGGTCCTACACCCTGACAATCTCACCCGCTCACTGATGTCATCCCTCATCATATCATGATACCTTGACTTCTTCATTTCCTCGTCTTCCGCGTACTGCAGAACCAACTAAGCCCTCTCCCAAAATAAGGGAGTTCGCGCTCCCGACTGTCCAGCCGCAATCTCAGCCCAAAAGGGCCCGATTCAATCATCCATCAACTCCATAATCCCAATGCGGTACGTGCCCATGCACTTTCTCAAAATCCCCATGATCTCCTCTTTGATCGAACCAAAGATGAAGGGATTCTGATCGAAAACGCAATTAATCTTCGATGAGATGAACTCCCACACCTGCTCATCAATCGGCTCAGTACCTGCACCTGAGCCCGAACCAGAACCTGAACTTCCTCCATGTGTTCTCATCACCAGTCTGAAAAGCAGTCATACAAATGAACAAAGTATACCCAAGAATCCTCAACCTATAGGCTTCCTAGATTCTCCGTGACCCCTCGTGATTCGAGTATGGATCTTGTGATTTCAATAGTACGGGCCCAATACTACCTTCCACACCTATCCATACTTTCCTCAAGAATCATCCCGAATCCTCCAAGTCACCTACTCAGACTGATACTCCAAATATCCGCTAAACAGCACAACCAACCCACTAAAGCACTTCATAGGCTCTCCTAGGTTCCCGACCACACCCTGCCATCAGCTGCTGAAGAACCCCCAATAATGCCAGTTAACTACTTCATGAATACAATAAGATGCAACACAACTTAGATAGTCCTTCGAGTAAAAAACTTATCCCTACAATGGTTAGACTCAGACGAGATCTTCACAGTAGGGTTAAAAATCACAAAGCAAGCAACATTCATGCAGTAACACTCCATGCCATAACCAAACAGAAGACATCTTAAAATCACTTTCTACGAAGAAAGATTCCAAATATAATATAACATCCAATTCCTCTTAGGCTACAAGGCAACACATATCAGGCCCATTCATCAAATCATCTAAGATCCATACTAGCATGGAATTCTAAAAGCTCAAACAATCAGGAAAATAAAGGCATATCTCCTAGCATGAAATCCTAAGCAGATCCTTATCCCTAATCTAGCATGCAATTATCATAACATATAACATAACAAACATGTTTGGTTATTCTAGGAATCACGTACTTGAGCTCGGCTGATTGCACGCACCACCACCTTATTAGAAAATCCTTTTTTATAAAACATTCATTTTTATTGAAAAATCTACCAAAACCCTCAGTTTGAGTTCAGACACACCCAAGAGTATTCCTGAATCCCTCAAACCAAGGCTCTGATACCAACTTGTAATGTCCTAAAAATTATAAGGTAAAATTTTCATTTTTAATTCAACCATAAACACCATTTAATCAATTCAATCCTTCCAAAGTATACCAGAGTAAAAATAGTTATCAGAGTACAATTCCAAAATCATAAAGTGCGAAAATATAGGTGGATGCGCTGTGATCAAGTCAGGCCCTTCCCTCTCGAACCAGAAGTACCTAAAAACATTTTAAACATAAACTATAAGCATAAAGCCTAGTGAGTTCCCCAAAATACCGTATACCATACATATACGCCAGCTCAAGGCTGTGTCGGGTCTATTTCACCCCCGATTCTTTTTCAACTCATGCATCAGCCCATGGTCGTACCAGGTCTATTTCACCCCCATGTCTATTTCACCCCCGAGTCTATTTCAAATCATATGTCAGCACAAGGCTGTATCGGGTCTATTTCACCCCACATACATATATCAAACAGGCACACAAGCATATAACACATAGAACAAGAGTCACAAATACTACAAGTACATAACATATCCTAGTGTCTTACAGTATAGTGAGCAAACTCACCTCAGTCCGCTGACAATCCAAATGATGCTCAGGCTACTGGACCGAAGAATACCCGCGCTAAGCAAACAATTACAACCTTAATCAATAATCAGGTCATAACCATAACTGAGACTTAACTCACTGATCCCGACTCCTAGGGTAAAAGACTATTTTATCCTTCCCCTCAATTAGCCCAATTAACTGAGGCCCAAACTTAATGGCACTTAAAGCCCAATAATGGCCAAAATCCACAAGACACTTAAGGCCCAATACAGACCCAATTCTATAAAGGTCTAAGGCGTAACAATGGCCCAACTCAGCAATACTTGTGTCCCAATAAATGCCCAAACCCTAAAGTCCAAAAGGTGGCCCAGAATCAAGAAACCCCATGCAGCGTACGCCCTGCGTACCAGACTTATAAGCCTGAAATACGGCTCTTTGATGCACAAGGTACAACTCGTCAAAGCATGGAAAGCGGGGACTTCATGTATTATGTTGAGCGTACTCCTACGCACGCCCATCATACTCACTAGGTGACCAAAATCTCTTATTAAGCACTTAATGCTTAAGACCAAACATCCAAACTTAGATGTAACTTCATTTTAAGGTCTTAACATGTAAAGTTGGCGACTTTACTCCTTTCTATGTATTAATGGAACCCAAAACCCGTTTTTATCCAAATAAGTCCATAAGATGAACACCAACTCTCACATGGTTCATCCAAACCCATCAAGATGACATTTTTATGTACTAACAACATCAAAAATGCTAAGATCCAACATTCTTAGCTCCTGGACTATCTCATACTCACAAGGATAACTCAAGGGACCATAATATGCCCAAAACAAGCCCTAGACTAGATCTAACCCATAGAGTTACCAAGATAGAAACTTTATACCTTCAAATGTTTGCAAAATGGATGAAGAATCTGGATCTATGAGCTCCAATCCTACCAATTCTTGAACACCAAACTCCTCTTCTTCAAAGTGAGAAAAAACACCAAAGGTTAACCACCAGGTCTCAAGAACATTCAAAATCAAGCTATGGTTTTGCATTTAAAGTTTAATGGGATGGAGGCTGAAAATAAAAGGATTTGAAGATGAGTTAAAGCCATTAAATAGGATCCAAGAACCTAAATTAGGGTTTGACACTGAGTCGCGTATGCCCAACATATGCGAAGGATCCTTCGGGATTACTCGAGCCATGTACGCCCAGCATACACGACATGTCCCTTACCGATCTATCTTCCGATGGCAATAAATTTTGCGTCCCAACACCGTTTTCGATGATACTTATTGTGACAACCCGAAATTTCCATTTGAACAAACTCTACCGTCTAGCACTTCAATTAAAATTCAAATTCTTTTCTGCTAATTTTTAGCTCGGTTTAAAGTCCGGTTGGGTATTTTTAATATTTATTTTCTTGAGAGAACAAATTAGAGGAAGTATACTTTAGGATTAATTGTGCAACATTTATGTCACAAAACTCCAAGAGTTAGGAGTTTTCGGCCCAAAATAGTGTTAGGGCCGAAAACCCTAAAGTGTATATAAATGACACTTAGTCATTTTTAGTCATTTTTCCCATTTCCATGTCAAGAACAATTCTCTCTCAAGTATCATCCGAATTTTTGTCACGATTTTCAAGATTGTAAGTGTTTCCTTCCTTGTTTAGTTGATCTCTTCCATTATCTAGTGATCTTACATGATTTCATCCATGAAATCATTCCATTTTCTTAGATCTGCAAGTGTTCTTCATTTCACCGAGAACACCAAGAACACACACTAGTGTTTTGGACCGAAAACACCCTTCTTTGCTTCCATATTGTAAGTATCTATCTCCTATACTTGTTATCTAGTAAGGATACTTGATTTAGGGCCTTGAAATCGTCATTTATCCAAGAACAAAAGGCGTTTTCGGTCTAGTGCATCTCCTTAGACCGAAAACCCTTATAAATGTTGCAAAATGACTTTAAGCCTTTCCTATTACTTAGTATTGAGTCTAGAACACTTAATTGATTGTTGAAAGCCCTTGGAAATCACCTTATGCATCAAAGACCATGGGTTTTCGGTCACCTTTTGGACCGAAAACCATTTGGACCGAAAACCTCTTTGGACCGAAAAGGTCTTTGGACCGAAAACTCCTTTAAGTGTCTATACAACCCTTAAATGCAACCCTTGGTACTTCTAGCACTTGAATCAAAGTGTTTTTCATGTCCTAGGATGTCTTAACTTGGTTAACTAGTTGTTAAAATGACTAATTGGATACATATATGTGTCATTATATGTTAAATAGGATCCGTGTTTGTGCTCAAGTCTTCACTTGACACTTAGCATCCTATACCATCCGTTCTTCCAAACCACTCACTACAGGTGAGTTCATACCCCCTTAATCAACCTTTTTAAATGATTTTAAATGGTTTTATGGTGGGGGGGGGGAAATACAAGTTGAACTATTATAGTTATTATATCAATCACATGTGATTAATAACTACCAAACAAGTGGATTTCTTACTTTTCAAACTATGTTATCAATCAAACTACTTAAAATTGTTTTACAAACTCTTTTACATGTTAAATACTTTCATTAAACTCTTTTAAACTTATGCTTTGTCAAATGTGTATCTATATAGATATAGTTATATAAGTAGGATTGAAAGGACTAAGGACTGATAGCTCGCCTTGCTTCCTGTTCCTTGTTTGGTTGTGGACTTAAGGTATCGGTTATTTGTCCGAAGGTCGTTTGAATCCTAGTTGTATATTATGTATATGTATATAGATATAAAAGTTACTTCTTTCATTTCAATACCTTTGGGTAGCAAAGGTATACAAACATGTTCCTACATACAAACAACAATACTAGTAAACTATAATAGGTATAGTTTAGGAAGTTACTAATACTATTACTAGAACAATGAAACATACAATGAGTCAGTTCATACATGAGTCAACACATACTATAACGAGAAACAGATAGAGAATACTATAACGAGAAACAAACGATAACATACAGAGAGAACATACATACATACTAGACAGAGAGAGAGAACATACAATACAACTAGTACATACTATACATTATACAAGACAACATACTATTATGAGAAAAAGAGAGAACATACATACATACTAGACAGAGAGAGAGGACATACAATACAGCTAGTACACACAATACATATACAAGTACATTACAACAGTTATGTGAGCCACGTAACGGGGCATGGCATCACCTGTCATGGCTCGTTTTGTATCTAGAATCTCCTTAAGTGGAGAGCGTTGAGTTTGTATATAGATCTATACTGGATTTACTATCCTACACCTTGCTGCTCGCTACAGTGGGACTTGCAAGTCTACAGGTGCCAAATGTCATTTCTTCCGACGTCTTTCATCGTCGTGTTTTTAGTCTGTAGTATGGTACAGACATATCACATGCTACTTTAAATAACAATTGGTTTAAGGTAATTAGTACAACAGTAGTTACTTAATACAACACTACAGTACTTTATTATTTCCCCATTGCATTCACTTTGTGACCTTCACACAATGAACAGTAATGTAAAAGCTATATTTTTGGTTAATGATAGTCATATTTGGGAAAATACACACTTTTACAAGAAACTACCATACATTTCATTTGATGCCTTGGTAGAAGGCTACGTTTAGTAGAAAATATAGGATTTTCTAGGAGATACAAACATTTACAAACATTTACAAACATTTAAAAACATTTACAAACTTATACATTCAAGTACTTACAAACACTTTCATACAAACAATGACACTAAAATACTTATGATCTCACCAGCTTTAAAGCTGATAAACTCTTTCAAAATAACTTGTATTCTCAGGTCACCAGTAGACAGGTACCGGTGCCAGGTTTTGAGAAGATGGAGCTCGTTCAAGACTCATCTTTTATTTTGTTTCATGTTTTTGGTGTCTATTAAACTTAACAGAACACACTTGTATTAAATTATATTATTAATGCAATGGATGATGTTGTTTCTTGTTTACTACTATTCATTGTTGTGATACTGTACATGACTTCCTCCACCCCTGAACGTTTCCGCCGTTCCGGTTTTGGGGTGTGACAGATTGGTATCAGAGCACTGTTTATAGTTAATCGTGTATATCAACCCATAAAAGATATACAAACTATAAACACAACGGGATTAAAATACTCTGACCAAGAGTTTATACTTTTAAATAATAAAATATTTAACCAAGTATACATACCTGCATTCATACTAAAATCAGTGTCACTAGGACAGAACAAAAGTATTATGATTGTTGGACAACACAATCAGACTTAGAGACATATAGTCAACCCTGGGAAGATATAGCCTGATCAACTATATTATCCGAGGAGTGACTAGCATGTGCCTAAGGGTGGTTCTGAGGTTGCAACAAGTCTAAAAACATACCAACAATACTACAATGAAAACATTAGAACACAACATAAACTTAAAATACTATAGGAGTATTTTGTGTTACTATAAATTACTTATGTGCTTATTTCCTATACCCCTTTTCTCGCGTAGATAACATGGCTGGATTCCATATCTCCGAGACCCGTACTATCCCAACAACGGCAATGCATGATGGCTGGGAGAAGAGCCAGAAGATGATCACCCAATCCCTTTGGATGATCATCAAGCAGAAGGATTTTCTGATGGTTCTGACTCAGAGCCAGAAGTCAACAACCTACCCCCAGTGGCTCAAAACCCAAACCCAAATCCTAACCCTCGTCCAGCATTTCAAGGACTCACACCTCTGTGGGCGACAAACTTGAACAGATGGAGTCAGGAACAGGGTCAACCCATTCCCTACAATGGGGACAGAAGCTTTTACAACCTAAATGAGGGAGGTTCAGCTGATCGAGTCCTGCCCATCATGGTCTGTAGGATTGCTCGGAACACCAAGCAAGGTCGAGCATCTATTGATCGAGTCATGGAGATTGACGCCAACTCTGGCGTTAACACGGTCCGCATTCGCCAACTCGAGGTAGCTATGGAAAGGGCTAGGATATCCAATGGGACTCTGCAGCAACAACTAGCTGCATCCCAAGATGAAGTTAGGGAACTTCGGGCTAGGCATTCAATGTATGAAAGGCGCATGCGAGACATAGAGCGCCGTCTGTCTGAATCAAGGACTCATTCGAGTGGTTCTCGTCGTAGATAGAGCCTACTCAACCTTCTCTTTTGGATATAACTTAGTTATGTAAAATTCTAGTCTAATTTCCTATCTTTGTTAAAACTTGGACCTGTTAGGTCTTGATTAGGTCGTAATTCTGTCAAAATTTTCCCATCTTGGTTGATGTAAGGCCTACTTCTAGGTCATTTTTACCCGAACTTGTTACATCTGTAATTCCAGTATATTTGACAGATATCTAATCTCATGGAATTTAATGTCCATATGATATCATCAGTTAGTACTAGATCTACATTCAATCATACTATTCAATTGTGCTGTTGGGCTATGGAGAGTTAGTCCATGAGTCATTCTCATCAAATTCTCCCTATTAAATTCTTATCAATATCTTCATCTTTGTAAACTTATAGTTAAAAGATGCCTCCACGCCGATCAACGAGACGCGATCCTCCGATAACTGCAACACCACCTACTCCTCAAATCGATACGGCAACTCTAAATGCTGCAGTAGCTACGGCTGTGGCAACAGCCATGGCTCAATATCATTCTTCGAGTGCCACCGGAGGTGGTATACCTGTTCATTCTACCCATGGTGAAGCCCCTGTGCGCTTGAGAGAGTGCTCCTATAAGGACTTCACCAACTACAAGCCATTGTCCTTTAAAGGGACTGGCTGAGTCATTGCCCTCTCGCAATGGTTCGAAAAGACGGAGTCGATCTTCGAGATCTGCTCATGCCCGGAAGGAAGCAAAGTCAAATTTGCTGCGTGCACCTTAGAGGTAAAATCCCTGACATGGTGGAATAGCCATGTCAAGTCACTATCTCTCATAGTGGCTAATGCTATGGTCTGGGAAGCTCTGAGGGAGCTAATGATTGAAGAATACTGCCCGAGGCGCGAAATCCAGAAGCTGGAGCAAGAACTTTGGAGCCTGACCATGAAGGGCTCCGACATTGTGACCTACACCGCCAGGTTCTGCGAGCTGGTGGCCCTCTGTCCCAACATGGTTCACACAGAGGGAAAGAAAATCGAAAGGTACATATGGGGGCTGGTGCCTCCATTTCAGGGGAATGTTTTGGCTTCAAACCCCACTACATTCGACAGTGCCAAGCGGTTGGCACAGCGGCTTATTAACCATGGGGTCCCTACCCCGTCGTCAACAAAAACCCTAACAATCTCAGAACCCTCAAAAACCGCTGATTCCAAGCGGAAGTTCTGGGATGACAAGAAGAAGAAGAAGGCTGCCAAAAAGCAGCAGGTCGTGGCAGTTCATGCTGCGATAGCACCTGTCATTGCTGCTCCGGTCAAGCAGTACGCTGGAAGTTTGCCTAAGTGCAACAAATGCAACTTCCACCACATCGGAGCCTGCCGAGAAATGCAGTGCTCTAACTGCAACAGGAAGGGGCACATTGCCCGTTTCTGCAAGGCTCCGGCGAAGCCAATCACCCAAGTCCCCGACGCTGGTGTGGGCCAAGCTTGCTACGGTTGTGGCGAGGCGGGCCACTACAAGAGGAACTGCCCTAAGGCAGGGATCGCCGGCGGAGTGGGAAGAGTTCTGGCCATAGGCCACGAGGAAGCGGTTGCCGACCCCACAGTGGTCACTGGTACGTTTCTCCTCGATAACTCTTATGCATGCATACTATTTGATAGTGTAGTGGAGAGGAGTTTCGTGAACCAAAAATTTGCTCATTTACTTAAGCGAAAATCACGAGCACTTAAAGAACCGTTCACTGTAGAAATGGGTAATGGGAAGATAGAGAGCACTAGCAGTATATATATATATATAGGATGCACCTTAACTCTAGATAGACATTCATTTTCGATCGACCTCATGCCGGTCTCAATTAAAAGTTTCGACGTCATTATCGGCATGGATTGGTTGAGTCTTCATCGTGCCGACATCATGTGTTACAAAAAGGCTGTTCGCCTTAATCTGCCGTCTGGCGAAACTCTGGTAGTTTATGGCGACAAACTTGACACTAACCTTCGCCTCATCTCGAGTATTCAAGCCCAGAAATACCTTCGAAAGGAATATCGAGCATTCCTCGCTCATGTTGTCGATGTGAGCCAAGAAGCGAAAGACATTAAGAATATTCCAGTAGTACGTGATTTTACCGACATATTTCCAGAAGAACTCCCAGGATTACCTCTGCAACGTCAAGTCGAGTTTAGAATCGACTTAGTTCCAGGGGTTACCCCAGTAGCCAAATCGCCCTATCGTTTAGCACCTGCAAAAATGCAAGAACTGTCCAGTCAACTTAACGAACTGCTCAGTAAGGGCTTTATAAGACCAAGCTTCTCACCCTAGGGAGCTCCAGTCTTGTTCGTCAAGAAGAAAGATGGATCGTTTCGTATGTGCATCGACTACAGGGAGCTCAACAAGCTAACCATCAAAAATCGTTACCCTCTGCCTCGCATAGACGATTTATTTGATCAACTGCAAGGGGCGAACTTCTTTTCAAAAATCGATCTAAGATCCGGATATCACCAACTACGAGTGCTAGGAGAGGATGTCCCGAAGACAGCCTTCCGAACTCGTTATGGGCACTACGAATTCGTAGTGATGCCGTTCGAATTAACCAACGCGCCCGCGGTATTCATGGATTTAATGAATAGGGTGTGTCGTCCTTACTTGGATCAGTTCGTCATCGTCTTCATCGATGACATACTTATCTACTCTCGTAGTAAGGAGGAGCAGAGTCAACATCTGTGACTAGTCTTAGAAACGCTGCGTTCGGAGAAGCTCTATGCGAAGTTCTCGAAATGCGAATTTTGGATCCGAAGAGTCGAATTCTTAGGGCATGTGGTTAGCGAAGAGGGAATACACGTGGACCCTTCCAAAATCAAAGCCATTGAGAGCTGGTCAGCACCGAAGACGCCTAACGAAATTCATCAATTTCTAGGCCTCGCTGGCTACTATCGCAGGTTCATTCAGAACTTCTCCCGAATTGCGAAACCTCTTACAGCACTGACCCAGAAGGGCGTGGCCTTTGACTGGGAAGAGAAGCAGGAGAGAGCGTTCCAAACGCTCAAGCGAGCCTTGTGCACCGCACCAATACTATCCCTCCCCGAAGGGATAGAAGACTTCGTTGTCTATTGATACGCGTCAAATCAAAGGCTCGGCTGTGTTCTGATGCAACGAGGGAAGGTCATCGCCTATGCCTCGAGACAACTGAAGACACACGAGGTCAACTACACCACTCACGATCTTGAGCTAGGAGCAGTTGTGTTTGCTCTGAAGATCTGGAGACACTACCTATATGGTACAAAAAGCACT
The DNA here is from genome assembly GCF_052849685.1 of Lactuca virosa. Classification (NCBI taxonomy): domain Eukaryota; kingdom Viridiplantae; phylum Streptophyta; class Magnoliopsida; order Asterales; family Asteraceae; genus Lactuca; species Lactuca virosa. Next base: position 205,735,981 of record NC_136433.1, read on the forward strand.
ATCTTTACAGACCACAAAAGCCTACAACATATATTCGACCAGAAGGAGCTCAACATGAGACAACAACGGTGGGTCGAGCTACTCAGTGATTACGAATGCGAAATTTGTTATCATCCGGGTAAAGCAAACGTAGTAGCTGACGCCCTAAGTCGGAAAGAATACTCTAGTCGTAGAGTCAAATCATTGACTATGACTATCCATTCACACTTGTCCACGCAAATTAAGGAGGCTCAGCTCGACGCTTTGAAACCTGAAAATGAGGCGAATGAATCCCTGAGAGGGATGGATAATAACTTGGAAGTCAAAGGTGGCGGAGCCTTATATTTAATGGATCGGATTTGGACACCGAAACACGGTGGTTTCAGAGACTTGGTCATGACCGAGGCGCATAACACTCGTTATTCCATCCACCCAGGTTCAGATAAGATGTATCTGGATCTTAAAGAGCTATACTGGTGGCCTAACATGAAAGCAGAGATTGCTACCTTCGCGAGTAAATGCCTTACTTGCGGCAAGGTCAAGGTCGAATACCAGAAACCCTCAGGTCTACTACAACAGCCGGAGATACCGGAATAGAAGTGGGAGTGGATCACTATGGACTTCATAACCAAGCTGCCCAAGACAACGGGTGGACTTGATACCATATGGGTCATCGTCGACAGATTGACTAAGTCCGCACACTTCCTACCTATTAAAGAAACAGACAAGATGGAGAAGATTACAAGAACCTACATACGGGAGATTGTACGACTGCACGGTGTTCCTATATCCATTATCTCGGACAGATATAGTAGATTCACTTCGAGGTTCTGGTAGTCGCTACAAAGTTCCCTAGGAACTAGGCTGGACATGAGTACAACCTATCATCCACAAACCGACGGACAAAGTGAGAGGACTATTCAAATATTGGAAGATATGTTGCGAGCCTGCGTGATTGACTTTGGAAAGGCATGGGATACTCATTTACCCCTTGTCGAGTTTTCCTACAATAATAGTTATCACACAAGCATAAAGGCTGCTCCATTCGAGGCCCTCTATGGCCGAAAGTGCAGATCCCCTCTGTGCTGGGCTGAGGTGGGTGATACCCAGTTAGCTAAAGGACAAGTTCCTGACAGCACTCTCACGGGTCCAGAGATCATTCGGGAAACGACAGAGAAGATCGTTTAGATTCGTGAACGATTGAAAGCCTCTAGAGACCGACAGAAAAGCTACGCAGATAAACAGGAAACCGTTGGAATTCCAGGTGGGCGATCGTGTTCTATTGAAGGTCTCACCCTGGAAAGGCTTGAGACGCTTCAGAAAGCATGGAAAGCTAAATCCAAGATACATAGGGCCTTTCGAGATTCTCGCTAGAATCGGCCCTGTAGCTTACAAACTTAACTTACCTCGTGAACTCAGTAACGTACATTCTACTTTCCACGTCTCGAATTTGAAAAAGTGTCTGTCCGACGAGACTCTTGTGATCCCACTCGACGAGATCGAAATCAACGAGAGCCTCAACTTCGTGGAAGAACCAGTAGAGATCATGGACCGAGAGGTCACACGAACCAAGCAAAGCCGTATCCCGATAGTGAAGATTCGCTGGAACGCCAAGCGAGGACCTAAATTCACTTGAGAGCGAGAGGATCGGATGAAACTGAAATATCCTCATCTTTTTACTTAGTTATTTGTAACTACTTATTTGCTTAAATTCTAACTTCGGGAAGAAATTCCCTCTAACGGGGGGGGGGGGGGGGATGATGTGACAACCCGGAATTTCCATTCGAACAAACTCTACCATCTAGCACTTCAATTAAAATTCAAATTCTTTTCTGCTAATTTTTAGCTCGGTTTAAAGTCCGGTTGGGTATTTTTAATATTTATTTTCTTGAGAGAACAAATTAGAGGAAGTATACTTTAGGACTAATTGTGCAACATTTATGTCACAAAACTCCAAGAGTTGGGAGTTTTCGGCCCAAAATAGTGTTAGGGCCGAAAACCCTAAAGGGTATATAAATGACACTTAGTCATTTTTAGTCATTTTTCCCATTTCCAGGTCAAGAACAATTCTCTCTCAAGTATCATCCGAATTTTTGTCAAGATTTTCAAGATTGTAAGTGTTTCCTTCCTTGTTTAGTTGATCTCTTCCATTATCTAGTGATCTTACATGATTTCATCCATGAAATCATTCCATTTTCTTAGATCTGCAAGTGTTCTTCATTTCACCAAGAACACCAAGAACACACACTAGTGTTTTGGGCCGGAAACACCCTTCTTTGCTTCCATATTGTAAGTATCTATCTCCTATACTTGTTATCTAGTAAGGATACTTGATTTAGGGCCTTGAAATCGTCATTTATCCAAGAACAAAAGGCGTTTTCGGTCTAGTGCATCTCCTTAGACCGAAAACCCTTATAAATGTTGCAAAATGACTTTAAGCCTTTCCTATTACTTAGTATTGAGTCTAGAACACTTAATTGATTGTTGAAAGCCCTTGGAAATCACCTTATGCATCAAAGACCATGGGTTTTCGGTCACCTTTTGGACCGAAAACCTTTTGGACCGAAAACCTCTTTGGACCGAAAAGGTCTTTGGACCGAAAACTCCTTTAAGTGTGTATACAACCCTTAAATGCAACCCTTGGTACTTCTCGCACTTGAATCAAAGTGTTTTCCATGTACTAGGATGTCTTAACTTGGTTAATTAGTTGTTAAAATGACTAATTGGATACATATATGTGTCATTATATGTTAAATAGGAGGCCTGTTTGTGCTCAAGTCTTCACTTGACACTTAGCATCCTATACCATCCGTTCTTCCAAACCACTCACTACAGGTGAGTTCATACCCCCTCAATCAACCTTTTTAAATGAATACAAGTTGAACTATTATAGTTATTATATCAATCACATGTGATTAATAACTACCAAACAAGTGGATTTCTTACTTTTCAAACTATGTTATCAATCAAACTACTTAAAACTGTTTTACAAACTCTTTTACATGTTAAATACTTTCATTAAACTCTTTTAAACTTATACTTTGTCAAATGTGTATCTATATAGATATAGTTATATAAGTAGGATTGAAAGGACTTAGGACTGATAGCTCGCCTTGCTTCCTGTTCCTTGTTTGGTTGTGGAGTTAGCGTATCGGTTATTTATCCGAAGGTCGTTTGAATCCTAGTTATATATTCTTTCATTTCAATACTATTATGAGAAACAGAGAGAACATACATACATAGTAGACAGAGAGAGAGGACATACTATACAGCTAGTACACACAATACATATACAAGTACATTACAACAGTTATGTGAGCCACGTAACGGGGCATGGCATCACCTGTCATGGCTTGTTTTGTATCCAGAATCTCCTTAAGTGGAGAGCGTTGAGTTTGTGTATAGATCTATACTGGATTGACTATCCTACACCTTGCTGCTCGCTACAGTGGGACTTGCAAGTCTACGGGTGCCAAATGTCATTTCTTCCGACGTCTTTCATCGTCGTGTTTTTAGTCGATAGTATGGTACAGACATATCACATGTTACTTTAAATAACAATTGGTTTAAGGTAATTAGTACAACAGTAGTTACTTAATACAACACTACAGTACTTTATTATTTCCCCATTGCATTCACTTTGTGACATTCACACAATGAACATTAATGTAAAAGCTATATTTTTGGTTAATGATAGTCATATTTAGGAAAATACACACTTTTACAAGAAACTAGCATACATTTCATTTGATGCCTTGGTAGAAGGCTACGTTTAGTAGAAAATATAGGATTTTCTAGGAGATACAAACATTTACAAACATTTACAAACATTTACAAACTTATACATTCAAGTACTTACAAACAATTTCATACAAACAATGACACTAAAATACTTATGATCTCACCAGCTTTAAAGCTGATAAACTCTTTCAAAATAACTTGTATTCTCAGGTCACCAGTAAACAGGTACCGGTGCCAGGTTCTGAGAAGATGGAGCTCGTTCAAGACTCATCTTTTTATTTTCTTTCATGTTTTTGGTTTCTATTAAACTTAACAGAACACACTTGTATTATATTATATTATTAATGCAATGGATGATGTTATTGCTTGTTTACTACTATTCATTGTTGTGATACTGTACATGACGTCCTCCACCCCTGAACGTTTCCGCCGTTCCGGTTTTGGGGTGTGACACTTATATCCACGGAAAGGTAATGAGAAGCTCTACAATCCTATCAACTCTCATTTTCCTTAAAACCTCCCGAACGTAAATCCAAATTCATGAAATGCCCACACCATCACTTTTTGTTATACCCTTGGGCTCCAAAACACAAACCGAACACTCGGTACCCACAACCTATATTATCCATTACCAAATGGGTCTAAACTTTTCTTTCCAAAGGCCCGAAACCTTATGATACTTGATCCTCGGATCACGACCCCGAATTACGAAACGACCCAAAACAGGGTGTTACACAACTAAATAATTAAAGTTGTTTTAGTGTATGACATCCAATTGCTGGTTGACATTAGATTTTGGTTTCCTTTTCTTCTTAACATTTAGCTTCTAGGATCTTCTAACTTAACAAGCTGCTTTATTGTGACCTGGTTGTTTGCAAATATTGCACTTGACCTACATTCCACTTTTGGAAAAGTTCTTGGTGCCATTATTAGCAGTTGACTTCTTACTCTTCTTTGTCTGTGTTTTGCCATTATTTTCTGTAGCATCCCTCTTCCTTTTAACAGTTGGTCTTCCAGGTATCCTTCTACTCACAAGGGGTAATGGTGGTGTGTATTCAGTTTTTGGCCACATGTTAGACCCATTCATCCCTGTAATTCTATACTTATAGGATTTCATGTAGGTAGTGCTATTGAACATTTTGTCCACATAATCCTCCACATTCCTATTGAGATACACCACACTAGAAACAAAATAGACACAACCATATCCATTGAGCTTCAATAACATACATGAGCAAGTTCTCTTCTCTATATCAACCTCATATATATATATATATATATATATATATATATATGTATATATATATATATATATATATATATATATATATATACATATATATATCTTCAATTCCTCTCACCTCAAACTGATTCAAGCCACTTGGCCGTATATTGTAATTTCTCTGATAGACCTTTAGTTTATTGAGTAGCTCTGTTATTTCTGGGCATACTTGATTTCCCCATGCTTGTCCCTTCAACTTTAACCTGTATAATATTTCCATCATATACAGTCTTAATTCCTCTAACATTATGATAAGAGGCTTTTTTCTAGCATCCACTATGAGGGCATTGAATCTTTCACATACACCATTCTCTACAGCAGGACGACATCTTCCAATTTGGTAAAATGCCAATGACTAAGTCTTTGGGTCTTTGTCCATCAGCTAGTTACGAGCATCTGGATTTATCATCTCAAGCTCTCTCATTGCTGTTTTGAATGATTGTTCAGTTTTTGATGGTGCAACTCTTCAAAATAAGGTACTATAGTGGGCTCCACTATACCTTTTCTGCAAATTTTGATTTATGTGTCTAGCACATTGTCAGTGTAGCATCCGAATATCAGGTATTTCCATTTATAGCCTTAACCTATTTGAGTTTGCACATTTGGTCCCATTTAGTGAATTTCACATTTCATCTCGTACGTTGGGCGTACATGTGGGTACGCGCAACATAATCATGTGATTAGATCGTGGAGTGAATGCTAGTACGCTAGGCATACGTTTGGTACGACGTGCGTACTAGCTCATCATCAAAACCCTAATTTTAAGGGTTGCTTCCCTATTTAAGCCATCTTATGCCTCCCTTGGACATTCCTTATCAACCACCTTCCCTCAAAAACCCTAATCTCGATTTTAAGCCTTGTTTGTGATAGTTTGGAGCTTATTAGTGACTTTTGGTGATTTTTGGTTGAAGAAGAAGACCATTGAAGAAGGAGGTGTTGCTTGCAAGCTTATAAATCCAGATTCTAATCCTCATTGTGCATCTTTTGAAGGTATAAAGTCTATACCTTGATGTGTTTCCTTTTTGATCTCTTTGGTTGGGTTTTATGAGCTTTTTATCCCTAAAGTTTGGGCCTTTAAGAGTATGGGACACCCTAGAGCATATTAGCAGTCCTTTCATGCATGTTAGGTCTTGTAGATTCATAAAAATGGTTTCTTTATGGTCCTTTTCTAGCCATGCAAGAGTTTGGTGGTGATGAGTGTGGATTAGGTTAGAGTTTTAAGGTTTAAGCCCTTTTCAGCCATGTAAATGCTTAAAGTTTTAGACTTTATGGATTAAGACCTTCTAAGAAGATTTTTGGATGCATGTCTTAATGATTAAGACCATTTTGGCATGGTTTTTGGGGTCAGACGGAGTATGCCCTGCGTACTACTCATTATGCCCAACGTTGCCAGGTGAGGCCCCGATCCCGCTTGTTTTCTGAGTATGCCCCGTGTAGGAAGAGAGTACGCCCATCGTACGCACTGGGTAGTTGACTTTTAATGAATTTTGGGCTTTTGGTCAAGATTTAGGGTTTTGGACCATGGGAGGGGCAAAATGGTATTTTTTCCCTTAAGGGGTTTGGTTGTATGTCTTGGACTCGCGAGTTGAGTTATCGACCTTAATTATTAATTTGGGTTAATTATTGTATTATTAGGTGCAGTCTAGTTCCAGTAGTTCAGGTGTGAGATTTAGTTGTCTTCAGTGAGCTTACTTCACTGTATCTGTGGGTCGAAGGCACCAATGTCGGCCCACTAGTTTATGTTGTAGTATGATGGTTGACTTCGTGACAACTGTTAGTCATGCATGTGTTTTCTTGATGATTATGTGATTCTTTGTTATGATGATATATGGTAGTAGTAGGGGGTGATATAGACCCGATATCCGGTTGAAATAGACTGAAATGGAATGCAAGAACCCAAAGATGCTCGACTATACCCGGTTGAAATAGACTGAAGGGGAATGCCAGCACCCATATATGCTTGTGTCACATCCAAAAATTTCACGCCAAATTTAAACTTTTCAATCACAAATAAAAACCAGATAGTACTTGTTTACAAAATGTTTTCAATCATTATTCATCAGAGTGTCCCAATAAGCGGATCATAAGGATGAGGAGCGGTACGGTCACGCCTTCGCCTTGCCATGAACTCCTGAAGCAACTGAAACAATAAACTGAAAACTGTAAGCCCGAGGGCTTAGTGAGCTACCCCCAAAATACCAATACCCCACCGATAATACCATATCAATAACAAATAAAGAACAACATGCATACTGGGCCTTCGGCCTGACTGGACCGCCCTGCAGGGCCTACAGTCTATCTGAATCTGTCCCGAGCCTTCGGTATAACTGGACCGCCACGTGGGCCTACAGTCACCCTGGACCGCTCATAGGGTGTGTTGGCCTTCAGCACAAAGCAGGACCGCCTCAACCCAAGCAACAAGCAAATAACCATGTGCGCATAACTAACATATACTGGCATATACAAACATCAAACATATCTATCTCACTGATCACAAACATAGCAATCTCTCATAACTAGAGCACTGACCTAGTAGGTCACTAACATATCAATCCCTACGGATCTTAAGAGCATAACATACTGTCTATCCTGATTCCGATCTAACAGATCATAACCACATGTAGCATACCATAACAATAACAACTAAAGGGCCGACCTTGGTGCCTTAGACCCTATTGATATAGTGAGGATAACTCACCTTGCAGATGTCGACTCGGTAGATAAACTTCAACCCTCGGATCACTTGACACAGGCTCCACCACCTATTACCATAGTACAATATACTCATAAGTCCTTAACCTTATAAGGTATTCCATAACCCACTAGTCAACCCCTGGTCAAAGTCAAAGTCCTCAGTCAAGGTCAACAGTCCGTGTTGACCTTAAGTCGCCGAGTACCCTCGGCTACTCGCCGAGTTCCTTGAAGCACTTTCCAACTCGCCGAGTCATCGAGGTGACTCGTCGAGTTCCTCCGATTCTCGATCAAACTTTAAGGCCACCCGTCGAGTTTCCTTCTTGCAACTCGACGGATATACACACATACATATCCTGGAGAAAACTCATCCGACTCGCCGAGTTGTTCATACAACTCACCGAGTCTATGGCAATCTTCATCGGACTCGCCGAGTTGCTCATACAACTCGCCGAGTCTATGGTAATCTTCATACGACTCGTCGAGTCAACATTGCGACTCGCCGAGTTCCTTCAGCCCTTAAGACATACAGACTCATTTAAGCCTTGCAATGGCTCCAAATTATAGATCCAAGCTTCTAGAGCATACTTTTCACATAAAGTTGCAAACTTTACGTGTATGCATGGCTAAAAAGGCTCTTAATTGCAATTCTAAGCTCTTAATGGGGTTTCATGCCCAAGGAGGGTCTCAATAACCCCCAAACCCGCAACTTTATGACTCTAGGACTTAGGAAGGGTCTAGATCTGAAGTTACAACTTCAGATCTAGCCTATAGCTCCCCATATAAACTCAAAATCCATAAAACCCTAAAACTCATCCAAAAGAAAAGAGATCTAGATGGAAAGGGAAGTAAAGATTGCAACTTGATACCTCCAGAAGATGCTAGCTGAGGTAAGTTCTGCTTCCCACACCTTCCTTGCTTCAACTACTTTGCTCTTCAAGCTTTTCCCTCCTAGCCAACCTTATTTCCAAGGCTTAAATCACACCAAGAAGAGTACCACACGAATTAGGGTTTTCAATGAGCTCTCAAAGACTGTAAAGAGGCCAAAGGAGGGTGAGGCTCCTTTAAATAGGGTGCAAAACCCCAAGATTTAGGGTTTCCTCTTCCAGCTCCTACTCGTCGAGTCCCTTCATGGACTCGGCGAGTAGGTCACTAAACACGCGTATCAAACCCGTTGCTACTCGACGAGTAGGGCAACCAACTCGTCGAGTAGGCCTTGAAACCAATTAAATTCTTATTTAAACAATACCTGGGAATCGGGGCGTTACAATTCTCCCCCACTTGAACTAGACTTCGCCCTCGAAGTCCGCTGGAATAAACAATGCCGGGTAATGCTCCCGCATTTCCGCCTCCGGCTCCCACGTCCACTCGGATCCTCTCCGATGCTCCCACTGCACTTTTACCAAATGTATCTCTTTATTCCGCAAAATATTCTTGTTCCTTTCCAAGATGGATACAGGCCTCTCTACGTAATTCAGGCGCTCATCGAACTGAATATCATCCATCGATACTACTGCCTCCTGGTCCATAATACACTTCCGCAATTGCGAAACATGGAATGTGCTATGAATTCGACTGAGCTCCTCCGGTAGATCAAGCCTATAAGCCACCTTGCCCACCCTGGCAATAATCCTGAATGGCCCAATATAACGGGGACCCAATTTTCCCCTCTTCCTGATGCGGATCACACCCTTCCAGGGCGAGACCTTCAGAAGTACCATGTCACCAACCTGAAACTCTAAATCCGATCGGGGTCTATCAGCGTAACTCTTTTGACGACTCTGAGCGGTCTGCAGCCGCTGACTGATCTACTGGATCTTTTCGGTAGTCTGAAAGACTACCTCTGTTCGACCCATCACTCTGTGTCCAAATTCACCCCAACAGACCGGGGTTCTACATCTCCGACCATACAACAGCTCAAAAGGCGCGACACCAATGCTGGAATGATAGTTGTTGTTGTAGGCGAACTCTGACAGCGGTAGGTGAGAATCCCAGCTCCCACCAAAATCAATAACACACACCCTCAACATATCCTCGAGGGTCTGAATGGTCCGCTCGCTCTGACCGTCGGTCTGCGGGTGGAAAGTTGTACTAAAGTGCAGCCGCGTACCCAGTTCCTCTTGGAACTTCTGCCAAAAACGGGAAGTAAACCTGACATCCCGATCGGAGACAATGGAGACTGGAACCCCATGGCGAGAGACAATCTCGCTGACGTACATATCGGCCAATTTCTCGGCCGACGAACTCTCCCGTATGGCCAAAAAATGGGCACTCTTGGTCAATCGATCCACGATGACCCATATAGCATCAAGCCCCTTCGCCGTTCTTGGCAACTTGGTAATAAAGTCCATCGTGATCTGTTCTCATTTCCACACGGGAATCTCCAGGGGCTGCAGTTTTCCATGCGGCCTCTGATGCTCGGCCTTGACCATCCTAGAAGTCAAGCATCTCTCGACGTACCAGGCGATTTCTCGCTTCATGCACGGCCACCAGTAGCTCAAACTCAAATCCCGGTACATCTTGGTGGCCCCCGGGTGTATAGAAAAGTGAGACTTATGAGCCTCCTCCATCACTGTCTGCCGGATCCCTCCGGTCATCGGAACCCAAACCCGACCATGTCGGGTCAATAATCCGCGACTATCCTGAACAAACCGGGCTTTCTCGCCCTTAATCCGCTCCATCTTCCAGTTCTATGGTCTCATACCCTCGACCTGGGCATCTCTCATCAAGCTCACAAGCAGGGAATCCACCGCTATCCTCATATAACTTGCCGGGGTAGAAGACCCAGCTGACTTGCAGCTCAAAGCGTCTGCAACCACATTCGCTTTACCAGGATGGTAAAGGATCTCACAATCATAGTCCTTGACTACATCCAGCCACCTGCGCTGCCTCATATTCAGGTTCGGCTGATCCGTGATGTGCCTCAAACTCTTGTGATCCGTGTAAATAGTACATCAGACCCCGTAAAGATAATGCCTCCAAATCTTGAGAGCGAAAACCACCGCTCCCAACTCAAGATCGTGCGTAGGGTATCTCGTCTCATGCGGCTTCAGCTGCCGCGATGCATAGGCTATCACCCGTCCCCTCTGCATGAGGACTGCCCCCAGACCTGTGATGGACGCATCACAAAATACTACGAAATCCTCGACTCCCTCGGGGAGCGTCAACACTGGCGCCTCGCACAAACATCGTCGGAGGGTCTCAAACGCCCTCTGCTGCTCAGGGCCCCACCGGAAATCCACCCCCTTCCTCGTAAGACGAGTGAGGGGTACTGCGATCTTGGAGAAATCTCGAATAAATCTCCGGTAGTACCCTGTTAAACCCAAGAAACTCCTGATGTCTGAGGGAGATTTTGGAGTCTCCCACTGCATAACCGCCTCCACCTTGGCCGGATCGACCAAAATCCCCTCCTCGTTAACAAGATGTCCAAGGAACTGGACCTCTCGTAACCAATACTCACACTTCGAGAACTTGGCATACAGCCGTTCTCGCCGCAGAACCTCCAATAGCTCCCTGAGATGCTCCTCATGCTGCTCTCGGGTCTTGGAATACACCAATATATCGTCTATGAACACAATGACCGAGCGATCGAGCATCGGTCTGCAGACCCGGTTCATCAAATCCATGAACACTGTCGGCGCGTTGGTGAGCCCAAACGGAATCACCACGAACTCGTAATGACCATAACGAGTCCGAAACGCGGTCTTCTCCACGTCTTCCTCCCTCACCCTGACCTGGTGATATCCGGACCTCAAATCGATCTTGGAAAACCAAGATGCACCCCACAGTTGATCGAGAAGATCATCTATCCTCGGGAGTGGATAACGGTTCTTCACCGTTAACTTATTCAACTCCCTATAGTCAATGCACATCCTGTGCGAACCGTCCTTCTTCCTTACGAAAAGGATCGGTGCTCCCCAAGGTGAACTACTCGGACGAATAAACTGCTTACCCAGTAGTTCCTGCAACTGAGATGACAACTCCAGCATCTCTGGCGGTGCCAGTCGGTACGGCGCCTTAGCGATAGAGGCCGCCCCCGGCACCAGATCAATCCTGAACTCCACCTGCCTCTCCGGAGGCACTCCAGGTAACTCCTCCGGAAACACGTCAGCAAACTCTCTAACCACCGGGACCTCTGAAACTGAAGTCTGATCCCTGATCCGCGTGTCCACCACACACGCTAAATAACCTGCACATCCGTGCTGGATATACCGTCGTGCCCTGGTGGCCAAACAAAACCCTGATCCTACTCTGGTGCCCTCACCATATACCACCAGTTCTCCCCCACTTGGGGTTCGAACTACTACTCGTTGTCCCTCACAGTCGATCATGGCGCCAAACCGGCTGAGCCAATCCATCCCTACGATCACACACACTTCCCCCTTGGGAATAGGAATCAAATCTATTGGGAATGATACCCCAAAAATCTCCAGCTCGCATCTCCGGTAAACTGAAGAAGCAGAAATCCCGTGCTCGTTGGCGATCGCAACTCGCAACGGACACTCAAGCTCATCTACTGACACACTGAACTCTCTACTGAAAGTCTGAGATACAAACGACCGACTCACCCCCGAGTCAAATAAAACCAAAGCAGGTAAAGAGTTTACTAAAAACGTACCTAAACACAGGCAACAATGATAAGCACAACATAGATAAAATGACTGAACCAGAAAATAGAAACATACCAGCAACCACATCCGGTGCTGCCTTGGCCTCCTTGGCCATGAGCCGGAAGGCGTGCCCCTGAGCCTTCGGAGGCTCCGCCTTGACTGGCCTCCCATGCCCAATCCTCAAAGTAGCCGGTGCGAATCCCTGCGCCGGCTTGGCGGCGAGCTGCGAACAGTTGGTCTTCACATGACCAACTTGATAACAATGGTAACAAATCCTCATATCTGCTGGAGGGGTGGACTGACGGCAGTCCCTGGCATAATGCCCCTCCTTTCCACATTTGTGGCACCCACCTCCTGCTCGACAAACCCCCGAATGATCCTTGCCACACTTTCCACAAGTGCGGCTCTGCTGATTCCCAGTCCGAGTATCAGCGGTCTTAGACCGCTTAGGCACCGGCTGAGACTGTGCCGGTGCCTGACGCTGCTCCTTCAACTGCAACTCTATCTCCAACTCACGCCGCCTCGCGGCTTCCTGGAGATCCAGGAGGGTATCACACCGCTGTGTAGACACAAACTGTCGAATATCAGTCTTGAGCATACTCAGATAACGAGTCATCTGGGACTGCTCTGAAGCAAACTCCGGGCAAAACATAGCCCTCTCCGTGAACATACGGGTAATCTCCATCACAGACTCCCCATCCTGTCTCAATGTCAAAAACTCCTGAGCAAGCCGCTCCACTTCAACGCGCGGAGCATAGCGGGTGCGGAACATATCCCTGAACTGCTCCCAAGTAACAGCAGCTCGCTGATCATCCGTGTACGACCCTGTCGTCAATCTCCACCAGTCCTTTGCCCCAAGCCTCAGCAGGTTCAGGGCACACCTGACCTTCTGGTCCGCAGGACATGAACACGTGAAGAAACATCCCTCCACGTCAGATAACTACCTCATAGCCCTGATCGCATCCTATGTACCATCAAACGTCGGGGGGCTTCGTATTATTGAAGTCTCGGTACTGGAAAGCCCTGCTGGCTCCTCCTCCAACCCCTGCTGTAGTTACAGCTGAAGTGGCTGCAGCGGCAACTTTCTCTGCTAGAGCTGCATATCTCTCATCAAAGTACTCGACCATCGCGGTCTTAATCGACCCAAACATCTTTGGCAGTTGCGCACGGAACGCTGCAGCAATCTCGTCGTGCATAATCTCCCGGATCCTGGCATCCAACTCCTCGGTCCCTATCTATACCACGGGCTCAGGTGCTATCGGCACCACTGACCCTTCGTCTCCCGATCCTGATCCTGATCTTGATCCGGATCCAGAAGCAACACGTCTCGTCACCACCATACTGAAATATATATATATATATATATATATATATATATATATATATATATATATATATATATATATATATATATATATATATATATATATATATTCAAATCATCAGATTAATAACATAATATCGGGAGACCAAAACCCACAAACCCTAGGGGTTGTGACTTCCTTGCTACGCATATGGGTCCTATGCTTTCAGTAGTACGGGCCCATACTACCTTCCACACCTACCCATATTTGTCTCAAGTATCACCACAACACCCTAACAATATCATCAACATAATATGCGCTCAACCCTTACTCCTAGGGAAACATCGCCCATCCCCCAACTGATCTCACAGCTCCTCACAACCCACACATCCATGAAACTTTCATCATCCCCTGCAGCGCTAGTGTATGCTAGCTGCACATAATGCTGGACCCAATAGACTTTCGAATATCCAATCCTACCCGAAGGCCGAATCAACATTCTCAGGCTATAAGGTCTTTATTATGCACAACCGTGATGCATACACTAAACATCTACAGTTATGATCAATTCCATATACAAGAAACCCTAGGCTAATAGGCATCATATAATCAGGCAAATGTATCATGCGATTCCTGAAGATCCCTAGCCTAGCACTAGCATGCTGTTCTAACATATCAAAATATCAAATAACTGTACGGTATTTTGGGGTTCACTTACAGGCTTCGGCTGATCGTACCCTCTGCATCCTCCATCCTTTACTTTGAAAACCATTTTAAAAACTTTACTTTCCGAAAATCTCCTTGATTTGAGACTGGATTCACACGAGTGTTCCTCCAATTCGCTCAAACCAAGGCTCTGATACCAACTTGTCACATCCAAAAATTTCACACCAAATTTAAACTTTTCAATCACAAATAAAAACCAGATAGTACTTGTTTACAAAATGTTTTCAATCATTATTCATCAGAGTGTCCCAATAACCAGATCATAAGGATGAGGAGCGGTACGGTCACGCCTTCACCTTGCCAGGAATTCCTGAAGTACCTGAAACAATAAACTGAAAACTGTAAGCCCGAGGGCTTAGTAAGCTACCCCCAAAATACCAATACCCCACCAATAATACCATATCAATAACAAATAAACAACAACATGCATACTGGGCCTTCGGCTTGACTGGACCGCCCTGCAGGGCCTACAGTCTATCTGAATCTGTCCCGAGCCTTCGGTATAACTGGACCGCCACGTGGGCCTACAGTCTCCCCGGACCGCTCATAGGGTGTGTTGGCCTTCAGCACAAAGCAGGACCGCCTCAACCCAAGCAACAAACAAATAACCATGTGCGCATAACTAACATATACTGGCATATACAAACATCACACATATCTATCTCACTGATCACCAATCATAGCAATCTCTCATAACTAGAGCACTGACCTAGCAGGTCACTAACATATCAATCCCTACGGATCTTAAGAGCATAACATACTGTCTATCCTGATTCCGATCTAACAGATCATAACCACATGTAGCATACCATAACAATAACAACTAAAGGGCCGACCTTGGTGCCTTAGACCCTATTGATATAGTGAGGATAACTCACCTTGCAGATGTCGACTCGGTAGATAAACTTCAACCCTCAGATCACTTGACATAGGCTCCACCACCTATTACCATAGTACAATATACTCATTAGTCCTTAACCTTATGAGGTATTCCATAACCCACTAGTAAACCCCTGGTCAAAGTCAAAGTCCTCAGTCAAGGTCAATAGTCCATGTTTACCTTAACTCGCTGAGTATCCTCGGTACTCGCCGAGTTCCTTGAAGCACTTTCCAACTCGCCGAGTCATCGAGGTGACTCGTCGAGTTCCTCCGATTCTCGATCAAACTTTAAGGCCACCCATCGAGTTTCCTTCTTGCAACTCAACGGATACATACGTATACATATCCTGGAGAAAACTCATCCGACTCGCCGAGTTGTTCATACAACTCGCCGAGTCTATGGCAATCTTCATCGGACTTGCCGAGTTGCTCATACAACTCGCCGAGTCTATGGCAATCTTCATACGACTCGCCGAGTCAACCTTGCGACTCGCCGAGTTCCTTCAGCCCTTAAGCCATACAGACTCATTTAAGCCATGCAATGGCTCCAAATTACACATCCAAGCTTCTAGAGCATGCTTTTCATGTAAAGTTGCAAACTTTAAGTGTATGCATGGCTAAAAAGGCTCTTAATGGCAATTCTAATCTCTTAATGGGGTTTCATGCACAAGGAGGGTCTCAATCATCCCCAAACCTGCAACTTTATGACTCTAGGACTTAGGAAGGGTCCAGATCTGAAGTTACAACTTCAGATCTAGCCCATAGCTCCCTATATCAACTCAAAATCCATAAAACCCTAAAACTCATCCAAAAGAAAAGAGATCTAGAAGGAAAGGGAAGTAAAGATTGCAACTTGATACCTCCAAAAGATGCTAGCTGAGGTAAGTTCTGCTTACCACACCTTCCTTGCTTCAACTCCTTTACTCTTCAAGCTTTTCCCTCCTAGCCAACCTTCTTTCTAAGGCTTAAATCACACCAAGAAGAGTACCACACGGATTAGGGTTTTCACTGAGTTCTCAAAGACTGTAAAGAGGCCAAAGGAGGCTGAGGCTCCTTTAAATAGGGTGCAAAACCCCAGGATTTAGGGTTTCCTCTGCCAGATCCTACTCGTCGAGTCCCTTCATGGACTCGGCGAGTAGGTCACTAAACACGCGTATCAAACTCGTTGCTACTCGACGAGTAGGGCAACCAACTCGTCGAGTAGGCCTTGAAACCAATTAAATTCTTATTTAAACAATACTTGGGAATCGGGGCGTTACAGCTTGAATGTATCCGATTGAAATAGAAATAAGGGGATTGCAAGAAACCAGATATGCTTGGCTGTATGTTTGTATGGTATGGGATATTTTGGGGGAACTCACTAAGCTATGTGCTTACAACTTTCATTTTATGTTTCAGATACTTCCAGTTCAAAGGGGAAGGGCCCGACCTGATCGGACCGCATCACTCTGTGATTTTACGCTGTTGGGTCCAAAAATATGGTTTATACTTTGCTTTTCTAGGCAATTGGGTTTTCGTTCATGTAATATGTGTTTGCGGTTATGTGTTCACGGCCCAATGGGTGTTTACGGCCGTGAACTCGTTCACGGCCGTGAACCTGTTCACAACCCATGTGCCTTATATATATAGGAGGTGAGGAGTGCATGTGAGAGGGGAGACGGCTAGAAGAGAGAGATAGTGGTGCTAAGTGTGTGTGAATCTCTTGTAAGGATCTTCATTCATATCATCAATACATTAGATTCATATTATTCTTCTTCTCATTCTTCATATTTGATCTTGCATCATCCAATTGATTGGGATTCCGCACCATCAATTGGATCTAATTGATACACAAGCAGATTTGGGACTTTACAGTTGGTATCAGAGCTTGGATTGTATCAAACATTTTGGCAGATCTGGAGCGTTTTTGGTCTTATTTTTGAAGGATGTTTGCATTTTTGGATAGTTCGTGGCAAAATAGTGGGGGTTTGTTCTTTGTGTTTTTGATAGAAACGAGTTTTTGATTGAGTTTTGGAGCAAAAAAGGGCGAAAAACGTCATTTTTTTCGTAACTGTTGAAGTGTTCTCGACCACCGAAGAAGTGTTCTCAGCCGACGGAAGAAGCTTTCACGGTCGTTGTTGGGTCAAAATATTGGTTTATACTTTGCTTTTCTAGGCAATTGTATTTTTCTGTAATGTTTTATGAGTTTACGGTCAGGTTTATGGCCAAGGGGGTGTTTACGGCCGTAAACAGGTTTACGACCGTAAACCTTGTTTACGGCCCAGCCGTAAACCCATTTATGACCCATATTCCCCAAGTATATATATAGGTGTTAGGTGGTTGAGGAGGGATTGATGAACAAAAAAGGAGTGTACGACCAAGAGAGGAAGAGAGGAGTTTTAGTGTGTGTAAGTGTGTGAATCTTGTGTAAGGGAACTTCATTCTAATCAATACATTCAAGATTCATCATCTTCTTCTTCTCCTTCTCTTCTATTTGATCTGACATCATCCAATTGATTGGGATTCCGCACCATCAATTGGATCTGATTGATACACAAGCAGATTAGGGACTTACAATTGAAATATATCCGACCTGGTACACAGCATATGCACCATTCTACTTCTCAATCCCTCTAAATCTGGTTAGTCATATGTTTCACCCTCTGCGAGATTGGAAGAGATCCGACCTGGGTGTATAGCATATGCACTCTAAATCTGACTTCTCTCATAATAATTGTCTGCTCACCTAAAGTAAGGAGTACTTTGGAAGTTCCTGATTATTGGGGTATGTCAGGAAGCGGGAAACATGTTCTAGTACATTTAAAATTGAACAATCGCTAGGTTGTTTGTAGATCTCGCTGCTCAATTTAGGTGGACAACAATATCTTTGGTCGTCGTCAGTTGAATGGTCCTTAAGGAATATTAGTCAAGGAACTTAGGATCACATTGTCTTGTCACTTATAGTATGTCCTAATTTTGTCACAATCTCTCGTGTTTAAGTGGACCACAATACCGGCGATTGACCAGATCTATTCATGAAGGGAGAGGTATTGATAAACGGATAAAGGCTGTCTAAAAACTTTGATCCCAAATCACTCTTAAAGTTAGATATAATTTTATTTTTGTTAAATTTGTTCATAGTTTATTCTAATTTAAATATTAGGGGAGAATTAAAAATTTTAAAAACCAAACAAAAATGAGATAATTAAAAATCCAAAAATAGTGTTATTTCTGTTTTATTTTTTTCAAAAAAATATGAAAAACCCAAAAATATTGTGTGCTAAATTATCTTTTAGTTTTGTTTTTGTCTTGAAAAGTGAATTCAGGTGAAGATGAAACTCATGGAGTTTGTGTCGAAGATTTCTGAGCTATTCTTGATCTATACACCGAATAAGGTGAATTTAGGTCCTCATTCACGATATATAATTATCCAAATCACTTCAAAACGTTTACATGCTAGTTCTAATACCGTCGTCGTACGTTTAGAATCCTAAACACATAAGGGTTCCAGATCCGGTTGGCAACAAACCATGGATCCGAACAAATAATATCATATATGGCAAACATATAACATTTAGCACATAAAAGTATTTTAGGCAACTTTCCTAAAATATACTAGTGCTCGTGTCTTAAATATAACAGACACTCATCTCACAAATTTCACTTAGCATTCTAAGTTTAAGTCTAGAAATCCTACAAATTCCTAGTTCGCTTAAACTAATGCTCTGATACCAACTGTGACATCCCCAAAATCACGGCCCGAAAAGACTGGTTTCATTTATTCTTTTAAATAAAATCAGAGTAATCATTTGATTAAAAGAGTTGTGGAATTTGTTCCCAAAACAAAATATGATAAGATAAAATTTATCAAAGCATTTCATAAAGAAATGTATTTTCATTATTTAACAAAACCTCGGGATGTCATGTTCCGATACAGACCAAAAGCATAAACAATACAAAATAGACCTTACAACAGTTACATATAACTACTGGTCTATAATCCAAAAATATCTTGACAATGTCATCCAACTTATGCTCTCGCGCCACTACCTGTAATACAAAGAAACTGAGTGGGTCAGGCTTGGGAGCCTGGTGAGCATATTGGGTTTTCAACCCACAATAGATAACTATATTTAGTTCATCGAGCAACAATAACCCGATTACCCATTCCTTATGTCCCTAAAACAACAACTATTACAAGGGACCTAATCTAGGATTTTCATTGGGACATACATTACTGCAAAAGGGTTTCCTTAACAATAGATGTCCTAAATGCAACCATGAGGGGGATAGAGTACACCAGTGAACACATCGTTCACAACACCTACAGGTTATGAGCCTGCTAGCGTTCCACTGGACTATCTAGAAAGAGTCTGTGGTCGTCATCCATACTCCGCTAGATGACTAGATCAACAACAACATCGAGGCCTCTCATCATTTTTATTTCACCACACACCAACTGTCTACCCATGTTCTACCCAACATATTAGTAGATAAAATATATACATTTATATACAGCTTAAAACTTGTACAAACATCCATTCAACAACTAGTTCAAATAAACAAATAATACATACACACATAGCACGTATTTTATAAAGAATACTTCATATCTATGTGTTAGAAGAAAACAAATATACACTCACTTGATCAGAAGATGATCGGACAACACCTCGTCTCTTAAAATAATCTTTTCCGATAAAACCGAGATGTTTTTCTTGAAAACCGGGCTTCTTGCGGGCAGAGTTTCAGCTCGGAAACTTCACTTCTCGGGATTTTCGGGGCTTCGGAACTTGCCTTGGGTCTCGGGAATAACACCGGGGCTTCGGGGTATTTCTTGCACGCAAAACGAGGAAAATTGGGGAGAGAAAGAAAGAATTTTGGCAAAAGAAGTCGGCAGCCTCGCATGCCCTTTTATAGCAGCGAGACCTCGGACTACGCTGGGCGTACCGAGGCCCTACGCTGGGCGTACTACGGATAAGGCTTCCATGTGGCGAAGTCTCGGTGGAGGAACGTGGCCTCTTCTGGACCGAGGAAAGCAGCAGTACGCTGCGCGTACCCATCTCTTATGCAGGGTGTACTTCTGTGTCGACATGTACGCGGGGCGTACCTCCTTGTACACTGGGCGTACCTCGCATCCCTAGGCTCTCTTCGGATAAACTTTGGTATGCGTGCCATGATCTTCAAAAATTCATAACTTTCGCATTCGAGCTCCGTTTTCGACGTTCTTTATATCAACGCGTATGTGAGACTATGCTCTACAACTTTCATTTAGACTTCGTCAGCTAATTTTGAATTTATTTTTAGTAGGCCGGGACAGGAAAAGTACGTTATAAAATCATAACTTCTTCATCCGACGTCCGTTTTCGTCTGTATTTTTACCGATGGACTACTAACGACGAGATCTTCGATTCTCGTTTAGATTGTTTCGGCCAATTATCACTCGATCTCGATTTCGAGATTTCGGGCTACATACCGCTCAGTCGAAACTTAGAAAAATCATAACTTCCTCATATGAAGTCAGATTTAAGATGTTCTTTTTATGCACGCTCTCGGTTTAACGCATTCTACAACTTTCGTTTAGATAACTAAGGCTAGATATCATTCTATCTTAAATTCATATGTTACGTCCTTCAGCGTCGTGCCGGTTTCGTCGCGAAACTTCGACATGTCATAACTTCTTCGTTATAACTCGGATTTCGGCATTCTTTATATTTTTGGAAACCTTGCCACGACCACTACAACTTCATGTAGAGATATCGGGCTTATCTAACATTTCATTTTGACGCTTATTTTTATCCTTAATTCAATTAAGCCACACAATTAAGCATAAAATACATAATACTCAAATAATACATTCTTATTATTTCAAAATGAGTTACAAGGGTTAACCTAGACTATTATAACAACATTAATGCCTAGCCCAGAAACACGGGCGTTACAACTAATAAATGTTAGTTATGGATTCATAATAATAGTTCTAAATATAAATATAAGTTACACTTAAAGCGTAGTAAGTGCACCTTAACTTACCGAGTTTCTAGCAAAAAGTCGGAAAGTCACGGACAAAACTTCAACTCCGAACACTCTTGTTCTTCGGGCTCTCTGAAGCCTCGGAGCCTTGCTAAAGTGAAATTCTCCTATTTCCCAAAAATACTTCAGAAACTCGGAGCATTACAGAGAGAGAGAGAGAGAGAGAGAGAGATTGAGAGATTTTGCTGTGAAGAAGAAATAAGGCTAGAGATCTATTTATAGGTAGTCTGCAATGGAAGCACGCTCCACTTAGCCATAGGCGCGCCACGCCCTGTCATGTTGGCTCCTACTTTTTGTTGCTACATGTCATCAATTCATTAGGCCACGTCTCCAAGTTGGTGGAGAGTCCAACCTTAGCTTTTCCATGTGTCTCCAAGTTATGGGTCCACATATCATCCTATAATGGTTCCACGTCAATAAGAGATGTAGTCTCCGGCCTCGCCACATGGCGCATTCTGGTGCCTCCACGTCATCATTTCTGAGTAATTTTTTGTAACTTTCAAAAAATCATAAATCTCACATACGAACTCTATTTTCGATGTTATTTATATCCACGCGTTCATATCGATGAATACTACAACTTTCCTTTAGTTCTCAACAACTAATTCTCACTCTGTTTTAACTTCATATTTTTATAAAGATTACACTGCTAAAATTCGTGCAAAAATCATAACTCCTTCATATGAACTTCGTTCTCGATGTTCTCTATATCGATGAATTCGTATGTACGAGTACTGCAAACTCTCTTTTACATTATTTTGGCTAAAAATCAACCGATTTTTGAATTTACAAGTACTTCAACTCTCTTTCATATTGTTTTGGCTAACAATCAACCGATTTTTATTTTGATATCTGTGTCGCACACTGTTGTACTATGGCGCAATGAAACTTTGAAAAATCATAACTTCTTCATACGAAGTCAGGTTTAGCCGTTCTTTATATCCACGCTTTTTGTAATTACGGTTACCACAACTTTCATTGAGATCACTTAGGGTAATATGCAATCTATATCTGATTCCTCTTTTATGACACATATCGTTGTGTTGGGTTGAGCACGAAACATGAAAAAATCATAACTTCCTTATATGAAGTTAGATTTATGCATTTTTTATACTCAAAGATTCTTCATCACGTCTACTACAACTTTCATTAAGACAATTTATCCTAAATAATCTTTTATTTTTAAAAGTTTATTTATCATGACTCGTTAATTTTATAATAACGTTTTATACAAATATTATAAGCCCATAATATTTGTAACGCCCCGTTTATTTAAATAAATTAATAAATGTAAGTCCCGGACTAATTTGTGAAGAATTTAGAAGTTGGACGTTAAAAGTGTAAAATCCGGATTCAGGTTGCAAATAATTATGAAGACAGGGGGATTTTTGGTAAGTATTAGACCTAATATGAAAGGATTTATGAAAGCAGGGGCTAAAGAGTTAATTATGGACCTCATATGAAAATAATTGTAGAGGGAGGGGCCACTTAGTAAAATATGGGACTTAATTTGTAAACGATTTACATGGATGGGGTTGAAATGGTAAAATATTGTCACACCCCAAAACCGGAACGGCGGAATCGTTCAGGGGTGGAGGACGTCATGTTTAGTATCACGAGATATGTATATGGTAAGCAAGTAATGAACAATCATTTCATTTCGAAAGAAAGTGTTTACAATGTGTGTGTTCACAAAACATAGAATTCATAAACAAATAACAAAACAAGACTTGAAGCTATAATGCTCCATCTTCTGAATTCCCAGCACGAGCACCTGTCTAATAGTCTCCTGAGAATACAAGTTATTTGAAAGAGTTGATCAGCAATTAAGCTGGTAAGTTCATAAGTTTTTAGTGATGTGAGTAAGTTGTAAAGTGTTGTTGAAAATGTAGATGTAAAATGGTGTTGCAAATGTAGTTGTAACATGTAGTTGTAAAATGTTGTAAGTTGTAAGTTCTGTTTTGAAAAGTTCGCCTGTTCCTCTAGAAAATCCTATATTTCCTACTTTGATAGAAGTTTAAGTAAAATGACACTACAACCCTTTCTATGGGTACTAAGTGGGTACAAGTTATATAAGACTCAGAGTAAACAAACAATCAATTGTGCGCATCTGCCCTAAGCTCACAACCAAACGAAGAACAGAACTTAAGGCGGATAGCACACATCCCATTGGTTTTTAGATCATCGTCATATATAACCCTGGTGTATTCACTTGTTACTCATGGAGTTAATTGTAATGGTTCCTTTATATCTAATGAAAAGTTCTTTAATAAAACCCATATTTCTTATAATAAAATGGTGACCACATAGACTACTTTTATAATAGCTTAGTTTATACTGCTATATATAATCTAATATCGGATAGAAAGTTAATTGAGTGAATCTACACTAAGCCCACAACCAAACGAGGAACAGGAAGTTAGGCGGAAAGCACACATCCAACTACCTATTGGGTATTAGTTTTATATATAAACATGGTGTATAAACTAAGGTATTATAGAGTTACTCACCTAAGGTCCTTTAAATTGTACTGGTTTAATAAAACGGATTAAACCCTTTACTGGGAAGTTTCTAGTTTTGTATACCAAAAGTATTGATTTTGGAAAGTATGTTTTGTACTAGAAAAACTGTGCTTTGGCTCTGTGTCCTATAACCTAACCCATACCTGGTACCCTTATGATGACTTAATGTATATTAAGCATACATATATATAGAATCGGATAGAAAATAGATTGGGTGAATTCGTTCCAAGCCCACAACCAAACAAGGAACAGGAAAAGAAGCGGAGAGCACACATCCTATTACCTGTCGGACCCTATTGGTATATATATATATCCTGTGATGTATACATTAAGGAATCATAAGACTAGCATTATGATCCTTTCTTTTAAATGTAGCCTTCTACCAAGGCATCTTCTGTTAAACGTAGCCTTCTACTAAGGCATCTACTGTTATGTGCTAGACTCGACTATTCTGTTTGTCGATTGTATAAATGTATGTTTTCCGTAATTTATAACTATCTTAACTCGAAAATAGTTTGAGTTTGACTTTCAAGTGGTACTGCCACTTTATGAAAGTAATGGGAAATGTAAGTACACAGTTGTCATTTATAATGACATGCGGATGTACTGGTGACCTAAAAACATGTTCGTTTTATTACGGTCATAATGTGAAGGCTAGAACCCCTACTAAACGCTCCCCCTGTCAGGAGATTAAGGGAACCAAACGTGACCTCTGCAAATTCTTGCAAGCCGTGTAATTCACATTAAGGTTATATAATCATGTATACCCAATATAACTATCACCTTTTGTTTAAAACAATGAGTTAGTGATCAACTGGTATAATTAGATCATGTGCGTGTGTTCTCATGCTATAGTAACCTAACTTGTTTGTTTTGTACTGTATATTGTACGTTCTGTTTGTTTCTCATAATTGTGTGTTCTCTCTGTATGGTATTGTTTGTTTCTCTTCACTGTATGTTCTGTATGGTATTGTTTGTTTCTCTTCACTGTGTGTTTGACTCGTGTATGAACTGACTCTTTGTGTGCTTCATTGTACTAGAAGTAATGAATAGCGTTCTCCTAAACTATACCTATTATAGTTTACTAATGTTCTACTTGGACTGTTACTGAAAAGACTCGTTTATCTACTAAGTTATGTTTGTACTTTAAAAACGGAGTTTTCTATAACTATAAAGTAACATAACTTTAAAAGAGTTTTTGAAATGTTTTGACAACTTATAAATGACATAAGTAACAATTTGAAAGATGTTTATAACAAACATTTACACAATTATCATTGTGTTCAACTTGTATTCCCCCCCTTAAAACAGTTAAAACAGTTAAAAGATTCATTACGGGGTATGAACTCACCTATAGTGAGTGGTTTGGATGAACGGATGGTATAGGATGCTAAGTGTCAAGTGAAGACCTGAACACACACACAGATCCTATTTAACATATAATGACACATATATGTATCCAATTAGTGTTTATTCAACTAATCAGGTAAAGAATAACACCTTAAGGACTAAGAAATGCTTAAATAGTAGTGTTATAATCACTTAGGATTGCATAAGTGGGTTGTAAAGCCACTTAAGGGAGTTTTCGGTCCAAGTGGTATGTTTCTTGGAGTTTTCGGTTCTTGTGGTTTTCGGTCCATATGGTTTTCGGTCCAAATGGTTTTGACCGAAAACCCATGGTCTTTGATGCATAAGGTGATTTCCAAGGGCTTTCAACAATCAATGAAGTGTTCTAGATTCATGACTAAGCTTTAGGAAAGGTTTAAAGTCATATTGCACCCTTTATAAGGGTTTTCGGTCTAAGGAAATGTACTAGACCGAAATCACCTTTTGTTCTTGGATAAATGATGATTTCAAGGCCCTAAATCAAGAATTTCAACTAGATAACAAGTATAGGGAAGCAATACTTACGATTTATATGCTAGTAGAGTTGATTTTTGGACCAAAACACTAGTATGTGTTCTTGGTGTTCTTCAAGATCAAACCCAAAAGATGAAGTTAATGGATGAAATCCAAGGGTGTTACTAGTTAGGAAGATCTAATAACAAATCAAGGGGAAAGAAACACTTACATTTTCGAGAATTTGCAAGAAGATCTTATGATACTTGAGAGAGAATGAAAGTTTTCTTGACTTGGAATTTAGAATAATGAATAAAATGAGAAATACTCGTGCTTATGGGATGAGTTTTCGGTCCACATGAGTTTTGACCGAAAATGTGACAACCCAAAATTTTCATTTGTATAATCTCTACAGTTAAACACTTCATATAATATTCAAAAAAAAAAAACATTTCAGTACATTTTTGGTCGGATTTAAGTCCGTTTGGGTGTTTTATTTTATTTTTCGTCAAACGATTAAATAAAAGGAAGTGCCGTTATTAGTGATGTGTAGCAAACAAGACAATCAACACCTTAGCTAGGTGTTTACGGCCAAACAAGAGGTGTTTGGGCCGTAAACACCATTTTCCCAAGAACTCATGCATATAGCATGAGTTTACACACCTTTTCCTCATTTTCCACTTCCCACCTCAAGAACACCAAGCTTTTTCTCTCAAGTATCATAAGTTCATTTCTTCAAATCCACCAAAAATGTAAGTGTTTCCTTCCTAGATTCGTTCATACAACACTTAATCTAGTGTTTATACATCATTTCATCCATGGATTCTTGGTTTTTACTTAGATCTTCAAGTGTTCTTCAAAACACCAAGAACACCAAGAACACACACTAGTGTTTTTGGGCTTTAATCACTCTTACAAGCTTCATATAAGTAAGTGTACCCTTCCTATCTAGTTACTTACTTAGTATACTTGTTAATCCTTTGAAAAATCATCAAAATCCCCAAGAACATATGTGTTTATGGTTTGGGGATCTCCCAAAACCGTAAACTCCCCCAAATGGTGTTTTGATGCCCCTAACACCTTCAAATGCTTGGATAAAAGGCTAGAAACTTGCATGCATGGGCTAGAAACACCAAAACACGAAAAGGTTGATGCATACATGAGTTTACGGCCATAAAATCATAGGCTTACGACCGTAAACCCAAGTGTTTACGACCGTAAACTCTCAAGGATGGTCCAAGGACCGTAAACTCCAAAGAGGGGTCCTTTTGTGCCCTAACCACTTCCTAAGCCTTTGATTCGAACTTAGAACCCTTCCTTGTGAGATATAGGACCTTGAAACACACAAATGCACCATTACCATGAGTTTACGGCCGTAAACTCATGGGGGAAATGGTCCAGCAACCGTAAAGACATATAGGGTTCCCAATTGAGGAGTAAACTCCAAGGTGAGGCCATACTCTCCTTAGATGCAACCCTTAGCACTCCTAGCACTTGAAACAAAGTGTTTTCATTGATTTAGTGTGTCTTTACTTACTTAATTAGTGATTAAATAACTAATTAGATACATTTATGTATCACTACATGTTACATAGGATCCGTGTGTGTGTCCAAGTCCTCACTTGGCACCTAGCATCCTACCCGACACTTCCATCCACTCCACTCACTACAGGTGAGTTCATACCCCTGAATCAACCTTTTAAATGATTTTAAATGCTTTTATGGGGGGGGGGGGGGAATACAAGTTGTAGTCTGTTATAGTTGTTAATCACATGTGATTGATATAATAACTATAACAGAGTACAAGATTTGCTACTGCTTTCAAATTACCATCAGACCTTGGATTTTTCAAGTGTTTCAAACCTTTTATCAATCTCTTTTAATACCAAAACTGTTTTCAAACTCTTTTAAACTTACTTTATTTTCAAACCCATATCTATACTAATATATATATATATATATATATATATATATATATATATATAAGTAAGACTTGAAGGACTTAGGACTGATAGCTCACCTTATTTCCTGTTCCTCGTTTGGTTGTGGACTTAGGGTATTCGGTTATTTGTCCGACCGTCGTTGAATTCTTAGTTATATATCATATATATTTGTGTTAGATATAAAAGTCTTCACTTCAGTTCGATACCTTTGTGTAACAAAGGCATGCAACTAACATTACCATTTAACTATAATAGGTATAGTTAAGGATTACTACTCATTACTACTATTACAATGACAGTTACTAGAGTCAGTATAGTCATGAGTCAAAACATGCTAAATACTATACGAAGAGAATACTATATACTATACAAGAGAACACTCTATACATTATACCAGAAAATACATTATACAATATACAAGAGAATATACTATAATTAGAATGTGACATACTACTTCTCGATACGACACTTCACAGTGGTATCACCGTGTAACCAGAGTCTCCTGGAGGGAGAGCGGGCATTGTGTTTATAGATCTATACGGGACAGACACTCCCACATCCCGACTGCTAGCTACAGTCCCAGCCGAAAGGCCAAGGGGTGAAAAAATATCACATTTCTACATATGACTCGGAGGGTGATCGGTTATTCAATCGTCAATCAACATGGTTACATACGAGTTCACATTCAGACCTTTAATTAACACATTTAGAATTAGAGGCAAAACAGACTCCCCGAGGTGTATTGTACATTTAATACTACCTGGAGCCTGCATTTTCATTACATGTAACCGGCAGTGGCACTGCTGGGGTAAAACACTATTTTTCCCAATTACTTTACATAAATGAAGTTCAAAACTATATTTTCATACTAATAGTTTCATTGGGAAAACTTTTACATTTCCAAAGGATCAAAAATGCAAACAACCGGGTCTTGGTAGAAGACTACTTTTATTGGAAAACATAGGGTTTTCTAGGGAGTATACTATTTTCAAACATTGAAGTCAGTTATTATACTACATTGTTGTAAACATTTTTATACAAGTAATGACACTACATACTTATGAACTCACCAGCTTTATGCTGATACTCGTTTTCAAAATAACTTGTATTCTCAGGTCATCCGTAGACAGGTATAGATATAGTTTTTGAGACGATGGAGCACATACGAGACTCCTCTTTTATTTTGATTATATTTTTGGTGTCTTACAAACTATACAGAACACGCTTATATTACAATTATTATTTAATGCAATGGATGTTGATGCTTGTCTTTACTATTATGCATTGTTATGATACTGTACATGACGTCCTCCACCCCAGAACGTATTCCGTCGTTCTCGGTTTTGGGGTGTGACAGAAAACTCATATGTGGTGGCTGAAAACTCGACATGAAGGGTGTATAGCTTGATTTTTATACTTATAACTCAAGCAAACACTTCCTAACACTCGATCCTTGAATGTACAATGCTTAGAACACCCAAATAGAATCCAAACAATGCCAAAAGATAGCAAAATGGGTCTAAAACCAAAAATTTTCCGGGTTGTCACATCAACCCCCCATTAGATGGAATTTCGTCCCGAAATTAGCTTTCTTAGCCGTATTACTGGGGTTGCGCTCCTCGGATTGGCAGAATACCTACTCGTAGACCTGGCAACTTTGCCCTGGTGTTCCTGATAGGATTCATACTTGGTCCATCTATCATTACCTCGTGTATACAAGTCGTATATAATCAGGGTTAGTAAGACGGTCGGATGTGCGACTCTACCCCAGGTCCACAACCAAACAAGGAACAGGAGATAGGGGGGAAACACACATACTAAATCTGCGTAATCATAATCATATACCACCCTCGCGTATACACTGAATAGTGATAGGTGGGCTGTATTCGTCCATAACCTCTGTGCTCGAACTTGGTCTGCTGGACGAGTGGTATTTCGTGACGGTCTGCGGACATCTGACGATAAGGCTTCAGAGGACAAAGTACTCTTCACACGAGTACTTCGTGGTTTAGAATACGAAAGATAAAACTGAGGTTTAGGTCGGACTTTCGATACGAATGACAAAAGTTTCGAGAACTTGCCGATCGAGGCGATAGAAACATATGAACTCCGTATGGTGAGGACCACGCCAACTCATGACGAAAGATAGTAACGGACTCTTTACTGAACAAAGTTTTGGTCAAATGAAAGAAACGTCTGTTATACGACGATGTATCCCTTGTATGATAGATACTGTACTCCTAGTATGTTCGACAATGTACTCTTTGTAAATGTTCCCGTGTTTCCTGTTTTCTCTTGAAGTTAACACTCCTACGTATCGTATCGCTATGTGCGCATACATACAACCGAAAGCGCTCTAATAACTGGTGGGGATACTTTATATCATGATCCTCCTTGGTACCACTACAATCGCCTGCCATATACAAGTTATGAATATTTAAGATGAATCAGGCAGTCGACTGAGTAACTGTGCCTCAAATTCTCAACCAATTAAGGAAT
This sequence comes from Lactuca virosa, assembly GCF_052849685.1. NCBI lineage: Eukaryota > Viridiplantae > Streptophyta > Magnoliopsida > Asterales > Asteraceae > Lactuca > Lactuca virosa. The sequence continues at coordinate 205,766,008 of NC_136433.1, forward strand.
GGGGACCTAAGCGGAGTCACTCACTCTAAGTCTGCAACGTCTTAGTTGTGCACAACCCTGATATATATGGTAATCCATAATAGCTTCTCTAAACGGATCTTTTAGTTCTCTCGAATACTGTGACCTATTTCAATATGTGAGTTATTATAATTACTTTTAGGTGTTATGCACAAATTTTAATCTTATATGAATATAAATTAATTTTAAAAGTAATTACAATTTCGAAAATGTACCGCTACTCGTCGACGACTCCGTGGTAGATTCTCCTGCGGTGATCATCAGAATGCGTCCATCCGCGCCTGCGTTCTTTACTATCGGGCAGTCCCTCTGAAAATGTCCAGCCTCACCACAGCCATAGCAGGCTTGGTTTTCGTCAGCTCTGGGGACTTGGGAGATCGGTTGATCCGGTGCCCTGTAGAAACGGACTGTGTGTCCCTTTCTGTGGCAGTTCAGACACCGCATTTCCCGGCGTACTCCGGTGTGGTGAAAGTTGTACTTTCCACACTTCGGGAGGGTTCCAGCATAGCGACTGGCAGGTGCTGAAGCAGTAGACGTTGTAGCGGCGTACATAGTACTCGCTCGTTGTTCTTGCGGGGTGTCCTATGTTGTTCGCTTCTTCTTCCTCTTGTTCCCCGACTTCTGATTATAGTCCTCTTCCCTTGGTTGCTCGGGAATAGGGACTTCTACACCATGGCGGACTCCGTGGTCGATGAGTCGCTGAGCCAGGCGTTTAGCACTATCGAACGTGGCTGGGTTAGAAGACAACACATTTCCTTGGGTTGGAGCGGTCAGACCCCAAATGTATCTTTCTATCTTCTTGCTCTCCGGGGTAACCATCCCGGGGCATAGAGTTGCTAGCTCGCTGAACCGGTCAGTGTAGGTCACTATGTCTGAGCCGACCATAGTGAGATCCCACAGCTCTCGTTCCAGCTTTTGAATTTCGCCTAACGGGCTGTATTCCTCCCGCATTAACTCTTTTAGGTTTTCCCAACCTATTAAGTTAGCCACTGATAGGGTCAGTGACTTAACATGGCTGTTCCACCATGTTAGGGCCTTGCCAGAGAAGGTGCAGGCAGCAAACTTCACTTTGCTTCCTTCTGGGCACAAGCAGATTTCGAAGATCGACTCTATTTTCTCGAACCATTGCAAGAGGGCAATGACTCCGCCAGTCCCATTAAAGGATAATGGATGGCATTTGGTGAAGTCCTTGTAGGAGAACTCTCTCGAGCGCACGAGGACCTCACCTCGAGTTGAATCAGTAGGCGTTCCACCTCCGCTGGTACTGATGGAGTGATATTGAGCCATGGCTGTTGCCACAGCCGCAGCCACTGCAGCGTTTATAGCTGCTATATCGATTTGCTAAGGAGCCGGCGTTGGAGTTATCGGAGTAGTGCGTCTGACAGGTCTGCGAGGAGGCATCTTTGCTAACACAATACAAAGATGAGACGGAATAAGTCTAAAGCAATGGACACAAGCCGAAAGCTGAAAAGACCAGGTTATCCTATTTCTGGATGTATCGGGTCCTGACTTCCACAGGGTTCTAGAAACAATTCATAAAAGAGTCTATACCTAATAAACTCTATGAATTTGAAATAACTATCCTCAAATGAATATCTGTTTCCTGAATAACTATTACCAGCTGCATGTAAGAAAATAATCTTAACATATAATGTGAGCAGTGTTTCCTTTTAACTAGATTATTATTTAATAGTGTGACGTGTAAGACGTTTTGGTTACTTCGGTTGATCCCTCTTTGAAAATTTCTCATGAACTTGTTCTTGTTCCTCCTGGACTCTTCTGTTGACTACTACGAGGAAGTGGTTACATCTATCTGGGCTTGTCGTGCGAGAATGAAAGTGACTAAAGAATCTATGAGCTTTAAGGTAACTTTATGGGGTGATCCTTACGGAGTCCTCCTATAATTGTACAATGTATACAAGTTTGTATATAGTTGAAGATTAAATAGACCTTCGAATAAGTGATCCTACTCCAAAACTACACCAATAAGAGGAAAGGATAGTGAAGCGTAGACCACAAATTCTAAGTTTATAAGATCTTGATTATATATTAAACTTTAGGAATATACATTGCAAGATTATAGACCTATCCGTAAGGGTCTTTTAAGTTATCACATAAGTTATTTATATGGACTAAAATATTCCTATAGTATTTTAACGTAATGTACTTGGTATGTTCTAAACTCGTTATCGTGCTATCGTATCATAGAATACTCCTATAGTATTCTAACTCTAAATGTACTTGTTCTGGTGTTCTCTTGACTGGTGTTCATGTAATTTTTAACACTATTGCAACACCACATCATTCCCAAACACATGTCGGTCACATCTCGAATGAATATAGTTGATCAGGCTATATTGATCCTAGCTATGGTTACATAACTGTTCGGGTTGACGACAGTGCCCAACCTTTAAATACTTTAGTTCTGTTCTCCTCGTGACACTAGTTCTATTATGTACATGTATAAGCAAGTAGGTATATTTTTATAACTTATAGTTATACTCTAAAAATATATCATTATCCAGAGCACTTAAGCCCCATTGTATTTATAGTTGTATATCTTTTATCGGTTGATACACTTAGTTCACCATAAACAATGCTCTGATACCAATCTGTCACACCCCAAAACCGGAACGACGGCATCGTTCAGGGGTGGAGGACGTCATGTTTAGTATCACGAGATATGTGTATGGTAAGCAATTAATGAATAACCATTTCATTTCGACAGAAAGTGTTTACAATGTGTGTGTTCACAAAACATAGAATTCATAAACAAATAAGAAAACAAGACTTGAAGCTATAATGCTCTATCTTCTGAATTCCCAGCACGAGCACCTGTCTAATAGTCTCCTGAGAATACAAGTTATTTGAAAGAGTTGATCAGCAATTAAGCTGGTGAGTTCATACGTTTTTAGTGATGTGAGTAAGTTGTAAAGTCTTGTTGAAAATGTAGATGTAAAATGGTGTTGAAAATATAGTTGTAAAATGTTGTAAGTTGTAAGTTCTGTTTTGAAAAGTTCGCCTGTTCCTCTAGAAAATCCTACATTTCCTACTTTGATGGAAGTTTAAGTAAAATGACACTACAACCCTTTCTATGGGTACTAAGTGGGTACAAGTTATATAAGACTCAGAGTAAACAAACAATCGATTGTGTTCATCTGCCCTAAGCTTACAACCAAACGAGGAACATAACTTAAGGCGGATAGCACACATCCCATTGGTTGTTAGATCATCGTCATATATAACCCTGGTGTATTCACTTGTTACTCATGGAGTTAATTGTAATGGTTCCTTTATATCTAATGAAAATTTCTTTAAGAAAACCCATATTTCATATAATAAAATGGTGAACACAGTGACTACTTTTATAATAGCTTACTTTATACTGTGATATATAATCTAATATCGGATAGAAAGTTAATTGAGTGAATCTGCCCTAAGCCCACAACCAAACGAGGAACAGGAAGTAAGGCGGAAAGCACACATCCAACTACCTATTGGCTATTAGTTTTATATATAAACATGGTGTTGAAATGTTGTTCAAATAGGATCGATAGATTCTAAGCAGACAAACAATTAAGAACGTAATTATGAACACAAGAATGACTCTGAATGTGTCGTATGATTAATGCTTCAACACCTCAGACGAGCTCGATTAAGAACTTCGACTGTAGAGGTGTTTAGGGTTACAAGACAATTTTAATAATAATCACAAACGTTAACTTTTTAATGCATACATGCATGCGTTATTTATAGTCTAACCCTACTACCTAATCACGGATGGACAGGCCCAATCCGGATACAAAACATAATCCCATGACGCAACACAATTAGACTCAACAATCTCCCCCTTTGCGTCAATAAAGCCGAAAGCTCACTTTGGTTGAGCTGCAGAAGACTTCTTTACTGTTTTGAACACCTTCGGTATGATAGCCAATAGATTATGATGAAACATTATGTACCACCGAAGCATGTCTGTGAAGTTCTTCTTGGCTTCTTCTGAGTTCTGTTTGCACCGATGAATAATGTTGATCATGTGCTCCAAGCAGTCTGTTGAAAACAAATGTTTATCAACAAGAGCGAACAAAAATCTGTGCGCTTCGCCTTTTGTAAACATCACAGTAAGATGTGTAGAATCGATTTGGCCCATCTTCATTTTATTCACATCTCCTGGTTTCGGTGTTGGCTTGATAGTTGGTTTCTTGTTCATTACTTTCTCTATCTCCTGATCCATAGCAGCAAGCTCATTGATGTAAGAAGCCAACATCCTCTTCAAGTGATCCAGTATTCGCTCATATTCCTTCGGATTGGTGAGCAGAATGTTAAACAATAGGATCCAGTCATGAGGATTTAGATTTGGAAGGTCTGCCAGGGAAATAATCGACACCGAGTTTGCTGATCCTCGTGTGATTTTGAAATTAACGTTTATGAATTTCCCAGCAGGTGAAGGTTTGAGCACCTTGACAGTAACTATCTTCTGTGCACTCCATGTCAAGTACTGCGGTTGACCATACTTCAGATAGAAGTCTATAAGCTCTCGACCAACTTTAGGATGAGGAAAAGGAACTTCAGCAGTCGCATCGAAACAATGAAAGGTGACTGCCTTTCGTGTTATTGGCATGTCAAACTGTGAGTCCTTAGAATTGTCACAATCAAATGAAGCAACAGGTTCCAACCAGTAAACACTTGGAAACTCTATAGTTTGATTGATAAGTGTCTCTTTTGTCCATAGGGGAAACAAGGCCTTCTTGTAGTTTAAGGCTTATTCTTCTTCCTTGTTCCTCCTTTCGTTCTCCTCTGCTTCCTTTGCAATCCTTAAAGTTTCATCCAACTCTCTGTCCCTCTTCTTTCTTTTGAGAGCCTCAACAATAGTATCTTCAACACCATCATCACTATCATCATCAATATCCTTCTGCTTAGCTTGAGAACCAGAACCTGAATCTTCATTACCCTTCAGTTCGGTTGTAATTTTGACTTTCGGTTGAGCAGATTCGGTTTCGGTTTTAACCTTCGGTTGATGAGCACCTTCTCCCCTTGTTTTGGAGCAACAAATCTCTCCGAAACACCCTTCATCTCGTGCAACATGTCAAGGGCAGGAAGAAGTTTTGTAGTTAGATGATTCCTGATGGTCAAGGTAAGAATAGGATCATGAGCACCAAGAATGTTGGTCAGCATATCCTTAACATCACCTGCACAGCTTCGAAAAACAGCTATCTCTGTCTTGAACAAGGAAATTTCTTTTTCAGCTTGAGCGAGATGAACCTTCTGTATTTCAATGGTGGATGCTTGTCGGGCAAGATCTTCCTTCAGAGCACTTTCTGTTGCTAAATCAACGTGAAGAGAGTCCAGCCGAGAAGACACAGAACTGATAAGTGTAGTGTTGTCTGCTTGGATGGAAGAACGAACGACTTCAAACTTTGTCTGCTCCTCTTGAAGGGACTTGGAAAATGAATCCACAGAAGCTTGCACCTTGGCTGCACTTGTATCAGCATGCCCTTTGAGTGACTCGAGAAAGATCTGAGTAGTATGAACAATATCAGCAACATCAGCAGTGGCATTTTTGCAAGAGGAAGTAGACTCATGAACAGCCTTAGTGGATTTGTCAATGGAGTCAGTGTATTGCTCAAGAGTTGTATCCATGAAAGCTTTGAGGACAACATCACTGTAGGATTTGTTGTTATCAAGTAACTTATCAAGTTTCTCATGAATGCCCTGCAAGTGTTGACGTGTGACTGGAGCATCATCATCCTCATCGGTAGGAAGCCCATAGGGACTGTAGTATGTAGAATCAAACTCATCATTAGCACCACCGAGAGTGGCACCGGAATCGGTTGAAGGTGAGGGTGAAAGTGGGTGGGAAGTAACTGGAGGTTCTGTTTCAGTAGTCGCCCCCGTATCAGATACGTTGACTCTTACCGTCGGTTCAGGAATGGTAGTGGTAGTTGATTGGGAAATAATAGGAGGTGATAAGGGAGTTGTAGAAATAGGAATAGAAGTAACTGGTGGTGGTGGTGGTAAAGAAGTTGTTATTTGAGAAGTAGTAGGTGGGAGAACAGGAGCAACCGAAACTGGAACTGTTTGTTTCGGTGATGGAGATGGTGTTGGAGGTCTGTTATGATGAGTTTCGGTTGGAGTAGGGGATCGGGGAGGGGTGTTACCTCTCGGTGATTCCTGATGTATTTGATCTTCTTCATCCTCCTCACCATGTTCTGAATTGGGAGGAGTGGGACTCTTGGACCTCTTTGCCATCTTCTTAATCTTCTTTTGTTTATGAGAATCCCCTTTCACAGACTTTGGCTTCTTGGACTTCGCAAACTTAGATTGATCATCCTCTGTTGTCTCTTTCTGGGTGGTAGCCCGTTTCCCTCGGTTCCCAGGCTTGTCCACAGCATCCAAGGCAGCTTGCTGTTCTGGAGATAAGACTCTCGGTTCCTTGGGAGGAAGTTTGCGATATTCAGTTATGAGTTTGCTCTCAGTGGTGACACATCTGTACATTGTCTCTGGGATAGAACCAATGTGAGGAAACTTTCTAGGATCAGAGCTAATGATCTTCTTGGTGTGAAACGTCGCAATAGACGCGACTAGGGCATCCTTCATTACCGGAATATCCAAAGAATTAATTGCCCTTCGTGTTATGATAGTCCAGAATCGACCACATGAAATTTCCGAATGTCTCGTAGAAGTGTTGAGACTTTGCACCATTTGGGACCAGATTATCGACCCATAGTCGAGATTGAGACCATTATAAACACAGTATAGAAGGGTCAGAAAACCCTTGCTGGTGCCATCAGATCCCCCACTCCTCTCTGCCAAACTCTTGATGAGGAGGGTTAGCAATCCATTCCAATGGGGTGGTAAGCAAGACTTCTTAACCTTCTTAACCATGGTAAGTACGTCAGTATAGCCCATCTTGTAAAGCATCGAGAACAGTTGGGTAGTTGTGATGAAGTCTGGCGAGATTACAGATGAATCTACAACAAGTTGTAACTGGGAACAAAATTTCACTTTTGAAATAGAAGCCTTATGAGAATGGATTTGGAAATAGATTCTCTCCTTGTTCTTGTCATATGAGGCAGTAGAGTAAACCTGTGATAGGAGTGACATAGGGACGACTTCCACCTGTGTGAGAGCTAGAACCAATGGTGAATACTTCAAACACTCAACCACCAGTAGCATATAAGAATCGTACAGATAGGGATTAAGTTCAATAATCATGTTCTGATTTGGCTTGATTGAGAGCAATGAGGACGAAGCAGTTTGATCATGAGCCGATGAAGAAGTCGCCATTGTTGATTGAAGGAAGAAGATGATTAAAGGAAGAAGATGAACAGTTGTAAATCGCCGTGTAGAAAGTTTGTTACTGGTGAAAGAGACAAACGTAATAAAACCCCTTTATATACCGTTGCCAGTAGAGAAAAAGAATCGTCCTCATACAAATGAGATCACTGAAACGTCGCCTGAAAAAGCGCGATGTGATAGGTTGGTTTCTCCCAGGTATACGTCAGCACGCGTGGTTTTAGTAACCGTTCAAATTCACACGCTTAAAATCTTATCCTCAATTCGTCGTTTGAAATTCAGCGTCGCTCCAAGATTTAGGATAACCCCTATTGCTCCATAAGATAAACAATAATTGAATCAACCGCAACCAGAATGTTGGAATTTTTTTTTTCGTGCAATAGGGTGACAAAAGATAAAGAAATAAAGCAAAATGTGTATTGGATGTGAGTGATGTCTAGTAGAAGACATAAAGCAGATGATTCCGGGCAAGAATCACTTCCTTCAAAGTCAAGAGAGACTTGAAGTGCCTGTGTGGATTCCCGAGAAAATACGATCGAGTGTTTGTAAAGAAACACCAAAAGGCTTCTTTTAGTTTATAGGCTAAGGGCGGCTTATCTTCAAACAAACATCAATACTTAACATAAGATCGATCGTTGGTAGAAGTACTTGTGAGACCGATTTGGTCTATTGAACAAGTAGGTTGGATGTAATTTATAGTGACAAATATATGTTGGAAATCTCAAAAACAAAAGCAAACTGGATCTTTTAGAGAAGAAAAGCCTTGGTGTTAGACAATTTCATAAAAGACCACGCAAAAATAAAATGAGATTTCATTTGGTAACAAGTAAGATCTTGAATGTAATGATTCACCATCAATTCATTGTAGGTGTTGGATTTTGGGTTTCACTCAGCACGTGGTGTACGTATCTAAGATCACAAATACAGATTTTGTGCAACCGTAAACCTCAGTGGTAAGGACCGAGAGTCTCAAGGGTTACATTGGTGAACCAAAAGATGATGGAGAATGTAAGGAGGGTGGTTAAAGAACCAAAAGTACCTTCTGCTATAATGACAGGACAAAGCAGAAAAACTCTTAACTCAGTTTTTCTGAGAAATAATAAAAACAGAAAAAGAAAATGTACAACCGAAAAAGAAAATAAAGTAGCACAAAACACTCTTAAAAAAAATTTAAAATAATAAACAAAATGTACAACCGAAACCTTCTCTTAAAAGAATGAAGCGAAATAAGCCGAGTGTTCGGTTCATTTCGGTTCCCTAAAATTCCAGAGCCGAAATAGACCGAGCGTTCGGTTCATTTCGGTTCTCGAAAATTATGGAGCCGAGATAGACCGAGCGTTCGGTTCATTTCGGTTCCAAAAATTCCAGAACCGAAATAGACTGAGCGTTCGCTCTATTTCGCTTGTCTAATTTTTAGTGAGAGATTTGAGGATTCAGTACCGACTCTGCATCCATCATTCCAAAGCCTTGTAAAATTTTAATGAAACTCGTTTCAGGTAAGGCTTTAGTGAATATGTCAGCCAGTTGATCAGAGGACCGAACAAAATGTACTTCCACGTTCCCATCTTCTACATGGTCCTTAATGAAATGATATCTAAGTGCAATATGCTTAGTCTTAGAGTGTTGCACTAGATTGTGACAAATCCTTATTGCACTCTCTGAGTCACAATAGAGAGGAATCTTCTTCATACTCAGCCTATAATCTCTTAGTTGACTTTGAATCCATATTACTTGAGAGGTACAAGATGCTGCAGCTATATACTCAGCTTCGGCTGTTGAAAGTGACACACAAGTTTGCTTCTTGGACTGCCAGCTAACAAGTTTCCCATCAAGAAATTGGCATCCACGTGTAGTGCTCTTTCGGTCCAGACCACATCCTCCAAGATCAGCATCAGAAAAAGCTTGAATGATGAATCCAAATCTAGAAGAGTACCAGAGACCGAGAGATGAGGTTCGCTTCAGGTAACGGAAAATATTTTTCACCGCCACCATATGAGGTTCTCTTGGATTAGCTTGAAACCTGGCACAATAACAAACAGAAAACATAATGTCCGGTCTACTAGCTGTTAGATACATAAGGGATCCTATCATTTGTCGATATAGTGTTATGTCAACAGCAGGTTTTTCCAGAGAAGGTGTTAACTTAGTTCCAAATGCCATAGGAACCTTCACTTTCGAGTCTCTTGTCATACAAAATTTTGTTATCAAATTCTTTGTGTATGCCTCCTGGTTGATAAAGATACCTTCTGGTCCCTGTCTAATATTCAAACCAAGGAAAAAGTTAATCGGACCCATTGCACTCATTTCAAATTTAGTCTCCATCAACTTCCTGAATTCAGCCGTTAAGCTAGGATTCGTGGAACCGATGATGATGTCATCGACATAAATTTGAACTATCATTAGATGTTCTCCTTCTTTCTTTCGGAAGAAGGTTGGGTCAACCGAACCTTGCTTAAATTTTGACATTTTCAAAAAATGTGTTAAAGTTTCATACCAGGCCCTCGGTGCTTGTTTCAAACCATATACAACTTTATCCAACACATATCAATGATCAGGGAATTTCTCGTTCACGAAGCCGGGAGGTTGCTCAACATACACTGTTTCTTCTAGTTCTCCATTCAAGAAAGCGCATTTTACATCCATTTGGAAAACTTCGAAGTTTTTACGAGCAGCATATGCCAGGAAGATTCTAACTGATTCCAACCTAGCTACTAGAGCGAAGGTTTCCTGATAATCTATCCCTTCCTCTTGGCAATATCCTTTAACAACCAACCGATCCTTGTTTCTTATAACGTTCCCTTCTTTGTCCAATTTATTCCTGAAGACCCATTTCAAGCCAACCACTGAAGCATCCTTTGGTGTGGGAATGAGCCTCCAAACTCGATTTCGTTCGAACTCGTGAAGCTCATCTTGCATTGCTTGAACCCAATCAGAATGATCAAGTTCAGCATTAACTGTTTTCGGTTCGACTTTGGAGATAAACGAATTAAACATACAGAATTCAACTTTAGAGAATAATGCAGTTTGTTTCGCTTTCAATTGAGAACGAGTGAGGACTTTCTCAGATGATTCACCAATTGTTGAAATAATGTTCAAATAGGATCGATAGATTCTAAGCAGACAAACAATTAAGAACGTAATTATGAACACAAGAATGACTCTGAATGTGTCGTATGATTAATGCTTCAACACCTCAGACGAGCTCGATTAAGAACTTCGACTGTAGAGGTGTTTAGGGTTACAAGACAATTTTAATAATAATCACAAACGTTAACTTTTTAATGCATACATGCATGCGTTATTTATAGTCTAACCCTACTACCTAATCACGGATGGACAGGCCCAATCCGGATACAAAACATAATCCCATGACGCAACACAATTAGACTCAACAATCTCCCCCTTTGCGTCAATAAAGCCGAAAGCTCACTTTGGTTGAGCTGCAGAAGACTTCTTTATTGTTTTGAACACCTTCGGTATGATAGCCAATAGATTATGATGAAACATTATGTACCACCGAAGCATGTCTGTGAAGTTCTTCTTGGCTTCTTCTGAGTTCTGTTTGCACCGATGAATAATGTTGATCATGTGCTCCAAGCAGTCTGTTGAAAACAAATGTTTATCAACAAGAGCGAACAAAAATCTATGCGCTTCGCCTTTTGTAAACATCACAGTAAGATGTGTAGAATCGATTTGGCCCATCTTCATTTTATTCACATCTCCTGGTTTCGGTGTTGGCTTGATAGTTGGTTTCTTGTTCATTACTTTCGCTATGTCCTGATCCATAGCAGCAACCTCATTGATGTAAGAAGCCAATATCCTCTTCAAGTTCTGATTGATCACCTTCGTCAGTTGTATTCTCTTTCTCCCCCTCGACTGGCGAAGTGTAACCTGTGTCAGGGTTAGAGTGATCATCCTTTGTGGACGTCAGATTCTCCCCCTCGATGGGACTATCATTGGGTGGGTTAGGAGTTGTATTCTCCCCCTCGCATGGACCTTTATAAGCTGGAGATCGAATTGGATCCTCCCCCTCGAAAGACATTTCGTTTGGAGAGTCAGTGGAGGGTTGACCACCTGTCGGTTTAGGAGGTTCACTTTCCATTTCTTTGGTAGCTTCATCTGTGATCTTTTTGAGATTATCGATTTTGTTGTCTGCTGCTTTCGCCTCTGAGTGTGCTGCTTTCTTTGGTTCATCAAATAACCGAATGTACTCTTCAAACAAGTTGGATATTGGAACCGAGACTTGTCCTGACTCAGGAAATATTTCCCCTAAGGCATCTTCGCTTCTTTGAACTTTCTTCATGTACTGATCATCAAAGGTGACATAATATGTTTCTTCAATTTGTTTGGAGCGTTTGTTCAACACTCTGTATGCCTTTGACGTTAGCGAATAACCCAGAAAGATTCCCTCATCGGCTTTGATGTCAAACTTGTTTCGGTTCTCTTTAGAATTGAAAATGAAGCAGCGTGAACCGAATACGTGGAAAAATTTGACATTGGGCTTTCTATTATTCAAAATCTCATATGGAGTGATTAAGAATCTTTTGTTGAGCAAAGATCGGTTCTGAGTATAGCAAGCGGTTGCAACAGCATCAGCCCAGAAGTATAACGAAAGGGAAGCGAAGCTAAGCATGGTTCTGGCTGCTTCACATAAAGAACGGTTTTGTCTTTCAACAATCCCATTATGTTGTGGAGTATAGGGGGCCGAAAAGTTATGAGATATCCCCTTATCAGCCACAAAGTCTTCAAAATCTTTATACTTGATTTCCAGCCCATTGTCGCTTATGATATTCCTTACTGTCTTTCGCAGCTGTACTTCCACTTGCTTGATGAACGTCTTCAGTTTAGGAGTTGCGTTTGATTTCTGTTTAAGAAAGAAAACCCAGGTGAAGCAAGAAAAATAATCTATAATGACAAGAATAAACTTACTACCACCGAAGCTTTCGATAGCCGAAGGTCCACATAAGTCAATGTGCAGAAGTTCAAGAGCTTCAACAATCTTTGTATTGATTCGTGTAGGATGGCTCTTTCTACTTTGTTTGCCCATCTCACATGCGGCACACAGATGCTCCTTATCAAACTTGAGAAGAGGAAGGCCTCGAACATGATCACCAAGCACCAACTTATTAATGTCTTTGAAGTTCAGGTGCGATAGCCGTCGATGCCACAACCAGCTTTCATTAGTGTTTTCCTTTGATAACAGACATATAGCTGGTTTTCCTCGAATTGGGTTGAGATTTAAAGGATACATCTCTCCCTTGCGTTCAGACTTCAACAGAACCTTTTTGGATTGTTTTTCAATTATTTCTGAGCCCTCATCATCAAATGAAACCTTCAAGCCTGTCCCCACAACTAATTGTGATACACTGATGAGGTTATGCTGCAATCCTTCCGCATACGCTACTTTTCGAATCGAGAAATCTCCATTTGTTATCATTCCATATCCTTTGATCGTTCCATACGAGTTATTGCCATACTTCACACATCCACCATCCTTTAGGGACCAAAACTCCCTCAACTCTTCCTTCCTTCCTGTCATGTGACGCGAACAACCACTGTCTATATACCATTCATCATCGAACTGGTCGTCACTGATCACCTGCAAATTCAAGCAGATTTAGGAACCCAAAGTTTCTTGGGTCCTGGTAAGTCTTTTATAGAGATAGGAATTGCAGTAGAAACATCAACCAAATATGTTCGTTTTACTAGAGTGGTTTGATCTTTTCTTTTGATGGTATACACCTTGATTTTAGTTTTATCTTCTTTAACTTTTGGTGTATTAGATTTTGTGTTGTTAGATGGTTTTGGTGTTTTCTTTTGAATCCTAGGGTTTGCTGATCTTTTCTTATTATCGAACTCAGAATCAAGCTTTCCTTTGCCTTTGATATCCTTTATTGAATTTAATTTTCTTTGTGAGTTGGAAGCACCGAATCTAGACTTAGGACCGAAACTTGGCTTTTGGTTGTTGGGACCGAAAGTAGGCTTTTGGTTGTTAGCCTTGACGTTTGGACCGAAAATTGACTTTCGGTTCGGCGTGCTAGTTTTGGGACCGAAAGTAGATGTTCGGTTCTGAGATTTGGAATTGTAAGAATTTGGACAGAAGTTTTCTTTTCCATTTGGCTTTTCCTTTCCTTTGTTATTTGATTCTTTCTTAGGAGATGCGTATTGGGATTTTGAGATTGCCAATGATGTTTTCGCTCATTCAGATTCTTCATGTATCTTTGATTTCTTAAGCATTTTTGTTCAGCTAACTCCTTCTGCGATTTGTGGATATTGAAGCTAGCCTTTGGCTTCTCCTTTTGAGTTTCGGTTGTCCTTGTTGGAACTATCGGTTCTTTCTTTGGTTCTTCAGGGATTTCTTTAGTTCCACTTGTGCTAGGTTTGTCGAAACTCGAGGGTTTGTTGATGGGTTCAACAACGTATCGTCCTTTAACCCTCCATGAAGTTTGCTCAGATAAGCCTACGGTTTCGTCCGCATTGTCAGTAGGTGCTGGCCAGAAATAATCGTCACACCCTTCAGCATTGTCTTTGTCGACCAAGATTTTTAACTCCGCCGTTTGTTTTGCAGTGACCCCTGTTACTGCATAGACCTGATTTGGCATAGTTTGAACCTTTTGATAAACCGTAGCTTTTTCTTTGAGTTTCTGTGGCTTTTCTTTTGACTGGCGAGCGAATTCAACCGAATTTTCAGATATGAGAGGTTTCTCATTTTCGGTTTCGCTCTTCATAAACTCAGAGCAATCAACTACGTCTTCCACTAGAATTTCGCTCATCTCACTCTCCTCATCAAATTCAGATGTATTATCTAAGTTCATTTTATTTTCGGAAGTTAATTTGGCGTTTGACAAGTCAAATGATTGACCTGTTTCAGACTTAATTTTTAACCTATCATTTTAATCCAAAAGATTTTTGAGCACGCATTTATGTTCCTTAGAATCAATGAAGGTTTCTCTCTTGTTCAGTCCAATTTTGTAAGACATGGATGTCTCTTCAGAGGACACTATATATTCACACTCAGCAATGACCTCATCCTCCTTAAATTCAAGGAAGGGTAAGATCATCTTGTGAATCTTCTTCCCTATTTCACAACTTAAATGCAATTGAGAAATATTAGTATATAAGCGCTTAGCAATTAAACAAAAAACATTCCTTTGTTTTAAAAACTTTAAATTGTCTCTTTGCAAATAAATACTTTCATCTCTAGCCCTATTTAATTCCGTCTCCTTTAGCTCAATCCACATCCTTCTCTCCTCACTTTTAGAAGATACCCTGCTGAGTTGGTCAGTTAGGTTAGAATTCGCTAAGCGAGTTTGCATGAGACTACCACTTAAGTTAGAAAATTTAAATTTTAATTCATTTAATTCTTCTTCATAATCTATTACTGGAACTTTAAGTGATTCAAGGATGGATTGTACCTTTTTGATCAGCCGATCACAATCGTTGATCTTCTCGCTCACGGGCTTGGCTGCAAAGCATTTGTCCTCAGTCAGGTTCGGTTCCTCTCTTGCACTTTCGGTTGATGCCCCAACTGTGACCATCAAACATCTTCCAGCCGAACCTACATCCTTTGCTACATAAGCCCTTCCATGAGTGGGCTTTCTCACCTCTTCATCTTCAGTATCTGTTGACCAAACTTCAACGCCACCGAACTCATCTTCGTCTACATTCTCCCGCACAATCAAGGCATTCATAGAACTGTTAGACACCTTCTTTTTCTTGATCTCTTCCAACTTGCGGATGTAGTACGCCTCATCGTCTTCACCATCTCTTTTCTCGGCCATTTTCTTTAGCATGCAATCTTTGGCAAAGTGGTTCTTGCCGTGACAGTAATTACAGTCGAACCCAGAGTCTCCTGCAAGCTTGCTCTCCTTCTTGTCTTCATCCTTTTGAGAAGAATTTTTCGCTTCATCCTTCACCTTCTCAGAGCTGTAACTTCCCTGCCAGTTTCGGTTTTTGTTGACAGGAAATTTTCTTCGTGTAAACTTCTTTGGATTGGTGACCATCATAGCATACTCCTCGCTTGTAAGGTCACACTCAGACATATCAGACTCTTCTTCTTCTTCTGCAATGCTTTTTCCTTTTGAGACAAGAGTCAGCGATCCCACACCAGAAACTACCTTCGCTTCTTTGGTTACAACACTCTCATGAGACTTAAGTATTCCCACAAGTTTCGCTAGTGAGTAAGATTTAAACTGTTCATGTGCTTTCACAGATGAAACCACAGCCATCCATTCTGGTCTTAGACTGTTCACAAAGGTTACCTTCTGATCGATCAACTTTCTTTCTATTCCATGCTTGATCATCTTACTTAGGAGATGATTGAACCGATCGAAAGTTTGTATGAGTTTTTCCTCTGGTTTCTGTTCGAAAACTCCAAATTCTGACAGCATCAAGGTTTGAATGGAGTGTTCTAGATCTTCATCGGTTGAATAAAGTTCTTTCAACCTATCCCATATTTCTTTGGGCGTTGTGCATGAACCTGTTGGATTAATGTCTAAGTCCATAACTATATTTGGTATGTACTTGACCCGACCCGGCATGGTCCATCTGGGTTGCACTTCACCGGCACAATTTATATGGATAGTCTTTTGAGAATAGTATATTTATGATTTATATTAATATATTATAAGTTCTAATATATTAATATGGAATCATATTATCTAATTAGTATTGATCAAGAATTAATTTAGAATTAATTAAGTGATCAAAAAGAACTAATTAAATATGGACTCTTATATATATGGAATGGGCCAAGTTCATTTAGGTTGGGCTAAGCTTTCATGGATGGTCCATGGAGCGTTTAACCCATGGATCCTATGTAAATGAAAGGTCATGGGTATTAGGGTTTACATGGATGTAACCCTAATCCTCCATAATATATAAAGGGGTCCTTGGCTCACAAAATTGGCACAAGTGTGTGAAAATAAGTGTGGGCCGATTTTAGTGTGCATACATATTCTCTCAAGTTCTTCCAAGGTGTTTTGGTGATTTGTGATTCCATTTGAGGCTTCCACACTATTGGGGCTAAGCTCTTAAAGCTTGAAGACATCAAGCTACATCAAAAGGTATGTCATCTAACTAGAACTTTGTAGTATAGGTGCTTCATAATATGCTAGTTAGGATGAAACCTTGGAATAGTTAATATTTGCATGTATAATAGAGAAAACATAGATCCAAGGTTTATAGGGTTGCATGTACACCATAGGAGTGTTAGAATGCTCAAAACCCAACAGTGGTATCAGAGCCTGTTTGATTTCTGTTATATTGATGCAAATGTTTAATTTTCAAAGTTGGAAAAAGAAAGAAAAAAAACATGACGTTTGTCAAATTTTAAGATAATTACTTGTTTTTGTGAAAAACTAATTATTTGTAAAATTTGAATCATTTGCTATATAAGTTGAATTAGGTTAAATTTAGTAAAAGATAAAATGATATGATTATTTTATTAGTTTTAAAAGTTTGATCTAAAGAGTTTTTTGAAACCTCCATTAGTTATGGATATGTAAAGGCTTTTAAAAAAATTGATTCAAAGCTTTTTATGGAGTTACAAAACTTGTTCTTAATGTTTTAAAGAATTCCATAACTTGTTATTAAGTTATGGAACATGAAAAGTTTCATCATAAAACAAGTATTTAACTCCATAAGTTATGGAATCCAAATGTTTTCAAGAGTTAGAAAACTTGCCCTCAAGTTTTGGAATTTGGAAAAAGTTTTTTTATGATAAAAAAAAAGAATTGAATTCTAAAACTCTAGGGTTCATAACTTAAACAATTAATTAAATGATTTTAATTTTGAATTTAATAATTGGAATTATGATGTTTTTATTGAATAATTCAATTAACTCTTATGGACTTTATTAATAGATAATTAAAGTGTTTAATTAAAAGAGAATTAATAATTCCATAATGACATGGTTTAAATTTAATTAAATTAAGAGTATAGTTTAATTAATAGATTAAACCACCAATTATTTTAAATGTCTAAAATACACCCTTATACTATTATAATATTAAAAGTTTAATATATTATATGTATAAGAGCAAGTCGTCTTACCATTAGTAGGCCTCATTCACGAAGCCGGCCTATAAGGGGGGTATAAGGTTACTGCCTATAAAATGGCAGTTTAATGGGTGTCCACTCTCACCCACCGCTTCCTTGACTGGTGGAGGGTCGTTAGCCGAACAGGTAGGACAAGGTCTATAATTCTCACTTCATTAAAAGTATTAATGATAAATACTAAGTAACTAAACTTTTTATAAATTCCTAATCTTAGTTACTTAGGAAAATGTGAATAAGGTGCTAATCCATGAAATTACACTTTGCACTTTGTTTAAGCTGTTAGCGGAGCGTGTGTGGTTAACCGGCACACTAACCTGGACTTAACAAGGTAGGAAAAGGGTAACTTAATGTTTATCATAGTATCATTGGAGCGTGTGTGGTTAACCGGCACATCGATTGAGGGGTAAATATTAAGGGTACCAAGTATATTTGCATGGTTACTTCACACCTTGTTTTGTGATCCTCGGCATCCCAGTCACAAAACCTGAAGGGCACACTCGAGATTGAAACATGCCATTGAAAAGTTCAATGAATCTCAAAAGAATCTAGGAGTTTCAAAACCAATTAAAACCTAATAATACATTTCGTTTATCTTGGTGGAAATTGGTGAATCGTCATTCACCTACTTTCAAATATTTTATAGCTTGGATTACGGCATCCCTCTTCCAAGTTATAAAATAGTTTGTTGGGTCCTAGCCTTAATATATCATATTGGGTGTTATATTAAGGACTTAAATCAACTTTACGTGAATTTCTCCCATTGTTGATGTCTGGTTTAGACAACAATGATTTTCCCAAACCAAGCTTTCCTAATGAATATGACTTCCCTAGTTTGGCTCATGGAAGTCATACTTTTCTTCCTCCACCTCCTCCAATTATTCTCCCTAACCCACAAGTTCAAGGTCACTCAAGCCCTAATGGCAAGCAAGGTCTATGTGTGATCACATCTTAGAGATGAAGTCACATATTGACAAGCCGGGAGAGTTGGGTGTCAAAGTCTTGAGAAAGTTGGATGTTCAATCACTTTCTAAGTCACATAGTGAGTTCCTTTGGGACTACTATGAAACAGACTATGACATGAACCTTAATGATCATATCTATTTGCTTGGTGCTGCTGAATCATCAATGATTTGGAACGATAGTAAAGCAAATTTGATTAGAAGATCAACTTCCCAAAAACTTTATGGACAGTGACAATGGTGACACTGGAAATCCAGAAAAAGCATTCTCTTCCCAATGGAAAGGGATTGGCCATAGTCAACCCGGTTGACCAAATGGTAAAGAGAAAGGCTAAGTCTGAGATAGTCCCATTACCAAAGGGTCCATATGTTTATTTTGCCAAAGGAAGGGGCGTTGATTGCAAAGCTGCCAAATTTACCTAAGGATGTTAAAGTCAATAAGTTTGACTCTACATCAGGTAGAGCCCATTATCTAACTCTGTTAAGTTCTATTCTGAGATCCTCATTACATGATGTGACTGGGTCACATGTTGATGTTTTAAGAATCAAAGAATAGAGAGAAATCTTAAAGGAAGTATATGCTGATTCTGATCGTGAAGGTGGATTTCGATCGTATCAGAATTTTGAGCAGTTGCTGAAGAAGTTATGATATATTGTTAAGGAATATATAACAATAATTTTCCATGTGGATTCTAAGGATAAGTTTTTCCGCAAAGTTTTAAAATAAAGGAAAATTGTTTAATTTTATTTATTTGAAGTATCCTTACAATGGCATTTGTGGAAAATTGTTGCTTATATGATTCCACTGACAGGACTATTGGAAAATGGATTTGATTCTTTCATTTGTGGTAGTGTCTAAATTTACCAAATCAGGAAAGTTCCTCATCACCCAAGTTTCAATTGGACCGAAACTTGGAATCATGCAAGTTGAATAGTATGATGAATGAGAACTTTAAAGCATTGGAAAATCAAGACTAATTACTTGTTCACATGGATGTGTGAGTCAAGTGAAGGACTAAAGGGATTGAGTACACATTCTTGTGCACTGGTCATGTCCACCATAAAGCTCATTGAGACTATTTGATTTACTAAAGTTTAGTAAATATGGTTATACTTACAAGTTTAAGTATAATTCTGAAACATTGGAAAAGTCTCAATGTATGGCAGAACGAATGGGAAGAATCAAATTAGGCAGAAAGATAAAAGTTTCTCAAATCTGAAAAGATGGGAGAGTACTTTAGTATCATGTTTGTGATCATCTTAATGATTTAGAAATCATGTCACAATTAGTCCTCTACAGTTCATCTTAGTGCATTCTTATGACTAAGAAGAGGAGTCATGAATTGTTGAAATGGTTCGATCAGGAAGATGAGTCATACTTTGTTCCAAAACAATTCTTAGAGTCATACTCCAAGATTCTAACTTGAGTGACATATCTTAAAGAAAGGTTTAAAACACTTGTCAAATGTAAGAGTAAAAGTGTCCTACTCTTGTACATTTGAAATTGGTAAGTTGTGATGTTTTGGATAAAACAAAGACCAACTAAGGCCAATTGTGTGAAGTGTTTGTCTTGATAAAGAATCCGCACTATCTCTTGAATATTTGGCAAGATAGTCTTATATGTCAAGAGGATAGTGGGAGTCTTAAAGATCCTAAAAAGAATTTCAAGAACTAATCAAGAATAAAACCTGAGGTTCTTCACTAGCACACGACTTGAGGTTTATAACCTATCGTGTTGACATATTCTGTACCCATTCCAGTTAAAGTTGGCTTTGCATATGAGTTCTGAAAGTTCTCAATTGGTTGCATAACAACCGCCATGTTCAGTCGCCGGCGAAGACGAAGAAGGCACGACGAGATCGGGAAACGTGGTTCGCGGGTGCTTTTGTGGTTTATGGGTGGGTCGCACACTCTCTCTTCACGTCTCTTTTGTTGCTGCCCCAGCCTATGCCGCCGCCGTCACATTGCTGTCGCCTCCGGCAGTTGTTCGTCGTCGAGAATGATGGTTGCGGTTTCGTTACGTGTTCGGTGTGGCCTGCCGACTCACTTCTGTTCATGACGGGGCTGTGTGGGTTGATTCACGAATGGGAGTGTGTTTCAGATCGTTTTTGCGTGTGGATGCTCAACTGGGAATCAAGAGAACCGCCGCCACCACCTCATGGTGGCGGCTGTCACCATAATCCGTCACTGATGTCGTCATGTGTGTATGTTGGTGTGTTTGTGTTCATTGCTGTTGCGAGAGGGTTTTGTGTGGATGTTTAGTTAGCCGGAAAAGCCACCACCACCACCGTGAGGTGGTGGCTGCCACCGTGTACCACCACCGGCCATCGCAAGGGTGGCTGTGTGTGTATGTTTATATTAGTGTGTGTGTGTGTCTTATTGAGTTGTACATTGTAAATGATGCCCAAAATAATAATGAAAATATCCAAACCACCAACGTAAGGTGGTGGCCGCCGTCTCCTGCCGCCACCGGCCGCCGTGTCGGGTGGCGGTGTGCTTGCCTCGTTGAGTTTGATTCGTTTGGGGTGCTTGAAACCCTAATGGGCCTTGTGAGCCCTAACGGGCCCAATGAAGCCTAATGGGCTTAGTGAAACCCCTAATGGGTCTAATCTCCCTAATTGACCTAAGGAAAACCCTAATAGGCTTAAGGACCTAGCTATTGGGCCTATTGGGCTAGTATGGGTCGGAAACCCTAATTAGGGTTTAGAAAACCCTAATGCAATGGAACCCTAATTTGGGGAACTAATCGGGACATGTGGGAATTTTTTGATAACTTCAAATATTAAATAATAATCGTTGGCAAAAATTAATCTAAGTAATATTGGACTTAATGGATTAAGTCCTTAGTGGATTAAGTCCCTAATGGGTTAAGTAGGAAAACTTAACCCTAATCGTCATTTTATGTGAAACCCTATTTTCACTTGGCTTTATGTTGGGCCTTCCTATTGGGCTTGGTAATTGGATTATAAATAGGCCATCCAAGAATAATCATATGGACCAGAATATGTTGTTGGGCTTTAGGGTAAGGCCCATATGAGGGGTTGGGCCCAATTTGGAAAATTGGGCCATAGATGGACCATATGTTGGGCCTTGATTCCTAGTTTGACTTTGGGCCTATGGATTGGGCCTTGGGCATGAATAAAGCCGAGCAGGGGTGGGGGGTAATGTAGTAATTATCCAAAGTATGTACTTATGGTTATGTAGTCGAACCCAAATATTAATTGGGTTATGTTTTGAGGTTGACAGTTCGGGAGCCTGTCAATCAGCACTGGAGTTTTATCTGCGGGACTTCAGCAGTGCCAGGTGAGTCTTCTCACCATACCTATGGGTCTAAGGCACCAAGGTCGGCGCATTATGTGATTATGTTATATGTGTTGGTCATTATGTGATTTGATATGATACGTGATTTGTTATGATATGTGATTGTGTGTTTTTGCATGGAAGACCTCGGGGGGAGCCTGTAGCATTGGATATAAGACCATGTGGGGTAGCCCATGGCATTCCTAGGTAAAGACCATGTGGGGGAGCCCATGACATTGGATGTGAGACCATGTGGGGTAGCCCATGGCAGTCCTAGCTAAAGACTTCTTACAAGTTTTATGTATGCATAGCTTATGTGATATGTGTGTAGCTTTAATTAGCTAATTTTATGATAATTGGTATGTACACTTGCTATGTAGAGGTGTGTGATATGTATGTATGCATGATATGCGATAGAGATAGCCATTGTGGCTGATGGTAGAGACAACCTTTATGGCTGATGGTAGAGATAGCCTTTATGGCTGATGGTAGAGATAGCCTTGTGGCTGATGGTAGAGACAAACTTTATGGATGATGGTAGAGATAGCCCTTGTGGCTAACGGTAGAGATAGCTTTTACAGCTAATACAATATGTGTTATGTGGATTGTGTGTGTGGGGTATGCTCTGGGGGACTCACTAAGCTTTGTGCTTTCGGTTTACAGTTTTCGGTTCAGGTTGCATCGATTTGGAAATGAAGGGCTCGGATTGATCGTAGTGCACACACTTATGATTTCCGCAATGAATGGTTTTGGGACGAACTCTGATAATTATTTTACTTAATGATGATTTGGAATGTTTGAAATAAATGGTATCAATGTTTTAGCTATATTAAAAATGAAATTTTTACCTCTGATTTTTGGGTCGTTACAAGTTGGTATCAGAGCCTTGGTTTGAGGGATTCGGACATACTTTCGGGTGAGTCTGAACTCAAACTGAGGATCTATAAAGTTTCAAAAGAAAAATGTTTTTAAGTAAAGAATTTCTATGACAAGAAAGGGTGTGGTGCATGCAATCAATCGAGCTCAAGTAAGTTTCCCCAGAATACCCACATTTGTTATCTGTTATGATTTGATTATGAATCTATGAATCGCATGCTAGTTAGGGCTAGGGGAGATGCCTGTGTATGTTGTATGAGCTGGTAGACTTGCATGCTAGTACTGAGTAGTCAGCAATAGGTTGGCCTGATATGTGGTGCTTGTAGCCGTGAGAATATTGGATGCCATGTTGGAATGAGAATGATAATTGGTATTTGTAACTGCTATGTGTATGCTTTAAAAATTGTATACAGTTAGGATCTTATAGCCTTAGAATAATTGATTTGGCCTTATTTCCTGTTCCTTGTCTGGTTGTGGTCCTAGGGTAGAGTCTATTATTCGACAGTCTATTAGATCTTATTCTGTGTATAATTTGCATGCATAAGGCAGCCGACAGTCAGAATGGATGGATGTGGATAACGCGGGTTGCGATATGTTGGTGGAATGTTCTATGGCAGTTCTTTGGATCGGAGTGTTACTGCACGAATGCTGCTTGCTTTCTGCTTTGTGGAACTCTTGAGTGATGGGAGTCAGCCACTAAGTGGATATGACGATATCCAGGAGGTGGATGGCTGGCATTATGGGGAGTTCCTCGGTAGCTGATGGCAGGGTGAGGTTGGGAACCTAGGAAAGCCTAGGTTATGCTCCAGTGAGATAGTGGGGTGGTTCGGTGAGGTTGGGAGCCTAGGGGGAGCCTAGGATTTGCTTCGGTGGATATTGTGTTGTTGTTTAGCAGATGTTCGGTGCATCAGTGGGGTAGGTGACTTAGAGGATTCGGGAGGATTGCTGAGGAAAGTATGGATAGGTGTGGAAGGTAGTATGGGCCCGTACTACTGGAAGCATAGGATCCATACTCGAATCAGTGAGAGTCTTGGAGAATCTAAGAAACCAGAGAAGGAGAATCCTTGATTATGATTGGACGGTGGGAATAGCTGCTATGCAGAATGCGGATGAGCACGTAAGGAGAAGGACCAGGGTTTGGTCCCGGCTCCGGTAGTGAGCCAGATAGCGGAAGGACTGTTAGTATTTTGAGATCTCTGTGGATCTCTCGTATCAGACGACACGGACTAATTGTGCGTTCTATTGCACTTTCAGGATTGGAGACTATGTCTTGGGGATGGTTAGTAGCCCGGTATAGAGCAGAGGTTGCTTTAACTATTGCAGTTCAGCCGTTGACGAGTGAGCTGGTGAGTGTGCCAGGGTGTGAGACCCTGAATGATATGATTTCTAGAGCTCGAGAGCAGGGATTGATTTGGAGCACATTGGGAAGAGGGAATCAGATTAGGTACATACATTGGGGGGGTCCCAGAAGGGGACCCAAGGGTTCGAGTTAGTTGTGAGGGGCAAGCAGGGCCGGATTTAGTGCGGTATTCACGGGAAACTATATGAGGGAGTTTTCGTTTCGAGGGTTTTAGTAAGTGTATCTTTGAGTTCGTTGCGTTGTTTGTGTTTGGAATATACCTTCAAACATTGTCTTATGCTGTTTGCATACCGTAAGTTACGGGGTGGTTAGTGAACAATCGTTTCCCTTTTTGATGATTTGGAGCATCCAACGTTTTCTGGTTCGGTAGTCGAGATCGGTTCAGAGACATGATGCGGAAGGTTTGCGCTTAGAATTGGTAACATAGACATTGTGCGCAAGTCGGATTTTGGTAGCACTAGGGGAAGTGGTTTACTGTTGAGGCATGGCCTGCACATCGGTTATTTGGGCTACAAGATATAAGCGGGGCATCATTTCAAGGCGTCTGAGATTATTAGTCTCTCTGGGATTTGGGAAGTGTTTGTCTGATCTTTAGGAGTATGTGGTCGTTGGAGATTTGGGCCCGTAATAGGGCTCTCGCACGGACAAGAAACAGGTTGTCAGCAGTTGGTTATTAAAGAGTAAGAAGGATCGGGAATCCTTCAAATCTCATGCATTGCGAAGACTTAGTCGAATCTAAGTGGGGGAGAACCGCGCATGTATTCAGGACAAGGACATGTATGAGATCGGGATGGGCTGTCGTCCCTATCGAGGGAAAATGGCAGCCCAAGTGGTTACTTGGTTTGAGGGTTGTACAAGTTGGGAGCCTGGTAAGACTCCCCGTCATGTGAACCGCATCTTCCTCGGGGCTCGATAACAGAATTTGGGGAAGCAGGTTGGGACTCCAGTCATGAATCGAGTTCATTTTGGGTGATCGGTCGGGTATGTGATTGATTCCGCATGCGTTTGAATCGATAGATAAGGGGTAAGGTATTGGGCTACGGTTGTGTTAGGGTGAAAGTGTTGTAAGACTACGGGGGAGCCGTAGCGTTCACTAGTAGTCAGGTAGTGTGGAAAGTGTTGTAAGACTACGGGGGAGCCGTAGCATTCACTAGTAGTCAGGTAGTGTGGAAAGTGTTGTAAGACTACGGGGGAGCCGTAGCATTCACTAGTAGTCAGGTAGTGTGGAAAGTGTTGTAAGACTACGGGGGAGCCGTAGCATTCACTAGGTTGGTAGATAGCATGAGCGCGTTGTTAGGTCACAGAAGGAACAAGAGTATCCACCAGTTCGGGTGCAGCAGTGAGGATATGGAAATCCACAGATTCGATTTCGGAAATACCCAGATGGATTAGATCTGGTTGAGACAGTGATAAGCCTGTAGGATCGCCCCTACAGTTTATGAGATCATGGAAGCAATGGACTGCGTAAGGTCATTCGGGATATTAGGCTACCATTGGTCGGGTAGCAATCACTTTTAGCCTTGGATTTGATGATGACAGGATTCGACACATGGACTCGATCGGTTAGATTAGAAAGTTGTTAGAGTCGCAGTGGCATGATAACTAGTGGCAACTAGTTCCAGAGGAGGATTTCGTTCAGAAGTCGCATTTAGCGACTGCGTGTGAGTCTTTTGGCTCCGTAATCGGGTTGGAACCTGGTGTTTCAAATGATTGGTGAACGAATTGAGACCAGGGAGGTCTCGTTAGATTTTGGAAAGTAGCCATGTGGCAACATACTGCTTCAGGCA
This sequence comes from Lactuca virosa, assembly GCF_052849685.1. Taxonomy (NCBI): domain Eukaryota; kingdom Viridiplantae; phylum Streptophyta; class Magnoliopsida; order Asterales; family Asteraceae; genus Lactuca; species Lactuca virosa. The sequence goes on from NC_136433.1 coordinate 205,791,663, forward strand.
GTTTAGTGTTCGGGCAGTTTCTGTGTTTGGGCAGTGTTAGTATTTATCACTCACAACAGGATTATTTGAGTTATGGCCATGTATAAGTAAATCACAGGGACAAGTGAATATGTGATTATGTTTTTTCTAGTGGGAGCCTTGAGTTATCAGGAGATGAGTAGGCAGCTGAGAGACAAGTGAACTGGGTTCAGCAATAATGATTCAGTATGGGCGGTCTGTCAGGGGGGTCAAACCATCTCGAGACTACATACTTCAGAGTGAGTAATGTGATAGTAATGCAAGAAATTAGCTCATCATAGGGTTCTAGAACCCTGCGAGGGATAGCTTTGGTTGCCCTGGGAAGGCTAGGGTGTGCCTAAGATGGTAACCGTGATACTAGAGTGGTTGGGCGTGTAAGGAATGATAAGAAATGATTTCGAGGAAGAAATCTAATTTAAGTGGGGGAGAGTTGTAACGCCCCGTTTATTTAAATAAATTAATAAATGTAAGTCCCAGACTAATTTGTGAAGAATTTAGAAGTTGGAGGTTAAAAGTGTAAAATCCGGATTTAGGTTGCAAATAATTATGAAGGCAGGGGGATGTTTGGTAAGTATTAGACCTAATATGAAAGGATTTATGAAAGCAGGGGCTAAAGAGTTAATTATGGACCTCTTTTGAAATTAATTATAGAGGGAGGGGCCACTTAGTAAAATATGGGACTTAATTTGTAAACGATTTACATGAATGGGGTTGAAATGGTAAAATATGGACTGAGTTCGAAAATATCCTATGGGGAGGGACTAGACTTGTAATTATGCCAAAAGTTTTAAAGTGGACGGGGTTTATAACCCGCCACCTTCACCATAAACCTAACCCTAAGGAATGTGTATGCAGCCGCCAACCCCGAAGTATCGGCCGCCACTTCTCCATCTTCTTCGACTTACAGCACCGCACCACCACCTCTGTTGAGGTCTCCAGCCGTCACCTCCTCGCCGCCACTGAAGGATCATCGGAACAACCGCCATGTTCAGTCGCCGGCGAAGACGAAGAAGGCACGACGAGATCGGGAAACGTGGTTCGCGGGTGCTTTTGTAGTTCATGGGTGGGTCGCACACTCTCTCTTCATATCTCTTTTGTTGCTGCCCCAACCTATGCCGCCGCCGTCACATTGATGTCGCCTCTGGCTGTTGCTCGTCGTCGAGATGATGGTTGCGGTTTCGTTCTGTGTTCGGTGTGGACTGCCGACTCACTTTTGTTCATGACGGGGCTGTGTTGGTTGATTCACGAATGGGAGTGTGTTTCAGATCGTGTTTGCGTGTGTATGCTCGACTGGGAATCAAGAGAACTGCCGCCACCACCTCACAGTGGCGGCTGTCACCACAATCTGTAACTGATGTCGCCATGTGTGTATGTTGGTGCGTTTGTGTTCATTGATGCTGCGAGAGGGTGTTGTGTGGATGTTTAGTTAGCCGAAAAAGCCACCACCACCACCGTGAGGTGGTGGCTGCCAGCGTGTACCACCACTGGCCACCACAAGGGTAGCTGTGTGTGTGTGTATGTTTATATTAGTGTGTGTGTGTGTTATTAAGTTTTACATTGTAAATGATGCCCAAAATAATAATGAAAATATCAAAACCACCACCGTAGGGTGGTGGCCGCCGCCTCTTGTCGCCACCGGCCGCCGTGTCGGGTGGCGGTGTGCTTTCCTCGTTGAGTTTGATTCGTTTGGGGTGCTTGAAACCCTAATGGGCCTTGTAAGCCCTAACGGGCCCAATGAAGCCTAATGAGCTTAGTGAAAACCCTAATGGGACTAATGGACCCTAATTGACCTAAGGAAAACCCTAATGGGCTTAAGGACCTAGCTATTGGTCCTATTGGGCTAATATGGGTTGGAAACCCTAATTAGGGTTTGGAAAACTCTAATGCAATGGAACCCTAATTTGGGGAACTAATCGGGACACGCGGGAATTATTTGATAACTTCATATATTAAATAATAATCGTTGGCAAAAATTAATCTAAGCAATATTCTACTTAATGTTGGGCCTTCCTATTGGGCTTGTTAATTGGATTATAAATAGGCCATCCAAGAATAATGATATGGACCAGAATATGTTGTTGGGCTTTAGGGTAAGGCCCATATTAGGGGTTGGGCCCAATTTGGAAAATTGGGCCATAAATGGACCATATGTTGGGCCTTGATTCCTAGTTTGACTTTGGGCCTATGGATTGGGCCCTGGTCATGAATAAAGCCAAGCAGGGGGGGGGGGGGGGTAATGTAGTAATTACGCAAAGTACGTACTTATGGTTATGTAGTGGAACCCAATTATTAATTGGGTTATGTTTTGAGGTTGACAGTTCGGGAGCCTGCCAATCAGCACTGGAGTTTTGTCTGCGGGACTTCAGCAGTGCCAAGTGAGTCTTCTCACCATACCCATGGGTCTAAGGCACCAAGGCCGGCCCATTATGTGATTATGTTATATGTGTTGGTCATTATGTGATTTGATATGATACATGATTTGTTATGATATGTGATTGTGTGTTTTCGCATGGAAGACCTCGGGGGGAGCCCGTGGCATTGGATATAAGACCATGTGGGGTAGCCCATAGCATTCCTAGGTAAAGACCATGTGGGGGAGCCCATGACATTGGATGTAAGACCATGTGGGGTAGCCCATGGCAGTCCTAGGTAAAGACTTCTTACAGGTTTTATGTATGCATGGCTTATGTGATATGTGTGTAGCTTTAATTAGCTAATTTTATGATAATTGGTATACTTGCTATGTAGAGGTGTGTGATATGTATGTATGCATGATATGCGATGGAGATAGCCATTGTGGCTGATGGTAGAGACAACCTTTATGGATGATGGTAGAGACAACCTTTATGGCTGATGGTAGAGATAGCCTTGTGGCTGATGGTAGAGACAACCTTTATTACTGATGGTAGAGATAGCCCTTGTGGCTAACTGTAGAGATAGCTTTTACAGCTAATACGATATGTGTTATGTGGATTGTGTGTGTGGGGTATGCTCTGGGGGACTCACTAAGCTTTGTGCTTACGGTTTACAGTTTTGGTTTCAGGTTGCATCGATTTGGAAATGAAGGGCTCGGATTGATCGCAGTGCACACGCCTATGATTTCCGCAATGAATGGTTTTGGGACGAACTCTGATAATTATTTTACTTAATGATGATTTGGAATGTTTGAAATAAATGGTATCAATGTTTTAGCTATATTAAAAATGAAATTTTTACCTCTGATTTTTGGGTCGTTACAATATTTGTCCATAAAACATGTAGGCAATATATGAATATCATTTATACAACTTGAATCGCGTTCGAGGGATTCTTAATTATTTATGATTAGTGAATATTTATAATCTATAATCCTTAAAATATCTAGCCCGAATTCGAGGAGATTACAATTTTTCCCACACTTAGGATGATTTCGTCTTCGAAATCAGAAAAATCAACGAATACATGTGATCTTTGCTGCTCGCTTTCAGTTTCTTTCCCAAGTAAGTCACTAACTCTATTCTCTTATAGTCAATACAATATTCTATTTTCTTTCCCACAAAACTAACTTACTAACTCTATTTTTTATACTCAATACAATATTCTACATTCGTTTAGGAAAGATTTTCAGCCTGTCGACCTAGTTTCATCATCGAAACATCAACTTTTTGTTTAAAGTTTTACTATAGTCAAACAACTCCTTTTCACTGAATTTCCCCACACAACCATTTCTTTATCACTAAGGGTTAAAGGACAAAGTTTACAAACTTAACTGTTTATTGTCCCCTTCTGGTATCGACTTTGTCAACTACCACTATTTTCACATTCTCACTAATATAAGTTTCCTTAAGAAATCTGAGAGTAGTCAAAACCTTTATTTAATTGTGATAATGAGTCATGAAAACATTCTCTATAGACCAATTCTCAACACATGTACTGCTCAGAAAGGCTTACTTTTATTTCTTGGTTACGTATAACTCATAACATTTCGTGGTTCGATACGATCCTCGGACAGTTGACGATAAGATCTAAGATAAGCTCGTTCCCCGTTTTACTCATATGTGAAGTTTTCAAGTTCCCTTACGATAATTAATGTCGTTTTCTCACTTTCCAACCAAAACATCAATTATATCATCTTCATAACAATAGTCAAAGCTAATAACTCTCTCTTAACTTCTGGTGCTGCAACTCTCCTGGATCTTAGTGTTGAATCTGAAGTCGAGTTGCCTTTCACACTTTTCCATAATTGTTGGTTCTCCCCCACTTGGGTTTGAACTCCTATTTACTGTTATTTTCAACTGATTAAAACCCAATCGGTTATGTGTATGTGATTTTTAGGATCCTTCCTTCTCGAAATAAACTCATGATTAACATATCAATTTAACATCCCCAACGTAGTACCAATGCTTATTCCTACAACGAGTGATCTTCTTGTATGACACAATCACAAACCAATCAGGATTACGATAAGCATAGAGTTGTCCACAATTGCATATGCATGCATAATGGTATAAGAGGGTATTACCAGCATAATGGAAATAACTCGCAACAATGATCGTTGCTGATATTAATTCGATTTCTCCTTCTTCTCTGGGACACTCAACCTTGTCGTGCTACAATTGATCCTTTTATAATGATCCTTATGACCAAATCTGAAGCACTTGGGTGCAACGCATAGAAGACACTTTCAATTTCACATATCAGCTACAATAACTATATCTCTCCTATCCTTCTGAGTGATAATTAGATAAGTTGAACTTCTTTGCCAAAAGTGGTGCTAGAACTTGCGCTTGTTCTTTCATCCATCAATGAACTTTTGATCCCAACTCTCAAGTCATAAATTTGACTTTCATCAGAGACTACTGCTTCTTTCTATATTTGGTCGTAACTCAACCTAATATAAGGTCCTTACTTTGGTTACAATAACAGATCAAATGGTCACACTCTAATGACCTTTCATTACATGACGCAACAGATACATAATTAACTACACTCTTGCCTCTACGAGACAGGTATTAACATGGAAGACACCTTCCATCTTGTGTTAATAACATGATCCTTCATTCTTTGGTGAAAAGAGAACAACCTATAACAACATCATAGCAGGTAGCATCTCTAGCTGCTAGCTACTTGGCCCCAACGAATGCTGTAATCCTTATGTTTTTCGTTTCGATCACCTCCTTCTTCAATCTCTCGAATAAATTCGGTCACTACACAGGAAATGGTTCTTAGAACCAATAAAATCACTTCGAAGATTTATATTAATTAGACACAATTCTTTATAACCACTAGGGTCTGAATCAAAATCATTTTCCTAGTAATCACCATAAAGTAGGTCATAACATAAACAAACAAAACGAACTCAAATACTAGTGCCTTAGTAACCTTGCGACTCATCCTGATCCAAGTACGAATCTGGTGCTTCTGGTAGTACATGCCTATACTACCTTTCATGCCTATACTACATACTCGTCCTAAGATTTTTCTCGTAGTTCCCAAGTCACCACACAAGAAAAATACACAAAGCAATTTAACAGACACGAATGCGTCCAAACAAGAACCTACAATAATTCTCCCTAGACTCCACTAGAAATTTCGCATCTCCATCAGGTACATCTAAAACCACCTATGCGCTTTACGCAGATACAAGATTTCCTAGACTCTCCTTTTAGGATTCCTTCCACACATATGCCTACTCTAGCATATTTTAACTCTAGCTCCTTTATTTTAGCATCAATAATCCACTAGAATATTATCTTCACGACAATATTATCTTCTCATCCACTTTATCGTATCCCATCAATACGTAGTTTTATGATAGAATATAGCAATATCTTGTCGTCAAGATTTTTTTGTGGCATAATTACATATAATCACAAAAAATATGATATTCATTTATCAATACTTCCTATTTTACAACAATCCTCTAAGGATTACTTGATAGGGACATATAAAGCCTTGATCGTGTATTCAACAACAATTCCACTTCCAAATTTTTCGTATATATTCCTTCTAGTGTCCAGTTAGCATGACATACTACATCTGAGTTTACTCTGGTGACATGGAGAAAAACGCTATATAACTACTTGTACAGGCTCTTTACTTCATCATCTTTCTATAATATCTTCATTCCCTTATGAGTCAATCTACATCTCATCTACATCTCCTTTTTGCAACTTCTTGATAGGGGTTAGTCCTAGGAAGTCTTACTGTAACGACGTGATTTTTCAAACAAATTTTTCATTTTCAAACACAATAAAACTCAGTTTAATATTCTCAAAATCATAGGTATCTCAAATGTCATCCATTCCACACATATAAAAACCAAATCCCAGAATCATATAACTATCTCTCACCAGTGTGTACAATCATGTCGGTGCCTTCCCGCGATCCTCGGAACTACCTGAAACACATACCACATAACACGGTAAGCACAAAGCTTAGTGAGTTCCCCAAAATACCACATACAACATATTAGCCACTCGAGGCTATAACTCTGTAAGACCCTCCAGTGTATGTGTCTCAGTGGGACCCTCCAGTCCCACGGTTCGTTGGACCCTCCGGTCCCATGGCTCGTTGGACCCTCCGGTCTGGTTGGGACCCTCCAGTCCCATGGCTCGTTGGACCCTCCGGTCCGGTCTCAGCCTCGCATAATATATCACATAAATAAAGCACAACTAAAGTAAGCACATAAGACCCTCTGGTCACACATAAATACCACTCAAGGTAAAGTATAGTGAGAAGACTCACCTCGAAGTAAGCAAACTAATACACCTCTTACTCGAATCAACAAAAGAGCCTCCACCTAATACATATGGCGATTATATCTAGTTAGACCAATTATTCTAATAAGTTCCTACTAACCCCTCTCTAACTCTTGGTAAGGGTAAAAGACTATTCTACCCCTCCATGGTCTCAATTACTCATAGTTGGTCTAAATTCCAAAAGTCAACGGAAGTCAACTTGAGTCAACAGTCCATGTTGAGTCAACTCGTCGAGTGCACTGGGAGGACTCATCGAGTCCCCTCGTTCCCTCAGAGACCTTATGAAAACCAACTCTACTCGTCGAGTAGACCCGTCTACTCGTCGATTTACAACGTATTCAGACTTTATCGAGTAAACCCTAATCGACTCGTCGAGTCTGCACATGGACTCGGTGAGTCCATCCAGTCCATACTCCCATTCAGACGTTTTTGGACAGATCTAACACTCCAAACACTAGATCTAGGCTCCCTAGGCTTGAATGTCACGTAAAGCTTCGATCTTTAGGTTCACGCATGGCATATATGCTCCATAATGCCATTACAAGCCCCAAGAAAGGTTAAATGTACATGAGTTTGCCTCCAGCTCAGTAAAGCTTGAATCTTTGGGCTCTCAAGACCTTCTCTAGTCCAGATCTGAAGTTCTAACCTCAACCATGTTCAAATAACTTAAGGACACAAGATGATTTGGGAGAAAACCCTAGAAACTCCCCAAAAATAAGATCTAACGAATATGTAGCCAAGGTAAGATCTTTTTACCTCAGAAGAGAAGCTAATGACAGAAGAATGCAAGATCCACAGCTTTCTCTTGTTTAGATCCATCAAGCTCTTCCAATCTCTCCTCCAAAACGCACAAGAATGCTCAAAATGGACTCTCTCTCTCTCTACACAACGAAATGGATAGGTTAGGGTTTCTCTCTATGAAGTGTGGCCGCCCAAGGAGGCTATAAGTGCCTTTAAATAGGTCCCAAACCCGAGGATTTAGGGTTTCTCATTCCAACGCCTACTCGGCGAGTCTACTCTCGGACTCGTCGAGTAGATCATTTAACTCACGTGTCAAAACCGCTTCTACTTGACGAGTCATAGCGCCAAGTCGTCGAGTAGATCAATGATCCTCAAAAATAAATAAATAAAATAGTATACCTGGAAATCCGGATGTTACACTTACATTCAGGTGCATCTCAGCATGTTCAAGTATCTTCAACTTGGTCCATTGTCATTCTTGACACCAATATCCTATTTCATCCAATACTATAGATGTATTTTTACTTCAGCAAATTACAATAACTTAGTACACAAGTAATTTACTCAGCAGTTCGCCAAACAATGACTACTTTCACCATCCTATTCATGTATGTTAAAGTTGGCTTAACATATTAAGGAACTTTTGTAAGGATGTGACAGAAGTCAATCGTCACTTAGTATCATTAAATACCAAGTCAGAGCATCATGTATAGGGTATATATTAGCTCTTAACCCACTAATCAAACTGCATACTGCCTCGCATAAATAGGCAAAGTCTCGGTCTAATGAGTCTGAAAACCCTGTCAGCCTTAATCTCTTTGTCTTTCTTAAACTCCTCTGAATTTTGCACAACATTTTATATAACTTCGACATCGATACCACTCGATTATTTATCACCATATTCGGTTCTTCTAAATCTGTAAACAATTTCTACTTCAATTGGCTCAGTGGTGGAATCACCAGACGATGGGACGACTTCAGGGATCAAACCAAAGTTATATCATCCCGCCAATTGAAAATGTACTTCACATGTACAATACTTACCCATAAGCATTATCGTTCCACAAAACATAATCTAAAGGTATGATTGTTGGATTAATGTCTAAGTCCATAACTATATTTGGTATGTACTTGACCCGACCTGGCATGGTCCATTTGGGTTGCACTTCACCGGCACAATTTATATGGATAGTCTTTTGAGAATAGTATATTTATGATTTATATTAATATATTATAAGTTCTAATATATTAATATGGAATCATATTATTTAATTAGTATTGATCAAGAATTAGTTTAGAATTAATTAAGTGATCAAAAAGAACTAATTAAATATGGACTCTTATATATGTGGAATGGGCCAAGTTCATTTAGGTTGGGCTAAGCTTTCATGGATGGTCCATGGTGCTTTTAACCCATGGATCCTATGTAAATGAAAGGTCATGGGTATTAGGGTTTACATGGATGTAACCCTAATCCTCCATAATATATAAAGGGGTTCTTGGCTCACAAAATTGGCACAAGTGTGTGAAAATAAGAGTGGGCCGATTTTAGTGTGCATACATATTCTCTCAAGTTCTTCCAAGGTGTTTTGATGATTTGTGATTCGATTTGAGGCTTCCACACTATTGGGGCTAAGCTTTTAAAGCTTGAAGACATCAAGCTACATCAAAAGGTATGTCATCTAACTAGAACTGTGTAGTATATGTGCTTCATAATATGCTAGTTAGGATGAAACCTTGGAATAGTTAATATTTGTATGAATAATAGAGAAAACATAGATCCAAGGTTTATAGGGTTGCATGTACACCATAGGAGTGTTAGAATGCTCAAAACCCAACAGTGGTATCAGAGCCATGGGTTGTTTTCTGTTATATTGATGCAAATGTCTTATTTTCAAGTTGGAAAAAAAAGGAAAAAAAAACATGACGTTTGTCAAATTTTAAGATAATTACTTGTTTTGTGAAAAATGAATTATTTGTAAAATTTGAATCATTTGTTATATGGGTTGAATTATGTCAAATTTAGTAAAAGATAAAATGATATGATTATTTTATTAGTTTTAAAAGTTTGATCGAAATGTTTTAAGGAGTTACATATTTTGTCATAAAATTTTGGAACTCAAAAGTTTTTTGAAAGTTGTGATCTTAAGGGTTTTTGAAACTTCCATAAGTTATGGATATGAAAGTTTTTTTTTAAAAAAAAAAATTCAAAGTTTTTATGGAGTTACAAAATTTGGTGTTAATGTTTTAAAGAATTCCATAACTTGTTCTTAAGTTATGGAACATGGAAAGTTTCATCATAAAACACCATTAATTCCATAAGTTATGGAATCCAAAGGTTTTCAAGAATTACAAAACTTTCCCTCAAGTTTTGGAATTTGAGAAAAGTTTTTTATGAAAAAAAGAATTGAATTCTAAAACTCTTGGGTTCATAACTTAAACAATTAATTAAATGGTTTTAATTTTGAGTTTAATAATTGGAATTATGATGTTTTGTTGAATAGTTCAAATTAACTCTGATGGACTTTATTAATAGTTAATTAAAGCGTTTAATTAAAAGAGTATTATTAAATCCATAAATATATGGTTTGAGTTTAATTAAATTAAAAGTCTAGTTTAATTAATAGATTAAACCATCAAGTATTTTAAATGTCTAAAATACACCCTTATACTACTATATTATTAAAAGTTTAATATATTATATGTATAAGAGCAAGTCGTCTTACCATTAGTAGGCCTCATTCACGAAGCCGGTCTATAAGGGGGGTATAAGGTTGTTGCCTATAAAATGGCAGCTTAATGGGTGTCCACTCTCACCCACCGCTTCCTTGACTGGTGGAGGGTCGTTAGCCGAACAGGTAGGACAAGGACTATAATTCTCCCTTCATTATAAGTATAATGATAAATACTAAGTAACTAAACACTTATAAATTCCCAATCTTAGTTACTTAGGAAAATGTGAATAAGGTGCTAATCCATGAAATTACACTTTGCACTTTGTTTAAGCTGTTAGTGGAGTGTGTGTGGTTTACCGGCACACTAACCTGGACTTAACAAGGTAGGCAAAGGGTAACTTAATGTTTATCATAGTATCGTTGGAGCGTGTGTGGTTAACCGACACATCGATTGAGGGGTAAATATTAAGGGTACCCAGTATATTTGCATGATTACTTCACACCTTGTTTTGTGATCCTCGTCATCCCAATCACAAAACCTGAAGGGCACACTCGATATTGAAACATGCCATTGAACAGTTCAATGAATATCAAAAGATCTAGGAGTTTCAAATCCAATTAAAAACCTAATTAAATTATTTCGTTTTTCATGGTGGAAATTGGTAAATCGTCATTTACCTACCTTCAAATATTTTATAGCTTGGATTACGGCATCCCTCTTCCAAGTTATAAAATAGTTTGTTGGGTCCTAGCCTTAATATATCATATTGGGTGTTATATTAAGGTCTTAAATCAACTTTACGTGAATTTCTCCCATTGTTGATGTCTGGTTTAGACAACAATGATCTTCCCAAACCAAGCTTTCCTGATGAATATGACTTCCCGAGTTTTGCTCATGGAAGTCATACTTCTCTTCCTCCACTTCCTCCAATTATTCTCCCTAACCCACAAGTTCAAGGTCACTTAAGCCCTAATGGCAAGCAAGGTCTATGTGTGATTACATCTTAGAGATGAAGTCACATATTGACAAGCCGGGAGTGTTGGGTGTCAAAGTCTTGAGAAAGTTGGATGTTCAATCACTTTCTAAGTCACATAGTGAGTTCCTTTGGGACTACGATGAAAAAGACTATGACATGAACCTTAATGATCATATCTATTTGCTTGGTGCTGCTGAATCAGCAATGATTTGGAACGATAGTAAAGAAAATTTGATTAGAAGATCAACTTCCCAAAAACTTTATGGACAGTGACAATGGTGACACTGGAAATCCAGAAAAAGCATTCTCTTCCCAATGGAAAGGGATTGGCCACAGTCAACCCGGTTGACCAAATGGTAAAGAGAAAGGCTAAGTCTGAGATAGTCCCATTACCAAAGGGTCCATATGTTTATTTTGCCAAAGGAAGGGGCGTTGATTGCAAAGCTGCCAAATTTACCTAAGGATGTTAAAGTCAATAAGTTTGACTCTACATCAGGTAGAGCCCATTATCTAACTCTGTTAAGTTCTATTTTGAGATCCTCATTACATGATGTGACTGGGTCACATGTTGATGTTTTAAGAATCAAAGAATAGAGAGAAATCTTAAAGGAAGTATATGCTGATTCTGATCGCGAAGGTGGATTTCGATCGCATCAGAATTTTGAGCAGTTGCTGAAGAAGTTATGATATATTGCTAAGGAATAGATAACAACAATTTTCCATGTGGATTGTAAGGATAAATTTTTCCGCAAAGTTTTAAAATAAAAGAAAATTGTTTAATTTTATTTATTTGAAGTATCCTTATAATGGCATTTGTGGAAAATTGTTGCTTATATGATTCCACTGACAGAAATATTGGAAAATGGATTTGATTCTTTCATTTGTGGTAGTGTCTAAATTTACCAAATCAGGAAAGTTCCTCATCACCCAAGTTTCAATTGGACCGAAACTTGGAATCATGCAAGTTGAATAGTATGATGAATGAGAACTTTCAAGCATTGGAAAATCAAGACTAATTACTTGTTCACGTGGATGTGTGAGTCAAGTGAAGGACTAAAGGGATCGAGTACACATTCTTGTGCACTGGTCATGTCCACCACAAAGCTCGTTAAGACTATTTGATTTACTAAAGTTTAGTAAATATGGTTATACTTACAAGTTTAAGTATAATTCTGAAACATTGGAAAAGTCTCAATGTATGGCAGAACGAATGGGAAGAATCAAATTAGGCAGAAAGATAAAAGTTTCTCAAATCTGAAAAGATGGGAGAGTACTTTAGTATCATGTTTGTGATCATCTTAATGATTTAGAAATCATATCACAAGTAGTCCTCTAAAGGTCATCTTAGTGCATTCTTATGACTAAGAAGAGGAGTCATGAATTGTTGAAATGGTTAGATCAGGAAGATGAGTCATACTTCGTTCCAAAACAATTCTTAGAGTCATACTCCAAGATTGTAACTTGAGTGACATATCTTAAAGAAAGGTTTAAAACACTTGTCAAATGTAAGAGTAAAACTGTCATACTCTTGTACATTTGAAATTGGTAAGTTGTGATGTTTTGGATAAAACAAAGACCAACTAAGGCCAATTGTGTGAAGTGTTTGTCTTGATAAAGAATCCGCACTATCTCTTGAATATTTGGCAAGATAGTCTTATATGTCAAGAGGATAGTGGGAGTCTTAAAGACCCTAAAAAGAATTTCAAGAACTAATCAAGAATAAAACCTGAGGTTCTTCACTAGCACACGACTTGAGGTTTATAACCTATCGTGTTGACATATTCTTTGCCCACTCCAGTTTGCATAGGAGTTCTGAAAGTTCTCAATTGGTTGCATAACAACTTGGAAGCAATGGCAGGCCCTGTACTGGCAGGTGGCAAGAAGTTAAGATTGCATAAGTTCAGTCCATATGAGTTTGGATTTGTCATTATCCTTGTCTTGTGACTATGGTTTTGACGATTCACATGGATAAGAACACATACACCATAAAATCTAAGGGTCATAAGGTTTCTCTCCGATTCATGAAAATGATGGTGAGGAAACACGTCCACCGAGTAGATTTGAAGCAGATGGAAAAAGGTCTAAACAATTGAGACTATGATTACGGCATCCCTTTTCATAGTTCTAAAATTGTTTAGCCAGACATACATGCTATCTAAGGAAAGGTGTATGATTTTGATAAAGTTTTATCAAAGCATCTCGTATCAGAAATCTGAACTTTGGTAAGAAAGTCAATAAAGTATTGATTTCTAGAAGTCCAGCTGATTTCTGAGTACATGTCAAAGCTAGTGGGAGCATAAGTGTTATGCTAATAATCATCATGTTAGTGGGAGCATGATAATTATTGTTAGTGTTGCAAGTTAGCAATGTTAATTATAGAAAACAAAAGTTTCAATTCGTGAGGCTGTAGGGATTGAAAAAGTTGTTTTGCTATAATTAAGGGAGAGGATCTACTTCATTTCAGTTCTAAAGGCTTAGATTGAGACCTTAATCATCTTTAGTCAAGAATATATATATGAATTTCATGTTGGATTGGTTCAACTTAAGGAAATTCCATATATTGCGTTCTCAAAATTCGATTATGATTACGGCATCCCTCTTCATAGTCAAAATTTGAAAACATGGCAAATAAAAATATTGTAGCAAAAGACTGGTCTAGAATCATGTCTTTATGTGAGACATCATGAATCGTGTACCATTTGCTTTGGGTACAGGATCGATTGTATGTGCTATAATATTTGTTATTTCTAAATTTTTCCAAATGCCCAGAGGCATTAAGAAGGGAAAAGGTCTAGAATTGGATATGACTAAAATGATTAAGCAATTGTCGAGGACAATCTGAGGTTTACCAAAGATTGGTTGCTCAGGGACAGTTGGAAGTATAGTGGTAATTTTGGAAGGACCATATTGACATATTCAGAAAAGAGGCATCTCTTGTTCAGAAGTGATAGTCAAAATGAGAATATGGAGTTGTCTCCATAGGTGGAAGTTATCTGTGTAAGATTAGAAAACTTAATGCAAGAAGCATGTCCAAAGCAATGTACTTTGAATATGAGACTTAGTTTCCATGGAGTTGATCTCCATTGGAATACCTTATAATGACTGTTGACAAGTCTTTGTGACTTTGTACATATTCATTACAGGAGGGTCAGTGCATATAAGTTTAAAATCTAAACAGATTTCGATAAATGATAGGAATTTGAAATTCTCACATTTTTCGATAAGGATTTGGGAGTGTGAAATTAGAATCATTGAAATTATGTTCAATTGGTTTATTTCACAAAGTAAGGATCATAGACAAACATAGAGTGCATACTTGGTGTATGGCAAAGCTATTGTTTAAGAAAAACATAGTGTACATGCTTGGAGCATGGGACAACTACTGTTTTTTAATTCAAGTATAAAGTTGATAAAACCGAAACAATGAATAATGAGTAATCAGTATGGTGATAAAAAAAAGTGTTTATTTATATTTATAGGGTTTGATACCATATTTGATTCATTTATTCTTGTGTTTCACTTTGCATGTTTTGACTTCCAGAATAACTAAGTCGCTCTTCCTGAATGATTAAGTTATTCAAACCATCCACAGTCGGTCATATGTTGGAAGTAGATATGAATCAAGACTGTTATGGGTTGGTTTGTAGAGGTCCAAGTTGGTGGACAAAGTGGTGCTACAACACTCATGAGTGCTCATAAGTTCTGAGTATTGGATTCAACCCGCGCTCATTTGAATCACTTCATGGATTTTATCACGAGTGATCATGAGACGATAATATCTTATATTCTTCAAACCTAGAGATATGAGTTGTTACTATGAGTTGGTTATACATTGATTGCACGAAAATGTATTTGGTAACTCGATGTTATAAAACGTGCCTTTGTGTATGATTCAACAAGTAGTAGAACAAACCATATGAGTCGAAGTTTATCCATTCCTTTTACCTTCGGGATAAAAGCGATATCTGTGGGCCCCTCGATGATTTAGCGATGATACATGTGAGTGCTTGGCCAAGCCAGGACTGATTTGATTTGTTCAATCAGTCAGTCATCATAAATCGAAAATCGGGAAACAACAAATGGACAGAGAGAATGATTATAATCCATGTCTCAGTCCATATGATATCTAGAATGGAGGAATATATGATCCCTTATCTAATGGAAAAGTCATTGACAAGGTCAGAGTTCGACAGCGGCTTTAAGAGCTACGATTGCCAGTTAGGCTTTGAAGTCATACTCAATAATAGTTTTAGACTTATCCACGTGGGAGACTGTTGGACTAATGTCTAAGTCCATAACTATATTTGGTATGTACTTGACCCGACCTGGCACAATTTATATGGATAGTCTTTTAAGAATAGTATATTTATGATTTATATTAATATATTATAAGTTCTAATATATTAATATGGAATCATATTATTTAATTTGTATTGATCAAGAATTAGTTTAGAATTAATTAAGTGATCAAAAAGAACTAATTAAATATGGACTCTTATATATGTGGAATGGGCCAAGTTCATTTAGGTTGGGCTAAGCTTTCATGGATGGTCCATGGAGCTTTTAACCCATGGATCCTATGTAAATGAAAGGTCATGGGTATTAGGGTTTACATGGATGTAACCCTAATCCTCCATAATATATAAAGGGGTCCTTGTCTCACAAAATTGGCACAAGTGTGTGAAAATAAGAGTGGGCCGATTTTAGTGTGCATAAATATTCTCTCAAGTTCTTCCAAGGTGTTTTGGTGATTTGTGATTCCATTTGAGGCTTCCACACTATTGGGGCTAAGCTCTTAAAGCTTGAAGACATCAAGCTACATCAAAAGGTATGTCATCTAACTAGAACTTTGTAGTATAGGTGCTTCATAATATCCTAGTTAGGATGAAACCTTGGAATAGTTAATATTTGCATGTATAATAGAGAAAACATAGATCCAAGGTTTATAGGGTTGCATGTACACCATAGGAGTGTTAGAATGCTCAAAACCCAATAATGATAACATTCTATAGGTATTATTTACGATACCACTCGATACCTTCGTAAATCTCCTTATTCCCTTAAAAACTTATATGCCTATTCTAATACAATAAGTATATGCTTAGAATATGTACACATAAAATTTGTAAATCTAGGTCGATAACAGACCTTAAATATCTTCAAGTAATAGAAATCTAGGTAAGCAAGCATATATTATCATATAAGGCATCTTTCCTAAAGTATGCTAGTGCACACCATGGCAAGTAACTTATTCAACCTAATGCATGCTATAAAACAACTTTATTAGAACATGATATCAATTAAGGCCTATACCTTAAGGTATTCTAGTGCTTGTGTAAATTTAGGTATACAACCTACGATATACTAGACACACACCTCACCATCATTACTTAGCAATCTATTTTTAAGTCTAGAATTTCTAAAAATTCTTAGTTCGCTTAAACTAATGCTCTGACACCAACTATGACATCCCTTATTTTTCATAATTGAAAAAAAAATTCTTTACGCTTTAAAAATCATAATATCTTGGTTTGTGGAAAATCCCAGTATAATAAAACATTTTGATTACAAATCATTGTCTCAAACTAACGATGTCATAATTAATACAATATATAAGTTACAATGTAAAGACCTTACAGTTCTAAATACTATTGCAAGTCTCCTCTTCAATCACTCAGCATCATACTCAAATCTTCAGCAGTCTTAACACCGCTACATGTGATGCATATAAATTGAGTGGGTCTGGTTGGGAAACCTGGTGACATACATAGGGTTTTCAATCCCACAATTCTATTATGATAATAAATCATACTTAATCAACATGCAAAACCAACATTCATCCAATCAACACAACATAAACATCTATAAGACATTTTTCCATGAGTTACCCATCTCGTTGATCCTTACATACTAACCCTAATACAATGATCTTCTGAGATATATCCTGATGGATCAATGTAAGCAAAGACTTTACTATACTGCTTTTGGAATTCCCTAGAAACAGACAAGGATGAATAGAGGCAACAATGATAGGACAGAGTAAAATGAACAAACATATAGTTCCTTAAGTCCAACGAGAATGATTACATGCTAATATTCCACAAGACTATATAAAATAGTGAGTGGTCATCATCTTACTCGGGCACATGACTCAGACATACCTACTGATGGTCTAATACATACTCACCCTTTACAGCTGTCTAGATGACATACATGGCGATGGTGTATAGACTCGCCCTTTCCAGCTGTCTAGATGACATACCTGGCGATGGTGTATAGACTGATGGGTTTTGAGCATTCTAACACTCCTAAGTGTACATGCAACCCTAAATACCGTGGATCTATGTTTTCTCTATTATACATACAATTATGAACATCCAAGGTATTATCCTAATCTAGCATACAAAATAATAAATATAACAAGATAGAATACATACCTCTTTGATGTAGAATGTCTTCATGAAGCTTGAGTGCCTAGTGCCCCAAGTGTGACACCTCAAATGGTTCACACAACACCAAATACACTTGGAATAACTTGAGAGAAACTTGAACACTCCTTGAAATCGTCTAACCCTCACACTCACACATTAGTGCACGATTTCTTGAGCCATGGGATTCTTTTATATGGTGGTTATTAGGGTTACACCATGTAACTCATAACTTTACCCATTCCTTATGCTCCATGGATTTTAACCTCCATGGGGTATCCATGGGTCACCCCATGGACTTAGTCCAACATAAGAAATCTTGGATCACAAGCCCACATATATAAGAATGAATGATTTACACAATCAACCCATATATTTAATTAGTCTCCTTTTGGTCACTTAATTAATTCCAAATTAATTCTTGATCAATACTAATTAAATAACCTTATTAATATATTAGAACTTATAATATATTAACCAACCTTAAGTGTTATTTCACTCATTATAGTCTATCCAAATGCATGATGCCATGCAACCTAAATGGACCATGCCGGGTCGGGTCAAGTCTTACCAATTATAGTTATGGACTTAGACATTAATCCAACAGTCTCCCACTTGGATAAGTCTAAAACTATTATTACGTATGACTTCAGGAACCGATCAGTAATCGTAGCTCTCAAAAGCTTCTGTCGAACTCTGACCTTGTCGATGAACTCTGACCTTTGTCAATGACTTGTCCATTAGATAAGGGATCATATATTCCTCCATTCTAGATATCATATGGACTGAGACATGGATTATCAATCATTCTCTCTGTGCATTTGTTGTTTCCCGATTTCCGATTCATGATGACTGACTGATTGAACAAATCAAATCAGTCCTGGCTTGGCCAAGCACTCACATGTATCATCTTTAAATCATCGAGGGGCCCACAGATATCGCTTTTATCCCGAAGGTAAAAGGAATGGATAAACTTCGACTCATATGGCTTGTTCTACTACTTGTTGAATCATACACAAAGGCACGTTTTATAACATCGAGTTACCGAATGCGTTTTCATGCAATCAATGTACAACCAACTCATAGTAACAACTCATATCTTTAGGTTTGAAGAATATAAGATATTATCGTCTCATGATCACTCGTGATAAAATCCATGAAGTGATTCAAATGAGCGCGGGTTGAATCCAATATTCAGAACTTATGAGCACTCATGAGTGTTGTAGCACCACTTTGTCCACCAACTTGGACCTCTACAAACCAACCCATGACAGTCTTGATTCATATCTACTTCCAACATATGACCGACTGTGGATGGTTTGAATAACTTAAACATTCATGAAGAGCGACTTAGTTATTCTGGAAGTCAAAACATGCAAAGTGAAACACAAGAATAAATGAATCAAATATGGTCTCAAACCCTAAGAATATAAATAAACACTTTTATTTATCACCATACTGATTACTCATTATTCATTGTTTCGGTTTTATCAACTTTATACTTGAATTAAAAACACTAGTTGTCCCATGCTCCAAGCATGTACACTATGTTTTTCTTAAACAATAGCTTTACCATACACCAAGTATGAACTCTATGTTTGTCTATGATCCTTACTTTGTGAAATAAACCAATTGAACATGATTTCAGTGATTCTAATTTCACACTCCGAAATCCTTATCGAAAAATGTGAGAATTTCAAATTCCTATCATTTATCGAAATCTGTTTAGATTTTAAACTTATATGCACTGACCCTCCTGTAATGAATATGTACAAAGTCACAAAGACTTGTCAACAGTCATTATAAGGTATTCCAATGGAGATCAACTCCATGGAAACTATGTCTCATATTCAAAGTACATTGCTTTGGACATGCTTCTTGCATTAAGTTTTCTAATCTTACACAGATAACTTCCACCTATGGAGACAACTCCATATTCTCTTTTTAACTATCACTTCTAAATAAGAGATGCCTCTTTTAAGAATATGTCAATATGGTCCTTCCAAAATTAGCACTATACTTCCAACTGTCCCTGAGCAACCAATCTTTGGTAAACCTCAGATTGTCCTTGACAATTGCTTAATCATTTTAGTCATATCCAATTCTAGACCTTTTCCCTTCTTAATGCCTCTGGGCATTTGGAAAAATTTAGAAATGACAAATATTATAGCACATGCAATTGATCCTGTACCCAAAGCAAATGGTACACGATTCATGATGTCTCATATAAAGACATGATTCTAGACCAGTCTTTTGCTACAATATTTTTATTTGCCATGTTTTCAAAATTTGACTATGAAGAGGGATGCCGTAATCATAATCGAATTTTGAGAACGCAATATATAGAATTTCCTTAAGTTGAACCAATCCAACATGAAATTCATATATATATTCTTGACTAAAGATGATTAAGGTCTCAATCTAAGCCTTTAGAACTGAAATGAAGTATATCCTCTCCCTTAATTATAGCAAAACAACTTTTTCAATCCCTGCAGCCTCACGAATTGAAACTTTTGTTTTCTATAATTAACATTGCTAACTTGCAACACTAACAATAATTATCATGCTCCCATTAACGTGATGATTATTAGCATAACACTTATGCTCCCACTAGCTTTGACATGTACTCAGAAATCAGTTGGACTTCTAGAAATCAATACTTTATTGACTTCCTTACCTAAGTTCAGATTTCTGATACGAGATGCTTTGATAAAACTTTATGAAAATCGTACACCTTTCCTTAGATAGCATGCATGTGTGTCTAAACAATTTCATAACTATGAAAAGGGATGCCGTAATCATAGTCTCAATTGTTTAGACCTTTTGCCATCTGCTTCAAATCTACTTGGTGGAAGTGTTTCCTCACCATCATTTTCATGAATCGGAGAGAAACCTTATGACCCTTAGATTTTATGGTGTATGTGTTCTTATCCATGTGAATCGTCAAAACCATAGTCACAAGACAAGGATAATGACAAATCCAAACTCATATGGACTGAACTTATGCAATCTTAACTTCTTGCCACCTGGCAGTACATGGCCTGCCATTGCTTCCAAGTTGTTATGCAACCAATTAAGAACTTTCAGAACTCCTATGCAAAGCCAACTTTAACTGGAATGGGCACAGAATATGTCAACATGATAGGTTATAAACCTCGAGTCGTGTGCTAGTGAAGAACCTCAGGTTTTATTCTTGATTAGTTCTTGAAATTCTTTTTAGGATCTTTAAGACTCCCACTGTCCTCTTGACATATAAGACTATCTTGCCAAATATTCAAGAGATAGTGCGGATTCTTTATCAAGACAAACACTTCACACAATTGGCCTTAGTTGGTCTGTGTTTAATCCAAAACATCACAACTTACCAACTTCAAATGTACAAGAGTAGGACACTTTTACTCTTACATTTGACAAGTGTTATAAACCTTTCTTTAAGATATGTCACTCAACTTATAGTCTTGGAGTATGACTCTAAGACTTGTTTTGAAACGAAGTATGACTCATCTTCTTGATTTAACCATTTCAACAATTCATGACTCCTCTTCTTAGTCATAAGAATGCACTAAGATGTCCTTAGAAGACCAATTGTGATGTGGTTCTTTAATCATTAAGATGATCACAAAACATGATACTAAAGTACTCTCCCATCTTTTCAGATTTGAGAAACTTTTATCTATCTGCCTAATTTGATTCTTCCCATTCCTTCTGCCATACAATGAGACTTTTCAAATGTTTCAGAATTATACTTAAACTTGTAAGTATAACCATATTTACTAAAATTTAGTAAATCATGACGAATAGTCTTAACGAGCTTTGTGGTGGACTTGACCAGTGCACAAGAATGTGTACTCGATCCCTTTAGTCCTTAACTTGACTCACACATCCATGTGAACAAGTCTTAATTTTCCAATGCTTGAAAGTTCTCATTCATCATCCTATTCAACTTGCATGATTCCAAGTTTCTATCCAACTGAAGCCTTGGGAGTGAGAATCTTTCCTTATTTGGTAAATTATGACACTACCACAAACGAAAGAATCAAGTCCATTTTTTTTCAAATATTGCTATCAATGGAATCATATAAACAACCATTTTTCACAAATGCCACTTGTAAGGATATTTAAAATAAATATAAAATTAAAAACTTTTATTTTATTTCAAAACTTTGCGGAAAAAACTTATCCTTATAGTGCAAATGCATACGGAAAAACTTGTTGTTATCTATTCCTAAGCAATATATCATAACTCCTAAGTAACAACTTCAAAATTCTGATGCGATCGAAATCCACCTACGCGATCAGAATCAGCATATACTTCCTTTAAGCTTTCTCTCTATTCTTTGATTCTTAAAACATCAACATGTAACCTAGTCAAATCATGTAATGAGGATCTTAGAATAGAAACTTAACAGAGTTAGATAATGGGCTCTACCTGAAGTAGAGTCAGACTTATTGACTTTAACATCCTTAGGTAAACTTGGCAGCTTTGCAATCAACGCCCCTTCCTTTGGCAAAATAAACATATGGACCCTTTGGTAATGGGAAAGGTCCCATACTTAGCCTTTCTCCTTACCATTTGGTCAACCGGGTTGACTATGGCCAATCCCTTTTCATTGGGAAGAGAATGCTTTTTCTGGATTTCCAGTGTCACCATTGTCACTGTCCATAAGGTTTTTGGGAAGTTGATCTTCTAATCAAATTTGCTTTACTATCGTTCCAAATTATTGCTAATTCAGCAGCACCAAGCAAATAGATATGATCATTAAGGTTCATGTCATAGTCTGTTTCGTAGTAGTCCCAAAGGAACTCACTATGTGACTTAGAAAGTGATTGAACATCCAACTTTCTCAAGACTTTGACACCCAACTCTCCCAGCTTGTCAATATGTGACTTCATCTCTAAGATGTGATAACACATAGACATTGCTTGCCATTAGGGCTTGAGTGACCTTGAACTTGTGGGTTAGGGAGAATAATTGGAGGAGGTGGAGGAAGTAAAGTTCCAAGAGAATTGGGAAGATCATAGATATCTGAACTAGACATCTTTTGGGAGATATTCAAGATAGTTGATCTAAAGTCCTTAATATAACACCCAATATGAAATATTATGGCTAGGATCCAACAACCTATTTATAACTGGAAGAGGGATGCCGTAATCCGAGTTATAAAATAGTTGAAGGTAGGTAAATGACGATTTACCAATTTCCACCATGAAAAACGAAATAATGTAATTAGGTTTTTAATTGGATTTGAAACTCCTAGATCTTTTGAGATTCATTGAACTTTTCAATGGCATGTTTCAATCTCGAGTGTGCCCTTCAGGTTTTGTGACTGGGATGCCGAGGATCACAAAACAAGGTGTGAAGTAACCATGCAAATATACTTGGTACCCTTAATATTTACCCCTCAATCGATGTGCCGGTTAACCACACGAGCTCCACCGATACTATGATCAATATTAAGTTACCCTTTGCCTACTTTGTTAAATCCAGGTTAGTGTGCCGGTTAACCACACACGCTCCACTAACGGTTTAAACAAAGTGCAAAGTGTAATTTCATGGATTAACACCTTATTCACATTTTCCTAAGTAACTAAGATTGGGAATTTATAAAAAGTTTAGTTACTTAGTATTTATCATTAATACTTTTAATGAAGGGAGAATTATAGTCCTTGTCCTACCCGTTCGGCTAACGACCCTCCACCAGTCAAGGAAGCGGTGGGTGAGAGTGGACACCCATTAAACTGCCATTTTATAGGCAGTAACCTTATACCCCCCTTATAGACCGGCTTCGTGGATGAGGCCTACTAACGGTAAGACTTACTTGCTCTTATACATATATTTATTATTAACTTATAATACTATAAAGTATAAGGGTTGAATTTTAACTTTTAAAATTCTAAGGGCTAACTTGGAATTAAAGTATTCATGGGGAAAACTTTACAAATTCCAAAACTTGAGGGCAAGTTTTGAAAATATTCAAAACTAATTAATTCTATAACTTATGTGTTTAAAGTAGTTTTAATTAAAAAAAAACTCTTCAAGTTCCATAACTTGAGGACAAGTTATGGAAGACTTTAAACTAATAAAAGAATGTAACTTTTCTTTATTTTTGTAACTTATGGAACTAATTAAGGTTACACATTTTATCATTTAATAAAGTGACTCTTGAACCTCCATAACTTGAGGACAAGTTATGGAGTCATAAAACCATTTAATGAGGACAAGACTCTTCATTTTTGTAACCATTGCCAACTTTTTATGAGTTGTATGAAACTTAAATGTGACTTTTCATATACCTTGAGGACAGGTTAGAAAAACACATTTTAGAATCAACTCTTAGATTAAAATCGATTGAAAACACATAATCAATTAACTTTTCTATTAATCTAATAAACTCATATGAACAAAGATAATTCACATCAAATTTTTTTCAAGTAATTAGCATAACTTTTAAACTAATACAATTCGATTTTTCAGCTAAGTTTGCAAGTATAACAAGAAAACAAGCCTTGGCTCTGATACCACTGATGGGTTTTGAGCATTCTAACACTCCTAAGTGTACATGCAACCCTAAATACCTTGGATCTATGTTTTCTCTATTATGCATACAATTATGAACATCAAAGGTATTATCCTAATCTAGCATACAAAATCATAAATATAACAAGATAGAATACATACCTCTTTGATGTAGAATGTCTTCATGAAGCTTGAGTGCCTAGTGCCCCAAGTGTGACACCTCAAATGGTTCACACAACACCAAATACACTTGGAATAACTTGAGAGAAACTTGAACACTCCTTGAAATCGTCTAGCCCTCACACTCACACATTAGTGCACGATTTCTTGAGCCATGAGATTCTTTTATATGGTGGCTATTAGGGTTACACCATATAACTCATAACTTTACCCATTCCTTATGCTCCATGGATTTTAACCTCCATGGAGTATCCATGGGTCACCCCATGGACTTAGTCCAACATAAGAAATCTTGGATCACAAGCCCACATATATAAGAATGAATGATTTACACAATCAACCCATATATTTAATTAGTCTCCTTTTGATCACTTAATTAATTCCAAATTAATTCTTGATCAATACTAATTAAATAACCTTATTAATATATTAGAACTTATAATATATTAACCAACCTTAAGTGTTATTTCTCTCATTATAGTCTATCCAAATGCATGATGCCATGCAACCGAAATGGACCATGCCGGGTCGGGTCAAGTCTTACCAATTATAGTTATGGACTTAGACAGTAATCCAACATAGAATCACCCTATCCAGCTGTCTAGATGGCATACATGTTGATGGTCTAATATAGACTCACTCTTTCCAGCTGTCTAAAAAGAAAATGTGGTGGATACTAATATAGTAGTCATCTATACACTCATACCCTACCAAACATTAGTATTATCGAACAAAGTTCTACTCTCCATTCCTATCTCACACACACCCTTACTATGATGCCACCCAATATCCAAACTTAATTCAAATAAGCATCTCTTTTGGGTCTTAGTCTATAAATAGAAAAGATTACAATAAACACAATCAACCTCCAATACAAATTTTCCTGTCTACATAATATCTTTACAGTACAGGGTATATTTAACACTCTTTCAACTTAACATTTACTATTGTCCTAGACAAACCGTAGTTTGTAACTAGACCGGTTCACTATTCATCGTCAATAAAGTCTTCACGATACTATCGCTATATAGAGTATGACTATACTATTATCCAACTTAATTGGATCTAAATATCCTAGTCGTTTTAATTTATAAACTAGACTAGACCACAATATATGTAATCTACTTCCAATACCAAGTCTGTATAGACAACACTATCCTAATTTAGTGTATATATTTATCCCAAAGTATCAGGTATTTAATATACATTAATCTTCTTAATAATGATACTTCTATTAAGATTATCGTGTATCATATATTCACCTTAACATAACTATAACCATATCTGCTTCGCAAAATAAATATCATCAAGTATATATCTAACACGTATTCCACACAATAAGCATATAATTTACATATATACTATCAACATATATTTAATACTTTTATTAAATACTTGTATTAAAATCATGTTCATGAAAATAACTATGTACTCACTTGATTGAGGTGGAAGATTCACGGGAAAGCTAGCTCCTAGGCTAATACTTTAGACTATCCTTTAAAAACAACCTAAATAGGAATATTACTATGCTTCACTATTCCTTTATATTTAAAAACTTATAAATTATTTTCGGATTATTCAATATCCCATGAAATAGTTTAAGTTCTATCAAATAAGAAACAACCAGGTAAGATCATATCGGAGGTAGAATCTATTTGGTATACAAAATATACAATTTGAAAATTCCACTTTAAACACCTCACTAGATCTAGCCTGGACATCACTCCTATAAGTTGATAAATCAATATTTTGAATGGAATCAGTGATAAATATTATTTATAACTTCATAATAACTGTTATGAATATAAATATAGGTTACACTTAAAGCATAGTAAGCGTAGCTTAACTTACAGAGTTTCTAGCAAAAAGACGGAGAGACGCAGACAGAACAACGACTCTGAAAACTTCTTTTGTTTGGGATCACTGATGCCTTAGAGACTTGCTAAAGTGAAATTCTCAAGTGTCCTAAAAATACTCCAGAGACTTGCTGTAACGAATCAAAAATCACAACAAATTTAAACTTTTAAAAACAACCCATAGTCATAAAATGTTTACAAAATGATTGTTTCCAAATTTTTTACCCAAATCAGAGTATCCCAAAATCATAAATCCATAAACAGAGGATGTGTACGGTCACGCCTTCACCTTCCCACGATCATCAGAAGTACCTGAAACAACAAACTAAAACCGTAAGCCAAAGCTTAGTGAGTTTTCCACAAAGTACCAACACACAAACAACTAACACATACAACATCATGTCGGGTCCAATCAACCTTCGGGTTGGAATACACCGGGCCCAATCAACCTCAGGGTCCAATCATCTTTAGGATGGAATAATTAGGTTGGAATGCCAATATACAACGGGTCCAGTCATCCCCCGGATAGAATACCCGTGGGCTTAATCAACAATCGGGTTGGAATGCCCCCGGTCTACTGGATTACATACAAAGCAGTAAAGCCTCACCCACAGCTCAAAATATGTCAACATATACATAACAGATAAATATATAATCAGCCAACAGAAAAACAAGCAGATCTACAAATCACTACCGCATAACAACATCCTATAAACTAGGATACATATCTAACAGATCACTACAGTATATCAACATATGGTAAACCAAGATGTCAATCCAATAGGCCGGCCTCGGTGCCTTTGACCCATAAGTATAGTGAGGGAGACTCACCTCAAAGTCTAAACACTAGTTGATGAGGTCCCGACTCCGAATCTCGGCCTTAATTGTCACATATTCATCCAAATGACCAATTCTTAATCACAATCCAAAATACCCTTAAGTCAAAATTGATCAAAGTCAATGTCAAACTGGTCAAAATCAATAAGTCAACTGAGTCAACCCAACCGAGTCAACCCAGCTGAGGCAACTCAGCCGAGTCGACACAGAACCCGTATGCAGGGCGTACTCCAAAGGTACGCGGGGCGTACCCAAATCTTGACTACATACGGGAGACTTGACCTCGTACGTGTTGCGTACTCAGGTTACGCATGGATACACCCAGACTTCCCAAAACTTCAATAAGAGCTTAATGTCTTAAGCTCTTACGTCCAACTTTCATATCCAAGGCTAAATCATCCTCAAGGGTCATAAAGTTTCCAACTTTATGCCTTTGCATGTCCATTAAGTGCTTAACTTAACATATTAATACATTAAGACCTTCTAAAGAATGCATGGAGAAAAAAAAACCATTAACACCCCATTTTTATGACTCATTATTTGAGGACCAAAAAGTGTCTTAAAAGAACAAAAATCTAGATATACAAGATGGAGTGGTAAAGTTGCAAGCTTTATACCTCCTCGAGGTTGCAAACCAGGTAGAAATCACAGATCCAAGGTGCTTCCCAACTCCAAGCTCTCGAAACTTCACTCTTTACCTTCAAGAACTCCTCTAAACACTCCAATGGGCTCCAAAAAGGCACTCTTCTACTTAGGGTTTGCTTGGGGGTCGTTCTCACAGAGGGTGGCTGAAGAATGGAGCCGTTGGAAGATCCCGTCTAGAGTTTGCATGATCTTCACATACGCTCTTCGTACGAGGTGTACGCCCAGTGTAATAAGGCGTGCCCTTGTACGCATAGCATACCCACATACACTCAGTGTACTCCCCAAAGTCTGAATTTACCAATGTGACACTAAGGTCCTCTTTTTCACTCATTCTTTTACTTAGGGGCCAAAATGCAATATAATTGAATTATATGGAGAAAATTAGAAGTACCTCATCATTGGGATGTTACAATTCTCCCCCACTTGACCTAGACTTCGTCCTTGAAGTCTACTATAGCGAATAACTCGGGTTAATGCTCCCTCATCTCAGCCTCCGGCTTCGAGGTCCACTCGGAGCCCATCTGGTGCTGCCACTGAACCTTTACCAAAGGTATCTCCTTGTTACGCAGGATCTTCATTTTTTTTTCCAAAAGAGCCACCGGTCTCTCGATATAATTTACGCACTCATCACCCTGAATATGATCCAAAGGAACCATTGTCTCGCTGTCTAACACACACTTCCGCAACTGAGAGATATAGAAAGTGTTGTGGATCTGACTGAGCTCACTCGAAAAATATAACTATTAAGCCACCTTGCCTACCGCGACGATCACACAGAAAGTTCCAATATACCAGGAACCCAATTTCACCCTCTTCCTAAAGCGTATCACACCCTTCTAGGGGAAGACCTTCAGGAGCACCATATTGCCGGCTGAATCTCCAACTCTGACCGACGGCGGTCGGCATAGCTCTTCAGCCGACTCTGATCGCTCTGCAGTCTCTGCCAGATATGTTGAATAAGTTGTGTAGTCTGAAGGACTACTTCGGTCCTTCCCATGATCCTATGACCAACCTCTCCCCAACATACCGGGGTACGACATCTCTGACCATACAAGAGCTCAAAAGGTGGGGCACCAATGCTAGAGTAATAGTTGTTGTTGTAGGAGAACTCCATAAGAGGTAGGTAGGAATCCCAACTCCCACCGAAATCAATGACACAAGCCCACAACATATCCTCAAGGGTATGGATGGTTCACTCAATTTGACCGTCGGTTTGTAGGTGATATGTCGTGCTGAAATGTAGTCACGTTCCCAGTTCCTCGTGGAACTTATTCCATAATCGGGAAGTGAACCGAACATATTAGTCTGAAACAATGGAGACTGGAACCCCATGACGAGCAACGATCTCCCGGACATAGACATCGACCAAATTTTCGGCCGAAGAGCTCTCCTAGAAGGCCAAAAAGTTTGCACTCTTGGTCAATCGATCCACGATGACCCATAGAGCATTAAAACCCTTGTCCGCCTTCACAACTTGGTGATAAAATCCATGGTGATTTACTCCCACTTCCACATGGGAACCTCCAAAAGGTTGCAGCTTCCCATGCGGCCTATGATGCTCAGCCTTGACCATCTAACAGGTCAAGCACCTCTCCACGTACCAAGCTATCTCCCTCTTTATATATTGCCACTAGTAACTCAATATCAGATCCCGATAAATCTTGGTGGCTCCCGGGTGTATAGAACCCAAACCTGACCACAGCGGGTCCATAACCCCTGACTATCGGTGAAAAACCTGACAATCTCGCCCTTGGTCCACTCCTGTTTCCAGTTCTCCTTCCGAACTCCCTCTGCATGAGCCTCCCTGATCAAACCCAAAAGCGGAGAATCAATGGATATCCTCATACACATCTTCCCAACTGAATACCTAGCGGACTTGCGGCTCAATGCATACACTACCACATTTGCTTTACCCAGATGGTAAAGGATCTCGCAGTCATAATCATTGACCATGTCCAGCCACCTGCGCTACCTCATGTTCAGGTTTGGATGATCCATAAGATATCTCAAACTCTTGTGACCCATCTAAACAGTACAATCGACCCCATAAAGATAGTGTCTCCAGATCTTGAGGGCAAACACTACTACCCCCAAATCCAGGTTATGAGTAGGATATCACATCTCATGCGGGTTCAACTACCGCGAAGCATAAGAAATCACACGTCCTCTCTCGTTAAGGACCGCCCCCAAACTGGTGATGGATGCATCACAGAATATCACAAAATCCTCGACTCCCTCCGGAAGGGTCAATACAGGGGCCTCACATAACCTCCGTCGAAGAGTCTTAAATGCCGACTGCTTCTCAGGGCTCCATCAGAAATTCATTCCCTTCCTTTTCAGACGAGTGAGGGGTACCGCAAACTTAGAGAAATCCTGAATAAATCTCTGATAGTATCCCGCCAAAACCAAGAAACTCCTGATCTCTTAGGGAGATTTCAGAACTTCCCACTGCATCACAGCCTCGATCTTGACCGGATCAACCAAAATTCGATCCTTCTTAACGAGGTGCCCTAGGAACTGGACATCTCGTAACCAAAACTCACACTTCGAAAACTTGGCATACAACCGTTCCCGCCTCAACACTCCCAAAAGCTCTATAAGGTGCTCCTCATACTGATCTCTGGTCTTGGAATACAACAAGTTATTATCGATAAACACAATGACAGATCGGTTGAGCATCGACCTACACACCCGATTCATCAAATCTATAAACAAATCAGGCATATTGGTGAGACCAAATTGAATCACCACGAACTTGTAATGCCTATAACGAGTCTGGAACGCAATCTTCTCCACATCTTCCTCTCTCACTCTCACCTGATGATACTCGGACCTCAGATCGATCTTGGAGAACCAAGATGCACCTTGAAACTGATCAAAAATGTCATCAATCCATCCAAGGGTATAACTGTTCTTCACCGTTAACTTGTTCAACTCTCGGTAATCAATTCACATCCGGTGTGACCCATCATTCTTATTGACGAACAATATCGACGCTCCCCACGACGAACTGCTCGGTCTGATAAATTGCTTGTGTAACAGTTCCTGAAGCAAAAAGGACAACTCCTGCTTCTCAGGCGGTGCCAAGAGGTACGACGTCTTGCAAATCAGATCCGTACCTGGCACTATATCAATCCTCAACTCAACCTACCTCTTAGGAAGCACACCGGGTAACTCCTCCGAGAAAACATCGGCAAACTCCCTTACAACTGGTACCTCTGAAACTGAAGTCTGCTCCCATCCCGAGTATCAACCATATAAGCCAGATAACCAGCACACCCATGCTGAATATACTGTCGAGCCCTGGCTTCCGAATAAAACCCTTAACCAACCCTAGTACCCTCGCAATCGATCATGGCACCAAACCTACTCATCTAATTCATCCCCACAATCATGCACACATCCCCCATCAGATAGGGCACCCCGAAGATCTCCAATACACAACCCTGATATATATTGGATGCAGAAACCCCATGTTTATTGGCGATAGAAACCCGCAATGGACACTCCGACTCACAAATAGGCACACCAAAATCCCTACTGAAAGATCGCGATACAAAAGACCGACTCGCGCCCAAGTCGAATAACACTAGAACAGGAAAAGAGTTCACTAGGAACGTACCTATCAGAGACATAAATATAAGCATTTCATAAAAGAATTGACAGAACAATAAATAGAAACATACCGGTCACAACGTCTGGTGTTACTCTGGCCTCATCGGCAGTAAGCTGAAAAGCACGACCACGAGCCCTCGGGGACTCCCCCCGGCCGTAGCCCTCATCTGTGATCCTCAGAGTAGCCGGCACTGGAGCTTGCGCCGGTCTAAAACCAAGCGAGGGGCATTATGACTTTATGTGAGCCACCTGATCAGAGTGATAGCAAATCCTGATGTCGGATACTGGAGCATGTTGTCAGCAGTCCCTCATAATGTGGCCCTGCTTGCTATATTTGTGGCATCCCGAAGAAGATAAACAAGCTCCATCATGAATCTTTCCACACTTCCTATAAGTGTGGCCCCTATGACTCCCATATCTAACATCAGTGGCCTTGAACCACTTTGTGTAGGCTGCGACTGCGCCGGGGACTGCCTCAGCTCCTTTGCGTAGAGCTCCATCTCAATCTCATGCTGCCTAACGGCCTGCTGCAAATCTACCAATGAACCATAGTCATGCATGGACACAAACTGTCGGATGTCCGTCTTGAGCATGATCAAGTATCGGGTAATCTGAGCTTGCTCAGAAGGAGCAAACTCAGGGCAAAACATAGCTCTCTCCATAAACATCTTGGTGATCTTCGTCACCGACTCAGTCTCCTGCCTCATATCCAAGTTCTCCTGGGCCAACCTCTCCCGCTCCACCAATGGAACATATCGCAATCGGAACATCTCAGAGAACTGCTCCAAAGAAAATGCAGCTCGCTACTCTGGGGTGTAAGAACTGGTAACCAACCTCCACCAATCCTTCGTTCCAGACCGAATAAGGTTCAAAGCGCACTTGTCCTTTTGGTCAGCTAGGCAAGAGCACGTAAAGAAACATCCCTCGAAGTCAGACAACCACCTCATGGCTATGATCGGATCCTGAACCCTGTCAAACACCGGGGGCTTCGTATTATCGAAGTCCCGATACTAGAAAGCCCTCCCAGCACCAATCCCCGCAGCAGCAATGACTGTGGCAGCTGCAGTAGCAGCAGTCTCAGCAAGTGCATCGTATCGGTCATCAAAGAACTCTATCATAGCGGTCTTAATAGACCCAAAAAATTCCGGTATCTGACCCCGGAAGATGGAAACAACCTCCTCCTGAATGATCTCCCTATCCCAGTCCTCAGTCAATGTTGGCCTCTCCTGGCCACCTGCTCCTGATCCTGATCCAGATCCTGCCTCAAATCACCTCGTAGCCACCATACTGATAATAAACAAGGGATATATCAGATAAACGCACATAATACCATAGGGACCAATTCCAGACAAAACCCTAGGATTTGTGACTTCCATGTTATGCGTACGGGTCATGTGCTTCTGGTAGTACGGGCCCATACTACCTTCCACACCTACCCATACTTGTCTCAGAAGATCATTACAACAACCCTAACGACACTCACTAGAATACGCATACACCCTATTCTCACTTCTTAGAGAAAGAATAGACATCCCTCGACTGGTCGGCTGACCCCACATAACTCATCCATGAAACTTCCACCATAACACTGGATCCTATAGACAATCGAATACTTAATTCTACCCTAAGCCCACAACCAAACAAGGAACAAGAAATAAGGCTAAATCAAACATTCTCAGGCTACAAAATCTTAGTTACATACAGTTTTGATGTATACACTAAGCAAATACAGTAATGGTGTCAATTTCATATAGAAAAAACCCTAGGCTATCAGGCATCATATAAACAGGAAATTCTAGTATGTGATTCATGAAGATCCCTAGCCTATCACTAGCAAGCCATTCTAACATATCACAATATCAAATAATAGTGTGGTAATTTGGGGTCTAGTTACTGGTTCCAGCTGATTGTACACATCGCATCCTCTCTTGATTATTTTGAAAAAAAATTGAAAATCATTTTTAAAACCTTTTCATTTCCTTATTTTGAGACTGGATTCACACGGGTGTTCCTCTAATGCACTCAAACCAAGGCTCTGATACCAACTTGTAACGACTCAAAAATCACAACAAATTTAAACTTTTAAAAACAACCCATAGTGATAAAATGTTTACAACATCATTGTTTCCAAATTGTTTATCCATATCAGAGTATCCCAAAATAGTAAAGCCGTAAACAGAGGATGTGTACGGTCACGCCTTTGCCTTCCCACGATCATCATATGTACCTAAAAAAACAAACTAAAACCGGAAGCTAAAGCTTAGTGAGTTTTATACAATGTAGCAACACACAAATAGATAACATATACAACTGCATGTTGGGTCCAATCAACCATCGGGTTGGAATACCCCAGACCCAGCCAACCTCCCGGTCCAGTCATCCTCGGGATAGAATACCCCAGGTTGGAATGCCATTATATAATGGGTCTAGTCATCCCCGGGATAGAATACCCTCGGGCCCAATCAACCATCAGGTTGGAATGCCCCCGGTCTGTTGGCTTACTGTAAAGCCTCAACCACAAATTAACATATGTCGACATATACATAACATATAAACATATAATCAGCCAACCGACAAACAGGCAGATCTACAGATCACTACCGCATAGCAACACCCTATAGACTAGGATAAAGATCTAACAGATCACTACAACATAGCAACATATGGAAAATCGGGATGTGAATCCAATGGGCCGACCTTGGTGCCTTTGACCCGTAAGTAAAAGTGAGGAAGACTCACCTCACAGTCTGAACAATAGCTTATGAGGTCCCGACTCCGAATCATAGCCCTAATCGTCACCTATTCATCAAAATGACCAATTCTTAACCACAATCCAAAATACCCAAAATACCTTTATGTCAAACTTGGTCAAAGTCAAAGTCAAACTGGTCAAAATCAATAAGTCAACTAACTCAACCCAGCCGAGTCAACTTAACCGATTCGACATAGAACCCGTACACGGGGCATACTCTAAAGGTACATGGGGCATACCAACATCTTGATTGCATACGGGAGAGTTGACTGGGTCTGGGTATTCCAACCACATGGTTGATTGGGCCAGAGGGTATTCCATCCCGGGGATGACTGGACCTGTTGTATATTGGCATTCTAACTTGGGATATTCCATCCCGAGGATAATTGGACCCTAAGGTTGACTGGGCGTGGGGTATTCCAGTCCGATGAGTGATTGGACCTGGCATGCTTGTTCGTTTATGTTATGTGTGCTATGTGGTGGTACTTTGGGGGATCTCACTAAGCTTTGGCTTACAATTTTTAGTTTATTGTTTCAGGTACTCCTGATAATCGTGTGAAGGCGAAGTCATGAGAGTACACATCCTTTATTTATCGCTTTATGATTATGGGATACTCTGATATGGATAAAAAATTTGGAAACATTGATTATGTAAACATTTAATGACTATGGGTTGTTTTTATAAAAGTTTAAATTTTTTATGATTTTTGAGTCGTTACAAGTTGGTATCAGATCTTTGGTTTGAGCGAATTAGAGGAACACCCGTGTTAATCCAGTCTCAAACTAAGGAACTGCAGAGGTTTTAAAAATGATTTCCAAAATTGTTTTCAAAAAAAAATCAAGAAAGGATGTGATGTGTACGATTAGCCAGATCCAGTAAGTAAACACCAAATTACCACACTATTATTTGATATTATGATATGTTAGAACAACATGCTAGTGATAGGCTAGGGATCTTCAGGAATTACATGATAGAATTGTCTGATTAAAGGATGCCTGGTAGCCTAGGGTTTCTTTCTTATATGGAATTGACATAATTACTGTAGTTGTTTGGTGTATGTATGAAAATTATACATAACTAAGATTTTATAGCTTGAGAATGTTTGATTTATCCTTATTTACTATTCCTTGTTTGGTTGTGGGCTTAGGGTAGAATCAAGTATTCGAATGTCTATAGGATCAAGAGTTATCAATGATTAGTATACACGAGTGTTGCAGGTTTGGTGGAAGTTTCATGGATGAGTTATGTGGAGTCGGCTGACCCATCGGGGGATGTCTACCGTTTATCTAGGAAGTGAGAATAGGGTGTATGTGTATTCCACTTAGTGTTGTTAGGGTTGTTGTGATGATCCTTTGAGACAAATACGAGTAGGTGTGGAAGGTAGTATGGGCCCGTACTACTGGAAACACAGGACCCGTACACGTAGCAGGGAAGTCACAACCCCTAGGCTTTTATGGGAATGGTCCCTATGGTAATATATGTGTTTTATCTGATATCTCCCTGGTTTATTTTCAGTATGGTGGTTACGAGATGATTTGAGTCAGGATCTGGATCAGGAGTCGGAGCATGTTGCCAGGATGGGCCAAGATTAACTGAGGATCGGATTAGGGAGATTCTTTGTGAGGAGGTTGTTTCTATTTTCCAGGAGCAGATACCAGAATTGTTTGGGTCTATCAAGAACACGATGATGAAGTTCTTTGATGACCGATACGTTTCACTTTCAAAGGCTGCTGCCGCCGCGACCACCACAATCGTTTTTGCTGCGGGGATCGATGATGGGAGGGATTTCCAGTACAGGGACTTCGATAATACGAAGCCCCCAGTGTTTGACGGGGTTCAAGATCCGATCATTGCCATGAGGTGGCTGTCAGATGTTGAGGGATGTTTCTTTACTTGCTCTTGCCCAGCTGACCAGAGGGTCAAGTACGCTCTAAACCTTCTTAGGTCCGGAGCGAAGGATTGATGGAGACTGATTACTAGTTCTTTTTTGGGGTTTAAGTACTATAACACTCCTATGGTGCACATATAACCCTAAAGCTTTGGATCTAAGTTTTCTCTAATTATACATGCAATATTCGTTTTCAAAGCTTGAAGCCTAACTATCATGCAATTTGACATAAGAATCATAAAAACCTAGTTAGAAGATTACCTCTTGTTGTAGCTTGTAGAACTTGGCCTTTCAAAAGCTTAGCACCCCAAGTGTGATGCCTCAAATGTCTTACAACAAACCAAGAACAAAATGAGGACTTTGAGAAAGAGTTTTAGTAGACACAAGTCGGCTAGGCTCTTCTTAGAACTCATAGGGGCGATTTTAGCTAGCTACGGGCTCTATTTATAGTTTGGAATCGTTAGGTTTTAAACTTGTAAAACTTAATTTACTTGGGCTTTTAATCCAATAACTTATTAGCCTTATGGGCTAACTCTTCATGGACTCTCACAAAGATTTAGTCCATTTCTAATCAACATGGATCATTAGCCCAAACTATAAATATCACTGATTTACCTAATCAGTCCCTGCAAATTTAATTAGTCTCTTTTAATCATTAAATTAATTCCAAATTAATTCTTGACCAATACTAATTAAATAATATGATTTCTCAATTAATATATTATACTTATAATATATTAATAAATCACTAATAACCTCTTTCTCAAATATCCATCCTATCAAATTGTTCTAGTGAGTTGCAACACAAATGGACCATGATATTTTCAGGTCAAGTACATACCAGTTATAGTTATGGGCTTAGACACCTAATCCAACAGTATCCTACTTGGATAAGTCTAATAACTATAACTGCAAGTACGACTTGAAGAACTGACTAGAAATCGTAGCTCTCAAAAAGCCATTGTCGAACTCTGAACAAATCAATGACGCGTCCATTAGAAAACGGATCATATATTCCTCCATTCATCAAGATATCGTATGAACTGAGACATGGATTATAATCATTCTCTCTGTTCATGTGTTGTTTCCCGATTTCCGATTTATGACGACCGACTAATTGAACAAATCAAATTAGTCCAGGCTTGGCCAAGCGCTTAGGGCGTCATCACTAAATCATCGAAGGGCCCACAAATATCGCTTTTATCCCAAATTGGGTAAAAGGAACGGATAAACTTCGACTCATATGCTTGCTCAATTTACTCATCGAATCACTCA
Organism: Lactuca virosa; assembly: GCF_052849685.1. Lineage (NCBI taxonomy): Eukaryota > Viridiplantae > Streptophyta > Magnoliopsida > Asterales > Asteraceae > Lactuca > Lactuca virosa. The sequence continues at coordinate 205,828,808 of NC_136433.1, forward strand.
TAACAATATGTTTTATAACACCAAGTTACTGGTGCGTTTACAGATCATCAATGTGTAACCGACTTGTAAACTTAAACTATATGTATGCGTTTCAAGAATATAGGATATTTGTCACAACTAGCGTTCTAGCTAGGAAATTCTGCACTCTTGTAAACATTATCTACTGTAAACTCGTAAACCCTAATTCATGTTATGCTTGACAAAACTAATAAGCTTTATTGGGCCGTAAAACGCACTTTTTTAAAAATAATTGGGCCTATGATTTCGAACTAGGGCAACTAATGGCCCAAAATACTCAACTCCTTTTCCCTAGCCCAATTCTCGGCCGACACCCATGAGATTAATAAAAAAAAGAGGGAGAGAAGTGAATTATTGAGGGTTAGACACCTAATCTTTACATTTTGGGTATCCATGCACCATCCTCTCCTCCCCATGCACCATCACTTCATCTATTTATCTCTCCCCTCTTCTCTCATACTCTCGGCCGAAGGTAGACACACACACATAATTCATTTCAAACTCTTTCCAAATTCCCTCAAGAACACTTTCATTCCTCCATCAAAATTTCGAGATCTAGGGCATTTCAAAGAGGTTCTTCCATAAGAAATCATTATCCTTGGTAAGTTGTACTTAGATCCATGGTTTAGTTTCTTGATTCTTTCATAAATCTTCTTCTAACTCATGAAAGTTCATGATCATGCTTCTTAGAACCTATCTAAGCCAAAGTCTTCTCAAGAAGCTTTCTAGGGCGGAAGATAACATCAAAGTCTTCCATTTCTTTCTTCAAATCGAAAACAACAAGCAAAGGTGAGTTCATACCCCTCTATTTTCAGTTTTCAATTGATTTAAGGGGGAGAATACAAGTAAAATGTGAAGATCTATGTGTATTTGTATGTTATGTGTGATTTCTTGTGTTTTTGTGGTAAATATGTGCTAAAACTAAAAGATATTTTGAGATCTATAGTTGAAGAAGGAAAAATATGTGATCTAGGTCATATTTCACTTAACATGTCAGGATAAACTACTATACAAGCTTTAAAATGACACACTACAACATAAAACTCATTATTGGACTATTTTTGTCAAATAAATAAAAGTTTGGGAAAAAGTTGTCATTTACGGTTTTTACAAGGCTCAAAATATCAAAAAAAGTTAAAATGGAAGTTTCTATGAACGTTATGTTTTTCAAAGGACTAAAAATGAAATTTGTAGCTTATTGGGCTAAAATTTTGGGCTTTTCGATCCATAGGCCCAAAGTTGCGAAAAATATGGTTTAAGGGGGGCTGAAATGGTAAATTTCTGAAAACAGTGGGTAGAAAAGTAAATAAATCTATTTCTGGGGTTAAAATGACCTTATTTGCTAAAAAGGATTGAAAATGCAATGATTTTGGATTTTGGGTAAAAAGTGTAAAAATTGCGAAAAGTGTGGATTAAAATGCAAGTCTTTTAACTAAAGGGATGAAACTTTCTAAAAATTTACTTTTGGACTAAAAACATTATTTAAATAAGTGTTTGGGTCAAAAATGTCAAGAAAAATAGTTCAAGGACCTAATATGTCATTTTTTTATAAAAAGGACTAAAATTGCCAACTTTACCAAAATAAGGGGCTGAAAAGGTCAAACTAATATTTTTGGTCAATTATTTTAATAATAAAATAATTGGGTCAAAATATACAAAACTTTATAACTTATGGGTTTTAAATAGAAAAATAACTATTTTTACAAATCTATGAATCATTAAAAAACAAATTCGTGATTTTTACGACATATCGATTAAACAAGTCGCAACATTAATACTATACAAAACAAGTAAACATTCTAATGGTTGGGCTTGAGAGATTCTAATCATGCTTATTGGGCCTTCGTGACTCATTAACATCACTTTTGGGCCCAACATCAATAATACATGTTATTGGGCCTCCTGTGACCCAATTACATGCTTAAGGGACCCTCAATGGTTTTTACATGATATTGGGCCTCAGTGGCCCATTAGCATTACTAGTAAGGTCCAAATAAATCATATGCGAAATGGGTCAACGCGCTTTTCGTATACTAGACAGCCCCAAATAACATACGAAATTAGTAGGGCCTAGTAGTCCTCTTCTCCTCGTCTGTTAGGCTTACCTTCTCTTCAAATAAACTAAAATCAGGTCATTAATCAAGGTTAATCAAATTCATGTGGATTAAGTGAGTAATAACGAGTGACACCAATAAGTGTCGGTCGTAGTCTGTAGTTGTAATCAAAGTCTCCTGGAGGGAGAGCGAGAGTTTGTGTATAGATCTATACGGGGGTGACTCCCGCACACCTAAGCTGTTCGCTACAGTTAGACTCGGCCAGTCTAGGGTGACAAAATCATAAGATTAATATTGGTGTTCATTAGAATGCCAAGACAGACGAACTAGTCATTATCATGCATGGTTATAACGACTCACGTAGAAATCCGATATCATTTAAGTAATCAAGGGAAATCATATTCATTCGATGTGACGATACAATAATGTAAAACCATCATAACTTTTTATTGGAAAACATCGAGTTTTCCGGGGAAACCAATCTTGCTCATTTGTACTTTCAAAAACTATAATGCAAAACTTCTCATTTATTCATGTTTTGAAATCATTCATGCATATACTTACAGGATCATCACAACATTTTCAAGAAAAGTTTTAATACAGAAAATATCGGATTTTCTGGGTTTTACGAACGACATAAACTATTTTACATCATACACACTTATGAACTCACCAACATTATATATGTTGACCATTTTTAAAATAACTTGTGTTCTCAGGTAATCGTTAGACAAGGAAGCATCCACTGTGTTGAAAGTTTCTTTTGTAGTTGCTAATCACCAAACACTTTATATTTCAGAATCATTTAATGTAAACCTTGTACTTGATGTAAACAATGCCAGTTGTACTATGTAATGTTTGGTGATGAATGTGTTATGTTTCATGTATATTCATTGTGATGATATTTCAATTTAACTCACTCGAGCCCTCGGACGTTTCCGCCGTCTGGTTCGAGGGTGTGACAGGTTGGTATCAGAGCTCTATTTATAGTGAACTGGCATATCTAACCACACATTGATATGCAACTATAAACCCAGCAAGGGACTAAATAACTCTGAACAAAACAAATAAAATGTGCTAATAAACACTCTTATTTGTGCGACTTAGAAAAATGAACATAATAACAAATCGAATAAGACGATTGGGAGAATCTGACATCTCGGTTAAGCCAGGACTGTTCACAGTTGTATTAGGGATGAAAGTAGCCTGATCAACTACATTTCTTCGTAATACAACTATCACATGCCCTGGAACGATCGCGATGGTCAGTAAACCCAAGGCATACCCTATTGTTAAATAAGAGGAATGCATCAGGCCAATTTTTTTTAACAACTAAAAATATTTTAGGATTAATAATAGTTTATTGATATACCCCCCCCCCTTTGCAGACAGTATGGTTGGGTTCCATCTCCCTGGAGATCCGTATTTCCCCAATCAGGGGAATAACAGATGGCTAGAGGAATCCGACGAGGAGCCTGAAGAGGATCCCATGGAAGAAGCAGAACCGGAAGAGGAAATCGAAGAGGGACCTGCAGAACCTGTGGCGGACATTGAAGAGGAAGAGTCGGGTGGAGACAGCGGCGATGATTCGGACACAGAGTCTGTAGTCATCAACCCCCCATACCCAAGCTCACCGGATGGGCCCTACCCCTTCCTGGGGTATCGACATTTGGAGATGGAGCAGACAACAGGGACAGCGACCCCCGTTTGGCATGGCTCGCCAGTTCTATGACTTGAGGGAGGGAGGACCGGCTGACCTAGCGCTTCCTGTCATGGTGAGACGATTACGGAACACTGGCGACCTGGCCCAGGACATGGCCAAGTAACTGAATCAGATGTGAGCCGCAGTGGCCCGGGCGGAGCGAGAAACTCAAGAAGTAATCCATAACTTTCAGGTACGTCAAGCGATGTGGGAGGATCGACTACAAGCCACAAAACGTTAGGTGGCGCATCTTCAGGGCGCATCCACATCATCAACCCCACCACCCGACGCATCTCAAAACACTTCGGACCAGTAGACTTCCCTACTAGTGCTATGTTCTCTTATGTTCGCTATATTATGTACTACCGACTCCATGTTTAAGTGATTACACTACTCATAGAGTCGTTATGCTGTCGAACTTTGTACCTCTATGTATGCTCTTTCGAGCAAATTTTTATGTATCAGAGTACGGATATTATTAGTGAAAAATATTATGTGTTTTATGGTGATGTTGTGACCTGCTATGTGTTTTATACTATTATTGTTTGGTGTAAATATATGGGAACAATTAGATACAAAAAAATCGATTCACGAAATTCTCAACTTAAAAACAATACATACTCAACATCTTTCTGTTCCATAACAGCAAGATGCCGCAGAGACCAAACCGCGGAAATAACCAACCACCGACACCACCGGAAGTCAACTCAGCCGCGTTTCAAGCCGATGTATCTGCTACAGTCACAACAGCCATGGCGCAAATCCACCAAGGGAACAATGGCGGAGGAAACGGGCAGGGAGCAAGAAGTTCAAACAACGGAATAAATCAAGGACCTACCAAGACATGCTCTTACAAAGACTTTACCAACGCCAAGCCACGAACCTTTAATGGAACGGGAGGTGTCATAGCCCAAAAGAGGTGGATTGAGAAATTTGAATCCGTCTTTGAAATTTGCGGGTGTCCAGATGGGTGCAAGGTCAAGTTCGCAGCGTGTACCTTTGTTGATCAAGCTCTATCATGGTGGAACGGTCACATAGAAGCCATGACCCTTCCAGTGGCAAACACAATGCCCTGGGAAGAACTGAAGGAAATGATGTTGGCAGAGTACTGCCCTAGAGGCGAGATACAAAAGATGGAACAAGAATTGTGGAACTTGACAGTTCAGAACTCCAACATCGAAGCATACATATCCAGGTATAGCGAGCCATCCCTTCTGTGTCCGGGTATGATCACCTCAGAAGGGAAAAAGATTGAGAGGTTCATCTGGGGATTGACTGCACCTATCCAAGGGAATGTCATTGCGGCAAACCCTGAGACGTTTGATAGCGCCAAAAGATTGGCCAAGAAACTGTATGATCATGGCAGCAAGAAGAGTGTTAAGATTGTAGAAGCGGATGTTAAGAAGGAAGAAGAGAATAAGAAAGGGAAGAACAACAAGAGAAGAGGTAAACAGAACTCAGAATCATCTAAGAAGCAACAGACAGTGACTGTCCATGCAGCAACCCAAGCTGCCACAGCACCACATGCTCCAGCCTCATCCACGCCGAATACTCCGAAGCAGTACACAGGGAATCTTCCCAAGTGTAACAAATGTAACTACCATCACCTCGGGGAATGCAGAGAGATGATGTGCACAAGATACAACCGGAAGGGCCATATAGTAAAATATTGTAGGACCCAGTTTCCAAAAAACCAGATACCCAACAACAACAACAACAACAACAACAACAACAACACAAAGGATGGAGCCAGTTATACCTGTTATGGGTGCGGGAAGACCGGACATTTCAGACGGAATTGTCCCAATGCAAACACCCAGATGACAGGAGCAGCAGGAAGAGTGCTGACTATGGGACAAGGAGAAGCGGTTCAGGATCCCGATGTCGTCACCGGTACGTTTCTCCTTAACCACTCATATGCATGCATCCTGTTTGATATCGGGGCAGAGCGAAGCTTTATGAGTAAGAAATTCAAACACTTGCTAAAACAACAACCCCAAAAGCTTAATGAAACCTTTACGGTGGAAATGGCTAATGGGAAAACAGAATCAGACGGGGAAATCTATGTAGGATGTACCCTAACTTTATATCAGCATACTTTTCAAATAAACTTGATGCCTGTAACTATTAGGAGTTTTGATGTGATTATCGGCATGGACTGGTTGAGCCCCCATCATGCCGAAATTATGTGTCGCGAGAAGGCCGTTCGCCTTCATCTCCCTAATCACGAAACCCTAATTATATATGGAGACAAACCCAGTACGAACCTTCGTCTTATCTCATGCATTAAGGCACAAAAGTATCTACAAAATAAGGACTTGGAGTTTCTGGCACACATAGTGGATAAGTCCAAGGAAGAGGTCAATATTCGAGACATCCCAGTGGCTTGCGACTTCCCGAACGTCTTTCCCCAAGATCTTCCGGGGATACCCCCAGAAAGACAAGTCGAGTTCCGAATTGACCTGGTACCGGGAGCTACGCCCATTGCTAAATCAACCGATAGGTTGGCTCCTGCGGAGATGCAAGAACTGTCAAGCCAAATCGGCAAGCTCTTGAGTAAAGGATTCATCCGACCTAGCTTCTCACCCTGGGGAGCTCTGGTCCTTTTTTTAAGAAGAAGGACGGATCCTTTAGGATGTGTATCGATTATAGAGAGCTGAATAAGCTCACTATCAAAAATCGCTACCCACTTCCACGAATCGACGATCTGTTTGAACCAGCTCCAGGGAGCAAATTACTTATCTAAGATAGATCTGTGGTCCGGCTACCACCAGCTCAAGGTCCGGGAAGAGGATATTCCCAAAACCGCTTTCCGAACCCACTATGGACATTATGAATTCGTTGTAATGCCCTTCGGTCTAACGAATGCCCCTGTCGCATTCATGGACCTGATGAATCGAGTCTGCCGACCCTTCCTCGACAACTTTGTCATCGTTTTCATCGACGATATCCTGGTCTATTCTCGAAGTGAAGAGGAGCATGACCGACATCTCCGACAAATCTTGGAAACCCTACGAACCGAAAAGTTATACGCAAAACTCTCTAAGTGTGAGTTCTGGCTCCGTAGCGTAAACTTTTTGGGTCATGTTGTCAGTCAAGAAGGGATACATGTGGACCCTTCAAAGATAACAGCCATTAAAGGATGGGAAGTCCCAGCGACACCCACACAAATTCGTCAATTTTTAGGTCTCGCAGGCTATTACAGGAGATTCATTTAGAACTTCTCCAAAACAGCCAAGTCACTTACCATGCTTACACAAAAGGGGGTACCATTTGAATGGACAGAAAAGCAGGAGTTTGCCTTCCGAACTCTGAAGCGAGCCTCTGTAGTGCACCAGCACTATCACTACAAGAGGGAACAGAGGACTTCGTAGTTTACTGTGATGCTTCGAATCAGGGTTTAGGCTGTGTACTCATGCAGCGTGGTAAGGTGATAGCTTATGCATCCCGAAAACTAAAGACACATGAGGTGAATTATACCACCCATGATCTCGAATTGGGAGCTGTGGTCTTCGCCTTGAAAATTTGGAGGCACTACCTTGATGGTACCAAGTGCACCATTTTCATCGACCACAAGAGTCTCCAGCATATTTTAAATCAAAAGGAGTTAAACATGAGGCAGCGAAGATGGGTTGAGCTGCTAAACGATTATGAGTGCGAAATCAAGTACCACCCAGGCAAGGCTAACGTGGTAGCTGATGCCTTGAGTCGGAAAGAATACTCAAATCGTCGTGTGAAGACTCTTTCAATAACCATCCAATCCCAACTGTCTTCACAAATCAAAGCAGCCCAGTTCGACGCCATGAAGACAGAAAACAGAATGAGCGAAGCGTTATGTGGAATGGAAAAGAACTTCGAAGTCAAGGAGGACGAAACATATTATTCCTTGAACCGAATTTGGGTCCCTAAACTTGGGGGATTCAGAGAAGTAGTCATGAATGAAGCTCATAAGACACGATACTCCATCCATCCAGGGTCAGCGAAAATGTACCTGGATGTCAAGAAATGCTATTGGTGGCCTAACATGAAGGCAGAGATTGCCACATACGTTAGCAAGTGCCTCACTTGTGCTAAAGTGAAGGTAGAGTATCAAAAGCCCTCGGGACTATTACAACAGCCGGTAATACCCGAGTGGAAATAGGAAAGGATTACTATGGACTTTGTGACCAAATTACCCAAGACAACAGATGGATTGGATACCATATGGGTAATAGTCGACAGGTTGACAAAATCCGCCCATTTCCTGCCAATAAAGGAGACATACAAGATGGAGCGACTAACAAGAATCTACATCAAGGAAATTGTGAGACTCCATGGAGTACCAATATCTATCATCTCAGATCGAGATAGTAGGTTCACTTCACGCTTTTGGCAATCGCTACAGAAGGCTATGGGGACACAACTCGACATGAGCACTGCTTACCACCCACAGACGGATGGTCAAAGTGAGTGAACCATTCAAACGCTTGAGGATATGCTTCAAGCGTGTGTGATAGACTTTGGAAGGTCGTGGGATACCTACTTATCTTTAATTGAGTTTTCGTACAACAACAGTTATCACACAAGCATCAAAGTTGCTCCTTTCGAAGCATTATATGGTCGTAAATGTAGATCACCGTTGTGTTGGACAGAGGTAGGCGACACTCAACTGGCATGAGGGCAGACACCAAACAATGCATTAACAGGACCAGAAATCATACGCGAAACGACAGAGAAAATAGTTCAAATCAAAGCTCGACTTCAAGCATCACGCGACTGACAGAAGAGCTACGCTGATAAATGGCGAAAGCCCTTGGAATTTCAAGTCGGGGATCGGGTGTTGTTAAAACTCTCTCCCTGGAAAGGGGTGATCCGTTTCGGGAAACGGGGAAAACTAAACCTACGGTATATTGGACCATTCGAGATTCTTGCCCGAATCGGTCCCGTGGCTTATAGACTGCAGCTACCTACCGAACCCTGTAGTGTACACCCCGTGTTCCATGTTTCCAATTTGAAGAAGTGCCTGTCCGACGAAACTCTCGTCATCCCATTGGAAGAAATCTAAATCAACGAGAATCTCCTGTTCATCGAGGAACCAGTTGAAATCATGGACGGGGAGGTGAAGCGTACTAAGGAAAGTCGCATTCCAATAGTGAAGGTTCGGTGGAACGCGAAATGTGGACCAGAATTCACATGGGTACGCGAAGACCAGATGAAGCAAAAGTACCCTCACCTATTCTCGCATTCTCAAATCTAGCTTCAAAAAGAATTTCGGGACGAAATTCCCTCTAACGGGGGGATGATGTCACAACTAGCATTCTAGCTAGGAAATTATGCACTCTTGTAAACATTATCTACTGTAAACTCGTAAACCCTAATTCATATTATGCTTGAAATTCAACCTATGGAAGCACATTCAAACCTAGATTCATCAAGTAAAGTTGAAAACCCTAGAAATCCCGGTTTAAGTCCATTATGGATTATGATTTCCTTATTGGGCCTAATGGGCCAATAAACTTCCAATGTGACTAGTTTGGGCTTAGAACTCGTAATTGAGCTCTAATTCAACCCACTTTCATAAAATTTAACATTTTGGGCCATAATGGGCCTAAAATGAAATAAATTACCCCAATGGGCCTTAACTAAACTAATAAGCTTTATTGGGCCGTAAAACGCACTCTTTTAAAAATTATTGGGCCTATGATTTCGAACTAGGGCAACTAATGGCCCAAAATACTCAACTCCTTTTCCCTAGCCCAATTCTCGGCCCACACCAATGAGATTAATAAAAAAAAAGAGGGAGAAAAGTGAATTATAGAGGGTTAGACACCTAATCTTTACATTTTGGGTATCCATGCACCATCCACTCCTCCCCATGCACCATTACTTCATCTATTTATCTCTCCCCTCTTCTCTCCTACTCTCGGCCGAAGGTAGACACACATACACATAATTCATTTCAAACTCTTTCCAAATTCACTCAAGAACACTTTCATTCCTCCATCAAAATTTCGAGATCTAGGGCATCTCAAGGAGGTTCTTCCATAAGAAATCATTATCCTTGGTAAGTTGTACTTAGATCCATGGTTTAGTTTCTTGATTCTTTCATAAATCTCCTTCTAACTCATGAAAGTTCATGATCATGCTTCTTAGAACCTATCTAAGCCAAAGTCTTCTCAAGAAGCTTTCTAGGGCCGAAGATAACATCAAACTCTTCCATTTCTTTCTTCAAATCGAAAATAACAAGCAAAGGTGAGTTCATACCCCTCTATTTTCGGTTTTCATATGATTTATGGGGGAGAATACAAGTAAAATGTGAAGATCTATGTGTATTTGTATGTTATGTGTGATTTCTTGTGTTTTTGTGGTAAATATGTGCTAAAAATGAAAGATATTTCGAGATCTATAGTTCAAGAAGGAAAAATATGTGATCTAGGTCATATTTCACTTAACATGTCACGATAAACTACTATACAAGCTTTAAAATGACACACTACAACATAAAACTCATTATTGGACTATTTTTGTCAAAGAAACAAAAGTTTGGGAAAAAGTTGTCATTTACGGTTTTTAAAAGGCTCAAAATGTCAAAACAGTTAAAATGGAAGTTTCTATGAACATTATGTTTTTCAAAGGACTAAAAATGAAATTTGTAGCTTATTGGGCTAAAATTTTGGGCTTTTCGACCCATAGGCCCAAAGTTGTGAAAAATATGGTTTAAGGAGGGCTGAAATGGTAAATTTCTCAAAACAGTGGGTAGAAAAGTAAATAAATCTATTTATGGGGTTAAAATGACCTTATTTGCTAAAAAGGATTGAAAATGCAATGATTTTGGATTTTGGGTAAAAAGTGTAAAAATTGCAAAAAGTGTGGATTAAAATTCAAGTCTTTTAACCAAAGGGTTGAAACTTTCTAAAAATTTACTTTTGGACTAAAAACATTATTTAAATAAGTGTTTGGGTCAAAAATGTCAAGAAAAATAGTTCAAGGACCTAATATGTCATTTTTTTTATAAAAAGGACTAAAATTGCCAAATTTACCAAAATAAGGGGCTGAATAGGTCAAACTAATATTTTTGGTCAAATATGTTAATAATAAAATAATTGGGTCAAAATATACAAAACTTTATAACTTATGAGTTCTAAATAGAAAAATAATTATTTTTATAAATATATGAATCATTATAAAACAAATTCGTGATTTTTACGACATATCGATTAAACAACTGTAACACCCGTCAAAAATAGGTCAATAACTATTGGATTAATGTCTAAGTCTATAACTATAATTGGTAAGACTTGACCCGACCCGGCATGGTCCATTTGGGTTGCATGGCATCATGCATTTGGATAGACTATAATGAGAGAAATAACACTTAAGGTTGGTTAATATATTATAAGTTCTAATATATTAATAAGGTTATTTAATTAGTATTGATCAAGAATTAATTTGGAATTAATTAAGTGATCAAAAGGAGACTAATTAAATATATGGGTTGATTGTGTAAATCATTCATTCTTATATATGTGGGCTTGTGATACAAGATTCCTTATGTTGGACTAAGTCCATGGGGTGACCCATGGATACTCCATGGAGGTTAAAATCCATGGAGCATAAGGAATGGGTAAAGTTATGATTTACATGGTGTAACCCTAATAGCCACCATATAAAAGAATCCCATGGCTCAAGAAATCGTGCACTAATGTGTGAATATGAGGGCTAGACGATTTCAAGGAGTGTTCCATTTCTCTCAAGTCATTCCCTCACACTCATCGTCTAGCCCTCACACTCACACTCACACATTAGTGCACGATTTCTTGAGCCATGAGATTCTTTTATATGGTGGCTATTAGGGTTACACCATGTAAATCATAACTTTACCCATTCCTTATGCTCCATGGATTTTAACCTCCATGGAGTATCCATGGGTCACCCCATGGACTTAGTCCAACATAAGGAATCTTGGATCACAAGCCCACATATATAAGAATGAATGATTTACACAATCAACCCATATATTTAATTAGTCTCCTTTTGATCACTTAATTAATTCCAAATTAATTCTTGATCAATACTAATTAAATAACCTTATTAATATATTAGAACTTATAATATATTAACCAACCTTAAGTGTTATTTCTCTCATTATAGTCTATCCAAATGCATGATGCCATGCAACCCAAATGGACCATGCCGGGTCGGGTCAAGTCTTACCAATTATAGTTATGGACTTAGACATTAATCCAACAGTCTACCACTTGGATAAGTCTAAAACTATTATTGCGTATGACTTCAGGAACCGATCAGCAATCGTAGCTCTCAAAAGCTTCTGTCGAACTCTGACCTTGTCGATGAACTCTGACCTTTGTCAATGACTTGTCCATTAGATAAGGGATCATATATTCCTCCATTCTAGATATCATATGGACTGAGACATGGATTATCAATCATTCTCTCTGTCCATTTGTTGTTTCCCGATTTCCGATTCATGATGACTGACTGACTGAACAAATCAAATCAGTCCTGGCTTGGCCAAGCACTCACATGTATCATCTTTAAATCATCGAGGGGCCCACAGATATCGCTTTTATCCCGAAGGTAGAAGGAATGGATAAACTTCGACTCATATGGCTTGTTCTACTACTTGTTGAATCATACACAAAGGCACGTTTTATAACATCGAGTTACCAATGCATTTTCGTGCAATCAATGTATAACCAACTCATAGTAACATCTCATATCTCTAGGTTTTAAGAATATAAGATATTATCGTCTCATGATCATTCGTGATAAAATCCATGAAGTGATTCAAATGAGCGTGGGTTGAATCCAATACTCAGAACTTATGAGCACTCATGAGTGTTGTAGCACCACTTTGTCCACCAACTTGGACCTCTACAAACCAACCCATGACAGTCTTGATTCATATCTACTTCCAACATATGACCGACTGTGGATGGTTTGAATAACTTAATCATCCAGGAAGAGCGACTGAGTTATTCTGGAAGTCAAAACATGCAAAGTGAAACACAAGAGTAAAAGAATCAAATATGGTATCAAACCCTATGAATATAAATAAACACTTTTATTTATCACCATACTGATTACTCATTATTCATTGTTTCGGTTTTATCAACTTTATACTTGAATTAAAAACACTAATTGTCCCATGCTCCAAGCATGTACACTATGTTTTTCTTAAACAATAGCTTTACCATACACTAAGTATGCACTCTATGTTTGTCTATGATCCTTACTTTGTGAAATAAACCAATTGAACATGATTTCAATGATTCTAATTTCACACTCCCAAATCCTTATCGAAAAATGTGAGAATTTCAAATTCCTATCATTTATCGAAATCTGTTTAGATTTTAAACTTATATGCACTGACCCTCCTGTAATGAATATGTACAAAGTCACAAAGACTTGTCAACAATCATTATAGGGTATTCTAATGGAGATCAACTCCATGGAAACTAAGTCTCATATTCAAAGTACATTGGTTTGGACATGCTTCTTGCATTAAGTTTTCTAATCTTACATGCAATCGATCCTGTACCCAAAGCACATGGTACACGATTCATGATGTCTCACATAAAGAGATGATTCTAGACCAGTCTTTTGCTACAATATTTTTATTTGCCATGTTTTCAAAATTTGACTATGAAGAGGGATGCCGTAATCATAATCGAATTTTGAGAACGCAATATATAGAATTTCCTTAAGTTAAACCAATCCAACATGAAATTCATATATATATTCTTGACTAAAGATGATTAAGGTCTCAATCTAAGCCTTTAGAACTGAAATGAAGTATATCCTCTCCCTTATTTATAGCAAAACAACTTTTTCAATTCCTGCAGCCTCACGAATTGAAACTTTTGTTTTCTATAATTAACATTGCTAACTTGCAACACTAACAATAATTATCATGCTCCCACTAACATGATGATTATTAGCATAACACTTATGCTCCCACTAGCTTTGACATGTACTCAGAAATCGACTGGACTTCTAGAAATCAATACTTTATTGACTTTCTTACCAAAGTTCAGATTTCTGATACGAGATGCTTTGATAAAACTTTATCAAAATCATACACCTTTCCTTAGATAGCATGCATGTGTGTCTAAACAATTTCAGAACTATGAAAAGGCATGTCGTAATCATAGTCTCAATTGTTTAGACCTTTTGCCATCTGCTTCAAATCTACTTGGTGGAAGTGTTTCCTCACCATCATTTTCATGAATCGGAGAGAAACCTTATGACCCTTAGATTTTATGGTCTATGTGTTCTTATCCATGTGAATCGTCAAAGCCATAGTCACAAGACAAGGATAATGACAAATCCAAACTCATATTGATTAAACTTGTGCAATCTTAAATTCTTGCCATTAGGTAGCTCAGGTGCCTGCCATTGCTTCCAAGTAGTTGTGCAACCAATTGAGAACTCTCAGAACTCCTATGCAAAGCCAACTTGAATAGGAACAAAAATTTCAACACGATAGGTTATAAACCTCAAGTCGTGTGCTAGTGAAGGTCTTTAGGTTTTATTCTTGATTAAGTCTTGAAACTTTCAAGAGCTTTAAGACTCCCACTGTCCTCTTGACATATAAGACTCCCTTGTCAAATATTCAAGAGATAGTGCGGATTCTTTATCAAGACTAACACTTTACACAATTGGCCTAAGTTGGTCTCTGTTTTATCCAAAACAACACAACTTACCAATTTCAAATGTACAAGAGTAGATAACCTTTTACTCTTACATTTGACTAGTGTTAACAAACCCTCTTTAAGATATGTCAGTCAAGTTACAATCTTGGAGTATGACTCTAAGAATTGTTTTGGAACGAAGTATGACTCATCTTTTTGATTTAACCATTTCAACAATTCATGACTCCTCTTCTTAGTCATAAGAATGCACTAAGATGACTTACTTTAGAGGACCAATTGTGATATGGTATCTTAACCATTAAGATGATCATAAACATGATACTAAAGTACTCTCCCATCTTTTCAGATTTGAGAAACTTTTATCTTTCTGCCATACTTTGATTCTTCTTATTCGTTCTGTCTCACATTGAAACTTCTCCAATGCTACAGACTTATACTTAAACTTATAAGTATAACCATATTTACTGAACTTAAGTAAATCATGACGAATAGTCTTCTTGATCTTTTGTGGTGGACTTGACCAGTGCACAAGAATGTGTACTCTATCCCTTAGTCCTTTCCTTATTCACATAAGGAATTAGTCTTAATTTTCCAAGCTGAAAGTTCTCATTCATCATACTATACAACTTGCATGATTCCAAGTTTCGGTCCAATTGAACCTTGGGTGATGAGAATCTTTCCTTATTTGGTAATATTAGACACTACCACAACCGAAAGAATCAAATCCATTTTTCCAATATTGCTATCAATGGAATCTTATAAGCAACAACTTTTCACAAATGCCATTGTAAGGATACTTAAAATAAATAAAATCAAAACCTTTTTCTTTTATTTTAAAACTTTGCGGAAAAACTTATCCTTACAATCCATATGAAAACCTTGTTGTTATCTATTCCTAAGCAATATAAATATCATAACTCTTAAGTAATAGCCCAAAATTCTGATCACCGAACCATGCGATTGAAATCCATCTTCGCGATCAGAATCAGCATGTACTTAATAGAGTTAGACAATGGACTTTACCTGAAGTAGAGCCAAACTTATTGACTTTAACATCCTTAGGTAAATTTGGCAGCTTCGTAACCAATGCCCCTTCCTTTGGCAATAGTTACCTATGGACCCTTGATAATGGGACTATCTCAGACTTCGCCTCTGTCTTTACCATTGGGTCAACCGAGTTGACTATGGCCGATCCCTTTCCATTGGGAAGAGAGAGCTTTACTGGATATCCAATGTTATCATTGTCAATGTCCATAGCGTTTTAGGAAGTTGATCTTAGCAAATAGATAAGATCATTAAGGGTCTTGTCTTAGTCTGTTTCATAGGATTCCCAAAAGAACTCACTATGTGACTTAGAAAGTAGTTGAGCCACCAACTTTCTCAAGACTTTGACACCCAACTCTCCCGGCTTGTCAATATGTGACTACATCTCCAAGAAGTGATCACACCTAGACCTTGCCTTGCCAATAGGGCTTGAGTGACCTTAAACTTTTTAGGAACTTGTGGGTTAGGGAGAATAATTGGAGGAGGTGAAAGAAGTATGATATCCATGGGACATCATCTTCATTTAGGAAAGCTTGTTTCAAGAGATTTGGGAAGATCATAAATGTCTAGACCAGACATCTTTTTGGGAGATATTCAAGATAGTTGATTTAAAGTCCTTAATATGACACCCAATATGAAATATTAAGGCTAGGACCCAACAAACTATTTTATAACTTAGAAGAGGGATGCCATAATCCAAGCTATAAAATATTTGAAGGTAGGTGAATGACGATTCACCAATTTCCACCATGAAAAACGAAATAATTTATTAGGTTTTAATTGGATTTGAAAGTCCTAGATCTTTGAGATTCATTGAACTGTTCAAAGGCATGTTTCAATCTCGAGTGTGCCCTTCAGGTTTTGTGACTGGGATGTCGAGGATCACAAAACAAGGTGTGAATAACCATGCAAATATACTTGGTACCCTTAATATTTACCCCTTAATCAGTGTGTCGGTTAACCACACACGCTCCACCGATACTATGATAAATATTAAGTTACCCTTTGCCTACCTTGTTAAGTCCAGGTTAGTGTGTCGGTTAACCACACACGCTCCACTAACGACTTAAACAAAGTGCAAAGTGTAATTTAATGGGTTAGCACCAAATTCACATTTTCCTAAGTAACTAAGATTGGGTATTAATAAGAGTTTAGTTACTTAGTATTTATCATTAATACTTTTAATGAAAGGAGAATTATAGTCCTTGTCCTACCCGTTCGGCTAACGACCCTCCACCAGTCAAGGAAGCGGTGGGTGAGAGTGGACACCCATTAAACTGCCATTTTATAGGCAGTAACCTTATACCCCCCTTATAGACCGGCTTCGTGAATGAGGCCTACTAACGGTAAGACTGACTTTACTCTTATACATATATATAAATATTATTAACTTATAATATTATAAAGTATAAGGGTTGAATTTTAACTTTTAAAATTCTAAGGGCTAACTTGGAATTAAAGTATTCATAAGTGAAAACTTTTCAAATTCCAAAACTTGAGGGCAAGTTTTGAAACTATTCAAAAATAATTAATTCCATAACTTATGAGTTTAAAGTAGTTTTAATTAAAAAAAAAACTCTTCAAGTTCCATAACTTGAGGACAAGTTATGGAAGACTTTAAACTAATTAATAAAAAAAATAACTTTTTTTTTATTGTAACCTATGGAACTAATTAAGGTTACACTTTTTTTTTTAATTTAATGAAGAGACTCTTGAACCTCCATAACTTGAGGACAAGTTATGGAGTCATAAAACCATTTAATTAGAACTAGACTCTTCATTTTGTAACCTTTGCCAACTTTTATGAGTTTTATGATTCTTAAATGTGACTTTTCATATAACTTGAGGACAAGTTACAAAAACACACTTTGGAATCAACTCTTAGATTAAAATGGATTGAAAACAACTATTTCACACAACTTTTCTATTAATCTAAGAACCTCATAAGAACAAGATAATTCAAATCATCAATCTTCAAGAAATTAGCATGAACATACAAACTAATACAAATCTTGAAATTATGACAATTATCTTAGAAATTGGATTAGCATGAACATTACCACATCAAAAACAAGTTTATAAGTCCAAAAACATCTTAGGGTAATGTTCCTAGTCCAATTCCAGCCAAAACAATCGAATATATGCATCCAACTCGATATTTTAGCTACTTTTGCAAGTATAACAAGAAAACAACCTGACTCTGACACCATTGTTGGGTTTTGAGCATTCTAACACTCCTAAGTGTACATGCAACCCTAAATACCTTGGATCTATGTTTTCTCTATTATACATACAATTATGAACATCCAAGGTATTATCCTAATCTAGCATACAAAATAATAAATATAACAAGATAGAATACATACCTCTTTGATGTAGAATGTCTTCATAAAGCTTGAGTGCCTAGTGCCCCAAGTGTGACACCTCAAATGGTTCACACAACACCAAATACACTTGGAATAACTTGAGAGAAACTTGAACACTCCTTGAAATCGTCTAGCCCTCACACTCACACATTAGTGCACGATTTCTTGAGCCATGGGATTCTTTTATATGGTGGCTATTAGGGTTACACCATGTAACTCATAACTTTACCCATTCCTTATGCTCCATGGATTTTGACCTCCATGGAGTATCCATGGGTCACCCCATGGACTTAGTCCAACATAAGGAATCTTGGATCACAAGCCCACATATATAAGAATGAATGATTTACACAATCAACCCATATATTTAATTAGTCTCCTTTTGATCACTTAATTAATTCCAAATTAATTCTTGATCAATACTAATTAAATAACCTTATTAATATATTAGAACTTATAATATATTAACCAACCTTAAGTGTTATTTCTCTCATTATAGTCTATCCAAATGCATGATGCCATGCAACCCAAATGGACCATGCCGGGTCGGGTCAAGTCTTACAAATTATAGTTATGGACTTAGACATTAATCCAACAGTCTACCACTTGGATAAGTCTAAAACTATTATTGCGTATGACTTCAGGAACCGATCAGCAATCGTAGCTCTCAAAAGCTTCTGTCGAACTCTGACCTCGTCGATGAACTCTGACCTTTGTCAATGACTTGTCCACTAGATAAGGGATCATATATTCCTCCATTCTAGATATCATATGAACTGAGACATGGATTATCAATCATTCTCTCTGTCCATTTGTTGTTTCCCGATTTCCGATTCATGATGACTGACTGACTGAACAAATCAAATCAGTCCTGGCTTGGCCAAGCACTCACATGTATCATCTTTAAATCATCGAGGGGCCCACAGATATCGCTTTTATCCCGAAGGTAAAAGGAATGGATAAACTTCGACTCATATGGCTTGTTCTACTACTTGTTGAATCATACACAAAGGCACGTTTTATAACATCGAGTTACCAATGCGTTTTCGTGCAATCAATGTATAACCAACTCATAGTAACAACTCATATCTCTAGGTTTTAAGAATATAAGATATTATCGTCTCATGATCACTCGTGATAAAATCCATGAAGTGATTCAAATGAGCGTGGGTTGAATCCAATACTCAGAACTTATGAGCACTCATGAGTGTTGTAGCACCACTTTGTCCACCAACTTGGACCTCTACAAACCAACCCATGACAGTCTTGATTCATATCTACTTCCAACATATGACCGACTGTGGATGGTTTGAATAACTTAATCATCCAGGAAGAGCGACTGAGTTATTCTGGAAGTCAAAACATGCAAAGTGAAACACAAGAGTAAATGAATCAAATATGGTATCAAACCCTATGAATATAAATAAACACTTTTATTTATCACCATACTGATTACTCATTATTCATTGTTTCGGTTTTATCAACTTTATACTTGAATTAAAAACACTAATTGTCCCATGCTCCAAGCATGTACACTATGTTTTTCTTAAACAATAGCTTTACCATACACCAAGTATGCACTCTATGTTTGTCTATGATCCTTACTTTGTGAAATAAACCAATTGAACATGATTTCAATGATTCTAATTTCACACTCCCAAATCCTTATCGAAAAATGTGAGAATTTCAAATTCCTATCATTTATCGAAATCTATTTAGATTTTAAACTTATATGCACTGACCCTCCTGTAATGAATATGTACAAAGTCACAAAGACTTGTCAACAGTCATTATAAGGTATTCTAATGGAGATCAACTCCATGGAAACTAAGTCTCATATTCAAAGTACATTGCTTTGGACATGCTTCTTGCATTAAGTTTTCTAATCTTACATAGATAACTTCCACCTATGGAGACAACTCCATATTCTCATTTTGACTATCACTTCTGAATAAGAGATGCCTCTTTTCAGAATATGTCAATATGGTCCTTCCAAAATTAGCACTATACTTCCAACTGTCCCTAAGCAACCAATCTTTAGTAAACCTCAAATTGTCCTCGACAATTGCTTAATCATTTTAGTCATATTTAATTCTAGACCTTTTCCCTTCTTAATGCCTTTGGGCATTTGGAAAAATTTAGAAATGACAAATATTATAGCACATGCAATCGATCCTGTACCCAAAGCACATGGTACACGATTCATGATGTCTCACATAAAGAGATGATTCTAGACCAGTCTTTTGCTACAATATTTTTATTTGCCATGTTTTCAAAATTTGACTATGAAGAGGGATGCCGTAATCATAATCGAATTTTGAGAACGCAATATATAGAATTTCCTTAAGTTAAACCAATCCAACATGAAATTCATATATATATTCTTGACTAAAGATGATTAAGGTCTCAATCTAAGCCTTTAGAACTGAAATGAAGTATATCCTCTCCCTTATTTATAGCAAAACAACTTTTTCAATTCCTGCAGCCTCACGAATTGAAACTTTTGTTTTCTATAATTAACATTGCTAACTTGCAACACTAACAATAATTATCATGCTCCCACTAACATGATGATTATTAGCATAACACTTATGCTCCCACTAGCTTTGACATGTACTCAGAAATCGACTGGACTTCTAGAAATCAATACTTTATTGACTTTCTTACCAAAGTTCAGATTTCTGATACGAGATGCTTTGATAAAACTTTATCAAAATCATACACCTTTCCTTAGATAGCATGCATGTGTGTCTAAACAATTTCAGAACTATGAAAAGGCATGTCATAATCATAGTCTCAATTGTTTAGACCTTTTGCCATCTGCTTCAAATCTACTTGGTGGAAGTGTTTCCTCACCATCATTTTCATGAATCGGAGAGAAACCTTATGACCCTTAGATTTTATGGTCTATGTGTTCTTATCCATGTGAATCGTCAAAGCCATAGTCACAAGACAAGGATAATGACAAATCCAAACTCATATTGATTAAACTTGTGCAATCTTAAATTCTTGCCATTTGGTAGCTCAGGTGCCTGCCATTGCTTCCAAGTAGTTGTGCAACCAATTGAGAACTCTCAGAACTCCTATGCAAAGCCAACTTGAATAGGCACAAAAATTTCAACACGATAGGTTATAAACCTCAAGTCGTGTGCTAGTGAAGGTCTTTAGGTTTTATTCTTGATTAAGTCTTGAAACTTTCAAGAGCTTTAAGACTCCCACTGTCCTCTTGACATATAAGACTCCCTTTTCAAATATTCAAGAGATAGTGCGGATTCTTTATCAAGACTAACACTTTACACAATTGGCCTAAGTTGGTCTCTGTTTTATCCAAAACAACACAACTTACCAATTTCAAATGTACAAGAGTAGATAACCTTTTACTCTTACATTTGACTAGTGTTAACAAACCCTCTTTAAGATATGTCACTCAAGTTACAATCTTAGAGTATGACTCTAAGAATTGTTTTGGAACGAAGTATGACTCATCTTTTTGATTTAACCATTTCAACAATTCATGACTCCTCTTCTTAGTCATAAGAATGCACTAAGATGACTTTAGAGGACCAATTGTGATATGGTATCTTAACCATTATGATGATCATAAACATGATACTAAAGTACTCTCCCATCTTTTCAGATTTGAGAAACTTTTATCTTCCTGCCATACTTTGATTCTTCTTATTCGTTCTGTCTCACATTGAAACTTCTCCAATGCTACAGACTTATACTTAAACTTATAAGTATAACCATATTTACTGAACTTAAGTAAATCATGACGAATAGTCTTCTTGATCTTTTGTGGTGGACTTGACCAGTGCACAAGAATGTGTACTCTATCCCTTAGTCCTTTCCTTATTCACATAAGGAATTAGTCTTAATTTTCCAAGCTGAAAGTTCTCATTGATCATACTATACAACTTGCATGATTCCAAGTTTCGGTCCAATTGAACCTTGGGTGATGAGAATCTTTCCTTATTTGGTAATATTAGACACTACCACAACCGAAAGAATCAAATCCATTTTTCCAATATTGCTATCAATGGAATCTTATAAGCAACAACATTTCACAAATGCCATTGTAAGGATACTTAAAATAAATAAAATCAAAACCTTTTTCTTTTATTTTAAAACTTTGCGGAAAAACTTATCCTTACAATCCATATGAAAACCTTGTTGTTATCTATTCCTAAGCAATATAAATATCATAACTCTTAAGTAATAGCCCAAAATTCTGATCACCGAACCATGCGATTGAAATCCATCTTCGCGATCAGAATCAGCATGTACTTAATAGAGTTAGACAATGGACTTTACCTGAAGTAGAGCCAAACTTATTGACTTTAACATCCTTAGGTAAATTTGGCAGCTTCGTAACCAATACCCCTTCCTTTGGCAATAGTTACCTATGGACCCTTGATAATGGGACTATCTCAGACTTCGCCTCTCTCTTTACCATTGGGTAAACCGAGTTGACTATGGCCGATCCCTTTCCATTGGGAAGAGAGAGCTTTACTGGATATCCAATGTCATCATTGTCAATGTCCATAGCGTTTTAGGAAGTTGATCTTAGCAAATAGATAAGATCATTAAGGGTCTTGTCTTAGTCTGTTTCATAGGATTCCCAAAAGAACTCACTATGTGACTTAGAAAGTAGTTGAGCCACCAACTTTCTCAAGACTTTGACACCCAACTCTCCCGGCTTGTCAATATGTGACTACATCTCCAAGATGTGATCACACCTAGACCTTGCCTTGCCAATAGGGCTTGAGTGACCTTAAACTTTTTAGGAACTTGTGGGTTAGGGAGAATAATTGGAGGAGGTGAAAGAAGTATGATATCCATGGGACATCATCTTCATTTAGGAAAGCTTGTTTTCAAGAGATTTGGGAAGATCATAAATGTCTAGACCAGACATCTTTTTGGGAGATATTCAAGATAGTTGATTTAAAGTCCTTAATATGACACCCAATATGAAATATTAAGGCTAGGACCCAACAAACTATTTTATAACTTAGAAGAGGGATGCCATAATCCAAGCTATAAAATATTTGAAGGTAGGTGAATGACGATTCACCAATTTCCACCATGAAAAACGAAATAATTTATTAGGTTTTAATTGGATTTGAAAGTCCTAGATCTTTGAGATTCATTGAACTGTTCAAAGGCATGTTTCAATCTCGAGTGTGCCCTTCAGGTTTTGTGACTGGGATGTCGAGGATCACAAAACAAGGTGTGAATAACCATGCAAATATACTTGGTACCCTTAATATTTACCCCTTAATCAGTGTGTCGGTTAACCACACACGCTCCACCGATACTATGATAAATATTAAGTTACCCTTTGCCTACCTTGTTAAGTCCAGGTTAGTGTGCCGGTTAACCACACACGCTCCACTAACGACTTAAACAAAGTGCAAAGTGTAATTTCATGGGTTAGCACCAAATTCACATTTTCCTAAGTAACTAAGATTGGGTATTAATAAGAGTTTAGTTACTTAGTATTTATCATTAATACTTTTAATGAAAGGAGATTTATAGTCCTTGTCCTACCCGTTCGGCTAACGACCCTCCACCAGTCAAGGAAGCGGTGGGTGAGAGTGGACACCCATTAAACTGCCATTTTATAGGCAGTAACCTTATACCCCCCTTATAGACCGGCTTCGTGAATGAGGCCTACTAACGGTAAGACTGACTTTACTCTTATACATATATATAAATATTATTAACTTATAATATTATAAAGTATAAGGGTTGAATTTTAACTTTTAAAATTCTAAGGGCTAACTTGGAATTAAAGTATTCATAAGTGAAAACTTTTCAAATTCCAAAACTTGAGGGCAAGTTTTGAAACTATTCAAAAATAATTAATTCCATAACTTATGAGTTTAAAGTAGTTTTAATTAAAAAAAAAAAACTCTTCAAGTTCCATAACTTGAGGACAAGTTATGGAAGACTTTAAACTAATTAATAAAAAAAATAACTTTTTTTTATTGTAACCTATGGAACTAATTAAGGTTACACTTTTTTTTTAATTTAATGAAGAGACTCTTGAACCTCCATAACTTGAGGACAAGTTATGGAGTCATAAAACCATTTAATTAGAACTAGACTCTTCATTTTGTAACCTTTGCCAACTTTTATGAGTTTTATGATTCTTAAATGTGACTTTTCATATAACTTGAGGACAAGTTACAAAAACACACTTTGGAATCAACTCTTAGATTAAAATGGATTGAAAACAACTATTTCACACAACTTTTCTATTAATCTAAGAACCTCATAAGAACAAGATAATTCAAATCATCAATCTTCAAGAAATTAGCATGAACATACAAACTAATACAAATCTTGAAATTATGACAATTATCTTAGAAATTGGATTAGCATGAACATTACCACATCAAAAACAAGTTTATAAGTCCAAAAACATCTTAGGGTAATATTCCTAGTCCAATTCCAGCCAAAACAATCGAATATATGCATCCAACTCGATTTTTTAGCTACTTTTGCAAGTATAACAAGAAAACAACCTGACTCTGATACCATTGTTGGGTTTTGAGCATTCTAACACTCCTAAGTGTACATGCAACCCTAAATACCTTGGATCTATGTTTTCTCTATTATACATACAATTATGAACATCCAAGGTATTATCCTAATCTAGCATACAAAATAATAAATATAACAAGATAGAATACATACCTCTTTGATGTAGAATGTCTTCATAAAGCTTGAGTGCCTAGTGCCCCAAGTGTGACACCTCAAATGGTTCACACAACACCAAATACACTTGGAATAACTTGAGAGAAACTTGAACACTCCTTGAAATCGTCTAGCCCTCACACTCACACATTAGTGCACGATTTCTTGAGCCATGGGATTCTTTTATATGGTGGCTATTAGGGTTACACCATGTAACTCATAACTTTACCCATTCCTTATGCTCCATGGATTTTAACCTCCATGGAGTATCCATGGGTCACCCCATGGACTTAGTCCAACATAAGGAATCTTGGATCACAAGCCCACATATATAAGAATGAATGATTTACACAATCAACCCATATATTTAATTAGTCTCCTTTTGATCACTTAATTAATTCCAAATTAATTCATGATCAATACTAATTAAATAACCTTATTAATATATTAGAACTTATAATATATTAACCAACCTTAAATGTTATTTCTCTCATTATAGTCTATCCAAATGCATGATGCCATGCAACCCAAATAGACCATTCCGGGTCGGGTCAAGTCTTACCAATTATAGTTATGGACTTATCCAAGTGGGAGACTGTTGGATTAATGTCTAAGTCCATGCAACCCTTACACTTGGGATAATTTCCGCTCTGATACCAACTGTTGGATAAGGTGTATAAGTCCATAACTATTTCTGATATGTACTTAACCCGACCCGACATGGTCTATTTGTGTTACATGGCACCATGCAATTGGATAAACTAAAATGAGAGAAATAACACTTATGGTTTATTAATATATTATAAGTTCTAATATATTAATAATATTATTTAATTAGTTTGATCAAAAATTAATTTAGAATTAATTAAGTGATCAAAAGATAACTAATTAAATATATGGGTAAATTATGTAAATCTTCCATATCTTATATAGTGGGCTAAGAGGCTCCATGGATTATCAAGTTGGGTTCCACCCATAGGATGCTCCATGGATGCTCCATGGATGCTCCATGGGAGTTACAAACCCATGGGTCATGGAAATGAAGAGTCATGACACATTAGGGTTTACATGGTGTAACCCTAGATGTGTCAACACTATATAAGAAACCCATTCTCCACCAACATCAGCGGCACTAAGAAACAAGAGGGCTAGAGCCGATTTTGCAAGTGTAAGATTCTCTCAAAGTTTACTCCTTTGCATTTGTTCTTTTGTGAAGCATTTGAGGCATCACACTTGGGGTGCTAGGCTCACAAGGTTTCAAGGATCATAATCAACAACAAGGTAAGTTATTCTATCATCATTCAAGTTAAAAATGTTCCCCATCTATGCTAGATAGGAATATAACCTTGGAATTCAACTTTGCATGATTATTAGACAAACATAGATCCAAGGTTATTAGGGTTGCATGTACACTTAGGAAGTGTTAGAATGCTCAAAATTGATACCAACTGTTAGATAAGGTGTATAAGTCCATAACTATTTCTGGTATGTACTTGACCCGACCCGACATGGTCCATTTGGGTTGCATGGCACCATGCAATTGGATAAACTAAAATGAGAGAAATAACACTTATGGTTGATTAATATATTATAAGTTCTAATATATTAATAATATTATTTAATTAGTTTGATCAAGAATTAATTTAAAATTAATTAAGTGATCAAAAGATAACTAATTAAATATACGGGTAGATTATGTAAATCTTCCATATCTTATATAGTGGGCTAAGAGGCTCCATGGATTATCAAGTTGGGTTCCACCCATAGGATGCTCCATGGATGCTCCATGGGAGTTACAAGCCCATGGGTCATGGAAATGAAGAGTCATGACACATTAGGGTTTACATGGTGTAACCCTAGATGTGTCAACACTATATAAGAAACCTATTCTCTACCAAAATCGGCGACACTAAGAAACAAGAGGGCTAGAGCCGATTTTGAAAGTGTAAGATTCTCTCAAAGTTTACTCCTTTGCATTTGGTGTTGTGTGAAGAATTTGAGGCATCACACTTGGGGTGCTAGGCTCACAAGGTTTCAAGGATCATAATCAACAACAAGGTAAGTTATTCTATCTTTCATTCAAGTTAAAAATGTTCCCCATGTATGCTAGATAGGAATATAGCCTTGGAATTCAACTTTGCATGATTATTAGACAAACATAGATCTAAGGTTATTAGGGTTGCATGTACACTTAGGAAGTGTTAGAATGCTCAAAATCCCATCAGTGGTATCAGAGCCTAGGCTTGTTTGTTTTTTTTTTTTGTGCAAACAGCTTGAAAAAAAATCATTTTTTCTGTTTTCTGCTCGTATGAAAAGTTTGCACATTTGTTGCTGGTAATGGACTAGAAATATTACCCTAAACTGTTTTGATGTTTTAAAGCTTGTTTTAGATGGTGTAATGTTTATGCTAATCCATTTACAATGGCAATTATTAAAATTACAAGTTTTTTTTAAGTGTAATTTTTTATTCTTGAAAGTGTTCATATTCATGTTCTTGAACTTATGAAGATTAGATGATCATAGGAATTGTTTGTAACCTTCATGGTAGTTTAATTCATGATCATAATGTGTTTTAATGGAGTCCATAACTTGTCCTCAAGTTATGGAAAACCAAAAGTCTCACTTTTATTAAAGCCATTAAAAGAACACAAGAGTTATAAAAATGAAGAATCTTCATTTTTATTACTCAATTAATTCATAAGTTATATGAAATGAAAAGTTTTGGAAGTTTACAAAACTTGCCCTCAAGTTTTGGAACATGTAAAGTCTTGATTAAAACTTCAGTTCCAACCCTTAGAATTTTAAAAGTTAAAATTCAACCCTTATACTTTATAATATTATAAG
Organism: Lactuca virosa; assembly: GCF_052849685.1. Classification (NCBI taxonomy): domain Eukaryota; kingdom Viridiplantae; phylum Streptophyta; class Magnoliopsida; order Asterales; family Asteraceae; genus Lactuca; species Lactuca virosa. Next base: position 205,856,193 of record NC_136433.1, read on the forward strand.
TTACTAATATATATATGTATAACAACAAGTCGTCTTACCGCTAGTACGCCTCATTCACGAAGTCGGTCTATAAGGGGGGTATAAGGTTGTTGCCTATAAAATGGCAACTTAATGGGTGTCCACTCTCACCCATCGCTTCCTTGATCGGTGGAGGGTCGTTAGCCGAACGGGTAAGACAAGGACTTATAAATTCTCATTAAAAGTATGACGAATATTATAAAGTAACTAAATGCTTTTATTAAATTCCTAATCTTAGTTACTTTAGGAAAATGTGAATAAGGTGTTAATCCATGAAATTACACTTTACACTTTGTTTAAGTCGTTGGTGGAGCGTGTGTGGTTAACCGACACACTAACTTGGACTTAACAAGGTAGGTAAAGGGTGACTTAAGGTTTACTATAGCATCGGTGGAGCGTGTGTGGTTTACCGGCACATCGATTGAGTGATAAACCTTGAGGGTACCAAGTGATTTGCATGGTTACTTCACACCTCGTTTTGTGATCCTCGGTATCCCAGTCACAAAACTTGGAGGGCACACTCGAGATTGAAACATGCCTTTGTCATTGAATCTCAAAAGAATCTAGGAATTTCTAAGAACCAATTAAAAACCTAATATTTATATTTCGTTTTTCATGGTGGAAATTGGTGAATCGTCATTCACCTACCTTTCAAATATGTTATATCTTGGATTACGGCATACCTCTTCTAAGTTATAATATATTGTGATTGGATCCTAGCCTTAATATTACATTTGGGTGTTTTATTAAGGACTCTCTTAATATCTAAACTAATCTTGTTCTCTTCTTTCAGATGTCTTCAAACAATGCTGCTTCTGGCTCTAATCCTAATGGCTCCTTTACCCTTATGAACTTGTGTGGGAAAGTCAGTTTTGATGGATCCAACTTCAAGTAATGGATCAGAAACATCAGGATGATTACCCGCTACGAGGACAAAGAATATGTCCTTGACAAGGAGCTTAAGGAGATTGATGAGACCACTGCAACTCCCCAGGAGATCGCTGACTTCCGGGCACATGAAAGGGATGCTACAAAAGTGGCATGCATCATGTTGGCCAGCATGACAGCGGAACTCCAAAAGTCCTATGAGGACTTCTACCCTTTTGAAATGCACCAAGATCTGATGGAAAGATAACATCAAAGTGCACGACAAAAAAGGTATGAAATCATATGCTCTATCATAACAACCATGATGAAGGACGGGGAATCCGTCATGAGTCACATGCAGAAAATGCAAAGGTATGTGGATCGGTTGCTGAAGCTTAATGTGAACTTCCCTGAGGAGCTTGCAATAGATATCATTTTGCACTCCTTACCATTGTGCTATGATCAATTCCGCATGACATATCACATGAATAAGGAAGAGGTCACACTCAGCAAACTTCAGGGACTCCTCAAGACCGCAGAAACAGGTCCTAAGGGTAAGTCGGTTTTTAACACTCCTACTCCAAACTCCGCCCCGGAAAAGTCACATTGGAAGCGGAACTGCCCAAAGTACCAGCAAGATGTGAAGGATGGGAAAGTTAAACCCAACCATGCAGGTATTTACACTATCTTATCTAATAACTCACCCCATTCTAACTCTTGGGTCCTTGATACCGGTTGTGGTATTCATATATGTTCTGATTTGCAGGGACTAAGAAGAAGTGAGAATGTGGAGCATGGAAGAATCAACTTAATCATGGGGAATAGGAAAGCTTTACCTGTCACCAAGATTGGAGTTTATACTTCATCGCTAAGTAATGGGTTTAGTTTAGATTTGAATAAATGTTGTTATTCGCCAGAAATGGCAAGAAATATTATTTCCTTTCAAGCATTGTATAAACAAGGTTTCACCTTTTCATTTGATAATGAAGTTGGTTTGATTAATGCTTTCTTTAATAATGTTCTTTATTTTAAAGCATTACCTTGTGATTGTGTGTATGAAACTGTATCTGTGGTTGATAACTTAGGAAATAATGTATTGTGTATTGATTCTGTTAATGATAATAACTTCGATAAAGCATCATTATGGCATTGTCGTCATGGACATATAAGCAAGAAATGCATAGGCCAACTCCAAAAGGATGGAGTATTGGAGTCATTTGACCTAAAGTCAGATGATAGTTGCGAATCATGCTTACTTGGAAAAATGACAAAGTCACCCTTCACAGGTTCTTGTGAGAGGGATGAAGGTTTGTTGGATCTTATACACACGGATGTGTGAGGGCCCTTCAAACATGCCACAAGGGATACTAATCGTTATTATTTGACTTTTACTGATGATTACAGTAGATATGGATATGTCTACTTAATAAAGCATAAGTCAGAGACTTTTGAGAGGTTTAAAGAATTTAAACAGGAAGTCGAGAATCAATTGGGCAGGAACATTAAGATGCTTCGATCCGATCGAGGTGGTGACTATCTTAGTTCAGAGTTCCTCGACTATCTTAGGGAATGTGGGATTGTCTCACAATTGACACCTCCCAGGACTCCGCAGTTGAATGGTGTAGCTGAGAGGCGTAATCGAACCTTGTTGGATATGGTTCGTTCCATGATGAGTCGAGCTTCGCTACCAATCTGATTTTGGGGGTATGCCTTAGAGACTTCCGCCCATATCCTTAATCTAGTTCCCACAAAGAAAGTTGCCAAAACTCCTCATGAGATGTGGACTGGTAAAGTACCCAAACTAGACCACATTAAGATTTGGGGTTGCGAGGCTTTCGTGAGACGCGAGACTCATGATAAGCACGAACCTCGAAGTGAGAGGTGTATTTTCATCGGCTACCCACAGAAATCCTTTGGTTACCTTTTCTACAGACCTAGTGAGAATGTGGTCTTTGTAGCTAGGAGGGCTTTCTTTCTTTCGAGAGAGAGTTCATAAGCCAAGGAGACAGTGGGAGGCAAGTTGACCTTGAAGAAATTCAAGAGTCAAGTGGTGAAGGAACTTCAAACCCTAACACTCAACTTGGGGAGGAAACTTCTGTTGAGCCAATTGACAAGTCTATACCTCTGAGGCGTTCCACAAGGGTTAGGAATGCACCTGAGCATTACTATGGATTCCATATTACTGCGGAAGGTGATACACTTATCAGTGATGAGACACTGATAGGTCTGGATGAACCTAACAGTTACGCGGAAGCCATGGCAGGTCCTGAGTCAGCCAAGTGGAAAGAGGCAATGGACAGCGAGATACAGTCCATGTATGACAATCAAGTTTGGAACTTGGTTGAGAATGTACCAGGTCGTAAGACTGTAGGGTGCAAATGGATCTTCAAGAAGAAGACCGACATGGATGGTAATGTACACACTTATAAGGCACGACTGGTTGCAAAGGGTTTCTCACAAACTCCGGGAGTTGATTATGATGAGACCTTTTCTCCAGTGGCCAAGATTAAGTCTATTAGGATTCTGTTAGCCATAGCCGCATTTCATGACTATGAAATATGGCAAATGGAAGTCAAAACCGCTTTCCTTAATGGAAAGTTGGCTGAGGATGTTTACATGAGTCAGCCAGAGGGTTTTGTCAACACAAAGTACTCTAATAGAGTGTGTAAGCTTGAGAAATCCATTTATGGGTTAAAGCAAGCACCTCGCAGATGGAATCTTTGCTTTGATGAGAAAGTCAAGGAATTTGGCTTTTCTAGGAGTGAAGATGAATCTTGTGTATATGTCAAGGCTAGTGGGAGTATAGTTAGCTTTTTGGTATTGTATGTGGATGACATACTACTCATAGGAAATGACATCCCAACTCTGCAGGAAGTTAAGTCCTGGCTTGGGAAGTGTTTCTCTATGAAGGACCTAGGAGAAGCTGCCTATATTCTAGGGATAAGGATCTTGAGAGACCGGAGTAAAAGACTAATTGGACTTAGTCAGAGTACTTACTTGGATAAGGTGTTGAAGAGATTCGGCATGCAGGACTCCAAGAAAGGAGAGTTACCCATCCAGAGTAATGCCAGATTGAGTAAGACACAAAGCCCTAGTACTGAGGCTGAGATAGCAGAAATGAGTCGAATATCTTATGCTTCGGCTGTAGGATCGATCATGTATGCTATGACGTGTACTCGACTTGATGTAACCTTTGCTTTGAGCGTGGTTAGCAGGTATCAAGGGAACCCTGGCAAGGCACACTGGACTGTGGTAAAGAATATCCTCAAGTACCTACGGAGGACTAAGGACTGGGTCCTAACCCTCGGTGGGAGTAAAGACTTGAGAGTTGTAGGGTATAGTGATGCTAGCTTTCAGACTGATAGGGATAATTTCCGCTCTCAGTCAGGCTGGGTCTTTACCTTAAATGGAGGAGCAATTTCTTGGAAGAGTTCCAAGCAAGAGACATTGGCTGATTCAACTTGCGAATCAGAGTATATAGCAGCTAGCGAGGCAGCAAAGGAGGCGATATGGCTGAAGAACTTCATTGGAGACCTTGGAGTTGTACCAGCTATTAAAGAGCCAATGGAAATTTTTTGTGATAGTGAAAGTGCAGTTGCCTTAGCCAAGGAACCAAGGGATCACGGGAGATCCAGACACATCGACAGAAAATACCATTTCATCAGACATCGAATAGAAGAAGGACTCCTCGTGGCAAAGAGGGTATCATCAGATGAGAATCCAGAAGATCCCCTCACGAAAGGATTGACTCGGGTTAAGCATCTCCAGCATGCTCTGAGCATAGGGCTGAAGGATGATATTAGATTTAGTAGTTAGATAACCTTGAAATTTGTAAAGTGTAATTGACATTAGATGATGAATAAAAGGTGTTTTATTTATGAGTAAAGTATTGCTATCTCTTGTCAATCGTTTACTATATTTCGTTTGCATGTTTTGACTTCTAGAATAATTATGTTTGGTATATCATATTATTCGAACCTCCACAGTCGGTCATATGTCGGAAGTAGGTATGAATCAAGACTGTCATGATTGGTTGCAGAGGTCTAAGTTGTTGGACATGGCTACAACACTCATGAGTGCTCATAAGTTCTGAGCATTGGACTCAACCCACGCTCACTGGAATCACTTCATGGAATTTATCTCGAGTGATCGTGAGATGGTAATATCATATAAGTCTTCAAACCTAGAGATATGATTTGTTACTTATGAGTTGGTTATGCATTGATTGTACGTTAACGCATTGGTAACTCGATGTTATAAAACGTGCTTTTGTGTATAATTCAATGAGTGGTAGAACAAACATATGAGTCGAAGTTTATCTGTTCCTTCTTGGATTAGAAGCTGATATCTGAGCCCCTCGATGATTTTGTTTTTACCTATGTACCGGGCCCGGTCAGAACTAATTTGATGTGTTCAATTAAGTTCTTTGTCAAACAAATCGGAAATCGGGAAACAAACTGCTGGACAATAAGTAAGACATTGTTCCATGTATTTGTCCGGCTGATATCTAGAACAGAGGATTATATGATCACTTATCTTAAATGGCGTATCATCATCTTCTCAGTTCCGAGAGACCTTGAAAGAGCTACGATTGCCGATCGGTTCCTGAAGTATTGCAGTTATAGTTATTAGATTTATCCAAGTGGGAGACTGTTGGATAAGGTGTATAAGTCCATAACTATTTCTGGTATGTATTTGACCCGACCCGGCATGGTCCATTTGGGTTGCATGGCACCATGCAATTGGATAAACTAAAATGAGAGAAATAACACTTATGGTTTATTAATATATTATAAGTTCTAATATATTAATAATATTATTTAATTAGTTTGATCAAGAATTAATTTAGAATTAATGAAGTGATTAAAAGATAACTAATTAAATATATGGGTAGATTATGTAAATCTTCCATATCTTATATAGTGGGCTAAGAGGCTCCATGGATTATCAAGTTGGGTTCCACCCATAGGATGCTCCATGGGAGTTACAAACCCATGGGTCATGGAAATGAAGAGTCATGACACATTAGGGTTTACATGGTGTAACCCTAGATGTGTCAACACTATATAAGAAACCCATTCTCCACCAAAATCGGCGACACTAAGAAACAAGAGGGCTAGAGCCGATTTTGCAAGTGTAAGATTCTCTCAAAGTTTACTCCTTTGCACTTGGTGTTGTGTGAAGGATTTGAGGCATCACACCTGGGGTGCTAGGCTCACAAGGTTTAAAGGATCATAATCAACAACAAGGTAAGTTATTATATCTTTCATTCAAGTTAAAAATGTTCCCCATGTATGCTAGATAGGAGTATAACCTTGGAATTCAACTTTGCATGATTATTAGACAAACATAGATCCAAGGTTATTAGGGTTGCATGTACACTTAGGAAGTGTTAGAATGCTCAAAATCCCATCAATTTGGAATTTGTAAAGTTTTCCCCATGAATACTTTAATTCCAAGTTAGCCCTTAGAATTTTAAAAGTTAAAATTCAACCCTTATACTTTATAGTATTATAAGTTAATAATAAATATATGTATAAGAGTAAGTCAGTCTTACCGTTAGTAGGCCTCATTCACGAAGCCGGTCTATAAGGGGGGTATAAGGTTACTGCCTATAAAATGGCAGTTTAATGGGTGTCCACTCTCACCCACCGCTTCCTTGACTGGTGGAGGGTCGTTAGCCGAACGGGTAGGACAAGGACTATAATTCTCCCTTCATTAAAAGTATTAATGATAAATACTAAGTAACTAAACCTTTTATTAATTCTCAATCTTAGTTATTTAGGAAAATGTGAATTTGGTGCTAATCCATGAAATTACACTTTGCACTTTGTTTAAACCGTTAGTGGAGCGTGTGTGGTTATCCGGCATACTAACCTGGATTTAACAAAGTAGGCAAAGGGTAACTTAATATTTATCATAGTATCGGTGGAGCTCGTGTGGTTAACCGGCACATCGATTGAGGGGTAAATATTAAGGGTACCAAGTATATTTGCATGGTTACTTCTCACCTTGTTTTGTGATCCTCGGCATCCCAGTCACAAAACCTGAAGGGCACACTCGAGATTGAAACATGCCATTGAAAAGTTCAATGAATCTCAAAAGATCTAGGAGTTTCAAATCCAATTAAAACTTAATTATATTTCGTTTTTCATGGTGGAAATTGGTAAATCGTCATTTACCTACCTTCAACTATTTTATACTCGGATTACGGCATCCCTCTTCCAGTTATAAATAGGTTGTTGGATCCTAGCCTTAATATTTCATGTTGGGTGTTATATTAAGGACTTTAAATCAACTATCTTGAATATCTCCCAAAAGATGTCTAGCTCAGACATCTATGATCTTCCCAAATCTCTTGGAACTTTAATTCCTCCACCTCCTCCAATTATTCTCCCTAACCCACAAGTTCAAAGGTCACTCAATCCCTATTGGCAAGCAAGGTCTATGTGTGATAGCATCTTGGAGATGAAGTCACATATTGACAAGCCATGAGAGTTGGGTGTCAAAGTCTTAAGAAGGTTGGATGTTCAATCACTTTCTAAGTCACTTAGTGAGTTCCTTTGGGACTACTATGAAATAGACTATGACATGACCCTTAATGAACTTATCTATTTGCTTGGTCAGCAATGATTTGAGGACTAGTAAAGCAAATTGATTAGGAGATCAACTTCCCAATGGACATTGACAATGGTCCCATGTACCATTCCCAGTGAGTCCATATGTTTCTCTTGCCAAAGGAAGGGGCATTGATTGCGAAGGTGCCTATTTACCTGAAAGAACATAAGGTTGATCAAGTCAAGAAGTTTGACTCTGCTTCAGGTAAAGTTCACTATCTAACTCTGTTAAGTTTCTATTCTGAGATTCTTATTACATGATGTGACTTGGTCACATGTTGATGTTTTAAGAATCAAAGAAAAGTGAAGAAACTTAAAGAAAGTATATGCTGATTCTGATCGCGAAGATGGTTTTTGATCGCATGGTTCGGTGATCAGAATTTTGAGCTGTTGCTTAGGAGTTATGATATATTGCTTAGGAATAGATAACAAGTTTTTCATATGCATTTGCATTGTAAGGATAAGTTTTTCCGGAAGTTTTAAAATAAAAAAAACAGTTTTGATTTATTTATTTTAAGTATCCTTACAATGGCATTTGTGAAAAATTGTTGTTTACATGTTTCCATTGATAGCAATATTGGAAAATAGATTTGATTCTTTCATTTGTGGTAGTGTCTAAATTTACCAAATAAGGAAAGTTTCTCATCACCCAAGTTTCAATTGGACCGAAACTTGGAATCATGCAAGTTGTATAGTATGATGAATGAGAACTTTCAGCTTTCGAAAATTAAGACTAATTCGTTGTTCACATGTATATATGAGTCAAGTAAATGACTAAAGGGATCGAGTACACATTCTTGTGCACTGGTCAAGTCCACCACAAAGATCGATAAGACTATTCGTCATGATTTACTAAAGTTTAGTAAATATGGTTATACTTACAGGCTTAAGTGTAATTCTGAAGCATTGGAAAAGTCTCGATGTATGGCAGAACGAATGAGAATAATCAAATTAGGCAGAAAGATAAAAGTTTCTCAAATCTGAAAAGATGGGAGAGTATTTTAGTATCATGTTTTGTGATCATCTTAATGATTTAAGAACCACATCACAATTGGTCTTCTAAGGACATCTTAGTGGATTCTTATGACTAAGAAGAGGAGTCATGAATTGTTGAAATGGTTAAATCAAGAAGATGAGTCATACTTCGTTTCAAAACAAGTCTTAGAGTCATACTCCAAGACTATAAGTTGAGTGACATATCTTAAAGAAAGGTTTATAACACTTGTCAAATGTAAGAGTAAAAGTGTCCTACTCTTGTACATTTGAAGTTGGTAAGTTGTGATGTTTTGGATTAAACAAAGACCAACTAAGGCCAATTGTGTGAAGTGTTTGTCGTGATAAAGAATCCGCACTATCCTTTGAATATTTGACAAGAGAGTCTTATATGTCAAGAGGACAGTGGGAGTCTTAAAGGTCTTGAAAGTCTCAAGAACTAATCAAGAGTAAAACCTGAGGTTCTTCACTAGCACACGACTTGAGGTTTATAACCTATCCTGTTGACATACTTCTATTTCTGTGCCCATTCCAGTTAAATTTGGTTTTGCATATGAGTTCTTAGAGTTCTCAATTGGTTGCATAACAACTTGGAAGCAATGGCAGGCTCTTGTAAGAAATTAAGATTTAGTTCAGTCCATATGAGTTTGGATTTGTCACTAACCTTGTCTTGTGATTATGGTTTTGACAGATTCACATGGATAAGAACACATACACCATAAAATCTAAGGGACATAAGGTTGCTCTCCGATTCATGAAAATGATGGTGAGGATACACTTCCACCAAGTAGATTTGAAGCAGAAGGCAAAAGGTCTAAACAATTGAGACTATGATTACGACATCCCTTTTCATAGTTCTGAAATTGTTTAGACACACATGCATGCTATCTAAGGAAAGGTGTATGATTTTGATAAAGTTTTATCAAAGCATCTCGTATCAGAAATCTGAACTTTGGTAAGAAAGTCAATAAAGTATTGATTTCTGGAACTCCAGCTGATTTCTGAGTACATGTCAAAGCTAGTGGGAGCATAAGTGTTATGCTAATAATCATCATGTTAGTGGGAGCATGATAATTATTGTTAGTGTTGCAAGTTAGCAATGTTAATTATAGAAAACAAAAGTTTCAATTCGTGAGGCTACAGGGATTGAAAAAGTTGTTTTGCTATAATTAAGGGAGAGGATATACTTCATTTCAGTTCTAAAGGCTTAGATTGAGACCTTAATCATCTTTAGTCAAGAATATATATATGAATTTCATGTTGGATTGGTTCAACTTAAGGAAATTCTATATATTGCGTTCTCAAAATTCGATTATGATTACGGCATCCCTCTTCATAGTCAAATTTTGAAAACATGGCAAATAAAAATATTGTAGCAAAAGACTGGTCTAGAATCATGTCTTTATGTGAGACATCATGAATCGTGTACCATTTGCTTTGGGTACAGGATCGATTGCATGTGCTATAATATTTGTCATTTCTAAATTTTTCCAAATGCCCAGAGGCATTAAGAAGGGAAAAGGTCTAGAATTGGATATGACTAAAATGATTAAGCAATTGTCGAGGACAATCTGAGGTTTACCAAAGATTGGTTGCTCAGGGACAGTTGGAAGTATAGTGGTAATTTTGGAAGGACCATATTGACATATTCTGAAAAGAGGCATCTCTTGTGCAGAAGTGATAGTTAAAATGAGAATATGGAGTTGTCTCCATAGGTGGACGTTATTTGTGTAAGATTAGAAAACTTAATGCAAGAAGCATGTCCAAAGCAATGTACTTTGAATATGAGACTTAGTTTCCAAGGAGTTGATCTCGATTGGAATACCTTATAATGACTGTTGACAAGTCTTTGTGACTTTGTACATATTCATTACAGGAGGGTCAGTGCATATAAGTTTAAAATCTAAACAGATTTCGATAAATGATAGGAATTTGAAATTTTCACATTTTTCGATAACGATTTGGGAGTGTGAAATTAGAATCCTTGAAATTATGTTCAATTGGTTTATTTCACAAAGTAAGGATCATAGACAAACATAGAGTGCATACTTGGTGTATGGCAAAGTTATTGTTTAGAAAAACATAGTGTACATGCTTGGAGCATGGGACAACTAGTGTTTTTAATTCAGATATAAAGTTGATAAAACCGAAACAATGAAATAATGAGTAATCAGTATGGTGATAAATAAAAGTGGTCTATTTATATTCATAGGGTTTGATATCATATTTGATTCATTTATTCGTGTGTTTCATTTTGCATGTTTTGACTTCCAGAATAAACTAGGTCATTCTTCCTGAATGACTAAGTTATTCAAACTATCCACAGTCGGTCATATGTTGGAAGTAGATATGAATCAAGACTGTCATGGGTTGGCTTGTAGAGGTCTAAGATGTTGGACAAAGCGGTGCTACAACACTCATGAGTGCTCATAAGTTCTGAGTATTGGATTCAACCCACGCTCATTTGAATCACTTCATGGATTTTATCACGAGTGATCATGAGACGATAATATCTTATATTCTTAAAACCTAGAGATATGAGTTGTTACTATGAGTTGGTTATACATTGATTGCACGAAAACGCATTGGTAACTCGATGTTATAAAACGTGCCTTTGTGTATGATTCAACAAGTAGTAGAACAAGCCATATGAGTCGAAGTTTATCCATTCCTTTTACCTTCGGGATAAAAGCGATATCTGTGGGCCCCTCGATGATTTAGCGATGACACATGTGAGTGCTTGGCCAACCCATGACTGATTTGATTTGTTCAATCAGTCATTCATCATAAATCGGAAATCGGGAAACAACAAATGGACAGAGAGAATGATTGATAATGCATGTCTCAGTCCATATGATCCCTTATCTAATGGACAAGTCATTGAAAAAGGTCAGAGTTCACCGACAAGGTCAGAGTTCGACAGAAGCTTTTGAGAGATACGATTGCTGATCGGTTCCTGAAGTCATACGCAATAATAGTTTTAGACTTATCCAAGTGGGAAACTGTTGGATTAATGTCTAAGTCCATAACTATAATTGGTAAGACTTGACCCGACCCGGCATGGTCCATTTGGGTTGCATGGCATCATGAATTTGGATAGACTATAATGAGAGAAATAACACTTAAGGTTGGTTAATATATTATAAGTTCTAATATATTAATAAGGTTATTTAATTAGTATTGATGAAGAATTAATTTAGAATTAATTAAGTGATCAAAAGGAGACTAATTAAATATATGGGTTGATTGTGTAAATCATTCATTCTTATATATGTGGGCTTGTGATCCAAGATTTCTTATGTTGGACTAAGTCCATGGGGTGACCCATGGATACTCCATGGAGGTTAAAATCCATGGAGCATAAGGAATGGGTAAAGTTATGAGTTACATGGTGTAACCCTAATAGCCACCATATAAAAAAATCCCATGGCTCAAGAAATCGTGCACTAATGTGTCAATATGAAGGCTAGACGATTTCAAGGAGTGTTCCATTTCTCTCAAGTCATTCCATTTGCATTTGGTGTTGTGTGAACCATTTGAGGTGTCACACTTGGGGCACTAGGCACTCAAGCTTCATGGAGACAAGCTACATCAAACAAAGGTATGTATTCTATCCATTTGATTAACCAAGTATCAAGTATTGTATGCTAGATAGGGTAATACCTTGGAAAGTTCATAATTGCATGTATAATAGAGAAAACATAGATCCAAGGTATTTAGGGTTGCATGTACACTTAGGAGTGTTAGAATGCGCAAAACCCATCAATAACAATCACATGTGATTATACGAATCATGTAATGTGATCTTGTTAAAACTAGTAATGTAGTAAACTCACTATGTATTTCATGATAATTCTAATATAAATATGAACTTTCATACATATTTTATGATACAACTAAAAGTATACGTCCATACGATTCCAAAAATGTAGAGAACGTCTGAATCTGACTTCGCGTGAAGAAGTTATGATAAACCGAACACTATAAATCTCTATAATAAGAGGAATTTAAAATAGGCTTAGAATTAGCTATTTAATTCTAAAAGAGAGTTGTAGTACTCGGAATTACCTACGCGTGCATATAAAGAACGTCAAAAACGGAGTTCGTATGCAAAAGTTATGGCATTCCGAAGATGTCGCTGTCAGAAACCCTAATTTGACTGAACTCACAACGTGAGCATAAAAACTCACGACGTGAGGAGTCAAACCGCCATATTTCGGATCTAGAAGGTGTGACGAGGCTGCGAGGGGATAAGATCCACACTCACGACGTGAACAAGGCGTTTTTCACGTCGTGAGGGCTCATTTTGCCACCTTTGGAAGCTAGAAGACGGATGGCAAGTCTACGAAGAGATAAGATCCAAACTCACGACGTGAACAATGAGTTTTTCACGTCGTGAGGGCCAAAAATCTTACTATAAATAGCAAGATCGACCCCAACCATTTTTACACCTGAACTTCTTTCTCTTCTCTCCTTTGCTGAAGCCCTCTTGCATCCCGAGCCCCGACGACCTCGTACGCTGACCGTTTCTGCTTAGACTACATAAAATCACGCTGTTAAGGTGAGTTTCACGGCCCCACTTTCTAATATTTTCGGGGGAAAATGCATGCTAAATATTGTATATACGTTATTATTATGTCTATATGATAGTATATTAGTATCAACGTAGATAGTTATAATAACCGGGATATAGTTATTTCGTATCTAAAAATATACAACTATCGTAAAGTTGTTAGCATGTTATTGTTATAGTAGGATACTAATGTAGATCTTGAGTTATACTTAGGATTCTATATATATATATATATATATACATATATATATATATATATATATATATATATATATATATATATATATATATATATATATATATATATATATATATATATATATATATATATATGTTGTGTGCGATATAGTTCCAGAGTTATACTCGGAAGTTCTATATGTTTATTGATATGTACGTTGTTATTATTGGTTTTATGTCAAGATAAAACTAGGAACGCTATATGTTGTTATTATTGGTTTTATGTCAAGATAAAACTAGGAACGTTATATGTTGTTATTATTGATTTTATGTTAAGATAAAACCTGGTTTTAATTCTAATTATAGATGTTGTACTACCGCAAGATGTACTCCTTGTACTACCGCAAGGTGTAATTCTTGTACTACCGCAAGGTGTGATCCTTGTACTACCGCAAGGTGTGATCCTTGTACTACCGCAAGGTGTGATCCTTGTACTACAGCAAGGTGAAATCCTTGTACTACATCAAGGTGAAATCCTTGTACTACCGTAAGGTGTAATCCTTGTACTACTGCAATGTGTGATCCTTGTAATAATAATAAGAGGTATAAAACTAAGTCATACAGTCGCAGCTACAGACTCATGGTAGTACAACTTTAGAAGCATTATACTTTGTCGATATACAAGTATGAATGTTAAGTATAAGTTCCCCAAAGACACATACTTTAAGTATAAGAATCTAGTAGGTATATTACTTGTATATTAAGTAGACCACTACAGCTATCCTACTTACTCGTATAGAATTGAAATAGATTTATACGTAGCGGTTTTACTCGTATAGAATTGAAATAGATTTATACATATCGATTTTACTCGTATAGAATTGAAATAAGATTTATACGTAGCGGTTTTACTCGTATAGAATTGAAATAAGATTTATACGTAGCAACTTTCGTTTGTATGGAATTACAAACACTTATACATAGTATATGAGACTTATATGTAAACTACTTATTTGGTAAGTAAACTTTTATACCTAGGATATATATGTTAAACGTTGGAGAGTCAAAATGATACTTTCAAAACTATACTTTTGAACTTGGAAAATGTATTATTTTTATATGGAGTCAAAACCTGTGGACTCACCAACTTTATGTTGACGTATTTTTAAATGCATGTGTTTTCAGGAAGTTGATAACTATGATACAAGAAATGACGTTACACTGCCCGGTGTTTCTGCCGACGGCCGGGGTGTGACAGATTGGTATCAGAGCTATTAACTATAGTGAATTAGTACTTTCTTAGGAAAGCACGACTATAGTTTAGGGCTTACTCTGTTAGGTTTATGTATATCCCTTAGCCTACAAATATAAAGTATTATTAATTATACTACTAAAGGACTACTTACGGGAGCGGTGACAAGGATAGACATGTCGATTTGGGTTGCTGGATTTCAGAACGGCTATATGCTAAAATGATCCTGCCCTTAGACTGTCCTGACTGGCCGGTGCCTTATCAGCTAGACCTAAAGTAACGAACAATAATTAATAGAGCATGAATACAACAAATAATAAATAAAAAGTCATATATGAAGACTCAGACCCGCGATGAGAATACACCTAAATACCCGGAATGTTTTTGATCTCAAGGATTTAGATCAGATATTCCAACTAAAGTTCATATGTGCATAGATCTTATCACAACTAGGTGTAGGTGTACAACTATATTTTATTATGATCAGATCATATGAAATATTTAAATTGGGAGTAATATTTGATAGACTAAACACTTGGTGATCTAAAATGTATAGGAACTAAACAAAATGCCTAGAAGAAGTAGCGCTCGGCTAAACCTTAACCAACGACCAACACCACAACAACAACAACCGCAACCACCACCACGAGAAACAAACCCTCCAATAAGTTCAGCAGAACTTGAAGAAATCATAGCCCAGAGAATCGTTGCAGCTCTTGCTAATGTCACGAGAGGAGGAGTTAGAAACGAAGGTAATGTAGGGACCGCCAGAATGTGTACCTACAAGGATTTTATGAATTGCAAACCTAAGAGCTTCCATGGAACGGAAGGGGTTGTTAGCTTTACCTGGTGGATTGAAAAGATAGAATCAGTATTTCAAATAAGCTTCTGTCCGGACGAATGTAAGGTACGATTTGCTGCGAGTACCTTCGCTGATGCAGCACTTACATGGTGGAACAGCCATGTGAATACCACGGGTATTGATGCTGCCAATTCCATGCAATGGGAAGAGCTGAAGAGGATGCTAGTATAGGATTATTGTCCCAGGGAGGAAATACATAAGCTGGAACAAGAATTATGGACCCTAACCATGAAGGGTTTAGAGATAAATGCTTATACCGCTAGATTCAACGATCTTGCGGTGATGTGTCCGGCACTTGTAACCCCAGAATACAAGAAGATTGAGCGATATATCTGGGGTCTAGCATCGCAAATAAAAGGAATGGTGATCGCATCGAAGCCTACAACATATGACAGTGCAAAGCGTATAGCTCATTAGCTAACCAGCACATAAATCCAAGTGGGATTTGTAGTTGAGTCTCCCGAATCTGGAACAAACAAGCGCAAATTTAATGGGAAGAGTCCCATACAATCATTTGAGGAAAGACAAGATGTGGCAACTAATTATGCAGCCACAATAACAATACCCATGCAACCAAAGAAGTATGCTGGAAAACTCCCATGGTGCACTCAGTGTAGTCGCCATCATCTAGGTAACTGTTCATGGTGCAGTCAATGCAACCATCAGCACGTAGGTGACTGTTATATTTGCATGAAGTGCAAAAAGAAGGGACACACTGCAAATTAATGCAGGAGCATAACACCTACAATAGAAAATCAAGGAACAAACATTGGAACAGGCTATGATGGAGGAAGAGCGTGTTTTGAGTGTGGTGAAATTGGACATATCAAGAAGGAATGTCCAAAGTTAAGGAGTCATGGAGATTAGGTCGTGGCAGGGCATTCGTAATAGAAAGAAGGGAAGCTATCCAGGACCTTCTGGTGGTACCTGGTACAAAATAAATTCCAGGATGAAATTTCTTTAACGGGGGTAGAATGTAACACCCGTCAAAAATAGGTCAATAACAATCACATGTGATTATACGAATCATGTAATGTGATCATGTTAAAACTAGTAATGTAGTAAACTCACTATGTATTTCATGATAATTCTAATATAAATATGAACTTTCATACATATTTTATGATACAACTAAAAGTATACGTCCATACGATTCCAAAAATGTAGAGAACGTCTGAATCTGACTTCGCGTGAAGAAGTTATGATAAACCGAACACTATAAATCTCTATAATAAGAGGAATTTAAAAAAGACTTAGAATTAGCTATTTAATTCTAAAAGATAGTTGTATTACTCGGAATTACCTACGCGTGCATATAAAGAACGTCAAAAACGGAGTTTGTATGCAAAAGTTATGGCCTTCCGAAGATGTCGCTGTCAGAAACCCTAATTTGACTAAACTCACGACGTGAGCATAAAAACTCACGACGTGAGGAGTCAAACCGCCATATTTCGGATTCAGAAGGTGTGACGAGGCTGCAAGGGGATAAGATCCAAACTCACGACGTGAACAAGGCGTTTTTCACGTCGTGAGGGCTCATTTTGCCACCTTTGGAAGCTAGAAGACGGATGACAAGTCTACGAAGAGATAAGATCCAAACTCACGACGTGAACAATGAGTTTTTCACGTCGTGAGGGCCAAAAATCATACTATAAATAGCAAGATTGACCCCAACCATTTTTACACCTGAACTTCTTTCTCCTCTCTCCTTTGCTGAAGCCCTCTTGCATCCAGAGCCCCGACGACCTCGTACGCTGACCGTTTCTGCTTAAACTACATAAAATCACACTATTAAGGTGAGTTTCACGACCCCAATTTCTAATATTTTCGGGGGAAAACGCATGCTAAATATTGTATATACGTTATTATTATGTCTATATGATAGTATATTAGTATCAACGTAGATAGTTATAATAACCGGGATATAGTTATTTCGTATCTAAAAATATACAACTATCGTAATGTTGTTAGCATGTTATTGTTATAGTAGTATACTAATGTAGATCTTGAGTTATACTTAGGATTCTATATATATGTTGTGTGCGATATAGTTCCAGAGTTATACTCGGAAGTTCTATATGTTAATTGATATGTACGTTGTTATTATTGGTTTTATGTCAAGATAAAACTAGGAACGCTATATGTTGTTATTATTGGTTTTATATCCAGATAAAACTAGGAACGTTATATGTTGTTATTATTGATTTTATGTTAAGATAAAACCTGGTTTTAATTCTAATTATAGATGTTGTACTACCGCAAGATGTACTCCTTGTACTACCGCAAGGTGTAATTCTTGTACTACCGCAAGGTGAAATCCTTGTACTACCGCAAGATGTATTCCTTGTACTACCGCAACATGTGATCCTTGTACTATCGCAAGCTGTGATCCTTGTACTACCGCAAGGTGTGATCCTTGTACTACCGCAAGGTGAAATCCTTGTACTACATCAAGGTGAAATCCTTGTACTACCGCAAGGTGAAATCCTTGTACTACCGTAAGGTGTAATCCCTGTACTACTGCAATGTGTGATCCTTGTAATAATAATAAGAGGTATAAAACTAAGTCATACAGTCGCAGCTACAGACTCATGGTAGCACAACTTTAGAAGCATTATACTTTGTCGATGTACAAGTATGAATGTTAAGTATAAGTTCCCCAAAGACTCATACTCTAAGCATAAGAATCTAGTAGGTATATTACTTGTATATTAAGTAGACCACTACAGCTATCCTACTTACTCGTATAGAATTGAAATAGATTTATATGTAGCGGTTTTACTCGTATAGAATTGAAATAGATTTATACGTAGCGATTTTACTCGTATAGAATTGAAATAAGATTTATACGTAGCGGTTTTACTCGTATAGAATTGAAATAAGATTTATACGTAGCAACTTTCGTTTGTATGGAATTACAAACACTTATACATAGTATATGAGACTTATAGGTAAACTACTTATTTGGTAAGTAAACTTTTATACCTAGGATATATATGCTAAATGTTGGAGAGTCAAAATGATACTTTCAAAACTATACTTTTGAACTTGGAAAATGTATTATTTTTATATGGAGTCAAAACCTGTGGACTCACCAACTTTATGTTGACGTATTTTTAAATGCATGTGTTTTCAGGAAGTTGATAACTATGATACGAGAAATGACGTTACACTACCCGGTGTTTCCGCCGACGGTCGGGGTGTGACAGATTGGTATCAGTGCTATTAACTATAGTGAATTAGTACTTTCTTAGGAAAGCACGACTATAGTTTAGGGCGTCCTCTGTTAGGTTTAGGTATATCCCTTAGCTTACAAATATAAAGTATTATTAATTATACTACTAAAGGACTACTTACGGGAGCGGTGACAAGGATAGACATGTCGATTTGGGTTGTTGGATTTCAGAACGGCTATATGCTAAAATGATCCTGCCCTTCGACTGTCCTGACTGGCCGGTGCCTTATCAGCTAGACCTGAAGTAACGAACAATAATTAATAGAGCATGAATACAACAAATAATAAATACAGAGTCATATATGAAGACTCAGACCCGCGATGAGAATACACCTAAATACCCGGAATGTTTTTGATCTCAAGGATTTAGATCAGATATTCCAACTAAAGTTCATATGTGCATAGATCTTATCATAACTAGGTGTAGGTGTACAACTATATTTTATTATGATCAGATCATATGAACTATTTAAATTGGGAGTAATCTTTGATAGACTAAACACTTGGTGATCTAAAATGTATAGGAACTAAACAAAATGCCTAGAAGAAGTAGCGCTCGGCTAAACCTTAACCAACGACCAGCACCACAACAACAACAACCACAACCACCACCACGAGAAACAAACCCTCCAATAAGTTCAGCAGAACTTGAAGAAATCATAGCCCAGAGAATCGCTGCAGCTCTTGCTAATGTCACAAGAGGAGGAGTTAGAAATGAAGGTAATGTAGGGACCGCCAGAATGTGTACCTACAAGGATTTTATGAGTTGCAAACCTAAGAGCTTCCATGGAAAGGAAGAGGTTGTTAGCTTGACCCGGTGGATTGAAAAGATAGAATCAGTATTTCAAATAAGCTTCTATCCGGACGAATGTAAGGTACGATTTGCTGCGTGTACCTTCGCTAATGCAGCACTTACATGGTGGAGCAGCCATGTGAATACCACGGGTATTGATGCTGCCAATTCCATGCAATGGGAAGAGCTGAAGAGGATGCTAGTAGAGGAGTATTGTCCCAGGGAGGAAATACATAAGCTGGAACAAGAATTGTGGACCCTAACCATGAAGGGTTCAGAGATAAATGCTTATACCGCTAGATTCAACGATCTTACGGTGATGTGTCCGACACTTGTAACCCCAGAATACAAGAAGATTGAGCGATATATCTGGGGTCTAGCATCGCAAATCAAAGGAATGGTGATCTCATCGAAGCCTACAACATATGACAGTGCAAAGCGTATAGCTCATTAGCTAACCAACACAGAAATCCAAGTGGGATTTGTAGCTGAGTCTCCCGAATCTGGAACAAACAAGCACAAATTTAATGGGAAAAATCCCATACAATCATCTGAGGAAAGACAAGATGTGGCAACTAATTATGCAGCCACAACAACAATACCCATGCAACCAAAGAAGTATGCTGGAAAACTCCCATGGTGCACTCAGTGTAGTCGCCATCATCTAGGTAACTGTTCATGGTGCAGTCAATGCAACCATCAGCACGCAGGTGACTGTTATATTTGCATGAAGTGCAAAAAGAAGGGACACACTGCAAATTAATGCAGGAGCACAACACCTACAACATAAAATCAAGGAACAAACATTGGAACAGGCTATGATGGAGGAAGAGCGTGTTTTGAGTGTGGTGAAATTGGACATATCAAGAAGGAATGTCCAAAGTTAAGGAGTCAAGGAGATTAGGTCGTGGCAGGGCATTCGTTGTCACACCCCAAAACCGAGAACGGCGGAATACGTTCTGGGGTGGAGGACGTCATGTACAGTATCATAACAAAGCATAATAGTAAAGACAAGCAACAACATCCATTGCATTAAGATAATAATTGTAATACAAACGTGTTCAGTACAAATGTTAGACACCAAAAATACAATCAAAATAAAGTGGAGTCTTATGTGTGCTCCGTCTTCTCAAAATCTGCATCCGTACCTGTCTACTGATGACCTGAGAATACAAGTTATTTTGAAAACGTTTATCAGCATAAAGCTGGTGAGTTCATAAGTATTTAGTGTCATTTCCTGTATAAAAATATTCACAATTATACATTGTAAAAGAAAGTATCACTGTCGGCCATATGTAATGAAATGCAGGCTCCAGGTAGTATTAAATGTACAATACTCCTCAGGGAGTCTGTTGCCTTTAATTCTTAAAGTATTAATTAAAGGTTTGAATGTGAACTCGTACGTAACCATGCTGATTGACGATCGAATCCCTTTGACCCTCCGAGTCATATGTAGATGTGACATTTTGTCACCCCTGGGCCTAGACGGCTCGGACTGTAGCTAGCAGTCGGGATGTGGGAGTGTCTGTCCCGTATAGATCTATACACATAATGCCCGCTCTCCCTCCAGGAGACTCTGGTTACGCGGTGATAGCACAAAAATGTGTTGTATCGAGAAATAGTATGTCACATTCTGTTTTAGTAAGTTCTCTTGTATAGTATGTAGTGTTCTCTTTGTATAGTACATAATGTTCTCCTCGTATAGTATATAGTGTTCTCTTGTATAGTATATAGTGTTCTCTTGTATAGTACATAGCATATATTGACTCACAACTGAACTGACTCTAGTAGTTGTCATGGCAATAGTAGTAGTGAGTAGTATCCCTTAACTATACCTATTATAGTTAAATAGTATTGTTGGTTGCATGTCTTTGATATCCAAAGGCATTGAACTGATATGAAAACTTTTATATCTGACACAAATATATAAGATATATAACTAAGAATTCAACGAGAGTCGGACTAATAACAAAATACCCTAAGCCCACAATCAAACAAGAACAGGAAATAAGGTGAGCTATTAGTCCTAAGTCCTTCAAGTCTTACTTATATAAATATATTGGTGTAGATATGGTTTGAGAATAAAAATAGTTTAAACGAATTTTTGGAAAAATAGTTTTATAGTGATTTACACGAAAATGAATTTGGTAAGCATTTGAAAACAGTTTAATTGGCAATATAGTTGAAAGTATAGAAAATCCCTTTTTGGTGGTAAAAACGGTTAATAGTGTAGAAAATCCTTTTGGTTGCAAGTTATAATCCACATGCGATTGTTACTATAACTTATTTGGTTCAACTTGTATTCCCCCCCATAAAACAGTTAAAAACATTTAAAAAGGTTCATTTAGGGGTATGAACTCACCTGTAGTGAGTGAAGTGGATGGAAACGCCGGGTAGGATGCTAGGTGTCAAGTGAGAACTTGAACACACACACGGATCCTATGTAACATGTAGTGATGTATAAAGTATCTAATTAGTTGTGTAATCACTAATTAAGTGAGTAAAGGTACTTTAATGTATGAAAACACTTTGTTTCAAGTGTTAGGAGTGCTAAAGGTTGCATCAAAGGAGTGTATGGCCTCACTATGGAGTTTACACGTCACTTTGCCCCACTTAAGTGTGTTTACGGTTGGAAGACCATTTCCCCCATGAGTTTACGGCCGTAAACTCATGGAAATGGTGAGTTTGTGTGACTAAAGGTCTCATGCATCACAAGGAAGGCTCCTAGGATCAATTCGAGGGCTTGGGAAGTGCTTAGGGTTAAATTGGGTACTCCCTTGGAGTTTACGGTCCTTGGACCACTCCTTGGGAGTTTACGGTCGTAAACTCTAGGGTTTACGGTCGTAAACCCTTGACCACTTCTTGGGAGTTTACGGTCGTAAACTCTGGGGTTTACGGCCGCAAACCCTTGACCACTTCAACCATTTCATGTTTTGGGGTCCTAAGCTCATCTACACTAGTTTCATGTTCATCAAACAAGCTAAGGAAGGGTTTAGGGGCATCAAAACACCATTTGAGGTGTTTACGGTTTTGGGTTTATGGTTCTTGAATGTTCAAGAACCATAAACTCAAGTTTATGGCCAAAAAGTCACGATTTTGGGTTCCTTAGTCCATGCATGCAAGTATCTAAGCTATATCTAAGCATTAGAGAAGGTTTGGAAGTGTTTTGGGGCTTCAAAACCCGCATATAGGAGTTCACGGTTTTGGGAGACTCCCCAAACCGTAAACACATGCATGTTGAGGCATTTGGATGATCCAACTCGAAATAGCATGCATACCAAGCTAGAAAATCAAGTTAGGAAGATTACCTTTGATTTTTGAGGCTTGAAAGTGGTGTTCTTGAGCCAAACCCGATTTTAGAGAGAGAAAGTAGAGAGAGAAAGCTCCAAGGTGGGGAAAAAGGCTCTAAACGTGGACACTCCTCCTTTATATATGGCTGCCTAGTGGGGACCCACCATACACTGTCGTTTAAACGGAGCTAAATGTTTTTACCCGGTAAACTAACCGTAACCCGACTTAGTTGTTTTTATTCCGTCATTAAATATATATTATTTTAATAACTCACAATGAATTATTTTAATAAATAAAAGTTAACGGAAAATTTTAATAGGACTAACTTTTATTAACGGAAACGGGTTACAGTGACGGAGTAAATTTCGGGTTGTCACATCATCCCCCCGTTAGAGGGAATTTCGTCCCGAAATTCAGAATTCAAGTAGTTACGTTATTACAACACAACTAAGCAAAGAGATGAGGATAGTTAAGTTTCATTTGATCCTCGCGCTCCCAAGTGAACTCTGGTCCTCGTTTGGCGTTCCAACGAACCTTCACAATCGGGATGCGGCTTTGCTTCATTCGTTTGACCTCTCGGTCCATGATCTCCACAGGCTCTTCCACGAAGTTGAGGCTCTCATTGATCTCGATTTCATCGAGTGGAATTATGAGAGTCTCTTCAGATAGGCACTTTTTCAAGTTCGAGACGTGGAAGGTAGGATGCACATTACTAAGTTCGCGGGGTAGATTGAGTTTGTAAGCTACAGGGCCGATTCTAGCGAGAATCTCAAAAGGACCTATGTATCTTGGATTTAGCTTTCCGCGCTTTCCGAAGCGTATCAAGCCTTTCCAGGGTGAGACTTTCAAAAGGACTCGGTCTCCCACCTGGAATTCCAAGGGTTTCCTCCGTTTGTCTGCGTAGCTTTTCTGTCGGTCTCTTGAGGCTTTTAGTCGTGCTCGGATTTGTACGATCTTTTCGGTGGTCTCGCGGATGATTTCTGGACCGGTGAGAGTGCCGTCAGGAACTCGTCCCTTAGCTAATTGAGTGTCGCCTACCTCGGCCCAGCACAGAGGGGATCTGCACTTCCGGCCGTATAGGGCTTCGAATGGGGCAGCTTTGATGCTTGTGTGATAACTGTTGTTGTAGGAAAACTCGACTAGGGGTAAGTGGGTATCCCACGCCTTACCAAAGTCGATTACACAGGCTCGCAGCATATCCTCCAAGGTTTGAATAGTTCTCTCACTTTGTCCATCGGTTTGAGGATGGTATGTTGTGCTCATATCCAGCTTAGTTCCAAGAGCCTTATGTAGTGACTGCCAGAACCTCGAGGTGAACCTGCTATCCCGATCGGAAATAATGGACACAGGTACACCGTGCAGTCGGACTACCTCTTGGATGTAAATTCGCGTAAGTCTCTCCATTTTGAAATTTTCCTTGATAGGAAGGAAGTGGGCGGATTTGGTTAGCCGGTCGACAATTACCCAAATGGTGTCGTACTCACTCGGATATTTGGGCAATTTGGTAATGAAATCCATAGTAATTCTCTCCCACTTCCATTCAGGTATCTCTGGCTGTTGGAGAAGACCCGAGGGTTTCTGGTATTCGACCTTGACCTTAGCGCAAGTAAGGCACTTATTCACGAAGGTAGCGATTTCCGCTTTCATGTTAGGCCACCAGTACGATTTCTTGAGATCCAGGTACATCTTATCTGAACCTGGGTGAATGGAATATCGAGTGTTGTGCGCTTCTTTCATGACCAAGTCTCTGAAGCCACCGTGTCGCGGTGTCCAGATCCGGTCCATGAGGTAGTAAGCTCCGTCATCCTTGACTCCCAGATTCTTATCCATTCCTCGCAGGGACTCTCCCGCCACATTTTCCGGTTTCAAAGCTTCAAGCTGTGCTCCCTTAATTTGTGCGGGTAGATGCGAATGGATAGTCATGGTTAAGGAGTTGACTCTTCACCCAGAATATTCCTTCCGACTTAGGGCGTCTGCTACAACATTGGCTCTACCCGGGTGGTAACGAATTTCACATTCGTAGTCATTGAGTAGCTCGACCCACCGTCGTTGTCTCATGTTGAGCTCCTTCTGGTTGAAGATGTGTTGGAGGCTTTTGTGGTCGGTATAGATGGTGCTCTTTGTACCATACAGATAGTGTCTCCATATCTTTAGGGCGAACACGACCGCTCCTAGCTCGAGGTCGTGCGTGGTGTAGTTGACTTCGTGTGTCTTCAGCTGTCTTGAGGCGTAGGCGATGACCTTACCTCGTTGCATCAGAACACAGCCGAGCCCCTGATTGGATGCATCGCAATATACTACGAAGTCATCTGTCCCTTCGGGGAGGGACAGTATCGGCGCGGTGCACAAGGCTTGCTTCAGGGTTCGGAATGCCTTCTCTTGTTTTTCTTCCCAGTCAAAGGTCACGCCTTTCTGGGTCAATGCCGTAAGAGGCTTCGCGATCCGAGAGAAATTCTGAATGAATCTTCGGTAGTAGCCAGCGAGGCCTAGAAATTGGCGAATTTCTGTAGGCGTCTTCGGTGCTGACCAGTTCTCAATAGCTTTAATCTTGGATGGGTCCACGTGGATTCCTTCTTTGCTAACCACGTGTCCTAAGAATTCGACTCTTCGGATCCAAAATTCGCACTTTGAGAACTTTGCGTAAAGCTTCTCCGATCGTAGAGTTTCCAGGACCTGTCGCAGATGATCGCTATGCTCTTCCTCACTTCTAGAGTAGATAAGTATATCATCAATGAAGACGATGACGAACTGATCCAAGTAAGGACGGCATACTCTATTCATCAAGTCCATGAAGACTGCGGGCGCATTGGTTAGTCCGAACAGCATCACTACAAACTCGTAGTGCCCGTAACGAGTCCGGAAGGCTGTCTTCGGAACATCCTCCTCGAGCACTCGCAACTGGTGATACCCGGACCTTAGATCAATTTTGGAAAAGTAACTCGCCCCTTGCAGTTGATCAAATAAATCGTCTATACGAGGAAGGGGATAACGGTTCTTGATTGTCAGCTTGTTGAGTTCTCTGTAGTCGATGCACATGCGGAACGATCCGTCTTTCTTCTTTACGAACAAGACTGGTGCTCCCCAGGGTGAGAAGCTTGGTCTTATAAAGCCCTTGTTGAGCAGTTCGTTAAGTTGGCCGGATAGTTCTTGCATCTCAGCAGGCGCTAGACGATAGGGCGATTTAGCTACGGGGGTAGCTCCTAGAATTAAATCGATTCTGAACTCGACTTGACGTTTAGGAGGTAAACCTGGGAGTTCCTCTGGAAAGATGTCAGGGAAGTCGCACACGACGGGGAAATCTTTTAGTTCTTTCGTTTTCCGGCTCGTGTCGACAACGTGTGCAAGGAATGTGCAATATTCCTTGCGCAAGTATTTCTGAGCTTGAATGCTCGAGATGATGCGAAGGCTCGTACTGGGTTTGTCTCTGTAGATCATCAATGTTTCATTGTTGGGCAAGTTCAAACGGATGGCTTTGTCGAAACACAGGATGTCGGTATGATGGAGACTCAACCAGTCCATCCCTATGATGACATCAAAGCTCTTGATCGCTACTGGTATGAGATCGATAGGAAACGAATGATTATCTAGCGTGAGGGTACAACCTATGTAGATTTCGTTAGAACTTTCCGTCTTGCCGTTAGCCATTTCTACGACGAAGGTTTCTTTCAGTGATTGCGGTGATTGTTTGAGTAAGTGTTTAAAGTTTTGATTTACGAAACTTCTTTCTGCCCCACTATCGAATAGAATACAAGCATAATAGTTATCGAGAACGAACGTACCCGTGACTACGGTGGGGTCTGCTACAGCCTCATTATGGCCAATAGCAAGTAGTCTACCTGCTCCTCCCGCGTTGCCAGCCTTTGGACAATTTCTTTTGAAATGTCCGACTTCGCCACAGCCATAGTAGGCCTGGCTCGCTCCCGAACTGGGAATTTGGGAAATAGGTTTGGGAGGTGCTCTGCAGAACCGGATGGTGTGGCCCTTCCGGTCGCAATTGGTACAGTGCATTTCACGGCATGGGCCGTTATGATGGAAGGCGCACTTATCGCACTTAGGTAGATTCCCCGCATATGTTTTGGTGGGCACAGGGGCAGTAGGAGTAGTGGCAGCATGGACAGCCACCATTTGCTGGTTACTGGAAGAGGATTTGACTGATTTACCCTTCTTTCGATCTCCCCGCTTTCTCTTGTTGTCGGGGGCGTGAGTTGGAGCAGTAGTGATGGTTGTAGTTGTTGATGGAGCACGGGGAACTTCATGATCGATAAGCATTTGGGCCAACTCCTTGGCACTTTCAAATGTCGTTGGTCTTGATGATAGAACGTTCCCATGATACGGAGGCACTAGGCCCCCGATGTATCGCTGAATCTTCTTAGCTTCCGAGGGAATCATGTTAGGGCATAGGGCTACCAGCTCGCAGTACCGGGTGGTGTAAGCTACTATATCGGAACCCTGCATTTTGAGATTCCAGAGTTCCTCCTCCAATTTCTGAATTTCTCCCTTTGGGCAGTACTCTGTCATCATTAGGTCTTTCAGTGTATCCCAACCCATGGCGTTAGCTGCTACCAGAGAGAGTGCTTTGACATGGCCATTCCACCATGTTAGGGCCCTTTGGGTAAGGGTACAAGTAGCAAACTTTATCTTGCTCCCTTCGGGACAGGAGCACATTTCGAATACTGCTTCGGTTCTTTCGAACCATTGGGTTAGGGCGAGGATTCCCCCGGTCCCGTTGAAGTAGGTAGGCTTGCAACTGATGAAATCTTTGTAGGTGCATTCCCGAGCGCGGGGGTGGGTTTCACCCTGGCTAGAGTTAGTTCCCAGTCCACCTCCACTGGCACCACCAGAATTGACTTGCGCCAGCGCGGCGGTCACGGCTGCAGTCACGGCTGTTTGGAACAACACCGGGTCGAACTGCGGAGGAACCGGCGGTGTAGGTGGTGGGGGTGGAGCTCGAGTTGCGGGAGTTCTCCTGGTTGGACGCTTGCGAGGCGGCATCCTGTACTGAAAGATTTCGAAAATGATGACAATAGTAAGAATTTGTTTGTAAATAGGATAAGAGTGTTTTTTGGACTAAATCTCTATAGTCCGAAAAACAAAAGGGGAATGTACTACTAGGTTAGGGACACCCAAAAGCACAACTTCCCCATCGATTAGATACTGCCAATATTACTGGTATTACTGATGTATAATGAGTTTGGGAAAGAAAAATGACCTAGCAGGAGGTCTTACATCAAACCATCAAGGAAAAATATTGGCAGTTTAGTAGTCTGGCTAGAGTACTTCCAAAGTTAGGAATGTTTACAGGCATGTACTCTATCGATTATAGAAAAGAAGGCTATTCCTTAATCAAAAGGGAAGGATGAGTTGGCATCTTTTACTGGCGGCGGGGATCCTTTGGGGCAAACCCTAAGATCAGCCAGTTGGCGCACAACTCCCTGAAGATGTCGCTCGTGCGTCCTCTGACGTGCTCGGAGTTCCACGGCTCCCGCTCGGGATGCGGTGATGCCATTCACGCGAGAGTGGGGAAAGAAATTGATAGGCGCGCTAATCTAGATTACTTATAAGATGATCGTTATTAGTCGACCCAATATTTGCATAGTGCATACCAATTACATGTAATCGAAGCAGAATAGACCTTCGAATAAGTGACCCTAACTCCAAGCCCACAATCAATAAAGAACAGGGAATGAAGCAAAGGTCATAGATTCTAAGTCTATAACGCCTTAGTCACATGTAACCGTGGTGTATCCACTTAGCAACTATTGCCCTACTAGTAACGACCCTTTTAGTTCTCACATATGTTGTAACTAGAATGTAGAATACTCCTATAGTATTCTTGTTCTGATGTTCTTGTAGCAGTATTGGTAAGTTTTAGACTTGTTGCAACACCACAACCATTCTTAGGCACATGCTAGCCACTCCTAGGAAAATGTAGTTGATCAGGCTACATCCGCCTAGTTTTGGCCATATGTCTCTAAGCCTAACTCTGATGTTCAACAATCTTAATACTTTTGTTCTGTTCTAGTATGATACTGACCCTTTGTATGAATGAATGTATATATATACTTAGTTAAATATTTTATTATTTAAAAGTATATATTCTTGTTCAGAGTGTTTTAGTCCCGATGTGTTTATAGTTTGTATATCTTTTATGGGTTGATATACTTGATTCACTATAAACAGTGCTCTGATACCAATCTGTCACACCCCAAAACCGAGAACGGCGGAATACGTTCTGGGGTGGAGGACGTCATGAACAGTATCATAACAAAGCATAATAGTAAAGACAAGCAACAACATCCATTGCATTAAGATAATAATTGTAATACAAACGTGTTCAGTACAAATGTTAGACACCAAAAATACAATCAAAATAAAGTGGAGTCTTATGTGTGCTCCGTCTTCTCAAAAGCTGCATCCGTACCTGTCTACTGATGACCTGAGAATACAAGTTATTTTGAAAACGTTTATCAGCATAAAGCTGGTGAGTTCATAAGTATTTAGTGTCATTTCCTGTATAAAAATATTCACAATTATACATTGTAAAAGAAAGTTTCGGTGTGCAAAAATAGTATGAGCCCTAAAAAACCCTATGGTTTCCAGAAAAAGTAGTCTTCACCAAGACCCGATGGTTTGTTTGTTCCTTTGATAATGTACAAGTTTTCCCAGTAGTTATTAGTTTGAAAATATAGTTTTAGACTTTATTCATGTATAGTAATGAGAAAAATGTTTTACCCCAACAGTATCACTGTCGGCCATATGTAATAAAATGCAGGCTCCAGGTAGTATTAAATGTACAATACTCCTCAGGGAGTCTGTTGCCTTTAATTCTTAAAGTATTAATTAAAGGTTTGAATGTGAACTCGTACGTAACCATGCTGATTGACGATCGAATCCCTTTGACCCTCCGAGTCATATGTAGATGTGACATTTTGTCACCCCTGGGCCTAGACGGCTCGGACTGTAGCTAGCAGTCGGGATGTGGGAGTGTCTGTCCCGTATAGATCTATACACATAATGCCCGCTCTCCCTCCAGGAGACTCTGGTTACGCGGTGATAGCACAAAGATGTGTCGTATCGATAAATAGTATGTCACATTCTATTTTAGTAAGTTCTCTTGTATAGTATGTAGTGTTCTCTTTGTATAGTACATAATGTTCTCCTCGTATAGTATATAGTGTTCTCTTGTATAGTATATAGTGTTCTCTTGTATAGTACATAGCATATATTGACTCACAATTGAACTGACTCTAGTAGTTGTCATGGCAATAGTAGTAGTGAGTAGTATCCCTTAACTATACATATTATAGTTAAATAGTATTGTTGGTTGCATGTCTTTGATATCCAAAGGCATTGAACTGATATGAAAACTTTTATATCTGACACAAATATATAAGATATATAACTAAGAATTCAACGAGAGTCGGACTAATAACAAAATACCCTAAGCCCACAATCAAACAAGAACAGGAAATAAGGTGAGCTATTAGTCCTAAGTCCTTCAAGTCTTACTTATATAAATATATTGGTGTAGATATGGTTTGAGAATAAAAATAGTTTAAACGAATTTTTGGAAAAATAGTTTTATAGTGATTTACACGAAAATGAATTTGGTAAGCATTTGAAAACAGTTTAATTGGCAATATAGTTGAAAGTATAGAAAATCCCTTTTTGGTGGTAAAAACGGTTAATAGTGTAGAAAATCCTTTTGGTTGCAAGTTATAATCCACATGCGATTGTTACTATAACTTATTTGGTTCAACTTGTATTCCCCCCCATAAAACAGTTAAAAACATTTAAAAAGGTTCATTTAGGGGTATGAACTCACCTGTAGTGAGTGAAGTGGATGGAAACGCCGGGTAGGATGCTAGGTGTCAAGTGAGGACTTGAACACACACACGGATCCTATATAACATGTAGTGATGTATAAAGTATCTAATTAGTTGTGTAATCACTAATTAAGTGAGTAAAGGTACTTTAATGTATGAAAACACTTTGTTTCAAGTGTTAGGAGTGCTAAAGGTTGCATCAAAGGAGTGTATGGCCTCACTATGGAGTTTACACGTCACTTTGCCCCACTTAAGTGTGTTTACGGTTGGAAGACCATTTCCCCCATGAGTTTACGGCCGTAAACTCATGGAAATGGTGAGTTTGTGTGACTAAAGGTCTCATGCATCACAAGGAAGGCTCCTAGGATCAATTCGAGGGCTTGGGAAGTGATTAGGGTTAAATTGGGTACTCCCTTGGAGTTTACGGTCCTTGGACCACTCCTTGGGAGTTTACGGTCGTAAACTCTAGGGTTTACGGTCGTAAACCCTTGACCACTTCTTGGGAGTTTACGGTCGTAAACTCTGGGGTTTACGGCCGTAAACCCTTGACCACTTCAACCATTTCATGTTTTGGGGTCCTAAGCTCATCTACACTAGTTTCATGTTCATCAAACAAGCTAAGGAAGGGTTTAGGGGCATCAAAACACCATTTGAGGTGTTTACGGTTTTGGGTTTACGGTTCTTGAATGTTCAAGAACCGTAAACTCAAGTTTATGGCCAAAAAGTCACGATTTTGGGTTCCTTAGTTCATGCATGCAAGTATCTAAGCTATATCTAAGCATTAGAGAAGGTTTGGAAGTGTTTTGGGGCTTCAAAACCCGCATATAGGAGTTCACGGTTTTGGGAGACTCCCCAAACCGTAAACACATGCATGTTGAGGCATTTAGATGATCCAACTCGAAATAGCATGCATACCAAGCTAGAAAATCAAGTTAGGAAGATTACCTTTGATTTTTGAGGCTTGAAAGTGGTGTTCTTGAGCCAAACCCGATTTTAGAGAGAGAAAGTAGAGAGAGAAAGCTCCAAGGTGGGGAAAAAGGCTCTAAACGTGGACGAATCATGTAACACCCGTCAAAAAATAGGTCAATAACAATCACATGTGATTATACGAATCATGTAATGTGATCTTGTTAAAACTAGTAATGTAGTAAACTCACTATGTATTTCATGATAATTCTAATATAAATATGAACTTTCATACATATTTTATGATACAACTAAAAGTATACGTCCATACGATTCCAAAAATGTAGAGAACGTCTGAATCTGACTTCGCGTGAAGAAGTTATGATAAACCGAACACTATAAATCTCTATAATAAGAGGAATTTAAAATAGACTTAGAATTAGCTATTTAATTCTAAAAGATAGTTGTATTACTCAGAATTACCTACGCGTGCATATAAAGAACGTCAAAAACGGAGTTCGTATGCAAAAGTTATGGCCTTCCGAAGATGTCGCTGTCAGAAACCCTAATTTGACTGAACTCACGACGTGAGCATAAAAACTCACAACGTGAGGAGTCAAACCGCCATATTTCGGATCTAGAAGGTGTGACGAGGCTGCGAGGGGATAAGATCCAAACTCACGACATGAACAAGGCGTTTTTCATGTCGTGAGGGCTCATTTTGCCACCTTTGGAAGCTAGAAGACGGATGGCAAGTCTACGAAGAGATAAGCTCCAAACTCACGACGTGAACAATGAGTTTTTCACGTCGTGAGGGCCAAAAATTTCACTATAAATAGCAAGATCGACCCCAGCCATTTTTACACCTGAACTTCTTTCTCCTCTCTCCTTTGCTGAAGACCTCTTGCATCCCAAGCCCCGACGACCTCGTACGCTGACCGTTTCTGCTTAGACTACATAAAATCACGCTATTAAGGTGAGTTTCACGCCCCACTTTCTAATATTTTCGGGGGAAAACGCATGCTAAATATTGTATATATGTTATTATTATGTCTATATGATATTATATTAGTATCAACGTAGATAGTTATAATAACCGGGATATAGTTATTTCGTATCTAAAAATATACAACTATCGTAAAGTTGTTAGCATGTTATTGTTATAGTAGGATACTAATGTAGATCTTGAGTTATACTTAGGATTCTATATATATATATATATATGTTGTGTGCGATATAGTTCCAGAGTTATACTCGGAAGTTCTATATGTTTATTGATATGTACGTTGTTATTATTGGTTTTATGTCAAGATAAAACTAGGAACGCTATATGTTGTTATTATTGGTTTTATGTCAAGATAAAACTAGGAACGTTATATGTTGTTATTATTGATTTTATGTTAAGATAAAACCTGGTTTTAATTCTAATTATAGATGTTGTACTACCGCAAGATGTACTCCTTGTACTACCGCAAGGTGTAATTCTTGTACTACCGCAAGGTGAAATCCTTGTACTACCGCAAGATGTATTCCTTGTACTACCGCAATATGTGATCCTTGTACTATCGCAAGGTGTGATCCTTGTACTACAGCAAGGTGAAATCCTTGTACTACATCAAGGTGAAATCCTTGTACTACCGTAAGGTGTAATCCTTGTACTACTGCAATGTGTGATCCTTGTAATAATAATAAGAGGTATAAAACTAAGTCATACAGTCGCAGCTACAGACTCATGGTAGTACAACTTTAGAAGCATTATACTTTGTCGATATACAAGTATGAATGTTAAGTATAAGTTCCGCAAAGACTCATACTTTAAGTATAAGAATCTAGTAGGTATATTACTTGTATATTAAGTAGACCACTACAGCTATCCTACTTACTCATATAAAATTGAAATAGATTTATACGTAGCGGTTTTACTCGTATAGAATTGAAATAGATTTATACATAGCGATTTTACTCGTATAGAATTGAAATAAGATTTATACGTAGCGGTTTTACTCGTATAGAATTGAAATAAGATTTATACGTAACAACTTTCGTTTGTATGGAATTACAAACACTTATACATAGTATATGAGACTTATAGGTAAACTACTTATTTGGTAAGTAAACTTTTATACGTAGGATATATATGCTAAACGTTGGAGAGTCAAAATGATACTTTCAAAACTATACTTTTGAACTTGGAAAATGTATTATTTTTATATGGAGTCAAAACCTGTGGACTCACCAACTTTATGTTGACGTATTTTTAAATGCATGTGTTTTTAGGAAGTTGATAACTATGATACGAGAAATGACGTTACACGGCCCGGTGTTTCTGCCGACAGCCGGGGTGTGACAGATTGGTATCAGAGCTATTAACTATAGTGAATTAGTACTTTCTTAGGAAAGCACGACTATAGTTTAGGGCTTACTCTGTTAGGTTTATGTATATCCCTTAGCCTACAAATATAAAGTATTATTAATTATACTACTAAAGGACTACTTACGGGAGCGGTGACAAGGATAGACATGTCGATTTGGGTTGTTGGATTTCAGAACGGCTATATGCTAAAATGATCCTGCCCTTAGACTGTCCTGACTGGCCGGTGCCTTATCAGCTAGACCTAAAGTAACGAACAATAATTAATAGAGCATGAATACAACAAATAATAAATAAAAAGTCATATATGAAGACTCAGACCCGCGATGAGAATACACCTAAATACCCGGAATGTTTTTTATCTCAAGGATTTAGATCAGATATTCCAACTAAAGTTCATATGTGCATAGATCTTATCACAACTAGGTGTAGGTGTACAAATATATTTTATTATGATCAGATCATATGAACTATTTAAATTGGGAGTAATCTTTGATAGACTAAACACTTGGTGATCTAAAATGTATAGGAACTAAACAAAATGCCTAGAAGAAGTAGCGCTCGGCTAAACCTTAACCAACGACCAGCACCACAACAACAACAACAACCGCAACCACCACCACGAGAAACAAACCCTCCAATAAGTTCAGCAGAACTTGAAGAAATCATAGCCCAGAGAATCGCTGCAGCTCTTGCTAATGTCACAAGAGGAGGAGTTAGAAATGAAGGTAATGTAGGGACCGCCAGAATGTGTACGTACAAGGATTTTATGAGTTTCTAACCTAAGAGCTTCCATGGAACGGAAGGGGTTGTGAGCTTGACCCGGTGGATTGAAAAGATAGAATCAGTATTTCAAATAAGCTTCTATCCGGACGAATGTAAGGTACGATTTGCTGCGTGTACCTTCGCTGATGCAGCACTTACATGGTGGAGCAGCCATGTGAATACCACGGGTATTGATGCTACCAATTCCATGCAATGGGAAGAGCTGAAGAGGATGCTAGTAGAGGAGTATTGTCCCAGGGAGGAAATACATAAGCTGGAACAAGAATTGTGGACCCTAACCATGAAGGGTTCAGAGATAAATGCTTATACCGCTAGATTCAACGATCTTGCGGTGATGTGTCCGGCACTTGTAACCCCAGAATACAAGAAGATTGAGCGATATCTGGGGTCTAGCATCGCAAATCAAAGGAATGGTGATCGCATCGAAGCCTACAACATATGACAGTGCAAAGCGTATAGCTCATTAGCTAACCAGCACATAAATCCAAGTGGGATTTGTAGCTGAGTCTCCCGAATCTGGAACAAACAAGCGCAAATTTAATGGGAAGAATCCCATACAATCATCTGAGGAAAGACAAGATGTGGCAACTAATTATGCAGCCACAACAACAATACCCTTGCAACCAAAGAAGTATGCTGGAAAACTCCCATGGTGCAGTCAATGCAACCATCAGCACGTAGGTGACTGTTATATTTGCATGAAGTGCAAAAAGAAGGGACACACTGCGAATTAATGCAGGAGCACAACACCTACAACAGAAAATCAAGGAACAAACATTGGAACAGGCTATGATGGAGGAAGAGCGTGTTTTGAGTGTGGTGTAATTGGACATATCAAGAAGGAATGTCCAAAGTTAAGGAGTCAAGGAGATTAGGTCGTGGCAGGGCATTCGTAATAGAAAGAAGGGAAGCTATCCAGGACCTTCTGCTGGTACCTGGTACAAAATAAATTTCGGGACGAAATTTCTTTAACGGGGGTAGAATGTAACACCCGTCAAAAATAGGTCAATAACAATCACATGTGATTATACGAATCATGTAATGTGATCTTGTTAAAACTAGTAATGTAGTAAACTCACTATGTATTTCATGATAATTCTAATATAAATATGAACTTTCATACATATTTTATGATACAACTAAAAGTATACGTCCATACGATTCCAAAAATGTAGAGAACGTTTGAATCTGATTTCGCGTGAAGAAGTTATGATAAACCGAACACTATAAATCTCTATAATAAGAGGAATTTAAAATAGACTTAGAATTAGCTATTTAATTCTAAAAGAGAGTTGTATTACTCGGAATTACCTACGCGTGCATATAAAGAACGTCAAAAACGGAGTTCGTATGCAAAAGTTATGGCCTTCCGAAGATGTCGCTGTCAGAAACCCTAATTTGACTGAACTCACGACGTGAGCATAAAAACTCACAACGTGAGGAGTCAAACCGCCATATTTCGGATCTAGATGGTGTGACGAGGCTGCGAGGGGATAAGATCCAAACTCACGACGTGAACAAGGCGTTTTTCACGTCGTGAGGGCTCATTTTGCCACCTTTGGAAGCTAGAAGACGGATGGCAAGTCTACGAAGAGATAAGATCCAAACTCACGACGTGAACAATGAGTTTTTCATGTCGTGAGGGCCAAAAATCTTACTATAAATAGCAAGATCGACCCCAGCCATTTTTACACCTGAACTTCTTTCTCCTCTCTCCTTTGCTGAAGCCCTCTTGCATCCCGAGCCCCGACGACCTCGTACGCTGACCGTTTCTGCTTAGACTACATAAAATCACGCTATTAAGGTGAGTTTCACGGCCCCACTTTCTAATATTTTCGGGGGAAAACGCATGCTAAATATTGTATATACGTTATTATTATGTCTATATGATATTATATTAGTATCAACGTAGATAGTTATAATAACCGGGATATAGTTATTTCGTATCTAAAAATATATAACTATCGTAAAGTTGTTAGCATGTTATTGTTATAGTAGGATACTAATGTAGATCTTGAGTTATACTTAGGATTCTATATATATATGTTGTGTGCGATATAGTTCCAGAGTTATACTCGGAAGTTCTATATGTTTATTGATATGTACGTTGTTATTATTGGTTTTATGTCAAGATAAAACTAGGAACGCTATATGTTGTTATTATTGGTTTTATGTCAATATAAAACTAGGAACGTTATATGTTGTTATTATTGATTTTATGTTAAGATAAAACCTGGTTTTAATTCTAATTATAGATGTTGTACTACCGCAAGATGTACTCCTTGTACTACCGCAAGGTGTAATTCTTGTACTACCGCAAGGTGAAATCCTTGTACTACCGCAAGATGTATTCCTTGTACTACCGCAATATGTGATCCTTGTACTATCGCAAGGTGTGATCCTTGCACTACCGCAAGGTGTGATCCTTGTACTACATCAAGGTGAAATCCTTGTACTACCGTAAGGTGTAATCCTTGTACTACTGCAATGTGTGATCCTTGTAATAATAATAAGAGGTATAAAACTAAGTCATACAGTCGCAGCTACAGACTCATGGTAGTACAACTTTAAAAGCATTATACTTTGTCGATATACAAGTATGAATGTTAAGTATAAGTTCCCCAAAGACTCATACTTTAAGTATAAGAATCTAGTAGGTATATTACTTGTATATTAAGTAGACCACTATAGCTATCCTACTTACTCGTATAAAATTGAAATAGATTTATACGTAGCGGTTTTACTCGTATAGAATTGAAATAGATTTATACATAGCGATTTTACTCGTATAGAATTGAAATAAGATTTATACGTAGCGGTTTTACTCGTATAGAATTGAAATAAGATTTATACGTAACAACTTTCGTTTGTATGGAATTACAAACACTTATACATAGTATATGAGACTTATAGGTAAACTACTTATTTGGTAAGTAAACTTTTATACGTAGGATATATATGCTAAACGTTGGAGAGTCAAAATGATACTTTCAAAACTATACTTTTGAACTTGGAAAATGTATTATTTTTATATGGAGTCAAAACCTGTGGACTCACCAACTTTATGTTGACGTATTTTTAAATGCATGTGTTTTTAGGAAGTTGATAACTATGATACGAGAAATGACGTTACACGGCCCGGTGTTTCTGCCGACAGCCGGGGTGTGACAGATTGGTATCAGAGCTATTAACTATAGTGAATTAGTACTTTCTTAGGAAAGCACGACTATAGTTTAGGGCTTACTCTGTTAGGTTTATGTATATCCCTTAGCCTACAAATATAAAGTATTATTAATTATACTACTAAAGGACTACTTACGGGAGCGGTGACAAGGATAGACATGTCGATTTGGGTTGCTGGATTTCAGAACGGCTATATGCTAAAATGATCCTGCCCTTAGACTGTCCTGACTGGCCGGTGCCTTATCAGCTAGACCTGAAGTAACGAACAATAATTAATAGAGCATGAATACAACAAATAATAAATACAGGGTCATATATGAAGACTCAGACCCGCGATGAGAATACACCTAAATACCCGGAATGTTTTTGATCTCAAGGATTTAGATCAGATATTCCAACTAAAGTTAATATGTGCATAGATCTTATCACAAGTAGGTGTAGGTGTACAACTATATTTTATTATGATCAGATCATATGAAATATTTAAATTGGGAGTAATATTTGATATACTAAACACTTGGTGATCTAAAATGTATAGGAACTAAACAAAATGCCTAGAAGAAGTAGCGCTCGGCTAAACCTTAACCAACGACCAACACCACAACAACAACAACCGCAACCACCACCACGAGAAACAAACCCTCCAATAAGTTCAGCAGAACTTGAAGAAATCATAGCCCAGAGAATCGCTGCAGCTCTTGCTAATGTCACGAGAGGAGGAGTTAGAAATGAAGGTAATGTAGGGACCGCCAGAATGTGTACCTACAAGGATTTTATGAATTGCAAACCTAAGAGCTTCCATGGAACGGAAGGGGTTGTTAGCTTGACCCGGTGGATTGAAAAGATAGAATCAGTATTTCAAATAAGCTTCTGTCCGGACGAATGTAAGGTACGATTTGCTGCGTGTACCTTCGCTGATGCAGCACTTACATGGTGGAACAGCCATGTGAATACCATGGGTATTGATGCTGCCAATTCCATGCAATGGGAAGAGCTGAAGAGGATGCTAGTAGAGGATTATTGTCCCAGGGAGGAAATACATAAGCTGGAACAAGAATTGTGGACCCTAACCATGAAGGGTTCAGAGATAAATGCTTATACCGCTAGATTCAACGATCTTGCGGTGATGTGTCCGGCACTTGTAACCCCAGAATACAAGAAGATTGAGCGATATCTGGGGTCTAGCATCGCAAATCAAAGGAATGGTGATCGCATCGAAGCCTACAACATATGACAGTGCAAAGCGTATAGCTCATTAGCTAACCAGCACATAAATCCAAGTGGGATTTGTAGCTGAGTCTCCCGAATCTGGAACAAACAAGCGCAAATTTAATGGGAAGAATCCCATACAATCATCTGAGGAAAGACAAGATGTGGCAACTAATTATGCAGCCACAACAACAATACCCATGCAACCAAAGAAGTATGCTGGAAAACTCCCATGGTGCAGTCAATGCAACCATCAGCACGCAGGTGACTGTTATATTTGCATGAAGTGCAAAAAGAAGGGACACACTACGAATTAATGCAGGAGCACAACACCTACAACAGAAAATCAAGGAACAAACATTGGAACAGGCTATGATGGAGGAAGAGCGTGTTTTGAGTGTGGTGAAATTGGACATATCAAGAAGGAATGTCCAAAGTTAAGGAGTCAAGGAGATTAGGTCGTGGCAGGGCATTCGTAATAGAAAGAAGGGAAGCTATCCAGGACCTTCTAGTGGTACCTGGTACAAAATAAATTTCGAGATGAAATTTCTTTCACGGGGGTAGAATGTAACACCCGTCAAAAATAGGTCAATAACAATCACATGTGATTATACGAATCATGTAATGTGATCTTGTTAAAACTAGTAATGTAGTAAACTCACTATGTATTTCATGATAATTCTAATATAAATATGAACTTTCATACATATTTTATGATACAACTAAAAGTATACATCCATACGATTCCAAAAATGTAGAGAACGTCTGAATCTGACTTCGCGTGAAGAAGTTATGATAAACCGAACACTATAAATATCTATAATAAGAGGAATTTAAAATAGACTTAGAATTAGCTATTTAATTCTAAAAGAGAGTTGTATTACTCGGAATTACCTACGCGTGCATATAAAGAACGTCAAAAACAGAGTTCGTATGCAAAAGTTATGGCCTTCCGAAGATGTCGCTGTCAGAAACCCTAATTTGACTTAACTCACGACGTGAGCATAAAAACTCACGGCGTGAGGAGTTAAACCGCCATATTTCGGATCCAGAAGGTGTGACGAGGCTGCGAGGGGATAAGATCCAAACTCACGACGTGAACAAGGCGTTTTTCACGTCGTGAGGGCTCATTTTGCCACCTTTGGAAGTTAGAAGACGGATGGCAAGTCTACGAAGAGATAAGATCCAAACTCACGACGTGAACAATGAGTTTTTCACGTCGTGAGGGCCAAAAATCATACTATAAATAGCAAGATCGACCCCAGCCATTTTTACACCTGAACTTCTTTCTCCTCTCTCCTTTGCTGAAGCCCTCTCGCATCCTGAGCCCCGACGACCTCGTACGCTGACCGTTTCTGCTTAGACTACATAAAATCACGCTATTAAGGTGAGTTTCACGGCCCCACTTTCTAATATTTTCGGGGGAAAACGCATGCTAAATATTGTATATACGTTATTATTATGTCTATATGATAGTATGTTAGTATCAACGTAGATAGTTATAATAACCGGGATATAGTTATTTCGTATCTAAAAATATACAACTATCGTAAAGTTGTTAGCATGTTATTGTTATAGTAGTATACTAATGTAGATCTTGAGTTATACTTAGGATTCTATATATATGTTGTGTGCGATATAGTTCCAGAGTTATACTCGGAAGTTCTATATGTTAATTGATATGTACGTTGTTATTATTGGTTTTATGTCAAGATAAAACTAGGAACGCTATATGTTGTTATTATTGGTTTTATGTCCAGATAAAACTAGGAACGTTATATGTTGTTATTATTGATTTTATGTTAAGATAAAACCTGGTTTTAATTCTCATTATAGATGTTGTACTACCGCAAGATGTACTCCTTGTACTACCGCAAGGTGTAATTCTTGTACTACCGCAAGGTGAAATCCTTGTACTACCGCAAGATGTATTCCTTGTACTACCGCAACATGTGATCCTTGTACTACCGCAAGGTGTGATCCTTGTACTACCGCAAGGTGAAATCCTTGTACTACATCAAGGTGAAATCCTTGTACTACCGCAAGGTGAAATCCTTGTACTACCGTAAGGTGTAATCCCTGTACTACTGCAATGTGTGATCCTTGTAATAATAATAAGAGGTATAAAACTAAGTCATACAGTCGCAGTTACAGACTCAAGGTAGCACAACTTTAGAAGCATTATACTTTGTCGATATACAAGTATGAATGTTAAGTATAAGTTCCCCAAAGACTCATACTCTAATTATAAGAATCTAGTAGGTATATTACTTGTATATTATGTAGACCACTACAGCTATCCTACTTACTCGTATAGAATTGAAATAGATTTATACGTAGCGGTTTTACTCGTATAGAATTGAAATAGATTTATACGTATCGATTTTACTCGTATAGAATTGAAATAAGATTTATACGTAGCGGTTTTACTCGTATAGAATTGAAATAAGATTTATACGTAGCAACATTCGTTTGTATGGAATTACAAACACTTATACATAGTATATGAGACTTATAGGTAAACTACTTATTTGGTAAGTAAACTTTTATACCTAGGATATATATGCTAAATGTTGGAGAGTCAAAATGATACTTTCAAAACTATACTTTTGAACTTGGAAAATGTATTATTTTTATATGGAGTCAAAACCTGTGGACTCACCAACTTTATGTTGACGTATTTTTAAATGCATGTGTTTTCAGGAAGTTGATAACTATGATACGAGAAATGACGTTACACTACCCGGTGTTTCCGCCGACGGCCGGGGTGTGACAGATTGGTATCAGTGCTATTAACTATAGTGAATTAGTACTTTCTTAAGAAAGCACGACTATAGTTTAGGGCTTACTCTGTTAGGTTTAGGTATATCCCTTAGCTTACAAATATAAAGTATTATTAATTATACTACTAAAGGACTACTTACGGGAGCAGTGACAAGGATAGACATGTCGATTTGGGTTGTTGGATTTCAGAACGGCTATATGCTAAAATGATCCTGCCCTTCGACTGTCCTGACTGGCCGGTGCCTTATCAGCTAGACCTGAAGTAACGAACAATAATTAATAGAGCATGAATACAACAAATAATAAATACAGAGTCATATATGAAGACTCAGACCCGCGATGAGAATACACCTAAATACCCGGAATGTTTTTGATCTCAAGGATTTAGATCAGATATTCCAACTAAAGTTCATATGTGCATAGATCTTATCACAACTAGGTGTAGGTGTACAACTATATTTTATTATGATCAGATCATATGAACTATTTAAATTGGGAGTAATCTTTGATAGACTAAACACTTGGTGATCTAAAATGTATAGGAACTAAACAAAATGCCTAGAAGAAGTAGCGCTCGGCTAAACCTTAACCAACGACCAGCACCACAACAACAACAACCGC
Source organism: Lactuca virosa (assembly GCF_052849685.1). NCBI lineage: Eukaryota > Viridiplantae > Streptophyta > Magnoliopsida > Asterales > Asteraceae > Lactuca > Lactuca virosa. The sequence goes on from NC_136433.1 coordinate 205,898,557, forward strand.
AACCACCACCACGAGAAACAAACCCTCCAATAAGTTCAGCAGAACTTGAAGAAATCATAGCCCAGAGAATCGCTACAGCTCTTGCTAATGTCACAAGAGGAGGAGTTAGAAATGAAGGTAATGTAGGGACCGCCAGAATGTGTACCTACAAGGATTTTATGAGTTGCAAACCTAAGAGCTTCCATGGAACGGAAGGGGTTGTTAGCTTGACCCGGTCGATTATAAAGATAGAATCAGTATTTCAAATAAGCTTCTGTCCGGACGAATGTAAGGTACGATTTGCTGCGTGTACCTTCGCTGATGCAGCACTTACATGGTGGAACAGCCATGTGAATACCACGGGTATTGATGCTGCCAATTCCATGCAATGGGAAGAGCTGAAGAGGATGCTAGTAGAGGAGTATTGTCCCAGGGAGGAAATACATAAGCTGGAACAAGAATTGTGGACCCTAACCATGAAGGGTTCAGAGATAAATGCTTATACCGCTAGATTCAACGATCTTGCGGTGATGTGTCCGGCACTTGTAACCCCAGAATACAAGAAGATTGAGCGATATATCTGGGGTCTAGCATCGCAAATCAAAGGAATGGTGATCTCATCGAAGCCTACAACATATGACAGTGCAAAGCGTATAGCTCATTAGCTAACCAACACAGAAATCCAAGTGGGATTTGTAGCTGAGTCTCCTGAATCTGGAACGAACAAGCGCAAATTTAATGGGAAGAATCCCATACAATCATCTGAGGAAAGACAAGATGTGGCAACTAATTATGCAGCCACAACAACAATAACCATGCAACCAAAGAAGTATGCTGGAAAACTCCCATGGTGCACTCAGTGTAGTCGCCATCATCTAGGTAACTGTTCATGGTGCAGTCAATGCAACCATCAGCGCGCAGGTGACTGTTATATTTGCATGAAGTGCAAAAAGAAGGGACACACTGCGAATTAATGCAGGAGCACAACACCTACAACAGAAAATCAAGGAACAAACATTGGAACAGGCTATGATGGAGGAAGAGCGTGTTTTGAGTGTGGTGAAATTGGACATATCAAGAAGGAATGTCCAAAGTTAAGGAGTCAAGGAGATTAGGTCGTGGCAGGGCATTCGTAATAGAAAGAAGGGAAGCTATCCAGGACCTTCTGCTGGTACCTGGTACAAAATAAATTTCGGGACGAAATTTCTTTAACGGGGGTAGAATGTAACACCCGTCAAAAATAGGTCAATAACAATCACATGTGATTATACGAATCATGTAATGTGATCTTGTTAAAACTAGTAATGTAGTAAACTCACTATGTATTTCATGATAATTCTAATATAAATATGAACTTTCATACATATTTTATGATACAACTAAAAGTATACGTCCATACGATTCAAAAAATGTAGAGAACGTCTGAATCTGACTTCGCGTGAAGAAGTTATGATAAACCGAACACTATAAATCTCTATAATAAGAGGAATTTAAAATAGACTTAGAATTAGCTATTTAATTCTAAAAGATAGTTGTATTACTCGGAACTACCTACGCGTGCATATAAAGAACGTCAAAAACGGAGTTCGTATGCAAAAGTTATGGCCTTCCGAAGATGTCGCTGTCAGAAACCCTAATTTGACTGAACTCACGACGTGAGCATAAAAACTCACGATGTGAGGAGTCAAACTGCCATATTTTGGATCTAGAAGGTGTGATGAGGCTGCGAGGGGATAAGATCCAAACTCACGACGTGAACAAGGCGTTTTTCACGTCGTGAGGGCTCATTTTGCCACCTTCGGAAGCTAGAAGACGGATGGCAAGTCTACGAAGAGATAAGATCCAAACTCACGACGTGAACAATGAGTTTTTCACGTCGTGACGGCCAAAAATCATACTATAAATAGCAAGATCGACCCCAGCCATTCTTACACCTGAACTTCTTTCTCCTCTCTCCTTTGCTGAAGCCCTCTTGCATCCCGAGCCCCGACGACCTCGTACGCTGACCGTTTCTGCTTAGACTACATAAAATCACTCTATTAAGGTGAGTTTCACGGCCCCAATTTCTAATATTTTCGGGGGAAAACGCATGCTAAATATTGTATATATGTTATTATTATGTCTATATGATAGTATATTAGTATCAACGTAGATAGTTATAATAACCGGGATATAGTTATTTCGTATCTATAAATATACAACTATCGTAAAGTTGTTAGCATGTTATTGTTATAGTAGTATACTAATGTAGACCTTTAGTTATACTTAGGATTCTATATATATGTTGTGTGCGATATACTTCCAGCGTTATACTCGGAAGTTCTATATGTTAATTGATATGTACGTTGTTATTATTGGTTTTATGTCAAGATAAAACTTGGAATGCTATATGTTGTTATTATTGGTTTTATGTCAAGATAAAACTAGGAACGTTATATGTTGTTATCATTGATTTTATGTTAAGATAAAACCTGGTTTTAATTCTAATTATAGATGTTGTACTATCGCAAGATGTACTCCTTGTACTACCGCAAGGTGTAATTCTTGTACTACCGCAAGGTGAAATCCTTGTACTACCGCAAGATGTATTCCTTGTACTACCGCAAGATGTGATCCTTGTACTATCGCAACGTGTGATCCTTGTACTATCGCAAGGTGTGATCCTTGTACTACCGCAAGGTGAAATCCTTGTACTACAGCAAGGTGAAATCCTTGTACTACATCAAGGTGAAATCCTTGTACTACCGCAAGGTGAAATCCTTGTACTACCGTAAGGTGTAATACTTGGACTACTGCAATGTGTGATCCGTGTAATAATAATAAGAGGTATAAAACTAAGTCATACAGTCGTAGCTACAGACTCATGGTAGCACAACTTTAGAAGCATTATACTTTGTCGATATACAATTATGAATGTTAAGTATAAGTTCCCCAAAGACTCATACTCTACGTATAAGAATCTAGTAGGTATATTACTTGTATATTAAGTAGACCACTACAGCTATCCTACTTACTCATATAAAATTGAAATAGATGTATACGTAGCGGTTTTACTCGTATAGAATTGAAATAGATTTATACGTAGCGATTTTACTCATATAGAATTGAAATAAGATTTATACGTAGCGGTTTTACTTGTATAGAATTGAAATAAGATTTATACGTAGCAACTTTCGTTTGTATGGAATTACAAACACTTATACATAGTATATGAGACTTATAGGCAAACTACTTATTTGGTAAGTAAACTTTTATACCTAGGATATATATGCTAAACGTTGGAGAGTCAAAATGATACTTTCAAAACTATACTTTTGAACTTGGAAAATGTATTATTTTTATATGGAGTCAAAACCTGTAGACTCACCAACTTTATGTTGACGTATTTTTAAATGCATGTGTTTTCAGGAAGTTGATAACTATGATACGAGAAATGACGTTACATTGCCTGGTGCTTCCGCCGACGGCCGGGGTGTGACAACAACTCACAACATTAATACTATACAAAACAAGTAAACATTCTAATGGTTGGGCTTGAGAGATTCTAATCATGCTTATTGGGCCTTCGTGACTCATTAACATGACTTTTGGGCCCAACATAAATAATACATGTTATTGGCCCTCCTGTGACCCAATTACATGCTTAAGGGACCCTCAATGGTTTTTACATGCTATTGGGCCTCAGTGGCCCATTAGCATTACTAGTAAGGTCCAAATAAATCATATGCGAAATGGGCCAACACGCTTTTCATATACTCAACAGCCCCAAATAACATACTAAATTAGTAGGGCCTAGTAGTCCTCTTTTGTCCTCGTCTGTTAGGCTTACCTTCTCTTCAAGTAAACTAAAATCAGGTCATTAATCAAGGTTAATCAAATTCATGTGGATTAATTGAGTAATAACGGGTGACACCAATAAGTGTCGGTCGTAGCATGTAGTTGTAATCAAAGTCTCCTAGAGGGAGAGCGAGAGTTTGTGTATAGATCTATACGGGGGTGACTCCCCCACACCTTAGCTGTTCGCTACAGTTAGACTCGGCCGGTGTAGGGTGACAAAATCTTAAGATCAATTTCGTTGTTCATTAGAATGCCAAGACCGACGAACTAGTCATTATCATGCATGGTTATAACAAGACTCACATAGAAATCCGATATCATTTAAGTAATCAAGGGAAATCAGATTCATTCGATGTCACGATACAATAATGTAAAACCATCATAACTTTTTATCGGAAAACATCGGGTTTTCCAGGGAAACCAATCTTGCTCATTTGTACTTTCAAAAACTATAATGCAAAACTTCTCATTTATTCATGTTTTGAAATCATTCACGCATATACTTACAGGATCATCACAACATTTTCAAGAAAAGTCTTAATACAGAAAATATCGGATTTTCTGGGTTTTACGAACGACATAAACTATTTTACATCAAACACACTTATGAACTCACAAACATTATATATGTTGACCATTTTCAACATAACTTGTATTCTCAGGTAATCGTTAGACAAGGAAGCATCTAGTGTCTTGAAAGTTTCTTTTGTAGTTGCTAATCACCAAACACTTTATATTTCGGAATCATGTAATGTAAACCTTGTACTTGATGTAACAATGCCAATTGTACTATGTAATGTTTGGTGATGAATGTGTTATGTTTCATGTATATTCATTGTGATGATATTTCAATTTAAGTCACCTGAGCCCTCGGACGTTTCCCCTGTCTGGTTCGGGGGTGTGATAATATTATCGTCTCACAGTCACTCGTGATAAAATACATGAAGTGATTAAGTGAGCGTGGGTTTAGTCCAATACTCAAATCTTATTTCAAGAGCGCTCATGAATGTTTATAGCAAACTTTTGCTATGTCTAACACCTTAGACAATCTTACAAAAACCCGTTCATGACAGGCTACTTTCATAACCTACTTCCAAAGTATGATCGACTGTGGATGTTTAAATAATCTTATTATTCGGGAAGTCAAAAAAAGCAAAGTGAAACACACGAATAATCGAATCTAATATGGTCTCAAAACACCTTTTATTTAATCACCGTATTGATTACACATTATTCATTGTATATAGTTCTGTCTAATCAACTTAATACTTGAATTAAATCAATAGTTATCCCATGCTTTAAGCATGTACACTATGTTTACATATGGTCATTTCCTTGTGAAATAGATCAATTGAAAACATTTCCAATGACTTTCATTTCACAATTCCAAATCATTATCACAATTTCCAATATGTTAGATTCTGAACTGTCATGCAATGATCCTTTTGTAATGTCAATACACCAAAGTCACAGAGACTTGGACAATGATATTACAAAGTACTTACGAAGTATTACATTCAAAGTACATTCATTTGAACATCCTCCCTACATAAAAGTTTCTAACATACACATAGATTCTTAATATCCAACTCCAATTATGGAAACATTTCCATATTTGCCATATGACAATGCATTCTCAATAGAGTCTATGGTCCATCCACTACTATACTTCCAGCTGCCCTCAAGTGACCAATCTTTGGCGAACCTTAGATTGTCGTTGGTAGTTGTTTAAAAACTTTATTCATATACAGTTCTGGTCCATTTTTGTGACAACCGTCAAAATTCGAGTCAGTTCTAGATTTGATAAACTTAGTTGCACATATAGGCACAACACATACTAGACTTAGTGACTAGAAGCTAAGTTATAACCTAGTAGCAACTTGGAAACAGATAGAAAGAATGGATGGTGTACTTAGATTTCACATTGATATGTGAATTCTATAACTACTTAACTGTAGAGGCTATCCATATTCGGGTCACTCTTTGACTCGAACACCTTTTCATGAATCATATACACACATTGTGCACTTGACTTAGTAGTAGAAATTAGGTCAGAGTCTCATAGAAACTTAAGTCAAAGTTGCATACTAGGACTAGTATACTTGATTCCTCAATTTCGCTTGAATCTCGGAATCGCTACATAGAATGCCAATAAACCGGTAAAAATAAATTAGAAGCATTATTTCTAATTTGAATAAGGGTTATGAAACTCAAAAATAATTTAAATTCTCAAAGATTCAATTTATTTTGATATCCAAAGACTTACAAACTGTCCAAAACCCTAAATGCCCTAAAAACCTAAATTTATGAAATTTAACCTTAAAATTTCTATAAACATAGTTATGAACCTCATAATATGAACTTATAATAATTAAAATTATAAAAATTCATTCAAGGAAAATAAAATTTAACTCATTAACATTTACCCTTAATTTATAAATCAAAAATCAAGATTTTATGAATAAAAACTTGATTTTAGTGCACATTTTATATAAAAATTGAGATATTTTATAAAAGAAATTAAATTTTATAAAAGAAAATGAATGAGAAAGGGGTATTATACTAAAAAATTCGGATCCCTCTCTCCCCATATCTCTCTCTCACACTCTCATTCTCCAACACACACACATCTCTCTTCTTTCTCTCTCTAGAAAACTCTCTCTACCATCTCTCTAATTTTTTCTCCAAACACCACTCCATTGTCTCTTCCTCCCTCTAAGAACCACGAAATTTTCCAGAAAACAAACCCAAGAATACTCCTCAAACTCGAAATCTTCATCATCTTGTGGTGTTCTTCAAGGTAAAATCGATTTCTACTTCACTATTCCTTCAAGTTTTGCTATTTTTCTTACACTTTCTCCTTCTTCATCTTCTTCAAACTTGTTTTCTTTTTTGTTAAAATGTTTTTTAGAACATCATGGATGTGTTTTAACACCATGCATGTATGATAAACAAGGTTGCATGTTCATGATCTTAGTGCAAAAATCGATTTTAAGGACTAAAACATCAAACTCAAGTTAAGAGTTTTTTATAAACAAAATTTTGTTTATAAATGCATGTATACATTTTGATAAGTTTTAATCTTTTGATCTCTAGAAACATGACTAAAATATGAGTTTATCATGATATATTTAAAATATTTCAAACGATTTACTCAAGAAAATGATGAAAACTCACTTTTCTAACCAATCATCATGCATGCAATCTGCCAGATTTCTTTACTTGACTTTAAACTGCCATATCTCACTCATTTCTTAACCAAAATTCGTGATTCTTTTTCTGAAATAAAATATTTTGAGTTAGCTTTCAAACCCAACTGACCTCACTGGAAAATTTCAATATTTCGATTTTTAACAATTTTTACAAAACTGTTGCTCAAACAGCACTTTCCTTATGAACATTTGTTTTGTGTTGCATGTTCAAATGACTTATTCATCACTAAAAATCATGATTCAAAAGTCTTTGTAACATGTTGCAAAAATTCTCAAAGTAACATCAATAATCTTTACATAAATCACAAGAACCAAGTTTTGTCTATAATTAATTGAGCCTTTTGGCATGTTTTTCAACATCAAAAATAAAAAAACAATTTTCATTGTTATGAAATTGTATGAAGATGCATTCTGGAAATTTTCAGCTCAATATATATTTCCTTTATTTTTACATGAAAAGAATAAGAAAACAGAATGTTAAATCATATAAAATACGTACGCTAGTAAATAAATTCTGGAAAAATTCTTGGATGATCCATTAAGTTAGTAAACATCTCTCATGAAGTTTCAATGACTTTTGTTACTGTTTAATATGGTTTTGAATTTTCTTTTTGTTTATCTCTAATAAATCATAAAACCACATTAGGGAATATGAAAAGGGTATCTAATAATTTTCGCAGCTTCTAGCCTATGAGGAAGACTCAGGAAAATAGTTTGGGAATTTTTAAAAATGTATATCTATTTTTCATGATTGTTTGTGTTTATAATGGACTAAAAACAGGAAAAATAGTTTTACTCATCCAAAATTCATGAAAATTTACCAGAAACTCTTATAATATGTTAGGATGCTACATAAAAATTTTGATGATTGTTATCTTCTGTATGTTATTTTTCTTCTACTTTCCCAATATTTAAATACAATTAAATACACAAAATCAGATTCCAGTAGATAAAAACCACCTTTGGGATTTTTCCCAGATTATTTACACTGTAGATGAACTTTACAAAAATTTTGGTAATTTACTTTAACTGTTTAATAATTATTCTCCAATTAATGATTATTTAAGAGGATAAAACAAAGAAAAATAAAAAGACTAATTGAAAAATATCTTTTATATTTTTCACAGCTTCTACATGTATAATAAAAGTGTTACAAAAATTTTGGGTAATTTTGGAAACTGTTTTCTATTTATTTCAATTTTTATTAGAATAAATGCTCAAAAATCATAAAATTGGGTTAAACAGTTTAGAAATCAATTTTTATATTTTTCCCAGCTTAATAATGTTTAATAACAGTAATACAAAAAGTTTGGGTAATTTTGGAAACTGTTTTCTCTTTATTTCAATTTTTATTAAAATAAATGCACAAAAATCATAAAATTGGGTTAAACAATTTAGAAGACCGTTTTTATATTTTTTTTCCAGCTCAAGTATGTCTAATGGCAGTACTATAAAAATTTTGGGAATTTTTATCCTTTGAATGTTATTTTTCATGAATTTATATTGTTATGAAGGCTTAAAATCGTGAAAAGTAGTTAGACAAATCAAAAATTCAAGAAAATTTATCTTAAGGTCTTTGACATCAATTAAAACTGAAATGCAAAGTTTGGGAAATTTTAGAACTAAATTGATTTAGTTTTTGAATATTTAATCATTAGAACACCTCTTAAAATGTTAAATATTAACATTTCAATAATGAGAATTTTCCACTTAAATTGTTATATAACAATTGATCCACTGAAATTTAATTTTCACAGAAAAATGTTTGTAACTTATCAATATTAAATTTTGACACAATATTGGCATAATTCTATTGTAGTAGTAAGTATACTAGTGTTAGATTTCGATTATAGACTCACTAGCGAATACCATTATTGTAGGAATCGGTAGTGGTACACGTGGAACGTAGTTTAAGGCACCATTTGCATCTTCTCAATGCATTGTGAGTATTCACGCACTCCCCTATTCTCAGTTTTTATGTTTTGGGGTGGAAAAGCATGTCCCGAAAAACTATTATTTGTTCGTTGTATTTAAATTGATTTGTATCAAACATGATTGCTATTTTATTGCTATATCTCTCTATGTATGTCTATGCAACAGGGAACATGAGAACTTATTGTATTAAGGCCCTTCCCTTATCTCTAACCATTAACTCTTTGAGCCAATGTTCATTATGGATAGCGCTATTAGGAATTGACAACTCCTCACTCGCCCGATTGCTGGAGTGCATGATACCATATTAATCTATGGAACGATAAGCATAGATCTTGATAGGGCTTCAGTCATAGGCTTGGTTGAGAACTCATTGTTTGCTCATACACATACAAACTCGTTACTTATTATAGCAATAAACTTGTTTATTAATTATAGCAATGAACTTTGTTTTTCATTACAACAACGAACTTTTATTACTGAAAACTTATATACATGTTTTAGCAATGAAATTGTTTGCTCCTTGTAGCAACAAAATTGATTGCTCATTTTAGAAATGAAACTTGTTTACTCGTTTGAGTAACGAACTTTATCTTCCATGAGAATATGAATGTTGCATCTTATTCGGGCAACATACTTTATCTCTCATGATGACAAAGAACTTTGTTTTTACAAACTTATTTACTCCTTTTAACAATATACTTTTATTATTGGAAACTTTTATCAAAACTTTGATTTCGATTCATGAAACCAATATTATTTTTAAACTTGTGAGTACTCACCAACTATTTTTATAGTTGACGCTCGTTTTACATGCTTTTTCAGGAATCATCGAGTAAGTGGCACTTAGGGACACTTCACTTTTAGGAGCATTCGCATGTGTTGTATTTCAATTTACATTGTAATTTCTTTTAAAAGTTGTTCAAACCCATTGTAAAATTGTAATGATTTTTAATACTATGGTTGGTGTTGTCTTTTAACTTTTGCTATGAAACCCTTTATACTGCCACGCCTCGTGTTTCCGCTTTAGCGGGGTGTGACAGAAAATGGTATCAGAGCCGAAGGTTATAGAGAATACCGGTTTTCCTTTGGAAAACCACAACTATAGCCAAAAAAAATTTCAAAACGTTTTAAAAATACTGAACATACTAATGGTATAACTAATTCGAGTACGCATTATTGGATTTAAATTCAGTATAGCCTGGCCAACTATGCTTAATTAAGGAAAGTTAATGTGAGGCTGGAAACGGTTATAGTAGAATTATGTTCAAACCAATTTTCAACTTAAACTTTTGAAAAACAAAATTTTTCGGCGTGCGTACGGGCATTGCATATTATAGTCATTCATCTATATACACTTAGAAACTAAGTGCACTTTTATAACAATGCCTTTATTTAGAAATATTCTTATCCCTTATCAAGTGCTAGGTTAACCACTTAGGTTATATCACTAGCCACTCTAGGAGCAATGCACTTAGTACTGAGAATGAGTATTCCTTGGTAGCTATTGAATTTAGATGTAAGGTTAGTAGCTAGATAGACACTAGTAATAATATTAAGTCGAAACCTATACCAATTATACCTCAATACCTCTTCATCGTCTTTGTACCATAGTTACAACTAGGAAAGCTTTATGATACCGGCACAGATGAAAATTGGAGCATCACGTAAGGAGGTAGATGAGTCGCCACTATGTAATCACTTGGATACCATTGGCAGACATTCCGGGTTCGACTCATGAGGAGACACAGAGGTTTAACCCATACGTGAGACCTTATTACTACGTTACGACTTAGCTCTAGGTTGTTTCCACCTTGAGCTTAAAACTTAACATAAGATGTCCCTTTGACCTGTATAAAAGGTCGTAAACTACATTGACACCATAAAACGTTTTTCAAACAATTTTTCTTGTCCTTTATCTTTGGGAAAAAGACATCGGTACTCGTCTTATACTCGCCTTAGTATTTAGGTACGATCAGCTACACTAACATACTTATTCCTTACTTCTTAATCTTCCATCGAAAAATTATTTCGCTTCATCGGTTTTATTTATCATTGATAAAATATTTTATAACCACTTCATTCAACTTAGTAGACATTTCCTAACAATGTAAGCCATATTCTCGCTAAAAATCTTTTGACAACTTGCTTTAATTTAACACTTTTCTTCAAAACTCAATTTAACCAATATTTGTTTTAACATTGCTATTTCAATTTCATTTCAATCCATTTCAATGGATAGATGTGCTTTTAAGGGCATATACACCATTTTAAACCTTGCTTACCATTTTGACACGTTTTCGAAAAACTTAGAACCATTTTATTTTATAAAAGTGTTTAAACTCTATGCTATAAAACTTAAACATATAACATTAAAGTTCATAGTATGTGTAAAAGCTTCATCGGATCTTCAAACCACTTTTGTTTTAAGTCTTTTGACTACTTTCTCATTTAGGCATTGTACTTAACTTAAATGTGTTTTCTAGTAACCTAACATGGTATTTTTACAACTTTGTAATCCAAATGTGTTTTCTAGTAACCTAACATCACTGATGCCTACATTTCAAAACATCACTGATGCCTACATTTCAAAACACACCTTATTTGTATATTTTATTACATATTAGTTATACAATCTGTAAAACTTCTAAAATATAAAGCATTGCAAAACTTAGTGTTCACTTTTAAATTTCCAGTGACGCACTTTCAACAATGTATAATTACTCTTCTAAATCTATTGAGTCTTTATCTTATATGTTTTAACTATTATTGAACTCCATTCTAAAAAGTCAAATTCTCAAATTTTCAACTACCGTTTATAGTGCTTCTTCTTTTTTCACAAATGGAGTTTAACTTAATAAGATAACTCGTGATTTTTAGCAAACATTTTAAGACTCTCACATGTCTATTTAATCATCAATATACATCAAATATTGAAGTTTGAAATATATCTCAACCTGGTTTTAAATCTACCTATATGTATTGTTTTCAAAATTTTAACAATCGCAATCATTGCCGCCGCTACCTTCCTTTTTCTTTCCCCCGAACTTGATTCTTGCTCTCCCTCTGATATGAGATCTCGCAAACCCATAATAATAACATAGTACATTGTCTAACTCTGTTTCTCTGTATTTTGCTTCTCTTGGTACCATGTCCGTGCACATATAGACTAGAAGTCTACCCTTTCGTTTTGAGCGATTAATACGTGTATAGTCTTGAAGAATAATTTTGATTTAGTCAACTTTGATATATTCAATTACGCCTTTTACCATATACATCTTGTTTTTATTTTGAAATCTACAATAAACAAGTAATCCTTATTTACATTTGCTCTTTCGTTCTAAATTCGGAAACTTGATTTAAAATGTAATTTTCATTATATTTTTGTTACAATTAATACACAAGATGAATACCATTGTTCTTATCATTTTTCTAAATCCATAAAATATATGTGAAAGAATACATTTTCTTATGCTTCTTGTTTTCTTTAAATACATCAAAAGTCTTGAATTTTACTATGATCTAATTCTCTAAATGATTGTTTTTGTGGAAACACTAAACTAAGAGTGTACTATTTTCAAAGATTGACATTTTTACACATTTCTTAAAATAGTATTTTACTTTGCAACTTTCAGTGAGTTCCTAAACTCTCAAACTTGTTTTCATAAGTATTCTGACTCCTCGTAAACTTGAATTTGTCCTGACTTAGACAATTGGACAATTTCTCAAAAATTTAATACAAATATGTCTATATAAATTCCTTTAATGACGACTTAAACCTTTAACATTAATTAATCTTTATATTATTTTACTACTTCGTTGGATCGCCACACATATATCTTCATTATCTTGGAATTATGACACATTTTGATAATAGTGAGATTAATTATCATTTCTAAACACACATTTTGATAACAGTGAGATTTTTATCACTTCTAAACACTTAAAATGCTATCTACACAATGTGATTTAATTTATCATAAACTTGCATCGCCTCCATTTGTGACAATAACTCTCTAAATATACATATTCTTCGAATATTGTTTTATTGTAGTAAGAGTAACCGCAGTAGTAAATATTGCTTCGGAAATCCTCGATCGTTTCGTAATTTATTTTATAGACGACACTTAAATAGCCCTTACATTCGAGAGATACCAAAACTTCGTTGCTTACCCTTAGTACGTATCTTTAGGAACTTACCCTTGATCATTTATTTTCATTCGTGCTACCCCTTCTTATTTCGGAATATGTATTTTCCAAATTTAGTTGCCCACCCGGAAGTGAACAAATTGTTCTTAATCCCTTCTTTATTAGATGACGAATTTACACTTAGTGCTAATTTAAAATGCGACTTGAGGATCAATGCGGATTTAACGCTCAATGCAGTTGGTGCTTCAGCAAAACTTATAACGTTCTTTTAAGTTAGATAATATCTAACTATATAATCTTTTTCAACTAGGTCGCCATGGTTGGATCATGATTTCCATGATCCTAATTTCTCGCAATCTAGACTGTAGAACTCGAATTAGGGAAACATTAATTTGATTATAGCTAAAGAGTTGGGCTCTTCCCTTGAGGAATTAACCCAAAATAATCAAAGAGCTCTTCAAGTCACCATCTCTCCAATTATACTATTGTATTCGGCTGAGTTCTAATAGAATGTGTCACGAATTGAATTTCGGGACGAAATTCTTTCAACCGGGGGAGACTGTGACAACCGTCAAAATTCGAGTCAGTTCTAGATTTGATAAACTTAGTTGCACATATAGGCACAACACATACTAGACTTAGTGACTAGAAGCTAAGTTATAACCTAGTAGAAACTTGGAAACAGATAGAAACAATGGATGGTGTACTTAGATTTCACATTGATATGTGAATTCTATAACTACTTAACTGTAGAGACTATCCATATTCGGGTCACTCTTTGACTCGAAGACCTTTTCATGAATCATATACACACATTGTGCACTTGACTTAGTAGTAGAAATTAGGTCAAAGTCTCATAGAAACTTAAGTCAAAGTTGCATACTAGGACTAGTATACTTGATTCCTCAATTTCGCTTGAATCTCGGAATCGCTACATAGAATGCCAATAAACCGGTAAAAATAAATTAGAAGCATTATTTCTAATTTGAATAAGGGTTATGAAACTCAAAAATAATTTAAAGTCTCAAAGATTCAATTTATTTTGATAGCCAAAGACTTACAAACTCTCCAAAACCCTAAATGCCCTAAAAACCTAAATTTATGAAATTTAACCTTAAAATTTCTATAAACATAGTTATGAACCTCATAATATGAACTTATAATAATTAAAATTATAAAAATTCATTCAAGGAAAATAAAATTTAACTCATTAACATTTACCCTTAATTTATAAATCAAAAATCAAGGTTTTATGAATAAAAACTTGATTTTAGTGCACATTTTATATAAAAAATTGAGATATTTTATAAAAGAAATTAAATTTTATAAAAGAAATTAAATTTTATAAAAGAAAATGAATGAGAAAGGGGTATTATACTAAAAAATTCGGATCCCTCTCTCCCCATATCTCTCTCTCACACTCTCATTCTCCAACACACACACATCTCTGTTCTTTCTCTCTCTAGAAAACTCTCTCTACCTTCTCTCTAATTTTTTCTCCAAACACCACTCCATTCTCTCTTCCTCCCTCAAAGAACCACAAAATTTTCCAGAAAACAAACCCAATAATACTCCTCAAACTCGAAATCTTCATCATCTTGTGGTGTTCTTCAAGGTAAAATCGATTTCTACTTCACTATTCCTTCAAGTTTTGCTATTTTTCTTACACTTTCTCCTTCTTCATCTTCTTCAAACTTGTTTTCTTTTTTGTTAAAATGTTTTTTAGAACATCATGGATGTGTTTTAACACCATGCATGTATGATAAACAATGTTGCATGTTCATGATCTTAGTCCAAAAATCGATTTTGAGGACTAAAACATCAAACTAAAGTTAAGAGTTTTTGAGAAACAAAATTTTGTTTATAAATGCATGTATACATTTTGATAAATTTTAATATTTTGATCTCTGGAAACATGACTAAAATATGAGTTTATCATGATATATTTAAAATATTTCAAAAGATTTACTCAAGGAAATGATGAAAACTCACTTTTCTAACCAATCATCATGCATGCAATCTGCCATATTTCTTTACTTGACTTTAAACTGCCATATCTCACTCATTTCTTAACCAAAATTCGTGATTCTTTTTCTGAAATATAATATTTTGAGTTAGCTTTCAAACCCAACTGACCTCACTGGAAAATTCCAATATTTCGATTTTTAACAATTTTTACAAAACTGTTGCTCAAAAAGCACTTTCCTTATAAACATTTATTTTGTGTTGCATGTTCAAAGGACTTATTCATCACTAAAAATCATTCAAAATTTATTTTGAACCCTTAATATCATGTATTAATAGGTACAAAAAGATCTTGATTCAAAAGTCTTTGTAACATGTTGCAAAAATTCTCAAAGTAACATCAATAATCTTTACATAAATCACAAGAACCAAGTTTTCTCTATAATTTACTGAGCCTTTAGGCATGTTTTTCAACATCAAAAATAAGAAAACAATTTTTCATTGTTATTAAATTGTATGAAGATGCATTCTGGAAATTTTCAGCTCAATATATATTTCCTTTATTTTTACATGAAAAGAATAAGAAAATAGAATGTTAAATCATATAAAATACGTACGCTAGTAAATAAATTCTGGAAAAATTCTTGGATGATCCATTAAGTTAATAAACATCTCCGATGAAGTTTCAATGACTTTTGTTACTGTTTAATATGGTTTTGAATTTTCTTTTTGTTTATCTCTAATAAATCATAAAACCACATTAGGGAATCTAAAAAGGGTATCTAATAATTTTCGCAACTTCTACCCATTGAGGAAGACTCGGGAAAATATTTTGGGAATTTTTAAAAATGTATATCTATTTTTCATGATTTTTTGTGTTTATAATGGACTAAAAACAGGAAAAATAGTTTTACTCATCCAAAATTCATGAAAATTTACCAGAAACTCTTATAATATGTTAGGAAGATACATACAAAATTTGATGATTTTTATCTTCTGTATGCTATTTTTCTTCTACTTTCCCAAGATTTAAATACACTTAAATACACAAAATCGGATTCCAGTAGATAAAAACCACCTTTGGGATTTTTCCCAGATTATCTACACTGTAAATGAACTTTACAAAAATTTTGGTAATTTACTTTAACTGTTTAATAATTATTCTCCAATTAATGATTATTTAAGAGGATAAAACAAAGAAAAATAAAAAGACTAATTGAAAAATATCTTTTATATTTTTCACAGCTTCTACATGTATAATAAATATGTTACAAAAATTTTGGTTAATTTTGGAAACTGTTTTCTATTTATTTCAATTTTTATTAGAATAAATGCTCAAAAATCATAAAATTAGGTTAAACAGTTTAGAAATCAATTTTTATATTTTTCCCAACTTAATAATGTTTAATAACAATAATACAAAAAGTTTGGGTAATTTTGGAAACTGTTTTCTCTTTATTTCAATTTTTATTAGAATAAATGCACAAAAATCATAAAATTGGGTTAAACAATTTAGAAGACCGTTTTTATATTTTTTTTCCAGCTCAAGTATGTCTAATGGCAGTACTATAAAAATTTTGGGAATTTTTATCCTTTGAATGTTATTTTTCATGAATTTATATTGTTATGAAGGCTTAAAATCGTGAAAAGTAGTTAGACAAATCAAAAATTCAAGAAAATTTATCTTAAGGTCTTTGACATCAATTAAAACTGAAATGCAAAGTTTGGGAAATTTTAGAACTAAATTGATTTAGTTTTTGAATATTTAATCATTAGAACACCTCTTAAAATGTTAAATATTAACATTTCAATAATGAGAATTTTCCACTTAAATTGTTATATAACAATTGATCCACTGAAATTTAATTTTCACAGAAAAATGTTTGTAACTTATCAATATTAAATTTTGACACAATATTGGCATAATTCTATTGTAGTAGTAAGTATACTAGTGTTAGATTTCGATTAGAGACTCACTAGCAAATACCATTATTGTAGGAATCGGTAGTGGTACACGTGGAACGTAGTTCAAGGCACCATTTGCATCTTCTCAATGCATTCTGAGTATTCACGCACTCCCCTATTCTCAGTTTTTATGTTTTGGGGTGGAAAAGCATGTCCCGAAAAACTATTATTTGTTCGTTGTATTTAAATTGATTTGTATCAAACATGATTGCTATTTTATTGCTATATCTCTCTATGTATGTCTATGCAACAGGGAACATGAGAACTTATCGTATTAAGGCCCTTCCCTTATCTCTAACCATTAACTCTTTGAGCCAATGGTCATTGTGGATAGTGCTATTAGGAATTGACAACTCCTCACTTGCCCGATTGCTGGAGTGCATGATACCATATTAATCTATGGAACGATAAGCATAGATCTTGATAGGGCTTTAGTCATAGGCTTGGTTGAGAACTCATTGTTTGCTCATACACATACAAACTCGTTACTTATTATAGCAATAAACTTGTTTATTAATTATAGCAATGAACTTTGTTTCTCATTACAACAACGAACTTTTATTACTGAAAACTTATATACATGTTTTAGCAATGAAATTATTTGCTCCTTGTAGCAACAAACTTGATTGCTCATTTTAGAAATGAAACTTGTTTACTCGTTTGAGTAACGAACTTTATCTTCCATGAGAATATGAATGTTGCATCTTATTCGGGCAACATACTTTATCTCTCATGATGACAAAGAACTTTGTTTTTACAAACTTATTTACTCCTTTTAATAATATACTTTTATTATTGGAAACTTTTATCAAAACTTTGATTTCGATTCATGAAACCAATATTATTTTTAAAATTGTGAGTACTCACCAACTATTTTTATAGTTGACGCTCGTTTTACATGCTTTTTCAGGAATCATCGAGTAAGTGGCACTTAGGGACACTTCACTTTTAAGAGCATTCGCATGTGTTGTATTTCAATTTACATTGTAATTTCTTTTAAAAGTTGTTCAAACCCATTGTAAAATTGTAATGATTTTTAATACTATGGTTGGTGTTGTCTTTTAACTTTTGCTATGAAACCCTTTATACTGCCACGCCTCGTGTTTCCGCTTTAGCGGGGTGTGACAATTTTCCCTCTTAATGCCTTAGGCATTTGGAAAATCAAAACAGGTGAATATCACAGCATATGCAATCGATCCTATACCCGAAGCATATGGGACACGATTCATAATGTCTTACATACAGACGTGAGTCTTTTGCTATAATATTTCCATATACATAATTTTTCATATTGAAACATTTCAACATGAAATTCATATATGCTTATGACTAAATTCTAAAAAAAACCGAGCTAAGCTTTTAGATTTGAAATGAAGTATGATTCCTCTCCCTTAATTATAGTAGAACAACTTTTCAAAATCTGCAACTTTGCAAATTGAAACTTTTGTTTTCTATAATTAACATTGCTAACTCGCAACACTTAATGTAATAATTGTGCTCCCACTAGCATAATAATTACATTCTTACTAGCATAACACTTATGCTCCCACTAGCTTTGACATGTACCCATAAATTACTTGGACTTCTAGAAATCAATACTTGTTGATTTTCTGACCAAAGTTCAGATTTCTGATACAAGATGCTTCGATAAGACTTTATCTAGGCTTCTCAAACTCATACACCTATTTAGAAAGCTCACATGTGTGTCTAAAATATTTCAGAACTTACATCAGTAAGTCCCGAATGTTCAGACTATTTGCCATTTCTCACAATTCAAACTATGAAGAGGGATGTCGTAATTATACTCGAATTTGAGAATGCAATTAACACAATTGCTATCTCCTCAAAATCTACTTAGTGAAAGCGTTTCCTCACAATCATTTTCATGAAGCGGAGAGAAACCTTTATCACTTAGATTTAATGGTATATGTGTTCCTATCCATGTGAATTAGTCAAACCATAATCACACGACCAGGTTTGTGAAAAATCTCAACTTATATGGACTGAACTAGTTCAATCTTAATTTCTTGCCACTTGGCAGCACAAGGGCCTACCATGTTTTCCAAGTTTCTCAGCAGCTCATCCTTACTGATCAATGAACTTTCACTGATCAAGGTGCATTGCTTTATGTAAACAACTGAGAACTCATAGAACTTACATGCATAGTCAACTTTAACTGGAATAGGCACGGAAACAAGAATATGTCAACACGATAGGTTACAAACCTCAAGTCGTGTGCTAGTAATAATAAATATGTTTATTCTTGATTAGTTCTTGAAACTTTTCAATATCTTTAAGACTCCCACTGACCTCTTGACATATATGTCACACCCCCAAACCAAGGATGGCGGAAATGTCCGGGGGTGGAGGACTTCATGTATAGTATCATAACAACAATTGTAATAGTAATTCAAGCAAACACAACCAACATATATATAATTGAAAAAGTTACATCATTGTATGAATTACATGTTTACGAATCAATTACAATATGTTGACAAAATATGAAATAGTAGACGCCTTAGCGTCCCATCCTCAAAAGCACTTGGTTACCTGTTTAATGATTTCCTGAGAATACAAGTTGTTTGAAAAAGTGTCAACACAAAGGTTGGTGAGTTCATAAGCTTTTGTTTGGTATTATTAAAAGCCTTTCGTTTGTAAAAGTAGTATTTGTTTTAGAAAAATCCAATATTTTCCTTAAAATGTATATGTAGTCTTAAATCCAAAGACCGAAATGTATAAGTAACTTTTCTTACTTATAATAAATAATGTAAGTTTAAATCGACGTAAACTCATTTATTTTTAATGAAGTTCCCGTAAATTCCAATATTCATTAATACTTTATGTGAGTTTATTAAAGCCTTTTCTTGTAAAAGTAGTGTTCGTTCTAGAAAATCCAATATTTTCCTTAATGTGTAAATGTAGTCTTAAAACCCAAAGACCGAAATGTACAAGTAGTGTTCGTTCCTTATAGTAAAACAATGCAAGTTTAAATCGACATAAACTCGTTTGATTTTAGTGAAATCCCCGTAAATTCTATGTTTGTTAATACCACATGTGAGTTATTATAACCATGCTATGACCTAGTTGGCCTGAAACGACGTTCTTCAGGCGTCGGAAATGTTATGACATTTGTCACCCCAGACCTATCGGTCTAACTGTTGCATGCAGTTTAGGTGTGGGTTTGTCAAACCCAATATAGATCTATACACAACTATCACGCTCTCCCTCAAGGAGACTCTGGTTACAATACAGGACTTAATGGTAATTTGAAGTAAATGTCTCACAAAGTCATTAACGAATTTACGTGTAGTGTAATGAAAACTTGGTACCGTATGGCCGTACCTTGCTTAATGAAAATATCCTTTGTATAAATGTACCCTTTTTAAATGTATGTGTTATGTAATGTTTCATAAAGTCATTAACGGAATTACGTGTTATGAAAACTTGGTACCGTATGGCCGTACCTTGCTTAATGAAAATATCCTTTGTATAAATGTACCCTTTTTAAATGTATGTATTATGTAATGTATCATAAACTATACCTATTATAGTTTATCAACCAAGGGTAGTACGTTGTAATGTATGCAAACTATATTCAAAATAGTTTATTAAATGTTTGAATGTATCGGTTGTACTTTGATTATAATCACTTGTTATTCTTTATATTTTATATGTCCAAATCCATTTGTAAACTGATGTGTGTCTAAATATTAAGATAAAATGTCATATATTGCAATAACATATAATCACAAAAAGATATACACCTTGCTCAACATGTTACAAGGTGAAATGAAATTGACAGCAGCTTTTTGTTGAATACAGTTTCTGTTACTGTTCTTAGAAAATTTATAGAAAAATCATCAAAGCTCCAAATCCAAATCCGCAAATTCTGAGAGTTTGGAATATGAGTCTAGTTTGATCGTAAATTTTATCATGATTTTTAGTGATTTTTCACAGAGGTGAAAATGTTCATAATCACAGACTGGTCCGGGTTTGCCTCTGAAATGATAGGCAGTTTTGTAAAAATCACCATAAATTGTAGAAAAATCATATGGAGATGTGCAATTAGCCATTTTAAAGCTAAGAGTTTGAACTACTTGCACCTGGAACAGTTTTGAAAACTAGAATATTTAAGTTGACCAAAACAGTCCGTGATCGAAGTCCATCTTTTCTGATGTAATCTGTTAGAAAAAGTTTAATTGTGTTCTTGATGATTTTACTTGTATTCCCCCCCTTAAAACTTAAGAAGAACATGTAAATGTAGGGGTATGAACTCACTCTATGTGGTTTCAGTAGATGAAAGTAAGAGAGAGGAAGTGTTCAACCCAAGAACACTAAGAAGATGTCTTGATGATTCGAGAATCTAACACCGAATAAGATGGAATTTGTGTAAGATATCAATGATTTGAGTAGAATGGAGTGTAATAATTATATGAATGCTGAAGATACTTACTAATTGAAGAAAGAAATCCATGGAGAAAGCCTTGAAGTTCTTGAAGTTGAGAGAAAAGATGAGAGAATTTTGGAGAGTGTTCTTTGGTTGCTAAGTGTAAAGGAGTTAATGAGAATGAGGAGAGATGATCAATTCTCCAGCTCATAGAACGTGGGAAGAGCTGGAGATTGGGTGTAAAGGTCCACTAAGGTGACAAGGGGTAGTGGGAAAGAGTGGCTAATCATAGAGTGAGGTGGTGGTGGTTTGCTTTTGCCATAAATTAAGGAAAAGCAAATATTCCCTCAATAATTAGTTCAACCACTAATTCTTTTAATATATTTTTATAAAAACCCTGGAGATTTATATATTTTGGGGCCTTAGTTTATAAAATAAAGGTTTGGGTGAAAATCCCACGTTAAAATAATGAAAAACGGAGTTAAAACGAAGTCGTAGTCGAAAAACCGGTAAAAAGGGGCCGTCTGCGAGACCTCTCGCATGGGTTGTCTGAGAGGCTTCTCATGCGAGGCTTCTGTCCTGAGAGGCTTCTAATGAGAGGCTTCGGTCCTGAGAGGCTTCTAATGAGAGGCTTCGGTCCTGAGAGGCTTCTCATGAGAGGCTTCGGTCCTGAGAGGCTTCTCATGAGAGTTTTCGCTTCTAATAGGAGGGTTTTGGTTCCTTAAGGTTATTTTACCCGTTTTTACCCCGTTTCAAGTGGTTTTTGACCCGGTTAAGGGTCGAGATGACCCAAATGATTACAAAAAGTTAAAGTAACTTTTGAGAGAGATTCGGGAGAGATTTGGGAGAGATTTTAATAGAGAGAGATTGAGTGAAAGAGATTGAGAGAGGTTTCGTTTGTGATCTTTTTGAGTGTCCGGCTTCGCAACGCAAGGTCCATAAACCCCGTTAAACCGTGTTTTAGTGTCGTACACACTCCCGATGAGTGTGCAATAATGTTTTATCGTTTTGGTTCAATGTTTACTTAGGAAATTCAACACACGAACTTTCCAAATGATGTTTCTCTCATTAAGATATTGCATTGTACAGTAATTACATAGTGTAAACCCTAATATACAAGGGTTAATTGAGTCGATTGGTTTTGACTTGTTGACTTTGTTTGACTTTGACTTGACTCAATTTTGACGGTTGTCACATCATCCCCCCGTTAGAAGGAATTTCGTCCCGAAATTTGCATTTGACTGGGACATCAAGAGTTTGGGAAAAGATGTGGGTATTTTTGTTTCATTTGATCTTCGCGTTCCCAGGTGAACTCAGGCCCTCGTTTAGCGTTCCAACGGACCTTCACGATGGGAATACGACTTTGTTTCGTTCGTTTGATTTCCCGATCCATGATTTTGACTGGTTCCTCCACGAAGTGGAGATTTTTGTTAACTTTGATTTCGTCGAGTGGTATTACGAGGGTCTCGTCGGATAGATTTTGTCAATCATATTTTCGGGGTTAAAAAAAAATAAAGTTTTATTAGTTACCTATAGCGACGACTTGTCGTCACCACATGTTTAATCTATTACGATGACTTGTTGTCGCTATAGGTTTTTAACAAGAGCCAACGACATACCTATAGCGACACACAAGTCATAATTTGCATGTGTGAAGACTTGGAGTACTTTCTAACTGGTTCATGTGTGAAGACTTGGAGTACTTTCTAACTGGTTCATGTGTGAAGACTTGGAGTACTTTCTAATAAAACTGTGCCACTGGGGAAATTGGAAACTGGTACGTAGCTTCAAAGTCAAGAATATGCAGTAGGCATGTGATGCATTAAATGCATGAGGCACACAAGTCATAATTTGCAGCAACATATCCGTATATGTGTGTGAATTGAAGAAGAAGGTTACGGCTCAAAGAATATATATATATATATATATATATATATATATATATATATATATATATATATATATATATATATATATATATATTCATTTTTTCTTCATTTGTTAGATACACAATAACCATAACATCATAGACTATATATATTCCATTTCATTTGTAATTTTCAGTAGTTTATATTCCGCGAGTGTTACCGAAATCATTTATCAATTTTTCAGAAGTGCTTAACTTGTTTTGTTGCATTCCCAACAATTTGCTTATTAATTACTTCTCCCACTTTACTTATATAAATCATCACATTCTTACCGCGACTTTTAAGTTTTCACTCACAAATGGATCCACCTGCAGATCATCAAAACCCCATAGATGACCTCGATTGGTTTCAGTACTTTGATCATCAAGATCTTTTCAGGTATATATAAACGTCACTCATTACACCATCTTACGCACAAAAAAGTGATTTTGTCGACATTGATCAAAACATGGTTTGGATTTGTAGTGATCAAAAAGAGTCTTTCATCGTGTTGGATTTGATTATCTTGAGTTTTTGGATTTTTGCAGTGGTGACATGCTCAACCATCATGATTACGAGTTGTCGGAAAAATTGCATGAAGTGCTCGATCAGAACGTTTCCACAGTACTTAACAAAGATCAAAACATCATTTCTAGAAATGAGTTTCACGATCTTGATCCCCTTGAAGATATAAGCTTATGGGATTGTTGGGAGGATGGTAATTTACCATTGGTTAGTTTCAGTGAAGACTGTAAATCCGGTGGTGAGGCTACATGTAGTTCTAGTGCTGTCACCACTGATCACGGTGGCCGGAAGGTGGCAAAGAGATTGAGACCATTGGAGTTTGAAGAGATAGAGAAGTACTTTGAGATGCCGATAATCATGGCAGCAAAGGAACTAGGGATAAGTTTAACAGTGTTGAAGAAAAGATGCAGAGAGCTAAACATAAACAGATGGCCTCATAGAAAACTTAAGAGCCTTCAATCCCTCATTGAAAATGCCAAGGTAAATTATGATAATAACCTTCTATACATTACTCATGCACTTGGTAACCAAAGTAGTTTTGGTATTTTCTAAAATTTTAATCGTTAGCTTCTTTATAACTAAACATAGGTCCTAGGCATATGCCACATCAAATCAATTGATTTACTACGATCTCCTGATTTATATTTATATAAACTTAACTCATTGTAAATTTTGTGAACTCACATGAAAAATATATTGTATCTATCTTTAAAAAAAAATTAGGAGTTGGGATTAAAGGAGGAGATAGAGACGTTAGAAGGGCACAAGAAGATGATGGAGAAATTGCCAGGTATGGAATTGACAGAAAGAACAAAGAAGCTTAGGCAAGCTTGCTTCAAAGCTATTTATAAGAAGAGAGGACTTAACAATCCTTAGCCATTTTGTTATCATTAGTGGATTTTAATCTACATTGTATGTGTTTTTCTCTTGATAGTTTGATACCCTTTTTAGTTTCATTTTATGTATTTGTCTATTGATTTTTAATGCAGAAAATTTTGTATAATTTGGGTATTATAGTTTGTATTATGTATTTAGCCATATTCTAGATTGCCGACACGACTACGCCGACGACTCTATACCAGAGGTCTATATAAATAGACTTATGAATTTAGTAGGAATAACTTGATTATAATCTTGTGATTTGTTCCATGTCTGATCCACCCCTAAGATTCACTTGACATGCCCCCAGTTATGTGTAATTAAAATTTTATTAGACTGTTGATCCTAATGAGTCTACCCTAAGTCCACAACCAAACAAGGAACAGGTCCTAAGGCGGACTCACCATTTCTAGGTCAATCATTCCTTAATTACACATAACTTCGAGGTACACCTAAAGAATCTTAGAGTTACCAGTTGTAAATTGTTTGTAATACCAAGTAGTGAGATTCAATGAAATAAAATGCATGCCTATTTCATTGATAAACCTTTTAGTAAATATCCTTACCATTTATATACACATGTATAATTTCACACTTTAGTGAACTATTCTTGGTGTTTCTGTTAACGTCTTGGAGACGGAGTTATGGTAGTGGGTAGAAGTAGGTTTTGTACGGGCGTTAAAATTTACACATCATGTTGCTCGTGCGAGAATAGGGGTAGAAGAGATAATTAATAGACGCCTAATCCTATAATTACTTATAGGGGTGATCCTTATTAGTTACGTCTATAATCACGTAGTGCATATCAGTTATACATAATTTGAGATAGAATAGACTTTCGAATAAATGACTCTACTCTAAGTCCACAACCAAACAAGGAACAGGAAGTAGAGCAATAGTCATAGATTCTGAGTCTATAATATCTTTAATTATGTATAACCTTGGCGTATGCACTCAGTTATCATAGGCCTACTAATAGAGGTCTTTAGTTTTCACATAAGTTGGTTATAGTATCACCAAATACTCCTATAGTATTTTTAGCTGTTTAGATTTGATTCTTAAAG
The DNA here is from genome assembly GCF_052849685.1 of Lactuca virosa. Taxonomy (NCBI): domain Eukaryota; kingdom Viridiplantae; phylum Streptophyta; class Magnoliopsida; order Asterales; family Asteraceae; genus Lactuca; species Lactuca virosa. The sequence goes on from NC_136433.1 coordinate 205,924,361, forward strand.
TATTCTCTGTAGGGTGTAGTTAGGTTGATAGATTTGTTGCCCATTATGACTATCCCCCAGTATATGCAAGTCACTCCTCGGACAGATATAGTTGATCAGGCTATATCTTTCCCAGACTTGATTTACATATACCAAGGCATACCCATAATGTACAACTCCTCTTCTTTTATTTTATGTTCTTCTAGTTATGACACTATATGAGCATGTATGCATGTATTTATACTTTTAATAAAAAAATCATTTATTTTCTAAAAGTATATTTATTTGAAAAATGCACAAATCAGAGACTATTAGTCCCAATTGTGTTTATAGTTTGTATATCTTATGTGGTTTGATATACTTAATTCACTATAAACTGTGCTCTGATACCAATCTGTCACACCCCCAAACCAAGGATGGCGGAAATGTCCGGGGGTGGAGGACTTCATGTATAGTATCATAACAACAATTGTAATAGTAATTCAAGCAAACACAACCAACATATATATAATTGAAAAAGTTACATCATTGTATGAATTACATGTTTACGAATCAATTACAATATGTTGACAAAATATGAAATAGTAGACGCCTTAGCGTCCCATCCTCAAAAGCACTTGGTTACCTGTTTAATGATTTCCTGAGAATACAAGTTGTTTGAAAAAGTGTCAACACAAAGGTTGGTGAGTTCATAAGCTTTTGTTTGGTATTATTAAAAGCCTTTCGTTTGTAAAAGTAGTATTTGTTTTAGAAAAATCCAATATTTTCCTTAAAATGTATATGTAGTCTTAAATCCAAAGACCGAAATGTATAAGTAACTTTTCTTACTTATAATAAATAATGTAAGTTTAAATCGACGTAAACTCATTTGATTTTAGTGAAATCCCCGTAAATTCTATGTTTGTTAATACCACATGTGAGTTATTATAACCATGCTATGACCTAGTTGGCCTGAAACGACGTTCTTCAGGCGTCGGAAATGTTATGACATTTGTCACCCCAGACCTATCGGTCTAACTGTTGCATGCAGTTTAGGTGTGGGTTTGTCAAACCCAATATAGATCTATACACAACTATCACGCTCTCCCTCAAGGAGACTCTGGTTACAATACAGGACTTAATGGTAATTTGAAGTAAATGTCTCACAAAGTCATTAACGAATTTACGTGTAGTGTAATGAAAACTTGGTACCGTATGGCCGTACCTTGCTTAATGAAAATATCCTTTGTATAAATGTATCCTTTTTAAATGTATGTGTTATGTAATGTTTCATAAAGTCATTAACGGAATTACGTGTTATGAAAACTTGGTACCGTATGGCCGTACCTTGCTTAATGAAAATATCCTTTGTATAAATGTACCCTTTTTAAATGTATGTATTATGTAATGTATCATAAACTATACCTATTATAGTTTATCAACCAAGGGTAGTACGTTGTAATGTATGCAAACTATATTCAAAATAGTTTATTAAATGTTTGAATGTATCGGTTGTACTTTGATTATAATCACTTGTTATTCTTTATATTTTATATGTCCAAATCCATTTGTAAACTGATGTGTGTCTAAATATTAAGATAAAATGTCATATATTGCAATAACATATAATCACAAAAAGATATACACCTTGCTCAACATGTTACAAGGTGAAATGAAATTGACAGCAGCTTTTTGTTGAATACAGTTTCTGTTACTATTCTTAGAAAATTTATAGAAAAATCATCAAAGCTCCAAATCCAAATCCGCAAATTCTGAGAGTTTGGAATATGAGTCTAGTTTGATCGTAAATTTTATCATGATTTTTAGTGATTTTTCACAGAGGTGAAAATGTTCATAATCACAGACTGGTCCGGGTTTGCCTCTGAAATGATAGGCAGTTTTGTAAAAATCACCATAAATTGTAGAAAAATCATATGGAGATGTGCAATTAGCCATTTTAAAGCTAAGAGTTTGAACTACTTGCACCTGGAACAGTTTTGAAAACTAAAATATTTAAGTTGACCAAAACAGTCCGTGATCGAAGTCCATCTTTTCTGATGTAATCTGTTAGAAAAAGTTTAATTGTGTTCTTGATGATTTTACTTGTATTCCCCCCCTTAAAACTTAAGAAGAACATGTAAATGTAGGGGTATGAACTCACTCTATGTGGTTTCAGTAGATGAAAGTAAGAGAGAGGAAGTGTTCAACCCAAGAACACTAAGAAGATGTCTTGATGATTCGAGAATCTAACACCGAATAAGATGGAATTTGTGTAAGATATCAATGATTTGAGTAGAATGGAGTGTAATAATTATATGAATGCTGAAGATACTTACTAATTGAAGAAAGAAATCCCTGGAGAAAGCCTTGAAGTTCTTGAAGTTGAGAGAAAAGATGAGAGAATTTTGGAGAGTGTTCTTTGGTTGCTAAGTGTAGAATGAAAGAAGTTAATGAGAATGAGGAGAGATGATCAATTCTCCAGCTCTTAGAACGTGGGAAGAGCTGGAGATTGGGTGTAAAGGTCCACTAAGGTGACAAGGGGTAGTGGGAAAGAGTGGCTAATCATAGAGTGAGGTGGTGGTGGTTTGCTTTTGCCATAAATTAAGGAAAAGCAAATATTCCCTCAATAATTAGTTCAACCACTAATTCTTTTAATATATTTTTATAAAAACCCTGGAGATTTATATATTTTGGGGCCTTAGTTTATAAAATAAAGGTTTGGGTGAAAATCCCACGTTAAAATAATGAAAAACGGAGTTAAAACGAAGTCGTAGTCGAAAAACCGGTAAAAAGGGGCCGTCTGCGAGACCTCTCGCATGGGTTGTCTGAGAGGCTTCTCATGCGAGGCTTCTGTCCTGAGAGGCTTCTAATGAGAGGCTTCGGTCCTGAGAGGCTTCTAATGAGAGGCTTCGGTCCTGAGAGGCTTCTCATGAGAGGCTTCGGTCCTGAGAGGCTTCTCATGAGAGTTTTCGCTTCTAATAGGAGGGTTTTGGTTCCTTAAGGTTATTTTACCCGTTTTTACCCCGTTTCAAGTGGTTTTTGACCCGGTTAAGGGTCAAGATGACCCAAATGATTACAAAAAGTTAAAGTAACTTTTGAGAGAGATTCGGGAGAGATTTGGGAGAGATTTTAATAGAGAGAGATTGAGTGAAAGAGATTGAGAGAGGTTTCGTTTGTGATCTTTTTAAGTGTCCGGCTTCGCAACGCAAGGTCCATAAACCCCGTTAAACCGTGTTTTAGTGTCGTACACACTCCCGATGAGTGTGCAATAATGTTTTATCGTTTTGGTTCAATGTTTACTTAGGAAATTCAACACACGAACTTTCGAAATGATGTTTCTCTCATTAAGATATTGCATTGTACAGTAATTACATAGTGTAAACCCTAATATACAAGGGTTAATTGAGTCGATTGGTTTTGACTTGTTGACTTTGTTTGACTTTGACTTGACTCAATTTTGACGGTTGTCACAATATAAGATTCTCTTGTCAAGAAACATTTATTGATAAACAAATTTTCAAGAGTTAGTGCGGATTCTTATCAAGAATGACATTTCATATATATGGTCTTAGTTGATCTTTGTTTTATCCAAAACGTCACAACTACCAATTTCAAATGTGCATGAGCGAGAAAACTTTTCTACTCCACATTTCATGATGTTTTATAAACCTACGTAGGATATGTCACTCAATGTACAATCTTGGAGTATGACTCTAAGACTTGATTTTGGAACGAAGTATGATTCATCTTCTTGATCTAACCATTTCAACAATTCACGATTCCTCTTCTTAGCCATACAAGTGCACTAAGGTTTCCTTAGAGGATCAATTGTGATATGGTTCCCTAATCAATAGAGTTATCATAAAACATGATACTAAAGTTCTTTCCTTTCCTTTCAGATTGGAGAAACATTTTATCTTTCTGCCTAATATGATTCTTCTTATTCGTTCTGTTATATATTGAAGCTTCTCGATGTATCAAAATTATATTTAATCTTGTAAGCATAATCATATTTACTTAGGTTTCAGTTAATCATGACGAATAGTCTTTATTATTCTTTGTGGTGAAGCTGACCAGTGCATATCAATGTGTACTAGATCCTTTTATCTTTCACTTGACTTACATACTTATGTAAACAAGGAATTAGTCCTAATTTTCCCAAGTACCAAGATTTTCATACATCACATGATTCAAATCATATGATTCCAAGTTTCTATCCAATTGAAACTTAGGCAATGAGAATCTTTCCATACTTAGAAAAGTATGAAACTACCACAATTGATATAGCTAAGAATCAAACCATTATCAACATTGCTATTAATGGAAACATATAAACAATAATTTTCACAAATGCCATTGCAAGGAAACTTCAAAATAAGATAAAATCAAAATTTCTTTATTTATAAAAGGTGCGGAAAAACTTGTCCTTACAATGTAATTACAAATGGAAACTATGTTACTAACTATTCCTAAGCAATCTGTCATAACTTCTAAATAGTAGCTCAAAAATCTGGTCATCGAACCATGCGATCAAAATCCATCTCTTCGCGATCAGAATCAGCTTACTCTTCCTTTAAGCTTCCTTTCTTTTCTTCGATCCTACAAAACATTAAAATGTAATCTTATTACATCATGTATTAAGAATCTACAAATAGGAACATAATAGAGTTAGATAGTTGATTTACCTGAAATAGAGTCATACATTTTGACTTTACCATCCTTGCGATCCTTCAGGTAGATGTGGCAGCTTCGCAACCAATGCCCCTTATCTTGACAGTAGAAACAAATAGACTCTTTCGGAATGGTACATGGGACTATCTCAGATTTAGCCTTCCTCTTTACCATCCGGTCAATTTCCATGGAAGTTTAGGAAATAGATCTTCCATTCGAATTTTCTTTACCAGTGTGCCAAATCATTGTTGATTCAGCAGCAACAAGCAAATAGGTTAGATCAATAAGGGACATGTCGTGGTCTGTCATATAGTAGTCCTTAATGAACTCACTATATGACTTAGAAAGTGACTGAAGAACCAAGTCAATAGCCAGCTTCCTCAAGACTTTGACACCCAACATTTCCAGCGTATCGATATGCAACTTCATCTTTAAGATGTGAGCACATACAGACTCTCCATCTTTGTGTTTGCTTGCTAATAGGGCTTGAGTGACCTTGAACTTTTCAAGTCTTTGAACACATGGGTCAGGGAGAACTATTGGAGGAGGTGGAGGAAGTGAAGTATGATTTTCAATTCCACAATCCAAATGTGGAACATCATCTTCATAAGAAAAGCTTTTTCCAAAGGATCCGGGAAGACCATAGTTGTCAGAATTAGACATCTACAAGGGGAGAAATTCAAGTTAGTTGATTTAAGTCCTTAATATAACACTCAAAATGGAATATTAAGGCTAGGACCAAACACAATATTCTACAATTCGGAAGAGGGATGTTGTAAAATATTTGAAGGTAGGTAAATGACAATTTACCAATTTCCACAATGAAAAAACATAATTAAAAATTAGGTTTTAAATGAATTGAATTTCCTAGATCTTTTGAGATTCATTGAACTTTTCAATGACATGTTTAATCTCGATTATGCCCTCTCAAGTTTGTGAATGAGATATCGAGGATCACAAACAAGGTGTGAATAACCATGCAAATTAGCTTGGTACTCTCGATGTCATTAATCACATAATCAATGTTCCGGTTAACCACACACGCTCCATTGATCAATGATAATTCACGAGAAACCCATTTCTATCCTTCATTAATCCACATTAGTGTGTCGGTTAACCACACACGCTCCACTAACTGGCCAATAAGGTGCAATGTGCAATTTCATAGGTTAGCATCAAATTCACATTTTTCCTAAAGTAACTAAGATTGGGAATTTATAAGTGTTTATTTACTTTGTATTTCATTGTAATTTTAATGAGGATTTAAGTTTCTTGTCAAACCCGTTCGGCTAACGACCCTCCACTAGTCAAGAGTACGGTGGGTAAGAGTGGATACCCAATGGCGGTCATATTATAGGTCGCTTCCTTAAACACCCCTTATAGACCAGATTCGTGAATGAGGCCTACTAACCATACGACTGACTTTTTAACTTATACATATATAATATATTAGACTTTTAATTTTATATAGTATAAGGGTGTATTTTAAAATTTAAAATACTAAGTGGTTTAATCTATTAATTAAACCAGACTTTTAACTTAATTAAACTCAAACCATATAATTATGGATTTATTAATACTCTTTTAATTAATCTTTTAATTAATTATCAACAAAACCATAATTAAAATTTTAATTCTCAATTTAAGTTATGAAGTTAAAAAGGTTTAGTATTTAATATTTCTCAATTAAAACTTTTTTAATCAAATTTTAAATTCCAAAACTTGAGGGCAAGTTTTGAAACTCTTCAAAAATATTTAGAATTCCATAAAAGAGACTTTTCAAGTTCCATAACTTGAGGGCAAGATATGAAACTCTTCAAATCCATTTAAATCAAATTGTGTAACCTTTCAAGACTCTTGGAATTCATAACTTAAGGAGTTAATTTGCTTCATGAATGTGACTTTTCATATCCATAACTTGTGGAGGTTTCATGAACTCTTTAGATCAATCTTTTAAATTAATAAAATAATCAAATAATTTTATCTTTAACTAATTTGAACTAATTCAAGTTCATATAGCAAAATGATTCAAATTTTACAAATAATTGGTTTTTTCATTAAATCAAGTAATTATCTTAAAACTTGACAATCATCATGTTATTGGATGGGGATAGTCATTACCAAATTAGTAAAATCAAATTTTATGAACCAAAACAATTTGTGGTAATGATCCTAATCCAAAATAGGCCAAAAACTCGAAAATCTACCATCTGATGATCCAACTCGTCGAGCCAGGCAATGGACTCGTCGATTTCATGGCCCAATTCATCCAACTCGTCGAGTCCCTCTTAGGACTCGTCGAGTCCATCAGACAGTGGCCATAAAAGTCATGTTTTCAACTTTGAAAATCAAACAATTGCATCAATATAATAGAAAACACCCATGGCTCTGATACCACTATTGGGTTTTAAGTACTATAACACTCCTATGGTGCACATAAATCCCTAAAGCTTTGGATCTAAGTTTTCTCTAATTATACATGAAATATTCATTTTCAAAGCTTGAAGCCTAACTAGCATGCAATTTGACATAAGAATCATAAAAAAAAACTAGTTAGAAGATTACCTCTTGTTGTAGCTTGTAGAACTTGGCCTTTCAAAAGCTTAGCACCCCAGTGTGATGCCTCAAATGTCTTACAACAAACCAAGAACAAAAGGATGACTTTGAGAGAGAGGTTTAGGAGACACAAATCGGCTAGGCTCTTCTTAGAACTCATAGGGGCGATTTTAGCTAGCTAGGGGCTCTATTTATAGTTTGGAATCCTTATGGTTTAAACTTGCAAACCTTAATTTACTTGGGCTTTTAATCCAATAACTTATTAGCCTTATGGACTAACTATTAATGGACTCTCACAAAGATTTATTCCATTTCTAATCAACATGGATCATTAGGCCAAACTATAAATATCACTGATTTACCTAATCAGTCCCTACAAATTTAATTAGTCTCTTTTGATCACTAAATTAATTCCAAATTAATTCTTGACCAATACTATTTAAATAATATGATTTCTCAATTAATATATTATATTTATAATATATTAATAAATCACTAATAACCTCTTTCTCAAATATCTATCCTATCAAAATGTCCAGAGAGTTGCAACCCAAATGGACCATGCTATCTCCGAGTCAAGTACATACCAGTTATATTTATGGGCTTAGACACCTAATCCAACAGTTCTTATACTCCAAAACAGAGAGCTACAGTATCATGTGAGCAATTCTCTAAGATGTTCCGCTCGAGGTATATTCCATTGGTAGAGCGAGAGAGGCTAGCTCAGGATTACTTGGATCTGAGACAGGGGACAGAGTCGGTGACACAGATCACCAAGATATTTACAAAGAGAGCTATGTTTTGCCATGAGTTTGCTGCTTCTGAGCAAGCTCAGATGACCCGATACTTGAGCATGCTTAACATGGACATCCGACAGTTTGTATCTATACAACATTACGGTTCATTGGTGGAGTTGCAGGAGGCCTCTAGGTGGCAGGATATTGAGATGGAGCTCCGGACGAGAGAGTAGAGGCAGGCCCCGACATAGTCTCAGCCTGTGCCAAAGCGGTTCAAGGCCGTTGATGTTAGATCTGGAGTCAGAGGGGCCGCCCTTGTGGTAAATGTGGTAAGGTTCATGATGGTGCTTGCTGATCTTCTTCTAGATGCCACAAATATGGCAGGAAGGGCCAAGTTGCGAGGGATTTCCGTCAGCAGGGTCCAATACCGAGCACCGGGATTTTCTATCATTGCGACCAGGTTGGCCATGTGAAGGCCAACTGCCCCTTGCTTGCTGCTAGGCTGGTGTAGGCTCCAACGCCGGCTACTCTGAGGATTACTGATGGAAACCAGGGTAGGGCGGAGCCCCTGATGGCTCGAGGCCGCGCTTTCCAGCTCACAACAGAGGAGGGCAACGCGGCACCAGACGTCGTGACGGGTATGTTTTTATTTATTGTATTGTTCTACCTTCCTAGTGAATTCTTTGTCTTCTCTTGTGCTTTGACTTGGGTGAGAGTCGGTCTTTTGTATCTCAGACGTTAAGTAGAAGGTTTGATATACCCATTAAGGAGTTAGTGTGTCCATTGCGGGTTTCTATCGCCAACAAACACGAAGTTTCTGCATACAGAGTATTGCTGGATTAGGTGTCTAAGCCCATAACTATAGTTGGTATGTACTTGACCCGAGAGTAGCATGGTCCTTTTGGGTTGCCTTCACTAATGCAACTTGATAGGATGGACTTTTGAGAATAAGGTTATTTGTGATTTGTTAATATATTACAATTATAATATATTAATATGAAATCATATTATTTAAGTAGTATTGATCAAGAATTAATTTGGAATTAATTTAGTGATCAAAAGAGACTAATTAAATATACGGGGACTGATTTGGTAAATAAATGATTCTTATAGTGTGGGTCAGTGATCCATGGTTATTTGGGTGGGCTAAACCAACATGGATAGTCCATGGAGGTTAACCCATGGAGCCTAAGTAAGATGAAGAGTCATGGTGCATTTGGGTTTGCATGGATGTAACCCTAGCACTTGCTACACTATAAATAGACACCTCTAGAGCCAAAATCGGTTACACCATCATTCTTAGAGTTTGATATTGATTTTGAGCTAAGTAACTTATTCTCTCAAGCCTCCTTTTGCACTTGGTGTTTGTGACACATTAGAGGCATCACATTTGAGGTGCTAAAGCGTTTGAAGGCCAAGAACTACAAGTCCTATTAAGAGGTAAATGATCTAACTAGTTATTTTGTTCAAATGTATGCTAGTTAGGATGAATGCTTTGGAAAACCAAATTGCATGTATAATTAGAGAAAACATAGATCCAAAGGGTCCACCATTAGGTTGTTAGAGTGCTCAAAACCCATCATTCGTATCAGAGCCTAGGATTGTTTTCTATTATACTTGATGCTTATTGCTTTTCAAAGTTGAAAAAATCGATTTTCTGGCTTCTGACTGATGAACTCGCCGAGTCCACTGGCTGACTCGACGAGTCCACTCAGTAAATGACCAACTAGACGAGTGCAGTTCATGTACTCGCCGAGCTGTTAGGATCATTACCACAAACTGTTTTTTGAGACATATAATCTGTTTTCTTGATATGGTAATGACCATGCTCATCCAATTAAAAGATAATTGTCAAAATTTCAAGATTTGTATTAGTTTATATGATTAGGCTAATTTCTTGCAATTGTTGATATGAATTATCTTGACTTATGATTTTAACTAGATCATAGATTAATTATTTGATTATTTTGTTAATTAAAATGTTTGATCTAAATGCATTTAAATGAATTCCATAACTTGTCCTCAAGTTATGGAAAATGAAAAGTCTTTTTCTTTAAAATTCATTAAACTCATAAGTTATGGAAATGAAAAGTGTTGAAGAGTTTTAAAACTTGCCCTCAAGTTTTGGATTTTGTAAAGTCACACTTATGAACACTTTAATTCCAAACCATAGAATTTTAAAAGTTTAAAATTCAACCCTTATACTATTATAATATTATAAGTTTAATAATATATATATATATATATATATATATATATATATATATATATATATATGTATAGGACAAGTCAGTATTAACGTTAGTAGGCCTCATTCACGAAGCCAGTCTATAAGGGGGGAATAAGGTTACTGCCTATAAAATGGCAGTTTAATGGGTGACTACTCTTACCCACCGCTTCCTTGACTGGTGGAGGGTCATTAGCAGAACGGGTAGGATAAGACATTAATTCTCATTAAAAGTATAATGATAATTATAAAGTAACTAAACTTTTATTAAATTTCCAATCTTAGTTACTTTAGGAAAAATGTGAATTTGGTGCTAATCCATGAAATTGCACTTTGCACCTTGCCAAGTCGTTAGTGGAGCGTGTATGGTTAACCCGCACACTAACATGGACTAGTAAGGGTGGAAAAGGGTAGCTTGATGTTTATCATAGATCAATGGAGTGTGTGTGGTTAACCGACACATTGAGTAGGTGATATATGACATTAAGAGTACCAAGCACATTTGCATGGTTATTCACACCTTGTTTGTGATCCTCGACATCCCAGTCACAAACTTGAAGGGCATAATCGAGATTTAAACATGCCATTGAAAAGTTCAATGAATCTCAAAGGAATCTAGGAATTTCAATCCAATTAAAAACTTAATAATCAATTTCATTTTTCATGGTGGAAATTGGTAAATCGTCATTTTCCAACCTTCAAATATTTTGCAATTGGATTACGGCATCCCTCTTCCAAATTGTAAAATATTGTGTTGGGTCCTAGCCTTAATATTTCATTTGGGTGTTATATTAAGGACCCTTATCTAATCTAAACTTTGTTTTTCTTTTTCAGATGTCTTCCAACAATGCTTCTGGCTCAAACCCTACTGGCTCTTTCTCCCTAATGAACTTGTGTGGGAGAGTTATCTTTGATGGTTCCAACTTCAATGATTGGATCAGGAATATCAGGATGGTTACTCGTTACGAGGACAAGGAATATGTCCTTGACAAAGAGCTTAAGGAAATTGATTAGTCTTCTTCTACTCCTGAGGAGATCGCTGAGTTTAGGACTCATGAGAAGGATGCCACCAAGGTGTCTTGTATCATGTTGGCCACTATGACAGATGAACTCCAAAAGTCCTATGATGACTTCTACTCTTTTGAGATGCACCAAGACCTGATGGAAAGATACCATCATAGTGATCGTCAAGAGAGTTATAAAATCATCGCCTCCATGATAACAACTAATATGAAGGATGGAGAACCCATCACGACCCACTTGCAGAAAATGCAAAGGTTTGTGGACCGCTTGCTGAAGTTGAATGTGAACTTCGATGAAGATTTGGTCATAGATATCATTCTAAACTCTTTACCTTCATGTTATGATCAGTTCCGTACGACCTATCATATGAACAAGGAGGAGGTCACTCTTAGCAAGCTTCAAGGCATTTTGATAATTTCTGAAAGTAGTTTCAAAGGTAAATCTGTTGTTTCTACTCCTACTGCTACTGCCCCTGTCTTGGCAATTGGACATGGGAAAGGGAAGAAGATGAAGGCTCCCTCTAAGAGCCGCAAGGGAAAGTATCTTGATGGATCCTCTTCTAGTGGGACCAAAGTTGGTTCTGCTGCTCCCTCTACCATTCCTAAGGAAGCATAGTGTTTCTATCGTCATGATAAAGGGCACCGGAAGCGAAGCTGCCCCAAATACTTGTAGGATGTAAAGGATGGGAAGGTTAAACCCACCCATGCAGGTATTTATACTATTCTATCTAATAACTTATCACATTCTTGTTCTTGGGTCCTTGATACAGGTTATGGAATTCACATTTGTTCTGATTTGCAGGGACTAAAAAGAAGTAAGGATGTGGAGCATGGGAATATGAACTTGATCATGGGGAATAGGAAGGTTTCACCTGTCACCAAGATTGAATTTTATTCTTTATTGCTTAGTAGTGGGTTAGAATTAGATTTGAATAATTGTTGCTACTCGTCTGAAATGGCGATATATGTTATTTCCTTTCATGGTTTGTACAAACAAGGTTTTAGTTTTTCATTTGATAATGAAATTGGTGATATTAATGCTTTTTATAATGGTGTTTTTTATTTTAAAGCGTTGTCTTGTAATGGTGTATATGAAACTGTGATGGTTGTAGACAACTTAGGAAATAATGGGTTGCACATTGATTCTTCCAATCATTTGGATAAGACATGCTTGTGGCATTGTCATCTTGGACATTTCAACAAGAAGCGCATAGGCTAACTCCAAAAGGCTGGAGTCTTGGAGTCATTCGACTTAAGGTCGGATGACACTTGCGAATCTTGTTTGCTTGGAAAGATGACCAAATCACCCTTCACTGGTACTTGTGAAAGGGGTGAAGGTTTGTTGGATCTCATACACACCGATGTGTGTGGACCTTTCAGAATCGCCACAATAGATGCTAACCGCTTCTATGTGACTTTTACTGATGATTACATCAGATCTGGCTATATCTACTTAATCAAACATAAGTCAGAAACCTTTGAAAGATTCAAAGAGTTTAAACAAGAAGTGGAGAATCAGCTGGGCAGGAAGATAAATATGATCCGATCCGATCGAGGTGGTGAATATCTTAGTATCGAGTTCCTAGACTATCGTAAGGAATGTGGGATTGTTTCACAATTTATGCCACTTTGGACACCACATCTTAATGGTGTGGCTGAGAGGCGCAATCGAACCTTGTTGGACATGGTTTGTTCCATGATGAGTCGAGCTTCGTTACCTATCTCATTCTGGGGGTATGCCTTAGAGACTGCCGCCCATATCCTTAATCTAGTCCCAACTAAGAAGGTTGCCAAAACACCTCACGAGATGTGGACAAGGAAGGTTCCCTCATTAGCACACATCAATGTTTGGGGTTGCAAGGCTTTCGTGAGACGCGAGACTCACGACAAGCTCGAACCTCGTAGTAAGCGGTGTATTTTCATCGGCTACCCACAGAAATCCTTTGGTATCTCTTCTATAGACCGAAAGACAATGTTGTCTTCTTTGCAAGGAGAGGATTCTTTCACGAGAGAGAACTCATAGGCCAAGGAAACAGTGGTGTTGAAGATATTAGTGTTACGTCATTGGGATAATGTCATCTAGTCCATTTTTTATAAACGAGTTGGGCCTGTCCACTCGTATTTAATGCTAGGGTTATAGTATTTAAGGTGCATGCATGCTACGTATTTAAGTTAAGTCTAATATTATATTTTGTAGCCCTAAATTACGCCTCTACAGAAGCAATTCTTCATCGAGTTCTTCTGAGGCGTGACGATTAATCATTCAACACCAGTTTGATCATATTGTGCTCTTTACCTGTTTTAATCTATTCTATCATTAAGGATTTATTCATATCAATTGGTATCAGAGCAGGAGACTGTGTTCATAATACACATCTCTTCTGTTTGAAGAAATTATTAGGGTTTCCGCAAATATTGGATCTGTTAAGAGCCGTCACTGATTTATTGACGTTACTCTGTGATCTCAATATTAACCTAATAAGTGTTTACAGTCTGATTAGTTGCAGGTATTAGAAGATCATTCACCATGAAAAACGAAGACTCAAACATCAACTCCTTGAATATCTCAAGCAGTATCAGATCAACTACCAGGATTTCGATTCTCTTTCGTCAAGAATATGAAGTTTGGGCGATGCACTTTGAAAATTATGTTTTGGGTTCAGAAGACAATGGTTATCTGATCTGGGAAGCAATCACTCTAGGTCCGTTTGTTCACACAGCGACCAAAAGAACAATCAAAACCCAGAGAGAATACAACCAGCTGCTTCTTGATATGAAGGACGTGCCTCAAGATAAAAAAGACAAACTTATGAGCAACATTAAAGGAATGAGGATCATTAGATTCGCATTGCAAGCAGATACTTTTCGTCTTGTAAGTTCGTGTGATACAGCGAAGGATATATGGGATATTCAGATCTAGAACACTCAACTCAAACGCTCGTGTTATCTGAGTTTGGCGAATTCCTCAAAAAGCCTGAAGAAACTCTAAGTGCTACTTTCAATCTATACAATCATATTCTCAGCAAGATGATGAAGCACGGGATGGGACGTGAACTGATTGAGCAAAAGGTCACGTTCATGAATGGACTTCGATCAGAGTGGCAAGAAGTGGTGTCAACAGTTAAGGCACATGAACAGTTCAAGAACTATACTCTTGCGAAGCTTGTGGGAATTTTGAAAGCGCGAGAGAGTGAGATAATGAAAGAAGCAAAGGTGATGTCTGGCATGGGGTCTTTAGCCTTTGTCGCAAAAGGCAAGACTGTTGGTGATGACGGGTCTGATTCAGACCATTCTGAGTACGAGCTCTCAAACGAAGACTTTGCTTTAATGGTGTCCAACCCTAAGCGATTTGCTAGGAAGAAGTTTCCCTCAAGCAAAAATAGAAACTGGCAGGGAAGCTACAGCTCAGAGAAAGTGAAAGAAGAAAAAAAAAGTGGTTCTCAGAAAGAGGAAGAGAAGAAGGAGAAAAAGTTAGTTGGAGACTCCGGATATGATTGCAATTATTGTCATGGTAAAAACCATCTTGCAATGGAGTGCATGTTGCGAAGGAAAAATGAGAAGAATGAAGAGGAGGATCAGGAGGCCTATCACAAACGAAAGTTGTAAGAGATTAAGAAGAAGAAATCTAACGACAATTCTATGTCTGCTTTTGTTGTACAGGAAAACATGGCTCAAGGAGAGTTCGGAGGAGTGGAAGTCTGGTCAACAGACTCAGAAGATGAAGAAGTGCGCAAGCCCACACATGGGAGAGTATTCACTGCGAAACAACAGAATTCGCATTTCTCAGGAAGGTGCTTGATGGTGTCTGAATGTGGATCGCGGATGCAGGAGAATGCAGGTGAGAGTGGAAGAAGCGAAGATAGATGTTTCGCGACAAAAACTGTTCCAGAACAGATCAATGAATGCGAACAGCTGATCAGTAAGGTAAATTCCATTCTTGAATCACTTAATATTCCTACATCTAAATACGAAACAAAATTTATTGATTTAAAATTCACCTTTTCAAGTATAAGCAATAGTTTTGAAGCAAACTCGGCTATCAAACTCTAACCTAACCAATCAATTGAGCAGGGCAACATCCAAAAGTGAGGAGAGACGTATGTGGATCCAGAAGGTTAAGTCGGATTTAACTAAGTCTGGGGATGAATCTATTTATTTACAGAGAGATAATTTAATGCTTTTGAAACAGCGAAACATCTTTTGTTTAATTGCAAAAAGGCTTTATTTTAATATCACTTAACTGCACCTTGATTGTGAAATCGTAAGAAAATCCATAAAATGATCTTGCCATTTCTCGAATTAAAGGAAGACGAAATAGACGCAAATTGTTACAAATGTGAATCTATCGTTTTGTCTGAAGAAACGTCTGAGGCATACAAAGTCGGTCTTGAACGCATTGAAAATTACATTAAGTCCAAAGACCACAAAAACATGATGAAACAAATTTTGGATGAGAAAGACAAAAAGCAGATCAACTCTGATACTGTGCATAAATTTAATTCATTGAATGCCAAATTAAGTTCAGAAAGCAAAATAAATGTTGATAGTACTTCTGAATTTGATGAGGATAATGATATGAGTGTAATTTATGTAGAGGATGAGGTTGATTGTTCAGAGTTTGTTAAAAGTGAATCTAAACCTGTGAAACCTCTTATTTCTGAAAATTTTGTTGAATTCGCAATAGTTGTTCAAAACAAACCTGAAATTTTGAAAGAAAAGGCAACTGTTTTCCCAAAGGTTCAAATAACGCCAAATCAAGTTTTTAAAGTCAATGGGTAACCGAAACTCAAACCGTCGAGCTGAAAACCATTGTCGACGAAGACAACAAAGACGGATGTGACGAATTCTTCTGGTCATCTCCCATAGATAATGCTGACGAAACTGTTGGTTTATCTGAAAGAACTTCATGGAAAGTCAAAGGAAGATATGTGGCTGAACCTTTAAATAATCGCTCAACGTTTGAAAAAAGTAGTCCCACTGGTACCAAGGAGGTTCGCAGGGAACCCAACTCCGTGAAGAAAAGCGAACCTGAAATGAGAAAAGCGAATCCTAAGGTGAACATCCATAAGTCGTCAAAGCAACTTGCTGATCAGAAACGACAAAGAAATGACAGATATAGAAGAAATCTTAGTGAACTTAAGCAATTTTGGCAATCCCAAAATTCGGATTATGTTCGCCACGAAAGAAGGAAGAATCCTAAAGCGAAAGCTCATTCGCAAGTGAACTCAATTCAGTATGTGCACTGTTGTTCTCATAGTTCAAGGGACTCTCAGGAAAAAGGGACTCCACAACCCTTCTTCGCAAAGCAACCAATGGAGAAACCAAAGCCTTGTCTCTCTAAATCCACACAGTCAGCACATAATAACATCAAAGGCAAGGGAAAGCTATTTTCAGAACCGAAAGCTCTAACTAAGAAAACTAACGCGGATCCCAAAGAAGCTGAAAAGATGCCCATCAAGAATCAAGTCAAAACAAGAGTAAAACTTTTGATTCCATAGAAACTAACTCAAAAGATAACAAAATCAATGTTTTCACCATCAAACGCAAAGATGAAACCACTCTTATAAAATGAACATATATGGTTAATCTTAATATTGCTTTTCCTAGTTGTGTGAAAGGCTCACAAGGACCCAAGAAACTTTGGGTTCCTCAATCTGCTTAAATGCTGCAGGTTATTTGTGACGAACAGTACGACACTGATTGGTACATCGACAGTGGTTGTTCTCGTCACATGACAGGAAGGAAAGAGGAGCTGCGAGAGTTCAGGTCTCTCAAGGATGGCGGCAATGTAAAATACGGAAATAATTCACATGGAAGAATAAAAGGCTACGGCATGATAACAAATGGGGAATTTTCTATACGTAAAGTAGCTTATGTTGAAGGCTTGCAGCACAACCTTATCAGTGTCTTGCAGTTGGTCGTGGGAACAGGATTGAAAGTGTCCTTTGATGACGAAGGTTCAGAAATTATTGAAAAGAAATCCAAAAACGTTCTTCTAAAATCAAAACGAAAGGGTGAAATGTTTCCACTGAATCTGAACCCGATACAAGGAAAACCTGCTATTTGCCTACTTACAAAAGCTCACTCAGACGAAAGCTGGTTATGGCATAGGCGTCTTTCGCACTTAAACTTCAAAGAAATCAACAAGCTCGTTCTTGGTGATCATGTGCGAGGACTTCCTGTATTGAAATTCGACAAGGATCATTTGTGTACCGCTTGTGAGATGGGAAAGCAAAGTAGAAAAAGTTATCCAACTATCGTGAAGACGAAAGTTATCGAACCTTTGGAACTTCTACACATCGACCTTTGCGGTCCTTCTGCTATTGAAAGCATTGGTGGTAGTAAGTATATGCTAGTAATTGTTGATGATTTTTCTCGTTTCACTTGGGTGTTCTTTCTTAAACAAAAATCTAATGCAACTCCAAAGCTCAAGGATTTTATCAAGCAGATTGTCGTTCAACTGCGAAAGCTGGTTCGCAACGTTCGCAGCGACAATGGGATTGAATTCAAAAACCGCGCGTTTGAAGAATTTCTTGCTGAAAAGGGAGTCACACATAATTTCTCTGCTCCCTACACTCCACAACAGAACGGCGTAGTTGAAAGACGCAACAGTTCCTTGTGTGAAGCTGCATGAACCATGTTATCGTTCACATGCCTGCCACTCTATTTCTGGGCTGATGCGATAGCTACCGCTTGTTTTACCCAAAATTGATCCATCCTAAATAATGGATTCTCAATCACTCCTTTTGAAATCATAAAGAATCGCAAACCTAACGTTAAGTTTTTCCATGTTTTTGGCTCCAGATGTTTCATCTTCAACTCCAAAGAACAACGGAACAAGTTCGATGTGAAATCTGACGAAGTTATATTTTTGGGATATTCACTAACATCAAAGGCATATAGGGTTCTCAACAACCGCTCAAAGAAAATGGAAGAAACCTACTATGTTACGTTTGACGACTGGTACTTAAAGCAAATTCAGTCGACCAAAACTCAAATCCATGAAATCTTTCCGACACCAAGTCCAGCCATTATTCCTGTGTCCAACCTTTATGAAGAATTCATGTTACTCTTTGATGAACTTGCGAAAGCCATCTCATCGGAAGCGAAAGCATTGGATAATAAAGTCGACGAAATTAAGAAGATTATCGATGATGCTGCGAAAGACTTGCCTCAAAAACCTTCTACTGCGAATGACCTCAAGACACGAGCACACATTTCCAGGGGGAGAATTCTGGGTCTCACACTCAATTCCAGGGGGAGGATTTCGCATCACCCATTTCTACTGAGTCTCCTTCTGATGGAGATAAATCCCCACACACTTTGACCCATGAATCTCCATTCGAACGTAGTGGTTCAATTCCTGAACTCAACGAGTTTGCCTCATTCGAGGGGGAGAATAATGAAGCGAATGATGACTCAGACGCTAAATCTATTCAATCTGAGTTTGAGGAAGTCAATACTGAGTTGAATCCATCCTTAGATCCAAATTATCCTCCTATGACCAAATGGACAAAAGATCACCCACAAGCTCAAGTTCTTGGTGAATCCTCTGCAGGTGTCCTTACCCGTCTCAACTGAAAGCGAAACAAACTACATTATTCTCCAAAGTAGAATTTTGTATGTTTAATTCGTTTGTATCCAAAATTGAACCCAAAACCTACAACATTTCTCTCGATCACTTCGATTGGGTGCAAGCAATGCAAGATGAACTCAATGAGTTTAAGCGAAACAAAGTTTGGAGACTAATTCCAACTCCTCCAGATGCATCGGTTGTTGGTTTAAAATGGGTATTTCGGAATAAAATGGATAAAGAAGGAAACATGATCCGAAAGAAAGCTTGACTGGTGGTCAAAGGTTACTGCCAGGAAGAAGGGATTGACTACGAAGAGACTTTCGCACCCGTTGCAAGATTGGAATCCGTTCACATCTTCTTGCCATATGCAGCACACAAAAACTTTGAAGTTTTTCAAATGGATGTGAAGTGTGCATTCTTAAATGGCGAATTGGAAGAGACTGTTTATGTGGAGCAACCGCCTAGGTTTATAAATGAAAAGTATCCCAACCAGTGTTACATTCTTGACAAAGCGGTTTACGGTCTAAAGCAAGCTCCAAGAGCCTGGTATGAAACACTAACTCGTTTTTTTAAAATGTCCAAATTCAAGCAAGGTTCGGTTGACCCAACCTTCTTTCGCAAGAAAGATGGTGACCACTTGATGATCATACAAATTTATGTTGATGAAATCATCTTCGGCTCTATTAATCCCAACCTAACAGTTGAATTCCGAAAGCTGATGGAGATTAAATTTGAAATGAGCTCAATGGGTCCAATTAACTTTTTTCTTGGATTAAACATTATACAGGGACCGGAAGGAATTTTCATCAATCAGGAGGCTTACACGAAAACCCTACTCGCTAAGTTTGGAATGTAGGGAGATTATAAGACGAAGGTTCCAATGGCATTCGGCACGAAACTGACTCCTTCACTGGATAAACCAGCTGCTGATATGACCCTTTATCGTCAGATGATTGGTTCAGTCATGTATCTAACAACTAGTAGACTAGATATCATGTTTTCAGTTTGTTATTGTGCTAGGTTCCAAGAAAATCCACGCGAACCTCATATGGTGGCTGTCAAGAAAATCTTCCGTTATCTAAAACGAACTTCATCTCTTGGAATTTGGTATCCTGCGAACTCAGGTTTCTTTGTACAAGCATTTTTAGATGCTGATTTAGGGGGTTGCGGTTTAGATAGAAAAAGCACAACTGGTGGATGACAATTTCTCGATGGCAAGCTGGTGAGTTGGCAATCAAAGAAACAAACATGTGTT
Source organism: Lactuca virosa (assembly GCF_052849685.1). Lineage (NCBI taxonomy): Eukaryota > Viridiplantae > Streptophyta > Magnoliopsida > Asterales > Asteraceae > Lactuca > Lactuca virosa. Next base: position 205,944,363 of record NC_136433.1, read on the forward strand.
TCGTTGTCAACAGTTGAGGCTGAATACATAACTGCAGCTTCGTGCACATCTCAGCTCATTTGGATTCAAAGCCAACTTCGCGACTATGGCTTGAATATGAAAAGAATTCCTCTCTATTGTGACTCCGAAAGTGTCATTCGCATATGTCACAACCTAGTGCAACACTAAAAAACGAAACACATAGCACTGAGGTATCACTTTATCAAGGATCATGTGGAAGATGGCAATGTTGAGATTCATTTCGTAAGATCCGCTGATCAATTGGTTGACATATTCACCAAGGCCCTACCTAAAGCAACATTTAATAGAATCCTTCAAGGGCTGGGAATGATGGAAGTTGATTTAGTACCAAATCCACTATCGCATTCATATAATCTTCACTGCGAATCGGTGCGAACGTTCGCAGGCTTTCGCAGTCCACTGTTCATTAATAGTTTGTTTTATCAATGTGAATCAATGCGAACGTTTGCAGTAGTTCGCATGGCACTTTTCATTCGTGGTTTGGTATTTCACATATCCTTTTGTATATTTTGTGTATCTTTGCTTATCTCTATGTTTAAATTGCTTATCTTATCTCTGTTTTCAAAATTGCTTATCACTGCGAATCAGTGCGAACGTTCGCAGCCTTTCGTAGTCCACTGTTCATTAACAACCTATTTTTACCTTATTTTTCTTATTTTCAGAGAAACTCCAAAAACCAAAAATAATTTATTTGCTTTATTTTACTGCTTTTCAGAAACATCAAAATCACAAAAATATTTTTATTTTTTTTCATTTTCTTTGCACACCAAGATCATAAACGAAGACGTTCACAACGTCTATCTACTTGTGTGATGGGGCAGGTATGACTCTCGTTACTTATGTATTAGCTAAGTTTCCCTAGAAGCATGTTGATGTATGCTGACCTAAGCCTCAACGTCTCGACTGTGAAGCCTTAATGATTTGATATCACTAATCAATTATTCCCAATCAGGCTGCGAATTCACATTAGTCATGAGCTACCTTAATCTTCTCGCATTGAGTTAAGAGTTATTTGCATGATCACATTTGCATTGCAAAGGTACTTTCGCTCTCTTGTAATGATCTACTCTCTTCTCCATCATTTTCGCATTCATTCATGTAACCCTTGAGACTCTCAGAAATTACCACTGAGGTTTATGGTTATACAATCATCTGTGTTAATGATCTTAGTTTCGTTCTACCACGAACTCAGTGAAACCCAAAATTCAATACCCACGATGAATTGACGGTGAACAATCAAATGTTCTAGTTTTCACCCAAGGATTAACGAAACCACTTTCGTGGGAGGTACCATGAAATCTCTTTTTATCTTTTTTATGAAATTGTCTAACACCAAGACTTTTCTACCCAAAAGATCCAGTTTATTTTTTTTTAGATTTCAATTTTTGTTCCAAGTCAATGACAATAAACTCCGAACCTACTCGTTCAACTGACTACACTGGTCACACGAGTACCTTTTCTAACTTTCGCACTTATGTCAAGTTCGTAGTTTGGTTAACGGATAAACCACCTTTAGAATCCTTACACAAAGGATGTCTTTCAGTGTTTCTCATCAAACAACTGATCATATTCAACAGGTAACCACACAGAAACTTCTTAGTCTCTGTTGACTATGAAGAAAGAGATATTTGCCTTGGATCAATTGTTTTATGTCACATGTTTGACATCACAACATCCCACATATAAACTTTGTTTTATTTCTTTTTCTTTGACACTCTTGCACGAGGATCCTTGTGATTTTCAAAAGTCTTGTTCGTGGTTACATTTAACTTTCAGGTTCACACTCGTATGTATTCAATGTGATTTCTTTACTGCGAAAGAAGATAGGCTGACACGGCATTTTTTCAAAAGATCATAATTGAAACGGACGCGTGAAAAGTTGAACGGACAGCTATTCTTACGTCGAGTGACGCACGCCTCTGACTTGTCATAGCTGTCAAATCACGCTTTTCCAGGCGACGATTCAGTACTCGAGATTCTCTCTCCGGCTTTCTCTCACCAAATCAAATCGTATAAAAGGATTTTTACGGTTCATTATTTCATTACCACTTTCAAAATTCTCTCAAAGATTTATGGCGATTAAAAGGCTCTCTGCTGTTCATCTTCTTCAAAGCTTCATCAATGGCGGCTTCATCAGAGAATCAGTCTGTTCAAGATCAAACTGCTCATTCAACACTCCTTTCAGTGAAGCAACATCAAAATCTCATCATCGATTTGGATCCGGTAAAATATGATGCCTTTCTTCTACCTCTGATTGAGTGCCTGAAATACTCTCCACTTACCATTGCTATGTCTCAAGTTGAGAATGTTCCTCTCTTGATTCTCTCCAAAGCATATACCACTGCCAACTATGTCAAGGACGAGAAACGGATCTATTTCGACATCCATAATCACACAACCTCGATTTCCAAGACCCGTTTCCGCAATCTGCTAGGGCTCCCACAATCTGACAATCTGATCAATCCGGAAACCATCCCCAATGCAGCCATCTTGGAAATGTTCTATCAAATGGGGTACAAGGAAATACTCACTGCTGTATCCATGTTCAAGAAACCCAATCTTCCACCAACTTGGAACGCTCTTTTCACCATCTTGTTCAAATCCTTTTCTGAAAGGGTCACAGGCAACGACTATGCAAGCAAGCTCTTCATGGATCTGATGTATGGCCTATACACCGGTGAAAACATAGACTATGGTTCTATCCTCTGGGCTCAATTCATCCAGAGCACTCACTCTGTTACTCGTCACAGTGAGATCTCTTGTGCGAGATTTTGGACCCTTGTTGTCAACAGGGCTATTAAGTAGCTCAAAATTACAGTGATGACTGATGCATTGATGGCTCCCATTGCGACATTCCATACCACCGGTATTATTATGGCAGATAAGTCCAAGTTCTCTTTCATTGGTTCCATTCCGGAAGCGATGTTTCGTGATGTTCCTCCCTCAAGTAAAATTCTAGAAGGATATCGTGCTCTTACTCCTTCAGGACCTCGTCCTTTAAGTGATGAGTTCCAAGCCATTTTGTCACACCCCCGAACCAGACGGCGGAAACGTCCGAGGGCTCGCATGACTTAAATTGAAATATCATCACAATGAATATATATGAAATATAACACATGCATCAGCAACCATTACATAGTACAACTGGCATTGTTTACATCAAGTGCAAGGTTTACATTACATGATTTCAAAATATAAAGTGTTTGGTGATTAGCAACTACAAAAGAAACTTTCAACACACCGGATGCTTCCTTGACTAATGATTACCTAAGAATACAAGTCATTTTGAAAACGGTCAATATATATAATGTTGGTGAGTTCATAAGTGTGTTTGATGAAAAGTAGTTTATGTCATTGGTAAAACCCAGAAAATCCGATATTTTCTGTAATAAAACTTTCTTGAAAAATAGTGTGATGATCCTGTAAGTATATGCGTGAATGATTTCAAAACATGAATAAATGAGAAGTATTTGCATCATAATGTTTGAAAGTACAAGTGAGTAAGATTTATTTCCCCGGAAAACCCGATGTCTTCCGAATAAAAGTTATGATTGTTTTGCTTCATTGAATCGTTACATCGAATGAATATGATTTCCCTTGATTAATGATCTTCCTTTGATTAATGATTTCCCTTGATTAATGATTTCCTTTGATTAATGATTTCCCCTGATTAATGATGTCGGATTTCTACGTGAGTCGTTATAACCATGCATGATAATGACTAGTTCGTCTGTCTTAGTATTCGAATGAACACCGAATTTGATCTTAAGACTTTGTCACCCTAGACTGGCCGAGTCTAACTGTAGCGAACAACTTAGGTGTGGGGGAGTCACCCCTGTATAGATTTATACACAAACTCTCGCTCTCCCTCCAGGAGACTTTGATTACAACTACACACTACGACCAACACTTATTGGTGTCACCCGTTATTACTCACTCAATCCACATGAGTTTGATTAACCTTGATTAATGATCGAATTTTATTTTATACGAAAAGAAGGTAAGCCTAACAGACGAGGAGAAGAGGACTACTAGGCGCTACTAATTGCGTATGTTACATAAGGCTGTCGAGTATACGTAAAGCGCGTTGGCCCCTCTCGCATTTAATTTACTTGGACCTTACTAGTAATGCATAATGGGCCGCTGAGGCCCAATAGCATGTAAAAACCATTGAGGGTCCATTAAACATGTAATTGGGTCACAGGAGGCCCAATAGACATGTGTTATCATTGTTAGGCTCGAAAGTCATGTCAATGGGCCACGAAGGCCCAATAAACATGATTAGGATCTTTCAAGCCCAACAATTTGAATATTTACTTGTTTTAGGTATAGTATAATTGTCGGAAGCTTGATTGAACAATTGTTAATATTTGTAACGGCACGAGGCTTGTCGATTGTTTATAACGATATGTAAAAATATATGTATATTCTTCATTCTATTTTCATAAGTCGTAATTTGTTATTTTTGACCCAAATATCTTAATAATAAAATAATTGATTCAAAATATTGGTTTGACCTATTCAGCCATTCTTCAATAAAAATGACAATCTTAGTCCCTTATTAAAAAAAGACATTTTAGGTCCCTAAAACCATTTTCTTGACATTTTTGACCCATAGACTTGTTTAAGTAATGTTTTTAGCTCAAAATTTACTCTTTGGCAGTTTCAGCCCTTTCAGCAAAGAGTTTTTCAGTTAAAGTCCAAACTTATCGCAACTTTTACAATTTTGACCCAAATTCCAAAAACTTTACATTTTTGATCCGTTTTGGAAAAAAAATCATTTTGACCCCTGAAATAGTTTTGTTTACCATTTTTCCCACTGTTTTGTGAAATTTACCATTTCAACCCCTTGAAAATCACATTTTTGGCAATTTTTGGGCCTATGGGCCGAGAAGCCCAATAATTGGCCCATTAAGCTACAAATCACATTTCTAGTCCTTTGAAGAGCATAATATTCATAAAAACATTTATTTTAACTGTTTTGACTCTTTTGGTCCTTAAGAAAACCGTGAATGACAATTTTTAACCCAACTTTTGTTTATTTGACAAATATAGTCCAGAAATGAGTTTTATGTTGCAATATGTTTATTATAACCTTAGAGGGTAATTTTTCTTGACTTGTATAGTGTAATATATCTTAGATCATGTTTATTTTCCTTCTTGTGCCATAGATCTCGAGATTTCTTTCCTTTTTGTTACATATTTACCACATAAACACATGAAATCACCATAACATACACATACACATAGATCTACACATTTTACTTGCATTCTCCCCCATAAAACTTGTGAAAACCGAAAATAGAGGGGTATGAACTCACCTTGAGTTTGTGGGTTCGGTTTTGAAGAGAAATGGAAGAAATGATGAGGTCTTTCGGCCTAGCAAGCTTCTTAAGAGGTCTTTGGCTTAGATGTGTTCTAAGAAGCAAAATCATGAATTTTGCATGAGTTATGGGGAGATTTTTGAGGAAATTAAAAGCTAAGGTATGAATCAAAACAACAACTTACCAAGGATTGGTGATATTAGGGAAGAATCTTCTTGGAGCTTTTGTGATTCTTGAAATTTTTGATGGATGGAGGATGAGTTCTTGAGAGAATATTCTTGAGATATTTTGAAAGAGAATGAGGTGGAGAGGGTGGGAATCGGCCGAGAAGAAGAAGAAAAGAGGAGAGAAGGAGTGAGTTTAATTGCATGGAAATCCACCATGCAATAAAGAGGTGGCAAGTACACAAAAATCCTCCAATTCTCCTTTATTTTTATTCCTCCTTCTTTTCCTTTACATGGGCCGAATTCTTGGGCTTAGGAGGAAGGAAGTGGTTTATTCTTGGGCCATTGTTTGATTTTGTTCGAAACCTTGAGACCATTAAGTAGGTTTTCGGCCCATTGGGGTTTTAGAGGGGGTTCACGGCGCAATGTGCATAAAAGAACTTATTTATGGTCCATTTGAAGGTTCTAAGCCCAACATAGTCAAATTGAAGGCTTATTGGCCTATTAGGCCATATAAGAAAATCCTAGTCCATAATGGACTTAAGCCGGGATTTTTAGTGTTTTTTAATCTTTTGTTGACTATTTGAAGTCTTTTATAGAGTGTTTGATGGAATTTTGTTGTCATTGATTAAGCATCATACATGCTTTTAAGTTTTAGTTGCAATGTTATCCTTGTTTAATGTTTACAAAGCATTAGAATTCCTAGTTGTGACATCATCCCCCCGTTAGAGGAAATTTCGTCCCAAAATGCTTTTTGAAACTAGATTTAAGAATGCGAGAATAAGTGAGGGTACTTTTGCTTCATCTGGTCTTCGCGTTCCCATGTGAATTCTGGTCCGCGTTTCGTGTTCCACCGAACTTTCACAATCGGAATGCGACTTTGCATAGTACGCTTCACTTCCCTGTCCATGATTTCGACGGGTTCTTCGATGAATAAGAGATTCTCGTTGATTTCAATTTCTTCCAACGGGATGACGAGAGTCTCGTCGGATAAGCACTTCTTCAAATTGGAAACGTGAAACACTGGGTGTACGCTGCTGAGTTCGGCAGCTAGTTGCAGTCTATAAGCCACTGGACCGATTCGGGCAAGAATCTCGAAGGGTCCAATGTACCGCGTGTTTAGCTTTCCTCGTTTCCAAAAATGGATCACCCCTTTCCAGGGGGAGACCTTTAACAACACTCGATCCCCGACATGAAATTCCAAAGGCTTTCGCCGCTTATCGGCGTAGATCTTATGTCGGTCGCGTGATGCTTGAAGTCGAGCTTTGATTGGGCTATCTTCTCTGTCGTTTCGCGTATGATTTATGGTACTGTCAATGCATTGGTAGATGTCTGCCCTCTTGCCAGCTGAGTGTCGCCTACCTCTGTCCAACACAACGGTGATCTACATTTACGACCATATAATGCTTCGAAAGGAGCAACTTTGATGCTTGTGTGATAACTGTTGTTGTATGAAAACTCAATTAAAGGTAAGTGGGTATCCCACGACCTTCCCAAGTCTATCACACATGCTCGAAGCATATCCTCAAGCGTTTGAATGGTTCGCTCACTTTGACCATCCGTCTGGGGGTGGTATAGAGTGCTCATGTCGAGTTGTGTCCCCATGGCCTTTTGTAGTGATTGCCAAAAGCGTGAAGTGAACCTACTATCTCGATCTGAGATGATAGATATTGGTACTCCGTGGAGTCGCACAATTTCCTTGATGTAGATCCTTGTTAGTCGCTCCATCTTGTATGTCTCCTTTATTGGCAGGAAATGAGCGGATTTCATCAATCTGTCGACTACCACCCATATGGTATCCAATCCATCTGTTTTTTTGGGTAATTTGGTCAAAAAGTCCATAGTAATCCTTTCCCATTTCCACTCGGGTATTACCGGCTGCTTTAATAGTCCCGAGGGCTTTTGATACTCTACCTTCACTTTAGCACAAGTGAGGCATTTGATAACGTATGTGGCAATCTTTGCCTTCATGTTAGGCCACCAATAACATTTCTTGACATCCAGGTACATTTTATCTGACCCTGGATAGATGGAGTATCGTGTCTTATGAGCTTCATTCATGACTACTTCTCTGAATCCTCCAAGTTTAGGGACCCAAATTCGGTTCATGAAATAATATGTTCCATCCTCCTTGACTTCGAAGTTCTTTTCCATCCCTCGTAATGCTTCACTCATTTTGTTTGCTGTCGTCATGGCGTCGAACTGGGCTGCTTTGATTTGTGAGGACAGATGAGATTGGATGGTTATTGAAAGAGTCTTCACACGACGATGGGAGTATTCCTTCTGAATCAAGGCATCAGCTACCACGTTACCCTTGCCTGGGTGGTACTTGATTTCGCACTCATAATCGTTTAGCAGCTCAACCCATCTTCGCTGCCTCATGTTCAACTCCTTTTGATTTAAAATGTGCTGGAGACTCTTGTGGTCGGTGAAAATGGTGCACTTGGTACCATAAAGGTAATGCCTCTAAATTTTGAAGGCGAGGACCACAGCTCCTAATTCGAGATCATGGGTGGTATAATTCACCTCATGTGTTTTCAGTTGTCGGGATGCATAAGCTATCACCTTGTCACGCTGCATGAGTACACAACCTAAACCCTGATTCGAAGCATCGTAGTAAACTACGAAGTCCTCTGTTCTCTCTGGTAGTGATAATATTGGTGCACTACAGAGTGCCAGCTTCAGAGTTCGGAAGGCAACCTCCTGCTTTTCTATCCATTTAAAGGGTACACCCTTCTGTGTAAGCATGGTAAGTGGCTTAGCTGTTTTGGAGAAGTTCTGAATGAATCTCCTGTAATAGCCTACGAGACCTAAAAATTGACGAATTTTTGTGGGTGTCGCTGGGACTGCCCATCCTTCAATGGCTTTCATCTTAGAAGGGTCCACATGTATCCCTTCTTGGCTGACAACATGACCTAAAACGTTAACGCTTCGGAGCCAGAACTCGCATTTAGAGAGTTTTGCGTATAATCTTTCAGTCCGTAGGGTTTCCAATATTTGCCAGAGGTGTCGGCCGTGCTCCTCTTCGTTTCGAGAATAGACTAGAATATCGTCGATGAAAACGATGACAAAGTTGTCGAGGAATGGTCGGCAGACTCGATTCATTAGGTCCATGAATGCGGCAGGGGCATTCGTTAGACCGAAGGGCATCACAACGAATTCATAATGTCCATAGCGGGTTCGGAAAGCGGTTTTGGGGATATCCTCTTCCCGGACCTTGAGCTGGTGGTAGCCGGACTGTAGATCTATCTTAGAGAAATAATTTGCTCCCTGGAGCTGGTCGAACAGGTCGTTGATTTGTGGAAGTGGGTAGCGATTCTTGATAGTGAGCTTATTCAGCTCTCTATAATCGATACACATCCTAAAGGATCCGTCCTTCTTCTTAACAAAAAGGACTGGAGCTCCCCAGGGTGAGAAGCTAGGTCGGATGAATCCTTTACTCAGGAGCTCGCTGAGTTGGCTTGACAGTTCTTGCATCTCCATAGGAGCCAACCTATAGGGTGATTTGGCCATTGGCGTAGGTCCCGGTACTAGGTCAATTCGGAACTCGACTTGTCTTTCTGGAGGAATCCCCGGAAGATCTTCGGGAAAGACGTCCGGGAAGTCGCAAGCCACTGGGATGTCTCGGATATTGACCTCTTCCTTGGACTTATCCACTATGTGTGCCAGAAACGCCAAGTCCTTCTTTTGAAGACACTTTTGTGCCTTAATTCAAGAGATAAGACGAAGGTTCGTACTGGGTTTGTCTCCGTATATAATTAGGGTTTCGTGATTAGGGAGATGAAGGCGAACGGCCTTCTCGCGACACAAAATTTCGGCATGATGGAGGCTTATCCAGTCCATGCCGATAATCACATCAAAACTCCTAATAGTTACAGGCACCAAGTTTATTTGAAAGGTATGCTGATTTAAAGTTAGGGTACATCCAACATAGATTTCCGCAGCCGATTCTGTTTTCCCATTAGCCATTTCCACCGTAAAGGTTTCATTAAGCCTTTGGGGTTGTTGTTTTAGCAAGTGTTTGAATTTGTTACTCACAAAGCTTCGCTCTGCTCCGGTATCAAACATGATGCATGCATATGAGTGGTTAAGGAGAAACGTACCGGTGACGACAACGGGATCCTGAACCGCTTCTCCTTGCCCCATAGTCAGCACTCTTCCTACTGCTCCTGTCACATGGGTGTTCGCATTGGGACAATTTCGTCTGAAATGTCCAGTCTTCCCGCACCCATAACAGGTATAATTGGCTCCGTCCTTGGTGTTCTTGTTGTTGTTGTTGTTGTTTTTGGTGTTGTGCATGTGGTTTTGTGGAAACTGGGCCTATATTTTGCTGTATGGCCCTTCCGGTTGCATCTTGTGCACATCATCTCTCCGCATTCCCCGAGGTGATGGTAGTTACACTTGTTACACTTGGGAAGATTCCCTGTGTACTGCCTCAGAGTATTCGGCGTGGATGAGGCTGGAGCATGTGGTGCTGGGGTAGCTTGGGTTGCTGCATGGACAGTCACTGTCTGTTGCTTCTTAGATGACTCTGAGTTCTGTTTACATCTTCTCTTGTTACTCTTTCCTTTCTTTTTCTCTTCTTCCTTCTTGACATCCGCTTCCACGATCTTAACACTCTTCTTGTTGCCATGATCATACAGTTTGTTGGCCAATCTTTTGGCGCTATCAAACGTCTCGGGGTTTTCTGCAATGACATTCCATTGGATAGGTGCAGTCAATCCCCAGATGAACCTCTCAATCTTTTTCCCTTCTGAGGTGATCGTACCCGGACACAGAAGGGATAGCTCGCTAAACCTGGATATGTATGCTTCGATGTTGGAGTTCTGAACCGTCAAGTTCCACAATTCTTGTTCCATCTTTTGTATCTCGCCTCGAGGACAGTACTCTGCCAACATCATTTCCTTTAGTTCTTCCCAGGGCATCGCATTTTCCACTGGAAGGGTCATGGCTTCAATGTGACCATTCCACCATGAAAGAGCTTGATCAACAAAGGTACATGCTGCGAACTTGACCTTGCACCCATCTAGACACCCGCAAATTTCAAAGACGAATTTGATTTTCTCAATCCACCTCTTTAGGGTTATGACGCCTCCCGTCCCATTGAAGGTTCGTGGCTTGGCGTTGGTGAAGTCTTTGTAAGAGCATGTTTTGGTAGGTCCTTGATTTATTCCATTGTTTGAATGTCCAGCTCCCTGCCCGTTTCCTCCGCCATTGTTCCCCTGGTGGATTTGCGACATGGCTGATGTGACTACAGCAGATACAGCGGCTTGAAACGCGGCTGAGTTGACTTCCGGTGGTGTCGGTGGTTGGTTATTTCCGCGGTTTGGTCTCTGAGGCATCTTGCTGTTATGGAACAGAAAGATGTTGAGTATAAATTGTTTTTAAGTTGAAGATTTCGTGAATCGATTTTTGTATCTAAGTGTTCCCATAAATTCACACCACACAATAATAGTGTAAAAACACATAGCAGGTCACAACATCACCATAAAACACATAACATTTTTCACTACTTATATCCGTACTTTGATACATGAAAATTTGCTCGAAAGAGCATACATAGAGGCACAAAGTTTGACAGCATAACGACTCTATGAGTAGTGTAATCACTTAAACATGGAGTCGGTAGTACATAATATAGTGAACATAGAGAACATAGCACTAGCAGGGAAAAGCTACTGGTCCTAACACACTAGGAAGCACCAATGGCGGTAGTGAGATCATATGCCGAAGTGTTGTGCCAACAACTAGGCCATCTCAGTCATTTCTCCAATGACTTCATCTCTTTCCTGCTCCGCCTGCACCGCTCGTGCTTCCATGGCGAATAGTTGTTGTCGTAGTGCGGTAGCCTCAGCCTCTGGAGAGCGATTCTCTCTTACGGGATTTCCTGGTGGGGCGGGGCGGTTCTGTGGTGTCTCGCTCGTAGGTGGTGTGACGGAGGCTTCGTCTGGGCCTCCTTCTTCCTCCATATCGTCATCAGTCTCATCAAACTCGTAGTCTGTGTCCGTGTACTCGTCGGGTCCAACGCCGTGTGCTCTCCCTTGCTCTTCCCCCAGGTCGTCCTCAATCATCCCATGGGCCACTAAGACCTGATGAAACTGGATGCCCTGATGCTCCTCTTCCATGGTGGCTGTGAGGGGGGGGGGAACACGTGAGGGGGTATATAAATAAGCTATTATTAATCCTAAAATACTTTTAGTTGTTATAAAAGAAATTGGGTTGATGCCTTCCTCTTGTTTAACAATAGGGTATGCCTTGGGTTTACTGACCATCGCGATCTTTCCAGGGCATGTGATAGTTGTATTATGAAGAAATGTAGTTGATCAGGCTACATTTATCCCTAATACAACTGTGAACAGTCATGGCTTAACCGGGATGTCAGGTTCTCCCAATTGTGTTATTCGAGTTGTTATTGTGATCGTTTTTCTAAGTCGCACAAATAAGAGTGTTTATTGGTATATTTTATTTGTTTTGTTCAGAGTTATTTAGTCCCTTGCTGGGTTTATAGTTGCATATCAATGTGTGGTTAGATATGCCAGTTCACTATAAACAGTGCTCTGATACCAACCTGTCACACCCCCGAACCAGACTGCGGAAACGTTCCAAGGGCTCGCGTGACTTAAATTGAAATATCATCACAATGAATATATATGAAACATAACACATGCATCACCAACCATTACATAGTACAACTGGCATTGTTTACATCGAGTACAAGGTTTACATTACATGATTTCAAAATATAAAGTGTTTGGTGATTAGAAACTACAAAAGAAACTTTCAACACACCGGATGCTTCCTTGACTAACGATTACCTGAGAATACAAGTCATTTTGAAAACGGTCAATATATATAATGTTGGTGAGTTCATAAGTGTGTTTGATGAAAAGTAGTTTATGTCATTGGTAAAACCCAGAAAATCCGATATTTTCTGTAATAAAACTTTCTTGAAAAATAGTGTGATGATCCTGTAAGTATATGCGTGAATGATTTCAAAACATGAATAAATGAGAAGTATTTGCATCATAATGTTTGAAAGTACAAGTGAGTAAGATTTATTTCCCCGGAAAACCCGATGTCTTCCGAATAAAAGTTATGATTGTTTTGCTTCATTGAATCGTTACATCGAATGAATATGATTTCCCTTGATTAATGATCTTCCTTTGATTAATGATTTCCCTTGATTAATGATTTCCTTTGATTAATGATTTCCCCTGATTAATGATGTCGGATTTCTACGTGAGTCGTTATAACCATGCATGATAATGACTAGTTCGTCTGTCTTAGTATTCGAATGAACACCGAATTTGATCTTAAGACTTTGTCACCCTAGACTGGCCGAGTCTAACTGTAGCGAACAACTTAGGTGTGGGGGAGTCACCCCTGTATAGATTTATACACAAACTCTCGCTCTCCCTCCAGGAGACTTTGATTACAACTACACACTACGACCAACACTTATTGGTGTCACCCGTTATTACTCACTCAATCCACATGAGTTTGATTAACCTTGATTAATGATCGAATTTTATTTTATACGAAAAGAAGGTAAGCCTAACAGACGAGGAGAAGAGGACTACTAGGCGCTACTAATTGCGTATGTTACATAAGGCTGTCGAGTATACGAAAAGCGCGTTGGCCCCTCTCGCATTTAATTTACTTGGACCTTACTAGTAATGCATAATGGGCCGCTGAGGCCCAATAGCATGTAAAAACCATTGAGGGTCCATTAAACATGTAATTGGGTCACAGGAGGCCCAATAGACATGTGTTATCATTGTTAGGCTCGAAAGTCATGTCAATGGGCCACGAAGGCCCAATAAACATGATTAGGATCTTTCAAGCCCAACAATTTGAATATTTACTTGTTTTAGGTATAGTATAATTGTCGGAAGCTTGATTGAACAATTGTTAATATTTGTAACGGCACGAGGCTTGTCGATTGTTTATAACGATATGTAAAAATATATGTATATTCTTCATTCTATTTTCATAAGTCGTAATTTGTTATTTTTGACCCAAATATCTTAATAATAAAATAATTGATTCAAAATATTGGTTTGACCTATTCAGCCATTCTTCAATAAAAATGACAATCTTAGTCCCTTATTAAAAAAAGACATTTTAGGTCCCTAAAACCATTTTCTTGACATTTTTGACCCATAGACTTGTTTAAGTAATGTTTTTAGCTCAAAATTTACTCTTTGGCAGTTTCAGCCCTTTCAGCAAAGAGTTTTTCAGTTAAAGTCCAAACTTATCGCAACTTTTACAATTTTGACCCAAATTCCAAAAACTTTACATTTTTGATCCGTTTTGGAAAAAAAATCATTTTGACCCCTGAAATAGTTTTGTTTACCATTTTTCCCACTGTTTTGTGAAATTTACCATTTCAACCCCTTGAAAATCACATTTTTGGCAATTTTTGGGCCTATGGGCCGAGAAGCCCAATAATTGGCCCATTAAGCTACAAATCACATTTCTAGTCCTTTGAAGAGCATAATATTCATAAAAACATTTATTTTAACTGTTTTGACTCTTTTGGTCCTTAAGAAAACCGTGAATGACAATTTTTAACCCAACTTTTGTTTATTTGACAAATATAGTCCAGAAATGAGTTTTATGTTGCAATATGTTTATTATAACCTTAGAGGGTAATTTTTCTTGACTTGTATAGTGTAATATATCTTAGATCATGTTTATTTTCCTTCTTGTGCCATAGATCTCGAGATTTCTTTCCTTTTTGTTACATATTTACCACATAAACACATGAAATCACCATAACATACACATACACATAGATCTACACATTTTACTTGCATTCTCCCCCATAAAACTTGTGAAAACCGAAAATAGAGGGGTATGAACTCACCTTGAGTTTGTGGGTTCGGTTTTGAAGAGAAATGGAAGAAATGATGAGGTCTTTCGGCCTAGCAAGCTTCTTAAGAGGTCTTTGGCTTAGATGTGTTCTAAGAAGCAAAATCATGAATTTTGCATGAGTTATGGGGAGATTTTTGAGGAAATTAAAAGCTAAGGTATGAATCAAAACAACAACTTACCAAGGATTGGTGATATTAGGGAAGACTCTTCTTGGAGCTTTTGTGATTCTCAGAATTTTTGATGGATGGAGGATGAGTTCTTGAGAGAGTATTCTTGAGATATTTTGAAAGAGACTGAGGTGGAGATGGTGGGAATCGCCCGAGAAGAAGAAGAAGAGAGGAGAGAAGGAGTGAGTTGACTTGCATGGAAACCCACTGTGCAATAAAGAGGTGGCAAGTGCACAAAAATCCTCCAATTCTCCTTTATTTTTATTCCTCCTTCTTTTCCTTTATATGGGCCGAATTCTTGGGCTTAGGAGGAAGGAAGTGGTTTATTCTTGGGCCATTGTTTGATTTTGTTCGAAACCTTGAGCCCATTAAGTAGGTTTTCGGCCCATTGGGCTTTTAGAGGGGGTTCACGGCCCAATGTGCATAAAAGAATTGATTTATGGTCCATTTGAAGGTTCTAAGCCCAACATAGTCAAATTGAAGGCTTATTGGCCTATTAGGCCCAATAAGAAAATCCTAGTCCATAATGGACTTAAGCCGGGATTTTTAGGGTTTCCAATCTTTTGTTGACTATTTGAAGTGTTTTATAGAGTGTTTGATGGAATTTTGTTGTCATTGATTAAGCATCATACATGCTTTCAAGTTTTAGTTACAATGTTATCCTTGTTTAATGTTTACAAAGCATTAGAATTCCTAGTTGTGACACATTTTGGCTGAGGCTGATAAACCCAAGAAAGGGGGCAAAGGGTCCAAGAGAACTACCAAGAAAGATTCTACGGAAGAAGGAACTTCTGAGGCTCCGAAATCTCCATCTAAGAAGCGAAAGGCTCCTACTAGTTCTTCTGTTGCACCAAAGCGAAGGAAGCAACCCGCTAGAAGGCAAAAGTCTCCCACTCCTACTCCATCTCAGAGTGAAGGCGAAAATTTGGATTCTGATACCGAGTCGGAGATTCGCATTGAGGAGGATCCCCTCGTTCGCACTGAAGAAGATGAACCCATTCGCACTGAAGAACAAGAACACGTTCGCAATGAGGAAGAAGCACAAGTTCGCACTGAGACCTCGTTTTCTAATCGTGAGGTAACTCCATCCCTTAATGATTATGTTCCTTCTCCACCTCCCTCACCTAAAATAACTACTTCTATACCAATCACCATTGCTCCTCTCCCACCACCTGTATCAACTCAAATACCCACAACTATTCCAGTTTCCATACCTATTTTCACAGATTCCACAGTTGCACCTCAAACCTCTACTTCACCTGTAAGTTCTGTCAACGTATCTGATATGGGGGCTAACACTTCAGGTTTTTCATCTCATGTTACACCACCCATCTCCCCATTCGTAAAGATGACCCGAAAATTATTTTCGGAGATGATGACGCTGATGATTTGGAAGGATTCACTTATAGTCCTTTTCAAATAAGGATTGACAATGAAGATGATGTCTCTACTCCGAAAGCGGAATTCAAATCTCGTCATGAGAAGCTTGATCAGCTGCTTCTCGCATACAACGTTTCCTCTTCTGAAGCTTACTCCAAAGCTGCGGTTGAGTCAATCCTTGAGAGAGTCACTAAGGAACATACTGCCAACACTTCTACTTTGTCCAAGGCAGTTTCTGACTCAGTTGTTGTTTGCAAGGAAACGACCGAAAAAGTCGATAAACTAATTGTTGACACAAGGGAATTCATGGAAGCCTACCAGGTTACCTACAATGCCAACACCACAACAACGAACAAGGTTATTCAGAATGTTGGTGCCATGTTCCAAGCAGAAAAGGCTAACTTTGCTGAACTTCGCACCGTGTTCAAGTCCGATCATGAAACATTCCAGACTTCTATTGATGCGAAACTCACAAAGCTTCAAGCAGACTTGGCGATGGAGAACAAGATCATGGATGCTCTCGCAGTCAAGGAGGAAAAATGTAAGGTGTTGGAAACCAAGCTTCACTACAATGAAAAGAATGTCGATGATTTGCTAGCAGAGAAAGCAGTCACGCGAAGTTGTATTTCTGATGTTAATGGACTGCTCTTTGATATCATTGAGACCCGTAATCCCATGATTTCCATCACAGTAGGAAAGCATCTGGCTGAAAAGCTACGACCGGTGTTCGCAATGTTGCACCGTTTGGAGGGTGTTTCGACGCCGATGTCTTTTCTGAAACAAGGGGGAGAAGGTAGTTCTAAAGTTCAAACGGATGATGACAACCCCAAAGTTTCAGTTAAACCTCCTATCATCAAGCCAGATCCAAAGGACAAGGAAAAATTATTCAGTAATGAACCCATTATTGAGAATGACGAAGACGAAGAACCTGATGAAGCTGAGCTTAAAAGGCGGAAGGTTCGTGAAGCAGAATTGGATGAAAATGCTCGTATCGTCATGGAGGCTGAGGAAAAGGAAAGAGCTGAAAAGGAAGCTCAGGCCACTCTTAAAAGGAAAATGCTATTATTTCCAAAGTGGACCCTGAAGCGCATGCAAAACCAAGTTGTGGATATGCCAAGTCAGTATTGGTTGGATCCTATTGCATCCTTTGATGTCCAAAATACACAGGATTCGCAGTTAGACCTTCCTATCACACCAAAGGCATTCAGGTTTCGTGCCTTTATAAAGGTTGCTAATGTACCTTTCTCAAACAGCATTGGGGATCAACTGTTGTTTGCCTTCTATTTGAAACATATGAAGCCCCAGTACGAGACCTGGAGTGCGAGCAAAATTGTAGTTGTGAAGGTTACTGGGCCAATCGAGACTGAAAGCTTCCCTAATGTGAAGTTTAAAGTTGCGAGAGGATCTGCATGTCAAGCCTGCAAATTCACTCTCGCAGATCTGCCTTGCTTGAACCCCCATGACTGGATGGTGATACTCAATATTTTGTTGCGAGAGAAGGAGAAGTACAAACCGGTGTTTTCTCATCTTCAAATTTTGATCAAGTCTTACATTCAGGAAGTTGGACTCATGGATGTGGAAATTGCCACTTTTCTGAGGCAAAAACCAAGTGTTGTTCCAAAAGAAGCTCTGAAAGACTTCCAGAAGCTCAAGCCAGGAAAGATTTACAAGGAAGGATGGTTTGTGGTATACACGGCTAGAGATCGTCCAGGAGCAGATCGACGCAAGTTATTCTTTCATCTCGAAGATAAACACTTGTTTACTACTTATTTTTTGGAGTTTATCTTGGAGCTTGTTGGGAAGTT
This sequence comes from Lactuca virosa, assembly GCF_052849685.1. NCBI lineage: Eukaryota > Viridiplantae > Streptophyta > Magnoliopsida > Asterales > Asteraceae > Lactuca > Lactuca virosa. The sequence goes on from NC_136433.1 coordinate 205,962,101, forward strand.
TAAGGGCAACAACAAAGATGATGTGAAGTGTTTCACTGATGTGATCACTTGGTACATTCATGTTCGCAAGCTGTTGTTGAGTTTCATTCCCAAAGTCTACGAATTGTAGAAGCGAATCACGAATTAAAATGGCTATGGTTTCAATTGACGCAAAGGGGGAGATTGTTGAAGATATTAGTGTTGCGTCATTGGGCCTATGCTATCTAGTCCATTTTGTATAAACGAGTTGGGCCTGTCCACTCGTATTTAATGCTAGGGTTATAGTATTTAAGGTGCATGCATGCTACGTATTTAAGTTAAGTCTGATATTATATTTTGTAACCCTAATTTACGCCTCTACAGAAGCAATTCTTCATCGAGTTCTTCTGAGGCGTGACGATTAATCATTCAGCACCAGTTTGATCATATTGTGTTCTTTACCTCTTTTAATCTATTCGGTCATTAAGGATTTATTTCTATCAAGTGGGAGGCAAATTGACCTTGAAGAGCTTCAAGAGTCAAGCGCTGAAGGAACCTCAAACACTAGCAATCAACCTGAGAAGGAAACTCCTATTGATCCAGTTGACGAGTCTGTACCTCTGAGGCGCTCCAGTAGAGTTAGTGTTCCACCTGTGTTACATGGTTTCCATATAACATCTGAGGGTGATACATTTATCAGTGATAGCACACTGGTAAATTTGGGTGAACCTAACAATTACAAGGAAGCCATGGCAGGCCCCGAGTCTGCAAAGTGGAAAGAGGGTATGGACAGCGAGATTCAGTACATGTATGACAATCAAGTTTGGAACTTGGTTGACAATGTACCGGGTCGTAAGACATTCGGGTGCAAATAGATCTTCAAGAAGAAGATCGACATGGATGGGAAAGTACACACATATAAGGCATTACTGGTTGCGAAGGGCTTTACTCAAACTCATGGAGTTGACTATGATGAAACCTTCTCACCAGTAGCGAAGATTAAATCTATAAGGGTTATGTTGGCCATAGCTGCATTTCACGACTATGAAACATGGCCAATGGATGTCAGAACCGCTTTCCTTAATGGGAAGTTGGTTAATGATGTTTACATGAGTCAGCCAGAGGGTTTTGTCAATGCAAAGTACCCTAATAGAGTATGTAAGCTTGAGAAATCCATTTATGGATTGAAACAAGCATCTCGCAGATGGAATCTTTTTTCGTTGAGAAAGTCAAAGAGTTTGGATTTTCGAGAAGCGAGGATGAGTCATGTGTGTATGTCAAGGCTAGTGGGAGTATAGTTAGCTTTCTGGTGTTGTATGTGGATGACATACTACTCATAGGAAATGACATTCCAACCTTGCAGGAAGTTCAGTCCTGGCTTGGGAAGTGTTTCGCTATGAAGGACCTTGGAGAAGCTGCTTACATTCTAGGGATAAGGATATTGAGAGACAGGAGTAAAAGACTAATTGGACTTAGTCAAAGTACCTACTTGGACAAGGTGTTGAAACGATTCAGCATGGAGAATTCCAAGAAAGGTGACTTAACCATTCAAGGCAATACCAAACTAAGTAAGACTCATAGTCTGAGTACATAGGCTGAGATAGCTGAGATGAGTCGAGTGCCATATGCTTCCGCAGTTGGCTCGATCATGTATGCTATGACTTGTACTCGCCCTGATGTAGCCTTCGCTTTGAGCATGGTCAGCAGATATCAAGGAAATCCTGGTAAAGCTCGCTGGACTGCGGTAAAGTACATTCTTAAGTACCTAAGCAGGACTAAGGATTGGGTCCTTACTCTTGGTGGGAGTGATGACCTAAGAGTCACAGGGTATAGTGACGCCAACTTTCAGACCGACAGAGATAATTTCCTCTCTTAGTCGGGTTGGGTTTTTACCCTGAATGGAGGAGAAATAACTTGGAAAAGTTCCAAACAGGAGACTGTAGTTGATTCAATGTGCGAATCAGAGTACATAGCAGCAAGCGAAGAGTCGAAGGAGGCAATATGGATGAAGAACTTCATCGGAGACCTTGGAGTTGTACCAGCCATAAAGGAGCCTATGGTGATTTTCTGTGACAATGAGGGTGCGGTTACCTTAACAAAGGAACCAAGGGATCATGGCAGATCCAGGCACATCGACAAGAAATATCACTTCTTAAGACATCGGGTGGAAGAAGGACTCCTCTTGGTAAGGAGGGTATCATCATATGAGAACCCATCAGATCTCCTCACGAAGGGACTGAGTAGGGTTAAGCATTTGCAGCATGCGAGGTGCATTGGGCTGAAGGATGATATTAGTTTTAATGATTAGATAGCTATTTTGAAACTTGTAATAGATAAAACGTAATTGACATTTGATGATTAAATAAAAGGTGTTTTTTTATTTATAAGTAAGGTTACTGTCTTATGTCAATTGTTTACTATTGTTTCATTTGCATGTTTTGACTTCCAGAATAATTATATTATTCAAACTATCCATTGTCGATCATACTTTGGAAGTAGGTATTGAGGCAAGACTGTCATGAACTTGGCTTGTAGATTGTCTGAAGTGTATTAGACATAACAAAGTTTGCTACAACATTCATGAGTGCTCATAAGGTCTGAGTATTGGATTAAACCCATGCTCACTTGAATCACTTCATGGAATTTATCATGAGTGATTGTGAGATGATAATATCATATAAGTCTTCAAACCTAGATATATGAGTTGTTTACTATGAGTTGGTTGTACATTGATAGTGAGAAAACACATCAGTAACTTGATGTTATAAAATGCATTGTTGTGTATGATTTGACGAATAGTTAGTACAAGCATATAATGTCGAAGTTTATCTGTTCCTTTTAATTCTTGGAGGATTAAAAGCGATATCTTAGGCCCCTCGATGATTTTGGCTTTACTTATGTGTCGGGCCCGGTCGAGACTAAATTGATGTGTTTAATTAAGTTCTCTGTCAAACGATCGAAGATTGAGAAACAAACTGCTGGACAATAAGTATGACATTGTTCCATGTATTTGTCCGGCTGATATCTTGAAGAACAGATGATTATATGATCCCTTATCTAATGGATGCTTCAATGACTGAGTCAGAGTTCGATAGCGGCTTTTAAGAGCTACGATTTCTATTCGGTGTTTTAAGTCGTACTTGAAATTATAGTTATTAGACTTATCCAAGTGGGAGACTGTTGGATTAGGTGTCTAAGCCCATAACTATAATTGGTATGTACTTGACCCGAGAGTAGCATGGTCCTTTTGGGTTTCGTTCACCAATGCAACTTGATAGGATGGACTTTTGAGAATAAGATTATTTGTGATTTGTAAATATATTACAAGTATAATATATTAATATGAAATCATATTATTTAATTAGTATTGATCAAGAATTAATTTGGAATTAATTTAGTGATCAAAAGAGACTAATTAAATATACGGGAACTGATTTGGTAAATCAATGATTCTTATAGTGTGGGTCAATGAACCATGGTTATTTGTGTTGGATTAGTGTCTAAGCCCATAATTATAATTGATATGTACTTGACCCGATTTGGCATGGTCCATTTGGGTTGCATGGCATCAGAACAATTTGGATAGACTTTTGTGAGAAAAGGATAATTATGATTTGTTAATATATTATAAGTTATAATATATTAATACGAAATCATATTATTTAATTAGTATTGATCAAAACTTAATTTGGAATTAATTTTGTGATCAAAAGGAGACTAATTAAATATATGGGGATTGATTGTGTAAATCATTCATTCTTATATATGTGGGCTTATGATCCATAGTTCTTCATGTTGGGCTAAACCCATGGAGTATCCCATGGAGCATGAAGAATATGGAAAGACATGAGTTACATGGTGTAACCCTAATAGCCACAATATATAAGGACCTCATGGCTCAAGAAATTGGCACTAAGGTGTGTACACATGAGGGCAAGCCGATTTGAGCATAAGAACCTTTTCTCCCAAGTTATTCCAAGATGTTGGTGATGTTGTGTGAACCATTTGAGGTGTCACACTTGAGGCACTAGGCTCTTAAGCTCCATGGAATCAAGCTACAACAAAAGGTATGTATTCTAACCTGTTTTATTACCCCATGTATAGAAGATTGTATGCTAGTTAGGGTAATACCTTGAAATTTCAAGTTTGCATGTATAACAGAGAAAACATAGATGCAAGGTATTTAGGGTTGCATGTACACCATAGGAGTGTTAGAATGCTCAAAACCCAACGGTGGTATCAGAGCCTAGGCTTGTTATTCTTTTATAATTGATGCAAATTGCTGAAAAAATCGAAGTTTGTGTAACACCCATAAAATTCAAGCCAATTTAAAACTTTTAAAACATTTCCAAAACCATTAATCAGTACAAAACTTGTTTTCAAAATGTATCATATCAGAGTATCCCAGAAACAAAATTATATAAAGTGAGGAGCTGTACGATCACGCCGTTGCCTTGCCACGATCCCCTGATGTACCTGAAACAATAAACTGAAACTGTAAGCCCGAAAGCTTAGTGAGTTCCCCCAAAATACCCATACCCGCAACAATATGTCACACCCCAAAACCGAAGAATGGCGGAAACGTTCTGGGGTGGAGGACGTCATGTACAGTATCCTAACAATGCATAATAGTAAAGACAAGCAACAACATCCATTGCATTAATATAATAATTGTAATACAAGCGTGTTCTGTACAGTTTGTAAGACACCAAAAGTATAATCAAAATAAAAGATGAGTCTTGTATGTACTCCATCTTCTCAAAAGCTGCATCTGTACCTGTCTACTGATGACCTGAGAATACAAGTTATTTTGAAAGCGAGTATCAACATAAAGCTGGTGATTTCATAAGTATTTAGTGTCATTGCTTGTATAAGAATGTTTACAACAGTGTAGTATAATAACTGATTTCAATGTTTGCAAATAGTATACTCCCTAGAAAACCCTATGTTTTCCAGTAAAAGTAGTCTTCTACCAAGACCCGGTTGTTTGCATGTTTGATCTTTTGAAAATGTAAAAGTTTTCCCAGTGAAACTACCAGTATGAAAATATAGTTTTTGACTTCATTCATGTAAAGTAATTGGGAAAATAATGTTTTACCCCAGCAGTGTCACTGTCGGCTAAATGAAATGAAAATGCAGACTCCAGGTAGTATTAAATGTACAATACACCTCGGGGAGTCTGTTTTGCCTCTAATTCATAAAATGTTAATTAAAGGTCTGAAAGTGAACTCGTATGTAACCATGCTGATTGACGATCGAATAACTGGTGACCCTCCAGGCCACACGTAGTATGGTGACATTTTGTCACCCCTGGGCCTAGTCGGCTCGGACTGTAGCTAGCAGTCAGGATGTGGGAGTGTCTGTCCCGTATAGATTTATAAACATAATGCCCGCTCTCCCTCCAGGAGACTCTGGTTACACGGTGATAGCACAATGACGTGTCGTATCGAGAAGTAGTATGTCACATTCTGTTTTAGTAAATTCTCTTGTATATTGTATAATGTATTTTCTGGTATAATGTATAGAGTGTTCTCTTGTATAGTATATAGTATTCTCTTTGTATAGTATTTAGCATGTATTGACTCATAACTGTATTGACTCTGGTGGGTGTCATTTTAATGGTAGTAATGAGCAGTAATCCTTAACTATACCTAATATAGTTAAATAGTAATGTTGGTTGCATGCCTTTGTTACACAAAGGTACTGAACTGAAGTGAAGACTTTTATATCTAACACAAATATATATGATATATAACTAAGAATTCAATGACAGTCGGACAAATAACCGAATACCCTAAGTCCACAACAAACCAGGAACAGGAAATAAGGTGAGCTATCAGTCCTAAGTCCTTCAAGTCTTACTTATATAACTATATTAGTATAGATATGGGTTTGAAAATAAAGTAAGTTTAAAAGAGTTTGAAAACAGTTTTGGCATTAAAAGAGTTTGATAAAAGGTGTGAAACACTTGAAAATCCAAGGTTTGATGGTAATTTGAAACCAGTAGCAAATCTTGTAGTATGTTCTAGTTATTAATCACATGTGATTGATACAATAACTCTAACAGTTCAACTTGTATTCCCCCCCCCCCATAAAAGCATTTAAAATCATTTAAAAGGTTAATTAAGGGGGTATGAACTCACCTGCAGTGAGTGGATTGGATGGAAGTGACGGGTAGGATGCTAGGTGTCAAGTGAGGACTTGAGCACACACACGGATCCTCTGTAACATGTAGTGATACATCAATGTATCTAATTAGTTATTTAATCACAAATTAAGCAAGTAAAGACACTCCAATGCATGAAAACACTTTGTTTCAAGTGCTAAGAGTGCTAAGGGTTGCATCTAAGGAGAGTAGGGCCTCACATTGGAGTTTACTCCTGAAATGGTGGCCCTTATGTGTGTTTACGGTTTCTGAACCATTTACCCCATGAGTTTACGGCCATAAACTCATGGAAATGGTGCATTTGTGTGTTTCAAGGTCCTATATCTCACAAGGAAGGGTTCTAAGTTCGAATCAAAGGCTTAGGAAGTGGTTTGGGCACAAAAGGACCCCTCATTGGAGTTTACGGTCCTTGGACCATCCTTGAGAGTTTACGGTCGTAAACACTTGGGTTTACGGTCGTAAACCCATGATTTTACGGCCGTAAACTCATGTATGCCTCAACCTTTTCGTGTTTTGGTGTTTCTAGCTCATGCATGCAAGTTTCTAGCCCTTTATCCAAGCATTTGAAGGTGTTAGGGGCATCAAAACACCATTTGGGGGTGTTTACGGTTTTGGGAGATCCCCAAACCGTAAACACATATGTTCTTGGGGATTTTGATGATTTTCCAAAGGATTAACAAGTATACTAAGTAAGTAACTAGATAGGAAGGGTACACTTACTTATATGAAGCTTGTAAGAGTGATTAGAGCCCAAAAACACTAGTGTGTGTTCATGGTGTTCTTGGTGTTTTGAAGAACACTTGATGAGCTAAGTAAAAACCAAGAATCCATGGATGAAATGATGTATAAACACTAGATTAAGTGTTGTATGAACGAATCTAGGAAGGAAATACTTACATTTTGGCGGATTTGAAGAAATGAACTTATGATACTTGAGAGAAAAAGCTTGGTGTTCTTGAGGTGGGAAGTGGAAAATGAGGAAAAAGGTGTGTAAACTCATGCTATAAGCATGAGTTCTTGGGAAAATGGTGTTTACGGCCCAAACACCTCTTGTTTGGCCTTAAACACCTAGCTAAGGTGTTGATTGTTTTGTTTTGCTACACAACTCTAATAACGACACTTCCCTTTATTTAATCGTTTGACGAAAAATAAAATAAAACACCCAAACGGACTTAAATCCGGCCAAAAATGTACTGAAATGTTTTTGAATATTATATGAAGTGTTTAACTGTAGAGATTATACAATTGAAAATTTCGGGTTGTCACATCATCCCCCCCCCCGTTAGAGGGAATTTCGTCCCGAAATTAGAGTTCAGGCAACTAAGTTATTACAAAATAATTAAGTAAAAAGATGAGGATATTTAAGTCTCATTTGATCCTCACGCTCCCATGTGAATTCCGGTCCTCGCTTGGCGTTCCAGCGAACCTTCACGATTGGGATGCGGCTTTGTTTCGTTCGTTTGACCTCGCGGTCCATGATCTCTACAGGTTCTTTCACGAAGTTGAGGCTCTTGTTGATCTCGATCTCATCGAGTGGGATTACAAGAGTCTCGTCGGATAGGCACTTTTTCAAGTTTGAGACATGGAGGGTAGGATTTACATTATTGAGTTCGCGGGGTAGGTTGAGTTTATAAGCTACTGGGCCGATTCTAGCGAGAATCTCGAAAGGCCCTATGTATCTTGGATTCAGCTTTCCACGCTTTCCGAAGCGTATCAAGCCTTTCCAGGGTGAGACTTTCAAAAGGACTCCGTCTCCCACCTGGAATTCCAAAGGTTTCCTTCGTTTGTCTGCGTAGCTTTTCTGTCGGTCTCTAGAGGCTTTCAATCGTTCACGAATCTGAACGATCTTCTATGTCGTTTCCCGAATGATCTCTGGACCCGTGAGAGTGCTGTCAGGAACTCGTCCTTTAGCTAATTGAGTGTCACCCACCTCAGCCCAGCACAGAGGGGATCTGCACTTCCGGCCGTAGAGGGCTTCAAATGGAGCAGCCTTGATGCTCGTGTGATAATTGTTTTTGTAAGAGAATTCTACGAGAGGTAAATGGGTATCCCATGCCTTCCCGAAGTCGATCACATAGGCTCGCAGCATATCTTCCAAGGTTTGGATAGTTCTCTCCCTCTGTCAGTCGGTATGTGGATGGTAGGCTGTACTCATGTCCAGCCTCGTTCCTAAGGAGTTTTGTAGTGACTGCCAGAACCTCGAAGTGAATCTGCTATCTCTATCGAAGATAACAGATATAGGAACACCATGCAGTCGTACGATCTCCCTAATGTATGTTCTTGTGAGCTTCTCCATCTTGTCGGATTCTTTGATGGGCAGGAAGTGTGCAGACTTGGTCAATCTGGCGACGATGACCCATATGGTATCAAGTCCACCCGTTGTCTTGGGTAACTTGGTTATGAAGTCCATAGTGATCCGCTCCCACTTCCACTCAGGTATCTCTGGTTGTTGGAGTAGACCTGATGGTTTCTGGTATTCGACCTTGACCTTCGCGCAAGTAAGGCATTTACTTACGAAGGTAGCAATCTCTGCTTTCATGTTAGGCCACCAGTATGACTTCTTGAGATCCAGATACATCTTATCTGAACCTGGGTGGACAGAATATCGAGTATTGTGTGCTTCCTTCATGACCAAGTCTCTGAAGCCGCCGTGTCTCGGTGTCCAGATCAGGTCCATGAGATATAAGGCTCCGTCACCCTTGGTTTCCAAGTTCTTATCCATTCCTCGCAGGGATTCTCCGGCTATATTTTCAGGTTTCAAAGCTTCGAGCTGAGCCTCCTTAATTTGTGCGGATAGATGCGAATGGATAGTCATTGTTAGTGACTTCACTCTTCGGCCAGAATATTCTTTCCGACTTAGGGCGTCTGCTACTACGTTGGCTTTACCCGGATGATAACGAATTTCGCATTCGTAGTCATTGAGTAGCTCGACCCACCGTCGTTGCCTCGTGTTGAGCTCTTTCTGGTTGAAGATGTGTTGGAGGCTTTTGTGGTCGGTATAGATGGTTCTCTTCGTACCATACAGGTAATGTCTCCAGATATTTAGGGCGAACACAACCGCTCCTAATTCGAGGTCGTGCGTGGTGTAGGTGACCTCGTGCGCCTTCAGCTGTCTTGAGGCGTAGGCGATAACCTTACCTCGTTGCATCAGAACACAGCCGAGCCCTTGGTTGGATGCATCGAAGTATACCATGAAGTCTTCTATCCCTTCGGGGAGGGACAGTATCGGTGCGGTGCATAAAGCTCGCTTCAGGGTTTGGAATGCCTTCTCTTGTTTCTCTTCCCATTCAAAGGCCACGCATTTCTGGTTCAATGTAGTCAGGGGTTTCGCGATTCGAGAGAAGTTTTGAATGAACCTGCGGTAGTAGCCAGCGAGGCCTAGAAATTAGCGGATTTCCGTAGGCGTCTTCGGTGCTGACGAGTTCTCAATAGCTTTAATCTTGGATGGGTCCACGTGGATTCCTTCTTCGCTAACCACGTGTCCTAAGAATTTGACTCTTCGGATCCAAAATTCGCACTTAGAGAACTTTGTGTATAGCTTCTCTGATCGCAAGGTTTCTAGGACTTGTCGTAGATGATTGCTATGCTCCTCCTTACTTCGAGAGTAGATAAGTATGTCATCAATGAAGACGATGACGAACTGATCCAAGTAAGCACGGCATACCCTATTCATTAAGTATATGAATATTGCGGGCGCATTGGTCAGTCCGAACGGCATTACTACGAACTCGTAGTGTCCGTAACGAGTTCGGAAAGCTGTCTTCGGGACATCCTCCTCAAGCACTCGCAACTGGTGATACCCGGACCTCATATCAATCTTGGAAAAGTAACTCGCCCCTTGCAGTTGGTCAAATAAATCGTCTATGCGAGGAAGAGGGTAACGATTTTTGATCGTAAGTTTGTTGAGTTCCCTGTAATCGATGCACATACGGAACGATCCGTCTTTCTTCTTCACGAACAAGACTGGTGCTCCCCATGGTGAGAAGCTCGGTCTTATAAATCCCTTGCTGAGCAGCTCGTTAAGTTGACCGGACAGTTCTTGCATCTCAGCAGGCGCTAGGCGATAGGGCGATTTGGCTACGGGGGTGGCTCCTGGGATTAAGTCGATTCGGAACTCGACTTGACGTTGGGGAGGTAATCCCGGTAGCTCTTCCGGAAAGACGTCGGGGAAGTCACGTACCATGGGGAAGTCTTTCAGGTCTTTTTTTTTCTGGCTCGTGTCGACGATATGTGCAAGGAACGCACTATATTCCTTACGCAAATACTTCTGGGCTTGAATACTTGAGATGATACGAAGGCTCGTACTGGGTTTGTCTTAGTAGATCGACAAGGTTTCGTTATTTGGTAGGTTCAGATGGATTGCTTTGTCGAAACACAGAATATCGGTACGATGGAGACTCAACCAGTCCATGCCCACAATGACATCAAAGCTCTTGATTGCTACTGGTATGAGGTCGATTGGAAACGAATGGTTATCTAGCGTGAGGGTACAACCTATGTAGATCTCGTTAGAACTCTCTGTTTTTCCGTTAGCCATTTCTACGACGAAGGTTTCTTTTAGTGGTTTCGGTGATTGTTTAAGTAAGTGTTTAAAGTTTTGGTTTACAAAGCTCCTCTCTGCCCCACTATCAAATAGGATACAAGCATAAGAGTTATCAAGAAGGAACGTACCCGTGACTACTATGGGGTCTGCTACTGCTTCATTGTGGCCAATAGCAAGTAGTCTGCCTGTTCCTCCTCCATTCCCAGCTTTCAGGCAATTTCTTTTGAAATGTCCTATCTCGCCACAGCCGTAGCAGGCCTGGCTCACTCCCGTGCTGGGGACCTGGGAAATGGGTTTGGGCGGTGTTCGGCAAAACCGGGCGGTATGGCCCTTCCGGTCACAATTAGTGCAGTGCATTTCCCGGCAGGGGCCGTTGTGATGGAAAGAGCACTTGGTGCACTTGGGTAGACTCCCTGCATATGTTTTGGCTGGTACAGGGGCAGCAGGAGTAGTGACAGCGTGGACAGCCACCGTTTGTTGGTTCCTTGAAGAGGATTGGGTTGATTTTCCATTCTTTCGGTCCCACCGCTTCCTTTTGTTGTCGGATGTCTTGGTCGGTGCAGTGGCAACCGTGGTAGTGGTCGATGGAATGTAGGGAACTTCATGATCAATCAACCTTTGGGCCAATTCCTTGGCACTGTCAAAGGTCGTAGGGTGTGACGCTAGAACGTTCCCTCGATACGGGGGCACTAAACCCCAGATGTATCTTTCAATTTTCTTGCCTTCGGTGGGGACCATGTTAGGACACAGAGTCACCAGGTCGCAGAACCTGGCTGTATATGCCACTATGTCGGTCCCCTTCATCTTGAGGTTCCAGAGTTCCTCCTCGAGTTTCTGGATTTCGCCCCTATAGCAGTACTCCCTTGTCAGAAGGTCTTACAGTGTGTCCCAGCCCATGGCGTTGGCTGTTACTAAAGAGAGTGATTTGACATGGCCATTCCACCACGTCAAGGCCCTTTCGATGAAAGTGCAAGCTGCGAACTTTATCTTGCTCTCTTCGGGGCACGAGCACATCTCGAAGATGGCTTCAGTTCTTTCGATCCATTGGGACAGTGCAATGATCCCTCCGGTCCCATTGAAGAATGTTGGTTTGCAGTTCAAGAAATCCTTATAGGTACACCCCTGTGTACGTGGGTGGATTTCACCATGTCTAGAGTTGGTGCCCATTCCGGCTCCACTTGCATCGCCAGAATTTATTTGGGTCGTAGCTGCGGTCACAGCTGCGGTTACAGCTGCCTGAAACATCACCGCATCAAACTGTTGCGGAGGAGGTGGTGGTGGTGTTTGACTTGCAGGCGTGTTTCTGTTCGGACGCTTGCGAGGCGGCATCTTTTACTACAAGTTTATAGAAACGATGATAGCCGTAAGAATCAACTGCAAGTACAAATGAGAGTGTTTCATGGACTAAATCAACATAGTCCAACTGTTAGGTAGTAAGATATCAATAGAGTAGGGAGACGCAAGAGTAAGAACTTTCCAATAGATTAGATATCTGCTAATATTACTGGTATTACTAATGTAAAATGAGTTCAAGAAAGTTGACCTAACAGTAGGTCTGACATCAAACCATCAGGGCAAAATGTTGGCAGTTTAAAAGTCTAGCCAGAGTACTCTTAAAAGTTAGGAATATTTTACAAACAAGTGCTCTCTAGAGCATAGGAAAGAAAGGCTATTCCTTAATTCAAAAGCAAAGACGAGTTGACATCTTCTACCGACGACGGGTGTCTCTTGGACGAATCCGTAGGTCTGCCAGTTGACGTACAACTTCCAGAAGATGTTGCTCATGCGCTCTCTGATGCATTCGGAGTTTCATGACTTCGGGTCGGGATGCAGCTAGTTGCTGCTGCAGAGCCTCATTGGTCCTCCATGTCCTATCCACAGTCTCTTCTAGTTGGCGAATACGAACTGTGTTTAGGTTAGAGTTGGCGTCAACTTCCACTACTCGCTCGATGGCTGCATGACCTTGCTCGATGTTCCTAGCAATCCTTCGGACCATGATGGGCAGGACTCGGTCAGCTGATCCTCCCTCGCTTATATTGTAAAAGCTTCGGTCTCCGTTGAAGGGCAACGGCTGACCCTGTTCATCACTCGATCGATTCAAGGTTGTTGCCCACATAGGAGTGGGACCTTGAAACTCCGGACGAGGGTTGGGGTTTGGAATTGGAACTTCTTGGGGATGGTTGTTGACTTCTGGTTCGGAGTCGGAGTCATCTGAAAAGCCTTCTGCGAGGTGATCATCCAAAGGGATTGGGTGATCATCTTCCGGCTCATTATCAAGCCATCCTCCCATGCCTTGGTTTGGATAGTATGGATCGCCCGGGAGATGAAAGCCAGCCATGTTATCTACGCGATAAATGGGGAAAGAATGGTTAATAGACGTACTAATCTAAGATACTTATAAGATGATCGTTATTAGTTGATCTAATACTTGCGTAGTGCATACCAATTACATGCAACTGAACCAGGATAGACCTTCGAATAAGTGACCCTAACTCTAAATTCCACAACCAAACAAGCAACATGAGGTAAAGCAAAGATCACAGATTCTAAGTCTATAGCGCCTTAGTCACATGTAACCGCAGAGTATCCACTTAGCAACTATTGTCCTACTAGTAACGACCTTTTTAGTTCTCACATATGTAATTCATAGTAATGCAGAATACTCCTATAATATTCTTGTTCTAATGTTCTTGTAGTAGTGTTGGTATGTTTTTAGACTTGTTGCAACACCACAATCATTCTTAGGCACATGCTAGTCACTCCTCAGGAAATATAGTTGATCAGGCTATATCCCCTTAGGTTTGACCATATGTCTCTAAGCCTAATTGTGTTGTTCAACAATCGTAATACTTTTGTTCTGTTCTAGTATGATACTGACACTGGTATGGGTAAATGTATATATAAACTTAGTTAAATATTTTATTATTTAAAAGTATATATTCTTGGTCAGAGTGCTTTAATCCCGATGTGTTTATAGTTCGTATATCTTTTATGGGTTGATATACTTGATTCACTATAAACAGTGCTCTGATACCAATCTGTCACACCCCAAAACCGGAGAATGGCGGAAACGTTCTGGGGTGGAGGACGTCATGTACAGTATCCTAACAATGCATAATAGTAAAGACAAGCAACAACATCCATTGCATTAATATAATAATTGTAATACAAGCGTGTTCTGTACAGTTTGTAAGACACCAAAAGTATAATCAAAATAAAAGATGAGTCTTGTATGTACTCCATCTTCTCAAAAGCTGCATCTGTACCTGTCTACTGATGACCTGAGAATATAAGTTATTTTGAAAGCGAATATCAGCATAAAGCTGGTGAGTTCATAAGTATTTAGTGTCATTGCTTGTATAAGAATGTTTACAACAGTGTAGTATAATAACTGATTTCAATGTTTGCAAATAGTATACTCCCTAGAAAACCCTATGTTTTCCAGTAAAAGTAGTCTTCTACCAAGACCCGGTTGTTAGCATGTTTGATCTTTTGAAAATGTAAAAGTTTTCCCAGTGAAACTATCAGTATGAAAATATAGTTTTTGACTTCATTCATGTAAAGTAATTGGGAAAATAATGTTTTACCCCAGCAGTGTCACTGTCGGCTAAATGAAATGAAAATGTAGACTCCAGGTAGTATTAAATGTACAATACACCTCGGGGAGTCTGTTTTGCCTCTAATTCATAAAGTGTTAATTAAAGGTCTGAAAGTGAACTCGTATGTAACCATGCTGATTGACGATCGAATAACTGGTGACCCTCCAGGTCACACGTAGTATGGTGACATTTTGTCACCCCTGGGCCTAGTCGGCTCGGACTGTAGCTAGCAGTCGGGATGTGGGAGTGTCTGTCCCGTATAGATATATACACATAATGCCCGCTCTCCCTCCAGGAGACTCTGGTCACACGGTGATAGCACAATGACGTGTCGTATCGAGAAGTAGTATGTCACATTCTGTTTTAGTAAATTCTCTTGTATATTGTATAATGTATTTTCTGGTATAATGTATAGAGTGTTCTCTTGTATAGTATATAGTATTCTCTTTGTATAGTATTTAGCATGTATTGACTCATAACTGTACTGACTCTGGTGGGTGTCATTTTAATGGTAGTAATGAGCAGTAATCCTTAACTATACCTAATATAGTTAAATAGTAATGTTGGTTGCATGCCTTTGTTACACCAAGGTACTGAACTGAAGGGAAGACTTTTATATCTAACACAAATATATATGATATATAACTAAGAATTCAATGACAGTCGGACAAAGAACCGAATACCCTAAGTCCACAACCAAACGAGGAACAGGAAATAAGGTGAGCTATCAGTCCTAAGTCCTTCAAGTCTTACTTATATAACTATATTAGTATAGATATGGGTTTGAAAATAAAGTAAGTTTAAAAGAGTTTGAAAACAGTTTTGGCATTAAAAGAGTTTGATAAAAGGTTTGAAACACTTGAAAATCCAAGGTTTGATGGTAATTTGAAACCAGTAGTAAATCTTTTAGTCTGTTCTAGTTATTAATCACATGTGATTGATACAATAACTCTAACAGTTCAACTTGTATTCCCCCCCATAAAAGCATTTAAAATCATTTAAAAGTTTAATTAAGGGGGTATGAACTCACCTGCAGTGAGTGGATTGGATGGAAGTGTCGGGTAGGATGCTAGGTGTCAAGTGAGGACTTGAGCACACACACGGATCCTATGTAACATGTAGTGATACATAAATCTATCTAGTTAGTTATTTAATCACAAATTAAGCAAGTAAAGACACTCCAATGCATTAAAACACTTTGTTTCAAGTGCTAAGAGTGCTAAGGGTTGCATCTAAGGAGAGTAGGGCGTCACATTGGAGTTTACTCCTCAAATGGTGGCCCTTATGTCTGTTTACGGTTTCTGGACCATTTCCCCCATGAGTTTACGGCCGTAAACTCATGGAAATGGTGCATTTGTGTGTTTCAAGGTCCTATATCTCACAAGGAAGGGTTCTAAGTTCGAATCAAAGGCTTAGGAACTGGTTTGGGCACAAAAGGACCCCTCGTTGGAGTTTACGGTCCTTGGACCATCCTTGAGAGTTTACGGTCGTAAACACTTGGGTTTACGGTCGTAAACCCATGAGTTTACGGCCGTAAACTCTTGTATGCCTCAACCTTTTCGTGTTTTGGTGTTTCTAGCTCATGCATGCAAGTTTCTAGCCCTTTATCCAAGCATTTGAAGGTGTTAGGGGCATCAAAACACCATTTAGGGGTGTTTACGGTTTTGCGAGATCCCCAAACCGTAAACACATATGTTCTTGGGGATTTTGATGATTTTCCAAAGGATTAACAAGTATACTAAGTAAGTAACTAGATAGGAAGGTTACACTTACTTATATGAAGCTTGTAAGAGTGATTAGAGCCCAAAAACACTAGTGTGTGTTCTTGGTGTTCTTGGTGTTTTGAATAACACTTGAAGATCTAAGTAAAAACCAAGAATCCATGGATGAAATGATGTATAAACACTAGATTAAGTGTTGTATGAATGAATCTAGGAAGGAAATACTTACATTTTGGCGGATTTGAAGAAATAAACTTATGATACTTGAGAGAAAAAGCTTGGTGTTCTTGAGGTGGGAAGTGGAAAATGAGGAAAAAGGTGTGTAAACTCATGCTATATGCATGAGTTCTTGGGAAAATGGTGTTTACGGCCCAAACACCTCTTGTTTGGCCGTAAACACCTAGCTAAGGTGTTGATTGTTTTGTTTTGCTACACAACTCTAATAACGACACTTCCCTTTATTTAATCGTTTGACGAAAAATAAAATAAAACACCCAAACGGACTTAAATCCGGCCAAAAATGTACTGAAATGTTTTTGAATATTATATGAAGTGTTTAACTGTAGAGATTATACAAGTGAAAATTTCGGGTTGTCACACAATACACATAGAATCATAACAGTATACTATGGGTCCAATCAACCATCGGGTTGGAATACCCCAGGCCCACAACCAACCAGTTGGATTGCCAACACACTATGGGTCCAATCAACCATCGGGTTGGAATACCCCAGGCCCACAACCAACAGGTTGGATTGCCCACATACTCTGAGTCCAATCATCCTCGGGATGGAATACTCACGGCCCACAACCTACAGGTTGGAATGCCCAGGTCTATTGGCCTTCGCACCAAGCAGATAAGCCTCAACCGCCAAACAAATATGTGCACATATAATAGATAATCACATAACAGTCTATAGACAATACTTGATCTAACAGATCTTACCACATAGCACATAACACCATTGGCCTTCGCACCAAGCAGATTGGCCTTCGGACGAATGAACTGCTTGCCTAGCAGTTCCTGTAGCTGTGACGACAGCTCTTGCATCTCTGGCGGTGCCAATCGGTATGGCGCCTTAGCGATAGGGGCCGCACCTGGCACCAGGTCGATCCTGAACTCGACCTGCCTCTCAAAAGGTATCCCCGGCAACTCCTCCGGAAACACATATGCAAACTCCCTGACTACCGGTACATTGGAAACCGAAATCTAATCCATAACCCACGTATCTACCACATACGTTACATCACCCGCACACCCGTGCTGAATGTACTGCCGAGCCCTAGCAACTGAACAAAACCCTGATCCCACTCTGGTGCCCTCACCATATATAGTCTGTTCTCCCCCACTTGGGGTTCGAACTACCACTCGCTGGCCCTCGCAATTAATCATAGCACCGAACCGACTGAGCCAATCCATGCCTACAATCACGCACACCTCCCCCATGGGAATCGGAATCAAATCTATCGGGAAGGACACCCCGAAAATCTCCAAATCACACCCTCGATAAACCGAAGAAGCAGGAAACCCGTGTTCGTTGGCGATAGACACTCGCAACGGACACTCTAACTTGCCCACTGGCACACTGAACTCCCTACTAAATGACTGAGATACGAAAGACCGACTCACCCCCGAGTCAAATAAAAGTTCACTAAAAACGTACCTAATCACAGTTACAACAGATAAGCATAACACAATTATAATAAATGAGATAGAGGGGAGAAACATACCGGCAACCACATCTGGCGCTGCCCTGGCCTCCTCTGCGGTCAACTGGAAAGCATGAGCCTGAGCCTTCGGAGGCTCTGCCCTGGCTGGTCTCCCATCCGTGATCCTCAAGGTAGTCGGCACTGGAGCCTGCGCCGGCTTGGCGGCTAGTAGGGGACACTGGGCCTTCATATGGCCCACCTGCTCATAATGATAGCAAAGCCTGACTCCAGAAGTCGGAGTCGGCTGCCTGCAATCCCTGGCCAAATGGCCCTGCTTGTCACATCGGTGACACCCACTCCCTATCCGGCACATCCCTGAATGAGCCTTCCCACACTTCCCACAAGTACGGCCTGGCTGTCCCCCAGTCCTCATATCAGCCGTCTTGGACCGCTTTGGCGCCGGCTGTGACTGTGTCGGGGCCTGTCGCTGCTCCCTCAACTACAGCTCAATCTCCAACTCACGCCGTCTAGCGGCCTCCTGCAACTCCAGAAGTGTATCACATCGCTGGGTAGACACAAAATGACGGATGTCATTCTTGAGCGTGCTCAGATAACGGGTCATCTGAGCCTGCTCGGAAGCAAACTCTAGGCAAAACATCGCCCTCTCAGTGAACATACGGGTGACCTCCGTCACCGACTCCCCATCCTGTCTCAAACTCAGAAACTCCTGTGCTAAACGCTCCCGCTCGACCCGCAGAATGTAACGGGAACGGAACATGTCTCTGAACTGCTCCCAAGTAACAGCAGTTCTCTATTCATCAGTGTACGACCCAGTCGCAAGTCTCCACCAGTCCTTGGCCCCGGACCTTAGCAGGTTCAGAGCACACCTGACCTTCTGGTCAGTAGGACACGAGCAGGTGAAGAAACACCCCTCCACATCCTTGATCCACCTCATAGCCTTGATGGGATCCTCGTCCCATCAAAAGTAGGGGGCTTCGTGTTATCGAAGTCTCTGTACTGAAAAACTCGCCCCGCTCCCCCTCCTGCCGCTGTTACAGCCGCGGTGGCTGCAGCGGCAGCTGTCTCAGCGAGGGTTGCATATCTGTCGTCGAAATACTCCATCATAGCGAACTTAATAGTCCCGAACAACTCCGGAATCTGACCCCATACAATCTCGACCACCTCCTCACGGATGATCTCCTGACCCGATCCTCTGTCAACATTGGCCCCTCCTGGCCGATAGCCTTAGGTTCCACTGGGGCCTCCTGATCACCCTGTCCTGATCCTGATCCGGACCCCGACGTGAAACGCCTCGTAACTGCCATTCTGAAACATAACAAGAAGATATCATACAATCCGCATAGGTAACTGGGAACCAACTCCCGACTAATCTCTAGGGGTTGTGACTTCCTTGCTACGCGTATGGGTCCTGTGCTTTCAGTAGTACGGGCCCATACTACCTTCCACACCTACCCATATTTGTCTCAAGTATCACCACAACACCCTAACAACATACATATCATAGAGAACACTCAATCCTCACTCCTAGACACCACTAGAAAACAGGCATTTAATGACACGCAATTATGACACACACAGATTTACGATACGCAAAAGCGTGTGACGTAAAAATAATGTCATCTCTCTTAAAATTTAAAGGATTTAGGATACGCATTTTTGAGTGCCCTAAAATTAGTGTCTAATATAGAAAAAACACAGAGGGCACCTTAAATAAAATGTGCGTCGTCTAACCATGTCGTTTTTTAAATTTTAATGAAACACGGGTTCCATCCCAAGGGGGGAAAATGAAATCCCAAAAATTAAAATCCCCTCTTTGTTTCCACCGACTGAAAACCCTTATCCCTGCCGAAAACCCCCATTTCTCCCTTTCTTCTCTCTCGATTCTCAAACCTCCACCGCCATCCACTGCCGAGAAATTGTAGCCACCACTACCATCGTCATGATAGGTCGTTGACATGAACACTATCCATCGTCACGAACACTGAATCATCGCGAACCCTCTTCAGAATTGCGAAATCCGGCGCGACTGCTTTCACATCCTCCTGGTGTCTAGCTCCACTGATTGTGAACTTCTGGAGACGAATCCTCTTGCCGCAAAACTCCAGTCGCCTTTCATCTCAATCCTAACTCACTGGGACTCTGAAAGGAAGACGCTGCTGTTGCGAAGCTACAGTTATTGTAAAACCCTAGCCGCGGTGAAATCTGTCAAGTTTGAGAATTTTTAGGGTTTCTTTCGAGGTTTCTGCTCTCGCTTGCGAAATCCTTGCCAGTGAAGCATCTTCCAGTGCTTATTTTTTCTTCCGGTGTCGATTTTTATCCAACTCTAAGGCAAGTACATCTTATGTTAGATTTCCAGAAGAGTGAAGTTACAGGTGAAACGAATTGAAGGCCATTAAGGTTAGTGTTCTTGAAAGATTGAAAAGTGTCTTGGAGCCTAAAAGGAAATTGGTATGTTTTTCTTTCATATATTTTATCTTATTCAATCTTTATATATTGAAATTAATTTCTTCTGTTCAACAGTCTTTGGTGTTTGCAGTGGTTCAATCAGTTACAAAATGGAAGAACCCTTACATTGAAAGATCTCTTGTCTTGGATAGATGTTATTAATGTGACTGATGGAAGTTTAAGTCCGGAAGTTTCTATGTTGCATGGTGCTTTTCTTGTTTTTCTTGATGGATTAAGCTTAAGTATGATTTCCAATTATTTTTTCACCTCTAGTAACTACTGATTTTATGATGGTGTCATTTGTTTTCACTTGATGAGCTATATATTAGAGGTGGCCTGTTCTTCTTTATGGTCCAGCTGGCGCAGGCAAAACTGCTCTCATTAGCAGGTTAGCCCAGGGGTATGGGAGTCAAGGTATGTTATCTTTGTTTATACTATTTGAATTTCTTAATTCTTTCACAACTTTAAATATTTCCTTTTATATGATTATATCTGATGTTTTTCTTCTTTTAGTTCTTTCTATTCACATGGATGAACAAATTGATGGAAAAACACTAATTGGGAGTTATGTATGTGCTGAGCAACCTGGTGAATTTAGGTGGCAGCCTGGTTCCCTTACTCAGGTTAGTTACTTCATTTTTTATACTTAATTAGTTATCTGTAGTGTAACTCTAATATGGATGTTTTTTTAGCTACTTATAGGCTATCATTAATGGACTTTGGGTTGTTTTTGAGGACATTGATAAAGCTCCTGCAGATGTACAATCCATCTTCATTTCATCAGCATTTCACTTTCACAAAACCATTTATTTAATTCTCTCATTTTCATTTCATCCACTCACCAGGTGTCCAAATTGCAAGAAGGTATGAGCAAGGATCATCAGGCTCTCGCGCGTCCATCTGTACTTTATGACACATTTGTTAAGAAACAGAAATCAAATCAGGAGCATTTCGTATTCTTCATAAGGTATAGTGATTCTCTCTCTCTCTTTTATGTTTTCATTTTAAACATCATCAAGTGCCTGGAAATGTATGGAATTCCAGTTCCAAGGTATGCATTAGTAAATACGGACAAACCATATCAAGATTTGGAGTATTTTATTGAGGAAGAAGATTTTGTTGAGGTTCATGGGCAGCGATTTTGGAAGCCTTTTGTAGAGAAGCCTGTTCATGGTATGCATATCTCAAAATCCTTTTCATACACCTTCTCCAACTTTCCCTGTCTGCTAGTAATGTGCGTTTATTATCCATAACTAAGTATGGTTGGAATTTGAATTTATTTATTTATTTTCTGTTTTTCCTTGTTTAAAGGTGATGATCACATCATAATGATATATTACCCAAGTGTAGTAGGGGGTGGTATGAAAGAATTGTTTAGAAATGTGAGTTTTTATAATTGCTATGTGTATTAAGTACATTCAGTCACTTGGAATTGCATTGGCACAAAGCTTGCATCGGGATCTGTGGATCAAACAGCTCGGGTATGGCATATCGAGCCCCATGGCCACGTAAGTTTTCTTCTTCATTTCGTCTCTCGAGTCTTGTTACTCTATTCAAACACCCAATTAGTATTGTTTATATACTCTATTGTGTTGCAGAGCAAGGTTAAGGATCTTGAACTAAAGGGGCATACAGATAGTGTAGATCAGTTATGTTGGGATCCTAAACACGCCGACTTGATTGCCACTGCTTCAGGTGACAAGACTGTTCGTCTATCGGATGTCCGCAGTAAGTTGAAATACAAAATATTTTTTTTTTTAAAAATAATCTTTATTGATCTACATGCGAATAAACAGGTGGAAAATGTTCACAGCAAGTAGAACTCAGTGGGGAGAACATTAACATTGCCTATAAACCAGATGGGACTCATGTAGCAGTTGGGAACCAGGTACATTCTCCTTTCCTTTTTTTCATTTACCAAAATTTCCTTTAACAACATTTAGGAAGCTTATGTTAATTCTACTTGATTATATATATGTTAAATAGGATGATGAATTGACAATACTGGATGTTCGAAAATTCAAACCCATCCATAAACGCAAATTCAACTATGAGGCAAGTATACTCTTATTTGTGGGTTTGAAATTGAAATGGAGTGAAGTTGAATAGATTATTATTAGATTTGTTGAAATAATAATTAATTTTGTTTTTGTCAGGTAAATGAGATTGCATGGAACATGAGTGGGGACATGTTCTTCTTGACTACTGGAAATGGTGAGAATAGTTGGCTTGTTGACTTTGTTGTTTTTAATTAGATTTAATTTTGTGTGGGGGTGTGGTGATCAGGTACTGTTGAAGTGTTGAGATACCCATCGCTTCAAGCGGTTGACACCTTGCCAGCTCATACTGCTGGTTGTTATTGCATTGCTATTGACCCCTTGGGAAGGTCTCGTTAATTCTTTCGTATTATTATTATTATTATTATTATTATTATTATTATTATTATTATTTCCTGTTGACTAAAAGGATTTGGATTTGGATTTGGGTTTGGGTTTGACAGATATTTTGCTGTTGGAAGTGCGGATTCGTTGGTGAGTCTGTGGGATATCTCAGATGGGGATTATGTTAAGTTATGTGGTTAGGATGAGCAATAATTTTTTTTTTAATTTAAAAAAAAATGTCAGATGGCCAGTGCGGACCATAAGCTTCAACCACACTGGGGAATATATCGCTTCCGCTAGTGAAGACTTGTTCATCGGCATAGTATGTGGATATCCCCCTCCCTTGTTATTATTATATATATATTAAAGTTACGAAAGATTTTAACAGTAAAGTGGCACCTTTTTTGTCAATTTTGGTCCTCCAACTTACAACATTGACCATTCATGTTTATGCTTTTGTTCACAAACAGCAATTTCACTTAGGTTTGAAGTTTTCATAACCCTCGCCTTTTATTACATATTATTAGTATTTTGTCTTTTGACAGAAATGGTCCCTCATCATTATTATTATTATTGTTAGACAAAATTACACGATTGGTCCCTGTGGTTTACCAGATTTAACATTCTCTTTTTGGTTTTAAATTAATGTTTTATTTATTAGAAAATACCCACCCAATACCATAAACCCACCCACCATCTGCCATCACCACCACCACCACCACCGCCAAAATTACATAAATGGTCCAATGGTTTACCCATGGTGACAAATTCAGTCCCTACTACCTGAAAAGACCAAATTACCCTCACATTAACGGACAAAAGGCAACCAACATGCTACTTTACTTTACAAAGCAATACCTTCCGATCCCGGCAACGCCGGGGAATCTTTTCTAGTATTTATTATATATGTATGTATGTATGTATGTATGTATGTATGTATGTATGTATGTATGTATGTATGTATGTATGTATGTATGTATGTATGTATGTATGTATGATGTATGAATGGAAACGCTACATTACACTACAGTCGAATGTAGAAAGTGGGAGGTCAGTTCAGCAAATCCCGTGTCGGGCAGCAATGAACAGCGTGGAGTGGAATGTATTAAGTGAGGTCAGAAGAGTGAGACGTGAGGGCTCTTATATATATGAGGAATTTTTGCCAACTGGTGGAACAGACGTTAAGGTTGCTTAAATTCTTGATTGAACATTTATTTTATTTTATTTTCCTATGTAATTGTTCAGGACATATGGATTGTATTTGTGGTACAGGTGTATACTGTTGGTCCAGAATATGCACATGCTAAGGCAAGGAAGTCTCCTGTTGTTGATGGTGTAGTTATGAGAAATCCAGATGGCAAAGAAGTAAGTGATAGATGGACATGGACCAAAGTCATATTCTTTGCATCTTTTTAATGTTTTTATTTTTTTTATTTTTTTTGGGAATGTCAGGTCAGGTATCCGGTGCTTCTTACTCCAAATGAAAACAAATGGCAAGAGAAGTTTGCATTGCATTTAGGCAAGGGGTAGGTTATATTATTCCTATATTGGCTTTCAACTTTAATAACATGTTATATATGCAAGAAATATCTGTGTTTGTATCTATCTGATTCCTCTGCCACTTTCTAAATCTTCTTGCTTGCGACATTTAGGGGTTGTTTCCTGTTTTTTCCCCATTAAGTCCTGTATGTGTAAAGTGGTTGAATGAATAATGACGTTTGTTTCTTTTCTAGACTGAATAAACCATCTGAATGAGACTAAATGACCATTTTGCCCTTACATTCTAACAAACTATTCTCACAATACTCATTTTTCATTAGGTTGATAAATAACAGGGTTGAAATTTTGGACTTCAGATAGTTGTTGTTGTTGTTCATTAGGTTGATCTGACATTCCAATTAGTTTTTGACCAGTTTTGTTTTCTGTTATCCTTGCTACACTCCCCACTGGTGCTGGTAACCCTAGCCTTGCACTGTAGTTAAAAATTATAATTAAAACTTTGACTGTGGAGGAAAAGACATAAATGCCCTTTCCAAATGTAATCATCTCGTAATGTAATTCATACCTGTGAATAAATAGAGAGTTTTAATTAATTAATTTTTTAATGTTTATATGCATAGTATTAGTTATTAAATATTAATGCATGAAAACAATTGGCATACAAAGTTCTTTGGTCAAGCTTGCAAAGTCGTGGCCATAGGTACTGCTGAATCGTCTCCAAAACTGGATACCTGTGTAGAAATTGAAGTATTAGTTTTTTTTTTAAAAAAAATGAGACAGTTTTTAGAATTTTAATTAACAGTTTTACAAAAGGTTTAGTTAGTGCTTACAATTCTAAAAGATGCAACTGAAGAGACTCGGGAAGTGGTTGCAGGGGTACCCATCCGAGTCTTACAACTATACGCCCCACATTTGTGTCAACCTAGTTCAAAGCATTCATGCCAAAATGTTTGAATATGAATGTTCTTACTTATCTGTATCTTATTATGCATTGTATCTTTTTGAATTTTAATTTATTGTGTTTAAAATTCTCCGGACATTCTGTTGTTCGGATAAACTTATCAGAACAGGTCATTAAATTTCTGCCATTTTCCTTTTTTTTTTGGCTGTGTGTTTTTGGATATTTCTAAATACTGATGTTAATATATACGATGGCTAATTAAACCATAGACTGACATGATGGACATGCTTTTACATTGGTGTGGCTGATGTTGCTTTTGGATCCTCTTATTATCACCTCAAACCAAATGATGATCGCCTTGTTTGGGATCGTTTGCCATCTGTTATGATCAAATTCTCATGTTTTCTGTACTTGTTTATATAACGAGCTATATAGTATAGTAAAAAACATTAACTTTGTTACATTTAATGGTTGAATATTACAAATTTATCTGCTATCGATACACACTTATGCAAATATTTTCAATGCAGAGCAGGTTTTAATGGAACCCGGAACACCACATGGATCAAATTTCATATCTCAAGTGCGGTCCCACATTATTTGGATGGAGAAAAGGGTAATTTTGTCATTTACAACTAACATTCCATGTTTGATTCTTCTAATAATTATATTAGCATATTAATTTTTTGACTTTTATTTGATCAGATCACAAGAATTATCGGAGCAGGGGTTCATTAGTCTTAAAGAATTATGAAAGGCAAGATGCAACTCTATTTAGTTAGAATTTGATGTTTATCATATTTGTGTATATCTTTTTAGTTTGTCTAGCATTACATTGCAGAAGGATTCCCTTAATAGCAATGTAGTATTAGGTTATATACATAGGGAAAACCTCTTAATAACAATGTACAATTAGATCCCCTTAATATCAATGTATTACAATTTTTTGACATGATGTTATTGGATGAAATTGATTGTTTTGGTATATATTTGTTTACATATTTTTGTATTATGCGTAAATGAGTATCGTAAAGACGCGTTGTAAATGCATATCGTAAATGGTTACTGAAATTTATGACACGCAAATGCGTGTCATCTTCATTTATGACAGGGGTTTCCTTGATACGCATTGCATGTCATAAACACGCGCGTCGTAAGGTTACGACACGCAAATGTGTGTCATCTTCCTTTATGACAGGGCCTTCCTTGATACGCATTGCGTGTCATAACTGCGCGTCGTAAATGTGTGTCAAAAATGCGCGTCGTAAATGCGCGTCGTAAATAGACGACGCGCAAAAGCGTGTCGTCTTTCGTTATGACAGGGCCTTCCTTGACACACATTTGCGTGTCGTCTGAGCGTTTTACGACACGCATTGTGCGTCATAAAATGCTGTTTTTCTAGTAGTGAGAGTAAGGCTAACCGTCTCACAACTGACCTACCGGTCCCCTACAACTCACCCATCCATGAAACTTCCACCAACCCCTGCAGCCCTAGTGTATGCCAGTCATACATAACGCTAGACCCTATAGGCTTTCGAATATCCAATCCAACCCTAAGCTCCCAATCAAACAAGAACAGAACATAAGGCTAAATCAAACATTCTTAGGCTATAAGATCTTAATTATGTATGGTCGTGATGCATACACTAAGCAACTACAGTAATGATGTCAATTTCATATAAGGGAAACCCTAGGCCATCAGGCATCATTCAATCAGGCAATTCTATCATGCAATTCCTGAAGACCCCTAGCCTAGCACTAGCATGCTGTTCTAACATATCAATTAACTGTATGGTATTTTGGGGCTACTTACTGGCTCCGGCTGATCGTACATCCCGCATCCTCCTTTACTTATTTTGAAAACCTTTTTAAACAAATCGTTTTGAAAATCCTTTCCTTGATTTGAGACTGGAGTTACACGCATGTTCCTCCAATTCACTTAAACCAAGGCTCTGATAGTAACTTGTAACACCCATAAAATTCAAGCCAATTTAAAACTTTTAAAACATTTCCAAAACCATTAATCATTACAAAACTTGTTTTCAAAATGTATCATATCAGAGTATCCCAGAAACAAAGTTATAAAAAGTGAGGAGCTGTACGATCACGCCTTTTCCTTGCCACGATCCCCTGATGTACCTGAAACAATAAACTGAAACTGTAAGCCCGAAAGCTTAGTGAGTTCCCCCAAAATACCCATACCCGCAACAATACACATAGAATCATAACAGCATACTATGGGTCCAATCAACCATCGGGTTGGAATACCCCAGGCCCACAACCAACCGGTTGGATTGCCAACACACTATGGGTCCAATCAACCATCGGGTTGGAATACCCCAGGCCACAACCAACAGGTTGGATTGCCCACATACTCTGAGTCCAATCATCCTCGAGATGGAATACTCACGGCCCATAACCTACAGGTTGGAACGCCCAGGTCTATTGGCCTTCGCACCAAGCAGATAAGCCTGAACCGCCAAACAAATATGTGCACATATAATAGATAATCACATAACAGTCTATAGACAATACTTGATCTAACGGATCTTACCACATAGCACATAACACCATCCTATCTACCAGGATGCCAATCTAACAGATCATACCCCATATCATATAATATTATCCTACCCTCTAGGATACCGATCTAACAGACCATACTAGCATAACATAACCATATAATAATCCAAAGGGCCGGCCTTGGTGCCTTTGACCCTTGAGTATAGTGAGGAAAACTCACCTTGAAACTGTCGTCTGAAACTAGAAATCTCAACTCCCGGATCTCCAACACGAACTTCACCACCTATAGTTACCATAAAACCCTTTTTCATAATTCTCCAAATTACCAGAATACCCTTAGAAGTCAACTGGTCAACTCTTGGTCAAAGTCAAAGTCCACAGTCAAAGTCAACAATCCATGTTGACTCGACTCGTCGAATGCAGTTCATCGACTCGTCGAGTCCTTCCTGAACTCGAGAAGTCGTGAAATCCTTGATTGGCTCGTCGAGTTCCCCTTTAACTCGTCGAGTTCATACGTGTCCAAGAATTAGGAGAAACCCTAGCCGACTCGCCAAGTCTTCGAACGACTCGTCGAGTTCAAGGCAATCTTCAACGGACTCGCCGAGTTGTTCATCAACTCGTCGAGTTCATGCCCATCTTCATATGACTCGCCGAGTCGACCTTGCGACTCGCCGAGTCCCTTCAATCCTTCATCCATACAGATGCTTTTTAAGCCACGCTGAGGCTCCATATTGTAGATCCAGCTTCCCAAGGCATGTTTATCACGTAAAGTTGCAAACTTTACGTGCATGCATGGTGATAATGACCTAAAACAAGCTAGAGAAGGGGTTCTAGGCAAAAGAGCTTCACCAACATGCTAAAGACTAAGACTTTATGAAGATAAGGGCCAAGATAAGCCTAGATCTGAAGTTGTTGTTGGATTAATGTCTAAGTCCATAACTATAATTGGTAAGACTTGACCCGACCCGGCATGGTCCATTTGGGTTGCATGGCATCATGCATTTGGATAGACTATAATGAGAGAAATAACACTTATGGTTGGTTAATATATTATAAGTTCTAATATATTAATAAGGTTATTTAATTAGTATTGATCAAGAATTAATTTGGAATTAATTAAGTGATCAAAAGGAGACTAATTAAATATATGGGTTGATTGTGTAAATCATTCATTCTTATATATGTGGGCTTGTGATCCAAGATTCCTTATGTTGGACTAAGTCCATGGGGTGACCCATGGATACTCCATGGAGGTTAAAATCCATGGAGCATAAGGAATGGGTAAAGTTATGAGTTACATGGTGTAACCCTAATAGCCACCATATAAAAGAATCTCATGGCTCAAGAAATCGTGCACTAATGTGTGAATATGAGGGCTAGACGATTTCAAGGAGTGTTCCATTTCTCTCAAGTCATTCCATGTGCATTTGGTGTTGTGTGAACCATTTGAGGTGTCACACTTGGGGCACTAGGCACTCAAGCTTCATGGAGACAAGCTACATCAAACAAAGGTATGTATTCTATCCATTTGATTACCCAAGTATCAAGTATTGTATGCTAGATAGGGTAATACCTTGGAATGTTCATAATTGCATGTATAATAGAGAAAACATAGATCCAAGGTATTTAGGGTTGCATGTACACTTAGGAGTGTTAGAATGCTCAAAACCCATCAGTTGCAACTTCAGATCTTGGTTCATCACTCGAAATGCAACACCAAATGCCGAAAATGGTCCCAAAACTCAATATAGATATGGGGTTTAACTAGAAGAAGCTCAAAGTGATGACTTGATACCTCCAAATGGATGATAAACTGAGGTAGACTTCAGATCCCCACCTGTTCCTTGTTCAAAACTTCTTGGTCTTCAAACCTTTTCTCACCAAATCCCCCTTCCAAGCTAAGAAGCACACCAATATAGAGAACAACACGAATTAGGGTTTCTGAATTCGAGGGGAGCAGTAAGAGAGGCTAAGGGGGGATAAGTGATCCTTAAATAGGGTGCAAACTCCCAAAATTTAGGGTTTCATCTGCCAGCTCCTACTCGTCGAGTCCCCTATTGGACTCGGCGAGTAGGTCACTTAAACACGCGGGCCAACCCGCTGCTACTCGATGAGTCATAGCGCCAACTCGTTGAGTAGACCTTCAACGTGAAGTCTAAAAGGAAAAATATTAATAATACCTTACGGTTGGGATGTTACTGATGGGTCTGAGCCATAAGAACTTTCCTATGTGCACATGCAAACCCTAATGCTTGGATCTAGGTTTCTCTAATTGAACATGCAATGTTTCCAAGGCTTTCAATGCTAGATCTAGAGATAACATTTGAATCATAACACATGAAATCAGATCTAGAAGAATACCTTAAGTTGCTTGCTTGAATCTTCTTGTTCTTGGAGCTTAGAGTCATAATTGTCACTCCTCTAATGGCTTACAAACACCAACTAGCAAGAGGATGATTTGGAGAGAGATGAGAGATGAGAAAATCGGCTCTAGGGTTTCAATCTTAGAAGAGTGTCGGATTTCCCTCACCCATAGGGTCTATTTATACTGTGAGCTACTAGGGTTACATCCTTAACCCTAATTTAATAACTTAGGCCCTAAGCAATCCAAGGATCCTTCTAGATATGAGGCTTGGATGAATTTAAGATATCCTAACCCTAAAATTCGGCCACCCTAATATCCATAAGGATTCATAGCCAAAAAACACAACTATCACACATTTGACAGTTTAAGCCCCTATATTCAACTAACCTCTTTTAGTCACCAAATTAATTCCTAATTAATTTATGACTAATATTAATTAAATAATATTATTATTCCTTTAATATATTATTCATATAACATATTAATATAATAATATCTCTTCTCTCTATATAAATCAACCTGTCAAGTTGCTATGGTGAAGGCAACCCAAAAGGACCATGCACAACCGGGTCAAGTACTTACCAAATATAGTTACGGGCTTAGACACTAATCCAACAGTCTCCCATTTGGATAGGTCTAGTAACTATAGATGCAAACACAATCCGATTATCAATCGTAGCTCTCAAAGATGCTGTCAAACTCTGATCTTATCAGTATCCTGTCCTTCAGATAAGGGATCGTATAATCCTCTGTTCTAGATATCGTGCGCACAATTACATGGAACATGGTCATACTTATTGTCCTGCAATTGGTTTCTCGATCTCAGATTCATTTGACATAGAACTTAATTGAACACATCAATTTAATCCTGACCGGGCCCGACACATAAGTGAAATCAAATCATCGAGGGGCCCTGATATCGCTTTTACCCTCTTAGGATAAAAGGAACAGATAAACTTCGACTTATATGCATCTAGTATCCACTAATCAAATCACACACAACAATGCGTTTTATAACATCAAGTTACTGATGCGTTTGCGCATTATCAATGCATAACCAATTAACAAACAATAAACCATATATCCAGATTTTAAGACCATATGGTATTACCATCTTGCGATCACTCGTGATAAATTCCATGAAGTGATTCCAGCAAGTGTGGGTTTATTCCAATGCTCAAATCAAGTTCATAAGCACTCATGAACGTTGTAGCAAACCTTTGCTATGTCTAATACACTTTAGACAATCTACACACCAATTCATGACAATCTTCATTCATATCTACTTCCAACATATGAACGACTGTGGACCATTCGAATAATTCGATTATTATCTAATAACTTAATTATTCAGGAAGTCAAAACATGCAAAATGAAACAATAGGTAAAATATTAACATAAGACAGTAACATTACTAATAAATAATACTCCTTTATTTAATCATCAAATGTTAATAACAACTTATCTATTACATGTTTCTAAACTATCTAATCTAAACTAATATCGTCCTTTAGCCCAATGCTCCTAGCATGCTGCAAATGCTTAACCCTGCTCAGTCCCTTCGTAAGCGGATCTGCTGGGTTATCTTCTGACGATACCCTCTTCACTACGAGGAGTCCTTCTTCCACCCAATGTCGAATAAAGTGATATTTTCTGTCGATATGTCGAGATCTACCGTGATCTCTTGGTTCCTTAGTCAAGGCAACCGCTCCTTCATTATCACAGAAAATCTCCATGGGCTCCTTTATGGCTGGCACAACTCCAAGGTCTCCAATGAAGTTTTTCAACCATATTGCCTCCTTTGACGCTTCACTTGCTGCAATGTACTCTTATTCACACGTTAAATCAGCTATAGTTTCCTGCTTGGAACTCTTCCAAGTTACTGCTCCTCCATTGAGGGTAAAGACCCAGCCCGACTGCGAACGATAGTTGTCCCTGTCGGTCTGAAAACTGGCGTCGCTGTACCCTCGCACCTTTAAGTCATCACTCCCACCGAGGACTAGAAACCATTCCTTGGTCCTCCGAAGGTACTTAAGAATGTTCTTGACTGCGATCCAATGCGCTCTGCCAGGGTTCCCTTGATATCTACTGATCATGCTCAAAGCGAAGGCCACATCAGGGCGAGTGCAAGTCATAGCGTACATGATCGAGCCGACTGCGGAAGCGTAAGGTACTCGGCTCATTTCTGCTATCTCGACTTCAGTACTCGGACTCTGAGTCTTACTTAACTTGGCATTACTTTGGATTGGTAACTCCCCTTTCTTTGAATTCTCGATACTAAAACGTTTTAGTACCTTGTCTAAGTAAGTGTTTTGACTAAGTCCTATTAGTCTCTTACTTCTGTCTCTCACTATCCTTATTCCCAGAATATAGGAAGCCTCTCTGAGGTCCTTCATAGCGAAGCACTTCCCGAGCCAGGACTTAACCTCCTGCAGTGTCGGGATGTCGTTTCCTATGAGTAGTATGTCATCGACATACAATACGAGGAAGCTTATGTTGGGTTTTGAGCATTCTAACACTCCTATGGTGTACATGCAACCCTATAAACCTTGGATCTATGTTTTCTCTATTATACATGCAAATATTAACTATTCCAAGGTTTCATCCTAACTAGCATATTAGGAAGCACCTATACTACAAAGTTCTAGTTAGATGACTTACCTT
Source organism: Lactuca virosa (assembly GCF_052849685.1). Classification (NCBI taxonomy): domain Eukaryota; kingdom Viridiplantae; phylum Streptophyta; class Magnoliopsida; order Asterales; family Asteraceae; genus Lactuca; species Lactuca virosa. The sequence continues at coordinate 205,994,538 of NC_136433.1, forward strand.
TTGATGTAGCTTGATGTCTTCAAGCTTTAAGAGCTTAGCCCCAATAGTGTGGAAGCCTCAAATGGAATCACAAATCACCAAAACACCTTGGAAGAACTTGAGAGAATATGTATGCACACTAAAATCGGCCCACTCTTATTTTCACAAACTTGTGCCAATTTTGTGAGCCAAGGACCCCTTTATATATTATGGAGGATTAGGGTTACATCCATGTAAACCCTAATACCCATGACCTTTCATTTACATAGGATCCATGGGTTAAAAGCTCCATGGACCATCCATGAAAGCTTAGCTCAACCTAAATGAACTTGGCCCATTCCATATATATAAGAGTCCATATTTAATTAGTTCTTTTTGATCACTTAATTAATTCTAAATTAATTCTTGATCAATACTAATTAAATAATATGATTCCATATTAATATATTAGAACTTATATTATATTAATATAAATCATAAATATACTATTCTCAAAAGACTATCCATATAAATTGTGCCGGTGAAGTGCAACCCAAATGGACCATGTCGGGTTGGGTCAAGTACATACCAAATATAGTTATGGACTTAGACATTAATCCAACAGTCTCCCACTTGGATAAGTCTAAAACTATTATTGAGTATGACTTCAAAACCTAACTGGCAATCGTAGCTCTTAAAGCCGTTGTCGAACTCTGACCTTGTCAATGACTTGTCCGTTAGATAAGGGATCATATATTCCTCCATTCTAGATATCATATGGACTGAGACATGGATTATAATCATTCTCTCTGTCCATTTGTTGTTTCCCGATTTTCGATTTATGATGACTGACTGATTGAACAAATCAAATCAGTCCTGTCTTGGCCAAGCACTCACATGTGTCATCGCTAAATCATCGAGGGGCCCACAGATATCGCTTTTATCCCGAAGGTAAAAGTAATGGATAAACTTCGACTTATATGGCTTGTTCTACTACTTGTTGAATCATACATAGAGGCACGTTTTATAGCATCGAGTTACCAAATGCGTTTTTGTGCAATCAATGTATAACCAACTCATAGTAACAACTCATATCTCTAGGTTTGAAGAATATAAGATATTATCGTCTCATGATCACTCGTGATAAAATCCATGATGTGATTCAAATGAGCGCGGGTTGAATCCAATACTCAGAACTTATGAGCACTCATGAGTGTTGTAGCACCACTTTGTCCACCAACTTGGACCTCTACAAACCAACCCATGACAGTCTTGATTCATATCTACTTCCAACATATGACTGACTGTGGATGGTTTGAATAACTTAATCATTCAGGAAAAGCGACTTAGTTATTCTGGAAATCAAAACATGCAAAGTGAAACACAAGAATAAATGAATCAAATATGGTATCAAACCCTATGAATATAAATAAACACTTTTATTTATCACCATACTGATTACTCATTATTCATTGTTTCGGTTTTTATCAACTTCATGCTTGAATTAAAAACACTAGTTGTCCCATGCTCCAAGCATGTACACTATGTTTTTCTTAAACAATAGGTTAGCCATACACCAAGTATGCACTCTATGTTTGTCTATGATCCTTACTTTGTGAAATAAACCAATTGAACATAATTTCAATGATTCTAATTTCACACTCCCAAATCCTTATCAAAAAATGTGAGAATTTCAAATTCCTATCATTTATCGAAATCTGTTTAGATTTTAAACTTATATGCACTGACCCTCCTGTAATGAATATGTACAAAGTCACAAAGACTTGTCAACATTCATTATCAGGTATTCCAATGGAGATCAACTCCATGGAAACTAAGTCTCATATTCAAAGTACATTGCTTTGGACATGCTTCTTGCATTAAGTTTTCTAATCTTACACAGATAACTTCCACCTATGGAGACAACTCCATATTCTCATTTTGACTATCACTTCTGAATAAGAGATGCCTCTTTTCAGAATATGTCAATATGGTCCTTCCAAAATTAGCACTATACTTCCAACTGTCCCTGAGCAACCAATCTTTGGTAAACCTCAGATTGTCCTCGACAATTGCTTAATCATTTTAGTCATATCCAATTCTAGACCTTTTCCCTTCTTAATGCCTCTGGGCATTTGGAAAAATTTAGAAATGACAAATATTATAGCACATGTAATCGATCCTGTACCCAAAGCAAATGGTACACGATTCATGATGTATCACATAAAGACATGATTCTAGACCAGTCTTTTGCTACAATATTTTTATTTGCCATGTTTTCAAAATTTGACTATGAAGAGGGATGCCGTAATCATAATCGAATTTTGAGAACGCAATATATAGAATTTAAGTTGAACCAATCCAACATGAAATTCATATATATATTCTTGACTAAAGATGATTAAGATCTCAATCTAAGCCTTTAGAACTGAAATGAAGTATATCCTCTCCCTTAATTATAGCAAAACAACTTTTTCAATCCCTGCAGCCTCACGATATGAAACTTTTGTTTTCTATAATTAACATTGCTAACTTGCAACACTAACAATAATTATCATGCTCCCACTAACATGATGATTATTAACATAACAATTATGCTCCCACTAGCTTTGACATGTACTCAGAAATCAGCTGGACTTCTAGAAATCAATACTTTATTAACTTTCTTACCAAAGTTCAGATTTCTGATACGAGATGCTTTGATAAAACTTTATCAAAATCATACACCTTTCCTTAGATAGCATGCATGTGTGTCTAAACAATTTTAGAACTATGAAAAAGGATGCCGTAATCATAGTCTCAATTGTTTAGACCTTTTGCCATCTGCTTCAAATCTACTTGGTGGAAGTGTTTCCTCGCCATCATTTTCATGAATCGGAGAGAAACCTTATGACCCTTAGATTTTATGGTGTATGTGTTCTTATCCATGTGAATCGTCAAAACCATAGTCACAAGACAAGGATAATGACAAATCCAAACTCATATGGATTGAACTTATGCAATCTTAACTTCTTGCCACCTGGCAGTACAGGGCCTGCCATTGCTTCCAAGTTGTTATGCAACCAATTGAGAACTTTCAGAACTCCTATGCAAAGCCAACTTTAACTGGAATGGGCACAAAATATGTCAACACGATAGGTTATAAACCTCAAGTCGTGTGCTAGTGAAGAACCTCAGGTTTTATTCTTGATTAGTTCTTGAAATTCTTTTTAGGATCTTTAAGACTCCCACTATCCTCTTGACATATAAGACTATCTTGCCAAATATTCAAGAGATAGTGCAGATTCTTTATCAAGAAAAACACTTCACACAATTGGCCTTAGTTGGTTTTTGTTTTATCCAAAACATCACAACTTACCAATTTCAAATGTACAAGAGTAGGACACTTTTACTCTTACATTTGACAAGTGTTTTAAACCTTTCTTTAAGATATGTCACTCAAGTTACAATCTTGGAGTATGACTCTAAGAATTGTTTTGGAACGAAGTATGACTCATCTTCCTGATCTAACCATTTCAACAATTCATGACTCATCTTCTTAGTCATAAGAATGCACTAAGATGACCTTTAGAGGACTAATTGTGATATGATTTCTAAACTATTAAGATGATCACAAACATGATACTAAAGTACTCTGCCATCATTTCAGATTTGAGAAACTTTTATCTTTCAGCCTAATTTGATTCTTCCCATTCGTTCTGCCATACATTGAGACTTTTCCAATGTTTCAGAATTATACTTAAACTTGTAAGTATAACAATATTTACTAAACTTTAGTAAATCAAATAGTCTTAACGAGCTTTGTGGTGGACATGACCAGTGCACAAGAATGTGTACTCGATCCCTTTACTCCTTCACTTGACTCACACATCCATGTGAACAAGTAATTAGTCTTGATTTTCCAATGCTTTAAAGTTCTCATCCCTTTACTCCTTCACTTGCATGATTCCAAGTTTCGGTCCAATTGAAACTTGGGCGATGAGGAACTTTCCTGATTTGGTAAATTTAGACACTACCATAAATGAAAGAATCAAATCCATTTTCCAATATTGCTGTCAGTGGAATCATATAAGCAACAATTTTCCACAAATGCCATTGTAAGGATACTTCAAATAAATAAAATTAAACAATTTTCTTTTATTTTAAAACATTGCGGAAAAACTTATCCTTACAATCCAGATGGAAAATTGTTGTTATCTATTCCTTAGCAATATATCATAACTTCTTAAGCAACTGCTCAAAATTCTGATGCGATCGAAATCCACCTTTGCGATCAGAATCAGCATATTCTTCCTTTAAGATTTCTCTCTATTCTTTGATTCTTAAAACATCAACATGTGACCCAGTCACATCATGTAATGAGGATCTTAGAATAGAACTTAACAGAGTTAGATAATGGGCTCTACCTGATTTAAGTCCTTAATATAACACCCAATATGATATATTAAGGCTAGGACCCAACAAACTATTTTATAACTTGGAAGAGGGATGCCGTAATCCAAGCTATAAAATATTTGATGGTAGGTGAATGACGATTCACCAATTTCCACCAAGATAAACGAAATGTATTATTAGGTTTTAATTGGTTTTGAAACTCCTAGATTCTTTTGAGATTCATTGAACTTATCAATGGCATGTTTCAATCTCAAGTGTGCTCTTCAGGTTTTGTGACTGGGATGCCGAGGATCACAAAACAAGGTGTGAAGTAACCATGCAAATATACTTGGTACCCTTAATATTTACCCCTCAATCGATGTGCTGGTTAACCACACACGCTCCAACGATACTATGATAAACATTAAGTTACCCTTTGCCTACCTTGTCAAGTCGAGGTTAGTGTGCCGGTTAACCACACACGCTCCACTAACAACTTAAACAAAGTGCAAAGTGTAATTTCATGGATTAGCACCTTATTCACATTTTCCTAAGTAACTAAGATTGGGAATTTATAAGTGTTTAGTTACTTAGTATTTATCATTATACTTATAATGAAGGGAGAATTACAATCCTTGTCCTACCTGTTCGGCTAACGACCCTCCACCAGTCAAGGAAGCGGTGGGTGAGAGTGGACACCCATTAAACTGCCATTTTATAAGCAGTAACCTTATACCCCCCTTATAGACCGGCTTCGTGAATGAGGCCTACTAATGGTAAGACGACTTGCTCTTATACATATAATATATTAAACTTTTAATATTATAATAGCATAAGGGTGTATTTTAGACATTTAAAATACTTGGTGGTTTAATCTATTAATTAAACTATACTCTTAATTTAATTAAATTTAAACCATGTCATTATGGAATTATTAATTCTCTTTTAATTAAACACTTTAATTATCTATTAGTAAAGTCCATAAGAGTTAATTGAATTATTCAATAAAAACATCATAATTCCAATTATTAAATTCAAAATTAAAACCATTTAATTAATTGTTTAAGTTATGAACCCAAGAGTTTTAGAATTCAATTCTTTTTTTTATCATAAAAAAGCTTTTTCCAAATTCCAAAACTTGAGGGCAAGTTTTGTAACTCTTGAAAACTTTTGGATTCCATAACTTATGGATTTAAATACTTGTTTTATGATGAAACTTTTCATGTTCCATAACTTAAGAACAAGTTATGGAATTCTTTAAAACATTAAGACCAAGTTTTGTAACTCCATAAAAAGCTTTGAATCAATTTTTTTTTAAAACCTTTACATATCCATAACTTATGGAGGTTTCAAATAACTCTTTAGATCAAACTTTTAAAACTAATAAAATAATCATATCATTTTATCTTTTACTAAATTTGACCTAATTCAACTCATAGCAAATGATTCAAATTTTACAAATAATTAGTTTTTCACAAAAACAAGTAATTATCTTAAAATTTGACAAACGTCATGTTTTTTTTTCCTTTTTTTTCCAACTTGAAAATAAAACATTTGCATCAATATAACAGAAAACAACCCATGGCTCTGATACCACTGTTGGGTTTTGAGCATTCTAACACTCCTATGGTGTACATGCAACCCTATAAACCTTGGATCTATGTTTTCTCTATTATACATGCAAATATTAACTATTCCAAGGTTTCATCCTAACTAGCATATTATGAAGCACCTATACTACAAAGTTCTAGTCAGATGACATACCTTTTGATGTAGCTTGATGTCTTCAAGCTTTAAGAGCTTAGCCCCAATAGTGTGGAAGCCTCAAATGGAATCACAAATCACCAAAACACCTTGGAAGAACTTGAGAGAATATGTATGCACATTAAAATCGGCCCACTCTTATTTTCACACACTTGTGCCAATTTTGTGAGCCAAGGACCCCTTTATATATTATGGAGGATTAGGGTTACATCCATGTAAACGCTAATACTCATGACCTTTCATTTACATAGGATCCATGGGTTAAAAGCTCCATGGACCATCCATGAAAGCTTAGCCCAACCTAAATGAACTTGGCCCATTCTATATATATAAAAGTCCATATTTAATTAGTTCTTTTTGATCACTTAATTAATTCTAAATTAATTCTTGATCAATACTAATTAAATAATATGATTCCATATTAATATATTAGAACTTATAATATATTAATATAAATCATAAATATACTATTCTCAAAAGACTATCCATATAAATTGTGTCGGTGAAGTGCAACCCAAATGGACCATGCCGGGTCGGGTCAAGTACATACCAAATATAGTTATGGACTTAGACATTAATCCAACAGCTTATTACACTCCAACTGGCTTTGACATATACACAAGACTCATCTTCGCTTCGCAGAAAACCAAACTTCTTGACCTTCTCGTCGAAACAAAGATTTCATATGCGAGACGCTTGCTTAAGTCCATAAATAGACTTCTCAAGCTTACACACTCTATTGGGATGCTTCGCATTGACAAAACCCTCTGGCTGAGCAATGTAAACATCCTCAGCCAACTTCCCATTAAGGAAAGTGGTTTTGACATCCATTTGCCATATTTCAAAGTCATGAAATGCAGCAATGACCAGCATCACCCTGATAGACTTTATCTTCGCAACTGGTGAGAAGGTTTCGTCGTAGTCAACTCCAGGAGTTTGAGTGAAACCCTTCGCAACCAATCGCGCCTTATAAGTGTGCACGTTTCCATCCACGTCAGTCTTCTTCTTGAAGATCCACTTGCACCCGACCGTCTTACGACCTGGTACATTGTCAACCAAATTCCAAACTTGGTTGTCATACATGGATTGGATATCGCTATCCATAGCCTCTTTCCACTTTGCAGACTCTGGGCCTGCCATGGCTTCCTTATAGCTGTTAGGTTTGTCCATATTCACTAGTGTACTATCACTAATGAACGTATCCCCTTCCATAGTAATATGAAAACCATAAAACTGGGGTGGAACACTAACTCTTTCGGAACGTCTAAGAGGTAAGGATTCGTCAATCGGTTCAACTGGAGTTTCCTCCTCGGGTTGAGCGCCAGTGTTAGAGGTTCCTTCATCGCTCGACTCTTGAAGCTCTTCAAGATCGATCTGCCTCCCACTGTCTCCTTGGCTTATGAGTTCTCGCTCTAGGAAAACCCCTCTCCTCGCAACGAAGACTACATTGTCACTCGGTCTGTAGAAGAGATATCCAAAGGATTTCTGTGGGTAGCCGATGAAAATACATCGCTCACTACGCGGTTCGAGCTTGTCGTGAGTATCTCGTATTACGAAAGCCTCGCAACCCCAAACCTTGATATGTGCTAACGAGCGAGCTTTCCCTGTCCACATCTCGTGAGGTGTTTTAGCAACCTTCTTCGTAGGTACTAAGTTAAGGATATGGGCGGCAGTCTCTAAGGCATACCCCCAGAATGAGATAGGTAGTGAAGCACGACTCATCATGCAACGAACCATGTCTAGCAAGGTTCGATTACGCCTCTCAGCTACACCATTCAATTGTGGTGTCCTAGGTGGCGTCAATTGTGAAACTATTCCACATTCCTTGAGGTAGTCGTGGAATTCAAGACTTAGGTACTCTCCACCTCGATCAGATCGAAGCATCTTGATTTTCCTGCCCAATTGATTCTCCACTTCTTGTTTAAACTCTTTGAACTTTTCAAAGGTTTCTGACTTGTGCTTGATCAAGTAGATATACCCATATCTGCTATAATCATCTGTGAAAGTCACATAGAAGCGATTTGCGTCCCTTGTGGTGGATCTAAAGGGTCCACATACATTTGTATGTATGAGATCCAATAAACCCTCACCCCTCGCACAAGTGCCAGTGAAGGGTGACTTGGTCATCTTTCCAAGTAAACAAGACTCGCATACGTCATCATCCCTAAGGTCGAATGACTCCAACACTCCATCCTTTTGGAGTTGGACTATGCGTTTCTTATTGACATGTCCAAGACGACAATGCCACAAGCATGCTCTATCCATACTATTGGAAGAATCCACACATAATACATCATTTCCTAAGTTGTATACCATCACAGTATCATATATTCCATTACAAGGCAATGCTTCAAAATATAAAACATTATTAAAATAAGCATAAATAGAACGCTTTTCATTATCAAATGAATATCTAAAGCCTTGTTTATATAAACCATGAAATGAAATGATGTTTCTAGCCATATCTGGCGAATAGGAACAATTATTCAAATTGAAATCTAAACCATTACTAAGCACTAAGGAATAAACTCCAATCTTGGTCACAGGCGACGATCTTCTGTTTCCCATGATCAGATTCATCCTTCCACGCTCCACATCCCTATTTCTTCTTAGTCCCTGCAAATCAGAACATATGTGAAAACCACATCCTGTATTAGGAACCCAAGAAGTAGCATGTGACAAACTATTAGATTTAATTGTGTAAATACCTGCGAAAGATGACTTGATCTTTCAATCCTTGATGGCCTGCAGATATTCTGGGCAGCTTCTCTTCCAATGCCCTATCTTGTGGCAGTGATGGCACTCTTCCTCCTTGGGGTTTGAGTTGGGTTTAGCAGAACCAACTTTTGTTCCACTAGAAGAGGTGCCATCTTGAGACTTTCCCTTGTGGTGGCTCTTTGAGGAGGCCTTCCTCTTCTTACCCTTCCCTTGCCCTATTGCCAAGACAGGGGCAGCAACTGGAGTGGGAGGTGATGCAACAGATTTATCCTTGAGGTTGCTCTCAGCAGTCCTCAACAAGCCCTGAAGCTTGCTCAAGGATACTTCTTCCTTATTCATGTGATAGGTCATGCGGAACTGGCTATAGCAGGAAGGCAATGAGTGAAGGATAATGTCAATTGCTAGCTCTTCATCGAAGTTCACATTCAACTTCAGCAGGCGATCAACATATCTCTGTATCTTTTGCAGATGGGCTATAAGAGACTCTCCATTTCCCATTTTGGTAGTGATCATCGAAGTGATGATCTCATACCTTTCTTGCCTGGCGCTCTGGTGGTAGCGTTCCAGCAGATCCTGATGCATCTCGTAGGGGTACTTGTCCTCATAGGACTTTTGAAGTTCAGTAGTCATAGTCGCGAGCATGATGCAATGGACTTTCGTGGCATCACGCTCGTGGGCCTCGTAGGCCGCGATCTCATCGGCAGTAGCAGTTTCAATGTCAATCTCCTTAAGCTTCTCGTCGAGGACATACTCTTTGTCCTCGTAGCGAGTGACCATGCGAATGTTGCGGATCCAATTACTGAAATTGGTCCCATCGAAGATCACTTTCCCACACAAGTTCATGAGTGAGAATGAACCAGAGGAGTTTGACCCAGAAGCGTTGTTGTTTGCGTTCGACATCTGAAATGAAAAAAAAAAGAACAAGGTTGATTAGAAATGAATTTCCCAAATTAATCACCCAAATGAAAAATTAGGGCTAGGAACCAACAACATTATTCACTAATTAGAAGAGGGATGCCGTAATCTAATAAGTAAATAACTTGAAGGCAAGTGAATGTCGATTCACTAATTCTCCACCATGAAAAACGAAAAGAAATTAGGTTTTAAATGTATTGAAAACTCCTAGATCTTTTGAGATACATTGAACTTTTCATAGGCATGTTTAAATCTCGATATGCCCTTCTCATTTGTGACTGGGATGCCAAGGATCACAAAGTGGGTGTGAATAACCATGCAAATGTACATGGTGCCCTCATTGTTACAGTTACTTATTCAATGTGCTGGTTAACCACACACGCTCCATTGAACTATAACAAACAACGAGTCACCCTTTTCCACCTTTGCTTAGAACCCAATTAATGTGCCGGTTAACCACACGCGTTTCATTAATGTCTTAGCAAGGGTACAAAGTGTAATTTCATGGAATTGCATCAATTCACTTTTGCCTAAAGTATCTAAGATTGGGAATTTTGTAAAAACATTTAGTTACTTAATATAGATTCATTATACTTTTAATGAGGAAAGGTTTGCCCGATCCTACCCGTTCGGCTAACGACCCTCCACCAATCAAAGAAGTGGTGGGTGAGAATGGACACCCATTAAATGGCCATTTTATAGGCCATAACCTTATACCCCCTTATAGATTGCCTTCGTGAATGAGGCCTACTAACGGTAAGACTAGCATTTAAGTTATATATATATATATATATATATATATATATATATATATATATATGTATATATATATATATATATATATATATATATATATATATATATATATATATATATATATATATATATATATATATATATATATATTAATCTTATAATATTATAAGTATAGGGTTGAATTTTAAAACTTGTAAAATTCTAGGGTTTGAAATTTAAATTATTCAAATTAAACTTTTAATCACAAAACTTAAATTTCAAAACTTGAGGGCAAGTTTTGAACTTTTCAAAACATAAAGGATCAAATAGCAAATAATATAAATCAACTAATTAATTTAATGATTATCTAAATTTGACCTAGTCAATATTACTTGCAAGACAATTTACCAATTTAATTCAAATAATCAATTATTATCATATAAGAAAATTATTATTCAATCAAATGGTAATTATCTTTTGTTTGGTCAAGGATATACTCAAATATATGATAAAATTCGGATTTTAATGACCTAAAACAATTAAGGCAAGTATCCTCAAGCAAAACAGCAAGAAATCCCGAAATCTACTCTAACTGACGCTTGAACTCGCCGAGTTCCATTATGAACTCGCCGAGTTGGTGCTACTCGCCGAGTCCACAATGGGACTCGCCGAGTTCATCAGTCAGGGGCATAAAAACGATTTTTTATGCAAAAAGCAATCAACCAAAGCATCAATTCAATAGAAATCAATCAAGGCTCTGATACCACTGATGGGTTTGAGCCATAAGAACTTTCCTATGTGCACATGCAAACCCTAATGCTTGGATCTAGGTTTCTCTAATTGAACATGCAATGTTTCCAAGGCTTTCAATGCTAGATCTAGAGATAACAATTGAATCATAACACATGAAATCAGATCTAGAAGAATACCTTAAGTTGCTTGCTTGAATCTTCTTGCTCTTGGAGCTTAGAGTCACAATTGTCACTCTTCTAATGGCTTACAAACACCAACTAGCAAGAGGATGATTTGGAGAGAGAGGAGAGATGAGAAAATCGGCTCTAGGGTTTCAATCTTACACGAGTGGCCGATTTCCCTCACCCATAGGGTCTATTTATACTATGAGCTACTAGGGTTACATCCTTAACCCTAATTGAATAACCTAGGCCCTAAGCAATCCAAGGATCCTTCTAGATATGAGGCTTGGACGAATTTAAGATATCCTAACCCTAAAATTCGGCCACCCTAATATCCATAAGGATTCATAGCCAAAAAACACAACTATCACACATTTGACAGTTTAAGCCCCTTTATTCAATTAACCTCTTTTAGTCACCAAATTAATTCCTAATTAATTTATGACTAATATTAATTAAATATTATTATTATTCCTTTAATATATTATTCTTATAACATATTAATATAATAATATCTCGTCTCTCTATATAAATCAACCTGTCAAGTTGCTATGGTGAAGGCAACCCAAAACGACCATGCACAACCGGGTCAAGTACTTACCAAATATAGTTACGGGCTTAGACACTAATCCAACAGTTATAGTTTTTATGTTGTCTGGTCAGCTGACTCGCCGAGTCCATTAAGGGACTCGACGAGTCCATGCCTAAATTCGTCCAACTCGCCGAGTTGGTTCTTGCACTCGATGAGTTGGACCCCCTGACAGCATATCTTCGAGTTTTAAGGAAGGAATTGGTCTATAATCATTACCTTAAACTGTTGTGGACTTATAAAACCTATTTTTGATGTGGTAATGATTATGGTAAACCAATTTCAAAGTTGTTATCAAAATTTCAAGCTTAATGTGTGTTTATGTAATTCTTGAAATTGTTGATATGATTGTTCATACACTTATTAGTTTTGGTAGATCATAGAAATTATTTGCAAAATTGTTTGTTAGTTAATTCTTGATCTAAATGTGTTTTAATGGAGTCCATAATTTGTCCTTAACTTATGGATTACCAAAAAGTCATGTCTTTTAAAGATCCATTAAAATGCATAGCTTTCAAAATTGAAGAGTCCTTTTGTTTTATGAACTCCATAACTTGCCCTCAAGTTATGGATGTTCAAGAGTCTCTTCATTAAAGCTTTTAAAACCTTAATTAAACTCATAAGTTATGAAAATCCAAAACTTTTTGAATAGTTCAAAACTTGCCCTAAAGTTTTGGAATTTGTAAAGTTTCTCCTCATGAATACTTTAATTCCAAGTAAAACCCTTAGAATTTTAAAAGTTAAAATTCAACCCTTACACTTTATAGTATTATAAGTTAATAATATATATATATATATATATATATATATATATATATATATATATATATATATATGTATAAGAGCAAATCAGTCTTACCGTTATTAGGCCTCATTCACGAAGTCGGTCTATAAAGGGGGTATAAGGTTGTTTCCTATAAAATGGCAGCTTAATGGGTGTCCACTCTCACCCACTGCTTCCTTAACTGGTGGAGGGTCGTTAGCCGAACGGGTAGAACAAGGACTATAGTTCTCCCTTCATTATAAGTATAATGATAAAGATAAAGTAACTAAACCTTTTATAAATTCTCAATCTTAGTTACTTTAGGAAAATGTGAATTTGGTGCTAACCCATGAAATTACACTTTTCACTTTGCTTAAGTCGTTAGTGGAGCGTGTGTGGTTAACCGGCACACTAACCTGGATTTAACAAGGTAGGCAAAGGGTAACTTAATGTTTATCATAGGATCGGTGGAGTGCGTGTGGTTAACCGGCACATCGATTAAGTGATAAATATTAAGTGTACCAAGTATATTTGCATGGTTATTCACACCTTGTTTTGTGATCCTCAGCATCCTAGTCACAAAACATGAGAGGGCACAATCGAGATTGAAACATGCCATTGAAAAGTTCAATGAATCTCAAAAGATGTAGGAGTTTCAAATTCATTTAAAACCTAATATTTATATTTCGTTTTTCATGGTGGAAACTGGTGAATCGTCATTCGCCTACCTTCAAATATTTTATAGCTTGGATTACGACATCCCTCTTCCAAGTTATAAAAGTATTGTGTTGGGTCCTAGCCTTAATTGTGACAACCCGGAATTTTCTTTTGTACAAACTCTACAGTCAAGAACATCAATTAAAAGTCAAATTCATGTCTGCTAATTTTTAGCTCGGTTTAAAGTCCGTATGGGTATTTTTAAATTTTTATTCTTCGAGAGAATAAACGAAAGGAAGTATTTTTAGGATTATCGGGGAACAAATAAAACAAATAACACCTTAAGGAAGTGTTTTCGGCCAAACATGAGGGGTTTGGGCCAAGACCCTCCTTTGACCGAGAACTCATGCTTAAGGCATGAGTTTACTCCTCATTCCCTCATTTCTTACTTCCCAACTCAAGAACACCCACTTTTTCTCTCAAGTATCATAAGAGCTACTTCCAAATCTTCCAAAAATGTAAGTGTTTCTTCTCTTGAATTGTTGATACAACACTTCATCTAGTGGTTATACATGATTTCATCCATGAAATCTTCTCTTTTTCTTATATCTTCAAGTGTTCTCCAAGAACACCAAGAACACACACTAGTGTGTGTTTGGCCGAAAACACCCTTCTTTGCCTCTAAATCGTAAGTATTGCTTTCTGCACTTATTATCTAGTTGAAAATCTTGTTTAAGGCCTTCAAATCGTCACTTTCCTAAAACAAAAGGAGTTTTCGGTTTAGTGCTTCTCCTTAAACCGAAAACCCCTAAAGAAAGGTGCCTTTAAGAACTTAAAACTCAAGGCTTCGGATAAAGCTTAGAACCCCTTTGCATGTTTGAAAGCCCTTGAAAAACACCACATGCATCAAAGATCTTGAGTTTTCGGTTTTTGGACCGAGAACCTTAGGAACGAGAACCTCTTCGGACCGAGAACCATTCGGACCGAGAACCTCTTCGGACCGAGAATACCATTAGGACCGAAAGCTTCTAGGAACATACCACTTGGACCGAAAACTCCATTTGGTGACCATACACTCCTTTTATGAAATCCTTTGTGATTGTAACACTTCCTCATAAGTGTTTCCTAGACTATAAGGGTGTTATCCTTCTTAATTAGTTGAATATACTCTAAGTACATGCATATATGTGTCTTTATACGCTAAATAGGATCCGTGTGTGCTCAAGTCTTCACTTGACACTTAGCATCCTTTTTCCGATCTTACATTCGCACCACTCATTTCAGGTGAGTTCATACCCCTTAATTAACCTTGGAAATGATTTTAAATGCTTTTATGGGGGGGAATACAAGTTGAAACATTCTATATATTCCTTTCATTACTTATGATTAATGTCTAGAACAAACAGAAAGATTTTCTAATACTTTCAAGTTACTATCAAACTTACGGATTTTAAGCACTTCAAAACCTTTTACTAAACTCTTTTAAATGCTAAAAATTGTTTTCAAAACTCTTTTAAACTTACATTGTTTTCAAACTCATATCTACACTAATATATTTATATAAGTAAGACTTGAAGGACTTAGGACTGATAGCTCACCTTATTTCCCGTTCCTTGTTTGGTTGTGGACTTAGGGTATCCTGTTATTTGTCCGAATGTCGTTGAAATCTTAGTTATATATATATATATATATATATATATATATATATATATATATATATATATATATATATATATGTGATGGATATAAAAGCTTTCACTTCAGTTCAGTACCTTTGTGTAACGAAGGCATACAAATTACATTAGTATTTAACTATAATAGGTATAGTTAAGGGTTTATTATTCACTATTACTACTCCAGCGATACATACAAGAGTCAGTACATTTATAAATCACTACATAAGTACTACATTGAGAAGCAATACATACTATACACTATACAAGAGAACATATTATACACTACACAAGTGATTATACTATACACTAGTACAGAGAAAACATTACTACACTAAGAATTGTTACACAAACATTTGAATACTATAAACAGAATGTGACATACTACTTCTCGATACGACACTTCATTGTGGTATCACCTTGTAACCACAGTCTCCTGGAGGGTAACCACACTCCCACATCCCGACTGCTAGCTACAGTCCCAGCCGAAAGGCCAAGGGGTGACAGAATGTTACCTCATTATATATGACTTGGAGGGTCACCAGTTATTCAGCCGTCGATCAGCATGGTTACATACGAGTTCACATTCAAACCTTTAATTAACCAATTAAGAATTAAAGGCAAAACAGACTTTTCGAGGCGTATTGTTCATTTAATACCACCAGGAGTCTACATTTTACCACTTTAGACTCCCCGAGGTGTAATGTACATTTAGTACTACCTGGAGTCTGTATTTCATTACTTTGTGATTATGTCACATACACGTTTTAGTAAACTATATTTTCATAATGACAGTTTCACTGGGGAAAAACTCTTACACTACATAAGGAACAAATACACAAACAGTCGGGTCTTGGTAGAAGACTACATTTCACTAGAAAATATAGGATTTTCTAGGGAGCATAACTATTTACAAACACTTACAAACAACTATGAACATTGACACTACGTTGTTACAAACATTTTTATACAAGCAATGACACTAAATACTTATGAACTCACCAGCATTTTATGATGATACTCTCTTTCAAAATAACTTGTATTCTCAGGGAACCAGTAAGACAGGTACCGATGAAGCTTTTGAGAAGATGGAGCACATACAAGACTCATCTTTTATTTTGATTATACATTTTGGTATCTTACATACTATTCAGAACACGCTTGTATTAAAATTATTATGTTAATGCAATGGATGTTGTTACTTGTCTTTACTATTATGCATTGTTATGATATTGTACATGACGTCCTCCACCCCAGAACGTTTCCGCCGTTCCGGTTTTGGGGTGTGACAGAATTGGTATCAGAGCATTGTTTATAGTGAATCGAGTATATCAACCCATAAAAGATATGAAAACTATAAACGCAACGGGATTAAAATACTCTGACCAAGAATATATACTTTTAAATAATAAAATATTTAACTAAGTATATATACATTTATTCTCAGTATCATACTAGAACATAACAAAAGTATTACGATTGTTGAACAACACAATTAGACTTAGAGACATATAGTTAAGTTTGGGAAGATATAGCCTGATCAACTATATTATCCGAGGAGTGACTAGCATGTGCCTAAGAATGATTGTGGTGTTGCAACAAGTCTCAAAACTTACCAACACTACTACAACGAGAACATAAGAACAGAATACTATAGGAGTATTTTGTGCAAACTAAAAAGGATCCTCATTAGTACGACTATTAACTATTCTTTTCCCCATTCTCGCGTAGATAACATGGCTGGCTTCCATCTTCCCGGCGATCCGTATTATCCCAACCAAGGCATTGGTGGATGGCTTGATGATGAGGCAGAAGATGATCACCCAATCCCTTTGGATGATCACCTCGCAGAGGGCTTTTCGGATGGCTCCGACTCCGAACCAGAGGTCAACAACCTTCCCCAAGAAGTTCCAATTCCAAACCTCAACCCCCTTCTGGCATTTCAAGGTCCTACTCCCTTGTGGGCAACAACCTTGAATCGTTGGAGCGATGAGCAGGGTCAGCCCTTACCTTACAATGGAGACCGAAGCTTTTACAACATAAGCGAGGGTGGCTCCTCTGACCGAGTCCTGCCCATCATGGTCCGTAGGATTGCTCGGAATGCCGAACAAGGTCGTGCAGCCATTGACCGAGTAATGGAAGTTGACGCCAACTCTGGCCTTAACACAGTCTGCATTCGCCAACTCGAAGAGGCTATGGAAAGGACCAGGAGAACCAATGAGACTCTGCAGCGACAGTTAGCTGCATCCCGAGCCGAAGTCATGGAACTCCGAGTGCGTCAGAGGGCGCATGAGCGACATCTTCAGGAAGTTGTACGCCAACTGGCAGACCTAAGGGTTCGCCCGAGGGATACCCGTCGCCGGTAGAAGATGTTGACTCATCTTTCTCTTTTTATTAAGGAATAGCCTTTCTTTTCTGTGCTCTATGGAGCACTTGTCTGTAAACATTCCTAACTTTGAAAGTACTCTAACTGGACTACTAAGCTGCCAACATTTTCCCTTACGGTTTGATGTAAGACCTACTGTTAGGTCATTTTTCCCGAACTCATTTTACATCATTAATACCAGTAATATTGGCAGCTATCTAATCTATGGGGAAGTCTGTACCTTTGTGTTTCCCTACTCTATTGTTATACCTCTATCTAATGGTTGGACTATGGTGATTTAGTCCATGAAACACTCTCATCATACTTGCAATTGATTCTTACTATTATCATCATCTTTATAAACTTTCAGTAAAAGATGCCGCCTCGAAAGCGTCCGACCAGAAACACGCATGTGAATCAAACTCGGCCACCACCACCCCCTCTGCAGTTCGATGCGGTGATGTTTCAAGCAGCGGTGACCGCAGCTGTGACCGCAGCTATGGCCCAAGTAAACTCTGGTTGTGCAAGTGGAGCTGGAACTGGCACCAACTCTAGCCATGGTGAAATCTATCCACATGCACGGGAGTGTACCTATAAAGATTTCATCAGCTGCAAACCTACGTACTTCAACGGAACTGGAGGGATCATTGCACCGTCCCAATGGATCGAAAGAACAGAAGCAATCTTCGAGATGTGCTCATGCCCTGAAGGAAGCAGGATAAAGTTCGTTGCTTGCACCTTCACCGAAAGGGCTCTGACGTGGTGGAATGGTCATGTCAAATCACCCTCATTGGTAGCAGCTAACGCCATGGGTTAGGATACACTGAAGGACCTAATGACAAGGGAGTATTGCCCGAGGGGCGAAATTCAGAAGTTCGAAGAGGAACTGTGGAACCTCAAAATGCAGGGTTCAGACATAGTGGCTTATACAGCCAGGTTCTGCGACCTGGTGACTCTATGTCCCAACATGGTCCCCACCGAAAACAAGAAGATCGAAAGAAACATCTGGGGTCTGGTACCCCCATATCGAGGGAACGTTCTAGCACCACACCCTGCGACCTTTGATAGTGCCAAGGAATTGGCCCAAAGGCTCATCGATCACGAGGTTCCTTCTACTCCATCAACAACTACAATGACTTAGAGGTGGCAATGGGTCGACCTGGGTTGGGTTCGGGTTCAACCCATTTATTAATTGGGTTGAAAATTTCAACCCAACCCAACCTGTTTATTTAAATGGGTTGATATTTCCAACCCAACCCAACCTTTCAGATAAATGGGTTGTCACCGGGTTGACCCGTTTATGTAATTCCCAAACCAACCGATTAAATAAATTGGTTAAGTTTGGGTTGACCCATTTAAAATAAAAAGAATAAATAAATTAACTAAATATTACACCACTTAAATTAGTTATAGACTTAAATAAAATTTCAATGTATGACAAAAGCACAATCACAATTCACATATACAAAGAAATTATTCAAATAACATTAAAGATATGTAATTTCTAAGAGATTTTTTAGAGTGATTAGTGTTGTCGGCGCCAAGCAAAAAGGTAGAAATTAGGATTCTATTTTTTTAAAACATAAATAATAATACAAACATTGTAATTTATAAACTAATACGTAGATTAATACATGATAATATTTTAATAATTATTAAATTTAATATAAATTAAAGTTAAATGGGTTGGTGGGTTAAAAACGGGTTGATAGTTTTTACCCGACCCAACCTATTTAATTAAATGGGTTAGACGGGTTGGCCCATTTAACATAAATGGGTTGAAAATCCCAACCCAACCTGCTAATTTTGGGTTGGGTTCGGGTTGGGTTAGTGGGTTGGGTCAGTTTTTGCCAGCTCTACAATGACTGCCCCCATACCAACCAAAACAGCTGACAACAAGAGGAAGCGTTGGGACCGAAAGAAGGGCAAGTCAACTCAACCCTCTTCCAAGAACCAACAGATTGTGGCTGTCCATGCTTCCACTACTCCTGCTACCCCTGTACCAGCCAAACCATATGCAGGGACCCTACCTAAGTGCACCAAGTGCTCCTTCCATCATAACGGCCCCTGCCGGGAAATGCACTGCATAAATTGCGACCGGAAGGGCCATACCTCTCGGTTTTGTAGAACACAACCCAAACCCATCACCCAGGTTCCCGGTGCAGGAGTGAGCCAGGCCTGCTACGGGTGCGGCGAGACAGGGCACTTCAAAATGAACTGTCCAAAAGTTGGGAATGCGGGAGGAGCAGGAAGACTGCTTGCTATTGGCCACAATGAAGCTGTGGCAGACCCCACAGTAGTCACGGGTACGTTCCTTCTCGATAACTCTTATGCTTGTATCCTGTTTGATAGTGGGGCAGAGAGGAGCTTCGTAAACCATAAATTTAAACACTTACTAAATCAAGCACCGCAAGCACTAAAAGAAACCTTCGTCGTAGAAATGGCTAACGGAAAGACAGAGAATTCTAACGAGATTTACATAGGTTGTACCCTCACACTAGACCATCATTCATTCCCAATCGACCTCATACCAGTGGCTATCAAGAGTTTCGATGTCATTATAGGCATGGAATGGTTGAGTCTTTATCGCGCCGATATCCTATGTTTCGAGAAAGCAGTCCGTCTAAACCTACTAAATAATGAAACCTTGTTAATCTACGGAGACAAATCCAGTACGAGCCTTCGTATCATCTCAAGTATTCAAGCCCAGAAGTACTTGCGCAAGGAATATCGTACATTCTTGGCGCACGTTGTCGATACGAGCCGAAAAACAAAAGACCTAAAACACCTCCCCGTAGTACGCGATTTTCCTGACGTCTTTCCCGAAGAACTCCCAGGATTACCCCCGCAACGTCAAGTCGAGTTCCGAATCGACTTAATTCCAGGGGCTACCCCCGTAGCCAAATCGCCCTATCGTCTAGCACCTGCTGAGATGCAAGAACTGTCCGGTCAACTTAACGAACTGCTCAGCAAGGGCTTTATAAGACCAAGTTTCTCACCCTGGGGAACACCAGTCTTATTCGTGAAGAAGAAAGACGGATCGTTCCGTATGTGCATCGATTACAGAGAACTCAACAAGCTTACGGTCAAAAATTGTTACCCTCTTCCTCGCATAGACGATTTATTCGACCAGATGCAAGGGGCGAGTTACTTTTCTAAGATTGATCTAAGATCCGGGTATCACTAGTTACGAGTGCTGGAGGAGGATGTCCCGAAGACAGCCTTCCGAACTCGTTACGGATACTACGAGTTCGTAGTGATGCCATTCGGATTAACTAATGCGCCCGCAGTATTCATGGACTTAATGAATAGGGTATGCCGTCCTTACTTGGATCAGTTTCTCATCGTTTTCATCGATGACATAATTATCTACTTTCGTAGTAAGGAGGAACATAGCAATCATTTATGTCAAGTCCTAGGAACCTTATGATCGTAGAAGCTCTATGCGAAGTTCTCTAAGTGCGAATTTTGAATCCAAAGAGTCGAATTCTTAGGACACATGCTTAGCGAAGAAGGATTCCACGTGGACCCTTCCAAAATTAAAGCCATCGAGAACTGGTCAGCACCGAAGACACCTACAGAAATTCGTCAATTTCTAGGCCTCGCTGGCTACTACCGCAGGTTCATACAGAACTTATCTCGAATTGTGAAACCCCTTACGACATTGACCCAGAAAGGCATGGCCTTCGACTGGGAAGAGAAACAAGAGAAAGTGTTCCAAACGCTGAAGCGAGCCTTATGTACCGCACCGATACTATCCCTCTCCGAAGGGATAGACGATTTCGTGGTATACTGCGATGCATCCAACCAGGGGCTCGGTTGTGTTCTGATGCAACGAGGTAAGGTCATCACCTACGCCTCAAGACAGTTGAAGACACACGAGGTCAACTACACCACACACGATCTCGAATTAGGAGCGGTTGTGTTCGCTCTGAAGATCTGGAGACACTACCTGTATAGTACGAAGAGCACTATCTTTACAGACCACAAAAGCCTACAACACATATTCAACCAGAAGGAACTCAAAAACAGACAACGACGGTGGGTCGAACTACTCAATGACTACGAATGCGAAATTCGTTATCATCCGGGTAAAGCCAACATAGTAGCAGACGCCCTAAGACGAAAAGAATATTCTGGACGAAGAGTCAAGTCATTAACTATGACTATCCATTCGCATCTATCCGCACAAATTAAGGAGGCTCAGTTCGAGGCCCTAAAACATGAAAATGTGGCGGGAGAATCCCTGCGTGGAATGGATAAGAACTTGGAAGTCAAGGGTGACAGAGCCTTATATCTCATGGACCGGATCTAGACACTGAGACACGGTGGCTTCAGAGACTTGGTCATGAAGGAAGCGCACAACACTCGATATTCCATTCACCCTGGTTCAGATAAGATGTATCTGGATCTTAAAAAGCTGTACTGGTGGCCTAACATGAAAGCAGAGATTGCTACCTTCGTGAGTAAATGACTTACTTGCGCAAAGGTTACGGTCGAATACCAGAAACCATCAGGTTTACTTCAGCAACCAGAGATACCTGAATGGAAGTGGGAGCGGATCACTATGGACTTCATAACCAAGTTACCCAAGACAACGGGTGGACTTGATACCATTTGGGTCATCGTCGACAGATTGACCAAATCCGCGCACTTCCTACCCATCAAAGAAACCGACAAAATGGAGAAGCTCACAAGAACATACATTAGGGAGATCGTACGACTGCATGGTGTTCCTATATCTATTATCTCCGATAGAGATAGCAGATTCACTTCGAGGTTCTGGCAGTCATTACAAAGCTCCCTAGGAACGAGGCTGGACATGAGTACGGCCTACCATCCACAGACCGACGGACAAAGTGAGAGAACTATCCAAACCTTAGAAGATATGTTGCGAGCCTGTGTGATCGACTTTGGGAAGACATGGGATGCTCACTTACCCCTTGTCGAATTCTCATACAATAACAGTTATCACACGAGCATCAAGGCTGCTCCATTTGAAGCCCTCTATGGCCGGAAGTGCAGATCCCCTCTGTGCTGGGCCAAGGTGGGTGACACTCAGTTAGCTAAAGGACGAGTTCCGGACAGCACTCTCACGGGTCCAGAAATCATTCGGGAAACGACAGAGAAGATCGTTCAGATTCGTGAACGATTGAAAGCCTCTAGAGACCGACAGAAAAGTTACGCAGACAAACGGAGGAAACCGTTGGAATTCCAGGTGGGAGACCGAGTCCTTTTGAAAGTCTCACCCTGGAAGGGCTTAATACGCTTCGGAAAGCGTGGAACGCTAAATCCAAAATACATAGGGCCTTTCGAGATTCTCGCTAGAATCGGCCCTGTAGCTTACAAACTCAATCTACCCCGCGAGCTTAGTAACGTACATCCTACCTTCCACGTCTCAAACTTAAAAAAGTGTCTATCCGATGAGACTCTTTTAATCCCACTCGACGAGATCGAGATCAACGAGAGCCTCAACTTCGTGGAAGAACCTATAGAGATCATGGACCGAGAGGTCAAGCGAACGAAACAAAGCCGCATCCCAATTGTGAAGGTTCGCTGGAACGCCAAGCGAGGACCGGAGTTCACTTGGGAACGCGAGGATCAAATGAAACTTAAATATCCTCATCTTTTTACTTAATTATTTGTAATAACTTAGTTGCTTGAACTCTAAATTTCGGGACGAAATTCCCTCTAACGGGGGGATGATGTGACAACCCGCAATTTTCTTTCGTACAAACTCTACAGTCAAGAACATCAATTAAAAGTCAAATTCATGTCTGCTAATTTTTAGCTCGGTTTAAAGTCCGTATGGGTATTTTTAAATTTTTATTCTTCGAGAGAATAAACGAAAGGAAGTATTTTTAGGATTATCGGGGAACAAATAAAACAAATAACACCTTAAGGAAGTGTTTTCGGCCAAACATGAGGGGTTTGGGCCGAAGACCCTCCTTTGACCGAGAACTCATGCTTAAGGCATGAGTTTACTCCTCCTTCCCTCATTTCTTACTTCCCAACCCAAGAACACCCACTTTTTCTCTCAAGTATCATAAGAGCTACTTCCAAATCTTCCAAAAATGTAAGTGTTTCTTCTCTTGATTTGTTGATACAACACTTCATCTAGTGGTTATACATGATTTCATCCATGAAATCTTCTCTTTTTCTTAGATCTTCAAGTGTTCTCCAAGAACACCAAGAACACACACTAGTGTGTGTTTGGCCGAAAACACCCTTCTTTGTCTCTAAATCATAAGTATTGCTTTCTGCACTTATTATCTAGTTGAAAATCTTGTTTAAGGCCTTCAAATCGTCACTTTCCTAGAACAAAAGGAGTTTTCGGTTTAGTGCATCTCCTTAAACCGAAAACCCCTAAAGAAAGGTGCCTTTAAGACCTTAAAACTCACTTAAGGCTTCGGATAAAGCTTAGAACCCCTTTGCATGTTTGAAAGCCCTTGAAAAACACCACATGCATCAAAGATCTTGAGTTTTCGGTTTTTGGACCGAGAACCTTCGGACCGAGAACCTCTTCGGACCGAGAACCTCTTCGGACCGAGAATACCATTAGGACCGAAAGCTTCTAGGAACATACCACTTGGACCGAAAACTTCATTTGGTGACCATACACTCCTTTTATGAAATCCATTCTGATTGTAACACTTCCTCATAAGTGTTTCCTAGACTATAAGGGTGTTATCCTTCTTAATTAGTTGAATATACTCTAATTACATGCATATATGTGTCTTTATACGCTAAATAGGATCCGTGTGTGCTCAAGTCTTCACTTGACACTTAGCATCCTTTTTCCGATCTTACATTCGCACCACTCATTTCAGGTGAGTTCATACCCCTTAATCAACCTTTGAAATGATTTTAAATGCTTTTATGGGGGGAATACAAGTTGAAACATTCTAGATATTCCTTTTATTACTTAAGATTAATGTCTAGAACAAACAGAAACATTTTCTATTACTTTCAAGTTACTATCAAACTTAAGGATTTTAAGCACTTCAAAACCTTTTACTAAACTCTTTTAAATGCTAAAAATTGTTTTCAAAACTCTTTTAAACTTATATTGTTTTCAAACTCATATCTACACTAATATATTTATATAAGTAAGACTTGAAGGACTTAGGACTGATAGCTCACCTTATTTGTTGTTCCTTGTTTGGTTGTGGACTTAGGGTATCCTGTTATTTGTCCGAATGTCGTTGAAATCTTAGTTATATATCATATATATATATATATATATATATATATATATATACATATATATATATATATATGTGTGTGTGTGTGTGATGGATATAAAAGCTTTCACTTCAGTTCAGTACCTTTGTGTAACGATGGCATACAAATTACATTACTATTTAACTATAATAGGTATAGTTAAGGGTTTACTATTCACTATTACTACTCCAGCGATACATACAAGAGTCAGTACATTTATAAATCACTACATAAGTACTACATTGAGAAGCAATACATACTATACACTATACAAGAGAACATATTATACACTACACAAGTGATTATACTATACACTAGTACAGAGAAAACATTACTACACTAAGAATTGCTACACAAACATTTGAATACTATAAACAGAATGTGACATACTACTTCTCGATACGACACTTCATTGTGGTATCACCTTGTAACCACAGTCTCCTGGAGGGAGAGCGGGCATTGTGTGTATAGATCTATACGGGACAGACACTCCCACATCCCGACTGCAAGCTACAGTCCCAGCCGAATGGCCAAGGGGTGACAGAATGTTACCTCACTATATATGACCTAGAGGGTCACCAGTTATTCATCTGTCGATCAGCATGGTTACATACGAGTTCACATTCAAACCTTTAATTAACCAATTAAGAATTAAAGGCAAAACAGACTTTTCGAGGCGTATTGTTCATTTAATACCACCAGGAGTCTACATTTTACCACTTTAGACTCCCCGAGGTGTAATGTACATTTAGTACTACCTGGAGTCTGTATTTCATTACTTTGTGATTCTGTCACATACATATTTTAGTAAACTATATTTTCATAATGACAGTTTCACTGGGGAAAAACTCTTACACTACATAAGGAACAAATACACAAACAGTCGGGTCTTGGTAGAAGACTACATTTCACTAGAAAATATAGGATTTTCTAGGGAGCATAACTATTTACAAACACTTACAAACAACTATGAACATTTACACTACGTTGTTACAAACATTTTTATACAAGCAATGACACTAAATACTTATGAACTCACCAGCATTTTATGTTGATACTCTCTTTCAAAATAACTTGTATTCTCAGGGAACCAGTAAGACAGGTACCGATGAAGCTTTTGAGAAGATGGAGCACATACAAGACACATCTTTTATTTTGATTATACATTTTGGTATCTTACATACTATTCAGAACACGCTTGTATTAAAATTATTATGTTAATGCAATGGATGTTGTTGCTTGTCTTTACTATTATGCATTGTTATGATACTGTACATGACGTCCTCCACCCCAGAACATTTCCGCCGTTCCGTTTTTGGGGTGTGACATTAATATTTCATATTGGGTGTTATATTAAGGACTTTAAATCAACTAACTTGAATTTCTCCCATTGTAAATGTCTGGTTCAGACAACTATGATCTTCCCAAATCTCATGGTACAAGCTTACCAAATGAAGATGATTTCCCGTGGTTGGCTCATGGAAATCATATTTCACTTCCTCCACCTCTTCCAATTATTCTCCCTAACCCACAAGTTCTTGAATAGTTCAAGGTCACTCAAGCCCTAGTGGCAAGCAAGGTCTATATGTGCTCACATCTTGGAGATGAAGTCACATATTAACAAGCCGGGAGAGTTGGGTGTCAAAGTCTTGACAAATTTGGTTGTTCAATCACTTTCTAAGTCATATAGTGAGTTTCCTTTAGGACTAATATGAAACAAACTATGACATGACCCTTAATGATCTTATCTATTTGCTAGGTGCTGCTGAATCAGCAATGATTTGGTGCACTGGTAAAGCAAATTTGATTAGAAGATCAACTTCCCAAACTTCCATGGACATAGACAATGGTAACATTGAAAATCCATAAAATCTTTCTCTTCCCAATGGAAAGGGATCGGCCATAGTCAACTCGGTTGACCAAATGGTAAAGAGAAAGGCTATGTCTGAGACAGTCTCGTGTACCACTCCCAAAGAGTCCATATGCTTAAATTGCTAAATGAAGGGGCATTGGTTGCGAAGTTGCCCTAGTTACCTGAAAGATCATAAGGTTGGTCAAGTCAAAAGTTTGACTCTACATCAGGTAAGTCCACTATCTACCTCTATTAAGTTCCTCTTTGGAGATTCTTATTACATGATGTGACTAGATCACATGTTGATGTTTTAAGAATCAAAGGAAAAAAAGAGGAAGCTTAAAGGAAGTATATGTTGATTCTGATCGCGAAGATGGATTTCAATCGTATGGTTCGGTGGTTAGAATTTTGAGTTGTTGCTTAAGAGTTGTGATAGATTGCTTAGGAATAGATAACAACATACTTTTCATATGCATTTGCATTGTAAGGATATGTTTTTCCGCAAGTTTTAAATAAAAGAAAATTTTCGTTTTTATTTATTTTAAATATCCTTACAGTGGCATTTGTGAAAAAATTGTTGTTTATATGATTCCATTGATAGCAACATTGGAAAATGGATTTGATTCTTTCGTTTATGGTAGTGTCTTAATTTACCAAATAAGGAAAGATTCTCATCAACCAAGTTTCAGTTGGATAGAAACTTGGAATTATGCAAGTTGTATTGTATGGTGAATGAGAATTTTCATCTTTGGAAAATTAAGACTAGTTCCTTGTTCACATGGATATGTGAGTCAAGTGAAGGACTAAGGGATCGAGTACACAGTCAAGTGAAGGACTAAGGGATCGAGTGCATTCTTATGACTAAGAAGAGGAATCTTGAATTGTTGAAATGGTTAAATCAATAAAATGAGTCATACTTCGTTCCAAAAAGAAGTCTTAGAGTCATACTCCAAGATTGTAACTTGAGTGACATATCTTAAAGAAAGGTTTATAACACTTGTCAAATACAAGAGTAAAATATTTTCTACTCTTGTACATTTGAAATTGGTAAGTGGTGATGTTTTGGATAAAACAAAGACCAAATAAGGCCAATTGTGTGAAGTGTTTGTCTTGATAAGAATCTGCACTATCTCTTGAATATTTGGTTGTCAAGGAATGGGTCTTAGCAAGAGAGTCTTATATGTCAAGAGGACAGTGGGAGTCTAAAAGATCTTGAAAGAGTCTATCGTGTTGACATGTTCCTATTTCTGTGCCCATTCCAGTTAAAGTTGACTTTGCATATGAGTTCTGAGAGTTCTCAATCGGTTGCATAACAACTTGGAAGCAATGGCAGGCCCTTATGCTGCCAGGTGGCAAGAAGTTAAGACTCCACAAGTTTGTTCCATATGAGTTTGGATTTGTCACTAACCTTGTCTTGTGATTATGGTTTTGACAAATTCACATGGATAGGAACACATACACCATAAAAGCTAAGTCTCATAAGGTTTCTCTCCGATTCATGAAAATGATGGTGAGGAAACGCTTTCACTAAGTAGATTTTAAGTAGATAGCAATTATGATATTTGCATTCTCAAAGTCGTTAGTGGAGCGTGTGTGGTGAACCGGCACACTAACATGGACTTGTGAGGAATGGCAAAGGTCTAAACAATTGAGACTATGATTACGACATCCCTTTTCATAGTTCTGAATTTGTTTAGACACACATGTTTGCTATCTAAGGAAAGGTGTATGATTTTGATAAAGTTTTATCAAAGCATCTCATATCAGAAATCTGAACTTTGGTAAGAAAGTCAATAAAGTATTGATTTCTAGATGTCCAGCTGATTTCTGAGTACATGTCAAAGCTATTGGGAGCATAAGTGTTATGCTAATCATCATCGTGTTAGTGGGAGCATGATAATTATAATAAGTGTTGCAAGTTAGCAATGTTAATTATAGAAAACAAAAGTTTCAATTGGGAAAAAGTTGTTTTGCTATAATTAAGGGAGAGGAAATTATACGTCGTTTCGAATCTAAAAGCATAGATCGTGAGATTTTAATCAAAATTAGTCAAGTATATATATATATATATATATATATATATATATATATATATATATATATATATATGAATGTTGTGTTGGAATGGTTCAACATAAGGAAATTCTATATATGGGAACATTATTTGCGTTCTAAAATTCGATTGTGATTACGGCATCCCTTTTGATAATCTGAATTATGAGAACATGGCAAATAGAAATATAAGTATTATAGCAAAAGACTGGTCTAGTATCATGTCTTTATGTGAGACATCATGAATCGTGCCCCATATGCTTCGGATATATGATCGATTGCATGTGCTATAATATTCATATGTTCTAAATTTTTCCAAATGCATATGGCATTAAGAGGGAAAAAGTACTAGAACTGGATGTGACTAAAGTGATTAAGCAATTGTCGAGGATAATCTATGGTTTACCAAAGATTGGTTGCTCAGGGACAGTTGGAAGTATGGTGTAAATTTTTGGAGAGGACCATATTGACATATTCTGAAAAAGAGGCGACTCTTGTTCAAAAGTGATAGTCAAAATGGGAATATGAGAATCTTCCCATAGGTGGAAGTTATCCATTAAATTTGTGTAAGATTAGAAAACTTAATGCAAGAAGGATGTTCAGAGCAATGTACTTTGAATTTGAGACTTCGTTTCCATGGAATTGCTCTCCATTGGAATATTCTGTAATGTCTGTTGGCAAGTCTTTGTGACTTTGTGCATAGTCATTACAAGAGGATCAATGCATATAAGTTTAGAATCTAACAGATTTCGGTAAATGGTAGGAATTTGGAATTCTTACATTTACGGTAAGGATTTGGGATTGTGAAATGAGAATCATTGGAATTATGTTCAAGCGATCTATTTCACAAAGTAAAAGATCATAGACAAACTTTGTGTGCATACTTGGTGTATGGCATAACTAATGTTTGGACAAACATAGTGTGCATGTTTGGTGTATGGCATGAATGTTGTTTGGATAAACATAGTGTGCATGCTTGGAGCATGGCATGACTATTGTTTTGATTCAAGTATAAAGTTCATAATTTGAAATAGTATGCAATGAATAATGTGTAATCAATATGGTGATAAATAAAAGGTGTTCTATTTATATTCATAAGTTCTGAGGCCATATTGGATTCGATTATTCTTGTGTTTCACTTTGCATGTTTTGACTTCTAGAATAACTAGGTCGTTCTTCATGAATGACTAAGTTATTCAAACCATCCACAGTCGATAATACGTTGGAAGTAGGTATTAAGGCAAGACTATCATGAAGCTGGTTTGTAGATGTCCAAGGTAGTGGACATAGCAAGAGTTGCTACAACATTCATGAGTGCTCATAAGTTCTGAGTATTGGATTAAACCCACGCTCATTTGACTCACTTCATGGATTTTATCACGAGTGATCATGAGACGATAATATCTTATATTCTGCAAACCTAGAGATATGAGTTGTTGCCTATGAGTTGGTTATACATTGATTGTACGAAAACGCATTGGTAGGGATAAAAGCGATATATGTGGGCCCCTCGATGATTTAGTGATGACACCCCGAAGTGCTTGGCCAAGCATGGACTGATTTGATTTGTTCAATTAGTCAGTCGTCATAAATCGGAAATCGGGAAACAACAAATGGACAGAGAGAATGATTATAATCCATGTCTCAGTCCATATGATATCTAGATTGGAGGAATATATGATCCCTTATCTAATGGACGCGTCATTGATTTGTTCAGAGTTCGACAACAACTTTTAAGAGCTACGATTGCTAGTCGGGTTTTGGAGTCATACGCAATAATAGTTTTAGACTTATCCAAGTGGGAGACTGTTGGATTACTGTCTAAGCCCATAACTATAATTGGTATGTACTTGACCCGATTTGGCATGGTCCATTTGGGTTGCATGGCATCGGAACAATTTGGATAGACTTTTGTGAGAAAAGGATAATTATGATTTGTTAATATATTATAAGTTCTAATATATTAATATGAAATCATATTATTTAATTAGTATTGATGAAGAAATTAATTTGGAATTAATTTCGTGATCAAAAGGAGACTAATTAAATATATGGGGATTGATTGTGTAAATCATTCATTCTTATATATGTGGGCTTATGATCCATAGTTCTTCATGTTGGGCTAAACCCATGGATACTCCATGGAGGTTTTAACCCATAGAGCATGAAGAATATGGAAAGACATGAGTTACATGGTGTAACCCTAATAGCCACAATATATAAGGACCCCATGGCTCAAGAAATTGGCACTAAGGTGTGTACGGGCTAGTCGATTTGAGCATAAGAACCTTTTCTCCCAAGTTATTCCAAGATGGTGGTGATGTTGTGTGAACCATTTGAGGTGTCACACTTGAGGCACTAGGCTCTTAAGCTCCATGGAATCAAGCTACAACAAAAGGTATGTATTCTGACTTGTTTTATTACCCCATGTATAAAATATTGTATGCTAGTTAGGGTAATACCTTGGAAATTTCAAGTTTGCATGTATAATAGAGAAAATATAGATCCAAGGTATTTAGGGTTGCATGTACACCATAGGAGTGTTAGAATGCTCAAAACCCATCAATTTGGGTGGGCTAAACCAACATGGATAGTCCATGGAGGTTAACCCATGGAGCCTAAGTAAGATGAAGATTCATGGTGCATTAGGGTTTGCATGGATGTAACCCTAGCACTTGTCACACTATAAATAGACACCCCTAGAACCAAAATTGGTTACACCAGCATTCTTAGAGTTTGATATTGATTTTGAGCTAAGCAACTTATTCTCTCAAGCCTCCTTTTTCACTTGGTGTTTGTGACACATTAGAGGCATCACATTTGAGGTGCTAAAGCTTTTGAAGGCCAAGAACTACAAGTCTTATTAAGAGGTAAATTATCTGACTAGTTATTTTGTTTAAATGTATGCTATTTAGGATGAATGATTTGGAAAACCAAAATGCAGGTATAATTAGAGAAAACATAGATCTAAAGCATCTAGGGTTGTATGTCCACCATAAGGTTGTTAGAGTGCTCAAAACCCATCAAGTATATCAGGGTTGCATATTGGAGATCATTGGGGTGCCCTATTTGATTGATCTGATTCCTATTCCCATGGGAGATGTATGCGTGATCGTAGGGGTGGGTTGGTTGAGCAGGTTTGGTGTCATGATCGATTGCGAGGGCCAATGAGTTGTATTTTGAATCCCAAGTGGGGGAGAACTGGTTATCTATGGAGAGGGTACCAGGGTTGGTCTAGGGTTTTGTTTGGCATCCAAGGCTCGACAGTATATTCATTATGGGTGTGCGGATTATCTTTCTTATGTGGTTGATACATGGGTAGGGGAGCAGGTTTCGGTTTCTGATGTTCCACTTGTTAGGGAGTTTGCTGATGTATTCCTGGAGAAGTTAGACGGTGTGCCTCCTGAGAGGCAGGTTGAGTTCAGGATTGATCTAGTGTCAGGTGCTGCTCCGATTTCCAAGGCGTCGTACCGTTTGGCGCCGCCTGAGATGCAAGAGTTGTCCTCTCAGCTTCGGGAGTTGTTAGGCAAACAATTCATTAAACCGAGCAGTTCTTCGTAGGGAGTGTCGATACTGTTCATCAAGAAGAAGGATGTTTCACATCAGATGTACATTGATTACCGGGAGTTGAACAAATTAACGATGAAGAACCAGAATCCCCTTCCATAGATTGATGATCTCTTTGACCAGATTTAGGGTTCATATTGGTTCTCAAAGATCTACTTGAGGTCGGGGTATCGTCAGGTGAGGATGAGAGTGGAGGACGTAGATAAGATCGCGTTCCTAACTCGTTATGGGCATTACGAGTTCATGGTGATGTCGTTTGGCCTCACCAATGCGTCTGCAATGTTCATGGATTTGATGAATCGGGTGTACAGGCCGATGCTCAACCGATCTGTTATCATGTTCATTAATGACATATTGGTGTATTCCAAGACCAGAGAGCAGCACGAGGATCACCTTCGATAGCTTCTAGGAGTGTTGAGGTGGGAACGGTTGTATGCCAAATTCTCGAAGTGTGAGTTTTGGTTACGATAGGTCCAGTTCCTAGGACATCTCGTCAACCAAGATGGGATTTTGGTCGATTCGGCCAAGATCGAGGTTGTGATGCAGTGGGACATTCCAAAATCTCCCTTAGAGATTAGGAGTTTCTTGGGGTTGGTGGGATACTATCGGAGATTTATTCAGGACTTCTCCAAGATCGTGGTACCCCACACTCGTCTGACGAGGAAGGGACTGGATTTCCGATGGGGATCTGAGCAGCAGACGATATTTTAGACTCTACGGTGGAGGTTATGTGAGGCCCCGATATTGACCTTTCCAGAGGGTGTCGAAGATTTTGTGGTATTTTGTGATGCATCTGTCACTGGTTTGGGGTTGGTCCTTATGCAGAGGGTACGAATGATTTCTTATGCTTTGCGTCAACTAAAACCACATGAGGCGCGATATCCTACTTATGACCTGGAGTTGGGGGCAGTGGTGTTTGTCCTAAAAAATTAGATACATTATCTTTATCGGGTCCATTGTACTGTTTACACGGATCACAGGAGTTTGAGATATCTTATGAGTCAGCCGAAACTGAACGTGAGGCAGCACAGGTGGTTGGACATGGTCAAGGGTTATGACTACGAGATCCTTTACCATCCGGGTAAAGCGAATGTGGTAGCGGATGCATTGAGCTGCAATTCGGCTGGATCTTCAGTTGGGGAGATGTGTGTGACGATATCCGTTGATTCTCTGCTTTTGGGTTTGATTAGAGAGGATCATGTAGAGGGAGTTCAGAAGGAGAACTGGAAACAGGAGAGAGGATCAGGGGCAAGATCGACAGGTTTGTCACTGATAGTCGGGGGTTGTTGACCCAGTGCGGTCGGGTTTTGGTTCAATTTTCCTGTGGGATCAGGCAGATAGTACTAGAGGAGGCTCATAAGTCTCACTTTTCTATACACCCGGGAGCCAGCAAGAAGTATCGAGATTTGAGATTAAGTTATTGGTGGCCGTGTATAAAGAGGGAGATAACCTGGTATGTTGAGAGGTGTTTAAACTTTAGGATGGTCAAGGTCGAGCATCTGCATGGCAAGCTGCAGCCTTTGGAGGTTCCCTTGTGGAAGTGGGAACATATAAGCATGGACTTCATCACTAAATTGCCAAATACTGACAATGGTTTTGATGCTATATGGGTCATCGTGGATCTATTGACCAAGAGTGCCCACTTTTTGGCAATCCGGGACAGCTCTTCGGCCGAAAAGTTGGCCAATGTATATGTCCAGGAGATTTTTGTTCATCATGGGGTTCCGGTCTCCATTGTTTCAGACCGAGATGTTTGGTTCACTTCTCGTTTCTGGCAGAAGTTCCACAAGTAACTGGGAACGATACTATATTTCAGCACTGCTTATCATCTGTAGACCGATGGTCAGAGTGAGCAGACCATCCAGACCCTTAAGGATATGTTGCGGGCCTGTGTCATAGATTTTGGTGGGAGTTGGGATTATTACCTACCTCTTGTGGAGTTTTCCGACAACAAGCACTATCACTCCATCATTGGTGCCCCACCTTTTGAGATTTTGTATGGTCAGAGATGTCGTACCCTGGTATGTTGGGGAGAGGTTGGTAATAGGGTCATGGGAAGGACCGAAGTGGTCCTTCAGACCACAGAGCTTATTCACCAGATCAAGAAGAGATTGCAAATAACTCAGAGTCGGCAGAAGAGTTATGCCGACCGGCACCGATCAGAGTTGGAATTTCAGGTCGGCGATATGGTATTACTGAAGGTCTCGCCCTGGAAGGGTATGATACGCTACAAGGAGAGGGGGAAATTGGGTCGACGATATATTGGACCTTTCTGTGTGATCACCGACATATTGGACCTTTCTGTATGATCGCCCGCATACGCGTTCTGTGTCGACTTGGCTGAGTTGACTCGGTCGGGTTGACTCGGTGGAATTTTTAGTTCTGACTAAGTCTGACCAAGGATAATTTAGGAAATTGTGATTATTTTATTAATGGGAAATGTTTGGATATTTAGGACTTGGGTGGAGCCAGTATGCGGGATCAAAGTATTGATCAGTTTTTCGTCAGGCTGTGAGGTAAGTTTTCCTCACTGTACTTACAGGTCGAAGGCACCAAGGCCAGCCCATTTGATTGATATCCTGCTATACATTGATATGCTGAGTATAGGATAGATCTGTATGATTATATACTAGTTGCTGATATATGTATGCTGGTAGATCTGTAGGACTACCTGTGATTTCTGACTGTAGAATTATCTGTCTATTGATTATGTTGTTATATGTTATATGCCGGCATTGTGTGGGGTTGCGGTTGTACTGCTTTGTGTTGTAGCCAACAAACCCGGGTGCATTCCAGATATGATTTGAGGGCCGATTCGCATACCAGACTCATACTGAGGGCTTGGGAGCATTCTAGATACGAGCTAAGGGTCGGTTGGTATGCCAGACTCGTACTGAGGACCTGAGGGTATTCCAGTCCGATGACTGAGTGGACCCAATGTATTATGACATTCCAGTCTGATGACAGATTGGGCAAGGGGTAATCCAAACAGATAGTTGTGGACCCAGGGGTATTCCAGTCTGATGATTGATTGGACCCATCATGCTTGTTCGTTTATGTTATATGTGCTATGTGGTGGTACTTTGGGGGAACTCACTAATCTTTGTCTTAGGGTTTTTAAAGTATTGTTTTAGGTACTTATGATGATCGCGGGAAGGCGAAGGCGTAGCCGTACACATCCTCTATTTGTGGCATTATGATTTTTGGATACTCTGATATGGATAAACAATTTAGAAACAATGATTTTGTAAACATTTTATGACTATGGGTTGTTTTTAAAAAGGTTTAAATTTGTTGTGATTTTTGAGTCGTTACAGTTTTAAATGTGTTACAT
Source organism: Lactuca virosa (assembly GCF_052849685.1). Taxonomy (NCBI): domain Eukaryota; kingdom Viridiplantae; phylum Streptophyta; class Magnoliopsida; order Asterales; family Asteraceae; genus Lactuca; species Lactuca virosa. The sequence continues at coordinate 206,029,992 of NC_136433.1, forward strand.
ATGATGCATATAATTTAACTGGGTCAGGTTGGGAAACCTAGGGAGACATATAATATTTTCAATCCCACAATATTATTATGATAATAATTTATAATTATCAAACCTGGAAAACCAACTGTTGCCAAAACCATATAGATATATCAAATAACTTAGATATCTATAATACCTTACACCCATACATACCCATCCCAACCGATTCTCACAAATCCTAATCCACAATTATCAGGAAGAATCAACTCACCTGCTGAATTGTTTAGAGCAATGATTTGACTACACAGATAGGGGCTTCCTTGGTCGGTGTAACTTAGAAAGGTAATTCAAGCCTTTAGAGTATTTGATGAATATAGTATCCCATATCATCTATGTCTGTAGGTGTTGTGACATACTCATCAGGGGATTGGTTGTTCATTGACGAGTTTGTCTGAGAGCTTTTCCTCAGAACCGAATACAGAAGAATTGTTAAAGGACGACCGAGTGTTCTCCCGGGACGTCGCTCCAACGATCAAGTTAGTTTTCTTAGAGAGAGTTTAGGTTAAATTGTGTGGGGAAGAAGATAGATCCCTACCTTGAGCCGGAAGAGATCCTTTTATACCTGTTTCTATCGAAACGAAGGGACTCTCCCATGTGGAAGTGAGATGTGGCACGCTTTTATTGGGAGGTGTATCCCCACGATAACTAACTGCCAGGTGACATCAGTTCTAGGCGTCACCAGGCTCCTTGTCATGACCTGATTGGTTATGAAAAAATCAGAAGATTGTGAGGGATATTCTTTCCTCATCAGGAGAAGCGGGCTACCAGCTCAACGCTGGCCTACTCAAGCCAAGGCCAGGTACCGGCCAAGGTCCTAGCTAGATAACGCCCTGTTAGTGCTTTCCGTTAAGTTTAACGTGGCCATATATGGTATCGTGAACAGTAGGTTATAAGTCCACACTAGAAACGCAATTCACAACACCGTCTAGAATAAGCAAGTGTTGTCATTTTACTCTGGGAGATGACCACACATGCCGTTTATGTTTCCTGATCGGACCCATGATATATGGGTTTCCAAAGGAATACAATATCGTACTCTGATACGTAATTCATACATCGACACCTGATAGTGTCACAAAATAGAGTTCTACTCTACGTTCCTATCACAAATACCCTTAATATGATGCTACCCAATATCCAAACTTAATTCAACTAAACATCCTTTATAAGTCATATTTCATTATTAGGCAATACTATAATACTTGTAATCAACTTTCAATATGTATTACTTGTTAATGCAATATTATTTTAATAAAGGGTATGACTAAGTACTTATCCAACTTACTTCGTACTAAGCATCATTTATAAATCATACTTCAAGACTATGATACGTACAAACAATTTCTAAAAACTTTTTCTTGTTTATGAAATACTTTTCACCTATATCACCAAAAATACCTTTAGCATATAAATAATCTTATATGGTTATGTAATATTTTTAATTATACATTTAACACGTATTCTAGATAACAAACAATTAATTCACATATAAAATGTACTGTTAGCGTAGCGTAAAAATAACAAGCTTTCAGTGTAAATATAATAATTGAAGTATTTAATACTTATATTAAACCGTGCTCAATAAGGTAACTATGCACTCACTTGACTGAGGTAAAAGACTCGCGGGAAAGTTAGATCCTCGACTGATGCTTCATTTTTCCCTTTTAAAACGACATAAAGATGAATATTACTACGCTTTAGTACTCGTTCGTATTTATAAAGTTTAATCCTTATAATGTTTTTCTCATATTTATAAATAATCCCAAAAGAATACTGACTTATTGCTGATAAGGAAAAACCAAGATTATATCAAAGGTAGGATACGTTTGATATATATATATATATATATATATATATATATATATATATATATATATATATATATATATATATATATATATATATATATATATATATATATATATATATATATATATATATACACTGTTTGGAAAATCCAATTTAAACACCTCACAGATCTAGCCTAGAGATCACTCTCGTAAGTAGATCGATTAGTATAACGACTGGTATTATTGATAAATCTTATTTATAAGTTCATAATAACATTTACGAACATAAATATAAGTTATGCTTTAATTATAGTAAGCATAACTCAACTTACAGGTTATTTAGTGAAAAACCCAGAAGGTCATGGACAAAACTTCGACACCGAACACTTCTTTCTGTCGACTTTCCATCGCTGCAGCACTTTGTCGCGGATACTTTGGAGATAAAAAAGGAGAATTCTAGAGAAAGAAAAGATTTTCTAGAGAGTGAAACTCGATAATGGAATGAGCAAGAAAAGAGGGAGGCTTGGATTGCTATTTAGAGAAGTCTAGAGGGAGGGCATGTCGTGCTTCAAGCTTAGGGACCAAGTTTCCTTTGTATCTTTCGCATATGGGCTTCATTTTCGACGTTCTTTATATCCCCACTTTCGTATCGACCAGCACTAAAACTTTCATTTACACTTCATCGGTTAATACCTTTTCTATTTTAAATTTACAACTATGTATAGATTACACTGCAAAAGACGTCGCGCCTCAAGCTTAGGGACCATGTTTCCTTCGTATCTTTCGCATACGAATAATATTTTCGACGTTCTTTATATCGCCGATCTCGTATTGAAGAGTAATACAACTTTCATTTATAATGTTTTTTCTAACAAGAAAACGATCTCTATCTCACTTTTTATGACACGCACACACATTGTATCGTGTTGAACGCGAAACTTTAAAAAATCACTACTTTTTCATACGAAGTCAGATTTAAGTGTTCTTTATACTCATGTGCTCGTGATCATGATTACTACAACTTTCATTAAGATTATTTATCCTAAATCATATTTTATTTTTTCAAATTATTTTATCGCTTCAAAGATAAATTTTTTATTAAGGTTTTCTAAAAATATTAAACACTAATAGCATTTTTTTAGATATCGTGAATACGATAATTGAATATTTATACGACTTATAACGCATACGAAGAACAATTATCCTATTCAAGGATTTTATTTGTTCGATAAAATGTTCACTTATTATTATTATACCTTAAAAGTCTAGCCCGAATTTGCGGGCGTTACAGACCATGTGGTAGGATCCCACTCCATAAGTTGAACAAAGGCCGTAGGATTTATTTATTGAATCTCCTTTCATGGCTGCATTGAGTTGTTCTTCAATAGTTGCTTTACTGGCCCTCCAGAAAATGTTCTCAAATTGTGCTACAGGAAATTTCTGTAACACCCGGTTCCCGGTAAGTATTTTAAATTTAAAAATTGTATGCTTTTACATTGGGAATCGGCGAGTTGGGGGCCCAACTCGTCGAGTAGGCTATAATTTGAACGCGGGTTTTAAGTAACCTACTCGACAAGTCGGGAGCCCGACTCGGCGAGTAGGACTGTCTGGATAAAACCTTGATATTTAGGGTTTGCACCCTATTTAAACGCCTTATCTTGTCCCAACCCAGCCTCCATCGTCTCTCTCAGTCAAGAAAAGCCATAACTCGAAACCCTAAAGCATTTGGAGTGTTCTTGAGCCATTTTTTGTGTTTTTGGTTGTTTTAAGCTTGAAGAAGGAAGTAGAAGCTTGGGGGTTCCAGAAGAAGTAAGTAGATCTAGAGGTTTTGCTTCATTTTCAGTTCATTCAAGGTAAAAAGCTTCAACCTTGACCATCTATCTCTTAGATCTCTAGTTAGGGTTCATTTCTACCTTTTCTAAGCTTTAGTAGAGCCATATTCGAGATTTTGTGGTTCTAAGGGGGTATGACTTCAGATCTGGAACCATTGAGGGTTCCCATGGCATAAAGATGCCAACTTTATTGCCATAAGAGCCAAATGCATCTTGTAGACTCCATTTTAGGGCCATTTGAGCCAAATACCCCATGCATGAATGTCAAGTTTGTGACTTTATGTGTATTATGAACCCTAGGAGGTTGGATCTATGTTTTGGATGTATTAAACTCGACTGAAATCAACTATATGGACATGGACTTTGGGGGACTCGGCGAGTCGTCCATGGGACTCAACGAGTCGGGGTATGGTTCCCTAGCCTTTTCTGTTTCTGATCGAACTGGTTGAGTCAAGAAGAGGACTGAACAAGATGGATGTGAATATGGACATGAAGATTATGGAACTCGGCGAGTTCAAGAACAGAACTCGACGAGTTCAAGACATGTCCCAACTGCATGAAGATGAACTCGACGGGTTCATAAGGAACTCGGCGAGTCCAGGACTAAATGTGTCATCTTGCATGAAGAAGGACTCGACGAGTTCAAGGATGAACTCGGCAAGTCAGTTGTAGAAGGTCCCGACTTTGTATGAAGAATAACTCGGCAAGTGCGTGCAAGACTCGGCGAGTATGGTCAAGGTTTTAGTGTTTTGAGGATTTGCGGACTCGGCGAGTTGTTGGGTCAACTCGACGAGTTGAGTCAACCAGACGTTGACTTTAACCTAGAGTTGACTTTGACCAAGGGGTTGACCTTGACTTTGTCTTTGACCTGAGTAACCCTTGAAAGGGTTAAGGGTATGTAAAGGTAAATTAAGGAAGGTTGTTATGTACAGGAGTTGAGAGGAGTTGATCTCGGCATCGAGGGTAGTTCAGACTGCACGACATTGAGGTGATTTACCTTCCAGTAGAAGTGGGTCTAAGGCACCAAGGTCGGCCCACTAGTAAGAAGTTATAGTAGAGATGATTGTCTTTGTGATAATTACCTGGTGTGTTGTTATCTGATATGCTTTATGTGCTAGGATGCTATGACATATGTGTTAGTAGCGGTGGGGGTGATATAGTCCCTAGTTACCGGTTGAAAGATACCAAAGGGGCAGACAGTATGATTATGATATGTTATTATGTGATAGTGGTAGGGGTGAAATAGTCCCCGGTTACCGGTTAAAAGATACCGAAGGGGAGGTTAGCTCCCGGTTACCGGTTGGAAGATACCGAAAGGGGAGGTTAGCTCCCGGTTACCGGTTGAAAGATACCGAAGGGGAGGTTAGTTCCCGGTTACCGGTTGAAAGATATCGAAGGGGAGCCCAGCTCCCAGTTACGGCAGACGGATACCGGTTTAAAGATACCGAGGGATAGGCATTATGTGGTATGGGGTATGATGGGGGAACTCACTACGCTTCGTGCTTACGGTTTCCAGTTTTGGTTTCAGGTACCTCTTCGTCGAAGGGGAAGGAGCTGGCATGGTAGCAGCGCATCGCACACATACGATTTCCACATTTTGAGATCAATGGGAATGTACTCTGACATTTTTACTATTGATGATATGATTTTTGAGACATGTGTTTATAGTTTTTATGGATTAGTATGATATTGATGATGGTTTTTAGTAAACCGTTTTATAAGTAACTTAATTAAAAACAAAATTTTTGGTCTTAAATTTTAGGATGTTACAAGTTGGTATCAATTCCTTGGTTTGAGGGATTCAGACACACCTTCGGGGGTGTCTGTGACAACCGTCAAAATTCGAGTTAATTCTAGATTTGATAAACTTAGTTGCACATATAGGCACAACACATATTAGACTTAGTAATTAGAAGCTAAGTTATAACCTACTAGAAACTTGGAAACAGATAGAAACAATAGATGGTGTACTTAGATTTCACCTTGATATGTGAATTCTACATCTACTAAGCTGTAGTGACTATCCATATTTGGATCACTCTTTGACTCGAACAATATTTCATGAATCATGTACACACATCATGCACTTGACCTAGAAGTAGAAGTTAGTTCAAAGTCTCATAGAAACTTAAGTCAAATTTGAAGACTAGGACTAGTATACTTGATTCCTCAATTTCGCTTGAATCTCGGAATCACTACATAGAATGCCAATAAACCGATAAAAATAAATTACAAACATTATTTATAACTATAAAAGAGTTATAATACCATAAGATAATTTAAAGTCTCAAATATTCTATTTATTTTGATATTCAAAGTTTATTAAACTCCAAAACCCTAAAAGCCCTAAAAACTCATATTTATAAACTGTAACCTTAAAAATCCTATAAAAACAATTATGAACCTTATAATATTATCTTATCATAATAATTATTATGAAATAAAATTCAATGAAAAATAAAGATTTAGTTATTAACATTTACCCTTGATTTATAAGTAAAAAATCAAGAGTTTTATGCATAAAAACTAGGTTAAGGTGCACATTTTATAAAAAGTTGGATATTTTTATAAAAGATTTGAATTTTTATAAAAGAAACAAGAGAGAGAGAGCCTCTCCTCCCCTAAAATCGGATCCCTCTCTCCCCATATCTCTCTCACACTCTCATTCTCCAACATACACACATCTCTCTTCTTTCTCTCCCTAGAAAACTCTCTCTACCTTCTCTCTACTTTTTCTCTCCAAACACCACTCCATTCTCTCTTCCTCCCTCTAAGAACCAAGAAATTTTCCAGAAAACAAACCCAAGAACACTCCTCAAACTCGAAATCTTCATCATCTTGTGGTATTCTTGAAGGTAAAATCGATTTCTACTTCACTTTTCCTTCAAGTTTTGCTCTTTTTCTTACACTTTCTCCTTCTTCATCTTCTTCAAACTTGTTTTCTTTTCTTAAAATGGTTTTTACAACATGATGGATGTGTTTTAACACCATGCATGTATGATAAACAAGGTTGCATGTTCATGATCTTAGTGCAAAAATCGATTTTAAGGAGTAAAACATCAAACTCAAGTTAAGAGTTTTTGAGAAACAAAATTTTGTTCATAAATGCATGTATACATTTTGATAAGTTTTAATCTTTTGATCTCTGGAAACATGACTAAAATATGAGTTTATCATGATATATTTAAAATACTTGAAAAGATTTACTCAAGGAAATGATGAAAACCCACTTTTCTAACCAATCATCATGCATGCAATCTGCCAGATTTCTTTACCTGACTTTAAACTGTCATATCGCACTCATTTCTTAGCTCTGAAATATAATATTTTGAGTTAGCTTTCAAACCCATCTGACCTCACTGGAAAATTCCAATGTTTCGATTTTTACCAATTTTTACAAAACTGTTGCTCAAACAGCACTTTCCTTATGAACATTTGTTTTGTGTTGCATGTTCAAAGGACTTATTCATCACTACAAATCATTCAAAAATTATTTTAAACTCTTAATATCATGTATTAATAGGAACAAAAAGATCTTGATTCAAAAGTCTTTGTAACATGTTGCAAAAATTGTCAAAGTAACATCAATAATCTTTACATAAATCACAAGAACCAAGTTTTCTCTATACATTTTATTGAGTCTTTAGGTATGGTTTTCAACATCAAAAATAAGAAAACAATTTTTCATTGTTGTTAAATTGTATGAAGATGCATTCTGGAAATTTTCAGCTCAATATATATTTTCTTTATTTTTATATGAAAATAATAAGAAAATAGAGTGTTAAATCATATAAAATACTTACACTAGTAAATAAATTCTGGAAAAATTCTTGGATGGTTCTTTAAGTTAATAAACATCTCCCATGAAGTTTCAATGACTTTTGTTACTTTTTAATATGGTTTTGAATTTTCTTTTTGTTTAGCCCCAATAAATCATAAAACCACTTTAGACAATTGGAAAAGGCTGTATAACAATTTTCGCAGCTTCTACCAGAGGTATAAGACTTAGAAAAATATTTTCAGAAGTTTTCATAATGCATTCCTTTTTTTCCCCGATTTTTGTATTTATAATGGCCTAAAAAAAGAAAAAATAGTTCTGCTCACCCAAAATGCATGAAAATTTACCAGAACACTTTTTAGTACATTAGGAGGCTACATAAAATTTTTTATGATTTTTCTCTTCTGTATACTATTTTCCTCCCATTTTCTAAGATTAAATACACTTAAATACACAAAATCGGATTTCAATATATAAAAACAACATTTGGTATTTTTCCCAGATTATTTACTCTGTAAATGAAGTGTACAAAAATTTTGGTAATTTACTTTAACTGTTTGATAATTATTCTCCAATTAATGATTATTTAAGAGAATAAAACAAAGAAAAATAGAAAGACTAATTGAAAAATATATTTTATATTTTTCACAGCTTCTACATGTATAATAAAAGTGTTACAAAAATTTTGGGTAATTTTGGAAACTGATTTCTATTTTTCATGAATTTGTATCTATTTAGAGAATTAAATATATGAAAAATGGTTATACATATTCATACTCCATGAAAATTTATCTAGAAGTCTTTTAGTACATTTAGAACCAAAATCTGAAGTTTGGTAATTTTTATTAACTGTTTAGTATTTTTCAAGATTTTATGGTTATTCAAGAAACTAAAATCGTGAAAAATAGTCAGACAAATCAAAAATTCAAGAAAATTTATCTTGAGGTCTTTCACTTCAATTAAAACTGAAATGCAAACTTTGGGAAATTTTAGAACTAAATTAATTTAGTTTTTGAATATTTAATCATTGGAACACCTCTTAAATTGTTAAATATTAGCATTTCAATAATGGGAAATTTCCACTTAAATTGTTTTATAACAATTGATTCATTGAAATTTAATTTTCACAGAAAAATGTTTGTAACTTATCAATATTAAATTTTGATACAATATTGGCATAATTCTATTGTAGTAGTAAGTATACTAGTGTTAGATTTCGATTAGAGACTCACTAGCGAATACCATTATTGTAGGAATCGATAGTGGTACAAGTGGAACTTAGCTCAAGGCATCATTTGCATCATCTCAATGCATATTGTGAGTATTCACGCACTCCCCTATTTTCGGTTTTTATGTTTTGGGGTGGAAAAGCATGTCCCGAAAAACTATTATTTGAATGTTGTATTTAAATTGATTTGTATCAAACATGATTGCTATTTTATTGCTATATCTCTCTATGTATGTCTATGCAACACGGAACATGAGAACTTATCGTATTAAGGCCCTTCCCTTATCTCTAACCATTAACTCTTTGAGCCAATGGTCATTATGGATAGCGCTATTAGGAATTGACAACTCCTCACTCGCCCTATTGCTGGAGTGCATGATACCATATTCATCTATGGAACGATAAGCATAGATCTTGATAGGGCTTCAGTCATAGGTTTGGTTGAGACTCATTGTTTGCTGATACACATACAAACTCGTTACTTATTATAGCAATAAACTTGTTTATTAATTATAGCAATGAACTTTGTTTCTCATTACAACAACGAACTGTTATTACTGAAAACTTATATACATGTTTTAGCAATGAAATTGTTTGCTCCTTGTAGCAACGAAATTGATTGCTCATTTTAGCAAATGAAACTTGTTTACTCGTTTGAGTAACGAACTTTATCTTCCATGAGAATATGAATGTTGCATCTTATTTGGGCAACATACCTTATCTCTCATGATGACAAAGAACTTTGTTTTTACAAACTTATTTACCCATCTTAACAATATACTTTTATTATTGGAAACTTTTATCAAAACTTTGATTTAATTCATGGAACCAGTATTATTTTGTTTATCTGTGAGTACTCACCAACTATTTTTATAGTTGACGCTCGTTTTACATGCTTTTTCAGGAATCATCGAGTAAGTGGCACTTAGGGACACTTCACTTTTAGGAGCATTCGCATGTGTTGTATTTCAATTTACATTGTAATTTCTTTTAAAAGTTGTTCAAACCCATTGTGAATTTGTAATGATTTTTAATACTATGGTTGGTGTTGTCTTATAACTTTTGCGATGAAACCCTTTGTACTGCCACGCCCTGTGTTTCCGCTTTAGCGGGGTGTGACAGTGTCTGAACTCAAATCGAGGGTATGAAATATTTTTACAAGAAAATAGTTTTCTAAAAGTTTTAAATAAGGATTTTGAGAAAGAACAAGGTGTGTGATGCGTGTGACCGGCCGAGCTCAAGTAAGTTTTCCCCAAGACACACATACATGTTATGTTATGATACGATATTATTATGAGAACTGCATGCTTGATTAGGGCTAAGGATCTAGGAAGGATGCCTTGTATGCCTATTATATGTGTATAAGAACTGCATGATACATTAGGCCTGAGGATCTAGGAAGATGCCTTATGTGCCTGCTATATGTGCCTATTGAGTTACATGCTAGAACTGATTAGTCAGTAATATGATGGCCTGAATAGGATATGCTTGATATGGTTACTCAATGCTCGAATGATGCTTGCTATGTGCTTTTAGGAGTTCTAGTTATCTTTAACTAATTAGTAAACGAATACGTTATGTTACATATTGCAAGGACTAAATAATTTCAGAAGGTTAGGTCTAGCCCTATTTCGCAGCTCTTGTTTGAGTCCAATCGTTGTAGGGTAGAACCTCTCATTTGAAGAATTATCTGGTCTTAATGATATCTAATGGTATCCGCAAGCTATTTAGGTAAAGGTAGCAGGGATTCCTTATGCAGCTGATGGCAGAGAGTAGGTCAGGAAGTTACCCTAGGGTAAGCCTAGGATGAGATCAGTGTAGCGAGAAGTGGTAGTGGAAGGGACTTGGTGAAGTCAAGGCAATGCTTGAGGAAAGTACGGATAGATGTGGAAGGTAGTATGGGCCCGTACTACTAAAAGCAGAGGATCCGTACTCGATTCAAGGAGGGCCGAGATAGAACCAGGGAACTTGAAGTATGTGAGACCTTTCGAGGTTATGTATGACCCTCACGATTATGTGTTTTGTTTCAGAATGGTGATGATTACGCAACACGGAGGAGGAGGAGGTTCAGGGTCAGGATCAGGTTCAGTATCAGGTTTGGGATCAGGTGTCGAGCCAGTTTATGAGGGACTACGTGAGTTCATTGCTTCTGATATCACTAGAGGCATTCTTGAGTCGACCCCGGTGATTTTCGGGTCGATCAAGGAAGGGACTATTCAGCTGATGGAGGATCTCCTCAGGGCGTTTACGAGTGACTGGGCGGCTAGCCAGTCAGGGGCGCGCACACTGTTTTTTACGGACTTCAGGGGGAGTGGTACGTTAGATTTCCATGGGGATAAGGACCCCATCGTGGCCAGCATATGGATTGAAGACATTGATTCTGCACAGTTGACGAGCTTCTACACGGAGGGGTCGAAGGTTCGATATGATGCAGGTTGTTTGAGAGACAGAGCTAGAGATTGGTGGGAGTCAGTGGGTGACTCACTGGGAGCCCCAGCCATTGAGGCTATGACCTGGTCGGACTTTATGACCAGGTTTAGGGCTGAGTTTGCACCAGCTGTGGAGATTCAGCAGCTGGCCAGGGAGTTTCCTGACATGAGACAGACTACTGATGTAACACCGTAAATTTTCAAAACTAATTTTTCATTTAAAATCGCATAATTCTCATAACACATTTCACGAAAATCTCATTTATTTAATTTATAAACCGCAACTCCAAAATTTATTTGATTCAAATCTAGGATCCTCAAGCATAACTCTTTCACTGGTGTGTACAATCAAGTCGGTGCCTTCACGCGATCCTGAGAAAACCTAAAACACATAACACATAACACGGTAAGCACGAAGCTTAATGAGTTCCCCAAAATACCACATACAACATATTAGCCACTCGAGGCTATAACTCTGTAAGACCTTCCGGTCAATGTGTCTCAGTGGGACCCTCCAGTCCCATAACTCTGTGGACCTTCCGGTCCTAACTCTGTGGACCTTCCGATCCTAACTCTGTTGACCTTCCGATCCAAACTCTGTTGACCTTCTGGTCCTAACTCTCTAAAGCTCCGCATAGCATAAATCACAAAGACATAATGCACAGCGTAAAACATACGTAAGGATAACATAATACTCAATGTAAGCACATAAGACCTTCCGGTCACAAATAAGTACCACTCTAGGTAAAGTATAGTGAGAAGACTCACCTCGCAAGCAGGTGAGCAAATAACCTCGCGCTCGGATCTCGAACTAGCCTCCGCCTAGCACAAACGATTAATATCTCTAATTAATACTCTTTTCACGACTCAGATAACCGAAGGCTATTCTTTCTCTCTCTAACTCTTTGAAGTGGGTAAAAGACCATTTTACCCCTCCATGGTCTCCATTCCTCATGTTGACCAAACCCCAGAGTCAACAGAAGTCAAAATCGAGTCAACAGTCTATGTTTGACCCGACTCATCGAGTGCACTCTTGCGACTCGTCGAGTCCCCTCGTATTCTCAGAAGTCTCAAAAAGTTCAGCTCAACTTGTCGAGTTGACCCCCAACTCGCCGAGTTATCGCGCAAACAACCCATCGGGACAAACCCTCACTGACTCGTCGAATCAGGCCAAGGACTCGGCGAGTCCCTTCGATCAGATTCCTCATTCAGACGATTTAAGGCAGATCCATCACTCCAAACACTAGATCTACCATCCTAAGGGTAGATTGTCACGTAAAGCTGCAAGATTTACGTTCAAACATGGCATGAAAGGCTCATAATGCCAAAATTGCTCTAACAAGGATGATTAACCACAATGACTCTTATATGGCCAAATAAAGCTATAATCTTTGGACTCTCTGGACCTCACAAAGTCCAGATCTGAGGTTCCCACCTCAAGCCATGCGCACATCACTCCATGACACAAGATAGATGGAAGAAAACCCTAACAATTTCCCCTACACAAGATCTCATAAGGAAAATGGTCAAGCAAGAATCTTTTTATCTTCAATTGAAGCAAAACTATGAAGAATCTCTGGATCCAAAAGCCTCCTCTGGATTCAAGCTATGATGATCTCCACTTCATCCTCCACAAGGTCACAACATGCCCAAAATTATGCCTCCTCTCTCTCTCTTAGCTCAAGAGGCGATCTAGGGTTTCTCTCAGTGAAAGTAAGCCGCAAATGAGGCTAATAGTTCCTTTATATAGGCCCCAACCCCGGGAAATTAGGGTTTCCCTGCCCAGCACCTATTCGGCGAGTCATCTCTCTGACTCGTCGAGTCCGATCATTAAATCCCACACGGCACCCAACCCTACTCGGCGAGTTGGACTCCCAACTCATCGAGTCACTCCATAAACTTCAAAAATTCAATCATACAATAGTATACCTGAAATTCCGGATGTTACAATTCTCCCCCACTTGAATTAGATTCGCCCTCGAAATCGGTCCTCAACCACACATAGATTGAACTCAGTAACCCGAAAAGCACCATTGAAAGGATCTCATACCACACCGATATTTTTCTCCATGGACACCTGAATCCAAACAGGAACTCCTAAATCCAGAACAAAACTGACCCCTCTGCCGCTAAGATACCCCTTTTTTGACCTTCCAAAATCTGGAAACTCCAGTGGCCTGGCACGCCGCCAGACCGCCCTACTCAAGATATCACCACGTTATTCGCTCCTCGAATAACAGACCCTGATAGCTCACTGCCCCTCTGATTCTCACAAGACAAAATCCAAAAATCGGCTTCCGATCACTCATACCAGGCATACTAAACGATCTGAATCATACTCCAAGGAACGAAAGGGGGAGTTCGCACCCTACCAGGGGCTCATCCATTGAACTGCTATCAGAACCCATCCAACAGTGAACTCTCAACGCCCTGTCCTCAGACACAGGAAAAATGACCATGCTTACTCAGCAGTGTCCTCGGACATCTAAAATCATAAGCCTCAGCTTCATTTCTCATATCCCTTTCCAACACTGAGTGCCAGGTCGACTCCCGGCTCCACAGTTGAACCCCAAAGGTTATCTATTGCATGCCCCAAAACGTCTCACTGACTTCCTTCCCACAACAACTATCTCGGCCCACTGTGACACACGAGCCACGAAGTTCGCTTTGCCCCAAGCGGATACCACAATCCCAGCTAAAATCGTCTCACCCTCGACCTATGTCGTTAACTACTTATTAATTACATGCGCCTCGTGGTCTTTCCCATTCAAACGAACTGACCCACTCATGTCTAAGACATCAGATGACACCCAATACTCCTCAAACTGAAACCCATCTCTGAACCCGAAATCTTATTCATCTGCTCAAATCACCGTCCAATCCAGACTCAAACTCAAGTGTTTGGTCCGACGCAGAATCGAAACCACTCGTCCCATTAAAGCACTCAACTCATGACCCATGACCCGCAACCCATGTGTACATCACTTCTCCAATTCCCTTCGGTTGCGTTAACCACAACTCAACTCAGAATATAACGATTCCCGACAAATATGGAGACCCCAGTCTCGCCCCTGGTTCGACCACCAGGATCCTACAGACTCGAAGGATGAGGCTACTCAAGCCTAGGAACTCCCCTGAGTCATGCCCTGACTAGTAAATACTACGTCTCCCCGCAGATTCATAATGATTCTCACTCGTTTCTTGGTGAATACTACGGCCCCTCGCAGTATCACCACACCCTCTCGCTGACTGGTGGATACTACGGCTCCCCGCAGTATCACAACACCCTCTCGCTGACTGGTGAATACTACGGCTCCCCGCAGTATCACAACACCCTCTCAATCACATCCTCACATCGTGTAACGACCCGAATTTATTGCCGTCATCGATATATTACTTTCCGTTAGACAAATATTATATTCATAGGATTATTTTGGTTTTAAGGTTATATAACGAAATAAATTAAAAAAGAAAGATGTATTTAACATCTAAAAGAATTAATCAATAATTAAGAGAAATATAATTAAATTAAAATATATTAAGGAATTATTAGGGTAAACTTAACTCATTTAAATGGTTTTAATTATGTTGAGGGGTTGTTTTGTCATTAAGGAAACTCAAAAATGTTAAGTTATTAGGATTAGGATTGTTAGGAATTAAATTATGAAAGTTTAGGGACTTTCCTTGAAAAATCAAATGTAACCCCAATAACTAATTGACGTGTTAATGAGATTGATGAGAGTACGTCCTTTCTTGGGTCACGATGGCAACAAGATTCGATCCAATTAAATCAGTTCTTAACATTGTTTATTGGGAAATTGAGTTGACCAAATCAAGTTCGTGGCCTCCTTTTTCTTGTGGCATCGATCGGTTTTTAGCAAGGAAAAAAACGATCACGAAGAGGGAGAGGGGAAGGAGACCCCAACGAGAGGAGAAGGAAGGAACAAGGGCTGCAATCGTCAACTTCTTGAAGAAGATTGGAGTTGTGAAATCGATCCCAAGTGTTGGTATGTATTAATTCTTCATTCTCTTGTGTCCATGCTTCAATTGCTAGTGATTTGGTTCACATAATCTTCTTCTTTTCACCTCAATTCTAGTGAATTATCATATGTCGGATTTTCAGCCTTAATGGGTGTATTCTTGGCTAATTGTTGTTGTCAAAATCCTTCTAAAAACACTCTTTTATGTGTTGTTGATGGTGCCTAAGGATTGGTTGGAATTGTGAAGTTAATTTCTCTCTTTTGGTGTCAAAAAAAATTCATGTTTCTATCACTTCATTTATAATGATTTCATGTTCAATTTTTGTGCATAAAAGACTATGTTTTGGACCATTCATGTGGTTATCAAAAACAGTTCCTAAGTTTCTTTTTATGTGTCTCAATGATGAAGAAAACTCAAACCCAAATTGTGTTTTCTCTTTTTGCAACATACATTGTTTTTCCCATAAAAGCAATGTACTTTGAGTCATGGTTTGAAGTTGAAATTGTTATTTTAACTTCCTGACATGTTGCTACTGTTAAGTACTCAATTTTCATCTTTAAAGTTGATCTTGGTTATGGCTTAGTGGGTTAAGTTGTCAAATAACCCTTATAATGCATTGTTGGGAAATTCTGAAAATTTCCCATTCTGCCCCTGTGTTGGAAAAATTATAGAAAAATAAACAGGAATCGAATCAATGATCTGTAAACTCTAAACGTTTCCATTTTGAGTCTAGTTTATCCATGAATTTTTCCAGAACCTGTTGTTGCTTCTAACTTAGGTGAAAATCGCCTTTTTCACCAGCTGATCAGAATTTAGCTGCATTGATAGGCAAATTTGTAAAAATCATATAAAATTGTAGAAAACTCGTTTCGACCTTCAAAAGTACATTCTGAAAAGCAAAAAGTCTGAAATTATGTAATATGAAATAAAAACGAAAGTTATAAAGGTTCTAAGTTTGCTAAAACAGCTCTAAACAGGTGGCTGTTTTGGGTCCAAAACTGGGAATTTTACTTGCTAGTTGATTTATGTGTTTGGCCTATAAATTTGTCATCTTTGGCATTGTAGAACTCCAATAACCTTGTTATTTGAAATGTAATAGGGGCAAGGGTGATACTTTAACCAATACAATATTTGAAGTGTGAGTTGGTCACATTTTTGGCAAAGGTGAGTCAACTTGTGGTTTTAAAAGTACATTGTTAGGAATATCCCATATCTTAGATCGATTGGGATGAACCTAGTTATCTAGGATGCATGTGCCCTTTTGATGATTGATTGTTATGCCATTATTGTTGAAATGTTTTATGTGTAATGATATCTAGGGTGTTGCATGCTAGACTCTTCCTTATTTGGTGTGAGATGTGAGTTAGGGTCATGCTAGATTGAGCGAAGTGTATGAACATTATGTTATGTGAGCATTGTTTGAAAATATTTGTTGAAAATGTTTTAGGACAAGCATGCTAGTGTTGTATCAACTTCATTGATGTGTTGTGTATGGAAGTAGTGTGTGATGTAAAATGTAATAACTTCATGAAAATTACATGTTTGCATGAAAATAACCCTTAAGGAGGTAATATGTTAATAGAAGAATATTCATGATAATTTCATGATTACTTGAAAGGGTAAAAGTGTAACTCCTTATTTGATTAATCATTATTAAATTAAAAAGGAAAACACACTAGCGGGGCGAAGGTAGAAACCTAGACATAGGTAAATACCCAATCCGAATATTATGATGGCCTAGTGGGTTGAGAGATACCTATAGGAAAAAGAGCTTAAGCAAACTGTGACGCCGACTGGTTTTTCTAGAAAACCACTCGGGACATGGTCTTGGTACACCTTGGTATACCGGGACTGGAGTGATGTTGGTAAAGCGGTGGGACAAGCGCAAACATCACGTGGGATTTGGGAGGTGTATCTGTTGGAATTGGCACCGCTTCTATCAATCCTGAACGACAACCCATGTATACGTATGTGCACAGTCGGAGTACCGAACGCAGCATACCGAGGGAAATGATTACGGGTGAGAGTCGTGCCTCACTTAGTGCATTGGGCCGTGCCGGTCACGTTAGTAGCGAACGGGGTCTAGCTTTGGGGAGGTTTTTGCGGTGAATAAATAGACCCTAACTAGGAGGTAATACTTTAATACTTACAACGATGAGCGGTGAGTGATTATTAATGTAAAGCGGAGAAACAAAATATTATATATTAATATTTAAGCGGTGAGATTAAATTATTTACAGCGGCGTTGAGGAGAGTAACTAATACAACAAGCTCTAACTAAAGAACTAAAATAAATTGAGCTAAACATGTGTTTGTTATGTGGTGTGATGTTGTATGTCTTGCTAGTGAGTCCTTGACTATGTGTGGATGTTTTGTGTGAATCCATCTATGATATGAGTGTTCTCTTAACACTGTACTATATTGATTCACTTAGTTTATGCTAACACTTGTTCTTTGTTTGTTGGTTTTCTTTGTGCATTGGAACAGGTAGCTTGACATGATGCCTTGGTGAGGATGGGAACCATTGGGTAGTTTTTTAGTATCTTTAGGTATGATACCATTTGTACATGTTGGGTTTTCATCATTGTGTTTTGTGAACTTTAACTTTTGATGGATCTGTTTTGTCATGAAAGTAACATTGGTGATGTTTTTGAAATAAACATAATAAGTCTTCCGCAACGTATTCTGTTAAATAAATGTTTTAAAAATAAAAAAAAATTGGGTGAAAAATCACGATGTTACAAGTTGGTATCAGAGCCATGCTGTGAGTGAACTGAATACAGAGGTCGTTGTTCAGACTCACAGTGTAGACTGGCTCAATTAGGTGATCTAGGATTCTTAAGGGGGGAAGGGTGTGTGCTGAGAGTTATAGGATAGTTATATGTAACTTTCTGAATTTTCCTTTCATGTGATTGTTTTGTGTGCTTAAAGTTCTTTATTATTTAGGAACATGTCGCACGTCGAAGGGAATGTCAATGTTGGAGGAGCTGGTGTGGGGCGGGATAACCGTACACCCGAGACGCCACCGTTTGTATTTCAGACCCCACCGGCTGGTCGTCAGCCACGGGCTCAGCCAACCAGTAGCGAGCGCAGCACTGCGAGTGCTGCTATCATTGCTGATCTTCAGCAGCAGCTTAAGGCACGAGATACGGAGTTGCAGAGACGCGATCGAGACATGGAGCGGATGCAGCAGGCTATGCGAGATGCGGGGCTTTTACCACCCGAGGACGAAGAAGAGGAGAATGTCGAGCCACGAGAGGTGATAGTTGAGAGTCGCTCAGTCACTCAGGGACGGAGCAGGGAGCGCACTGGATAACGTGTTGAGGGGCGGGGTAGTCCCTACAAAGAATTCACTGCCCGCAAACCCCCTGTCTTCAAAGGAGGAGAAGACCCAATATTATGTGTGCAATGGTTACGCAAGATGAGGCAGATTTTCCGTTCAGGCGACTTTACGGAGCTACAGAAAGTCAGTTATGCAGCACTGAAATTGGATGGTGATGCACTACAGTGGTGGGAGGCATTGCAATCTGTTGTACCTGAGGCTACAATTCAAGCCATGACCTGGGAGGTTTTCAGCCAAAAGCTTCAGGAATGTTTCTGTCCTGCGGGGCAGATAAGGAAAGCCGAGCGGGAGTTCCTTGCATTGGAGAAAGGCACAATGTCGATAGCGAAATACAATTCAGTGTTCTCTGAGAAACTATAGTTCGGAAAAAGTTACTGCCCCACCGATGCAAAACAGGTGGAACATTATGCCGAGGGGTTACCACTAGAGTATCGAGCTATTGTGAGGCAGCGCAACACTTTGGCGGCTGCCATGGATGAGGCTATTCGGATCGAGGTTGATTTGGCCACACCCGGGTGCACTGTGATCAAGGGTGGAGAGAAGAGGAAATGGGAGGGTTCGTCTGAATCCTCGAAGAAGAGAAAGAATGGTCACCAAGATAAGAGGGGTGACAAGTCGGACTACTGTACGAATTGTCACTCCTCACATAAGGGGTCATGCAGTAGCGACACCATGAGATGCAGACGATGTGGAAAATTAGGCCACAAGCATGAAGAGTGCAAGAATGAGCCGCTCTGCTATAACTGTAGGTAGACGGGCCATATTAGTACTCAGTGCCCAAATCCTAAGGTTCAAGCAGCTGGTAATGAGAAGAAAGATGAAATGCCTAAGGTGAAAGCTCGTGTTTTCAATATTACAGCTGAGGAGGTTTGACGCATTGATGAGGTAATTCTTTTGAGTTTTTTATTAGTTAACTCTATTTGTGCTTATGTGTTAATTGTGCTTATGTGTTAATTGTGCTTATGTGTTATCTGTGATTCCGTGTTATTTGATGCTAGTAATACTAAATAGTGGGTATCCTTGAACTTTTATGATAAAGTGTGGTGTACCTCGAACTCCGTGAGTCCTGATTTCAAATATTTACATGGTTGTGTTTGATCTAGTCATAGGGCGTGAAAAGTTTGATATGTGTGAAATCTCTTTTGGTGAACACACTTTTCCTTTAACATTGATTCTTTTTGGAGTATAACTCAATGAGGCGACCTAGGAATAAGAATAAGCAGAGATATAGAGATCCCGAGGACGGAATCTTTTTAAGGAGGGGAGAATTGTAACAAGCCGAATTTATTGTCGTCATCGATATTACTTTCCGTTAGACAAATATTATATTCATAGGATTATTTTGGTTTTAAGGTTATATAACGAAATAAATTAAAAAAGAAAGATGTATTTAACATCTAAAAGAATTAATCAATAAATAAGAGAAATATAATTAAATTAAAATATATTAAGGAATTATTAGGGTAAACTTAACTCATTTAAATGGTGTTAATTATGTTGAGGGGTTGTTTTGTCATTAAGGAAACTCAAAAATGTTAAGTTATTAGGGTTAGGATTGTTAGGAATTAAATTATGAAAGTTTAGGGACTTTCCTTGAAAAATCAAATGTAACCCCAATAAATAATTGACGTGTTAATGAGATTGATGAGAGTACGTCCGTTTTTGGGTCACGATGGCAACAAGAGTCGATCCAATTAAATCAGTTCTTAACGTTGTTTATTGGGGAATTGAGTCGACCAAATCAAGTTCGTGGCCTCCTTTTTCTTGTGGCATCGATCGGTTTTTAGCAAGGAAAAAAAACGATCACGAAGAGGGAGAGGGGAAGGAGACCCCAACGAGAGGAGAAGGAAGGAACAAGGGCTGTAATCGTCGACTTCTTGAAGAAGATTGGAGTTGTGAAATCGATCCCAAGTGTTGGTATGTATTAATTCTTCATTCTCTTGTGTCCATGCTTCAATTGCTAGTGATTTGGTTCACATAATCTTCTTCTTTTCACCTCAATTCTAGTGAATTATCATATGTCGGATTTTCAGCCTTAATGGGTGTGTTCTTGGCTAATTGTTGCTGTCAAAATCCTTCTAAAAACACTCTTTTATGTGTTGTTGATGGTGCTTAAGGATTGGTTGGAATTGTGAAGTTAACTTCTCTCTTTTGGTGTCAAAAAAAATTCATGTTTCTATCACTTCAATTATAATGATTTCATGTTCAATTTTTGTGCATAGAAGACTATGTTTTGGACCATTCATGTGGTTATCAAAACAGTTCCTAAGTTTCTTTTTATGTGTCTCAATGATGAAGAAAACTCAAACCCAAATTGTGTTTTCTCTTTTTGCAACATACATTGTTTTTCCCATAAAAGCAATGTACTTTGAGTCATGGTTTGAAGTTGAAATAGTTATTTTAACTTCCTGACATGTTGCTACTGTTAAGTAATCAATTTTCATCTTTAAAGTTGATCTTGGTTATGGCTTAGTGGGTTAAGTTGTCAAATAACCCTTATAATGCATTGTTGGGAAATTCTGAAAATTTCCCATTCTGCCCCTGTATTGGAAAAATTATAGAAAAATAAACAGGAATCGAATCAATGATCTGTAAACTCTAAACGTTTCCATTTTGAGTCTAGTTTATCCATGAATTTTTCCAGAACCTGTTGTTGCTTCTAACTTAGGTGAAAATCGCCTTTTTCACCAACTGGTCAGAATTTAGTTGCATTGATAGGCAAATTTGTAAAAATCATATAAAATTGTAGAAAACTCGTTTGGACCTTCAAAAGTACATTCTGAAAAGCTAAAAGTCTGAAATTATGTAATATGAAATAAAAACGAAAGTTATAAAGGTTCTAAGTTTGCTAAAACAGCTCTAAACAGGTGGCTGTTTTGGGTCCAAAACTGGGAATTTTACTTGCTAGTTGATTTATGTGTTTGGCCTATAAATTTGTCATCTTTGGCATTGTAGAACTCCAATAACCTTGTTATTTGAAATGTAATAGGGGCAAGGGTGATACTTTAACCAATACAATATTTGAAGTGTGAGTTGGTCACATTTTTGGCAAAGGTGAGTCAACTTGTGGTTTTAAAAGTACATTGTTAGGAATATCACATATCTTAGATCGATTGGGATGAACCTAGTTATCTAGGATGCATGTGCCCTTTTGATGATTGATTGTTATGCCATTATTGTTGAAATGTTTTATGTGTAATGATATCTAGGGTGTTGCATGCTAGACTCTTCCTTATTTGGTGTGAGATGTGAGTTAGGGTCATGCTAGATTGAGCGAAGTGTATGAACATTATGTTATGTGAGCATTGTTTGAAAATATTTGTTGAAAATGTTTTAGGACAAGCATGCTAGTGTTGTATCAACTTCATTGATGTGTTGTGTATGGAAGTAGTGTGTGATGTAAAATGTAATAACTTCATGAAAATTACATGTTTGCATGAAAATAACCCTTAAGGAGGTAATATGTTAATAGAAGAATATTCATGATAATTTCATGATTACTTGAAAGGGTAAAAGTGTAACTCCTTATTTGATTAATCATTATTAAATTAAAAAGGAAAACACACTAGCGGGGCGAAGGTAGAAACCTAGACATAGGTAAATACCCAATCCGAATATTATGATGGCCTAGTGGGTTGAGAGATACCTATAGGAAAAAGAGCTTAAGCAAACTGTGACGCCGACTGGTTTTTCTAGAAAACCACTCGGGACATGGTCTTGGTACACCTTGGTATACCGGGACTGGAGTGATGTTGGTCAAGCGGTGGGACCAGCGCAAACATCACGTGGGATTTGGGAGGTGTATCTGTTGGAATTGGCACCGCTTCTATCAATCCTGAACGACAACCCATGTATACGTATGTGCACAGTCGGCGTACCGAACGCAGCACACCGAGGGAAATGATTACGGGTGAGAGTCGTGCCTCACTTAGTGCATTGGGCCGTGCCGGTCACGTTAGTAGCGAACGGGGTCTAGCTTTGGGGAGGTTTTTGCGGTGAATAAATAGACCCTAACTAGGAGGTAATACTTTAATAATTACAACGATGAGCGGTGAGTGATTATTAATGTAAAGCGGAGAAACAAAATATTATATATTAATATTTAAGCGGTGAGATTAAATTAGTTACAGCGGCGTTGAGGAGAGTAACTAATAAAACAAGCTCTAACTGAAGAACTAAAATAAATTGAGCTAAACATGTGTTTGTTATGTGGTGTGATGTTGTATGTCTTGCTAGTGATTCCTTGAATGTATGTGGATGTTTTGTGTGAATCCATCTATGATATGAGTGTTCTCTTAACACTGTACTATATTGATTCACTTAGCTTATGCTAACACTTGTTCTTTGTTTGTTGGTTTTCTTTGTGCATTGGAACAGGTAGCTTGACATGATGCCTTGGTGAGGATGGGAACCATTGGGTAGTTTTTTAGTATCTTTAGGTATGATACCATTTGGACATGTTGGGTTTTCATCATTGTGTTTTGTGAACTTTAACTTTTGATGGATCTGTTTTGTCATGAAAGTAACATTGGTGATGTTTTTGAAATAAACATAATAAGTCTTCCACAACGTATTCTGTTAAATAAATGTTTTAAAAATAAAAAAAAATTGGGTGAAAAATCACGATGTTACACGTCGACACCACATCGAGTTTGCTAACTCATGCTCCGCGGACCAACATAGATAGATGCAGACACTCACCCAAATTTTGCATCACTATTCCTGATGACAACTGTCATAACAAAACACTTTTCCTCGCTGCAATCCAGATTCTTAAATAATCTCGCTTGATGTCAATTAGCCGAAGGGCTCCCACTAGAACCGCAGACACGCGATGCACCACTTGCCATCTCATTACCCAAGTCTCAAAATAATCCGAAATTCAGGGCATTATACTCGGATACCTCGATACACCATCACAGAACCTCACGATGTCTTGCCTCAGCCACTGATCTCCTACTTACGGCGTCATACTCAAATATAGCCAAGCATCCTTTCAGAATCTCACACAATTCGAAACTTCAGAGTATCCCAACTCTCATTTGAAACACGGAGGAATCGTCAATGACTCAGAACACGTTGACGACCATCCGAAACTCCCTCCTCTATTGCCCAAAACTCATGCAAGAATACACATACCGACCCTGAAATTGGTTGCCCAGTCAACTTCTACCCTTCCCAGAGTGCATATAACAACCCATACATTGAACCAGAAATTCTCAGCCGTCAGGACTATCCTTACGAGACAACCACCTCGAATTACCATTACATCCTCGAAGAATTCATATCCACCACAAGGTCTCTGACCAACGGCCACCTGCCGTGGGGACACTCATCCTTCCTGAACACGTACAACATGCGGTATCTCGCTCTGCACCTCGCCTCGACCACCAATAATCCTGGTCTCATGTAACTGTACCGTAGGTCACCATATGCAGTCCTCTAACCGCTGCTGAACAAATCTCCGATATCCTCAATAAAATACCCAATTCTCCCCCACTCAGGGCTCGAACCATCTCCATTTGGCACACCAGCCATCCATTCTATAGACTGTTTCACCCGGTACATCACACCTTCTCTTGTAAAATACCACAGAACACCCGATGATCTTCCCGATAGGGACAAAGCAACTCCTAACATCCCGGATCTCAGATAAAATCCTCGAAAACTTCCCAACGTGACTGCCCCTAGTCTTGTTGAATGCTTCAGACCGACACACCGTCAGATACTCCGACTGTCCCGACACAGTCCTGACTCTCACTCTGGAAATAATGCACTATTACGCACCTCATTCTGATTCCTCGACCAGTCTCCCAACGTCATTCAAATCTCATACTGACACACTACCAGACATCTCAACTGTCACGTAGTAGTCATAACTCTTAGTCTGAAATTTAATGAACTATCACACTCCTCATCTTCGACTCCCCAACCAACGCACCATCATGAGAATTATTAAGAGAGTAGAAACCTTACTCCCAGACTCAATATCCATCATAGACAATGAGGGTTACCGCCCCAATATACTCCTCTTGATCACCCGACACTTTTGCTAACATATGCCCTACTATCCTCAAATAGGGTATATCCTTGACCTTGGCCATCTTAGTCATCACTAATGCCCCTCTCATACTATCATATTACCTTGCAGCAGACATACTGCCCAGATACTCAAGTGAAAGATCGCAACCCATGCCACCCCACAGGGTTACCTCCAAGCTCAGAAACCGAAAGTCCCAATATCTCTTTTGCTTCTCACGGAAACCAGAAATAGCACAATTCTGGTCACAGAAAGTGACATCTCCTCTATCGGCCGATTGCTCAATTCAGACCGGAATCCTCCATAAATCACCAACTTCTACTCACCCCTGAGTCTTGCGACTCCAACTGGCAATCTCACCAAAAATCCCTCGGAAACTAACTCGATTTCCCTCTTAAGGTAAGCTCCATTGAAACTCGTTCAACATGGCCCTCCGGCCCCCAAACTCTTTCACATCCGATCTCAGTCTAACCAATCACATCCGAATAACTGGTAAAACCAGAAGCACTAACCGCCACGAGTCATGGTATTCGAACCATGTGGCCACCTCTCGATCTGCTATGAATCATGGTACCCGAACCATGTTCTCTCTTCTCAGTCCGTTACTTAGAACTTCTGGAATTCTTCCTGTTTCGATTATGGGTCCTCTGCTTTCAGTAGTACGGGCCCATACTACCTGCCACATCTACCCATACTTTCCACACAGATCGTCCCAGATTTCCTAAGTAGTTATTTAACCTTCTCGAACACCAATCCCGATATGCAAGTTCGCCCTCCAGCGAATACTCTCCTCCGCCAGCATACTCATCTGGCTAAGTTTACTCCCTAGGCTCTTCCTAGGTTCTCTCACTTCTCTGCCATCAGCTGCTGAAGAACCCCTTATGATGCCAGTCATCTACCTCCTGAATATCGTTATATCCACTTAGTAACTGACTCCCATCATCAAGAGTTCCACAAAGAACGAAGCAAGCAGCATTCTGGCATCGAATGATCTCTACCAACATGTACAACCACTCTAGGTTACAACTCCACTTGTTATGCTCATACTCAAAAGGATATCACCGAACTCAAGAACCTTTACCCCATACGGGCATCTGACTACTCTCTCAGTAGACTCCTCAAATGCTCATCTAGGTATCTCTCCTAGATTACTCCTCTACTCCAATCCCTCTCTAAAAAGGATTCATGTTGGATACTCTTACTCCGCACATACTCAAAAGCAAATCACACATAGCACCATTCCTAGGCTAAGGCATCACAAATCAGGCCACTCTAGTCCTAAATTATGAAATACCTAGCCTATCTCTAGCATGCATAATATCTCAAAATATCTCATAAATATCTCATAACACAAAGATAAGGGTATTTTGGGAAATCACCGTTCGGGCTCTGGCTGATTGTACACACTGCTCCAGCTTGTTTTCTCTTAAATTCTTTCTCATTTTTAGAAAAATTTATCTCTTTTGAAAATCTTTCTCAAATCCTCAGTTAGAGTTCAAACACACCCGGAGGTGCATCTAAATCCCTCAAACCAAGGCTCTAATACCAACTTGTAACACCGTAAATTTTCAAAACAAATTTTTCATTTAAAATCGCATAATTCTCATAACACATTTCACGAAAAACTCATTTATTTAATTTATAAACAGCAACTCCAAAATTTATTTGATTCAAATCCAGGATCCTCAAGCATAACTCTTTTCACTGGTGTGTACAATCAAGTCGGTGCCTTCACGCGATCTTGAGAAAACCTGAGACACATAACACATAACACGGTAAGCACGAAGCTTAGTGAGTTCCCCAAAATACCACATACAACATATTAGCCACTCGAGGCTATAACTCTGTAAGACCTTCCGGTCAATGTGTCTCAGTGGGACCCTCCAGTCCCACAACTCTGTGGACCTTCTGGTCCTAACTCTGTGGACCTTCCGGTTCTAACTCTGTTGACCTTCCGGTCCTAACGTTGTTGACCTTCCGGTCCTAACTCTGTAAAGCTCCGCATAGCATAAATCACAAAGACATATTGCACAGCGTAAAACATACGTCAGGATAACATAATACTCAATGTAAAGTATAGTGAGAAGACTCACCTCGCAAGCAGGTGAGAAAATAACCTCGCGCTCGGATCTCGAACTAGCCTCCGCCTAACACAAAGGATGAATATCTCTAATTAATACTCTTTTCACGACTCAGATAACCGAAGGCTATTCTTTCTCTCTCTAACTCTTTGAAGTGGGTAAAAGACCATTTTACCCCTCCATGGTCTCCATTCCTCATGTTGACCAAACCCCAGAGTCAACAGAAGTTAAAGGCGAGTCAACAGTCTATGTTTGACCCGAATCGTCAAGTGCAATCTTGCGACTCGTCGAGTCCCCTCGTATTCTCAGAAGTCTTAAAAAGTCCAGCTCAACTCATCGAGTTGACCCCCAACTCGCCGAGTTATCGCGCAAACAACCCATCGGGAAAAACCCTCACTGACTCGTCGAGTCAGGCCAAGGACTCGATGAGTCCCTTCGATCAGATTCCTCATTCAGAAAATTTAAGGCAGATACATCACTCCAAACACTAGATCTACCATCCTAAGGGTAGATTGCCACGTAAAGCTGCAAGCTTTACGTTCAAACATGGCATGAAAGGCTCATAATGCCAAAATTGCTCTAACAAGGATGATTAACCACAATGACTCTTATATGGCCAAATAAAGCTATAATCTTTGGACTCTCTGGACCTCATAAAGTCCAGATCTGAGGTTCCCACCTCAAGCCATGCGCACATCACTCCATGACACAAGATAGATGGAAGAAAACCCTAACAATTTCCCCTACACAAGATCTCATAAGGAAAATAGTCAAGCAAGCATCTTTTTACCTTCAATTGAAGCAAAACTCTGAAGAATCTCTGGATCCAAAAGCCTCCTCTGGATTCAAGCTATGATGATCTCCACTTCATCCTCCACAAGGTCACAACATGCCCAAAATTATGCCTCATCTCTCTCTCTTAGCTCAAGAGGCGATCTAGGGTTTCTCTCAGTGAAAGTAAGCTGCAAATGAGGCTAATAGTTCCTTTATATAGGCCCCAACCCCGGGAAATTAGGGTTTCCCTGCCCAGCACCTACTCAGCGAGTCATCTCTCTGACTCGTCGAGTCCGATCATTAAATCCTACACGGTACCCAAACCTACTCGGCGAGTTGGACTCCCAACTCGTCAAGTCACTCCATAAACTTTAAAAATTCAATCATACAATAGTATACCTGAAATTCCGGATGTTACAACTGAGACGGTGGCGGAGATTACCGCCAAGTTTCGGGATAGGGCTTTATTAGTGCCCCAATATGCAGGAGACGAGGAGATGCGGAAGACCCGCAATCATGATATGTTGAGGGCCGATATCCGGGAGCATGTCAGCTACTCAGCATGCCCGGCCTTGGATTCCATGATTGCCAGGGCGAGGGAGAGGGAGATTGACTTGGAGCACACCAGGAAGAGGAAGGCGGAGGAGAGACAGGTTACTGGGGCTTTGGGGAAGAAGCCCAAGGGATTCGACTCTAGGTCGAAGGGCCAGCAGGGCCGGAGCCACTGTGGGAAATGCGGCAGGTCACATGAGGGGGTTTATCGCACTAGGTCGGGATCAGGCTACTACAAGTGCGGCAAGACTGGGCACTTTGGTACGGATTGTACTGCCCCTACCCCCACCTTTCATACATCAGACCTAATTTGCTTTCATTGCAATCAGAAGGGCCATAAGAAGGCCAACTGCCCGAGATTGACAGCATCAGCGCCAGCTCCATCGACCCTGCTGATTACTGATGGCCGGCAGGGCAAGTCAGAGGCTCCAATGGTGAGGAGCCGAGCCTTCCAGTTGACTACCGAGGAGGCACGCGTCGCACCTGATGTGGTGAAGGGTATGATTTCTTCTCCCCTAGCTTTTATTATATGTTGTTTATGATATTTATGTGCCATGTTGTGTATTTTGTTTAGGATCATTCCATGTCCCAGTTCAGGTGTTGTTCGATTCGGGTGCTACCCGATCATTTGTCTCTCTTGCACTTAGCAAGAAGTTCCCTCAGTCTTCGGGCATGTTGGATTTCCCTCTAGAGGTCGAGATTGCTGACGACCGATCGGTTCGGGCATCAGAGGTTTTCAGAGATTGTGTTTTGAGGCTGTTCGAGGAGCGCTACCTGGTAGACTTGGTTCCCATTCTGTTGCGTGGGAACAAGGTTATTATAGGCATGGATTGGTTGAGCCCTAATGGGGCTGTGATTGACTGCGCGCAGCAGTTGGTACGTGTCAGGAGCCCAAGTGGGGGAGAGCTGGTGATTTAGGGCGAGAGGCCACAACGTGGGCCGGCTCTATGCTCAGCAGTGAGGGCTAGGCGCTACCTTCAGCAGGGTTGCGCCGGATATGTCGCCTACGTCATGGATACCCGAGATGAGGGTAAGGAGACCGTGATTGATGTGCCAGTGGTGCAAGAGTACCCGGATGTATTTCCAGAGGATTTTCCTGGGATACCTCCGGAGAGACAGGTGGAGTTCAGGATCGACCTGGTCCCTGGTGCGGCTCCGATAGCCAAAGCACCATATCGGTTAGCTCATCCCAAGATGCAGGAGTTGTCTACGCAGTTGCAGGAGCTGTTAGACAAGGGATTCATTAGACCGAGCAGTTCACCTTAGAGAGCCCCGATCTTGTTTGTGAAGAAGAAGGACGGGTCTAATCGGATGTGTATAGACTACCGACAGCTGAGGGTTAGAGACGAGAATGTACAGAAGATAGCGTTTTGGACTCGCTATGGCCACTACGAGTTCGTGGTGATGCCCTTCGGGCTCACCAATGCTCCTTCCGCGTTCATGGACCTCATGAACCGCGTATACAGACCGATGTTGGATCGTTCTATGATAGCTTTCATCGATGACATCTTGGTTTACTCCAAGACGCAGGAGCAGCACGAGGAGCTTGTAGGAGGTGTTGGATACCCTGATGAGGGAGAGCTTGTATGCCAAGTTCTCCAAGTGAGAGTTCTGGTTGCGCGAGGTGCAGTTTCTGGGGCACCTTGTCAACCAGAACGGGATTATGGTCGATCCGGCCAAAGTGGAGGTCGTGATGAGATGGGAGGTTCCGAAGTCTCCATCTGAGATTCATAGTTTCCTGGGATTGGTGGGCTATTACCGAAGATTCATTCAGGATTTCTCCAAGATAGTCGTACTGTCACACCCCCGAACCATACGGCGGAAACGTCCGGGGGCTGGCGTGACTTAAATTGAAATACCATCACAATGAATCTATATGAAACATAACACATGCATCACCAACCATTACATAGTACAACTGGCATTGTTTAAATCAAGTACAAGGTTTACATTACATGATTTCAAAATATAAAGAGTTTGGTGATTAGCAACTACAAAAGAAACTTTCAACATACTGGATGCCTCCTTGTCTAATGATTACCTGAGAATACAAGTCATTTTCAAAACGGTCAACATATATAATGTTGGTGAGTTCATAAGTGTGTTTAATGTAAAATAGTTTATGTCATTGGTAAAACCTAGAAAATCCGATATTTTCTGTATTAATTCTTTTCTTGAAAATGTTGTGATGATCCTGTAAGTGTATGCGTGAATGTTTTCAAAACGTGAATAAAAGAGAAGTTTTGCATTATGGTTTTTGAAGTACAAATGAGCAAGATTGGTTTCCCCGGAAAACCCGATGTTTTCCGATAAAAAGATATGATTGTTTTGCATTAATGAATCGTTACATCGAATGAATATGATTTCCCTTGATTAATGATGTCGGATTTCTACGTGAGTCGTTATAACCATGCATGATAATGACTAGTTCGTCTGTCTTGGCATTCTAATGAACACCGAAATTTGATCTTAAGACTTTGTCACCCTAGACTGGCCGAGTCTAACTGTAGCGAACAGCTTAGGTGTGGGGGAGTCACCCTCGTATAGATCTATATACAAACTCTCGCTCTCCCTCCAGGAGACTTTGATTACAACTACAGACTATGACCGACACCTATTGGTGTCACCCGTTATTACTCACTCAATCCACATGAATTCGTTTAACCTTGATCAATGATCTGATTTTAGTTTACTTGAAGAGAAGGTAAGCCTAACAGACGAGAAGAAGAGGACTACAAGGCCCTACTAATTTCGTATGTTATTTAAGGCTGTCGAGTATACGAAAAACGCGTTGGCCCATTTCGCATATGATTAATTTGGACCTTACTAGTAATGCCAATGGGCCACTGAGGCCCAATAGCATGTACAAACCATTGAGGGTCCCTTAAGCATGTAATTGGGTCACAGAAGGCCCAATAACATGTATTATTTATGTTGGGCCCAAAAGCCAGGTTAATGAGTCACGAAGGCCCATTAAGCATGATTAGAATCTCTCATGCCCAACCATTTGAACGATTACTTGTTTTATATAGAATTAATGTTGCGAGTTGTTTAATCGATGTGTCGTATAAATCACGAATTTGTTTTATAACGATTTATAGATTTATAAACATAGTTGTTTTTCTATTTAAAACCCATAAGTTATAAAGGTTTGTATATTTTGACCTAATTATTATTATTATTATTATAATTGACCAAAAACATTAATTTGACCTATTCAGCCCCTTTATTTTGGTAAAGTTGGCAATTTTAGTCCTTTTTATAAAAAGAATGACATATTAGGTCCTTGGACTATTTTTGTTGACATCTTTGACCCAAACACTTATTTAAATAATGTTTTAAGCCCAAAAGTAAATTTTTGGAAAGTTTCAACCCTTTAGTTAAAAGATTTGCATTTTAGTCCACCTTTTTCGCAATTTTTACACTTTTTACCCAAAACCCAAAATCTTTGCATTTTCAATCCTTTTTGGCAAATAAGGCCATTTTAACCCCTGAAATAAGTTTATTTACTTTTCTACCCACTTTTTTGAGAAATTTAACATTTCAGCCCCCTTAAATCCATTTTTTCGCAACTTTGGGCCTATGGGCTGAAAAGCCCAAAATTTAGCCCAATAAGCCATAAATTTCATTTTTAGTCCTTTGAAAAACATAATGTTCATAGAAACTTCTATTTTAACTGTTTTGGCATTTTTAACCTTGTCAAAATCGTAAATGACAACTTTTTCCCAAACTTTTACTTATTTGACAAAAATAGTCCAAAAATGAGTTTAATGTTGTAGTATGTTATTTTAAAGCTTGTATATTAGTTTATCTTGACATGTTGAGTGAAATATGAACTAGATCACATATTTTTCCTTCTTGAACTATAGATCTCGAAATATCTTTCATTTTAGCACAAATATATCACAAAATCACAAGAAAGCACACATATCATACAAATACACATAGATCTTCACATTTTACTTGCATTCTCCCCCATAAAACATATGAAAACCGAAAATAGAGGGGTATGAACTCACCTTGCTTTGATGTTTTCGATTTTGAAGAAAGAAATGGAAGATTTTGGGTCCTAGTAAGCCTTCTTGGGTGGATCTCGAACTTAGAGTTCTCTAGGATGATGATCATGAGTTTGTGTGAGTTTAGAAAGATTCTTGATGAAATAAATAGACTAGATTATAGATCCAAGCATTTAACTTACCTAAGATGATGATTCTTGTGGAAGAACCTCCTTGAAATGCTCCAAGATCTCGAAAATTTGAATGGAGAAGAGGATGTGCTTGAGAGTGTTTAGGATGAGAGTTTGAAGATGTGTGTGTGTGTTTGGTGATCCTCGGCCGAAACAAGAAGAGGGGAGAGGGGAGAGAGTGAGATGAGTTGACATGTATGGGAAAATGATAATGATGCATGGATACCCCATGGATAATTATGAGGTGGCACCATTAAAAGTCAACTCTCCTTTATCCATTCTTTTATATATATATATATTTTTTTTTACATGGGCCGAGAGAGAGAGAGAGAGAGAGACAGAGAGGAAAGAAAAGATTTGGGCCTTAATGTTAGAATCCAAAATATGGAGCCCAAATTAATAGTTTTCGGCCCATTTGGGCCTTTGGAGTGGGTTACGACCCAAACGTGCATGCAAGAATGGGTTTGTGGCTTTTTAGGGCTTATTGGATTGTTATGGCCCAATAAGGCCCATTAAAGGTAAACTAGTCCATTTTAGACTTATAAAGCCCAAAAAGGTTAAGTCTTATGACAGTGGGTCCAATTAGAACCCATTTAAGAGTTCTAAGCCCAAAATAGTCACATTGGAGGTTTATTGGCCCATTAGGCCCAATAAAGAAATCATAGTCCATAATGGACTTAAACCGGGATTTCTAGGGTTTCCAACCTTTTGTTGACTATTTGAGTGTTTTGAATAGAGTGTTTGATGGAATTTGGTTGTCGTTGAATAAGCATCATACGTTGCTTTCAAGTTTTTGTTACAATGTTATCCTTGTTTAATGTTTACAAAGCATTAGAATTCCTAGTTGTGACACGTACCCTTGACCCGGCTGACGAAGAAAGTCGTTTTATTTCGCTGGGGGCCTGAGCAGCAAGCGGTATTTGAGACATTGAGGCAGAGGCTTTGCGACGCGCAGATCCTCGCCCTGTCAGAGGGTGTGGAGGATTTTGTGGTATACTGTGATGCGTCCATCTCAGGGTTGGGTGTGGTATTGATGCAGAGAGGGCATGTTATCGCTTACGCTTCGAGGCAGCTGAAGCCTCACGAGGCGAACTACCTGACACACGATTTGGAGTTGGGGGCGGTTGTCTTCGCCCTCAATTTTTGGCAACACTACCTCTATGGGGTCTGTTGTACCATTTACACGGATCACAAGAGTTTGAGGTGCCTCATGGATCAGCCGAATCTGAACATGAGGCGGCGTCGGTGGCTAGATGTGGTGAAGGGTTACGATTGTGAGATCCTCTACCACCCGGGGAAGGCCAATGTGGTGGCCGATGCTCTTAGCCGCAAGGCTGCCCCGATCAGAGACATTTTCTTGCGGATGATAGTAGTGACTCCACTGTTGGAGCAGATCTGAGAGGTTATGCAGGAGGCTATGAAGGAGGAACATCGGAAGAGCGAGCGTATTATGGGGCAGGTTTCCTCCTTCGACTATGATACTTGTGGGCTGTTGACACTACACCGTAGGGTGTGGGTCCCGTGTCATGGAGGTGTGCGCCAGGTGCTGATGGAGGAGGCGCATAAATCCAGGTTTTCTATTCATCCCGGAGTGACGAAGATGTACAGAGATCTTCGTCCTGACTACTGGTGGCCCTGCATAAAGCGGGATGTAGCCAGGTATGTTGAGAGGTGCCTGACCTGCAGGAAGGTCAAGATGGAGCACCAGCGGCCTCACAGAAAGACGCAGCCGTTATACATCCCTATGTGGAAATGGGAAGATATTAGTATGGATTTCATTATAAAGCTTCCCAGGACTGCACGGGGAGTGGATTCGATTTGGGTCATCGTGGATCGGTTGACCAATAGTGCCTATTTTGTACCGATCCAGGAGAGCATCTCGGCCGAGAAGTTGGCCGATATCTACATCCGAGAGGTGGTAGCACGTCACGGAGTGCCGGTTTCTGTCATTTCCGACAGAGACGTGTGGTTCACTTCCAGATTCTGGAAGGAGTTTCACGACGAGTTGGGTAATCGTCTACACTTTAGCACTGCTTTTCACCCGCAGACGGTTGGTCAAAGCGAGTGGACCATCCAGACTTTGGAGGATATGCTGTGGGAATGCGTCTTAGACTTCGGTGGTTGCTGGGACACCTACCTTCCCTTGGCATATTTTCGTACAACAATAGCTACCACGCGACTATTGACCGTCATCCCTTCGAGATGTTATACGGGAGGAAGTGCATGACCCCAATATATTGGGGTGAGGTTGGACAGAGGGTCATGGGGAGTACCGAAGTGGTACTCAAGACGACGGAGAGGATCCAGTAGGTCCAGAGCAGGCTCCAGACTGCTCAGAGTCGGTAGAAAAGTTATGCCGCCAAGCGTCGTTCGGACCTGGAGTTCTAGGTTGGGGATATGGTCCTCCTGAAGGTGTCACCTTGGAAAGGTTTCATCCGGTTCAGGAAGCGGGGCAAATGGGGCCCCAGATACATCGGTCCTTTCAGGGTTGCAGCCCGGGTGGGCAAGGTAGCGTACAGGCTGGACCTGCCAGCCGAACTTAGTTAGATTCACAGCACCTTTCACGTCTCCCAGCTACGGAAGTGTCTGGTAGACGACTCAGCGGTGGTACCACTAGAGGACATTTAGGAGGATGACAGCCTGAACTACATTGAGCGACCAGTGGCTATCCTCGACACGAATTCGAGGAATCTGAGGAACAAGAGGTTCGAGCTGGTGAAGGTGCAATGGCACCACCACAAGGGCTCATAATGGACTTGGGAGCCGGAGGACGATATGAGAGAGCACTACCCCGAGCTTTTTCCGGATGCAGCTGCAGACTTCGAGGACGAAGTCTGAAATAAGTGGGGGAGAGTTGTAACACCCGGTTCCCGGTACTTACTTTAAATTTAAAAATTGTATGTTTTTACACTGGGACTCGGCGAGTTAGGGGCCTAACTCGTCGAGTAGACTAGACTTTGAACGCAGGTTTTAAGTAACCTACTCGATGAGTCGGGAGCCCGACTTGGCGAGTAGGACTGTCTGGATGAAACCCTAATATTTAGGGTTTGCACCTTATTTAAACACCTTATCTTGTCCCAACCCAGCCTCCATCGTCTCTATCAGTCCAATAAAGCTCTAACTCGAAACCCTAAAGCATTTGGAGTGTTCTTGAGCCATTTTGTGTGTTTTTGGTTGTTTTAAGCTTGAAGAAGGAAGTAGAAGCTTGGGGGTTCCAGAAGAAGCAAGTAGATCCAGAGGTTTTGCTTCATTTTCAGTTCATACAAGGTAAAAAGCTTCAACCTTGACCATCTATCTCTTAGATCTCTAGTTAGGGTTCATTTCTACCTTTTCTAAGCTTTAGTAGAGCCATATCCGGGATTTTGTGGTTCTAAGAGGGTATGACTTCAGATATGGACCCATTGAGGGTTCCCATGGCATAAGATGCCAACTTTATTGCCATAAGAGCCCCATGCATCTTGTAGACTCCATTTTAGGGCCATTTAAGCCAAATACCCCATGCATGAACGTCAAGTTTGTGACTTTACATGTATTATGGACCCTAGGAGGTTAGAAATATGTTTTCGATGTATTAAACTCGACTGAAATCAACTGTATGGACATGGACTTTGGGGGAGTCGGCGAGTCATCCATGGGACTCGACGAGTCGGGGTATGGTTCCCCAGCCTTTTCTGTTTCTGATCGAACTGGTTAAGTCTAGAAGATGACTCAACAAGATGGATGTGAATATGGACCTGAAGATTATGGAACTCGGCGAGTTCAAGAACATAACTCGGCGAGTTCAAGACAAGTCCCAAGTGCAAGAAGATGAACTCGACGAGTTCATAAGGAGCTTGGCGAGTCCAGGACTAAATGTGTCATCTTGCATGAAGAAGGACTCAACGAGTTCAAGGATGAACTCAGCGAGTCAGTTGTAGAACGTCCCGGCTTTGTATGAAGGATAACTCGGCGAGTGCGTGCAAGACTCGACGAGTATGGTCGAGGTTTTAGTGTTTGGAGGATTTTGGGACTCAGCGAGTGGTTGGGTCAACTAGGCGAGTTGAGTCAACCAAACGTTGACTTTGACCCAGAGTTGACTTTGACCAAAGGGTTGACCTTGACTTTGGCTTTGACCTGAGTAACCCTTGTAAGGTTAAGGGTATCTAAAGGTAAGTTAAGGAAGGCTGTTATGTGCAAGAGTTTAGAGGATTTGATCCGGCATCGAGGGCAGTTCAGACTGCACGATATTGAGGTGAGTTACCTTCCAGTAGAAGTGGGTCTAAGGCACCAAGGCCGGCCCACTAGTAAGAGATTATAGTAGAGATGATTGTTCTTGTGATAATTATCTGGTGTGTTCTTATCTGATATGCTTTATGTGCTAGGATGCTATGACATATGTGTTAGTAGCGGTAGGGGTGATATAGTCCCTAGTTACCGGTTGAAAGATACCGCAGGGGTAGACAGTACCCATACATGCCTAGCAGTATGATTATGATATGTTATTATGTGATAGTGGTAGGGGTGAAATAGTCCCCGGTTACCGGTTGAAAGATACCGAAAGGGAGGTTAGCTCCCGGTTACCGGTTGAAAGATACCGAAGGGGAGGTTAGCTCCCGGTTACCGGTTGAAAGATACCGAAGGGGAGGTTAGCTCCCGGTTACCAGTTGAAATATACCAAAGGGGAGGTTAGTTCCTGGTTACCGGTTGAAAGATACCAAAGGGGAGCCTAGCTCCCAGTTGGACCAGACCGATACCGGTTGAAAGATACTGAGGGATAGGCATTATGTGGTATGTGGTATGATGGGGGAACTCACTAAGCTTTGTGCTTACGGTTTCCAGTTTTGGTTTCAGGTGCCTCTTCGTCGAAGGGGAAGGAGCTGGCACGGTAGCAGCGCATCGCACACACACGATTTCCTCATTTTGAGATCCATTGGATTGTACTCTGACAGTATTACTATTGATGATATGATTTTTGAGACATGTGATTATGGTTTTTATGGATTAGTATGATATTGATGATGGTTTTCAGTAAACCGTTTTATAAGTAATTTAATTAAAAACAAAATTTTTGGTCTTAAATTTTGGGATGTTACAATTTCTTTCTAAAGTTGGCATAAATATGCCTTGCACACTGCCTGTGTCTATCTGTTGGCAACACCTCCTTCACTACCTAAACCACTCCCTATATATATATATATATATATATATATATATATATATATATATATATATATATATATATATATATATATATATATATATATATATATATATATATATATATATATATATATATATATATATACAAGCATATAATAAAGTTAGATTGATCGACCATGTAGTTTAATACACTAAAAAAAATGTACCATACCTTGTGTTGATCATATATTAGCACAAGCCCAATTCGTTGACATATCAAGTTCAAGTCTTTTGAAAAATTCTCAATAAACTACTTCTAATTGTCTTTGTTATCTACAATTACAACTGCCCAAGCAATAGGGAAACTTTCATTGTTATAATCCCTACCCACAACACAAAGTAACTCACCCTAGTAAGAACTTTTCAGAAAACAACCATCAATGTTAATTATACTTCTACACCATGACCTCCAACCCTCTTTCACTCCATGGAAATATATGTAAATCCTATTGAAGTAATTTTTACCATCTGGCATTGAATCAATAGAAAATTTATAGTTGAACTTGGATTTGATCTTTTTGTCTCCTTACCATATAACCATAACTTGGCATGATTGTCTGCTATTGTACCTTCAACTAGACTGAAAGCATATTTCTATGCTGTCATATATTGACTCATACTCACTTCAATGATAAATGTGTTTTTCACCTCCTCTCTAAGCAGCCTAATACTCATCTTTTATTTGTTAACAAATATTGAGTGAAATGGGTTCCTATCTATCTATAAAGTGACTTGACCTAAATTTGAAATTCCTAGCATTATTATGCTCACTTATAAGAGACTTGATCTAGAAATCATCCATCACAACATTTAACTAACAGTCTTCTACTATCATTTTTCATAAAATATAGTTGATAACCATTTGCAACTGCATAATTACATAACATGTGTTTTAGTTGTTTACGATTCTCAAACCTCATACCTAACACATGTTGTTGCTCCTTCCAGAGTTGCTGTTCATTGAAAATGTTTGGGAAATCACTAGCAACATCAACCTCCTCAACTTCATTCTCACCCATGTCATCATCTACCGGTTCACCTTGACCTAAATTCTCACTCATCTCACAATCTGGGTCATTATCTTTTTTGAAAAAATGAGGGTTAGCATTATTATCAGTATGCCCTGTCTCATCTGTTTCACCATCAGCTTGGACATCATCGACTACTTCTTCCTGGATATTAGCAACTATTTCCTCTCTTTGTTCATCTAACCACTCATGTATGTTAGTAGTACCAAAATGGTCTACATACATTGCGGGTTCAACACCACATTCATACGTAATTGATATAAAGTTGGAATAATCAAGTTCATTCCTAATTAACCTCAAACCTTTTGGAAAATTGATATTAGGAAGACGGTAATAGAGTTTCTCATATTTTTCGCTTATGAATCTTTCCATCAACGCATAGCACTCATTCTTGTCCATGCCTACGAAATAAATGTTTACCAGCCTCTGATTAGTACCAGTGGTGTATCATAGGGGGTACCTTGCGAAGATTCATTAGAAGTGCACATCGACAGAGATGTAGATAGCCATGGTTGAAGCAAGAAAATGGATGTCGTAGACGAAAAGAGGATAAAAGTGTTGTCAGTATGTCATTAAAACCCTAACGAGACATAGTCAACATTTACACATAGACATTTTAAATGAGGTGTCACAAAATTTACTAGTTGAATCCTTCATTTCTTCAAAAAGGACCAAATAGACCCGAAAAAACAATTTTGTTCCCTCAAAAAGCATGGAAATAACTTAAGGGACTGAATGGGCAAATGTGCAATACATTGTAGGGTTACTTTGTCATTTTCCCATAAATTAAACATCAAGGTTTGTGTAATATAGGGTTAATGTGAAAAGAATAAAACTATTTTTAAACATTTGAAAACAAGCAGTGGCTAATATAAAAAAGTAAAAACTTTAGCAGTTAGATGCCAATTTTATAAGTATTAGTTAATCATTATCTTCCCCATTCCCACTAAAAACGAACTTGGAGAGAGGGAAAAGATGATTTTGTGTTTATGAGGAGAATTAGAGGTGCAATTTAAAAGAAATTGAAAAGGAGAAGTTAGGGCTTTACTGGGATGGCAATGGAAGGTATAAACACTCTCATCTCCTTCATCATCTTCACCTAGTTCAGAAACTCAAAAATATTTTTATCTCGAGTATTATTTCCCCTAGGCCTTTTATTTCTCATATGGCTTCTATATAAGCTAGCAAAAGAGTAGAAAATTATTGAAAAAGGAAATCAGTATTGGAAGGGTATTTTGGTAATTTTGTCACATTTTAATGATACTTAATATGTGAAGATTAAAGCTATTATATCCTTGGAAGATTAAGGTATCCTCACATTTGGATTGTAGTGAGTACATACCTAGAGTACATGTATCATATCACTATGTTTGAAAATGTTCTGATATTATTTATATTATATGTACTCTTATTTGCTATATGCATATAATGAATGCATTTTGAATAATCAAATGTTATTGGTTTGTAACTTGGTTTGAGCATCATGCTTGTGCATGTCATGCTAAGATTGGTTAACTTGAGTATTCCTGGGCACTTTGTGGGAGTGATTCCTTTTTGTCTTCGTGGTTGTTAAGCTAACAGCTTTCGGGATGAACTTTGAAACCCCATATCTATGAAAAGTTTGTTACAGTCTCATGTTTATTGAAAAATTTTACATTAACAATTGAAAAAAATTACATTACAGATGTAGGTAACCTCGACAATGGACGGAAGTAGTGTCGCTTACTCGTTATAATCAAACCACATGGATCTAAAATATGTGGGCCTTATTGAGAGCAGAGGACTTGGGTTGGGTTTAGATGCATAAACATTTTATTGATATGAATTTCGAAATAAATTTTATCTACACCTCTTAACTCATTTGCTCAAACTGTTGGAAATGTTTTTAAAATACTTTGGGAATTAAGACATGGAAATGGATTATTATCATTACCTAATTCCATTCCAAGGTCTACTTCCAATATGAATCACTAGGCTCCGTAAGCCTAACATTATTTTCTTGACATGTACTCGTAGACGAAGACGAAATCTATGGTTAGAGAATGCTTGGAATGTTAACATGTCATAACTTGTATGGTTCATTTTAAATTTGTGTAATAATATTTGATTAAAAACCCTCGTAGTCGAAATCTGTAAATCTTAACTAATAGTTAGAGATTTTGGGAACTAATTCTGCATTGATGTTTTTTTAAAATGGTTCGATATTTTTAAAAGAAAACCATAAGTATTTTAGCTTG
Source organism: Lactuca virosa (assembly GCF_052849685.1). Classification (NCBI taxonomy): domain Eukaryota; kingdom Viridiplantae; phylum Streptophyta; class Magnoliopsida; order Asterales; family Asteraceae; genus Lactuca; species Lactuca virosa. The sequence goes on from NC_136433.1 coordinate 206,070,479, forward strand.
TATAATGAGTGTTTTTTAAATACATCTTTTGTATAAAATAGATGTGGTGGTTGACAGCTCATCAATAAACTTTGGTTATTGATTCGGGGTGAAATGAAGTTGAACACGATGACATTGAGAAAATAATGACAATAGGAAGGCCTGGTGGTGACGATGGGATACATATGGGTTTGTGGTTGTAGGGTTGCGGAGGAGCTAACGGTGGTGATATAATGAAGATAAGTTTTTGAATTACTTAGTTGGATCCTTGGTTGAAAAATATGGATAAAAGAGATTTTATTAGAAATAAGAGATTTTAAAGATATTTGTGTAATTTTATATGATTAATAAATTGTAGGAATTAAATTCTCTAAATAATAAGAAGGATTGTTTAATTTCATTGGTAAAACATTCCATGCATTTTAAAGGAATTTAATTCCTTGCATATTTTGAACCAAACCTAAGACGTTGAAGAGAATTGAATTCCAATTCTAGCAAAACCCTATAAAATGATGCGAACCAAACGCTCATTTAAACAGATCTTAAATCTATCATAAATGCGGTTTAATCAAAAGTTAAAAACTAATATCTTTTACTTGTTAATTTCATCAATTCGTGATCAAATTATATATGCACCACAAAATTAGCACTTTACATTCATCCTAACTCATTGCAATTAATAATCTCCATCAATCATCTCACATTCTTAAAATTATTAATTTATGCTTGAACACATCAAAAAGAGTAATGTTGTAAACTTTCTTCTACAATGTTCATTAAACTCTAAAAGTCAACATCACTTGCTTCTTTCTACTACTTGTCCATATTAGAAGATCTATATGAGGAAGTGCAGGAGAACATATAATTTAATTACTCTATATAAAACAAAAGTGGTCCATGTTTAAGCAAGTGATGGTCATTGGCCGATGCACAATTAACATATAGTGGGATCTTGGATGTTCCACTATAAAGTCAAACCATGAAAACAAGCAAGTGTATTTCTCATTTAACTATTTAAGTAATTATAAATTTTTGGGCTTCAAAACAATGAAATCTAGAATATATAGTATATACCACTTTTTTTTTCGAAACACCACAGATAAAACAAACTTTGGATTAGCAAAAATTCCCGAAGCAAAACCAAATTGTATCATATATACTGTCTTATTTGATTTGTGAATGATCGGAGAATGAGGCTATTGATGATAAGAAAGAAAGTTGGGGAGTAGAATTTAAAGTTGTATTGGTGCTAGAGATCAGTAGTGGAGGATTGATGGTGGGGACTTAGGCGTGATCGATGGCAACATTATTAGTCTTTCTAGGAATGTACATTCCAATTTCCAAAAAGAATATTTTATATTAATAATACATAGCTACATTGGAAAAGTTATGTGACATCTGATTTGATATATATATATATATATATATATATATATATATATATATATATATATATATATATATATATATATATATATATATATATATAGGTGTGAGACCCATGTATTACATGGGTTTATTTAAAAAAAATTAAATATGAAATTTTAACAATTTGTGAAGTATGAATTTATAAGAAAAATGAGAAAAAAAATTAAATTATTAAAATTAATGAGACTTTAATACATTGAATACATTACATATATAAATCATTTCTAATAAATATTTTACATATATATTACCTTACATATTGAATGTGGAATTTTAATTTAATAAAATGAAAACTACAATAAAATAACAAGTGGAAAATAGAAAATTCAAAAATTCTAGAAAATGCCATGTGTCCAAATGATGGAAAAAAGAACACGTGGCAAAAAAACCTTCATTTATTAAGAAGGATATATATATATATATATATATATATATATATATATATATATATATATATATATATATATATATTATTAGTTAAAGTATTACCTCTTGTGTACATATTTAACGGATTAGTGATTTATAAGCTAACAAACTATGGTCGATGTATACATTTGGTCATTCGTATTTTTTTATACTAATCACCATTAAACCGACAATTTTGTTTAAAATACACCGGCAAACCTTTAAAAATATATTATTTTTTATTTAAATCTTTTACAACTATTTTTACCAATTTATTTATTTTTTTAATACTTTTTATAACTTTCAGACCAATTTCTTTTAATCTTGTTTTTTATGGTTTTTATATTTAGCATGTTTTATAGAAAAATAATTATACTAATATAAATATTATAGGTAAAGTAATTAAAAATGATAAACATGATTATTCTAATATAACCCTCTTATAAAATTTTTTATTTTTATTTTATTGTTTACAATTTTTTTATCTTATAATTTTATTTATATTTTTTTAGTTGTACTTACTTTATAAGTAAATTACTATTAGATTGAAATAAAGAATTATTAACATAAATGTATTAAAAATGCCATCATGTTTATAGTACTTATTTAGCTAAACTGTTTTTCTATTTATATATATACCAGACGAATTCTTGCATGTTTTTCAGGAATATATATATATAACTAATAACAAATATATTTCATTAAAAATATTAAGTGAATATCATTATCTATGAAATAAACACTTTCAATTAGTATTGTAAAAAATTATTTTTATACTTAAACCATATTATTTCAATTCTTATAAGATTAACATGGATTTAACATTTATATACATAAAATAAAATAATATGAATGATATTTGTCGTAATAAATTAAATATATTTACAATTCATTAAAAATAATTAAAGTATTATTATTAATCATGAAAAAAAACATTGTCGATTTGTAATGTAAAAACTAATTATTATTCTTAAACAGTATTACATGAACTCTTATAAAATAACATATGTTTAGAACTTATATAAATAAAATAAAAATAATATGAATTATAGGAAGGGTTTTGAGCATTCTAACACTCCTAAGGTGTACATGCAACCCTAAATACCTTGGATCTATGTTTTCTCTATTATACATGCAAACTTGATCTTTCCAAGGTATTACCCTAACTAGCATATAAAGTTTTGATACTTGGGTAATAAAACTAGTTAGATAACATACCTTTTCTTGTGGCTTGAAAACCTTAAAGTTTTTGGCCTTTAAGAACTTAGCACCAATAGTGTGGATGCCTCAAATTGAATCACAACACACCATGGACAAAGGATGACATTTGAGAGAGAATGTTGGCCACCAAAATCGTCCATAGTTCTCTAAGAAAAGATGCACACGATTTTGGTCATGGGGAAACATATTTATATGTAGGATTCCAAAGGTCATGGGTTAACCCTAACTCATACCCATGGGTCTATGATTCATGGTTCATGTGGTCCAACTCTTTATGTATTCATACATAAACTTAGTCCAACATGGATCAATAGCCCAACATATAAATATAACTAATTTACACAATTAGTCCCCATTTATTTAATTAGTCTCTTTCGATCACTAAATTAATTTCAAACTAATTCTTGATCAATACTAATTAAATCATATGATTTCATATTAATATATTAGAACTTATAATATATTAATAAACCATAAATAACCTCTTCTCAAAAGTCCATCCTAACAAATTGTCCTGATGATATGCAACCCAAATGGACCATGCTACTCTCGGGTCAAGTACATACCAATTATAGTTATGGACTTAAACACGTAATCCAACATTATATATGTGGCAGTTAATCTAATATCTTAATAAATAAAAAGCTATCAGTAAAAGTCATTTAGAGAAAACATATTAATTATCCAATATTCATAACTTATACTATCTTATTTTGTGTACTTACTAATTATAAAATATGAGGTAAAAAACAATATTATTTTATTCATTTTGTAAAGTTTTCGTATAATACTGAACAACTTCGTATAAATAAAATATTTTGGTATAATATTTACAAATAAAAATATAAATGTGTAATTAAGTTACAACTGAGTGGAAGTCTCATAACTTACATGAAAAGTAACATATGCTTAACGTAAGGATGCTCATGTCACTCAATAATAATCTGAATAGTTCATACATATAAATGTTCAAAGTTTTCTAGATCCAAGAGAACTCCCGAAAAGTTGACGAGGTTCGGCTATTTTTTTGGCTTTCCCTTTTCTATTCGTTTCTACAAATGAATATACATATTAGTCTAACACTCATCGTGACTCAGTATATTAAATCTAATCATTTTATAGGAAATAAAAAAAGATAACAACCAACTTTTATGAAAATATGTCATCATGTTACATCTTCATTACAATTCATATATTCTAGAAGAATCTGAAAAAATAGACAATACACAAAACTAAACATCATAATTTTGTCAATAAAATAATAATAATACCAATACAATTGTAAAAAACTCGGTAGAAAACTTAAAAATAATTGTATTTGTCTTACATGAAACTTGACATCATATCATTTCATATGATTTATCTACCTTCAATATTTTTGTTTGAAGCCTTTAATCTACCACACAACAACCTATACTTCTAAAAAACTCTACCAACATAATCTACCAATATATATACAATGTCCGGCATCGGGTCCCCCCCCGACATCGGACATAGTCCGGCATCGAGAAAAGCTCGGTATACATATAAACATATCAACAAATACACATAATAATCACATAACATAAATATATAAACATTCCTCGGGCCCCGCCCGACATCGGACCGAAATCCGGAAGCATACGAACATTCCTCGGGCATTGCCCGACATCGGACCGAAATCCGGAAACATACAAATACATACACATGCAAGAATCACGAAGACATCAAGCATACAAACATTCCTCGCGCATTGCCCTACATCAGACCGAAATCCGAAAAACATATAAACATTCATCGGGCAGTTCCCAACATCGGACCTTAGTCCGGAAGATACTAACATAGATAAACGGGACGGCATTGGTGCCTTCGACCAGTTCCTACAGGAGGAAACTCACCTCGCAATGCTTAATGCAGAATCTCACGGTAAGGAATCTCTAACGGCTGCTCTGACGACTCCCCGAGCTATAATTACCACAATAACACTTAGTCAAAATCCAATAATCCTTCTTAGGGTAAAATGACCATTTTACCCCTGATCTAATTTGGTCCATGTCTAAGGCCCAAAACCATATCATGAAGCCAAATCTAGATAGCCTTCCCAAGCCAACTACTGGCCCACCAATGGCCCAATTTTCTAAATTGGGCCCAACTCCTCAAATGGGCCTTCTCTTAAGCCCAACATATTTTTAGCCCAAACTAACTGACTTCTGATGGCCCACAATGGCCCAAAATAGCAAAGTCCATGAAATGACCCAACCCGAGGCCCAAATGAGGAAAATCCAAATCCAGTAAGTACGTGGGGCGTACTCCTCTATACGCTAAGCGTACCGGCTGCATGGCTTGTACGATGCACGTACGGGCTTGTACGCCCAGCGTACTACCCTGTTAAGCCATAATCTCTAAAAAAGGCTTAATCCCTTAAGACCTTAAGCTCCAAACATAGAGTCCAATAAAGTGTCTTAACCAATAAAGTCGATTACTTGGTGGCTTGCAAACCCCCAAATGGACTCAAACTTGAAATATGGCAACCTACTTCCATAAAAATAACTAATACTCATGCATGGCCACATTAAGACATTCAAGATGGTAACTTTTCTGTCTTTGGGACTCATATAGCACTAAGGGTGGCAACCCTAAGCCTAGAAACGGTTTTGAACCATAAAAATCCATTCTTGGGACCCAAAAAGTTCCAAAACACCATTAACATAGATCTAAGCTTACATGAGGCAATTTGCGAGCTTTTTACCTCAAATGAGTACTAGATGATGATGATATATCAGATACTTGAGCTCAAGCTATACAAGTTCTTCTTCACTAACTTCCTCTTTCTCCTTCCAAGCTCCAAACCACCAAAATGGACTTCACAAGATCAAAATCACACAAAGATGAGGAATGTTAGGCTTCCTAGGGTTTCTGAGTTTGAGAGTGTGACAACCCGGAAACTTCAATCTTGTACACTTAGTCAATTCAAGCAATATTCAACTTGTTTTGTTGATTTCTGGTGCTATTTAAGGGTTCATTTAAGTGTTCTAATCTTGTATATAACCAAGGTTGAGTTTAGGAATGAGTCAGAGTGTTGAATAGTGAGAAAATCGGGCCATACACACTTCTTGGAGGAGTGTATGGCCGTACACATGGGTGTGCGGCCGCACACCCACTCCCTTGGCAGCACACTCACTTTTGGGCAGCACCCTTACCCCTATATAAAGGGTAGCCCCCTTCCTTTCATTCCTTTAGCACCTTGGCAGCACACAACATCATTTCCTCTCAAGTTTCTCCAACTTTGAACCTTCCAAAGCTTCAAGAACGTGAGTACTTCATTCTCTATCTTACAATACATGAAAGACCACTCTATCCAAGACCTAAGTTTGCAAAAACGACATGTTCTTCGTGTTTGGAGGTGAGTGCGGCCGCACACCCTCTTAGGGTGGCCGCACACCCTTAAAACACCCTCCAAAGTGAGAGTTTAACTTCCATATTCGATGTAGACGTGCCCCTAGCCTTGTTGTACCTTGGAATGGCATTTTTGGACATCTTTGTGTGGGGTGTACGACCGCACACACCTGTGTACGGCCGTACACACCCTTGTGCGGCAGCACACTCCAAGTGTGCGACCACACACTCTTGTGTACGACCACACACTCATTCTAGGACCATAAACCCACTTCTAGGACCCTTATCTTGCACTACAATTGAGTATTGACCTAGAACACTTCGTGGATGTGAGTGTGGACCTTGAGAACACTTCGAAGACACCTCATTTCATGAGTGTACGGCCGCACACCCATTGGGCCGCACACTCATGGACGCACACACACTCTAGGAGGCCAAACACCCCCTACACTCAATCCGACAAGGTCCTATCACTTGGTGCAAATAGTTTCAAGTCCCTAAAGTGGTTTTCCATCACTTATAGTGGTGAAATACTTTCATTTGACTCGTTTATGTGTCATTAGATGTTATTAGTATTGAATCTTGTTCAAGGCTTCACTTGAACACCCGGCTCTTCGTATCGATCCTTCAATCAAACCACTTACCCGAGGTGAGTTCATACCCCTACATTTTTCATGTTTTTAATGTTTTCAGGGGGGGAATACAAGCTAAACATGAATGCTTTCAATAATATAAAACTTATGCAATTCTCATACTTTAACCCTTTCGTACCATGTTGAGCATAAGGGACGTTTTCACTAAAATTGCATAGCTTTCCGGACACGCTAATCACTACATTATTCATGCAAACTATAATCGGTATAGTTTGGGATTTTTCTAAACATAACAAGTACAAAAACTTTCACTACTAAACATATGCACTAAGACAGAAATAGTTTACAGTTTACATCACTACTTATTCGTGGTATTCATAACTGTAATTATCACTACATACGGTATACATACGGATTTTCACTATGATAGAACGCTACTACACTACATGTAAACTAGATTGTACGATACTATGAGGCGCTACTTCAATACTGTACCCTTAGGTGTACAGGGATAAATCCTATCATAGTATAACCAGAGTCTCCTGGAGGGAGATCGTGAGATTTGTGAATAGATCTATTCGGGACTAACAATCCCACACCCGAACTGCTAGCTACAGTTAGGAAGGCATGCCTAGGGTGACAAATGTCATTTAACTCGACGACTGAAGAACGTTGGAAAGGTCTCTAGTCATATCAAGTATGGTTATATGACTCACATTATGCATAAATCACCTTTAGTTTACAACCTGGCACTCTTCAATGGTTTTATTTATACTAAATAGAACTAAAATACACTATGTATACTGGCTAAAGCCAGGGTTTTCAAACAGAATTGATTATGAAATGGTTTTACATACAAAATACTTATACTTCATGATTAGCTTTAGCTAATCACATGGGGTAGTATTTTCGCATATCACTACAGTTTTCAGTAACGGACATTCATGGTTTTATACAAAGTCAATAACACTACATCTTCATTAAAGAAAATATCAGGTTTTCTTGAAAATATACAAACATTTCTGCTAACTCATCAACAAGTTTTTATTACAAACCACTGCTTATGAACTCACTAGCTTTATGCTGATATTTTCAAACTGCTTGTATTCTCAGGAAATCAGTAGACAGGTACCTGCTGGGTTTTTGAGGAGTTGGAGCAATAAGAGTTTAATGTTTATATTCATACAAACTATATGATGTAATCCAAACAAGTTTCAGACGATTTCCAAATTGATGTAAACATTTTTATTTAAGTATTCAATGTAATGGTTGCGTTGCTATGATTACTATTATACATTGGTTGTGATGCTATACATGACGTCCTCCACCCCAGAACGTTTCCGCCATTCTGGTTTTGGGGTGTGACAGATTGGTATCAGAGCCCTTGTTTATAGCGAACTAGTATACCGAACCTTACATGGTATACAACTATAAACACTAAAGGGGCCTAAGTGCTCTACAGTAAAAGTATACTTTCAAAAATATAAGTATTTTTATAAAAAGTATACGAGCATGCATACATAACAGAATTTGTGTCATTAGTGGAACAACACAAAAAGTATTTGGATGTTGGAACACTGCGGTCAAACCTGGGCAGTTATGTAATCATGTTTCGGGTGAATATAGCCTGATCAACTATATTCAGTCAAAACATGACCAACATGTGCTTGGGAGTGACAGTGGTGTTACAGCAGGCCTAAAACTTACCAAAAACTTTCATCATAAAATACTATAGGAGTATTTTGCTAGAGCCAAATTCAATGAAGAGATTCATTCTTAGTGTTGCTACCTATCTATTTCGTAGCGATAACCTTCTTGCATTAGTAACCTTCCTGTGCTTATCGCTTGGTAGAATGCTTTCATTATCAGGATGAGATATATCATGTTTCATATATCTTGAGGACTTACCATCCTCTTCTTCCTGATTGTTTCTAGAAGAAGATGCCTCCTCGACCAAGACCCAACAGAAGGAACGACACTCCGCCGCCACCACCACCCCCTCAGTTCGACCCCATCATGTTCCAGGCAGCAGTTACCGCCGCTGTAACCGCAGCAATGGCACAAGTCAACTATGGTGGGGCTGGAGGTGAAACCGAGCCACAAATACAAGACGGAAGTCAGGGACATCAAAAGGAGTGTTCCTACAAGGACTTCATGACCGCAAAACCCAAGTCCTTCGACGGAAAAGGAGGAGTCATCGCGCTGACTCGATGGTTCGAGAAGATCGAATCCATCTTCGAAACTTGCTCCTGTTCCGAAGCAAACAAGGTGAAGTTCGCCGCCTGCACCTTCACCGACAAAGCTTTGACCTGGTGGAATGGTCGAGTCAAAACCCTAACCCTGCCAGTGGCTAATGTCATGGGTTGGGAAAGACTGAAGGAACTCATGCTGGCTGAATACTGCCAGAGGGGCGAAGTGCAAAAGTTGGAGCACGAACTTTGGAACTTGAAGATGAAGGGTTCTGACATTGCTGCCTACACTACTAGATTTTGTGATCTGTCGCTTCTCTGTCCGGGAATGGTCACCCCGGAAAGCAAGAAAATCGAAAGGTACATCTGGGGACTGACACAACCAACCAAAGGAAATGTATTGGCTGCTAGACCGACTACATTCGAAAGCGCCAAGGATCTGGCGCAGGTTCTGATTGATAATGGGATTGATCTAGATGAGGTGGCAGTTGTTTCCGAGCCACAGAAGGAAAGTGGTGGGAAGAAGAAGAAATTATGGAACAAGCGGAAGGGACAGTCTTTGCAGGAGCCCTCCAAGAAACAACAAACAGTGGCAGTTCATGCTGTTACTGCTCCTACTGCTGCCCCAGCTACTGTTCCAACCACCCAAGCTCCTACCGGTGTTTATGCTGGGAAACTACCTTTGTGCAACAAGTGTAACTTCCATCATCACGGACCCTGTCGTGAGTTGAGTTGCAACAGCTGTGGGAAGAAGGGTCACACAGCTCGATACTGCAAGGTGCCAGCCCAACCAACCAACCAGACTGCGGGAGCAGGTGCGGGTCAAGCTTGTTATGGATGTGGAGAGGTTGGGCACTTCAGGAGAAACTGCCCCAAGGCAACAACTGGTGGCAATACAGGAAGAGTTTTGGCGATGGGCCAGAATGAAGCGGTCGCTGATCCTACCGTTGTTACGGGTACGTTCCTCCTTGACAACTCTTATGCATGCATTCTTTTCGATTCTGGTGCGGAGATGAGTTTTGTTAGTCATGCATTCAAGCATCTAATCAAATGTAAATCCCAACCTTTAACCGAAACGTTCACCGTCGAAATGGCTAACGGAAAGAAAGAGAGCGCTAACGACATATTCATAGGCTTTACTCTTACCCTGGACAATCACTCCTTTCCCATCGATCTTATGCCGGTATCCATCAAGAGCTTTGATGTCATCATTGGCATGGACTGGTTGAGCTCCAATCATGCTGATATTCTTTGTTTCAAGAAAGCTATCCGTCTCAATCTTCCCTCTGGTGAAACCCTCATGATTTACAGAGAAAAGCTTAGCTCGAACCTTCGTATCATCTCGTGCATCAAAGCTCAGAAGTACATGCGGAAGGAATGCCATGCGTTTCTAGCTCATGTTGTTGATGAGACACAAAAAGGTAAAGACCTCGAGAGTCTTCCTGAAGTCTGCAACTTCCCTGATGTCTTCCCTAAAGACCTCCCAGGAATTCCTCCCGAGCGTCAAGTCGAGTTTCGTATCGACTTAATCCCTGGAGCTACTCATGTAGCTAAATCTCCTTATCGTTTAGCGCAGGCAGAAATGCAAGAGCTATCCAGCCAGCTCAGTGAGCTGATCAGCAAAGGGTTCATAAGGCCGAGTTCCTCACCTTGGGGAGCTCTGATCTTATTCGTAAAAAAGAAAGATGGATCCTTTCGGATGTGCATTGACTACCGAGAACTGAACAAGCTGACCATCAAGAACCGATATCCCTTACCCAGAATCGATGATCTTTTCGACCAACTTCAGGGAGCCAGTTATTTCTCAAAGATAGATCTAAGGTCAGGGTACCATCAGTTGCGAGTTCACGAGAATGATGTGCCCAAGACAGCATTCCGAACTTGCTATGGACACTACGAATTTGTAGTGATGCCCTTTGGTCTGACCAACGCACCGACAATATTCATGAATCTGATGAATCGGGTGTGCCGCCCTTTCCTGGACAAGTTCGTGATCGTGTTCATCGACGATATACTTGTCTATTCTCGGAGTGAGAACGATCATAAACAGCACTTGAGGCAGGTGCTGGAAACATTAAGGGCGGAAAAGCTATATGCAAAATTTTCAAAGTGTGAGTTCTGGATCAGGAAGGTGAATTTCCTTGGGCATGTGGTTAGCAAGGAAGGTATACACGTGGACCCTTCCAAAATCAAAGCGATAGAGAATTGGTCTGCACCAAAGACACCCACAGAAATCCGGCAATTCTTGGGCCTCGCGGGCTATTATCGCAGGTTCATCCAGAACTTCTCCAGAATCGGTAAGCCCTTAACTACCCTGACACAGAAAGGTATAACCTTTAGTTGGGGAGTCAAGCAAGACACTGCATTTCAAACATTGAAGCAGGCCCTGTGCAACACACCTATCTTGTCCCTGCCCGAAGGGACGGAAGACTTCGTAGTCTATTGTGATGCATCCAATCAGGGCCTAGGCTGTGTGCTCATGCAGCGAGGAAAGGTCATCGCCTATGCCTCGAGGCAGTTGAAAACGCACGAGGTCAATTACACAACTCACGATCTAGAGTTGGGAGCAGTGGTCTTTGCATTGAAAATCTGGAGACACTATCTCTACGAAACCAAGTGCACTATCTTCACCGACCATAAGAGCTTGCAGCACATCTTTGATCAGAAAGAGTTAAACATGAGACAGCGACGATGGTAGAGCTACTCAGTGACTACGAGTGCGAAATTCGCTACCATCCCGGCAAGGCCAATGTGGTAGCAGATGCCCTCAGCCGAAAGGAATATTCCGGGCGAAAGGTGAAGGCATTGACAATGACCGTTCATTCCCATCTATCCGCACAAATCAGGGAGGCTCAGCTGGAAGCCTTGAAACCAGAGAAAGTGACGGATGAAGCATTTCGGGGAATGGACAAGAACTTAGAAGTCAAGGGAGACGGAGTGTACTATTTCATGAACCGGATCTGGACCCCAAAGTTTGGCAGGTACAGAGAGGTTGTCATGAATGAGGATCACAAGACGAAATACTCCATTCACCCAGGTTTCGATAAGATGTATCTGGACATCAAGCAGCTTTATTGGTGGCCAAACATGAAAGCAGAAATTGCAACCTTCGTGGGCAAATGCTTGACTTACGCCAAAGTGAAGGTGGAGTATCAGAAGCCCTCAGGTTTACTTCAGCAGCCAGAAATATCGGAGTGGAAGTGGGAAATGATAACAATGCATTTTATCACTAAGTTACCTAGATCCCCAAGTAGGCACGACGTCATCTGGGTAATTATCGATCGGTTGACTAAATCCGCCCACTTCCTGCCAATCAAGGAAAACTTCAAGATGGAGAGACTCACACGAATCTACATTCAAGAGATAGTTCGCCTTCACGGGGTACCTGTATCCATTATCTCCGACCGAGATAGCAGGTTCACCTCTAGGTTCTGGTAATCACTTCAGAAGGCACTTGGAACTAAGTTGGATATGAGCATAGCTTATCATCCTCAAACAGACGGTCAGAGTGAGAGGACAATCCAAACATTGGAAGATATGTTGAGGGCATGTGTCATCGACTTCGGTATGTCATGGGATGCTCATCTTCCTTTGGTCGAATTTTCCTACAACAACAGTTATCATACCAGCATCAAGGTTGCACCGTTTGAAGCCCTCTATGGCCGCAAGTGCAGATCCCCTCTGTGCTGGGCTGAAGTGGGTGACACGCAGCTAACCAGGGGTCAAGTCCCCAACAGTACTCTCACTGGACCCGAAATCATCCGAGAGACAACAGAAAAGATCGTACGAATCTGAGAGCGACTGAAAGCCTCTCAGGATAGACAAAAGAGCTACGCCGATAAGAGACGAAAACCCTTGGAATTCCAGGTTGGTGACCGCGTCCTCCTGAAGGTCTCACCCTGGAAAGGCATGATACGTTTCGGAAAACGTGGAAAGCTAAACCCAAGGTACATTGGACCATTTGAGATCCTTGCTAGGATCGGTCCCGTAGCATACAAACTACAGTTACCGCGAGAACTCAGCAACGTCCATCCTGTCTTCCACGTGTCGAACCTAAAGAAGTGCCTGTTCGACGAGACACTTGTGATTCCTCTCGACGAGATCGAATTGGACGAGGGTCTACACTACGTGGAAGAACCTGTCGAAATCATGGATCGGAAAGTCAAGCGTACGAAACAGAGCCGCATCCCAATAGTGAAGGTCCGCTGGAATGCCAAGCAGGGTCCTGAATTCACTTGGGAGCGCGAGGATTCAATGAAGCAGAAGTATCCCCATCTCTTTCCAAGTTCATGATTGAGCTTTATTCTGGAATTTCGGGACGAAATTCCATCTAACGGTGGGATGATGTGACAACCCGGAAACTTCAATCTTGTACACTTAGTCAATTCCATCAATATTCAACTTGTTTTGTTGATTTCTGGTGCCATTTAAGGGTTCATTTAAGTGTTCTAAGCTTGTATATAACCAAGGTTGAGTTTAGGAATGAGTCAGAGTGTTAAATAGTTCGAAAATCGGGCCATACACACCTCTTGGAGGAATGTACGACCGTACACATGGGTGTGCGGCCGCACACCCACTCCCTTAGCAGCACACTCACTTTTGGGCAGCACCCTTACCCCTATATAAAGGGTAGCCCCCTTCCTTTCATTCCTTTAGCACCTTGGCAGCACACAACATCATTTCCTCTCACGTTTTTCCAACTTTGAACCTTCCAAAGCTTCAAGAACGTGAGTACTTCATTCTCTATCTTACAATACATGACAGACCACTCTATCCAAGACCTAAGTGTGCAAAAACAACATGTTCTTCGTGTTTGGAGGTAAGTGCGGCCGCACACCCTCTTAGGGTGGCCGCACACCCTTAAAACACCCTCCAAAGTGAGAGTTTAACTTCCATATTCGATGTAGACGTGCCCCTAGCCTTGTTGTACCTTGGAATGGCATTTTTGGACATCTTTGTATGGGGTGTACGACCGTACACACCTGTGTACGGCCGCACACACCCTTGTGCGGGACCCTTATCTTGCACTACAATTGAGTATTGACCTAGAACACTTCGTGGGTGTGAGTGTGGACCTTGAGAACACTTTGAAGACACCTTATTTCATGAGTGTATGGCCGCACACCCATTGGGCCGCACACTCATGGCCGCACACACACTCTAGGAGGCCAAACACCCCTACACTCAATCCTACAAGGTCCTATCACTTGGTGCAAATAGTTTCAAGTCCCTAGAGTGGTTTTCCATCACTTATAGTGGTGAAATACCTTCATTTGACTCGTTTATGTGTCATTACATGTTATTAGGATCGAATCGTGTTCAAGGCTTCACTTGAACACCCGGCTCTTCGTATCGATCCTTCAATCAAACCACTTACCCAAGGTGAGTTCATACCCCTATATTTTTCATGTTTTTAATGTTTTCAGGGGGGGAAGACAAGCTAAACATGAATGCTTTCAATAATATAAAACTTATGCAATTCTCATACTTTAACCCTTTTGTACCGTGTTGAGCATAAGGGACGTTTTCACTAAAATTGCATAGCTTTCCGGACACGCTAATCACTACATTATTCATGCAAACTATAATCGGTATAGTTTGGGATTTTTCTAAACATAACAAGTACAGAAACTTTCACTACTAAACATATGCACTAAGACAGAAATAGTTTACAGTTTACATCACTACTTATTTGTGGTATTCATAACTGTAATTATCACTACATACGGTATACATACGGATTTTCACTATGATAGAACGCTACTACACTACATGTAAACTAGATTGTACGATACTATGAGGCGCTACTTCAATACTGTACCCTTAGGTGTACAGGGATAAATCCTATCATAGTATAACCAGAATCTCCTGGAAGGAGAGCAAGAGATTTGTGAATAGATCTATTCGGGACTAACAATCCCACACCCGAACTGCTAGCTATAGTTAGGCAGGCATGCCTAGGGTGACAAATGTCATTTAACTCGACGCCTGAAGAACGTTGGAAAGGTCTCTAGTCATATCAAGTATGGTTATACGACTCACATTATGCATAAATCACCTTTAGTTTACAACCTGGCACTCTTCAATGGTTTTATTTATACTAAATAGAACTAAAATACACTATGTATACTGAATAAAGCCAGGGTTTTCAAACAGAATTGATTATGAAATGGTTTTACATACAAAATACTTATACTTCATGATTAGCTTTAGCTAATCACATGGGGTAGTATTTTCGCATATCACTACAGTTTTCAGTAACGGACATTCATGGTTTTATACGGAGTCAATAACACTACATCTTCATTAAAGAAAATATCGGATTTTCTTGAAAATATACAAACATTTTTGCTAACTCATCAACAAGTTTTTATTACAAACCACTGCTTATGAACTCACCAGCTTTATGCTGATATTTTCAAACTGCTTGTATTCTCAAGAAATCAGTAGACAGATACCTGTTGGGTTTTTGAGGAGTTGGAGCAATAAGAGTTTAATGTTTATATTCATACAAACTATATGATGTAATCCAAACAAGTTTCAGACGATTTCCAAATTGATGTAAACATTTTTATTTAAGTATTCAATGTAATGGTTGCGTTGTTATGATTACTATTATACATTGGTTGTGATGCTATACATGACGTCCTCCACCCCAGAACGTTTCCAACATTACTCTCATAGTCCAACAATTAATTACAAAAATTAAATAATTTAGCATTACCTCGAATCACAGATGTTACATCAGTCATCGGACTGGAATGCCCCCATGTCCACAACCATTGGTCTGGATTACCCCTGGCCCAATTAGTCATCGGACCGGAATGAACAATACACATCAGGTCCACTCATTCACAGTAATGGAATACCCTCAGGCCCTCAGTACAAGTCTGGCATACCAACCGGCCCTCAGCTCGTATATGGAATGTTTCCGAGCCCTCAGTATGAGTCTGGCATGCCAATCGGCGCTCAACTCATATCTGGAATGCTCCTGGGTTTGTTGGCTACAACACAAAGCAGTACAACCTCAACCCAACACAATATATCCACATATAACAGATAACAAACATAATCAATCAAACAGATAATCATGCAGTTAGAAATCACAGGTAGTCCTACAGATCTACCGGTCTACGCATATCAACAACTAACATATAATCATACAGATCTATCTCATACTCAGCATATCAATGTATAGCAGGATATCAATCCAATGTTCTGGCCTTGGTACCTTCGACCCGTAAGTACAGTAAGGAAAACTCACCTCACAGCCTGACGAAAAACCGATCAATACTCTGATCCTGAATACTGGCTTCATCCAAGTCCTAAATGTCCAAACATTTCCCATTAATAAATTAATAACAATTTACTAAATTACCCTTGGTCAAACTTGGTCAGAACTAACAAGTCAATTGATTCAACCCAGCCGAGTCAACTCAGTTGAGTCGACACAGAACGCATACGTAGGGCGTACTCTATAGGTATACGGAGCGTACTCTAGCTTGACTGTGATCGGGGTGGTTGACCAAGTACGCTCCGCGTACTCATAGAACTTCTCTTTTCACATTAAGAGCTTAATACATCGACTTAATGCGCCTAATTGCATATCTAAGGCCAAAATATCGCTAAGAGTCATAAAATTTCCAACTTTATGACTTTGTATGTCCAATAAGTGCTTAACTCAACATCTTAATGCATTAAGACCTTCTAAAGAATGCATGGAGAAAAACCAACCATCAAGACCATATTTTTATGACTCGAGACCCTTCCTAAGGTCTAAAAGGATGACTTAATGGGTCAACGACATGCCATGCTCAAGAATCATCATTTTAGGACATAAAGTGACTTAAAGGATTGAAATGTCTAGATATACAAGATGGAGTGATCAAGATGCAAACTTTATACCTCCTAGAGGTTGCAAACAAGAAAGGAATCTCAAATCCAAAGTGCTTCCAAGCCCCAAGTTCTTCTCACCATGTTCTTCTTCTTCAAACACACCTCCAAAACATTCATATGGGCTCAAAAATGGACTCTTCTCACTTAGGGTTGCTTGAAGATGTTTTTCACAGAGGGAGGCTACTGAGGATATGAAACATGAGGTTATAATAGTGTGTATATATGGCCAAAACCCTAAAAAATAGGGTTTAGACAACCTGCACGTACGTCCTACGTACGAGATGTACATCCAGCGTACTTGTAACACCCAGTCTAGGTATTATTTACATTTTGGTCCCTTACATATTGAATTACTGCTTTGTGACCTTATTATTATGGAATTTGGAGGAAGGAGGGACCATTTCTGCCAAACTTGGATTTTGGAGGCGGAGCCCAAACGCGGGGCGTTCCCCTAAGGAACGCGCTGCGTTCCCGCGCTGAATGCAAACCCAAATTTTTAGGGTTTGAGACCTACATAAACAACATTATGACTCAAGCCCTGGCCTCCTTACCAGCCTCTCAACCTCAGAAAACCCTAGATAGCCTCCTTTTTCTCATTCTTGTGTGTGTAGCCTTGTGAGGCTTGTTTGGGAGCTTATAAGCTTGGAAGAAGGAAGGAGAAGCTAGTGAAGAAGAACTTGAGTATCTTGAGCTCATAGATCCGGGATAGCATCATCATTTGGGACTCTTTGAAGGTATAAAGTTCACAACTTTCCTCAAACATGCTTAGATCTAGTGTGATGATGTTTTGGACCTTTTTAGTCCCAATAATGGATCTTTATGAGTCAAATTCGTTTATAAGCCTAGGGTTTCCACCCTTGATGCAAATGATGTCCCTACATTAGTAAAGTTTCGATCTTTGAGGTCTTAATGGGTTCATGTAAGAGTTAGGACCACATTTCCTTGAGATTTGGACTTAAGGGGGCATGCAAAGTCACCAAGTCCGTGACTTTACGATTCTAAAGGTCCTAGATAGCTTGAATCTGTGTTTGGATAGCATGGCTTAAGCATTAAGTGCTTAATGGCCCGTTTTTGGAAACTGGACGCGAACGCCCTACGTAAGTCTTGGGAATGCGTTGTGTTCCCACTGGAGCTCGTGAGTTGAACCAAGGAGAAACGCCCTCTATTCGTTGCGAAAATGGGCCTTTTTGGGCCATTTCCTTGGACTAGTTTATTATGGGCCGTAGTGGATTATTCTATTGGGCTGATAACGGATTTTATTGCATATTGGACTTGATGGAAGGCCCATTTGAGAAGTTGGGCCCAATTTAGAAAATTGGGCCATTAGTGGGCTTTGTGAGAATATATGGATTTGGTCCTTCATGTTATGGATTTGGGCCTAGGTCATGGGTCCATTTAGATCAGGGGTAAAATGGTTATTTTACCCCAAGAAGGATTGTTTGGATTTTGACTAACTGTTATTTGGTAATGATAGCTCGGGGAGTCGTGGGAGCAGCCGATAGATATTCCTTACCGAGAGATACAGCAGCCAGCTTTGTGAGGTGAGTCATCTTCCAGTAGGAACGGGTCTAAGGCACCAAGTCTATCCCGTTTATGTATGCTAGCGATGTCGTGGTTAGCCCGTTGTAGTTTATATGCTTCCGGACGTCGGTCTGATTCCGGGGCAATCCTGAGGAATGTTTGTATGCTTTATGTCTTTGTGATTCTTGCATGTGTTCATTTATATGTTCCGGACTTCGGTCCGATGTCGGGGCAAGCCCGAGATATGTTTAGCTTATATATTATGTGTTATATGTTCTGGGCTTCGGTCCGATGTCGGGGCAAGCCCGAGGAATGTTGATATGTTTATGTTATGTGTTTATGTTATATGCTTGTGGATGTGATATATGTATACCGGACTTCAGTCCGATGCCGGGCAGGGCCCAATGCCGGAATTCGGTCCGATGTCGGGCGGGGCCCGATGCCGGCGGGGCCGATGTCGGACTTCGGTCCGATGTCGGGCGGGGCCCGATGTAGCGGGAAAGGCCCAATGTATGTTATTATGTGATTATGTGTATGATATGTGGTAGTTTAGGGAGACTCACTAAACTTCGTGCTTACAGTTTTCAGATTTGGTTTTAGGTACTTCCAGTAGCAAGGGGAAGGGATCGAGATGATTGCAGTGCACACACCATTTATTTAGCCTGGGATGTTTTATACTCTGATATGTTTTGACATATGTTTATGATTTTCCAGATACATGACTTATGATTTTATATGAGGTTCGATGACTATGGTTTTCTTAATAATTAAAAACGATATTTTTGGACTGTATTTTTGGGATGTTTCTAGTTGGTATCAGAGCCTTGGTTTCAGGGATTTGGACTGTATTTTTGGGATGTTTATAAAAAGAACTTTGAGAAAAAGAAAAGAATTTTGAAAAGAGAAAAGAACTTTGAAAATGAGAAAAGGGTGTGGTGCATGCAATCAGCCGAGCTCAAGTAAGTACTCCCAAATTACCCATACAAGTTTATGTTATGATATGTGTATGAGAACTGCATGCTAGATTAGGACTAAGGATCTAGGTAGGATTCCTTATGTGCTTGTTATATGTTTATCAGCTTTATGAACTGCATGCTAGTACAGATTAGTCAGTGATATGATGGCATGATTAGGATATGCTTGATTATGTTTACTCAATGCTCGAATCTTGCTTGCTTTGTGCTTTAAGGAGTCCTAGTTATCTTTTACTAACTAGTAAACGAATATGTTAAGTTACATATTGCAAGGACTAAATAATTTCAGAAGGTTAGGTCTAGCTCTATTTCGCATCTCTTGTTTGAGTCCAACCGTTGTAGGGTAGGATCTCTCATTCGAAGAATTATCTAGTCTTAGTGATATGTAATGGTATTCACGAGCTAGTTAGGGGAGATAGCAGGGACTTCTTATGCAGCTGATAGTAGAGAGTGGGTTCGTGATTACCTTAGGGCAAGCCTAGGATGAGATTAGCATGAGATCAGCAGTAGTAGTAGAAGGGACTTGGTGGAGTCAAGGCAGTTCTTGAGGAAAGTACGGATAGATGTGGAAGGTAGTATGGGCCCGTACTATTGAAATCAGAGGATCCGTACTCGAATCAAGGAAGGCTGAGATGAACCCAGGAAACTTGTAGTATGTGAGATCCCTCGAGTTATGATGAGTATACTGATGTTTGTTATGGTGTATTTTCAATATGGTGACGCTACGCACTAGACCAGTTGCCAGTTCAGGTGCCGGTGAGGGATCAGGCTCGGGCTCTGGAGCCGTGCAGCTAGACGATCAGACTAGGGAGTCCATCTCCTCTGATATTACGCGCAGTATTCTGGATCAGACTCCTATGATCTTCGGCACGATCAAGGAGGGTATTATGGAGCTTATGGATGAGAAGCTGAGTGTCTTCCATACTGAGATGGCAGCCATGATGGGGTCGCACACACTGACATTCAGGGAGTTTAGAGCTTGTGGAGCTCCCGATTACCATGGGGCTCGGGACCCCATTGCGAGTACCAGATGGTTGGCAGATGTCACCAACGCATTCCGTACCAGCCGGTGTCCCGAGGGGGACAAGGTTCGACTTGCGTCCTGTCTTCTGAAGGACAGGGCACGTGACTGGTGGGAGGAGGTTAGACATGCCATTGGTGATGATGCAGCTCTTGATGCTATGACTTGGAGTGAATTTTCGGCCAGGTTCAGGGCCGAGTTTTCACCTGTAATAGAGGTGTAGCAGCTTGCTAGGGAGTTCCAGGATCTCCAGCAGACGACGGAGATGGTGACTGAGTTCACCGCGATGTTCAGGGAGAGGGCCCTTCTCGTTCCGCATTACGTGGTAGACGAGGAGATGAAAAAGGTCTGATATCATGAGATGTTGCGGAGTGATATCCGCCAGTTTGTGAGCTGCTCCAGTTGCAAGACAATGGAGGACATGATTGCTAGGGCTCGAGATATATATATATATATATATATATATATATATATATATATATATATATATATATATATATATATATATATATATATATATATATATATATAGAGAGAGAGAGAGAGAGAGAGAGAGAGTTAGATTTGGAGATGGAGAGGAAGAGGAAACCAGACGGGGTTCAGTCAGGGAGTTCGGGCAAGAAGCCTAAGGTGTCAGACCACAAAACTAGGAGCAAGCAGGGCTGCAGCTGTTGTGGCAAATACGGCAAGTTGCACGAGGGGACGTGCAAGGCAGAGAGTTCAGGCTGCTTCAAGTGCGGCCGAACTGGACATGTGATCCGATATTATACAGCTACCACCACCACGATGACAGTATCAGATCTGATTTGCTTTCAGTGCATTCAGAGGGGACACAAGCGGTCCCACTTCCCGCTTTTAGCAGTAGCAGGGCAGGTGGCAGCTCCTGCTCCTGCTACATTGAAGATTACCGACGGTCGCCAGCGCCGGGCGGATGCGCCAGTGGCAAAGAGCAAAGCCTTCTAGTTGACAGCAGAGGAGGCACGAGCAGCTCCAGACGTGGTGACGAGTATGTATCTTCTCCTTATCTCTTTATTTGTATTGATTATTTCTTATGTTTATGTGTTTTTTATAGGATCGTTCTTAGTGAATAGTATATCAGCCTTGGTACTGTTTGATTCGGGTGCCACCCGATCTTTTGTGTCACTCAAGCTCAACAAGCGATTCACAGGGGCTCCTGGAGAGCTAGATTGCCCGCTGGATGTGGAGATAGTAGACGATAGGACCGTCAGGGTTGCGAGAGTTCATTGAGGATGTACGCTACATTTATTTGATGAGCATTTTTATTTGGATCTAGTCCATATTCCCCTACGAGGGAATAATGTTATAGTGGGTATGGATTGGTTGAGCCCCAATGGGGCAGTGATCGACTGGGAGCAGCAGCTAGTGAGGGTTCGGACTCCTAGTGGGGGAGGGTTAGTGATTCAGGGTGAGAGGTCGCAGGGTGACTCTATGCTTAGCAGTGAGAGTGAGGCGCTACCTTCAGCAGGGTTGCGCGGGTTATGTCGCCTATGTCATGTATACCCAGGATAAGGGTAAGGCGACAGTCGATGACGTATCGGTAGTGCGAGAGTACCCGGACGTATTCCCGGAGGATTTACCTGGAATACCTCCGGTGAGACAGGTTGAGTTTAGGATTGACCTATTCCCTGGTGCAGCTCCGATAGCCAAGGCACCATATCGGTTGGCTCCTCCCGAGATGCAGAAGTTGTCTACACAGCTGCAGGAGCTACTAGACAAGGGATTCATTAGGCCGAGTAGTTCGCCATGGGGAGCCCCGATCCTGTTTGTGAAGAAAAAGGACAGGTCACATCGTATGTGCATAGACTACCGGGAGCTGAATAAGGTAACGGTAAAGAACCGTTATCCCCTCCCTAGGATCAATGATTTGTTTGACAAGCTACAGGGTGCATCTTGGTTCTCCAAGATTGATCTGCGGTCGGGATATCACCAGATGCGAGTCGGAGACGAGGATGTCCAGAAGACAGCTTTTAGGATTCGCTATGGACATTATGAGTTTGTGGTGATGCCGTTTGGGCTCACCAATGCTCCAGCCGCGTTCATGGACCTCATGAACCGCATGTGCAGATCGATGATGGACCGGTATGTGATAGTTTTCATTGATGACATCTTGGTTTATTCCAAGACTCAGGAGCAGCATGAGGAGCACCTAAGGGAGGTGTTGGAGACTCTGAGGAGGGAGATACTTTTCGCAATGTTCTCCAAGTATGAGTTATGGTTGCGCGAGGTGCAGTTTCTGGGGTACCTTGTCAACCAGAAGGGTATTCTGGTCGATCCGGCCAAGATAGAGGCTGTGATGCAGTGGGAGGTTCCGAGGTCTCCAACTGAGATTCGGAGTTTTCTTGGTCTAGCGGGTTATTACCGTAGATTCATCCAGGATTTCACCAAAATCGATGTTCCTTTGACCCGACTGACCAAGAAGTCAGTGACATTCCGTTGGGGGCCTGAGCAGCAGGCAGCCTTCGACACTCTCAGACAACGCTTATGTGAGGCACCGATTTTGATGCTGCCCGAGGGAGTTAATGACTTCGTGGTTTACTGTGACACTTCGCTTATGGGCATGGGTGTGGTATTGATGCAGCGGGGTCACGTGATAGCTTACGCTTCGAGGAAGCTGAAGCCTCACGAGGCTAACTATCCGACGCATGATTTAGAGCTGGGGGCGGTGGTGTTCGCCCTCAAGATTTGGCGGCATTACCTCTATGGGGTCCGTTGTACCATTTACACGGACTACAAGAGTTTGAGGTACCTCATCGATCAGCCAAACATGAACATGAGGCAGCGTCAGTGGTTAGATGTGGTGAAGGATTATGACCATGAGATCCTTTACCACCCGGGCAAGGCCAATGTGGTGGTCGATGCCTTGAGCCGCAAGGAAGTGACGGCTCTGATTCGAGATATATGTCTGAGGATGACAGTGATTACACCATTGTTGGACCAGATTAGAGAGGCGCAGGTTGAGGGCATGAAGGAAGAGCACCAAAAGTACGAGCGGATCGTAGGCCGGGTGGCCTCATTTGATTACGACAACCGAGGGTTGTTGAACCTGCATAGGAGGGTCTGGATTATGTACTGGGGCGGAGTACGATAGGTTCTGATGGATGAGGCCCACACGTCGAGGTTTTGCATCCATCACGGGGCGACGAAGATGTATCGGGATCTTCGCCCTGATTACTAGTGGCCCTACATGAAGCGGGACATAGCATGGTATGTAGAGCGGTGCTTGACCTGCAGGAAGGTCAAGGCCGAGCACCAGAGAACACACGGCAAGATGCAGCTGCTAGACATTCCCGTGTGGAAATGGGAAGATATCACCATGGATTTCATCACCAAGCTTCCCAGGACCGTACGTGGAGTATATTCGATATGGGTCATAGTGGATCGGTTGACCAAAAGTGCTCATTTTATCCCGATCCAGGAGAGTATATCGGCTGAGAAGCTGGCCGATATCTACGTGCGTGAGATAGTGGCACAACATGGAGTGCCTGTGTCGGTGGTGTCAGACCGAGATGTCCGTTTCACTTCCAAGTTCGGGAAGCGGTTTCACGAGGAGATGGGTACTCGTCTCCACTTCAGCACCGCTTTCCACCCTCAGACGGATGGACAGAGCGAGAGGACGATTCAGACTCTCGAGGACATGCTGCGCGTATGTGTTTTGGATTTCGGTGGCAGTTGGGATACGTATCTTCTGTTAGCGGAATTTTCGTATAACAACAGTTACTACGCCAGCATAGACCGACCTCCCTTTGAGATGCTCTACGGGAGGAAATGTAGGACCCCAATATGTTGGGGTGAGGTCGGTCAGAGAGTCATGGGGAGTACCGACGTAGTACTCAAGACTACTGAGAGGATCCAGCAGGTCCGGAGGAGGCTCTAGACTGCTCAGAGTCGGAAAAAGAGCTATGCCGACAAGCGGCGTTCAGACTTAGAGTTTCAGGTGGGCGACATGGTCCTCCTGAAGGTGTCACCTTGGAAAGGTGTCATCCAGTTCAGGAAGCGGGGCAAGCTGGGCCCCAGATATATCGGTCCGTTCAGGGTGTTGGCTCAGGTGGGCCGGGTTGCTTACCGTTTGGATCTTCCAGCAGAGCTCAACCAGATCCACAGCACTTTCCATGTTTCTCAGTTACGAAAGTGCTTAGTGGATAACTCGGTGGTTGTGTCCTTAGAGGACATTCAGGTTGATGATAGCCTGAATTACATCGAGAGACCGGTAGTTATTCTCGATAAGAAGACGAAGGAGCTAAGGAACAAGAGGGTTGAGTTGGTGAAGGTACAGTGGCAGCACCGCAAGGGCTCGTAATGGACTTGGGAGCCCGAGGAGGAGATGAGGGAGCATTACCCGGAGTTATTTCCAGACGCAGCGGACTTCGAGGACGAAGTCTGATTCAAGTGGGGGAGAATTGTAACACCCAGTCCATGTATTATTTACATTTTGGTCCCTTACATATTGAATTCCTGCTTTTGGACCTTGTTATTATGGAATTTGGAGGAAGGAGGGACCATTTATGCCAAACTTGGATTTTGGAGGCAGAGCCCGAACGTGGGGCGTTCCCCTGAGTAACGCGGTGTGTTCCCGCGCTGAATGCAAACCCTAATTTTTAGGGTTTGATACCTATATAAACAACATTATGACTCAAGCCCTGGCCTCCTTACCAGCCTCTCAACCTCAGAAAACCCTAGATAGCCTCTTTTTCTCATTCTTGTGTGTGTGTGGCCTTGTGAACCTTGTTTTGGAGCTTAGAAGCTTGGAAGAAGGAAGGAGAAGCTAGTGAAGAAGAACTTGAGTATCTTGAGCTCATAGATCCGGGATAACATCCTCATTTGGGACTCTTTGAAGGTATAAAGTTCACAACTTTCCTCAAGCATGCTTAGATCTAGTGTGATGATGTTTTGGACCTTTTTAGTCCCAAGAATGGATGTTTATGAGTCAAATTCGTTTATAGGCCTAGGGCTGCCACCCTTGATGCAAATGATATCCCTATATTAGTAAAGTTTCGATCTTTGAGGTCTTAATGGGTTCATGTAAGAGTTAGGACCACATTTATGGAAGTTGGTTGCTATTCCTTGAGATTTGGACTTAAGGGGGCATGCAAAGTCACCAAGTCCGTGACTTTATGATTCTAGAGGTCCTAGATAGCTTGGATCTGTGTTTGGATAGCATGGCTTAAGCATTAAGTTCTTAATGGCCCGTTTTTGGAAACTGGACGCGAACGCCCTACGTAAGTCTTGGTAACGCGTTGCGTTCACACTGGAGCTCGCGATCTGAACCAATGAGGAACGCACAGCGTTCGTTGTGACAGTGGGCCTTTTTGGGGCATTTCCTTGGACTAGTTGATTATGGGCCTTAGTGGATTATTCTATTGGGCTGATAATGGATTTTATTGCATATTGGACTTGAGGGAAGGCCGATTTGAGAAGTTGGGCCCAATTTAGAAAATTGGGCCATAAGTGGGCTTGGTGAGAATATATGGATTTGGGCCTTCATGTTATTGATTTGGGCTTAGGTCATGGGTCCATTTAGATCAGGGGTAAAATGGTCATTTTATCCCAAGAAGGATTGTTTGGCTTTTGACTAAGTGTTATTTGGTAATGATAGCTCGGGGAGTCGTGGGAACAGCCGATAGAGATTCCTTACCGAGAGATACAGCAGCCAGCTTTGTGAGGTGAGTCCTCTTCCAGTAGGAACGAGTCTAAGGCACCAAGGCCAACCCGTTTATGTATGCTAGCGATGTTGGGGTTAGCTCGATGTATTTTATATGCTTCCGGACTTCGGTCCGATGCTGGGGCAAGCCCGAGGAATGTTTGTATGCTTTATGTCTTCGTGATTCTTGCATGTGTTCGTTTATATGTTTCGGACTTCGGTCCGATGTCGGAGCAAGCCCGAGGAATGTTTAGCTTATATGTTATGTGTTATGTGTTCCGGGCTTTGGTCCGATGTCGGGGCAAGCCCGAGGAATGTTTATATGTTTATGTTATATGCTTGTTGATATGATATATGTATACCAGACTTCGTTCTGATGCCAGGCAGGGCCCGATGCCAGACTTCGGTCCGATGACGGGCGGTGTCCGATGCCGAACTTCAGTCCGATGCTGGGCGGGGCCCGATGTAACGGGCAAGGCCCAATGTATGTTATTATGTGATTATGTGTATGGTATGTGGTAGTTTGGGGAGACTCACTGAGCTTCGTGCTTACAGTTTTCAGTTTTGGTTTCAGGTATTTCTATTATTAAGGGGAAGGGCTCGGGATGATTGTAGTGCACACACCATTTATTTAGCCTGGGATGTTTTATACTATGATATGTTTTGACAGATGTTTATGATTTTTGAGATACATGACTTATGATTGTATATAATGTTCGATGACTATGGTTTTCTTAATAATTAAAAACGAAATTGTTGGACTGTATTTTTGGGATTTTTCAGTACTAGGGTCCGCCCTAGTATGCTCAGTGTACACATCGTACGCCCAACGTAGTAACTTCAAGTCCAAAAATTACCACAATGCCACTATGGGCCAATCTTGTAATCTTTTCAACTTCAGGGGGGATGCAATATTATTCAAATATAGCAAATTAGAAGTACCTCTTCATTGGGATGTTACAATATTGTTGTGGAAGTGGATCGAGGAAACTAGGTTGCCGAGTAGTCGGAGTGCCAAAAATTTGTTGCTACTAAAATGATTTTTGTAGAATGTTTGACTGTTTTGTGTACCTGAAATAGAATTATAACCATTAGAAAGATTAGTATCACCCCCTCCCCCCCCCCCCCCCCGGTGGAAGTACTCTCCCATTATTTTTTTCTCGATTATATTTATTTTTAGATTTTCCATGAGACGGGACGTATGTGTACAAAGTCGTTGAAGAGGTAAATGGTGCATCATCGGTGGGATTGGTTGACTCTTCATGTGACTCATGCATGATCAACATTTATTTTAGCTTTAATGAAGGAAGGGAATGGATTTGTGTTGGTGGTTACATCAACGATACTGTGATAGGAGGGAGGAAGTTGCCTTAGAATTTGCATTACTAATTCTAGTTCATCAATCTTAGAATCACAGTTAGTCAAAGTATCAGCCAAGTTCTTGAGAGAGTGACTGATGGGCGTAGAACCATCAAACAATAAATCCTCTTTCACATATAATCTATAATGATAGTAACAATGGCAAACATAGTCGATCCTCAAGGACCCAGTATTAATCCATAAATATACCAAAATAGTCGTGTTTTTATTCCTATGCATAAAAGGTAAATACAGGGGAGGATTTTGAATACGAGTAAACTAAAATGAAATACGGTAAAAGAAATACTAGAAACAAAAATAAAAACAATCCGATTTCGAGTTATATTCTCTTAATGATGCAAGCTAATAATGAAATGATGTTAAATTGAATTTTAATCTAAGTTGGTACTTTGAAGTATTAACAAGCTCTAACACTTCCCATTCACCAAGTTGTTTAACCAAAACAAGCTATTTGAATTAAACCTAACCTTACTAACATACTCTAAACAAGCTCTTAGAAATAGATTGAAATATAGCATTAAGTTTTGTGTGAATGTTCGCAACAACATTTAAAACTCCTCGCAATCTCGGGAGCGTAAGAATGTATGATTTTGGTTTATATTAAAATCATTAAGTGGAAATTAAATTAATGTTTGTTACGCGTTTTAATTCACAAAACATTTACAGATTTCACAAATCAAATAACTTGAATAATCTAACCCTAATTCAAGTGGCGGAGCATGAATCAAAATTAAAATCAAACTTTTAATTAATACGAAACCAAATTCACTAGATAGATTACAAATTTAACTTCAAATAAATGATCAACTACATAAAAATGAAGTTCAAACTACAAAACTGGATGTGTTAAATAAAATACGATAAATAAATATTGCAAAGCTATTGATGATTGAATTGGCATCAAAAGAACGATTTAGACGTGTGATCATGGATTATTACGTGCAATGATTTTTATATAATTCCTAGTTTGGCCGCGGTTTTCAACAAGCTCTAACAATCTGTTTCGTCAGACACTCGATTAAAACAAACTCTTTAACCAAGTTGTGAAATTATCTAAATGAAACGGGTGCTTCAACTAGAATTAACTCACTATGAAATTAACAAACGAACAATTTGTAATTGGGTGAAAGTTGCATTAAAACACAATGAAACACCAAACACAATGAACTATCACAAAAGCTCGAAGAATTTACATTGTACCAACATGATTTCATAATACAAGACTCACTTTCATCTCGAAAATTATGTGTACTATTCGCTACTTAGATCAATTAAAATAACAATTATGGATTCAATTAATTGATTAAAAAAACTTCATTAAAATCCGAACCAGGTTGCTCAAGCTCAACTAAAATTGTAACAATGAAATAAATGAAAATCAGGAATCAGTGGCGGGGCCAAAATATATAAAGGAAATATATAATAAAAATTAATAAATGAATATGATTTTTTTTAGTTTTTTCTTGGTTTTTTCATCAAGAATGAGTGCCAAAGAAAACTTAACTGGGGCCAATTGTTCGATTACATAACAAAAACTTTTTTTTTGCTAAAATTTCTTATGAGATCTATTTTTAAGTGGGGCCATACATCCCACTTGTGATGCACTAAATCCGCCACCTGTCAGGAATCACACAATGATCTAAAACAAATTCAAATGATTACACGAACTCAAACATCAACATTGGTGGTTTAGCCGTTTAAGATGGCTAAACCCCGGAAAACTACAGTTCAATAAACAAAAATTAAAATTAAAATTAAAAAATTAAAAAATTAAAAAAAAAAAAAAAAAAAAAAAAAAAAAAAAAAAAAAAAAAAAAATAGATTGCTTTTGATGCTCTAAAGTCCAAACCTTCACTCCGTTCCTTCTCTTTTTTCTAAGTCGTGCGTCCGGGTTGGATCCAAAATATGTGTGCGCCTCTTAAATCTTAATAATCATAATCCCCCCCAAAAGAAATTGATTCGTCATTAGCCTTTTTCACCAAACATGGGCTATTACTTCATTTTATATAGGCTGCCAAGCTAGACTAAAAAAAGTACTAATGGGCTGATTTAAATTGACCACATAGGCTGCAGTGTATGGGCTAAAAGTGGGCTACCATTTTTTGTTGCTGTTCACGAGGCCCATAAGGAGAATCAAACAATCTCAAAATCCGATCTTCACCTTTCATATTAAATATTTATGAGTTAGGTAGACCTCAGCAAAACTTTAGCACGATCAGACAACGTTTACCCCGATCTAATCACTTTATGAAGACTACGTATTACTGTCAAATTTTCAAAAAATCTTTAAATCGCTTCGCTTTATTGCTTTTATCGTGGATGTTGTTACGGGACTTCAATTGCGGTTATAAGGCCTTCCATGTGAGATTTATCGGTGCTCAAAAAAAGTTTATTAACCGCTTACATAAATCTACATAAATTAAGTTTAAATGAGTAAAATTGTCTAAAGAAAACAATGTAACGAAACGTATGAAATGCATGTTAACTAAAAACAATATTTCGTGAAAATGATTAATAAAATGTGCTAAAATGACCTAACAAATTTCTTGTCATCAAGACAAGACAAGATGATAATGGATTGGAGATAAGAAAAAAGGAAATAAAACTAACAAATAGAACTTTTAAAAACATGCATGAAAAACAAACATGATCCAAATCCATAACCTTATACAAATCAAATTAGACATTGCAAGATTAAGACTTAATTACTCTTTAGCACAACCCAACAAAATCAAAAATTAACAACACCTGTTTCAAGGTAACCGGTATTGGTAGCAAAAACAGACATAAGGGGTGACGGAATCAAATGTTTTCCAAATGAACAAGCACATCACGGATGAAACCTATCGTCATCTTAGAATTTATATTCAAGAATGAACTTATGTAAGAAAAAAAGAAGAAGCTCAAGATTTGCTATTTTTTTACCTATGTCCCAAAATGCATATTCAGGGTCTCACACATATCTGCAGCATATGCAGGTTGCATTAAAGTCCACATAGACTGATAGAAGCAAAGACTTAGAAAAACGTCAAATTGTAAAGCATATAAGTAGAAGAGACAAACCGAAAAAAATTATATGGTTCGATGTGAAATTCCAACTGTAATTAACTTGAGAGAAAGAATCAGAAAATTATATATATATATATATATATATATATATATATATATATATATATATATATATATATATATATATATATATATATATATATATAATTAGCAAACTTATTCCAAATTCAACATCGATCAGCATTAGTAATAATTAATTAAGTTTGCATAAAAGTTTTAGATGCTACCACCAGTCCACCACCACAACTTAATGTAAAATAATTGTGTTGTTTCATTGTTCATAATAAAATTAACTAACATTAAAAATTACATAATAAAATAATATTTAACAAATTTATTTTGTCAATTTTGACAAAAACTAAACCTATAGTAAATAAATAAAATAACGTATTAACAAACAATAAATAGATTTTTAAATTTTAATAATAGTGAGTGATTTTGATTTTTTATTGTATTTTTTAATTATTTTGAAGCTCTTAAAAACTATAGTTTTAGACTTATTCTAAGTAACTAACAATTAAGGTGTATTTGACAAATGCTAAATAATGATTGAAAAACAATAAATATATAAAACAAATAGAATGAGCATGATTTTAATCGTTGTTAGCTTTGAGATTCCAAATGAAAGTGAAAATTTTGTCTTTTTTAAAACAAATCTAATCTACTAATAAATTACATCTAATATTTTGACCTGTGTTCTCTTTTTAGATCCTATGTCATACTAATGAAGCTAAAACAATTTACAAATGATATATCATCTTCCTCTTCTTACTCACAACAAAGAAAAAATAAATAAATAAATCTTCTCCTCTATTCTCTCTAGGGCCACAAACAAATTTTCTAATGCTTAATATTATAGACTTATACTATATTGATATTTGGAAGCCAAAAAAAGTGGGAGGCCATGGCCTTCTAAGCCCCCATTAAGTCCCACTCATAGCTCTTGGAATTTAATCTTAATTTGTTTAAATAATAATAAGACCCTGGAAAAAAAAAGTTCTTTAAACGCCATTAATATGTTATTATGACAGAAGGGTCCAAGATCTTTATAATGATGAAGATGTCAGGGATATACATGCTTTTACTCCATCATTTTACCAACTTGATTCATGTCCTTCCATCTGTCTTTTCTTACTTCGTCAAACCATACAACCAAGATAAAAGAAGAAGAAAAGAAATATAACAAATGCAAAATCAAAAAATCTTAACCCTATATAGATCACGTTCTCAGTCATTATCTCTAGCATATTCCCTCAAAACAAACCAATATACGAAGAGATCAGAAGATTCAACCAGCTATGTGGATGAAGAAGTTCATCAGGGATCTCGGTGTTGTTCCTATTGAAATCTTCTTCGATAATGAGCGTGCAGTCACCTTAACTAAAGTATCTATAGCTCACAAACGCTCCAGATATATACTCAGAAAATACCACTATAGTGGAAAGCTTGTCGAGGAAGGATACATCATATTTACAAGAGTCACATCAGAAGCAAACCTTGCCAACACATTCACCAAACCATTGTCATAGACCAAACATGATAGTCATAATAGGTTAACTGGCATTAAAGTTGTGAATGAATTGATTTGAGTGTGTTTAATTTTAAACTTATGCACTGTGTAAATATTTATCTGATTTTGGTGATTATAAGGTGGAGATACTAATATATGTTGGAGAGCAGTTGTTTCATTAGTTTACTACTGTGTTCCATTTGCATGATTAACCAACTTCCAAAATATCAGTTTATTCAAAACCTCCAAGTCGTTCATACTTCTGGAAGCAAGTAGTGATGTAAGACTGCCATGTAGTATTAGCAGATTATTCATAAAGATGGGCAGAACATGGAGAAGCAACTAATACTCATGTGTAATTAATGGATATTAAGTATTGAAGTAACTCACACTTAGATATTTCTTCATTGAAATTGTCACGAGTAATTCTAAGATAGTCATATAATATATTCTTCAAACGGAGATGCAAGGGATCTTAGTTTTGTAGTCTATTATGCTTTGATGTTCCCCAATGTTGTCCGTAACTGGCATCCATAACGAGAATGTCCAAGTATGACATGATGAGTAGGTGGGATCCATGTAGTCAGAGTTTATTTGTTCCTTTTTCCCTAATGGTGGAAGCGGTATCCATGTTGGTCCTTGATGATTTGATGTTGACATCAAATGCACGACCGTGCTCAAACTGAATTGATAATGGATCAATAGTGCAATCTGTTATGGTCGATACAAGTCTCTTTAGAGAAACATAATCTTGAATGTGGTATTTATATACTTACATGTCTCATGTTCATATTGATATCACATTATAAAGAGATATTTGATCACTTACTAAGGATTATTCACACCTCTAGGTTATGAGTACAGTTGTAGTCTTGAATGATGTATACCTTGCTAGGCTAAAGAAGGTAGGACTATACAGTTGTAAAAAGTACAAGTGGAAGACTGTTGAAAATGGATTCCATGGTCGCAACAAGTTAGTGAATTTCCTTATTAGTATGGTCCTTTTGGGTTGCACGCAAGATATGATTTAAGCCGAAATGACATGAGAACTACTTTGTTTAACACATTATGGGTTAACTTGAAACTAGAAATTAAAATAGAGGATATTTTAGTCATGTTTGGTTAGTCAATTTCATGACTTATAATTAAAAAAAATTAATGAATTGTAGTGTAAGGTATGCATTGGTGCATTAACTAGTGAGTTGACTTGGCGGTTGTGTGTTCCTCTTTTAAAGAGAACCATCAACACCTTTACATGCAAGTGTAATAGATCACTAGCATAACACTCAAACTCCCCCCCCCCCTTTATCCATAACTCTCATCTCTTTCTCTCTCTCTCTCTCTCTCTCTATATATATATATATATATATATATATATATATATATATATATATATATATATATATATATATATATATATATATATATATATATATATATCTTTCTCTCCCTGTCTCATTGAGATGAAATCATACTAAGTGTGTGTCCTTGGTATTCGTAAGAGTTGCTTGAAGATTAAAAGCCAAGGATTTTATGCCAAAGGTGTTAATTATCTATCTTGAGTGTAACAACATTAGAGGAGTTCTCTTTTGGGCTCTAACTTATCCAATACAAGCAAGAAGTCAGCTCAAACACGTCAGCAAAGCAAGGTATATTTTGAACCTTGCATTTCTAATATTTTGTTGCTAAAAGTTCTTTAGGAAACAAGATCAATGGTGCTTTATGATGATTAAAGTTTGGTCTATGATTTGCTTCTGTTGCATGTATAAAAAAGGATAACCCAACAATAATCGCACGCATGAATACTTATAGGTCGTTATTCCTTTCTAAACAATCTTCTAACTTGTTGGATTAAGGTGTCTAAGCTCATAAATAAATTGGTATATACTTGTAATTAGAAGCAAAATCGTTTTTGGGTTGCCCTCACAACCAGAAATAACTAGAAATGATATTAGGAGATAGAATGATAATTTATTAGATTATTATATGATTAATAAACTAACTGGAAATGGGAAAATAATTTGTTAATATATTATATGATTAATATATTAACTGGAAATAGATAATTAGTTTGTTAATTTATTATGTGATTAATAAATTAATATGAGATCAATAGT
The DNA here is from genome assembly GCF_052849685.1 of Lactuca virosa. Classification (NCBI taxonomy): domain Eukaryota; kingdom Viridiplantae; phylum Streptophyta; class Magnoliopsida; order Asterales; family Asteraceae; genus Lactuca; species Lactuca virosa. The sequence continues at coordinate 206,104,816 of NC_136433.1, forward strand.
TAAATGATTGATTCGTTAATTTATATGATTAATAAATTAATAAGAAATTAATAAGAAATCAATAAGAATTAATTAATTATTAATCTAGAATTAATTTGGGATTAATTAGAATTAATTAAAAGTGCAAGGGGTGAATTTTAATTTTTCAATAGTTAAACAAAAGAAGCAATTCTAGTACCCTCCATGGTATGGATGGTTTTGGAGGGATTCCTAAGGTTTCTGAAAGCCTCTTGGTGGCATAAGGAAAATATTTGAACTGAGATTAAATCTATTATTTAATCAATTCAAATCTGGCTTTGCCTACAAATTACCTAAACTATAAATAGGACCATTAGGATCCAAAATTCATGTATAGCCTTTCTAAAAGGCTTATGAATGAAAATTCCTTCTCCTCTCTCTATTATTCATTCGAGGGTTTCTACTTTTGGGTGTGAGCCATTAGAGGCTTCATACTTTTGATGCTAGCTTTCTAAGATCAAGAAGGATTCAAAAGTGTTGTTTACTATAACAACACAAAGGTATGTAACCCTAACTTATGAATTTGATTACATTAGGGTTCTTATAGGTTTTTTTGTTCATTGTATGTTACCTTTAAAGTGTTATGACATAGATCCTTATAGGTTGCATGTGCCCTTTAAATATTAATCGATTTTTCCGCATGTACATGTATTTTATAACCTATAAAACCCATCATAACTATCCTATGAGTTCTGATCAAATTTAATGGGTTAAGATCCCCAAAACAACACAAGATGGATACATTATTGTTGAACAACACATCACGTCCTAAATTTAATTTAGACGCATTGTGTTCTATACGTACCGTTTCAGACCTATCGGGGTACCTGACCTGAATCGACGCGTCACATTCTATAATACTACGTGTAATATTTTTTTGTAAAAACGTAAACCTTAATCATATCCCCACATAACACATCCAGTTTTTCCTTAAAGGCCTCTGACTTAAAATATTAATTGTCCATAACATGTCAAAACTTTCTATAATCAACCCATAATCATCAAATAATATTTCCTTTTCATATTAGTGATTTGGGTGGTGGTGGTTTAGAGTTGCTTTAGGCCAATTAACACCTGCTTCGAAAGTCTAGCGTGTTGGAGAAATGCTTGAGGGTAAAAACAACAACCCTTAAAGTCCATAATCAGGTCATACACTCCAAAACAGTCAACACACTACCATAACCGGTTTTGGGTAGTTATGGTAATTTTCAATGACTATAGGGAAATTGGGTTACTTAGGGGCTCTAAATTTTGTAAGGATAACCTAGAGGCATGTGCGAAGCCCTCATAGCCTAGGCACAACGACAAAATTATCAGGGGCGCGCTCTACCTACTGAGGGCTTCCCTGAAAGCTAAGATATGGAATAGCGCTAGCTAACAAGTAAACGAGTGAATCTTGCGTAAGTGAACGGAATGTTGTTGGCATGTTCGAGCTAAGAAAGTATTCATTCTAATCGCGACTTTGTTTACTCGGTTCCCCTCGTGGCTAAAGGGTACATCAGGGGCCGGTTGCATGGACCTACTTACCTTGCTTATAGACCAGCTGCAGAGCTAACCCTTGTTCTAATGGTTTGATGCTAATCCAAGCTATCTTGGAGTTTTTTTTTGTTTTAAAAGCATCCCCCATGAAAGTTAAAAAGGAAGAGCCTAAAATCATGCCCAATCAGCAGAAACCATATCCAAAGGCATGTCTGCAATGCGTCCGACATTCCTCCAATCCCAAGTAGCTCTTTTGTCACTCTACAATTATTTCCGTCCCATTTGATTTTTTACCTTAGTTGATTCAAATTATGGGTTCGTTGGATTAGCTTTGATACCTTCCGTACTCCTTCAAATGTTATTTGAAGATAAAATTTCCACAAGATTAAGATAGATATGTTTGACGTCAGAAGTTCAATCCACGGGTAAGAACTTCTGGCTGGCTTGCTTCCTTCCTTGAATCCTGCTATTGCCAATCCTAGCATTTAAGGAATTCTAGCAAGAGTTCATATTTGCATAAGTGATAAGTGGACCTCCTTAAAAATCTTTAACCCTTGCAAGATGCTCTTCCAAGATTGAGAAGTCGCCTATCCAACTAGCGGGACATCCCTGACATTTCTTCAATGCATCTCCTTTAGGATTCTTCTATGTCAACCTAGCATTTCAAAACGAACAAATACAGCCAAACTAGCAATTGGACAAGTCCCAGCTTACTAAGTAAATCGACTACATTCTCCCAGAAATCAAGAAGGATGTCGGATGTAGAACCCGCTATCGAAGAAGACAAGTCCCATCTAGGTCAATGGATGTCAATTGATCTCGAAAATAGAGAAGAAAGCATCATCCTGCTGGCTCTGCCTCGGCCTTTCTGCCTATAGTCGGGCCGATCGGGTGTCTTTATTCAAGCGACGGTACATAAGAAGAACGAAACGGCCTCATACCGGGCTTGGACCATGTCTCCCAGAGGTAGGCCTAACCCAGGCTTTCTGCCTAGGGATAGAGGTAGGCCTAACCCAGGAATAGAGGTAGGCCTAACCCAGGCTTGCGCGGTTAAGGTTGTTGTAAACTAAAGGGACATCTGATAATTTTATCCTAGCTCGCGGAGCGGGATACCGGGAAAGAATTCATTGCAACCCTAGGCACAAGTCATCCTCGTACCGGGCTTGGACCATGTCTCCCGAACAATCTCAGTACATATGGCGCTCTTAATTCGTGATGCCTCTTCTTTCTAGGCTATCAGTAAGACAAATTAGCCTAGTACTTACCATAGTAAAGAACTAGGGCAAAAACCCCGAAATTTTGTTCTTTTTCTTTTCTTTTCCTAATCAGCATCACTCTCAATAGGAAATCTCTCTCGTCATCTATTTGAAGCCTTTCTCCACTTTTCTCCTGCCTTAATCTCCATAAATGTTGATGTACATATGAAGTGTGAGATATGCTAGGGAGATTTTGAATTTCTATGCTATAAACTCACTAATTCTCTCATTTTGTGACTTACAAAATTTGATCTCGAACTAAAGATTTTTCCTCTTTTTTCTTTGCCTCTCTCGATGTAACGTCCCAAAAACCATAGTAAAATTTTTCATTTTTATAAGAAATTTTCAAAGAAATCATATGTCACCAAAACATTTTTTACAACCATGTCAAAATCAAAATAATAATATATGAGTATCTCTCAAAACATAGGATTACTGGATGATGTGTACAATTATGCATTTGCCTTTCCCCGATCATTTGAGGCACCTGAAACATTTAAATCAACAACTGTAAGACAAAGCATAGTGAGTTCCCCGCCCCCCAAATACCCCATACAACAATACACATTTAATGCATGCACGCACGAGCCTACAATTTGACTGGACCGCCTCGCAAGGCCTACAATACACCTAGACCACTCTCAATGGGTCTATAGTCTCACTGGACCGCCTCCCAAGGCCTACAATACACCTAGACCGCCCGAGTATCTTGGTATACAACACAAAGCAGGACCGCCTCAACCCAACTACAATACGTCGACATATACAAAGAAACAATAAGCAGCAAACACAAGTAATCATAATAGATCTACCAATGTAACATATCACTACAACATACCAACATCCTACATATAAAGATACATACTACAGTACAAAGTAGAGTGAGAAAACTCACCTCGCGGTCAACCAGGAATCATCACAGCTCACAAAAAACGAAGGTTTGCTCAACCACCACCTAATCATACAAAGAAGGTCAAACCTCAGTCTATGACCCTAAACCCTAAAGTTGACCCGAAGTCATACCTGGCCAAAAAGTCCACAAAGTCAACATTTGGTTAAACAGGTACCTCATGCTATTCTATGGGCATCACACGCTCACTCCGGGAGAAAGCATTTGATTTCTTTTCGGTAGAACCAACTCACAACCAAAACCTTAAAATGCACCCCATGCTCAAGGAAAGTGTGCCACTCTTTTGCTGAATTTTCAATGTCTTTTGTCTTAAGATATTAAGACAAGGATTCAACTTCTAGATCTGAACTCCCACAATGTCCTACAGAATAAAGCTTCCAACTGTGACAACCCGAAAGATATTCCGTTAACATAACCCATGCCGTTAATAAAATTTATTTTATTTTGGGTTATTCCGTTCACTTTCAAATTAAATAATTCATTTAGAATTATTATTATTATTTCCTATGTATTGAAACGAAATATTTATTTGAGTGAAAACACTCTAAATAATCTTTTGAAAATTTCTAGACTACGACTAATACGGGTAATGGTCATTTACCCGGGTAAAATATTAAGCTCCGTTTAATGTCCGTATTGGGTGTATTCCCACCGGGTCACTAACTCTAGACACATAAAAGGGTGGAGTGACCACCATTTGAGCTTTTCCCACACTTCAACTTTCTCTCTCTACTCTCTCTCTAGAAATCGAACTCTCTCAAGAATCTTCACTTTCAAGCTCCAAATTGGTAAGTGATCCTTCCTAACTAGTTGCTTATCCTAACATGCATGCAAATCCATGTCTTAAACTCTCAAATGCATCAAAAACTCGTGTTTACGGTTTGGGGAGCCTCCCAAAAACCGTAAACTCCTTCAATGGGGGTTTTGAAGCCCCAAAACCCTTCCAAACCTCTTCTAATGCTTAGATCCTTACATGCATGGAGTTAGAACCACAAGATCATGAATTTTTGGCCATAAACATGAGTTTACGGTTCTTGAATGTTCAAGAACCGTAAACACCCTTCCATGGGGTTTTGATGCTCCTTAACCCTCCCAATGCATGTCTAATGGCCTCGAAACTTGCTTAGATGATCTTAGAACCCTAAAACATGTCCAAATGAGCATGAACTTGAGTTTACGGTTTGGGAACGTCTCCCAAAACCGTAAACACCTTCCAAGGGTGTTTTAATGCTCCAAACACTTTGCATGGCTTGTATTTGAGTCTAGAACTTGCATGAATGGCCTACAAAACACCAAAACGTATAGAAAATGGACAAACATGGACAAGGGTGGGTTTACGGCCGTAAACCCATGAGTTTACGACCGTAAACTCCCCAAGGGTGGTCCAAGGACCGTAAACCCATGAGTTTACGACCGTAAACTCCCCAGGGGTGGTCCAAGAACCGTAAACCCTGATTCCTAGTTCATTTCATGTCCCGATCACTTCCTAAGCCCTTGAATCAACCCTAGATCCTTCCTATGTGCAAGATGAGGCCTTGGATCACTCAAACCACCACACCCATGAGTTTACGGCCGTAAACTCATGGGGGATATGGTCTAGAAACCATAAACTCCCCAAGGGTTTACACTCGAAGAATAAACCCTCCTAGCTAGGTCATACACTCCCTAGATGCAACCCGTATCGTTCCTAACACTTGGAATCAAGTGTTTTCTTGCATTGAGTGTGCCTACTTGTTTAATTAGTAGTATAATTACTAATTAGATACAATTGCGTATCACCTCATGTTACTTAGGACCCTGCGTGTGTTCAAGTCCTAAGTTGTCTTCTAGCATCCTACTCGACACATTCTCGTCAGGTGAGTTCATACCCCTACACCTTTTCCAAGTTTTTCATGCTTTCAGGGGGGGAATACAAGCAAAATCATAAAGGTTTTCATAACTTGAAAGAAACTGATGTAATTATACGATTCTCCGATGAACTTATGTTACTTTATCCCTCTTGTAATAGGCAGAGCATAAGGGATATTTTCTAAATATAATTACATAGTTTTCCTAAAACTGTATGGAACTTATCAAACCTTTCCAATCTAAATGGGAAAAACTTATCAAACTGTGCAAATTATTATGGGAATAATTTGGGGATCTTTACCACTTGTTATACGAATTTCGATTTCATGCAAAGTCAAAAATATAAACTATGTCTGATTTAGTTTATCTATGTCTAATCTAGAGTATCATGCTAAATAATTATGTTGTATTTAGTTATTTATACTCTACTATGTTCCAAACTAATTCGAAACTCGAAAACGATTGAATCATCTGAAAATCTGTAAATACTAGCTTGTGAGACTTATCTTCGTTATATCCTTCGGGATACCAATAAATCCTCACCGGAAGTATAACCAGAGTCTCCTGGAGGGAGAACGTGAAATTTATGGATAGATCTATTCGGGACTGACAATCCCACACCTAAACTGTTAGCTACAGTTAGGCGGGCACGCCTGGGGTGACAAATTTTGTAAATCGAACGACGCCTGAAGAACGTCAAGGAGGTCACGGGTCATATCAGTATGGTTATACGGCTCACAATACGTATTTAACAAACCAACTTGGTTACGGATTTTCCTTACTTTATTTTAACTATAGTTTTATGTATTAAAACTATCTACTTTCACACTGGATGGTATTCCAGGGATCTAATCTAATAGTTTTTATGTATTAAAACTACCTACTTTCATACTGGATGGTATTCCAGGGATCTAATCTAATAGTTTTATGTATTAAAACTACCTACTTTCGTACTGGATGGTATTCCAGGGATCTAATCTAATAGTTTTATGTATTAAAACTACCTACTTTCGTACTGGATGGTATTCCAGGGATCTAATATATAGTTTTTATGTATTAAAAGGGAATTACTTATGGTTTTCATATCCTATTCAAATTAACTTACATATAAGAAAATATGGGATTTTCTTGGATATCAACTGTTCGTGAAACTAAAGGAAACTGAATCTTTTCCAGAAAACAAATCGCTTATGAACTCACCAGCTTTTTGGCTGATATTTTAAAACTGCTTGTATTCTCAGGGCATCCATAGACAGGTACTCCCACTAACTTTTGGAGAAGACGGAGCATATAGAAGACTCGTCTTCACTTTTGTCCTAACGAATGTATCTAAGAAAACTTGTAGTACTTTATTTTCAAAAAAATGTAAAACTTTCTCATGTAATGTAATGGTTGTGTTTACTATGCTTGCTATGTACATTGGTTGTGATACTCTACATGATGTCACTCCGCCCCGGAACGTTTCCGCCATCTGTTTCGGGGTGTGACAGATTGGTATCAGAGCCCTTGTTTATAGTGAACTAAGTATACCGAACCTTACATGGTATAGAACTATAAACACTAAGGGGCCTAAGAGCTCTAAACTAAAAGTATGCTTTTAAAATATAAGTATTTTTATAAAAGTATACAAGTAATTCCCGAGTACCGAAATCCGTATCGCGAAGAGAACAAAGCATAAGTAAATTGGGCGTTGTGCACTGTGGTTAAACCTGGGCAGTTATGTAGTCATGTCTAGGGTCAATATAGCCTGATCAACTATATTCATTCGAGACACGGCCAACATGTGCTTGGGAGTGACTGTGGTGTACAGCAGGCCTATAACTTACCTAATATCGATTCAACATAAAATACTATGGAAGTATTTTAGTCCGAACCAAATACCTCATGGAAATCCGTTCCGAGTGTTACTACTCATTCCTCCCTTAGCGATAGTTTACTTACTTCAAGTAATTTTCCTGTCCTATCGCGTAGTAGAACACTCTAAAAATTATTATGAGATATATCCTTGCTTCATATCTCTAAATTCCATCCTCCTCTTTCTTGGTCATTTCAGATCAAGATGCCTCCCCGAAGGAGATCTACCAGGAGAAACAACGACACTCCTCCACCACCGCCTCCTCCCCAATTTGATCCTGTCATGTTTCAGGCAGCTGTTACTGCTGCCGTGGCTGCTGCGATGTCACAAATGAATCCCGGTGGATCTGGTGGTCAGGGAGGTGGTATGCATCCTCAAATTCAGGAAGGTGGTCAGGGACACCAGAAAGAATGCTCTTATAAAGATTTCATGAACGCAAAACCCACATCTTTCGATGGCAAGGGAGGTGTTATTGCTCTGACTCAATGGTTCGAAAAGATTGAGTCCATATTCGAAATTTGCGCAGTCTCCGAGGCCAACAAAGTGAAGTACGCCGCTTGCACTTTCCTCAACAAAGCATTAACCTGGTGGAATGGCCGGGTCAAGTCCTTAACCCTACCAGTGGCAAATGCCATGGGTTGGGACAAACTGAAGGAACTCATAATAGCCCAGTACTGCCCACGGGGCGAGATGCAGAAACTCGAACACGAACTCTGGACACTGAAGATGAAGGGTTCCGACATTGCTTCCTATACTTCTATGTTCGAGGACCTAGCACTCCTTTGTCCGGGAATGATATCCCCGGAAAGCAAAAAGATCGAACGATTCATTTGGGGGCTGACCCAGCCAACCAAGGGAAATGTTTTGGCTGCAAAGCCAGAAACCTTCGACCGCGCTAAGTGTTTGGCACAAACCCTGATTGATCATAACGACGAGCCCGACGAAGTGATAGCCACTCCTGAGCCGGCTAAAGGGAGTAGTGAAAATAAGAAGAAATTCTGGAACAAGCGAAAGGGTCAGGGTTCGCAAGGACCCTCGAAAAGACAGCAAACTGTGGCAGTCCACGCTGCTACAACTCCTGTCGCCTCTCCTGCAACTTAAACCCCTAACAGTGCATACACTGGTACTCTTCCCTGGTGCGATAAGTGCAGTTACCACCATCGTGCTTCCGGGCTCTGTTGTGAAAAGCACTGCAACAAATGTGGTAAAAAGGGCCATCTGGCTTGAGACTGCAGAAAGCCAGTTCAGCAAACTACTCAAGCCTCTGGAGCGGGTGTTGGTCGAGCCTGCTACAACTGTGGGAAGGTTGGGCATTTCAAAAGGGACTGGCCCAAAGCAGCAACAACCAACAACACCGGGAGAGTTCTAACCATGGGACAAGAAGAGGCAGTCGCTGACCCCAACGTTGTCACGGGTACGTTTCTCCTCGACAACTCTTATGCATGCATTCTTTTCGATTCTGGTGCTGAAAGGAGCTTTGTTAGTCATGCATTCAAACAATTTCTTAAGCAAAAATCCCAACCATTAACCGAAAAGTTTACCGTCGAAATGGCTAACGGTAAGAAAGAGAGCACTAACGAGATATACGTAGGGTGTACCCTATCCTTAAATGACCGTTCATTTCTCATTGACCTTATGCCAGTCTCCATAAAAAGCTTTGATGTCATCATTGGCATGGATTGGTTGAGCCCCAATCGTGCAGACATCCTCTGTTTCGAAAAAGCTATCCGTCTCAATCTTCCTTCGGATGAAACTCTTGTAATCTACGGGGATAAACTCAGTTCAAACCTTCGCATCATTTCGTGCATCAAAGCCCAGAAACTCCTGCGGAAGGAGTGTTATGCATTCTTAGCCCATGTCGTTAACGAAAAGCAGGAAGTTAAAGACCTCGAGAGCATCCCCGAAGTCTGCAATTTTCCTGATGTCTTTCCAGAGGATCTCCCAGGAATCCCTCCTGAACGCCAAGTGGAGTTTCGTATCGACTTAATCCCCGGAGCTACCCCCGTAGCCAAATCTCCTTATCGATTAGCTCCGGCAGAAATGCAGGAGTTATCTAGTCAGCTCAATGAGCTGCTCAGTAAAGGATTCATCAGACCGAGTTCCTCGCCGTGGGGAGCCCCGATCTTATTCGTGAAAAAGAAAGATGGATCTTTTCGAATGTGTATCGATTACCGAGAGCTGAACAAGCTCACAATCAAAAACCGTTATCCTCTTCCTCGGATAGACGACCTCTTCGATCAACTTCAAGGAGCTAGCTACTTTTCCAAAATCGATTTAAGATCAGGGTATCATCAGCTGCGAGTCCATGAGGGCGACGTTCCCAAAACAGCCTTTCGGACTCGATATGGTCACTACGAATTCGTAGTTATGCCCTTCGGTCTAACCAACGCACCGGCAGTGTTCATGGATTTGATGAAACGGGTGTGTCGTCCCTTTCTGGACAAGTTTGTTATCGTGTTCATCGACGACATACTTGTCTATTCCAAAAGCGAAGAGGATCACAAACAACACTTGAGGCTAGTGTTGGAAACTCTTAGATCGGAGCAACTGTACGCGAAATTCTCCAAATGTGAATTCTGGATCCGGAAGGTTACTTTCCTTGGTCACGTGGTAAGCAAGGAGGGCATACACGTGGATCCTTCAAAGATCAAAGCGATAGAAAACTGGTCAGCACCGAAAACACCCACCGAAATCCGTCAATTCTTGGGTCTCGCTGGCTACTATCGCAGATTTATTCAAAATTTCTCCAAAATTATCAAACCCTTAACCACTCTAACTCAGAAAGGTGTACCCTTTTGTTGGAGCGAAAAGCAAGACACTGCGTTCCAAACACTGAAGCGAGCCTTGTGCAGCGCACCTATCCTGTCCCTTCCCGATGGGACGGAAGGCTTCGTTGTCTATTGCGATGCGTCCAATCAAGGTCTCGGTTGTGTCCTAATGTAACGAGGCAAGGTCATCGCCTATGCTTCCAGACAACTGAAGGTACACGAAGTCAACTACACGACTCACGACCTAGAATTGGGAGCAGTGGTCTTTGCATTAAAAATCTGGAGACATTATCTCTACGGAACTAAGTGCACCATCTTTACTGACCATAAAAGTCTACAGCACATCCTCAACCAAAAGGAGCTGAACATGAGACAACGGCGATGGGTTGAACTACTCAACGACTACGAGTGTGAAATCTGCTACCATCCCGGCAAGGCCAATGTGGTGGCAGATGCCCTCAGCCGGAAAGAATACTCGGGTCGTAAGGTGAAGGCACTGACTATGACTATCCATTCCCACTTATCCGCGCAAATCAAAGAGGCTCAGCTGGAAGCCTTAAGACCAGAAAATGTGTCAGGCGAAGCCCTGAGAGGAATGGATAAGAATCTTGAGATCAGGAACAACGGAGTCTATTGTTTCATGGACCGAATCTGGACCCCAAAGTTCGGAGGTTTCAGAGAGGTTGTCATGAACGAAGCCCATAATACTAAATACTCCGTACACCCAGGTTCGGATAAGATGTACTTGGATCTCAAGAAACTGTATTGGTGGCCAAATATGAAGGCCGAAATCGCTACCTTCGTGGGCAAGTGCCTGACTTGCGCCAAAGTGAAGGTCGAATATCAAAAACCCTCCGGCCTACTCCAACAACCCGAAATACCTGAATGGAAATGGGAAATGATTACTATGGATTTCATTACCAAGTTACCCAAATCTCCGAGTGGGTACGACACCATTTGGGTAATTGTCGACCGACTGACCAAATCTGCTCACTTCCTTCCTATCAAGGAAAACTTCAAAATGGAAAAACTCACGCGAATCTACATCCAAGAGGTGGTCCGACTGCACGGTGTACCTGTGTCCATCATTTCCGATCGGGATAGCAGGTTCACTTCTAGGTTCTGGCAGTCACTACAGAAGGCTCTTGGAACTAAGCTGGATATGAGCACAGCTTACCATCCTCAAACAGATGGACAGAGTGAGAGAACCATCCAAACCTTGGAAGACATGTTGAGAGCCTGCGTCATCGACTTCGGCGCGTCATGGGATACTCATCTTCCTTTGGTTGAATTTTCTTATAACAACAGCTACCATACCAGCATCAAGGCTGCGCCGTTCGAAGCCCTCTATGGCCGCAAGTGCAGATCCCCTCTGTGCTGGGCTGAGTTGGGTGACACGCAGCTGGTCAAGGGACAAGTCCCTGACAGCACTCTCACTGGTCCAGAAATCATCCGCGAAACCACCGAAAAGATCGTACAAATCCGAGAACGACTTAAGGCCTCCCGATATAGACAAAAGAGCTACGCCGATAAACGACGAAAACCCTTGGAATTCCAGGTTGGAGACCGTGTCTTGTTGAAAATCTCACCCTGGAAGGGCATGATACGCTTCGGAAAGCGTGGAAAACTTAACCCAAGGTACATAGGACCTTTCGAAATCCTAGCCAGGATTGGTCCCGTAGCTTACAAACTCCATTTACCTCATGAACTTAGCAATATTCACCCTGTCTTCCACGTTTCAAACCTTAAAAAGTGTCTTTCTGATGAGACCCTTGTGATTCCTCTGGATGAGATCAAAATCAACGAAAACCTAAACTTTGTGGAAGAGCCCATCGAAATCATGGATAGAGAGATCAAACGAACGAAACAAAGCCGCATCCCGATAGTGAAGGTTCGCTGGAATGCCAAGCGGGGACCCGAATTCACTTGGGAACGCGAAGACTCGATGAAAACGAAATACCCGCATCTCTTTTCAATTCCATGATTTGTATCTAAATTCTAAATTTCGGGACGAAATTTCCTCTAACGGGGGGGGGGGGGGGATAATGTGACAACCCGAAAGATATTCCGTTAACATAACCCATGCCGTTAATAAAATTTATTTTATTTTGGGTTATTCCGTTCACTTTCAAATTAAATAATTCATTTAGAATTATTATTATTATTTCCTATGTATTGAAACGAAATATTTATTTGAGTGAAAACACTCTAAATAATCTTTTGAAAATTTCTAGACTACGACTAATACGGGTAATGGTCATTTACCCGGGTAAAATATTAAGCTCCGTTTAATGTCCGTATTGGGTGTATTCCCACCGGGTCACTAACTCTAGACACATAAAAGGGTGGAGTGACCACCATTTGAGCTTTTCCCACACTTCAACTTTCTCTCTCTACTCTCTCTCTAGAAATCGAACTCTCTCAAGAATCTTCACTTTCAAGCTCCAAATTGGTAAGTGATCCTTCCTAACTAGTTGCTTATCCTAACATGCATGCAAATCCATGTCTTAAACTCTCAAATGCATCAAAAACTCGTGTTTATGGTTTGGGGAGCCTCCCAAAAACCGTAAACTCCTTCAATAGGGGTTTTGAAGCCCCAAAACCCTTCCAAACCTCTTCTAATGCTTAGATCCTTACATGCATGGAGTTAGAACCACAAGATCATGAATTTTTGGCCATAAACATGAGTTTACGGTTCTTGAATGTTCAAGAACCGTAAACACCCTTCCATGGGGTTTTGATGCTCCTTAACCCTCCCAATGCATGTCTAATGGCCTCGAAACTTGCTTAGATGATCTTAGAACCCTAAAACATGTCCAAATGAGCATGAACTTGAGTTTACGGTTTGGGAACGTCTCCCAAAACCGTAAACACCTTCCAAGGGTGTTTTAATGCTCCAAACACTTTGCATGGCTTGTATTTGAGTCTAGAACTTGCATGAATGGCCTGCAAAACACCAAAACGTATGGAAAATGGACAAACATAGACAAGGGTGGGTTTACGGCCGTAAACCCATGAGTTTACGACCGTAAACTCCCCAAGGGTGGTCCAAGGACCGTAAACCCATGAGTTTACGACCGTAAACTCCCCAGGGGTGGTCCAAGAACCGTAAACCCTGATTCCTAGTTCATTTCATGTCCCGATCACTTCCTAAGCCCTTGAATCAACCCTAGATCCTTCCTATGTGCAAGATGAGGCCTTGGATCACTCAAACCACCACACCCATGAGTTTACGGCCGTAAACTCATGGGGGATATGGTCTAGAAACCATAAACTCCCCAAGGGTTTACACTCGAAGAATAAACCCTCCTAGCTAGGTCATACACTCCCTAGATGCAACCCGTATCGTTCCTAACACTTGGAATCAAGTGTTTTCTTGCATTGAGTGTGCCTACTTGTTTAATTAGTAGTATAATTACTAATTAGATACAATTGCGTATCACCTCATGTTACTTAGGACCCTGCGTGTGTTCAAGTCCTAAGTTGTCTTCTAGCATCCTACTCGACACATTCTCGTCAGGTGAGTTCATACCCCTACACCTTTTCCAAGTTTTTCATGCTTTCAGGGGGGGAATACAAGCAAAATCATAAAGGTTTTCATAACTTGAAAGAAACTGATGTAATTATACGATTCTCCGATGAACTTATGTTACTTTATCCCTCTTGTAATAGGCAGAGCATAAGGGATATTTTCTAAATATAATTACATAGTTTTCCTAAAACTGTATGGAACTTATCAAACCTTTCCAATCTAAATGGGAAAAACTTATCAAACTGTGCAAATTATTATGGGAATAATTTGGGGATCTTTACCACTTGTTATACGAATTTCGATTTCATGCAAAGTCAAAAATATAAACTATGTCTGATTTAGTTTATCTATGTCTAATCTAGAGTATCATGCTAAATAATTATGTTGTATTTAGTTATTTATACTCTACTATGTTCCAAACTAATTCGAAACTCGAAAACGATTGAATCATCTGAAAATCTGTAAATACTAGCTTGTGAGACTTATCTTCGTTATATCCTTCGGGATACCAATAAATCCTCACCGGAAGTATAACCAGAGTCTCCTGGAGGGAGAACGTGAAATTTGTGGATAGATCTATTCGGGACTGACAATCTCACACCTAAACTGTTAGCTACAGTTAGGCGGGCACGCCTGGGGTGACAAATTTTGTAAATCGAACGACGCCTGAAGAACGTCAAGGAGGTCACGGGTCATATCAGTATGGTTATACGGCTCACAATACGTATTTAACAAACCAACTTGGTTACGGATTTTCCTTACTTTATTTCAACTATAGTTTTATGTATTAAAACTATCTACTTTCACACTGGATGGTATTCCAGGGATCTAATCTAATAGTTTTTATGTATTAAAACTACCTACTTTCGTTCTGGATGGTATTCCAGGGATCTAATCTAATAGTTTTATGTATTAAAACTACCTACTTTCGTACTGGATGGTATTCCAGGGATCTAATCTAATAGTTTTATGTATTAAAACTACCTACTTTCGTACTGGATGGTATTCCAGGGATCTAATATATAGTTTTTATGTATTAAAAGGGAATTACTTATGGTTTTCATATCCTATTCAAATTAACTTACATATAAGAAAATATGGGATTTTCTTGGATATCAACTGTTCGTGAAACTAAAGGAAACTGAATCTTTTCCAGAAAACAAACCGCTTATGAACTCACCAGCTTTTTGGCTGATATTTTAAAACTGCTTGTATTCTCAGGGCATCCATAGACAGGTACTCCCACTAACTTTTGGAGAAGACGGAGCATATAGAAGACTCGTCTTCACTTTTGTCCTAACGAATGTATCTAAGAAAACTTGTAGTACTTTATTTTCAAACAAATGTAAAACTTTCTCATGTAATGTAATGGTTGTGTTTACTATGCTTGCTATGTACATTGGTTGTGATACTCTACATGACGTCACTCCGCCCCGGAACGTTTCCGCCATCGGTTTCGGGGTGTGACACCAACTTTATCCATTATCATTAACCTAAATCCACAAGATCTAAACTTGAACACTAAAAAGGGACAAAAAGACAACCTAGTTTGCATGCCCAAGAGAACAAGCTCCAAGATGACAACTTTCTTACTAAGAACGGTCCAAATAAAAACACTAGGTGCTTAGAAAGAGATGGAGTCATCATTACTCCAAGCACATCACCAAAATAGGACTAAAACCATAAAAAGGAACCAAAAGCTAGATCTATCATATGAGAAGGAAAGTTGGGAGCTTTATACTTAAAAAGTTCCAAAAGTTAAGCAAGCTTTCTATATCTATGACACCTTTTTTCTTCCACACACCAAGATGGAGTCTTCTCCTTCAACTTGAGCACACATATGGAAAAAGTAAGCTCTCAAGAGGATTTTTAAGCTTAAATATGAGAAGGGAGGCTAGGCTTTGGTAAAACTCCCTCTAGGATTCATGGACGATAAGAATGATCCAACCGTACATGATTAAGTGTGCTTAAATACTCATTAAACCCTAAAATCCTATAATTGGGCTGGGCCGGAAAACACGTCAGGCGTACTTCAGAAAAAGCGCCAGCGCTTTTGGGTTTAAATCATGAGTTTCAGTTTTTAATAAACTAAACAGATTAAGGTAAATGCAAATGCTTACCAGGAAATAGATGTTACAACTCTACCCTAATTGAATCGAATTTTGTCCTCGAAATTCGTTGCGGTAAATACCTCTGGGTAACGTTCCCTCATCTCCTCATCGGGTTCCCAAGTCCATGTGGAACCTTTCTGGTGCTGCCACTATAGCTTGGCCATGGGCACCACCTTGTTGCGTAAAGCCTTCGTCTTCCTATCAAGAATCGCCACTGGCTTTTCTACATAGTTTTGGCACTCAATGACCTGAATTTCGTCTAATGGAACCACTATTGCATCATCCACCATGCACTTCTGAAGTTGAGAAACATGGAAAGTGCTATTAATAACTCAAATCATTTGGCAGATCTACCAGGTAGGCCACCTTACCCATCGTGGCCAATACTCGAAAAGGTCCAATGAACCAGGAGCCTAGCTTGCACTGTTTCCTGAAGCATATAACACCCTTCCATGGTGATACCTTCAGTAAAACCATATCTCCAACCTGAAACTCCACCTCGGACCGTCGTGTATCAACATAACTCTTTTATTGGCTCAATGTTGTATATAATCTTTGTTTGATATGGTGGATTAGATCCGTTGTCTGGAGTACTACCTCAGTTCTCCGCATAACCCTACGACCGACCTCTCCCCAACAAAATGGAGTCTGACACCTCTTCCCATAAAGAAGCTCAGAAGGAGGTGCACCGATGTTGTAGTGATAGTTGTTGTACAAAAACTCTGCTAAGGGAAGGTAGGAGTCCCAACGCCCTCCCACCAAAATCAATAACGTAGGATCTCATCATATCCTCGAGCGTCTGGATAGTCCGTTCACCCTGCCCATCCGTATGTGGGCGATAAGCAGTGTTGAAGTGCAATCTAGTGCCCAACTCTTCATGAAACCTTTTCCAAAACCTAGAAGTGAACAAGACATATCGTCAGATACAATGGAAACTGACACACTGTGGCAAGCAAAAATCTCTCGCACATAGACATCAGCCAATTTCTCAGCCGAAGAACTCTCCCGAATACCAAGGAAATGGTCACTCTTGGTCAAGTGGTCGACAATCACCCAAATATCATCGAACCCCCTAGTCGTCCTTGGTATCTTTGTGATAAAACACATGGTGATTTATTCCCATTTCCATATGGGAATCTTCAAAGGTTGTAACTTGTCATGCGGCCTCTGATGTTCGGCTTTGACCTTTCGGCATGTCAAGAACCTCTCAACAAACCAAGCTATATATCTCTTCATGAATGGCCACCAATAGCTAAGCCTCAAGTCTCGATACAATTTCATGGCTCCGGGGCGAATTGAGAACCTAGAATTATGCGCCTCCTCTAAAAATGTCTGACAGACTCCACCGGAAATTGGAACCCAAACGTTTCCACACTGGATCAATAACCCTCGAATATCAATGACAAACCTAACAATATGAACCCTGATTCTTCTCTTTCTTTAAATTCTCCCTCTTGATTACCTAGGCCTAAGCCTCCCTGATTAAATCCAAAAGCGGTGAAATGATCGTCATTCTCAAACATAAACCTCGGATAGGAGCACTAGCTGTCTTGTGGCTCAAGAAATCGACGACCACATTGGCCTTCCCTAGATGGTAAAGGATCTCACAATCATAGTCCTTGACCACATAAAGCCACCTAAATTGTCTCATATTGTGATCCGTGTAGATGGTACATCAGACCCAATAAAGATAGTGTTGCCAAATATTGAGAGCAAACACTACTTCCCCTAACTCCAAGTCGTACGTAGGATATTTAGTCTCATGAGGATTCAGCTACGTGGAAGCATACATAATAACCTTACCTTGTTGCATGAGCAGTTCCCCCAAACCAGTGATCGAAGCTTCACAATACACCACAAAATTTTCAACGCCCTCTGGAAGGGTCAATATTGGGGCCTTACATAGCTTCTGCCTCAAAGTCTCGAATGTAGCCTGTTGCTTAGGCCCCTAATGAAAATATACACTCTTCTTTGTCAAGCAAGTAAGAGGAACAACAATATTATAGAGTCTCAAATGCAGCCAATGATCGAAGCTTCACAATACACCACAAAATCCTTAACACCCTCTAGAAGGGTCAATATTTGGGCCTTACATAGATTCTGCCTCAAAGTCTCAAATGTAGCCTGTTTCTCAGACCCCTAATGAAAATCTACACTCTTCTTTGTCAAGCAAATAAGAGGAAAAACAGTATTATAGAAATCTTGGATAAACCTCTGATAGTAGCCTGCCAGCCCAAGAAAACTTTAGATCTCAGATGGAGACTTCTTGACCTCCCACTGCATAACTGCCTCCATCTTTGAAGAATCAACCAAAATCTCGTTCTGATTGACGAGGTGTCCCAAGAACTGGACCTCTCGCAAACAAAACTCACACTTGGAGAACTTGGCATACAACCTCTCCTTCTCAACACTCCAAGTAACTCTCGCAGGTGTTGCTCATGTTGCTCCCTGATCTTGGAGTAGACCAGAATATCATCTATAAACACAATAACAAACCGATTGAGCATTGGTCTGCATACCCGATTCATGAAATCCATGAATGTTGCAGTTGCATTGGTGAGCCCAAACGGCATCACCATGAACTCATAATGACCATATCGAGTTCGGAAAGTTGTCTTCTCCACATCCTCATCTCTAACTCTCATCTGGTGGTATCCCTACCCCAAATCGATCTTGGAAAACCAAGATGCACCCTGCAGGTGGTTGAAAAGATCATCAGTCCTCGGAAGTGGGTAATGATTATTCACCATCAACTTATTCAACTCTCGGTAATCTATGCACATCCGATGATAACCGTCATTCTTCTTCACAAATAAAATTGGTTCTCCCAAGGTGAACTGCTCGGTCAGATAAATTGCTTGCCCACCAGCTCTTAGAGCTGAGAGAACAACTCTTATATCTCTGGTGGTGCGAGGCGATACGACGCCTTAGCGATCGGGGCCAGACCTGAGATTAGATCGATCATGAACTCCACCTGCCTCACGAGAGGGACACCGGGTAGATCTTCCAGGAAAACATCCGGAAACTCCCTAACCACTGGCACATCAGAAAATTACTTCTTCCCCTGAAATCAAGTGTCAATTACATGTGCAAGATGACTCGAACATCCATGCTACAAATATTGCCTAGCCCTGGTAGCAGAATAGAAAAATAACCAACCTTGATACCCTTGCCATAGATGGTTAGTCCTCCCCTACTTGGGGTTCGAACCACCACTAACAGCCTCTCATAGTCAATCATAGCTCCAAATATGCTCAGTCAATCCATCCCTACAATCACGCTCACATCGCCCATAGGGATGGGACTTATGTTAATCGGGTAAAGTACCCCGAATATCTGCAAGGTAAAACCACGGAAGATGCTCGAAGAATAAACCTTGTGTTTGTTCGTGATGGATACTCGCAACGGACACTTCAAATCCCTAAGGGTCATATCAAAATTCCTACTGAAAGACTAAGATACAAAGGACCGACTCACACCCGAGTCGAAAAGCATTAGAGCAGGAAATAAATTCACTAAAAAGGCACCTAACATAAACATAAATATGAGTATGAAAAAATTAACTTAATAGAATTATAAATGAATACATACTAGTAACGACGTCGATCGCCACCCTGGTCTCTTCCGCAGTCAGTTGACATGCACGACCTATGGCCTTCTGGGCCTCAGATCTCCCCTAACGACCATATATGATCTACAGGATAGAAGGAGTCGGTGCCTGCACAGATCTAGCAGCAAGAATTGGACAATTGGAATTCACATGGTTAACCCGATCACAATTATAACAAAATCGAGTACCTGACTGCGGGGGTTACTGTTGCTGACGACAATCTCTAGAAAAATGGTCCTCCTTTCCATATTTGTGGCACTCGGTCACTGAATGACATACACCTTCATGCACATTTCCGCACTTTCCACAAGTACGGACTCTTTGACCTCTAGATCAGGAATCATCGGGCTTGTATCACGTTACTATAGACTGGGTCTGAACTGGGGTCTGCCTCTTCTCATTCGCATGCTTCTCAAGCTCAATATCCCTCCTCCATGCCAAAGACTGCAGCTCAGTCAGGGTTCGATACTATTGTGTCGATACAAACTCTTGTAGCTCCGTCTTAAGCATGATCAAGTATCAGGACGTTTGAACCTACTATGAAGATGCGTACTCAGGGCCAAACAAGGCTGTTTCCATGAACATCCTATTGATCTCTATCACCGACTATGTCGTCTACTTGAGTAATAGGTACTCCTGAGCCAACCTTTCTCTATCCACTAGTGGGACATATTCAGTATGGAACATCTCGGTGAACTGCTCCCAAGTCACTACGGTCCGCTCCACAATAGAAATTCTTTAGGTTGCAAACTTACATGAATCCTTCACCCCTAAGCGTAGAAGGTTCAGTGTAAATTTTGTTTCTCCGGATAAGAACATGTGTAGAAACATCCCACAACATCAGATATCTATCTCATAGCCATAATTGGGTCCTTAACCCCATCAAAACCTGGAGGTTTTGTGGTGCTAAACTCCCGGTACTGAATTGACCCTCCTCCCTGAATTCCTACAACTGCGATGGCTACAGTGGCTACAGCTAAAACAACCTCAGTGACGGCAGCATAATGCTCATCGAACATTTCAATCAAAGTGGTCTTAACAGACCCAAACACCTCTAGAATCACCACCCTGACAACCAAAATCACCTGAGTAATCATCATCTCATGAATCTCATCGTCACCGAATCCTGGCATCTCTAGGCCATCACCTGATCATGAACCTCTCGTAACCACCATACTGAATAATAAACTAGGAACACATTATAAAATCACATTATACCTTGTCACATCACTACTCAACTACTCATCCCTTGGAACCCGTGACTTCCTTGATATGTGTACGGGTCCTGTGCTTCCAGTAGTACAAGACCATACTACCTTCCACACCTACCCGTATTTGCCTCGAAGGATCGACACCAAGTTCTTAGGCCATTTGGCCCAAGGCAACTACGGAACGCATACACCTTACACTCACTCTCTCAAGAGTAACTATCAATTCCTTACTTTTGTTGGCACTCTAATAATCACACACCAAACTCATTAAACCTTCACTAACATTGTTATTGTCTTGCGTATGCTAATCATAAATAACACTGGATTCAATAGACCGACGAATAATTAACTCTACCCTAATCCCACAACCAAACAAGGAACATGAAATAAGGCTAAATCAAGCATTATCGGGCTATAAAATTCTAGTTATGTACATTCATGATGTATACACTTAGTAACTACAACAATAATGTCAGTTTCATATGGCATAACAAGAAATCCGATAAGCTATCAGGCATCATAAATCAAACAATTCTATCATGCAATTCCTGAAAATCCTAGCCTATGAACTAGCATGAAATTCTAACATTTTAGCATATCATCAATATATATATATATATATATATATATATATATATATATATATATATATATATATATATATATATATATATATATATATAACAAGTGTGGGTATATTGGAGAATAAAATTTTATTAAGCTTCGGCTAATTGTACACATCGTGTCCTCCTTTTTAGTTTTTATAAATATTTTATAAAAGTCTTTTGCAGATACATAGTTTGAGTCTGGATACCCACGATTGCTCATCCAAATCCCTCAAACCAGGGCTTTGATACCAACTTGTAACGTTCCAAAAACAATAGTAAAATTTTTCATTTTTAAAAGGCATTTTCATAGAAATCATATGTCAACAGAACATTGTTTTACAACCATGTCAAAATCAAAATAATAATATTTGGGTATCTCTCAAAGCATAAGACTATTGGATGATGTGTACAATCACGTCTCCGCCTTTCCCCGATCACCCGAGGTACCTGAAACATTTAAATCAACAACTATAAGCCAAAGCTTAGTGAGTTCCCCCAAAATACCCCACACAACTAGGGGTGAGCAAAACCGAACCCGAAAACCCAAAACTGACAAAACTGAGAAACCGAGAAACTAAAACCGAACCAAAATCATCAGGTTTGGGTTTAAATTTTTAAAAACCGAAAATAGCTTTTGGGTTTGGTTTTAGTACCTCAAACCGACCCAACCCGTTGGGTTTGAAACCTACTCAACCCGTTTGGTTTGAAACCGACCCAACCCAATATTATTACATGTTTTTCAATGATAAGCTATAATTTGACTTTCTATGTCAAAAGTAATATACGTAAAATGCAAAAGGAGGTGGATTTTGGTACTAAATTACACCAAATATATGGCTTGTGTTGTTGTTTAGTGAAACCTAGATTATTACCTGGTTGTTTGCTACTTGTTTTGTTTCTAAAAACTTGGTAAAGCTTGTTCTTCTTAAACTTGGTTGTTGTAAACTTTTAGCAACATATGTTTGATGTTGTAAACTTTTAGCAACATACATGGTTGTTCGTAAGGCCTACAGTACATCTAGACCACTTTCCTTAGGCTTAAAGTCTGATTGGACTGTCTCCCAAGTCCTATAGTACACCTAGACCGCTCGAATATCTTGGCATATAACACAAAGCAGGACCGCCTCAACTCAACCACAATATGTCGACATATACAACCAAACAATAACCATCAAACACAGCTAATCATAGCAGATCTACAAATCTAATAGATCACTACAGCATACCAACATCCTACACACAAGGATACATACTGCAGTACAAAGTATAGTGAGAAAACTCACTTCGCCATCAAACAGGAATCACAATAGCTCATAGAAAACGAAGGTTAGCTCAACCACCACCTAATCATATACAGAAGATCAAACCCTAGTCTATGACCCTAAACCCTAAAGTTTGACCAAAACTTAAACCTAGCCAAAAAAGTCTACAAAGTCAACATTTGGTCAAACAGGTGCCTCACGCTATTATATAGGCTTCGTGCGTTCACTACGAGACAAAGCAGTCGATCTCTTTTCAATAGAACCAACTCACAACTGAACCCTAAAATGTGCCTCGTGTTCAAGGAAAGCGTATCGTACCTATGCTGATTTTTCAATGACTTTTGCCTTAATCCATTAAGACAATGCTCCAACTTCTAGATCTAAACACCCATAATGTCCTAATGGATAAAGCTTCCAGATTTATCCATTATCATTAACCTAAATCCACAAGATCTAAACTTGAACATTAAAAATGGACCAAAAGACAACCTACTTTGCATAGCCAAGAGATCAAGCTCCAATATGCCAACATTATTAGTAAGAATGGTCCAAATAACTACTCTAGGTGCTTAGAAAGAGATTGAGTCATCACTACTCCAAGCTCATCACCAAAATAGGACTAAAATAATAAGAAGGAACCAAAAGCTAGATCTATCATATGAGAAGGAAAGTTGGGAGCTTTATACTTACAAAGGTCCAAAAGATAAGCAAGATTTCTGGATCTATGCCACCCATTTTCTTCCACACACAAAGATTGAGTCTTGTCCTTAGAGTCTTGAGCACACAAATGGAAAAAGTAAGCTTTAAAGTTGATTTTAAGCTCGAATATGAGACGGGGAGGCTAGGGTTTACTAAAGCTCTCTCTAGGTTTGATGGTGGTTGAGAATGATCTCACCCTACAGGCTTATGTGTGCTTAAATACTCATTAAACCCAAAAATCTCATAATAGGGCTGGGTCGGAGAGTGCGTCGTGCACACTTCAGAAAAACCGCTCCACACATGTGGGTTTAAATCACGAGTTGTAAATTTTCATAAGGGGATTAGGGCTTAAATATACATCTGAAACAAAGGGGGAAATGCTTGGATCCCATCCTTTGGGGCTGAAGCATTTTTTATGCAAAAATATCTGTTTTGACATAATAATCTTTATCACTTGAGATTAAAAATTACTAGCTCTTCTTGTTGTCCCATTTGTTCCTCATCATAACTTATCCCTTTCAATGCTACTTACACACGCGCGCACACACACACACATATATATATATATATATACACACACACACACACACACACTTGTTATTTATTTTATTTTCTATGATCGTCTTTAAAACTATGGTTAATTAATTTCCAAAATTTATATATTAAAATTAAATAAATAATTAAATTACTAATTTAACAAAAAAAAAGGGTGTTACAGGTTTGGATCAATTCCTCTAAAATGCAACTTGGTGAATCAGTAGGAATTGATTCAGGGAAAGACACTTCATCAAACTTTAAATGGATGGATTCTTCAATAGCTTTTCTTTTGAAATTGTAGACACAAAGCTCCTTTTATATTGAAGAGTATCCCATGAAGAGTCCTTCGTCAACTTTTGCTTGAAACTTGGATAGTTAATCCCTTTGATTTAGAGCAAGACACGGACAACCAAAAACGTAAAAGTATGAGATATTTGGCTTCCCTTATTTGATCTCCTCATAAACAAATTTACCATGTCTCTTGACAATTATTAGTCTGTTTTGTGTAAAAGAATTTATATTAACAACTTCAAGCCAAAATTATAGATATAAACCAGCTTTAACAATCATTGTTCGACCTGTTTCAATTATTGACTTGTTTCTCTTTTTAGCAACACCATTTTGTTTAGGAGTTCTAAGTGTACAGAAGATCTAAGTGATACCTATTTATTTATAAAATTGATTTCAATGTGAAGTTCCTAAATTCAATCCATGATCACTTCTAAGTTGTTTAACTTTTGTCAAGGGACAATCTATTATGCTTAATGAACAAAATAATTTCTTTAACATCATCATTTTTATGTATTAAAAACATCACCCATCTGAACCTAGAAAATTCCTCAACAACGACCAAGGATTGTTTTCTTCTAGAAAGACTTTGTATTGGAAATAGTCAAAAGAGATCCATATGGAGTATAGAAAGAGGAGCGTCGATTCAGGAGTATTGTTTGGAGCTAAAGGATGCCTTGTGTTGCTTTCCTAGGTCACATGTTGAATAGAGTTTGTCTTTCACTAACTTCATTTTTGATTTCCTCGTACTAGTTTATTTGCTAGCTTTTGAGATTGTTTTGAAGTTCAAGTGAGAAAGTCCTTTATGACAAAGCCAATTTAAAATAGGCTGTGTTTTGGAGAAGCACCTCTTCATGGCATTATCTGCTGAAAGCATATCTAGTATATATATATATATATATATATATATATATATATATATATATATATATATATATATATATATATATATATATATATATATATATATATATATATATATATATACTCCCTCCCTCCCAACATTATTGTCCACAAACAAATACATACAAATTAAGGAAACATTAATTATCACTAACTTTATTAAATGAAATGACAATCATACCTTTTTGTTGCATTTAATTCAAATCTTTTGTTACATTTAATTTCATGGTATGTTAACTAATAATGAGAGGTATTTTTGTAAAAGATATATTTACTTTTAAAAGTAGGCTATTATTTTGGGAAAAACCAAAAATGAAACATGGACAAACCAAATCGGTAACACCTAGTGCCATAGCCTTGCATACAAAGTAAAATAAATAAACTAAACACATTTCTCCAAGAAATGTAATTATATAAAATTTGACTATAGGCAACCAAAATTTTGACCGTAAGCAATTAGAAAAAACACATTTTGATTTAATAATTTCACTTTTTATAGCTTTTCCATCAACTTTAATGCAAGTGGAGTCAACGGATTCGTAGTGGATAAAAATATTGAATGAAGAGGACGGTAAAGTCTGGTGATGCGGCGGTGGTGTATCAGTCATAATGTACATATGGTGTAGGAGTGGTGGTACGATCATGGTATTAGAGAATATCAAGTTTACTTCTTTTGAGCCTTAAGCTATCAAAGAATATCTTTGACCAACTATGATAGGGAAATCAACAAAAAAATATCAAGCATATCTTTGACCAACTACAATGATAAATATATATCATATAAAACTACAATAACTTTTATGCACTTTAAAGTAATTTTAAAAGACAAATTTATTATCTATATAAGTTTTATTATGACTGATGTGTTCGTTTGTTTATTTAATCAAACAAAAAATTAAATATATTCGTTCATTTATTAAATAAAAAAATTAAATGAATTTTTGTCATCGTTTATCATTTATATAAGTTAATAACTCTAACTTTTAAAACAATAAAAATATTAAATGATGATACATTAACTAAAATTTTGTTGGAGTATAATATTAATTAAATACAAATCGTTGGAGTTTCCATAATTATAAGTCTATAATAATTAAAATCATTAATATATTATATTAATGGCATAAGTTTAACAATAAATTTGTTAATATTAAAGGTTTAAATTAAAAGTTTGATATTTCATAAGGAGGTTTAAATGTAAATGATTTAATTAAGGTATAAGTCATTTTTAGTCACTGAGTGTTGTATTTTGGTCATTATATTTTATTTAAATTATCATTAGTCATTGAACTTATTTATTGTTGTTCATTTTAGTTACTCTAGCCGGTGTATAACATCGAACGACAATGTAGCTTATAAACTGTCATTGAACTTTTCTAGGTGTTTTATTTTACTCATTATACTTTGTTTTAGTTACCATTGACCTCTAAATTTGTTTATTTTTTTTTTTCATTTTAGTCACTCTAAATTTTTATTATCATTTAAAAAAAAAACAAAAAAAAAACTACTACTTTTTTCATTTTTTTCATACCTAAACTTATTACATCAATTATTTTAAAGTAAACTATACGAATAATCGTAGTGATTTAGGGTAATATGAGCATTTAGTCCTTAACTTTTTTTAACTGGAACGGTCTCAATGACTTTAAAAAAAAACTAGTTTACTCTTATCCACCCCTATGGCTCTTGTTGTCGGTAGAAACACACTCAATCATCATGGAAAAATTAGTTTCACTTTGGGTGACCCTTGGGAAGTCTTCATATCGGTAATCCAAAGCAGACAATATTTTGATATGTGTGAATCAATAGAAAACACGAACAAGTCTATGTCTTCTTTCAGGAGCTCGAATCAAGGGACTCAATCCACTTTCAACGCACAATGGCTATGTTTATATATGAAACAATTAAATACAAGAACAAGTTGGATCAAAGAGAATGCGGGTAAGAGATTTGATGGCTGCCTTAATTTTATGGTAAGTGATTATTATCAAAATATTTCCTTTGAAGTCCAAAAATAAAAATAAATATAAGTAAAGAATCAAGATGACAGTAACGTTCTGCAGTAGGCCAAAATGAAACAAATTATCAATTGTGATTGGGTGCATTTCTTCCGTCGAAAAAACGATGAGGTGGAGGAGGACAAAATAGTCTTTTTAAAATCATGGAACCGTCCGAGTTAAAAAAAAGTTAATGACTAAATGTGCAGTCTACCCTAAGTCGCAGGGATCATTTGTATAATTACTTAAATTTTTTGATGTAATAAGTTTAGTTGTGGGAAAAAAAGAAAAAAATAGTAGTTTTTTTGTTATAAAGGATAATAATAATAAATTAGAGTGATTAAAATGAAAATTTTAAACAATTCAAGTGACTAATGGTAGCTTAATTAAAATATAATGACTAAAATAAAACATTCAAAAAAAAATTTAGTGACTAATTATAATCGAATTGTTGATTAATTGTCAGAGATGGCTTAGAACCAATCGTTTACTATCTAATGGACATTGATGAAGTTATTCGATGTTATAAACAGGCTATTACCGGTTATAATAACTTATTAAAATAAACAAATTCGGTAACCAATAATAGATTAATGACTAAAATAAAATACTTTGAAAAATTTAGTAACCACGGCATTTGAAAGCTATGATTTTTGTGTAGTGATCTCTTAACAAACTTCAAACGTCTACTTTGACTTCTTGCGGGTGTGTATATAAAATTTTTAGTGCGCTTAAAATCATCCATGTTAGACAATGGAATAGATAAAAGGGATAATGACTTAAAAGCATAATATATTTTTCGATTTGTATAAATTTAGTCAGTGTGTTTTATTTTTGTCCATATTTTCCCATTGAACTTATAGAACTATTCAAAAAAACATCCTTATGACTTGCTATAGAAGGTTTAGCTGGATTCTGGTGTTCTTGTGAGCTCTGGCAAGGCTCCGGTCATCTTCTCCGGCGAAACCAACGAGTTTGAAGGGTTCCAAATTCGTGGGTTTTCAAAGAAGAACACCATAGCAGATCTGGGGTCATTGGTTACAAAACACAAGAACTCATATTTCGATTTCAACAGAATGAGGGTTGTGAAGATGAAGGGGCTGTGAAGTTGAACACGAAAACCATCAGAAACCCAGATCTAGCACCATTAGATATTCCAAAGCTCAATTTCTTCGATTTCTTGTATGAACTCGATTTCAGATTTAAGTTTATGTGTGTGTGTGTGTTTGGATTCGAGTTCTGGGTTCATAGATCGAAACGAGAAAACAAAATTTAATGATCTTCAAGGTATGTATGAAGATCTGAACGATGTGTGTGCTCTTGAATAAAAATCATGTGTGTGTGTTCATTGTAACACCCCAATTTTCATATATAGATTATATAACAAACAATCGTTCCAACATCTCCCAAGATCAATTCTGAACTTACTTATAGACTAAACTATAGCGGAAGCAAAAGTAAAATAAAATAAAGTCTTCAATTGAACAACTTCGGGTGTTACGTCTTTGCGGAATTCCTCTGTCGTCTCGTTGATCAATCCTTCTCCCTAGCCTTCTTACTGCCACTTGTTATATAGTTTCCTAGGTTGCGCACATTTAAAGTTTCTAAATGGGTAAGCCTAGGGCCTAGTGAGTTCGTGTTGCACATATATGTCCATCACTTAAAAAAACAAATAGTTTTATCATATATCTTCAATAAATCATACAACAAACATATCACCCGATGACATAATTTAGGGGTACGATTAATTATCCAGAGAAAGAACCAAATGTTCATTTCCCTTCTCCTTGAGACAACTCATGATCCATTGTACTCAAGTATTTTAAATATGCTAGGAAATGAGTATAATTGTCAATTCCCATCCCCGCCGATCACACACATCCGTCATGCTCACGGCGATTAAACACCCCACCCGTTCCCACTAAACATATCATCTAAAAAAAAACGCACACACAATACATAACAAATCCGAAATAACATTTGCACGCAACCATACTTATCATAAAACATACTGTCAATAAATAAATAAAAACCACATAATAACGTATGACAAACATTTATGTGCGAGCAACCACAAAACACGGATAACTCACCTTGTAACCGACAAATCCTATCCGAAGCTTTGTTGCTAACCTGCACCTTAATTGTTCAAACTACGAAAAATAACTTCACAACTTCCTTCAACGAATTCTCCCTTGTTTCTCCACCTTTCTTCACAATTTTTGTGGCATTCCACTCTATTTCTCATGTCTTTTATAATGCCCATGTTTGCAACCTTTCTAGTTAACCCAAAAGTCCAAATTTATGACTCTAATCAAGTGATGGGTTTTGGAATTAAAATTCCATAATTTCTCTATTTACTCCTAATTAATTCATTAATCATAATTATAATAATATATTTATACCATATGCTTATATATTTATTTTAATTTGAGTTATCACATTCATCGATTTTCAGTTCTAAGAAAACTAAATGAAAGATATCTGAAGATCTGAAAATCAATGTTTGTCCTCTTGAACAAAAACCGTTTGTCTGTTCATGAACAAAAATCGATGTTTGTGTGTGTGTGTTCATCTTTTTTCCAAAAATCAAATGATCTTCAAGGTATGTGTGTGTGTTCATCTGATGTGTGTTCTTCTTCACAGAAATCAAAAATCGGTGTGTGTTAGTGTGTGTGTGTGTGTGTGTGAACAAGGAGATGTGATGCGCAAGGACAAGGTTTGAGAACTCAAACCTTGAGTTAATGCTTAAGATCAATGTCTGCTACTAAGGAATGTTCCAGTCAAGTCTGAGTTAATGCATTCAACAAAGTATTCAAGATATTAATGAAGAGTGAAGATAATGATCAAGGTAAAGATAATAAATGAGGAACAAGAAGAATGTGTGAGAGAATAACTTGAAAGGTGAAGTAAACTAGAATATTGTTATATTTGTTTGAACAATCCGTCACTTGATTTATCATAGAAAGCTCCTTTAAATAGGAGAACATAATACATCGTACAAACCAATACAAGCATAGGACTGGATAATAGAGATGTTTCTGAACCTCTGATTATCTAAGTCTGACAAAAGAGACTAAGTCCTATGACAAGTTAAATCAATCTAAGTGACAAATACAATTAATACAAACAGACAAAAGTACATTCGGACAACATCAACTCCGGAACATACACTTTGTTCCGGACACCATCTTCACTCTGGAAAATTGATTGACTCCGGAACTGCTTTTGACTTCGGAAACACCATTTGACATCTGAAACATGCTTACCATGGAACATACAAGGATAGTGATTGCTAGAGGTACACTTTCAGGTTCCAACAATCTCCCCCAAAGTGAACTTAGCAATCTGGTAAGTTTAGCTTAAATATTCCTTGATGAAAACGTATGTTGTGTACAACCATTGTCTAACAGCAGTGTACTATTGAAGCTGGCTTACAAACTTTGCCTTTACATGTTCTGGAGCGTCGGACTTGGATGCTCGACTGATGAAATTATGAAGAGCCTTAGTGGGAACCAGGTGCTTATCTTGAACTCGAAAGACGTCCTTCTGATTTGTTCTTCTTTGAAGGTAGAAAAATCCTAACACCGGTTCATCGATGGGTCCTTCCGCAAGGATTTCAGCTTCAAGAAGTTTTAAGTCGATTTTGGTGAAATATTTATCTGTTCCAAACAGGTGGGCCAATTCATAATCGCATCGACAGAACTCAGCAACGTAGTCCTTAAGAAAACTTAAGGCTGAATGATAAGCTCTCATGTTGAGATCATCTGACTGGATGCTACGGAAGTGAGCAGCAATAGTTAGGATATCATACAGATTAAGAGCAGGAAAATCAACATCAATAATGGTCTTGTAGGTTGGTTTGTTCCGGAAGATGTGATACCGGAATAGAATGAAGTTGAGCTCAAACTTTATCAGAACTTTCCTTCCGAATCCAGAGATCTTAGTAATCCTTTTCCGAGACCACACTTCTTTGAGAGGAAGTGCGTTCTTGTCATAAAAGGTCTCGAGTCTTTCTCGTTCAGTCCGGATGATCATTTGAGGATCATCCTCCGGATGGAGAGGGGCGAATTTGGTGTAGAACTTGCTGAATGGATAGAGAGGAAGGTCAAGTTGTTCCGAGTCATTGTTGGGAATGTCATAGTACATGAAGGGTACTATGTCGACATCCTTCATAATTCCTTCTCTTCAAAGTGGAGAGATTCCTAGCATCGGATGCGGATTGTCATCCTTAAAGGATTGAATCCGGATGCTTTCTTCAAGGGCTTGAAGGATCTCTTCTTGACACCATCCTGATTTTGGCTTTGGTGGAGGTCCGGAGTAGAGAGCTTGATGGCTTTCAGTGATGGGATTGTTACCCTTGTCCTTAGACTTCTTAAGAGTGGAGAGGATGTGTTGCATATTTTCATCGATTATGATCTTTGGAGGAGAGGAAGGCAGAGGCTCTTCGGGAATGTCATCAGGCTTCCAGAGTGGAGAGCTTTCGTCGATTGGAGCGATCTTTGGAGCCACAATAGGAGGCAGCATCGAGGCAGTGGCTCAGAAGGAATCAGTAGTTAGTTCTCTTTTGGCCTTATCCATTTTGATGCTTTTGTTTAGAACTTCAGCCACAGTGGATGGCCATGATACTGCAGACCATATTCGTTGTTCTTCCTCCGTAAGGACCTTGGCAGGGAACTTCCTTGGAGCTTGCAGTCCTAACACTCCATTTGTTACAAACACATCTTCATCTTCACTGTCATCATCATTATCAACACTTAGGATACCTGAAAGGACTTGAATACTGTCATCAGAATTTTCATTTTCATCTCGGAGCTGATATTCCGAGGCAGGTTTGCAGGTTTGACTTGGTCCTTGTTGATGGGTTTTGAGCATTCTAACACCCCTATGGTGTACATGCAACCCTAGAAACCTTGGATCTATGTTTTCTCTATTATACATGAAAATATGATTTTTTCAAGGTTCCCATCCTAACTAGCATACCATGGGGTACTTGTAATATAAAACTTAGTAGGATAACATACCTTTTTCTTGTGGTTGATTCCTTGGAGCTACAAGCCCCTAGCACCAATAATGTGGATTCCTCAAGTGGAATTACAAATCACCAAAACAACTTGGAAAACTTGAGAGAATAGAAAGCACACTAGAAATCGGCCCACTCTTGTTCACTCACACACTAGTCACATTTCTTGTGCCAAATACCTCTTTATATAGTATGGTGGATTAGGGTTACATCCATGTAAACCCTAATACCCATGACCTTTCATTTCCATAGGATCCATGGGTTAAAAACTCCATGGACTATCCATGCAAGCTTAGCCCATCCTAAATGAACATTGGCCCATTCTATATATATAAGAGTCCATATTTAATTAGTCTCTTTTGATCACTACAATTAATTCCAAATTAATTCTTGATCAATACTAATTAAATAATATGATATTAATATATTATAACTTATAATATATTAATAAATCATAAAATATACTATTTTCAAAAGATTATCCATAAAAATTGTTTTGGTGAAATGCAACCCAAATGGACCATGCCGGGTCAGGTCGAGTACATACCAATAATAGTTATGGGCTTAGACATCTAATCTAACAGTCTCGCACTTGGATAAGTCTAAAACTATTATTCAAGTATGACTCCAAGATCCCAACTAGCAATCGTAACTCTGAAAGCCGATGTCGAACTCTAACCTAGTCAAATGACATTTCCATTAGATAAGGGATCTAATATTCCTCCATTCTAGATATCATATGGACTGAGACATAGATTATAAACATTCTCTCTGTCCATTTGTTGGTACCAGATTTCCGATTTATGACGACTGACTAATTGAACAAATCAAATTAGTCCAGGCCCGGCCGAGCACTTAAGGTTGTTATCACTAAATCCTCAAGGGGCCCACAAATATTGCTTTTATCCACATGGGGTAAAAGGAATGGATAAACTTCGACCCAAATGCTCGCTTGTACTCACTCATCAAATTACACACAACGATATGTTTTATAACAACCAAGTTACTGGTTGCGTTTACATGTCAATGTGCAACCGACGCACAACTACAACTCACACGTGTCCGTTTGAAGAATATAAGATATTATCGTCTCATGATCACTCGTGATAAAATCCATGAAGTGATTCAAATGAGCATGGGTTTAATCCAATACTCGAATCTCATTCAAGGAGCACTCATGAATGTTTCATCAACTTTTGCTATGTCTAAACACTTTAGACATCTACAAGCCCAATTCATGATAGTCTTGATTCATACCTACTTCCAAAGTATGATTGACTGTGGAGAGTTTGAATAACCTAGTTATTCGGGAAGTCAAAACATGCAAAGTGAAACACAAGAATAATCGAATCCAATATGGTCTCAGAACTTATGAATATAAATAAAACACATTTTATTTATCACCATATTGATTACACATTATTCATTGCATAATGTTTCGATTTATCAACTTAACACTTGAATGAAAAACAATAGTTGTCCCATGCTCCAAGCATGCATACTATGTTTTCTAAACAATAGTTATGACATACTCCAAGTATGCACACTATGTTTGTCTATGATCCTTACTTTGTGAAATAGATCAATTGAACATGATTCCAATGATGCTCATTTCACAATCGCAAATCCTTATCGTAAATGTAAGAATATCGAATTCTTGTCATTTAATATGCATTGGTCCTCTTGTAATGACTATGCACAAAAGTCACAAAGACTTGGCAACAGACATTACAAAGTATTCCAATGGATATCAATTCCATGGAAACGAAGGCTCACATTCAAAGTACATTCCTTTGAACATCCTTCTTGCATTAAGTTTTCTAATCTTACACAGATTGAATAACTTCCACCTATGGAGACATTTCCATATTCCCATTTTGACTATCACTTTTGAACAAGAGTTTCCTCTTTTCAGAATATGTCAATATGGTCCTTCCAAAAATTTACACCATACTTCCAATTGTCCATGAGCAACCAATGTTTGGTAATCCTCAGATTGTCCTCGACAATTGCTTAATCATTTCAGTCATATCCGGTTCTCTTCCTTTTTCCCTCTTAATGCCCTAGGCATTTGGAAAATTTAGAACGGATAAGTATTATAGCACATGCAATCGATCCTATATCTGAAGCATACAAGACACTATTCATGATGTCTCACATAAAGACATGATACTAGACCAGTCTTTTGCTACAATATTTCTTATAATTTGCCATGTTCTCATAATTCGAATTATGAAAAGGGATGCCATAATCATAATCGAATTTTAGAACGCAAATAATGTAATCATGACTAAATTTGATTAAAATCTCACAATCTAAGCTTTTAGATTTGAAATGAAGTATGAATTCCTCTCCCTTTAATTATAGCAAAACAACTTTTTCAACCCCTGCAACTTCACGAATTGAAACCTTTTGTTTTCTATAATTAACATTGCTAACTTGCAATATTTACCATAATTAATTATGCTCCCACTAGCATAATAATTATTATCTTACCTGCATAACACTTATGCTCCCACTAGCTTTGACATGTATTCAGAAATCAGCTGGACTTCTAGAAATTAAAACTTTGTTGACTTTCTTACCAAATTTCAGATTTCTGATACTAGATGCTTCGATAAGACTTTATCTAAGCTTCTTAAACTCATACACCTTCCCTTAGATAGCTCACATGTGTGTCTAAAATTTTTTAAGAACTATGAAGAGGTATGCCGTAATCATAGTCTCAATTGTTTAGGCCTTTGCCATTTCTCACACGCTCCACTAACGACTTTGAGAACACAAATATCACAATTGCTATCTACTTAAAATCTTTTTAGTGAAAGCGTTTCCTCACCATCATTTTCATGAATCGAAGAGAAACCTTATGACACTTAGATTTTATGGTTTATTTGTTCCTATCCATGTGAATTTGTCAAAACCATAATCACAAGACAAGGTTAGTGACAAATTCAAACTCATATGGGCTGAACTTGTTCAATCTTAATTTCTTGCCACCTGGCAGCACAAGGGCCTACCATTGCTTCCAAGTTGTTATGCAACCAATTGAGAACTCTCAGAACTTATATGCAAAGTCAACTTCAACTGGAATGGACACATAAACAAGAATATGTCAACACGATAGGTCACAAACCTTAAGTCGTGTGCTAGTGTTCAACAATAGGTTTATTCTTGATTAGTTCTTGAAACTTGTCAAGATCTTTAAGACTCCCACTGACCTCTTGACATATATGATTCACTTTGTCAAGGAACATTACTTGACAAACAAATATTTGAGAGTTAGTGCGGATTCTTATCAACACAAACACTTCACACAATTGGCCTTAGTTGGTCGTTGTTTTATCCAAAACATCACAACTTATCAATTTTAAATGTACAAGAGTAGAAAACATTTTACTCTACATTTGACAAGTGTTATAAACCTTCTTTAAGATATGTCACTCAAGTTACAATCTTGGAGTATGACTCTAAGAATTGTTTTGGAACGAAGTATGACTCATGTAGTTGATTTAACCTCTTCAACAATACATGACTCCTCTTCTTAGTCATAAGAATGCACTAAGATGTCCTTAGAGGATCAATTATGATATGGTTTCATAATCATTAATATGATCATGATACTAAAGTACTCTCCCATCTTTTCAAAATTGAGAAACTTTTATCTTTCTGCCTAATTTGATTCTTCTCATTCGTTCTGCCATACATTGAAACTTTTCCAATGCTTCAGAATTAGACTTAAACTTGTAAGTATAAACATATTTACTAAAATTTACCAAATCATGACGAATAGTCTTATCGATCTTTGTGGTGGACTTGACCAGTGCACAAGAATGTATACTCGATCCCTTAGTCCTTCACTTGACACACATATACATGTGAACAAGGAATTAGTCTTAATTTTCCAAAGATGAAAATTCTCTTTCATCATACAATATAACTTGCATGATTCCAAGTTTCGGTCCAATTGAAACTTGGGTGATGAGAATCTTTCCTTATTTGGTAAATTTAGACACTACCACAAGTGAAAGAATCAAATTCATATTTTCAATATTGCTAGAAACACACAAACATCAATTTTTCATAAATGTCATTGCAAGGAGATATAAAATAAAACAAAAATAAAATTTTATTTATTTATAAAATGCGGAAAAACTTTTCCTTACAATGCAATTATAAGTGAAAAACTATGCTATTACATATTTCCTAGCAATCTATCATAACTCTCAAGCAGTAGCTAAGAAATCCGATCTTCGAACCATGCGATTGAAATCCATCTTCGCGATCAGATTCAGCATACTCTTCTTTTAAGCTTCCTTTCCTTTGCTTGATCTTGCCAAACATCAAAATGCAACCTAGTTACATCATGTATTAAGAATCAACAATTAGAAACTTAACAGAGTTAGACAGTAGACTTACCTGAAGCAGAACCATACATTCTGATTAAACTTATCAGGTAGTCTGGGCAGCTTCGATTCCAATGTCCCTCTCTTTGGCAATAGAAACACACAGGCTCACATGGAGCAGTCTCAGATTTGGCCTTTCTCTTATGATCAGAACTTTTGACCATGCCCAATTTCTTTCCTTTAGGAGAAGGAATCTTTTTTGGGATGTCCATGTCTACTTGGGATGTAGACCTTCCAATCAAATTTGCTTGACCATTGCGCCAAATCATTGCTGGTTCGGCAGCAATTAACAAATAGGTAAGATCAATTAGGGTCATGTCATGATCTGTCACATAGTAGTCTTTAACGAACTCACTATATAACTCAGGAAGTGACTGAAGGACCCAGTCAATAGCCAACTTCCATGGGAAGACAACACCCAACATCCTTAGCCTATCAATATGCATCTTCATGTCCAAGACATGAGCACATATAAGCTTTCCATCTTTGTGTTTACTATCCAATAGGGATTGAGTGATCCTGAACTTTTCAATTCTTCAAGCTTGTGGGTCAGGGAGAATTATTGGAGGAGGTGGAGGAAGAGAAGTATGATTTCCATGATCCAATCACGAGACATCATCTTCATTAGGAAAGTTTTTTTCAAGGGATTTGGGAAGACCATAGTTGTGTGATCTAGACATCTACAATGGGAGAAATTCAAGTTAGTTTATTTAAGTCCTTAATATAACACCCAATCTGAAATATTAAGGCTAGGACCCAACACAATATTTTATAACTTGGAAGAGGGATGCCGTAATCCAAGCTATAAAATATTTGAAGGTAGCAGAATGACGATTCACCAATTTCCACCATGAAAAATGAAATAGGTATTTGGTTTTAATTGGACTGAAACTCCTAGATCTTTTGAGATTCATTGAACCTTTCAATGGCATGTTTAAATCTCGATTGTGCCCTCTCAACTTTGTGACTGGGATGCCGAGGATCACAAACAAGGAGTTAATAACCATGCAAATTAACTTGGTACACTTAATGTTACAACCACCTAATCAATGTGCCGGTTAACCACACACACTCCATTGATCTATGATTAACATCAAGCTACCCTTTGCCACACATTGTCAGTCCCAGATTAGTGTTCCGGTTAACCACACACGCTCCACTAACGACTTAACGAGGTGCAAAGTGCAATTTCATGGGTTAGCACCAAATTCACATTTTCCTAAGTAACTAAGATTGTGAATTTATAAGGGTTTAGTTACTTAGTATTTATCATTATACTTTTAATGAAGGGAGAATTAATGTCCTGTCCTACCCGTTCGGCTAACGACCCTCCACTAGTCAAGGAAGCGGTGGATGAGAGCGGACACCCATTAAGCTGCCATTTTATAGGCAACTACCTTATACCCCCTTATAGACCGGCTTCGTGAATCAGGCCTACTAACGGTAAGACTGACTTACTCTTATACATATATATAAATATTAAACCTATAATATTATAATAGTATAAGGGTTGAATTTTAAACTATTAAAATTCTAAGGGTTTAACTTGGAATTAAAGTATTCATGGGGGGAAACTTTACAAATTTGAAAACTTGAGGGCAAGTTTTGAACAATTCAAAAACTTTTGATTTCCATAACTTATGAGTTTAAAGTAGTTTAAGGAAAAAAGTCTTCAAGTTCCATAACTTGAGGACAAGTTATGGAAGACTTTAAAAACATTTAAAAATGAGACTCTTCATTTTCATAACTTATGGAAATTTTATGAGTTTTTTAAAATTCATAAATGAGACTTTTCATATAACTTGAGGACAAGTTACAAAAACACATATTATGAACAACTTTTAGATCAATTTGGATAAAAAACAATTATCCCAAAATTTTTCTATTAATCTAAACTAACTCATAAGAACAAGATCATTCATATCATCAATCTTCAAGCATATTCATATAAACTAATACAAAACATGAAATTATGACAATTATCTAATAAATGGTAGAGAATCAACATTACCATAACAACAAAATCAAATTTTATGAACAAAAACACTTTGTGGTAATGATTCTAATCCAAAACAGGCCAAAAAACTCGAATATATGCTGTCAGGGGCTCCAACTCGCCGAGTGCAACCCTAGAAACCTTGGATCTATGTTTTCTCTATTACACATGAAAATATGATTTTTTCAAGGTTCTCATCCTAACTAGCATACCATGGGGTACTTGTAATATAAAACTTAGTAGGATAACATACCTTTTTCTTGTGGTTGATTCATTGGAGCTTCAAGAGCCTAGCACCAATAATGTGGATGCCTCAAGTGGAATCATAAATCGCCAAAACAACTTGGAAAACTTGAGAGAATAGAAAGCACACTAGAAATCGGCCCACTCTTGTTCACTCACACACTAATCACAATTCATGTGCTAAAGACCTCTTTATATAGTATGGTGGATTAAGGTTACATCCATGTAAACCCTAATACCTATGACCTTTCATTTCCATAGGATCCATGGGTTAAAAACTCCATGGACTATCCATGCAAGCTTATCCCATCCTAAATGAACATTGGACCATTCTATATATAAGAGTCCATATTTAATTAGTCTCTTTTGATCACTAAATTAATTCCAAATTAATTCTTGATCAATACTAACTAAATAATATGATATTAATATATTATAACTTATAATATATTAATAAATCATAAATATATTGTTCTCAAAAGATTATCCATACAAATTGTTTCGGTGAAATGCAACTCAAATGGACCATGTCGGGTCAGGTCGAGTACATGCCAATAATAGTTATGGGCTTAGACATCTAATCCAACACTTCTCCCCCTCTTGCAACGGTGGACCTGACAACCGGTGCAAGGACAAGTGACTCCCTCATGTCAGAAAACTTCTCAAACACCTTTTGAAAGTTGGTGTTGATTTGAAGAGTGAGAGCATCGTAGGCTTCAGCAGTGGGAGCTTGAGCTTGTAGGTGATTGAACAATTAGGAGAGAATAGAGAGCATCTCATCGAACCTGTTGTTCGGAACATCGAAAATGTTCCAACATGCTCTCAGAAGTTTGATGAGGACCTGTTGCATGATGAGATTCATCTCATCCTTCTTTTGAATCTCCTTTTCAAGGTGCTGGATCTGCTTCTCATGATGAATATATGTTTGCTTAATAAGTTCGTTGGAAGCATTCAATATATCGTCATGGACCTTCAACATCTTGGTGATAGTGTCAAGGTAGTGATCGACACTTTCATCATATTTCTTCTCAACTTCCTCAATGGCGTGCTTGAGTCGTAAGGAAATGAGTTGATCCAGCTGGGCTTCACGTTCTGCAATGGTGGGTCTGGATGTGTTGATGGAGGACAAAGAGTTCAGGATTGCATTCAGTTTGGAGTCAAATCCGGAAATCTTGACGTCAAGCCTGGTGTTGAGTCCGACCATTGAGGTTTTGATTGTGTTCACCTTCTTCATGGTCTCCGAAACAGAGTCTCGGATTTCATGGAGGAAAAATGGATCAACGTGGTCTCCTGCGGAAGATCCGTTGTCCGAAGTGGAATTGCTGGACTTGTTCTTGTCAGCCTTTGGATTAGGTTTCTATTGAGGAGAGTCAGGAGGAGTGGGAACGTTGTTGATGTTCTTGGGGGTGAACTCAGTTTCACCTTCAAGAGTGTCTTGGACATGATCCTCTAGATTTGTTTGTTCATTAGCAGGTTCCGAAGAGGAGGAGGAGAGTCTGAAATCCAAATTTGGCCTGGATGAGGAAGGCTTCGAAGGAAATGGAAATGAGGAAAACATCTTGGGAGCAGGGATTGAGGCTCCTTCATCATCAAACATTACTTCATCAGAGTGTTCTTCATTGGGATCAGAATGCATTGCATCATGAAGTGGATTGGTGGGAGTTTCTCTGGAAGCAAACTCCAAATCAGTTACTTCATCAGTAGGGACAACGAAGGGCATGCTGCTTTGAATTGCTCTATTCCTCATGGAGATGAGGGTTGCTTCCACTTGGGATCTAGTGAGTTCCGGATGTCTCGATTAGGCCCTATCAACAAAGTCTTCCCAAAGTGGGTCGTTAACACCTGGTCGTCCTGTACTCCTTCCGGGTATCAGACCATTTGAGGCATCAGAAGCAGGAGGGACAACTCCCACTTCGGAATGCTTGGGGTCCGGAACAGGGGTTCCGGACCGTGCGAGTGTTGAAAAGATTAGGATATCAAAAGTGACACGTGGGTTTGTTCCAGGGGGTGCAATGAACTTTGTTCAACACTAGCATCACCTTTTTGGGAAGGTGAGGGTGGATTATGAGCAGACTCCCCGTGAGTGTGTGCTTGTGTTCTTGAAACATCGAGGGGTACCTTGGATGAGTGGGTTGGTGGGGTGTTCGGATGGCTAGAGTCAGCCTGAATGTCATGAGCTCCTTCTTTGTGAAAGGAAGAGCTGACTTTGGTTCTCTTTTTAGGCTTTGGCTTAGAGGAAGAAATCTTCCTTTTGGCAGACTTTTTTTATCTTTCCTCCGGACACAGTAGGATGGGCCTATTCCGGAATAGGCTCAATGGGGACAGGGGCATGTTGTGTTGGGTCGAACACAACCGAAGTCTCCAAGTGGTGTTGTAAATGAATGGATCCGAAAGGTATTATAGCCAATATGTGTTCCAGTAAACGTCTTATAGGTCCAAAAGAAGATTGGTCCAAAATGCGATAATGTTTAATAGTTTTGAAGGAGACATATACCTCTTTTGAAATTGTAGAAATTTGGATTGGTTCGGACCTTTCTTTGTAAAGCTCTTGGATCGTCAGGGCCCAAAACATAGGGCTGGAAATCTCATTGTCCTTCCTCTTGATGGCAAATTTTCGGAAGTCTTTCCATAAGACTTCAGGAAGATCCACAATATTGTCGCGTCCGGAGTACATACTGTACAACACATACAGCCAATCCTTGCTCAAGGTGTCCATACCACCGTGCATTCCGGACAGCCCTCGGATGATAAAGTGCATCAACATAATCCAGAGACCGGAAACCGCTGACTTGTTGAATTCTTTAGCCTTGTACTCCTGATCGTAGCCGATGTGTGCCAAGAATTGCTGAAATTCTTCGTTGGTTGGTTCTTGAACCTTCAAACCCTTGGGGTTTTCCCTAACTTCGATTGCTCTGAGAAACGTCGATTTGGAGATTGGCACGATGCGATCACCAGTGAGTTTGGTTTC
This sequence comes from Lactuca virosa, assembly GCF_052849685.1. Lineage (NCBI taxonomy): Eukaryota > Viridiplantae > Streptophyta > Magnoliopsida > Asterales > Asteraceae > Lactuca > Lactuca virosa. Next base: position 206,146,341 of record NC_136433.1, read on the forward strand.
GAGAACCCCATAAACAATCTTAATTATTGTAAACGTTGTGTGCAGAAGATGGAGTGGAAGAGGTGGTTCTGGGATTTTAGTGAGGGGAATGGAGATTGGATGATGAGCAATGAACTCGATCATCACTCTTATGGGTGCATCGAAATCCATGGGGTTAATGAAGAAAAGTTGTGTTGTGTCTCTGAGGAATGGTTTAGACGAATGTGAGGATGATGATCCTTTTGAAGATTTTTTCTTGGCAACATTTTTCTTGGCTATAGGAGCAGTTTGAGCTGTTTGATCGAACTTTGTGGGAGAAGAAGAAGACGCCATTGTTGCAGAGGTTGAGAGCTTGAAGAACACAAGAACACTGAAGGAGATGTGAGGTTTTAGAGGGATTTGTGTGCGTAAAGAGACAAATGAGGGTTTAAGAGAGTATATATAGGTGATGGAAACGGGTCGGGTCGAGAAAGGTAATGATGAAATCCGGTTTTGGAAATGGGTCGCATTTATTATGTTACCGTTTTAGGGATGAGTTGACTAATGATGACGAAAGGTTTCTATGGAACAAAGTGAGGAATAGAAACCGTCATACGGCGATGGGATTTTTGCTTTTGTGAACGTGAAAACGTGGTGCGGATTTCAAGGGTGATAAGATAAGCATATTTGAAAAGTAACTGTTTAAAAGTGTTTCACCTTAAAAACCTTTGGACTTCACATCGTTTCATTCCGAAATGATGGTGTTTCAGAAGTTTTGGAAAAGATTTTCATAAAATAAGAAGTCCGGGATGAAAGTTTGTGAGTTGTTCCGGAATGAAGCAAACGAGCTTAAAATGGTCCGGAGTTATTCTGAAAATTCCGGTGACACAAGTTTTAAAAGGATTCCGGAGCAAAAGGTTGAAAGGATTCCGAAAAAAAATCTGAGATGATTCCGGAATGAGGTTTGAGAAAGATGTCCGGAATGGAAATTTGAAAAAGATTTCCGGAGCAGGGTTTGAAATTCCGAAATGATTATTTCGATGTTCCGGAATGTATTTGAAAGAATTTCCGGACCAAGATTTGAAAAACTTCCGGAGTGAGATTTGAACGCATTCTGAAGTTTAGAATACAATACCTTTCCAGATTTGAATTCCGGGATGACCTTATGAAGTAAGTTCCGAGGTGAAAATTTTGACCATTGTGACTATGTGGGATATGGACATTATATAGTAAGATGAACTATACAACTTAAAACTCAAGTGGTGGTTAGAGATAAAGACAAGTAAAATGATCCTATGTATTCCGAGAGACAATAATTCCGAGATGAAAAATAATTTTGAGTTCGGAACCAATTTACTTTTTGATGTTTCCATCATAGAGTGTAAGTCTCTTGAAAGAACTGAGGATCACGAATCATCATACCCATTTTGTTCAGAAAACCATTGAATTTGGTTTCGTCTAATGCCTTAGTAAATACATCAGCATTTTTATCGTCAGATGGAACAAAAATGAGTTCAATGTTACCATTTAAGACATGATCTTTAATGAAATGGTACCGTATGTCAATGTGCTTTGTCATGGAGTGTTGAATTGGATTGTGCGAGATTGCAATGGCACTTTGAGAATCACAATAGATTGGAATGCGTTGAAAATGGTAACCATAATCCAAGAGTTGAGACTTCATCCAGAGAACTTGAGAGGTACAGCTGGCAGCAGCAATGTATTCTGCTTCAGCTGTAGTGAGTCCAATGCAGTTCTGCTTTTTGGATGACCAACTAACCAATCGACCAACTAAAATTTGACGGCCACTAGATGTGCTTTTTCTATCCAATTGTAGACCACCATAGTTTGATTCTGAATATGCTTGAAGTAGGAAGCTCTCATTTGCTGGGTACCAGATTCCGAGATTCTTTATACTTTTAAGGTATCTGAATATTTGCTTAACAACCAAAAGATGAGACATCTTTGGATTGAATTGAAATCTGGCACACAAACATTTAGAAAACATGATGTCCGGACGACTTGCTGTGAGATAGAGCAGGGATCCAATCATTCCTCTGTACTTCTTTTCATCAAGTGCTACACCTGAAGGGTCCGAAAAGATCTGGTGTCCGAAACCTGGGTACCTTGGCTGAGGCACAAGTGTCCATTGAGTACTTTTTGAGGAGTTCCGAAATATACTTCTCTTGGTGAATGAAAATTCCTCTGTTATTCTGTTTAACTTGGAGGCCAAGAAAGAAGCTTAATTCCCGATTCATACTCATTTGAAATATACTGACCATTAACTTAGCAAAGTCAGCAACCATTGAAGAATCGGTGGATCCGAAAATGATGTCGTCAACATAAATTTGGACCAGCATGAGATGCTTTCCATTTGACCTTCGGAACAGAGTGGGATCAAGAATTCCTATTTGAAATCCTGAACGCTTGAGAAAGTCAGTGAGGGTCTCGTACCATGCGCGAGGAGCTTGCTTAAGGCCCTAGACAGGTTTCCGGAGTTTGTAGCAGTAGTTCGGATATGATAGATTGATAAAATCGGGAGGCTGTTGAAGATATACTTCAGTATCAAGTTCACCATTTAGAAAAGCATTTTTAACATCCATTTGGTAAACCTTGAAGCCTTTATGAGCAACAGAAGCAAGAAAAATTCTGATAGCTTCAAGACGTGCCACTGGAGCAAAGGTCTCATCGTAGTCGAGGCCTTCAATCTGTGTAAATCCTTTAGCCACCAATCTTGCTTTGTTGCGAATGATAACTCCTGCATCATTTAATTTGTTGCGTAACACCCATCTAGTACCAACAACGGGATGATTCTGAGGGGGAGGGACGAGAGACCAAACTTCATTTCTATCAAATTCTGCCAGCTCTTCTTGCATGGATGTAATCCAATCAGCATGTTCAAGTGCTTCTTTGATGGATTTGGGTTCAACCATTGAGATAAATGCCGAGAAATGACATTCATTTTGAACACTTGTAGCAGAGCGGGTTTGTACACCACCGTTTGGATTTCCAATGACTTGGTTTGGAGGATGATCCTTGGTCCAAACATGTAACCTTAGAAGTTCTTGTGCAACAGATGATCCAAGTAAAAGTCTCGTACTCGGAAATCTCGAACTAGCCTCCGCCTAACACATTAGATACGTATTTCTAATCAATACTCGACTCATACTCAATTACACCAAAGGTTGTTCTCTCATTCTCTCTAACTCTTGGAATGGGTAAAAGACCATTTTACCCCTCCATGGTCTTCATTACTTATGTTGACCAAACCCTAAAGTCAACAGAAGTCAAAATCGAGTCAACAGTCCCAGTTTGACCTGACTCGCCGAGTGCACCTATGTGACTCGTCGAGTCCAGTCGTTCCTCAGAAGTCTTTGTGAGGGTCCAACTCGTTGAGTTAACCCCTAACTCGCCGAGTAACAGCATGGCCAGCTCATCGGGACAAACCCTAACCGACTCGTCGAGTCGGCTCCTCGACTCGGCGAGTCCATTCAGACTCTTGTCTCATTCAGACGATTTCAAGGCAGAAAACCTTCCCAAACTCTAGATCTACACTCTCAAGACTCATTTATCACGTAAAGTCACAAACTTTATGTCCATGCATGGCACTTAGAGCTTGAACTGCCAAAACACACCTTAAAAAAAGGGTTTTCACTCAATAGCATTATTATGGTCTTTTGGACTCTAGGGACCTCACATGGTCCAGATCTGAAGTTCAAACCTCAACATGAACACAAAACACTCTAGGTCCTCATATTAGCTAGAAAAAGCCCTAAACTCCCAAGTCATGAGATCTACTCAACAAAATGAGAAAGGTGCAAGCTTTATACCGTTCCCAGAAGCTCTGAGGTGAAATAGCCACATATCTTGCAGCTCCTTCTCATCTCTTGGCTTGAAATCCTTCTCTTCTCTTCAAAAGATGCACCAAACACTCAAGGTTAGCTCAAAAATCTCTCTCTAAGCTCACAGGCCAATTAGGGTTTACTCTCAGGGAGGTATAGCCGCAAATGAGGCTATAAGTGACTTTAAATAGGCCCCAAACCCAGGGATTTAGGGTTTCTCATCACAGTGTCTACTCGGCGAGTCGGCTCTCGGACTCGTCGAGTAGGTCATTAATCCAATGTGGCGCATCGCGACTCTAATCGACGAGTTGTAGCACCGACTCGTCGAGTAGCTCAATGGTCCTTAAAAATAAATACAATATACCTGGAAGCCCAGATGTTACAATTCTCCCCCATTAGAATCAGACTCGCTCTCGAAGTCATGATCTGGAAATAACTCTGGATACTGCTCTCGCATCTCGGACTCTGGCTCCCAAGTCAACTCGGACCCTCTCCGATGTTTCCACTGGACCTGAACCAGGGGTACCTCTTTGTTCCTCGGAACCTTCACCTTTTGATCGATGATCGCAATCGGTCTCTCAATGTAATTCAGGCTCGCATCCACCTGCATTTCCTCTAATGGCACCACTGTCGTCTCATCTGCTACACACTTCCTCAGCTGAGACACGTGGAAGGTGTTATGAATCTGGCTCAACTCCGTAGGTAGCTCCAAACGGTATGCTACCTTACCCACTCATGCGGTCACCCTGAAAGGACCGATGTATCAGGGCCCCAACTTGCCCCTCTTCCTGAATCGGATCACCCCTTTCCATGGGGATACCCTCCGGAGGAAAAAATCTCCAACCTGAAACTCAAGCTCGGATCGTCGCCTGTCTGCGTAACTCTTCTGGCGACTCTGGGCCGTCAGTAACCTCTGTCTGACCTGCTGAATCTGCTCAGTCGTCTGGAGCACTATCTCAGTGATACCCATCACTCGCTTCCCCACCTCTCCCCAACAGATAGGAGTCCGACACCTCCTCCCATAAAGAAGTTCAAAAGGAGCCATACTAATACTGGAATGGTGGCTGTTGTTGTAAGAAAATTCAGCCAAGGGCAGATATGTGTCCCAACTTCCACCGAAGTCCAATACACATGCTCGAAGCATGTCCTCGAGTGTTTGAATCGTCCGCTCACTCTGCCCGTCTGTCTGTGGGTGGTAGGCTGTACTGAAGTGCAATCGCGTACCCAACTCCTCATGAAACATCTTCCAGAACCTGGAAGTAAAACGCACATCCCGGTCTGACACTATCGATGTCGGCACTCCATGCTGAGCTACCACCTCTCTTACATATATCTCAGCCGGTCTCTCTGCAGAAGAACTCTCACTAATAGCAAGGAAGTGAGCACTCTTCGTCAACCGGTCCATAATCACCCAAATCGCGTCGACACCTCGCGCGGTCCTTGGCAATTTGGTGATAAAATCCATGGAAATCTATTCCCACTTCCATTGGGGAACCTCTAATGGTTGCAACTTGCCATGAGGATGCTGGTGCTCGGCCTTAACCCGACGACAAGTCAAGCACCTCTCGACTATCCAAGTCGCGTCCCTCTTTATACATGGCCACCAATAATCTCTCTTCAGGTCCAAGTACATCTTAGTGGCTCCTGGATGGATCGAGAATCTCGATCTATGCGCCACCTTCATCAGAATACGGCGAGCTCCGCCAGTATAGGGCAGCCAAATCCACCCTCAGAAAGTCATAAGCCCACGACTGTCTGTCACAAACTCAGACACCTACCCAATCACCCGCTCCCTCTTGCGGTTCTCCGGTCTCACGACCTCCACCTGGGCCTCTCGAATGGTATCTAAGACTGGAGTCATCACCGTCATCCTCATACACACATCTCGGATCGGAGCGCTCTCGGTTCTACAGCTCAGGGCGTCGGCTACCACATTAGCCTTGTCCGGATGATCGATGATCTCACAGTCATAGTCTTTCACCACATCCAACCACCTCCTCTGTCTCATATTTAGGTTGGGCTGATCCATGAGATACTTCAGGATCTTGTGGTCCGTGTATATAGTACACCGAACACCAATAAGATAGTGGCGCCAAATATTGAGGGCGAACACCACCGCCCCTAACTCCAAATCATGGGTGGGATACCTCGTCTCATGAGGCTTCAGCTGCCTCAACACATATGCTATCACGTGACCCCTCTGCATCAACACTGCACCCATCCCTGAGATGGACACATCGCAATAGACCACAAAGTCCTCCACTCCCTCCGGAAGGGATAACACTGGAGCTTCGCACAATCTCTGGCGAAGAGTCTCGAATGATGCCTGCTGCTCAGGCCCCCAAACAAAAGTAACACCCTTCCGGGTCAATTTGGTGAGAGGAACTGCAATCTTGGCGAAATCCTTGATAAATCTCCGATAGTAGTCGGCCAATCCCAAAAAACTCCTGATCTCGGATGGGGATCTCGGCACCTCCCATCGCATAACCGCCTCAATCTTGGCCGGATCGACCAATATCCTATTCTGATTAACGAGGTGTCCCAGGAACTGGACCTCTCGTAACTAGAAATCACACTTGGAGAATTTGGCATACAGCCTCTCCAACCTCAAAACCCCAAGGACCTCTCGCAGATGCTCCTCATGCTGCTCTCTGGATCTCGAATATACTAAGATATCATCGATGAACACGATCACCGACCGGTCCAACATAGGCATGCACACCTGGTTCATGAGATCTATGAATGACGCCGGTGCTTTGGTGAGCCCGAAAGGCATCACCACAAACTCGTAATGCCCATAGCGAGTTCTAAAGGACGTGTTCTGAATATCATCCTCGCATACTCTCATCTGGTGATATCCGAATCTCAAATCAATCTTGGAAAACCAAGATGCCCCCTGTAGCTGATCGAATAAGTCTTCTATCCTCAGAAGTGGATAACGGTTCTTGACCGTCAACTTGTTAAACTCCCGGTAATCGATGCATATCCGGTGCGAACCATCCTTTTTCTTGACAAAAAGGATCGACGCTTCCCACGGCGAGCTACTTGGTCGAATAAATCCCTTCACCAGCAGCTCCTGAAGCTGTGAGGATAACTCATGCATCTCTGGTGGCGCAAGGCGATAAGGTGTCTTGGCAATAGGTGCCGCCCCCGTAATCAAATCAATCTGGAACTCCACCTGCCTCACAGGAGGCACACCCGACAACTCCTCGGGGAAAACATCCGGGAACTCGCACACTATCGGAACTTTGGCGGTAGAACTCGACCTCTCTGACGAAATCCGCGTATCCATCACGTACGCCAGGAAGCCCATACAACCCTGTTGTAAACTCTGCCTCTCCCTGGCAGTACAGCAGAAGGCTGACCCAGATCTGGTACCCTCTCCATATACTGTAAGCACTCCCCCACTAGGGTCTCGTATAGTCACCATCTGACGCTCGTAGTCGATCATTTCTCCAAAAAGGCTCAACCATCCCATGCCCACGATGACACAGACATCACCCATCGCGATCGGTACCAGGTCAATCAGAAACTCGGGACCAAAAATCTCCAGCACACATCCTCGGAATATATCACTAGCAAAAACCGCATGCTCATCGGCTATGGAAACTCTCAGAGGTCGACTCAACGCCTCCCGTCGGATACTAATGTGATGACTAAAAGCTAAAGACACGAAGGATCGATTCTCACCTGAGTGAAATAACACCAAAGCAGGTACAAAATTCACAAGAAATGTAACTAAATACATCACATCATAAGCACAATAAATCTCAAAATAAATAACAAGGAATTACGTACTAGCCACGATATCAGGTGCTGCGCGGACCTCCTCCGCTGTCAGCTGAAAAGCTCTCCCACGAGCCCTCGGAACCTCGGCCTTCACCAGCCGAACATCAGCAACACACAATGCAGCAGGAGCGGAACCCTGGGCTGATCCCTGAACAAGCTGAGGGCACTCGGCCTTCCGATGGCTGGTCTGATTGTAGTGGAAACAGACTGAAAATCCCTTGGGGCAATCCTTCGCCATATGCCCCTCCTTTCCACATTTGTAGCAAATCCCCGCCCGGGAAGATCCCTCATGACTCTTGCCGCACTTGCCACAAGTGCGGCCTTTCTGGCCTCCTGATCTCGATTCAGTGGGCTTAGCCCGCTTGGCTGCCCCACTGCGACTGGGCTGGCCGCCGGTCTCTCCCCTGAGACTCTGCATCCTCCCTCGCCCGAGTCTCCAGCTCGATCTCCCTCCTCCTGGCATTTTCCTGAAGCTCAGCAAACGTCCGATAAGATGACTTCGCCACGAACTCTCGAATATCCCTCCTCAGAATGCTCAAATACCGGCTCATGCGTGCCTGCTCAGTCGACACATGCTCAGGGCAGAACAACGCCCTCTCGTGAAACATCCGCGTAATCAAAGTCACCGACTCTGTCTTGTGCCTGAGAGACAGAAACTCCTGGGCCAACCGTTCCCTCTCCACTGGGGGAACATACTCATCTCGGAACATCACAACAAACATCTCCCAAGTCACTGCAGAATGCTCAGCAGGAGTAAAACTGTCCGTCGCAAACTTCCACCAGTCCTTCGCTCCCAAGTGAAGTTGGTTCAGCGTGAACCGTACCCTCAAATGCTCAGGGCAAGAACTAGTATAGAAACACCCCTCGATATCAGAGATCCACCTCATCGCAGCAATCGGATCCTGAGCCCCATCAAACTCTCGTGGCTTCGTGTTGCTGAATTCCTGGTACAGCAACGAGTCACCTCCCTGTGGTCTGGCAGCAGCGAGAGCTGTGGTGGCTGCAGCAGCGACCTCAGTAACAGCGGCATGCCGCTCATCAAAAGTCTCAATCAAAGTGGTCTTAAAAGACCCAAACATCTCAGGAATCTCCGCTCGAATAGCTGCGGCCACCTCCCCGGGCTGTGGCGTGTACCCACCATGATGTCTCTGAAACACAACACAATCATCAGAGAATCGCTCGAGCATGCACACACTCGATCACTCATCCCTACTCGCTTCTTAGCATCCTAAGGATTCTTACTTAGGTTGCATACAGATCCGGTGCTTTCAGTAGTACGGGCCCAATACTACCTTCCAAACCCACCTGTAGTCATCCCAAGTCCTCCTCCTAGGACCCAAGTTCACTATTAATCTATCTCTCACGAATAACAGACTACCCTCTTAGAGGATCCCTCATATACTCATCTAGATATCTCCGCTAGATTATTCCTTGACTGAAGACTTTCTCTCTCTAAGTGATCCAGATAGATACTCTCACTCAGTGCATACTCAAAGCATATAACAGATAGCAATGACTCCTAAGCTAAGGTATCACAAATCAGGCAACTTTAGCCCTAAACTATGAAATATCTAGCCTATCCTCTAGCATGCATTACTACTATCTCATAAATATCTCATAACACAACTAAATAAGGGTATTTTGGGAAATCACCATTCGGGCTCTGGCTGATTGTACACACCGCTTCAACTCATTTTCTCTTAAAAACTCTTGTTCGGTTTTAGAAAAAAAATCATTTCTTTTGAAACCTTTTTCTCAAATCCTAAGTTTGAGTTCAGACATACCCGAAGATGCATCCGAATCCGTCAAACCAAGGTTTGATACCAACTTGTAACACCGTAAATTTTCAAACAAAAATTTTCATTTAAAAACCCAAATATCTCTTTTCAAAATCACAATTTCCACAAACATCAAGTTATCAAAACACATGTCTCAAAAACTATTTATAACAGAAATCCAGGATCTTCAAAAAAACATATATCCGACGCAGGTGTGTGCACAATCAAGCCGGCGCCTTCTCGTGATCCTGAGAAGTGCCTGAAACACATAACACATAACACGATAAGCACGAAGCTTAGTGAGTTCCCCAAGATACCACACACAGCTCATTAGCCACTCTAGGCTATAACTCAATAAGACCCTCCGGTCAATGTGTCTCAGTGGGACCTTCTGGTCCCAACTCAATAAACTCATAATAACAATACTCAGCATAAATCACAAGACATGATGCAAAATATTAAGATACACAGATAAGCACAATAAACATCTCAATCACACGGAAGTAACACTCATGGTAAGTAGAGTGAGAAGACTCACCTCGTAAGCTAGCAAGTAAAAGTCTCGTACTCGGAAATCTCAAACTAGGCTCCGCCTAACACATTAGATACATATCTCTAATCAATACTCAACTCATACTCAATTACACCAAAGGTTGTTCTCTCATTCTCTCAAACTCTTGGAATGGGTAAAAGACCATTTTACCCCTCCATGGTCTTCATTACTTATGTTGACCAAACCCTAAAGTCAACAGAAGTCAAACTCGAGTCAATAGTCCCAGTTTGACCTGACTCGCCGAGTGAACCCATGTGAGTCGTCGAGTCCAGTCGTTCCTTAGAAGTCTTTGTGATGGTCCAGCTCGTCGAGTTAACCCCTAACTCACCGAGTAACAGCATGGCCAGCTCATCGAGACAAATCCTGACCGACTCGTCGAGTCGGCTCCTCGACTCGGCGAGTCCATTCAGACTCTTTTCTCATTCAGACAATTTCAAGGCAGAAAACCTTCCCAAACTCTAGATCTACACTCTCAAGACTCATTTATCACGTAAAGTCATAGCCTTTACGTCTATGCATGGCACTTAGGGCTTGAAATGCCAAAACACACCTTAAAATATGGTTTTTCACTCAATAGCATTATTATGGCTGAATAAAGCAGGGACTTTTGGACTCTAGGGACCTCACATGGTCCAGATCTGAAGTTCAAACCTCAAGATGAACTCAAAACACTCTAGGTCCTCATATTAGCTAGAAAAAGCCCTAAATTCCCAAATCATGAGATCTACTCAACAAAATGAGAAAGGTGCAAGCTTTATACCTTTCCCATAAGCTCTGAGGTGAAATAGCCACAAATCTTGTAGCTCCTTCTCGTCTCTTGGCTTGAAATCCTTCTCTTCTTTTCAAAAGATGCACCAAACACTCAAGGTTAGCTCAAAAATCTCTATCTAAGGTCACAGGCCAATTAGGGTTTACTCTCAGGGAGATATAGCCGCAAATGAGGCTATAAGTGCCTTTCAATAGGCCCTAAACCCGGGGATTTAGGGTTTCTCATCACAACGTCTACTCGGCGAGTCGGCTCTCGGACTCGTCGAGTAGGTCATTAATCCCACGTGGCACATTGCGACTTTACTCGACGAGTTGTAGCACCGACTCGTCGAGTAGCTCAATGGTCCTTAAAAATAAATACAATATACTTGGAAGTACGGATGTTACAAGATCATTCATATATCTAAAGTTTAAGTGAGCAAGCCTCCTATACCATAACCAACTGACGTCATGAACAACTTTTGTGAGTAATCAGAGTTGGGGCTTGCCAATTATCATGTTGATATCAAGAGGATATATGTTCTTGTTACGATTTGACATGATCAAGCATTCCTTTTGATCTTCGAACATGACGTAGCTATGTTTCTTGCATAATTCAACTCGACGATTTGCATCAGTGAGTTGAGCCACACTTATTAAATTATGCTTCAAGTCAGCTACATATGCCACATTTGAAATGGAGAAGTTGCCATTGGTAAGGATTCCATAACCTCGGATCTGGGAATTAGAGTTGTTGCCATACGTCACATAGCCAGTATTTGGTGCAAGTTTGAGATCTTGCAGAAAGTCCTTCTGCCCCATCATGCGCATGGAGCAAGCACTATCAATATACCATATTTCATCTTGCTCTGTAGCACAGAGTGCCTGCAAAAATTAGTGAGTTGTGGAGTTTTTAGGCTCCGAGTTAGGTTTTGGCACAAAGGCACGAGTCTTAGGCTTCGGTAGTGACTTTTGAGGAACTGATGGTTTGGAAGGTTTGTTCCGAGATTCCTTAGGAAACAAACAGAAGGTCATGGTTCTTTCATCTATACAGTAGTCATATTCAATGACATGAGAGTTTGGAACAACTTTTTTTGGACATTTAACTTCCGGAGTAGTGGGAACTACTTTGTCTACCGGAGTTCTTGTTTCATCAGTGCGAGTTTTGACTTTCCAAAAAAGGTTTTGCTTTGAAGATTTTGAAGAAAATGTTTTCTTAACACTTTTTGTCTTGGTTGATGGCACACTTGATTTGAAAGTTGAGGTTTGAAAATTGTGCCATCGGTTTTTGCAATGAAAACAGGTGAAACAGTCCGAGGAGAGGTGTTTCGGACAAATGTGGTGCTTACACCTGTGTATCTTAGTGGTGCACACTTGATACTGACCACTTTCTTTTATTCTACAAGGCTAGGAGGATTGGAAGGCATCTTGAGAATCTTAGTGGGTGTAAAGGAGTTTTGACTATGGGATGATGAATGAGAATTCCGAGATACACTCTTTTTGGAGTTCTCAAGGAATCTTGAATTTTGTCTAGTCTTAACATCCTTTTTGTATGCATTCCGAGCTTCCACTTTAGGATCTACAATATCCTTCCTATTTAAGATTGGCCTTCTTTTGAAATGAGACAAAGATTTTGAAGTTTGTCCTACTGAAGGATTGTTGAACACAGGCTTAATGGGTACTAGATTTTTTTTTGAAATCACTTGAGGTTCAGAATCACATGAGATTGACTCATCAACATCACTATCTAAAGATGCCCAAACACATTCTGAAGGTTCAGAAGCCGTTGATTCCGGAAAAATTTCCTCAACAACACAGCTGTTAGGAGGGCTGTGGTTCGGATTAGGAGCAACAGACTTTGGAGTACTAGGGTTGAGTTTAGAGGTCCGATTCAGGTCCAGGTTTATCAGAGGCGGAAATTGCGTGGAATCGGGACTCTTGACAACTATAGGCTTAAAATCAGGAATCAAGGATGAAAAATGGTCAGGAGTCTCATGAATGGGTGACAAGGGAGAAATAGTTGTATCCGAATGTTTAATGTTCGGAACATCTCCTATAAAAGTCAGATTTTGTAACTCCTTCAAGGGACGAACAACTGGTTTCGGAAACTTACTTCCGAGACCATGAGCTTTTGACCAAGCATGACGAAAATTGTGAGTCATCCGTTCATTTGCTTCAAGAATGTCTATGGCTTGGTGCATGACATCAATCTTAGCATTAAGACGTTTGTTATCAGAAATTAAAACATTTCTTTCCGAATAAGTGATTTCACATTTGTCTTTAAGAATGATACATTCATCTTTTGACATTACAAGCTCATGTTCTAAAGATTCTATTTTTAACTTCTTATCCTCGAAACGTAACCTAAGACAACTTAATTCACTGTCCTTCTTCTCACTGGCTTCTATGGCTGACTCATAGGCTTTGTAAATGATGTTCATATCTGATTAGATATGGGTTAGATATGGTTCACAAAGAGACAAATCAAAATTATTATTAGTAATCATAGATTGTACCTGTTGAACGATGCTTCTGCCGGGTGGATCGTTGGTAGCCATGTAGCAGTAGTTCGACTCAACATCTTCATCATCTCTTTCTGAACTAGACGACCGATAGCCTTCATCACATTTAATTTCTTGTCGAGCCATAAGACACATGTTTCTGCCAGTGGTTACGTCATCATCATCTCTAGATGACCAATACCCTTCCACATCCCTTGATACAACTGTAGCAAAAGCTGTTTCACTTTCAGCCAATTCTTGAGCTCGGCGTGCATAGTAACTAGAGTCCTCGATCTTCGGTTTTTGTGGGACTTCAGCCAAGCAATCTTTAGCAAATTGATTTGCATGTCCATATTTGTGACACACAATCTTGGGTTTTTCAGACTTCGGAAGCTGTGGAGGTTCCGAGGTGTGATTAGGAGTAGGAAGATTAGGCTTGTAGGCTGGAGAGTTTTCGAAAGGTTTGTTGAATAGTTGATGATTATTTTGGTGAGGAGCTTGAAAACGGTTGTTATGATGAGAATTTTGGAATCGATTGTTGTGAGGCTTGTTGAAAGGACAGTTTTATTTCATGGATAGAAGAGAAAACTCTTGTTGAAAACGTAGTTCAGAATCCATTTCATCGGGATTAAGAGTTTGCATAGGCTGATAGTTAGAATTTGTGAGAACCGGAACGGTTGGAGGTGAGGGTTGAATAGGAGGAATGTATGGAACAACAATGGTGAGAGGGTCCGAAATGGTTGGGTTTGAGGTTTGTGGGTCATAGGAACTGACTAAGGCAAGAGGACCTCATGTGAGTTCGCGTAAAGTTTTAGCAACATTTAACTCATGACCTTGAAGATCATCAAAAAGTTGATAGAGCTTGAGCTTTTTTAGAGATCCATTGTTCTGAAGACATGGTTTCACGTTTCCCCATCCATTTCCAAGACTGTAAGAGAACTTGAGATTGTATTCAAGTGGAGTTCGGACTATCCCATGAGCTGTCATGTTGTTGACAATGATTTGGGATCTGTTTGAGGCTGATGCAACAGATTCACCAGGTGTTGTAGTGAAAATGTCGAACTCATTGACAACCGAAGTCAAATGCTCATCCTTCATGTTCTCTGACCCTTCAAATAATTCTTGAAGTGTGTCCCAAATCTCTTTTGCAGACTTCCACAGTTTGATGTGCTCAAAAAGAGATGGTGGAACATCAAACACCATTTCCGTGAAGGCAACTTGATCAGCATGCAACTTTTCGAGATCATCAGCAGTGAGAGGTGCTTGTTGTTGTTGATCCTGTCCCAAGAGGGTTGCAGCAGCATCTCTAACCACAGTTCGAACTGGAACATGAGGACCTTATTTAACGGATCTCCAGATAGATTCACCTTTCTCTTTTCCAAGTAAAAATCTTTCCATTCTAACTTTCCAGTGATCATATTCTTCAAGAACTAGCAGTAGGGCACGTGTAGGGCAACCCACGCTATTTTCTATTTGCATCGAGTATATTTGTTGAGTATTAGGAGCAACCATTGAATTTAAGATATCTTGAGCAAAAGTGGTATATAGAAGAACTTTTATCCTGAACACAGAAATGATCGAAATACCAATGTAATCTCAAATCAACTATAATCTGATATTATGGATTGAAAGGACAATCACTCAAGCTCTTATACCAATTGTGAAAACAAGGAGATCTTATGCGCATGGACAAGGTTTGAAAACTCAAATCTTGAGTTAATGCTTAAGATCAATGTCTGCTACTAAGGAATGTTCCAGTCAAGTCTGGCAAGACCAGTCAAGTCTGAGTTAATGCATTCACCAAAGTATTCAAGATATTAATGAAGAGTGAAGATAATGATCAAGGTAAAGATAATAAATGAGGAAAAAGAAGAATGTTTAAGAGAATAACTTGAAAGGTGAAGTAAACTAGAATATTGCTATATTTCTTTGAACAATCCGTCACTTGATTTATCATAGAAAGCTCCTTTAAATAGGAGAACATAATACATCGTACAAACAAAATACAAACATATGACTCGAAAATAGAGATGTTTCTGAACCTCTGATTATCTAAGTTTGAGAAAAGAGACTATGCCCTATGACAAGTTAAATCAAGCTAAGTGACAAAAACAATTAATACAAACGGACAAAAGTACATCCGGACAACATGTCACACCCCCAAACCGGAACGGCGGAAACGTTTGGGGGCAGAGGACGACATGTTCAGTATCATAACAATGCACAGTAGTAAAACAAGCAACAACATCATCCACTGCATTAATAATATAGTTAAATACAAGTGTGTTCTGAAAGTATTTGTAAGACACAAAAAATATATATATCCAAAATAAAAGACGAGTCTTGAACATGCTTCGTCTTCTCAAAACCCGGTCCATTGTACCTGTCTACTGGTGACTTGAGAATACAAGTTATTTTGAAAGAGTAGATCAGCATTTAAGTTGGTGAGTTTATAAGTAATTTTGTGTCAGATGTTTGCATTAGTTTGATGAAAATGTTTGTATGTGTTTTGATATAAAAGTTTGTAAGTGTTTTGATGTAAATTTTTGTATACTTCCTAGAAAATCCTATATTTTCTACTAAAATGAAAGTGGTCTTCTACCAAGAACCGACTGTTTTGTAAGTTTGTTCTCTCGTAAAAATGTATGTTTTCCCAAGTTTATGACTATCTTTACTAGAAAATAGATTAGATTACTCGACGTGAGAATATCACTATATGAGTGTAATGGAAAAATGAAGATGTATAGTAGTTTTGTATAAAAATACCCTACTGAAGCACTAACTACCTTAAAACAAATAAATTTAATTAAGGTTCAAATGTGATGTGGTTATAACCATGCTGATTGACTAGTATTTAACATGACGACCTGCTGGCGTCGAAACTAATGTGACATTTGTCACCCCTTTGGCTTGTCTTCCGGACTGTAGCTAACAATTTTGATGTGGGATTGTCAGTCCCGTATAGATCTATACACACAATGCCTGCTCTCCTTCCAGGAGACTCTGGTTACAAAACGCGACATAACAAGTATATTGCTATGCCGTGAAGTAGAAGTTTCACATTATTGTTATCTTGTTCTTGTTATAGTATGTATGTTCCTTTCTATTCTTGTTATAGAATGTATGTTCCTTTCTGTTCTAGTTATAGTATGTTCCTTCTTGTTATAGTTATAGTATGTTCCTTCCTGTTCTAGTTATAGTATGTTCCTTCCTGTTCTAGTTATAGTATGTTCCTTTCTGTTCTAGTTATAGTATCTTCCTTTCTGTTCTAGTTATAGTATGTTCCTTTCTGTTCTAGTTATAGTATGTAAGAACTGACTCATATATGAACTGACTCTTGTAAGAACTGACTTATGTAAGAACTGACTCTTGTAAGTTTCACTGTTCTAGAAGTAGTAAGTAGTAATCCTCTAAACTATACCTATTATAGTTTACTAGTATGATTGTTTAACTATTACTGATTCATAGAAAAGACTCAATTACTAACCATAACCAACTAAGTTAAGAATGAACCTTAAAAATGGGTTTAATATTCGCATATGTATTTAATAAGTATAACTATGATTTAACCGACATTTGGACTAGTGATCCTACCTCAAGCCCACAACCAAACAAGGAGCAGGAGTCAAGGTATCTAGCAATAGTCCTAAGTCTATTAAAGCATACTTATGCGTAAATAGATAGACGAATATGATTTCATATAAAAGAAGTTTATAAGAGATTTAAAAGAGTTTTCAACAAGTTTTGAGTATAAGAAATCCTTTCGGATGTTGTTTTCACATATAAATGGTTAACACAATTTCATTGTGTTCTACTTGTATTCCCCCCCCCCTAAAAGCATTTAAAATCATTTAAAAGATAGATTATAGGGGTATGAACTCACCTGATGTGAGTGATTCAGATGAAAGTTTGATATAGGATGCTAAGTATGTCAAGTGAAGGCTCGAGCACAAACGAATCCTATTAAGCATATATTAACCCATATGTGTATAAAATTAGTGTATATAACAACTAATCATGTAAGGGAACCAACCTTAGGAACTAGGAAACACTCATAATGGAGTGTTAGAATAACATATGATTGAATGAAAGGAGTACACGGCCAAACAAGGGATGTTCACGGCCTTAGGAGGGTTCACGGCCATAGAACACATGATGTGTTCACGGCCCAACCTTGATCCTTTGAAGTGTTCACGGTCATGGATGAAGTGTTCACGGCCTAAGTTGCATCTAAGAAGGGTTCACGTCCAAATGAAGGGTTCACGACCGTGAACTCTTGAAGATCTTGCAATTTGGTGCTTGTTTCATGGGTGGAATCAAGTGCTTTAATGGACATCAAGTTGATGGAAGAGATACTTACGTTTTGGTAGCTTTGAGTAGTGTTCACGGTTGAAGAAAGTTGAGAGAGAATGGGGTGTGTTCACGGCTAGAGTTGAAGGAGTTGAAAAAGTGGAGAAAATGAGCCAAATTCTTTTATATATGGAGGAAGTTGTTCACGGCCATGAACCTAGATGTGGCCGTGAACTCCTTTTGATGGTGTTTCCGGCTCAATTGCAACTTAAAGAACCGAAGCTAACACTTCCTAACACATAAACGTTGAGTGTAATACGCTTAGAACTCTCAAACAAGCCCTAAACAAGGCTAAAAGATAACAGAAACAAGTCTGACTTTTGATTGATTAGACTGACTTACAAGATAGAAATTTACGGGTTGTCACATCATCCCCCCGTTAAGGGAATTTCATCCCGAAATTAAGCCTAAGGGATATACATGGACGAAGGTGAAAGGTGTGGATACTTACGTTTCTGATGGTCCTCACGACTCCAAGTGAATTTATGTCCTCGCTATGCATTTTAAGCGGACTCTCACTATCGGGATAGGGATCTGATTAGTCCTAACGACTTCGCTTTTTAGGATTTCTATGGATTCTTCCACAAGGTTGAGGTGCTCGCTTACCTCGATCAAAGCGATTGGGATAACAAAAGTCTTGTCGGACGACCAGTTTTCCAGTTAAAGACGTGGAAAGTAGGGTGTAAGTTATTGGATTCCCGAGGTAGTCGGGGTCTATAAGCTACTGGATCAACTCTAGTAAGAATCTCAAATGATCTTATGTACCTTGGATTTAGTATTCCACACTTTCCGAAGCGTATCATGCCCTTCCGGGTGAGACCATCACCTGACGAGGTCACCAACCTGGAATTTCGAGGGTTTTCTCTTATCGAAGGCGTTAGCTTTTCTGCCTGACCTTGGGAGCTTCACGTCGCTCCTAGATTTGTACTCTCTTCTTGGTAGTTTCTCGGATGAATTCCGGACCAGCGAAGGTGCCGTCTGGAAATTGGACCTCTAGCTAGTTGTGTGTCGCCTACTTTAATCCAGTGAAGAGAGGATTTGCACTTGCGACCAAACAGGGTTTCGAATGGAGCAACCTTAAATGCTAGCATGGTCAAGGACTTGACTAGTTGATAAGTGGGTATTCTTGCTCTACCAAAGTCTATCACATATGCTCTCCGCACAACTTCTAATGATTGAATCGTCCTCTCATTCTGTCTGTTGGTTTAAGGATGGTAGGCTATGCATCATGACTGGCCTAGTTCCCAAAAAATTATGAAGTGACTGCCTGAACTGGGAGATGATTCTACTATCTCAAACGAAGATAACAGTTATTGGAACACCGTGCAGTCTAACTAATTTCTAGGACACACGTTCTAGTTAACTTCTCTATTTTGCCTGATTCCTTAAAATTGTAGGAAGGGTGCAGATTTGGCTAATCTGACGACGATCACCAAAAATGGCCTCAATTCCACCTGTTGCCTTGGTTAATTTGATTATGAAGCTCATTGTAATCCGCTACCACTTACACTCAGGTATCTCCGGTTGTTGTAGTAAGCCTGCGGGCTTTTGCTCTGAAGTTCATGATAAGACTCATACTTAGGTCATCCACCATCACGTCGTGTATACTATTCATATATAATTTAGATTGACAAAACGTTCGGATGGGTGGTTCTGCCCCAAGTGCACAACCAGACAAGGAACATGAGATAGGGCGGAATCACACATCCCAAATCTTGTTGAGTCTAAATTATATACCACTATTGTGTATACACTTAGCAGCGATTGATTAACCTAATTAGTTCTTAGTCTCTATTATTGAACTTGGCCTGTGGTACGAGTGGTCTTTCTCAGAGATCTATTGGGTATACTTCGGGTGGTTACTCACTTCTAAGACTTCTTTGGTGTTTTTCACTTCAAGGCTATTGACTAATGGGTAGGCTAGAAAGGCACGTTACCCCTCGCATGGGTACTTCTTAAGTTCTGAAGTGAGAGATGATATAAGGGTTCGCGTTATGGATTGGAAGAATTTCATCTGACGGTTGATTGAGGGGAAGAGTTCTTTTACACAACACAAAAATTTTGCATGGTAAGGACCAAGCCAAACCATGTCGGATGATGATGTCAGAACTTCTCGACGAAAAAGATATTATGCCGATCTGGAAGAAATGATTACTAGGATGATGAACTATCCTTGGTATTATTACTACGAACCCTATTGTACCGTAATTTACAAGTACCAACTAAATGAGGGTTCTGATAATTTGAAATAATGAACTTTCATGAAATGACCCCTACTAGGTCTCCCTATAACTTTTTAGTGTACACCAGCCATGTATAATTAAGATTGGAAAGACAGTTGACTGAGTGACCCTGCCCTAAATCCACAACTAAACAAGGAACAGGAAATGAGAAGAAATCACTCACTCTAAGTCTACAAATCTTAATTATAAATGGCCCTAATGCATACACTAAGCCATCTTAGCTTTACCTGTTAGGGTTCCGAGTTTTATACGAGTGTTGTGATTTGGTTCGAACGAGAGAGTAATTACATTTATAATTAATTATTGGGGTTTGGAAGCATACCAAAACTATAGCAGGGTTCTTTGATGCTTTCCCATATTCTAGGGTCAAACTCCTCTTGCTCCCCCGCTATTCTTCTTTGTTGGACAGTCCCTTTTGAAATGTCCTATTTCACCACAAAAGAGGCATATTGGACTGGTTCCAACATTGATGGTTGAAGTAATGTGCCGGATTGGAATTCTGCAGAAAACGGGTAGTGTTGCCGTTCTTGTTGCAGTTCATGCAATATATCACTCGGCAGACTCCCAGGTGATGGAAGCTGCACTTTTTGCACTTGGGTAGATTCCCGGCATACTGCCTTACTGGGATAGGGGCAACCGGGATACTAGTAGGAAGGGTAGTAGGAGCAACAGATGTCGTGGCCGTAGAGGCTGCCACATGTTGTTGTCTCTTGGCTAACTTTTGAAATGATTTTCCCTTCTTTTTATCCCAGAATACCCGTTTCTAGTTCTTAGATTCGAGGTTCGGAGTGCCTTTATAAGTAGGCACTCGTTGTTGTACTTGGTTATCGCCGTGATTGGGATTGTCGATAATAATTCCACTACCATTTGCGTTGTTAGCGTTAAGGTGAGTCATGACAGCTGCTACGGCAGCTGTGACCGCATCTTGAAAAGTAGCCGAATCTATCTAAAGGATTGGTGTTTTGCCAGTGGGTTGGTTACGTTTCTTCGAAGGCATGATTCTGTTACACGATAATAAAATGAGCTCGTGAGTGATTTTGGTTGGCACTAGATGTATTCTAATCATTTATATGAATGTAAATTTTTCGTTTCATTATACTTTTCTCGATGATTCGACCTACATCCCTATGATGCAGTCCTGGTAAGGAGTAGAAGTAAGTTTCTATAATGGTTATAAGACGAGTGTCATCCAAACGAAGTTATCTCGATTGGTGGATATCGTGATCCAACCCTCGAAAAGATTTGAAGACAATTCATAATAAAGTCTACATAAACTATACTTATGAATTTGGGAAATAATCACTCTCAATTGAGATTTAGCGATCTGATTTATTGTTATTAGCCGTGATAGGAAAAAGACGATAAACTTAATACCTAACGTGAGTAATTTAATCACTAACTCACTAGGTTGCATTAATTTATTAGTTATTATGGTGAAGAAAAGGCACTCAAACACTTTGTATGTAACATGCGTGGCTTCCCTCTGTTCTCTGATCTAATATGGGCGGTACTGGTTTGTTCTCTCTTGGAATCTACATGGTGTCCTTCTCTCCCGTAGGTATATTGAATTCCTGTGCCGACTTACTTCCGATTCTGACCATGATCTCCATTACTTCATAATGGAGAGTTCGAATCCCTGAAGTTCATGCGAACCTCTCATCGGTGCCTTTAATAAGGTAGAGGCATTTGGTGGTTTCTATAGTTTCTTTACTCCTCACTGGTTTCTTTCTCGGAATTCTCCTAATGAAACTCTGATGGATCCTCTTGGATTCCTCTGTTGGTTGTTTTGGTGAGGTGGTTACATCCATCTAAGTGTTTTATACGAGAATGGGAATGTCTAAAGAATATATGAGATTAATAAAACATTTTCGTTACAAATAAAATTATACGAGGATGATCCATTCCGGTCTTTATATAATCACATAGTGTGTAGAGATTATATATAATACATATCAAATAGACCTTCGAATAAGTGATCCTACTCTAGAACCACATCCAAACAAGGAAAAGGAAGTAGAGTGAAAATCACATATTCTAAGTCTATAAAATCTTAACTATGTATAACTTTAACGTATACACTTCGTAATTATAGACCTAACAGAAAGGGTCTTTTAATTTTTCACATAAGTTATTTCTGGTACCTAAAATACTCCTATAGTATTTTAATTATATGTTTGATTCTTGAACTTCTAGATATATGAAGTTGATAAGTTTTCAGTTTTGTTGTTATAGCATCCTAAAATACACCTATAGTATTTTAACCTTTATGTTTGATTCTAGAATTCTTCTGGTACTTAGGTTAGTTTTAGACTTGTTGCAACACTACAATCACTCCCAAACACATGTTGGTCATATCTCAAATAAATATAGTTGATCAAGCTATATTGATCCCAGATATGATTACATAACTGTCCAGGTTTAACTGTAGTGTCCAACATCCAATTACTTTTATTTTGTTTTAGTATGACACTGATCCTAATATGAATGCATGTATGTATACTTTAGTAAAATATTTTATTATTTAAAAGTATAAACTCTTGGTCAGAGTGTTTTAATCCCGATGTGTTTATAGTTGTATATCTTTTATGGGTTGATATACAGAATTCACTATAAACAAAGCTCTGATACCAATCTATAACACCCCTAAACCGGAACGGCGGAAACGTTCGGGGGCGGAGGACGTCATGTTCAGTATCGTAACAATGCACAATAGTAAAACAAGCAACAACATCATCCATTGCATTAATAATATAGTTAAATACAAGTGTGTTCTAAAAGTATTTGTAAGACACCAAAAATATATATATCCAAAATAAAAGACGAGTCTTGAACATGCTCCGTCTTCTCAAAACCTGGTCCAGTGTAACTTTCTACTGGTGACCTGAGAATACAAGTTATTTTGAAAGAGTAGATCAGCATTTAAGCTGGTGAGCTCATAAGTAATTTTGTGTCACATGTTTTCATTAGTTTGATGAAAATGTTTGTATGTGTTTTGATGTAAAAGTTTGTAAGTGCTTTGTGTAAATGTTTGTATACTTCCTAGAAAATCCTATATTCTCTACTAAAATGAAAGTGGTCTTCTACCAAGACCCGACTGTTTTGTAAGTTTGTTCTATCATAAAAATGTATGCTTTCCTAAGTTTATGACTATCTTTACTAGAAAATAGTTTAGATTACTCGATGTGAGAATATCACTATATGAGTGTAATGGAAAAATGAAGATGTACAGTAGTTTTGTATAAAAATACCCTACTGAAGCACTAACTATCTTAAAACAAATAAATTTAATTAAGGTTCAAATGTGATGTGGTTATAACCATGCTGATTGACTACTATTTAACACGACGACATGCTGGCGTCGAAACAAATGTGACATTTTTCACCCCTTGGCTTGTCTTCCGAACTGTAGCTAACAGTTGGGATGTGGGATTGTCAGTCCCGTATAGATCTATACACACAATGCCTGCTCTCCCTCCAGGAGACTCTGGTTACAAAACGTGACATAACAAGTATATTGCTATGCCGTGAAGTAGAAGTTTCACATTATTGTTATCTTGTTCTTGTTATAGTATGTATGTTCCTTTCTGTTCTTGTTATAGAATGTATGTTCCTTTCTGTTCTAGTTATAGTATGTTCCTTCTTGTTCTAGCTATATTATGTTCCTTCCTGTTCTAGTTATAGTATGTTCCTTCCTGTTCTAGTTATAGTATGTTCCTTTTTACTCTAGTTATAGTATGTTCCTTTCTTTTCTAGTTATAGTATGTAAGAACTGACTCATGTATGAACTGACTCTTGTAAGAACTGACTTATGTAAGAACTGACTCTTGTAAGTTTCACTGTTCTAGAAGTAGTAAGTAGTAATCCTCTAAAATATACCTATTATAGTTTACTTGTATGATTGTTTAACTGTTACTGATTCATAGAAAAGACTCAATTACTAACCATAACCAACTAAGTTAAGAATGAACCTTAAAAATGGGTTTAATATTGACATATGTATTTAATAAGTATAACTATGATTTAACCGACATTCGGACTAGTGATCCTACCCTAAGCCCACAACCAAACAAGGAACAGGAGTCAAGGTATCTAGTAATAGTCCTAAGTCTATTAAATAATACTCACACGTAAATAGATAGACGAATATGATTTCATATAAAAGAAGTTTATAAGAGATTTAAAAGATTTTTCAACAAGTTTTGAGTATAAGAAATCCTTTCGGATGTTGTTTTCACATATAAATGGTTAACACAATTTCATTGTGTTCTACTTGTATCCCCCCTTAAATGCATTTAAAACATTTAAAAGATAGATTATATGGGTATGAACTCACCTGATGTGAGTGATTCGGATGAAAGTTTGATATAGGATGCTAAGTATGTCAAGTGAAGTCTTGAGCACAAACGGATCCCATTAAGCATATATTAGCACATATGTGTATACAATTAGTGTATATAACAACTAATCATGTAATGGAAACAACCTTAGGAACTAGGAAACACTCATAATGGAGTGTTAGAATCACATATGATTGAATGAAAGGAGTACACGGCCAAACAAGGGATGTTCACGGCCTTAGGAGGCTTCACAGCCATAGAACACATGATGTGTTCACGACCTAACCTTGATCCTTTGAAGTGTTCACGGTCATGGATGAAGTGTTCACGGCCTAAGTTGCATCTAAGAAGGGTTCACAACCAAATGAAGGGTTCACGGTCGTGAACTCTTGAAGATCTTGCAATTTGGTGCTTGTTTCATGGGTGGAATCAAGTGCTTTAATGGACAACAAGTTGATGGAAGAGATACTTATGTTTTGGTAGCTTTGAGTAGTGTTCACGGTCGAAGAAAGTTGAGAGAGAATGGGGTGTGTTCACGGCTAGAGTTGAACCTAGATGTGGCCGTGAACTCCTTTTGATGGTGTTTCCGGCTCAATTGCAACTCAAAGAACTCAAGCTAACACTTCCTAACACACAAACGTTGAGTGTACTAGGCTTAGAACTCTCAAACAAGCCCTAAACAAGGCTAAAAGATAACAGAAACAAGTCTGACTTTTGATTGATTAGATTGACTTACAAGATAGAAATTTACGGGTTGTCACACAACATCAACTCCGGAACATAGACTTTGTTCCGGACACCATCTTCACTCCGGAAAACTGATTGACTCCATAACTGCTTCTGACTTCGGAAACACCATTTGACTTCGGAAACATGCTTACCATGGAACATACAAGGATAGTGATTGCTAGAGGTTCACTTTCAGGTTCCATCAGTGTGTTCATCTTTGTTAGACGTGTCAAACCCAACAAATAAAGGGGTACAAAATGACTCCAGTTTTTGTTAAAGGTCCAATTCTAATTGCTTTGTAGCTCGAGTATGGTAAGACATTAATTGATGCCCCAAGATCTAACATTGCACGTGGCACAAAAAGGTTACCCATTTTACAAGGAACCGTGAATACACACGGGTCCTTGCATTTCTTTGGTAGCCGTTTTTGGAACATGGTAGACACGTTTTCTCCTACTTTCACCTTTTGATTTCCTTTGAGATTTTTCTTTGATGTGCAAAGTTCCTTAAGGAACTTAGCATATCTATGAATTTTTGTAATAGCATCTAAAAGAGGGATATTGATTTCAACCTTTCTGAACATTTACATGATCTCGTCATCTTCCCGTTCTCTTTTTGTGCTTGTTAGCCTTGAAGGAAATGGGGCTGGTGAGACTTTTGCTTCAATGTCGATTGGCTTTTTTGGCTTTGAAGTATCATTCTTTTCATTCTCTTTCACAGCTTCCTCCACTCGAATCTCCATTTCTTTCTCTTCTTCATCCGGCCTTCTTGGTCCATCATAGCTTTTTCCACCTCTTAAGGTAATGGCACACGCATTGTGTTTCGGGTTCTTCTCAATTTGAGATGGTAGCTTTCCTTGTGATTCCATCTTACTCACAGATTGAGCAAGTCGTGCCATTTGTTGCTCCAAGCTTTTTATGCTAGCATTGGTTTCTTTTTGGAAGATTTGAGTGCTAGTGGCACGGTTTTGACAATATCCTCCAATGGCATGCGTGATGAATCCGTTTGTGGAGGTGGTTGTTGTGGCTGCCTTGGCTTGAAATTTTGAGGTTGAAAAGGCGGCCTTTGTTGATGTTGAGGAAATGTTGGTCTTTGTTGATAAGTCCCATGTTGATTTCCTCCTCAACCTTGATTGTTGTTCCATCTTTAGTCACCACGTGGTTGCTCGTATCCTCTTTGATTTGACCCAGAATACCCTCCTAAGGCTCTTGCTTCTTCAAAATCCGCAAGGGCGGGATGTGGGCTGCACACCTTTCTTTTTAGCTAGCATCATTACAACTTTTGTAAGCTCGGACAATTGAGCTTCAATTTGAGGAGTTTGGACTTCTTTTACACCTCGGGGTGCATCTGTGTACCATTCTTCATCATGACCCGAATGCTTAGAGTCTTCAGCCATGTTCTTGATTAGGTTGCGAATTTCAGTTTGAGTCTTGTCGGGTAAAGACCCACCACTTGAGGCATTGAGCAACCTTCTTTCTATTGGAGTCATGCCTTCAATAAAGTATTGAAGGAGATGATATTCAGTGATTCCATGCTTTGGGCAACAGGCACATAACTTTTTGAATCTCTCCCAATATGTGTGGAAGGCTTCTCTCTTATGCTGCTTGATTCCAATGATTTCCTTTTGTAGGGCTGAAGCTTTCATTTCTGGGAAGTATTAGTCCAAGAAAAGGCATGCAAGATCTACCCAAGTAGTAATCGTCCCCGGTGGGAGGTAATACAGGTAGTCTTTTGTTGCATCTTGCACCACGAAGGGGAATGCCCTAAGCTTGATTTGATCCTCCGTGACATTGTGTGGTTTCATGCCGACACACACAACATGGAATTCTGTGAGGAACTTGTGGGGATCTTCGTTTTCCAAGCCTCTAAAGGTTGGGAGTAAGTGGATGAGTCCGGATTTTTTTTTAAGATTTGTGGTTGTCGGATATGTGATGCAAAGAGGTTGTTGAGTAACCTCTTACCTCACCCATTGGCGAAGGGTTTGCTCGGGTGGTGGATTTGGAGGACCTTGATTCCCTCCATGGTTATCTCCCATTGTGTGAGTAGGAATTGAAGTTTTGTTGTTGTGGAGTTTGGGATGTTATGAGTAGGTGAAGTGGGTGAAGTGGTACTTCTGGACGAGGATGGTTGTGAAAGGTCGAGTATGCTCAAGAGTCATATTAAAGTGATATTTCTAATTAACATATGATACTAATGGGTCACACTAACAACAACTTGATACAATTGATTATTTATTAGAAATTGGTTTTAATAAATATTCAATAAACTCTTATAATTAAAATGGAAATTATTTATTTCTAGGAAATAATAATTTTCATTAGCAAGTAACATTATATATAATTCATAGCGTATGAATTAATAAGTCATGCACAACATTTTGGACTAGATAAATTGTTTTGTCTTTTACCAAAAAGTTAAAGTTTATATTTTATAAACTTGGTTTATAAATTATAAAGCTTTTGTCTTCTTCCTTTTAGTATTTTTATAAATTAAGAGCCAAAAGACAAGAGTATGGCTTTCATGTTAATTTATTCAAAAGAAACCATGCTTTAAAGGCATTGGAGACAAGTAGGTTTTAGGATACATTATTGTCTTAAAGTGTTAAGGACTTATGGTCCATAAAATCACTTTATGCATATAAAAGATGAGGCTTGCACTCATTCTTGATACTTGATGCAAATGGCCGAAAATTGACTTCTTCCTCTCATTCTCTCTTAATTAGTTAAGAGCTTTGAAGATTACTTGCTTTTACATGCCCTGTTTAAGTTTATATTGGTTATGAACTTAAAACTTAAGGGTTTAAGAGTTTTGGACTAGCATCTACATCAAGTTGAGTCATTGTTGGTGTCTCAAAAGTTCCACATTCTTCAGTAACTTCCAAGCCTCCTTGGTGGGTATAAAATGTTTATGTTATTTCAAAAATTAAAGTCTTCCGTTGCCATATTTTTCTAGTTTATGAAACTATTTTTGAGCTAAAACCCAACAATTAGTATCAGAGCCACCTTGCAAGTTTGGTTACATTTTTTGATTTTTGGAAATCTTAATTTTTGGAGAATATGGATAACTTGTTTTTGTATAAAAAATAAGTTCATACATATTTTCTGTGACAACTTTATATTTATTATTTTATGTGACAACAGTTTCACGCATCTTTTGTCATTCAAAGTTGTCTTAGAAAAACAAAGGTTGTTTTTATGTGTATGTTAATGTGTATAATATGCATAAACTAGCCAAGGACCATTATGAGTGTTGTGTTGATGTGTTTGTTGTTTTTGTTATAAAAATTGTTGTAATAATTTATTTATTCATATGGTATGTAATAATTAAATAAATTAGTTTTCTTGGTTATTTTTTTAAACTAATATATTAGTTTTTAGAACAATATTACAAGAAGATTTTTGGTGTTCTTAAATGTCCCTTTAGGAATGAACTTGGCATCTTTTGTGTTGGATCACAAAAAATGTCGTTAGTTGGCTATGTTTATGCACATATATTTTTATGCATGTGTGTGTTGTTTATTTTATACAATTATTATGTGTGGTTGATAAATTAGTTTTTCACATGCTAAAATAATTTTGGACAAAATAAACATCACGTGGAGTTTGGGTTTTCAAAATTGGACATAAGATGTAACAAGTTATTATTTTAAAAATAAAACATGGTTTTATAAAATCGTTAATAACGGCAAATTTTAAAATACTCCATTATATGTTTTAAAATGGTGATTTTTGTAAGTTATACAAACTCCAAATATAAAAGTAATAAAAATGAAGTTTTATTAAAGATATAAAAAAAGGTTTAAATGCACTCAAACTTAATACCGGTTATTACAATTGAATTGCGTCAAATTATATAAAACTAGCTTTTTATATAGAACCTTTTAGAGTGATTTTCTTTCGAAAATTGATATCATGGTTTATTATATACATGTAATAACCATGATATCATATGTTTTTAAACTAGAATTATAAAACATATAAAGACCCTTTTTACAAACCTCAAAGCTATACAATCCTTTTCAAGAACACTCGCACATCTCTTGTATGCACTAGTGGGATAAAGCATACCTAACCACTTAGTGTTATCTTTTGATGGACGGGGTGTCTTATCGATTTCTATAACCAAGTTATAGGCCGATTACATAAGTTATTCAAATTGGATGATTTGATCGGAAATCTTTTGTGATAAAGGATACCTAAGCAAGAGAAGTCTGAGGCATAGATGGGATCAAACATGTCTAATTAAATTTGTTATTAGTGATTCCATAAATCTAGGAATTATATAGTAATATATAATTGATAATCTCTACCGGGTTGAATTCAAATGGATGAGATAAATGATACCTAACCATTTATTTGTTTGGCAACTTGGATCCTAGACTTTGATAATTAATGTTTTTAAAAACTAAAAGGGTATTAATTATTAAAGATTAAATATTGAAAATACTAAATGAATTTTGTTAAAATTTTGTAGTTATATAATCCATTCTCATTATCATGAATTGTTAATAGATACAACTTCAATGAATGAGCTCATGTCTTAAGAGACAATCTCGTAAGAGGTATGAAATTGTATACACTTAAAGGTCCTAGTCCTAAACTATTTGCTTTAAGCAATGAACCTGAACACGATACCTAGTAAAGGCATCACCATGATGCTAAATATGCTTCTAACATCAAGCTAGGAATAGTTATTCATGACTTCTAGAAAGTCTTGTATAAATTAAACATTGGAATAATTCAAGGCTAAAAGAATCACCTTGTGTGATCCAGAAGGCCCATGTTTTATGGACTGAACACCTTTAAGCTCAAAAATCTACTAAAGCCCACATAGATGGATCTTGTTTATTTTGTGAACAAACTGGACACTAGAAGAGGATTTACTCCTCTCATTTGGAAAGAAAGTCTGGAAGAGACTAGTACTTCTAATATCTACTAGATAGAACTCATACTTTTCATATAACACTTAGGTACTTGGTACTTAAATGTGAATCTAATATTTGTAAATGGCTTGCAAATATTTATTAAAGAGTAACCAAGTTGGGCACAATCAAGTTTGGCACAATCAAATGTGAATCTAATATTTGGAACAATGTATGTTTTAATTTAGCATGTCTGAATTTATGTCTCAGTTATTTTATTCAAATGTTTTATCATTTACTTCATCATTTTTCATAACGATAATATTCATATTCTGAAATGATTAACTTCTATTTATGAGACTAGATCTATTAATAGAATTACAAAGTAAATACCAATATTTTTATAAATAAAATTAAGTTCTATATGCAAGCACTTTTTGACTTAAACTTGTTTTAAATCAAACTCATCTTTGATATTGTTATCTTTATTATATAAATGGCATTCACATATTCCAACTTCAAGAAAATGATATTTGAAGGAAAATAATGTAGTTTATTTGACATATGTGAACCTTATTTATATGTAAAGGATTCCTAATGATATTTTCACTAAAGTGTAGATAAAATAATTAAGGAACTATACACTTTGGTGTATAACTTCCTTTCTAATGAATGTCTGAGATTAAACACAAGAAACCAAATCAACTTTATTAACAACTATAGTAGTTTTAATTATATTTTACGTGGTAAAGCATAATTCTGAAATCTTTGTTGAAGATTTCAAAAGTTGAAATAAAAACTGGTAAGAACCATCTAAGGCCTTAATGATAATAAATGATGAATTAAATCTTACTTGGTATGATATACTTTCTAATCGGTAGAAATATCCTCCTTTAATCTTTTTGGGATAATACTTCAATCACTATTAATTTTATCTTGAATACAAATACCGACTAATAAATAGATTAAATACTTTATAAGATTTAGTATGGAAAGGCTCCATCCTCATCTTACTAAATGTTTTATGGATTTGAGGACGATGTTGGACTAAAGCTTCTAAACCCTAAATCTACTAAATACATATTTGTATAATACTCTAAATGTGGCTTAGATTATTATATGCAAACCCACCAAAATAGGTTATCTTATTCTTCTGAAAGCTAAGTTAGTAGAAAGCAATATTCTAATGACAAAGAAAGTGGGAGGTACATGGAACTTGAAGCAGCTCAAGAACCATAACTTTATGTAGTAATAGTTGGCACTAGTTTTAACAAGGATTGTTAAAATTGAATAATAGCTATTCAAAAACACAAATTGTTCGCAATAATGGTAGAATTCATCTATGACTTGAGAAATGTGGAATCTCTCATTGATGAGATTTTATTGATGGTTTATGGAAAATCCATCAAATACCAAGATGCTATGTCAGATCTCGAATCTTATAAATGACTTAGAGTCGTGAACATGAGATGTAATCCATGTATGAGAATCTTATAAATGACTTAGAGTCGTGAACATGAGGAGTAAATGATTCTTCTAGAAATAATAAATTACATGGATAACCATACATATTTAAAGCAAGACTTGTAGTAAAAGGATTTTCTCATACTCATGACATTGACTGTGATCAAACTGTCACAACTAGCATTTTTGGCTAGGAAATCCTGTCTTCGTGTAATCAACTCTTGTGCAACTTGTAATCTAAGTTGATGTTATGTACAAATGCTCATTCCAAAAACAATCATTTGAATAAAAAACTCACTCGTGAAGTCCAAAACCTAATTCAATACATCTCATATACTCAATTGTGGGTTTGTAACCCTAATGTCCCGATTCAAACTCGGAATGGACCAGGATCCTATTATTGGGCCTATTGGGCCAATAAACTCTCAATTCAATTATTTTTGGCCAAGGAACTCCATTTCGGCTCTAGTTAAACCCACATTCATTAAACTATAGCATAATGGGCCTTATTAGGCCTAAAATGACTCACTTCATTTTCATGGGCCTTGATGGGCCGTGAACAATCTTCTTGAACCTTAATGGGCCAAAAACCCATATATTTGCCCCTTTTGGGCCGTGAACACATAAGAGGGCCTAATGGGCCGAGAACCTCCGTATTGGGCCTTATATTTTCGGCTATGTTCAATTTTAGCCCAACAATCAAAATTCCTTTCATTCCCACACTCCATCCTCGGTTTTATAAAAAAAAGAAAAAAAAAGAAAACAAAATTTGGTTGAATTAGAACTTGACACCTCAATTTTATTTTATGGACTCCCAAACTAATTGCATCACAAACATCCAAGTTAAGCCTTAATCCTTCATGTAATAACCACACAACAAATCCCTCCCTTCCTCTTCTTCTAGCCTCGGCCGAGAACCCTAACACCACCCACACCTCTCTCATTTCTCAAACACAAAATCCTCTCTAGAGCTCTCAAGAAGATTTCATCTCCATTCTTCCAAACTTTCGTGAGTTGTAAGTGTGTATCAAGAACACTTCATCCAAAAATCCACTCATCTTGGTAAGTTACTTCCACCAAGGGGTTTAACTTCATGTTCTTGTTAAACTTACTTCTCTTAACACTTCATTTCGTGATCCATGTTTCTTAGAAACCTCATAAGTTCGAGATCTACTCAAGGGAGCTTGTTAGAGCCGAAAACTCCTCCAATCTTCTTCCAAAACCGATCCAACACCCTAATGTGACTTCATACCCCCTATTTTCGGTTTTTATGATGTTTTGGGGGAGAATACAAGTTGTTTTGTGTAGATCTATGTGTATATGCATGATTTTGTGTGTTTTTCATGATATATGTTGTAAACTTCATAAACTCGGAAATATGCTAAAATATGATGATATTTGTGGAACATAACACTTGATACAACTTATTATGCAAAGAAAAGGTTTAAAACATTACAAGGTTGTTTAAAACTAAGAAAATCGCATAAGAGGGCCAAAAATGACAAAATAATCAAAAAAAGTGAAGTTATTATATAACTCACGGTTTTGAAGGGACCAAAAAGGATTTATTTTGAATAAATATGGATCTTTATGGTATTTATGATTTTAAAAGGGCTAAAAGTGTAAATTTTCACAAATGGGCCTCATATTGGGCTTTCACGATTTTTGGGCTAAGTTTGTAAAATTCTGGACTTTTGTGGGCTTGAGTGTCATTTTAAACAAAGTTGAGCCAAAAAATTTATTTTTCGGTTATAAGGGTTGAAAATGATAATTTTATCAAACTTGGGCCAAAGAGGATAAATTCTATGCTTTTGGGCCGAAAATGTAAAACTTCATACACTTGGGCCAAAAATGATATTTCTGACAAAAATTGGTTAAAATGTTATTTTATTTGAATATAGCCTTAATTGTAAACTTTTGGTCTTAAGGGACCTAAGAAGTCAATTTTACCAAACATATGCCTAAATTGTAAATTTCTAGTCTAATGGACCAAAAATGTCAATATTACAAAAGTGGCCTTTTTATGTCATTTTGGAAAACAATTAAACAAGAACGAACATTACAATAACAAACAAGTCAAACACGTTAAACTCACTTTTATTGGGCCTTAGTTGTGCTTTTGCATGCTTATTGGGCCTGGAATATACATTACATGCTTAGTGGGCCTTAGTTGTCCTTTTGCATGCTTATTGGTCCTAGAATATACATTACATGCTCAGTGGGCCTTAGTTGTCCTTTTGCATGCTTATTGGGCCTGGAATATACATTACATGCTTAGTGGGCCTTAGTTGTCATTTTGCATGCTTATTGGGCCTGGAATATACAATACATGTTTAGTGGCCCTTAGTTGTCCTTTTTACATGCTATTGGGCCTGGAACTTACATTACATGTTTATTTGGGCCCTTGAAGTCCATTTACATGCTTGTGACTTTGTACATTCATGTACATACTCGTTGGGCCTTGAAAACTAAATACATTCATGGAAACAATATATACTGTGAAATTCCATATGCGCATAAATTCAGTTAAGGCTTGTGTGAGACATTTCGCTTGACACCTATCTAGTGTACAACTGTAGCCTGTAGTTATAACCAGAGTCTCCTAGAGGGAGAGCAAGAGTTTGTGTATAGATCTATATGGGGTTGACACCCCACACCTGAGCTGTTCGCTACAGTTAAACTAGGCCAGTCTAGGGTGACAAACCTTACCTTAAACAAGTCGGCATCTGAAAAACGTCATGACGGACGGATCAGTCATTATCAAGTATGGTTATAGCGACTCACAAAGAAATTTAACTCCATCATAAAAATGTACGGAATACATTTACAGTTTGGTAACACAGAAACATACACTGGTACTTAGTCTTAGGATGATAAGACCACAACGTTTTATAAACAGACAATATCAGATTGTCTGGGACCATTCACTTTATACATTTTCAAACATTAACACACATGCATTAATACAAGATCGGACACAAACATTTCATATCGTTTTTCAGAAAATATCGGATTTTATGGTGTTTACAAAGTAATACAAAACATTTTACTCAAACATGATTATGAACTCACCAACACTATATGTGTTGACGTTTTCGAATTAACTTGTATTCTCAGGAAATCGTGAAGCAGAAAGGTCGACAGGAACATATGGAAATTGTCATATTTT
Source organism: Lactuca virosa (assembly GCF_052849685.1). NCBI lineage: Eukaryota > Viridiplantae > Streptophyta > Magnoliopsida > Asterales > Asteraceae > Lactuca > Lactuca virosa. Next base: position 206,180,662 of record NC_136433.1, read on the forward strand.
GTATCATCATACATTAACTATTTGGGCATGTAATATTTAATACAATGCTTGATGTAAACAATGATGGTTGTATTTGGTATGTATGATGATGGTGTTTGTCATGTTTCATTTATATTCACTGTGATGATATTACAAGATGAAGTCATTCAACCCCCGTATATTTCCGCCGTCTAGTTTGGGGGTGTGACAGATTGGTATCAGAGCAATGTTTATAGTGAACTGACATATCTAGTCATACAAGATATGCAACTATAAATACACTGGGACTAAAATACTCTGAACAAAATAAAAATCCATACTTATGTGTGCATTTTAGGGTAATAAAATAATAAGAAACAGTAAAAGTCTTTGGAGGATTTAAACATCGCGGTTAAACCCGGACATTTATGTAGTAGTATTGGGGGAAAATGTAGCTTGATCAACTACATTTATTCAAAATACGACCAACATGTGTTCGGGAGTGATCGTAATGGTCAATGAACCAAAAACTTATCATCTGATTATCCAAAGAGTTATGGAACCAAACCTAAACAATTAAAATACTATAGAAGCATTTTAGAATGCTATTTATAAACACTCCTCACACACTTCTCACCCCTCCGTTTCTCGCAAAATCATGGAAGAGTTCCACCAGGGTGTCCTTTACTATCAGGCCCTGGTGGCCAATGGGTTGATCGAGGGAGAACCTGATATGATTCAAGGGGCAGATCCAGGTTTAGGACCAGAGGAGTATGTGGAGACAGACTATGAGTACGATAAATCCGATGAGGAGATGGAAGAAGTAGGGGACATTGAGGAAGTCCCTAGTGAGCCTCACTCTTCAGAAATGATACAGGACCATCCCGCAGCACCAGAGGATTCCACCGATCGGACGCGCTCCTTGGAGGAGGAGGTTGCCACCCTTAGACAACAACTTTTAGCAGCGGAAGCCCGAGCATTGCGAGCAGAGCATGAGAGGGACGAGATCACTAGGGAAATGAGTGAGCTGGCTGACCTTGTGGCGCGACATTTCGTCATTTGATTACCCCACCAGACCCTTCTCACCATGTAAGGGTCGATTTGTTGTAATTAGTCGAAGTATGTTTTGGACTCTTCGAATATTTTGTAACGTATTTTACTAGGGCGCTTTTATTCGAAGCGTTAGAGTCAATGCCTTAGTATATTTTTTGTATGCTTTCAGTTCCCTATAAATAGGGTTATTTACTAGAGTTAGAGAAGAACTTTTACAGACTTGTCTACTATTCTCTGTAAAGAATTCGAAAGCATAATAGAGCATAACAAGATCATATTTACATAGTGTGTTCAAATCTCATATTCTTACTTGAATTCATACTCTGATTAATTCATTACTCGATTCATTGTTTCATCAATTGGTATAAGAGCAAGAATCATATCTCTGATCTGATTTTCACGCTGTTCAAAAAGTTTTTGAATCAATTTTTTGATTCAAAAGTTTCTGCACTTTTTGAAAGTGAAAAATTGTCTAGATCTTAGTCTGTGATTCGATTCTGCATTTGAATTGTTGAATCGAGTGTTATTCTCATCAATTCGATTTGATTCATCTAGTTTGTTTTCAAATTCTCAAATCTTTTCAAACTTCTCAAAATCTTCTTCCGTACAACAATGGCGAGTTTCAATCTCAATTCGATGACCTCGTTTTCTCATCTGCAAGGTTCATCAACCAAAATTCCAATGCTAATCCCTGAATACTATGATCAGTGGGCTGATCGTATGCAGGATTATCTGAATGGTCTGGATGAAGAATTATGGTCATGTATCACTGGAAATGTCAATTTTCCAGTGAATGTTCAAACAATTGGATCATCTTCTACAAATTCTGGAGTTGATAATCAAACTGATCGTCTGAAGAAACTGGAGAAGAGGTGTATGAGGGAACTGCGAGGTGCATTACCTCCAGTTGTGTACAATTACGTGAGGAGTTGTACAACTGCAAAGGAAGTCTGGAACAATCTGTAAGATAAATTTCAAGGAAGTGAGAAGACAAAAATCAATTCAGTTAAACAGTGTTTGGTTGAGTTGAAAGATTTCAAACAAAAAGAAGGAGAAACAATTAAAGTTTACTATGATCGTCTGAACGAGTTAATCTATTGGTGCAATCGCTATGGAATTACTAGAACTTCAATGGAATTCAATCTCATCTTTGTAATGGGGCTTCGAAAAGAATGGAGAAGTGTGAGTATGATGGTGAAGAATCAGCAAAGTTTTGATACATCAACTCTCAATGATTTGTATAATCAATTGAAAACACACGAAATTGAGGTAAATGAAATTGCTGAGGAATCGAAGTTGAATTTGGGAGGTCCATTAGCTCTTGTATCAAAGATTTCTGAGAAAGAAGCTGAAAATGGTGATTCTGAGGAAGAAGAAGGATTCATCATGAATTCGGATGATGAAGCAATAGCATTTTACTCGAATAATCGTGTCAAGAAATTTTTCAAAAAGCCGTTCAATTCGAAGACTAAGCTTGCTGAGGTGAAAGGAAATTCTGTGAGTAAAAATGTTGTTGAGGAGAAAAAGAAAGTTGAGAAGCAAGATTCAAAGATAGCTGATGGAAAGGGTGAGAAGAAGCTGAAAGGTGATGCAGGAATAGATTGTCATTATTGCAACAGTGCGAATCATCTTGCAAATGACTGTATGCTTCGAAAGAAGGATGAGAGGAAGAATAAAGTCAAAGATGAGGCATATTATGCAGAAAAGCTTGAGGTGGTTCGTGCTAAAGCAAAGAATTTGTCATTGGTTGCAAAGGGTGAGCATGAGGATGAAGATGAAACTTATCAAATCTGGTCATCCGGGTCAGACGATGAGGAAATGAGGAATCCAACGCATGGGGCGTTGTATGCGAAAATGGAGAAGGACTCAGATGATGAGGAATTCGAAGTGAGAGGACGATGCTTCGTATCCAAAGAAGCTGACAAATCTCCAATGACAACAAAGGTACGTAAAATTCTCGAATCTTTTAATATTCCTACACATGCTTATGATTCTGAACTAATTTCTTTTGATGAGACGGTTACTTATTTTGATTCAATTGTTGTGTCTGCTAGCAATGAGGCCAACAAGTTGTCAATGGAGTTGTTAGAGGTCAAAAAGAGATTAGATAATATTTCGTATGATTGTGAGCAAATAATAGCTGATTTTGACAGAGTCCCTGATGATAGATATAAATATGGAATTGTCAAAATTGATGAATGTCTTGATGCGAATGAATTAGTTAACATAGTGAATGATACTTTGACTAAATCTGAACAAATTCAAATTTTGAAAAAGACTGAGAATTCAACATCTGATTCTCAATCTAATTTTGCTGATATTGAAGATAATTCTGACAATATTAGTGAAATTAGTGAACTTGAAGATGTTGATTGTTCTCAGTTGTCTGTTGTTAATGTTGCTTCAACATCTAAAGGAAAAGAAAAAGTTAAGGATTTGATGGTTGAAAATGAAACTGATATACCCTCAACTTCGAAAATTTATGATATGAACTTCGTGGATCTCAAAGACAGCCAAACTGATGATAGTGATGATGAAGATGAAGTGAACATTTCGAACGAAAAGAAATCTTCAAAGGAAGAAGAAAGTCCTCGAATTGTGGTTGATCAGGTGTATGGTGATACACAAAAGTTCGAAAAAGTGATGAATGAAAAAGGTGAACACTATCTTGAAACGAATTCAGTGGTTTATCCAAGTTTCAAATGTACAGATAATGTCATTTTTCCAAATCAAGTTTTCGTAACTACTGGAAATGTTGAGAAAATCAAACCAGAATTAAAGAAGTTAGTTGAAGAGGATAATTCAAAAACAACTGATGAAGGTTTTTTCGCAAATCAAAGCACAGTTGAAAACAACTTAACAAAGAATTCATATGTTTTCCAACGTCAAAAACCACAAAGAAAATGGGTTGAAAAATCAAAAATTGAAAAAGAGAATTCAAAACAAGTTGAAAAGAAATGTGAAAAAGTTGTCAAATTAAACTCCAAGGAATTCAAAGATCAAATTGACAAATTTTCGAAGGAAAACAACATTTCAAAAAGACAAGCAAGAAAGAAAATATTTTGGCAAAATGTTGAGTCTCAAAAGATGTCTGAATCACAATCACCCAAAAATGTTTTCAAAGCTAAAAATTCATCTTTTTCAATAAAACCTCAACATTCATCTCAATCAAATCATTCAAAGTCTGAAGTGAATAAACAACCAAGGTTTTCGAAAGTTTCAGAAACTAATATTCCAAGAAAATTTTCAAATAACTCAAAACCAAATCAAAAATTCTTTCAACGTCAACATTTTAAATCAACAGTTGATACATCATATGCTAAATCTTTTATAACAAAACCAAATTTTCCAAATCAAACGAAGAAAGAAACTATGAAAACTTCACGAGAAAAAGGAATAACGTCAAGGAAGAACATTGATCATTGGCTTGAAGGAAAAGGAAATATGTATCAGTCAAATACATTTTCAAAGGAGCAAATTGACGAAGCATATGAAAAGTATGTGAATAATTCATCAAATGGCAGTTCATCGTCTAAGGATTCGAACATATCAGTCAAAGCATGGAAACCAGTTATAAAAGCAAAGAATGTTCATTCACAAACTCAGAATTCGAAGGGTAATGTCAGTGAACATTCGAAACCATCAAAAACTTATGTTGCGGTTCCTTTAAATGAAGAAGTGAACTTAATTGATAGTCTCAAAACAAAAGTTTGTGATTGGGTTAAAAGTTCTTCATTACATTCGAAATTGAAATCTAATTTCCAAGGACCCAAAAAGCCTTGGGTACCTAAATATTTCCATTGAATGTAGGTACTATGTGATGAGCAATATGATAACAAGTGGTACATCGATAGTGGTTGCTCTCGTCACATTACTGGGAAGAAGGAGAATTTACGAGATTTTCGAAGTCTCAAAAATGCTGGAGTAGTGAAGTTTGGGAACAATCAAAAATGTCAAGTCAAAGGATATGGGAAGATCACGAATGGTCAATTCACAGTGAATCGGGTGGCATATGTTGAAGGTCTTCAACATAACTTGATAAGTGTTTCTTAACTTGTTGAGGGCACTGGCAATCAAGTTCTTTTTAACGAAGAAGGAAGTATTATTTCGAATGTCACAACAAAAGAGGTGTTACTGAAATCCAAAAGGAAAGGTGACATGTTCACTTTGGACATCAATCCGATAGTAGGGAAACCTGCTATATGTCTTCTTTCGAAGGCAACATCAGGCTTAAGTTGACTTTGGCATCGAAGACTTTCTCATCTCAATTTTCGAAACATCAATAAACTTGTGGTACAAGATTTGGTAAGAGGTTTACCTGTACTTAAATTTCACAATGATTCTTTATGTGCAGCTTGTGAAGTTGGCAAGCAACATAAACAAGGTCATCCAATTACGATTGATTCGAAAATAGTTGCACCTCTGGAGCTCTTACATATTGATTTGTGTGGTCCTTCGACTGTTTCAACTCTCAACAAGAAAAGGTACATTTTAGTGATTGTTGATGATTTTTCCAAATTTACGTGGGTTTATTTTCTCAGGCTTAAATCTGAAGTTGCACAAATCATGATTGACTTTATCAAAAAGATGGAAACAACATTGAAAAAGAATTCGAAAGCATAATAGAGCATAACAAGATCATATTTACATCGTGTGTTCAAATCTCATATTCTTACTTGAATTCACACTCTGATTAATTCATAACTTGAAATCAAGAAGATTGTTCGAAAAATTAAGAGTGATCATGGAACTGAATTTAAGAACAATGTTCTTGATTCATTTTTGGTGGACAAAGGGATTTCGCATAATTTTTCGTCTCCATACACACCACAACAAAACGGTGTTGTTGAACGAAGAAATAGGTCTCTATGCGAAGCGGCAAGGACTATGTTGGCATATGCGAATCTTCCACAATATCTTTGGGCTGAAGCAGTATCAACCGCATGTTTCACTCAAAACAGATCGTTTATTCATCGTCGTTTCAACATTACTCCATATGAAATTCTCAACAATCGAAAACCTAATGTCAAATTTTTCCATGTTTTCGGATGCAGGTGCTTGATTATGAATCTCAAGGATAATCTTACGAAATTTCAAGAAAAAGCAGATGAAGGGATTTTCTTGGGATATTCGCATAATTCAGTTGCATATCGTGTGTTGAATAAAAGAACATGAAAAGTTGAAGAAACTTTTAATCCTACATTTGATGATTACTACATTAAACAAACAACAACTCAGTTTGAAAATCATCCAATTCTGAAAAACATACAAGAGGAATCTGAATCCTCACAAACATTAGATATTGATTATGATTTAATTTTTGGAATTTCAGATCATGCTGTTGATGCTGAAATCAATGCAAGAGATGATCATATCTCTGAACTAACAAAGCTTAATGATATTTCAACATCAAATTCTCTAGAAAATGGCGAAAGTATGCAAAACAATCCAGTGGAGGGGGAGCACTGGGATTCGAATACATTAGATAACGAACAACATTCTTTCGAGGGGGAAAAGAAAGGATGAATGATGATGTTGAGGGGGAGCATAATGTTGAGGGGGAGCATTCATAAAATATTGAAGATAATAATGATTTTGATGATGCTTGTTCGATTGTAGACTCAGAAAACGATGATATATACGAAGATGAACCTTTGGAATTTGATCCAGCATATCCGCCAATGGAAAAGTGGACAAAAGATCATCCGAAGGATCAAGTAATTGGGAATCCACAAGAGGGAGTTTTAACAAGAGCTCAAATTCGTGCAAAGAATGAGGTATTGAATACTCATCAAGAATTTTGCATGTTCAACGTTTTCATTTCTAAGATTGAACCAAAAACAGTTAAGATTGCAATGGAACACTCAGATTGGGTTGTTGCAATGCAATCTGAATTGCCTGAATTTGAACGAAACAAGGTTTGGAGGTTAATTCCTAAACCTGAAAATGTTTCGATTGTCAGGTTAAAATGGATTTTCAAAAATAAAACCGACAAAGATGGAAATATTGTTCGAAACAAAGGCAGACTTGTTGTTAAAGGATATTCACAACAAGAAGGAATCGACTATGAAGAAACTTTTGCCCCTGTCGCAAGACTCGAGGCGGTTCGTATATTTCTGGCTTATGCAGCTCACAAAGATTTTGATGTTTATCAAATGGACGTGAAATGTGCATTTCTAAATGGAGAGCTTGAAGAAACTGTTTACGTGGAACAACCTCCAGCTTTTATTAACGAATAATTTCCAAATCATGTTTATATTTTAGATAAGGCAGTTTATGGTTTGAAACAAGCACCACGAGCATGGTATGCAACTCTTACCTCATTTTTGAAACAATCTAAATTTAAACAAGGATTAGTTGATCCCACATTATTTAGAAAGAAAGTGGGGAATCATCTAATGCTTGTTCAAATTTATGTTGATGATATTATTTTTGGCTCGACTGACCCTGCTTTGTCTAGAGAATTCGAAGATTTGATGAAAAGTAAGTTCGAAATGAGCATGATGGGAAAAATCAATAATTTTCTTGGTTTGAATATTCGTCAAAACAGAAAAGGAATTTTTATTAATCAAGAAAAATATACGAAGAATCTGTTGGAAAAGTTTGGATTGACGAATAGTACGAAGTTACGAGTTCCAATGGCAACGGGCATAAAGCTTACATCTTGGGTTAGATAAACCTGCTGTTGACATAACTTTATATAGGAGCATGATTGGTTCATTACTCTATCTTACAGCTAGTAGACCTGATATCATGTTTTCTGTGTGTAATTGTGTTAGGTATCAGTCTAATCCACGAGAACTACATCTCACTGCTGTGAAGAATATCTTTCTTTATCTTAAAGGAACAATTTCGTTAGGATTGTGGTATCCTTCGAACACTGGGTTCTTTGTACAAGCATATTCGGATACAGACCTGGTTGGTTGTAATCTTGATCGAAAAAGCACAAGTGGTGGATGTAAATTTCTTGATGGCAAATTGGTGAGCTGGCAGTCGAAAAAGCAAACATGCGTATCAATTTCAACAGCTGAAGCAGAATATGTGGCTGCTGCTGCTTGCACTTCACAAATAATATGGATCCAAAGTCAATTGCGTGATTATGCAATCAATATGAAAAAGATTCCATTATATTGTGATTCTCAAAGTGCGATAAGAATTTGTCATAACCCTGTGCAGCATTCGAAGACTAAACATATAGCTCTTCGTTATCATTTCATCAAAGATCACGTGGAAGATGGAAATATTGAAGTACATTTCGTGAAAACAACTGATCAATTAGCTGACATTTTCACGAAAGCTTTGGATGAAAAATCCCTTGTGAAGATTATAGAAGGACTTGGAATGATCGATGGAAATTCTGTTCCATGCGAAAAAGAAGAATGATGCATGATAAGGAATGATTCAGAGGCGTTGACTAAAAGATAATGCAAAATCATTCAGCATTCAGAGGTTACTGTTCATAGTCAACGCTTCGACCCCTTCGAATTCGCACATTTGTTACTTATTTTAAGGGTTGATTTAGCTGTTACTGTTCATAGTCAACGCTTCGACCTCTTCGCATTCGTACATTTGTTACTTATAAGGGGATGATAAAATTTTGCATATTTGCATCAAGTACTATTTCAATTTTCGAAAATTCAAAAATCCAAAAAGATTTTCGTTTATTTTGTCATTTAATTTTCGAAAAATTAAAAAAAATTCAAAAAGATTTTTGTTTGTTTTGTCATTTAATTTTAAGAAAATTCCAAAATCCAAAAAGATTTTCGTTTATTTTGTCATTTAATTTTAGAAAAATTTAAAAATTCAAAAAGATTTTCGTTTGTTTTGTTTTTATTTTCGAAAAATCAAAACATCAAAAATATTTTGATTCCTATTTCTTTTTAGTATTTTGTTGCAGATTCTCATGAAGATACAGTGGATATTATGCTTGCAGTACTCGGGTACGGTACATTTTTCGTATGAATCGATAAATTTTTCATCATTCGAACTAGTTAGGATGTCCCTAGAAGCATGCTGCTGTATGTTGACCAAAGCCTCCATGACTCAATGTGTATGTAAGAAAGCCTTAATGAAATTATTCATACGAAGATTGCTTCCCAATCAGGCTTATATTCACATTAGTCTTTGAGCTACCTTACTCTTCTCAAAATGAGTTAAGAGTTTACTGTTTGGTCCAAACACAACAGAGGTACTTTTCGTGTCTTACATCAATCTTTTTCATACATAAAATTCTTTCACGATCACACACGAAGACATATGTCCGAGAGGTCTCTGATCAAACCCATCGAGACTTAGATATATCAAAACTCTGTGTTTATGATCTGACATCATGAGACCGTGATGAAAGTGAAACCCAATTTTCATTAACTTTTAAGGAATTGACGGGGAACTAAGTTCTAGATTTTCACGAAACTTTTGTTTCTGTTCCAAGATTCGAAACTCCAAATCATATTCATTTCGAATGAGTGGTCTTGATCAAACATTCGAAACCCACGATGTTTGTTACCCAACAAGATCCAGCATATAAATTTTTTCTTGAATATGATTTCTGTGTGAATTTCATTCGAATGTCCTAGTCATTTGAAAATTTTTCAAAGCCAACTTGTCATTGACTACACTAGTCAAACAAGTAATTTCTGTTACAATTTCTCACCTTATGTTTAGGATGACATGTAACAAAATTTTAAACCATCCTCAAAGCATTATAAAAGAAGCCCTTTGATACTTATCAACAAGTATTCGATTGTAATTCACGGGAACCCACACAAGCTATTGATCATTTCTTTTAATGATTAATGAAGTAATCTTTGCCTGGGATTTCATCTGCTTTTGTGTCAATGGTTTGACATCACAATATCCCATATTTTTATTATATTTGTTTCTCGTCTCTATTCTTTGGAACACAACACTCACGAAATCCTTGAGGTTCTGAGTAATACCAACTCAGGCTGATGATTTCGAACTTCTGGCATATGAATTCGCTTTTCATCCCAAAAGTGAAAGAGCCTTGCTTCCATTCGAAGGGTTCTGACGGTTACAATTTTCTTGGGGATTACAAGACAGGCTGTTTATAAATGACGTATGGTATTCTGTTCGTTTCTCAAGGCGATGTGACAGCTACTTTTTGACGCATGGCTACTTTTACGCAGTAATGGTCCGGTTTTCAAGGTGCCACGTCGGATATCATTAAATACATATCCCGCTTCAAATTCAAATTTAAGGGTTACATATAAAAGGGAATTCCAGGGGTTCATTGTCAGTTTACGCGATCAAAAAGCAAATTTCCCAAAATTGTATGTTCATCATCATCTTCAAACCCTAACAATGGCGACTTCTGCTCATGTTGATTCTCATACCACTGAAGATGCTTCTTCATTACCAATAATGAAGATTCAAGCAACAAACTACTACTTGGAGGGTGACGTTTCTCAGTACCCGAAAGAATTAAAGATACTCATAGTTGCTTTGAAGAACTCGGTTTTGGCCAAAGCGATGTTCAATTCTTTCTCTGTTCCATTGTCCTGGCTTTCTCAAGCAGGATCAACTGCGACATATAAGAAAGCAACTGATACGATTACTTTTCATCTGGTGAACGACAAAAAGGTCAGGCTAACCAAGAAAGTATTTTGCCAAATTCTTGATATTCCGAATTTGCCTCCATATGTTTCATTTACTTTTCCACAAATCGTTCACATGTTTAATGAGATGGGATATCAGCCACCATTGTCCAAGATTAGCGATTTTAAGAAATCTAGTCTTCCACGAATCTGGAATTTCTTATTTGGTATTTTTCTACGCTGTTTGACTGGGAGATCAGCTGGCCTTGATAAAGGAAGAATGGAGGTTTATGCCATGGTTGCTGGAATCTACTATGATCTTCAAGTAGATTATTCCACACAATTGTGGAAGGAATTTCAAAAGGGTGTAGAACACACGAATGCTATTCATGGTATTTCGTGTGCAAGATATTGGAGTTTGATTCTGCAACACTTTTACAATAAGGAAGGGATTTTGGTACCCACTGATGAAGAAAAAGCAGTTTTTCAATCTTACCACTATCCGAAGGAGGTTACAGATAATACTGATGTTTTTCCTACAGTTGCTCGTATTCCAGATGTGATGCTTAAAAGAGTTGATTCTTTGAACCCTGTATTGGTAGCCTATTTGACGACCATTGATTCTTCAATTAAAACTGGTGTTTTACTGGGAGGAGATGATAAGAAAACCAAGAAGTCGAGAAAGCATGAAACTGAGTCCAGATCTTCGAAATCTCCAAAGAAGAAGCCTGAAACAGTTGAAGTGACTGTTGCTGAGACTCCAGTAATTGAGCCCATTATTGAAGAAACACGAGAACATGTAGTCCTTCCTTCGAAGACTGGCATGTTTCGAAGAATTAAAATGAAGTCCAAGTCTCCAACGCACAAAGTGGTTCGAAAACCTCAAATAACCCATCAAGGGATTCTAATTAGAGAAGTGTCTGCACCTGTTTCACCGGTGTCCAAGAAACGAAGGGCTGAAGACATGGCAAAGCATTTGTCAAAGAAAAAGAAGAAGAAGACTCGAAAACTTGTAATCTCTACTGAGTCAACAGATGATGATAGTGAAAGAGTTCCTGAAACTCCAGCGTTTAATCTTATCACCGAAAGTTTCACTCCTGAGAAGACGGTTGTCATACCATCCGAAGATTCGATTGCCAAATCGGTTCCTGAGGAGGTTCGAACTTCAGGCATCCCTGCACAAGTATCTGATCCGGATGCAAATGTCAATATGGGTGAAGGAGGATCGAAGAATGAAGCTACAGGTCCATCTACTTCTGCTCCTTTTGCAAGTACTGTTTCTTTACCGTTATCTTCTACTCCTCTTGCTTCAACAACAGATTCCCCAACATTCGAACACATTCTTGATCAACCCTTTACGTCTATTTTTTCTTCTCAATCTACTAAGCCACCCAAAACAACTTCACCTATTCAAGAAACTGTTTGTATGGAGACAGAGCCTGATAATGAGGGGTTTGGCAGTATGTTTGACGACTTGGAGTTTCATGAAGAAGAAGAGCAGTTTCCAGATCACATGCTGATGACCATGAAGAAGTTTAAGATTTTAAATCAAAAGTTGAATTCAGTCATTCAATCTCAACCAGATCTAGGGGTTGGTTCGTCTGTATCGGGGATGCTTAAAGATTCTGAAAGTTCGAAGTTTGCTGGTAATCTGAAAGAATTGAAGAATGTTGCAAAGGAACGACATGTTCTTTTTATTCAAGATGTGAAGAAAGTTCGAGAGGATGTCAACTTGCAAATTCACGAACTTCGTGAAGATATGAAAAGAGAAATAGCAACTGTTCAACATGACTATGCATCATTGCATCAAAAGGTTGATATCATCTGTGACGCAGTCACTCGATTTGTTAAGTTGTATGAAAATTTGAGTCCTCAAATTACTCAAATTTCAACATCCGAAAGTGCAAGCTTTGACGAAGTGCTTAAGTTGCTTAAGGAGTTAAAAGAGATCTCTGATAGGCCAGTTTCTTCTCCATTTATTACTTCTGAATTTTTATCTCAGAAGTTTATCCAATTCGAAGCCATTCTCAACAAGCAACTTGCTCCTCTCTTTCGCATATCAAGTCTTCTTCCAACCACAAATGACTCACCTGTTTTCACATGGGTGCAAGGGGGAGAAAGAAAAACTAGTGAGTCGAAGACTAGTGGAGAAGATGCGAAAGTTGTGGGAAACGTCTTTTCTTCGAAAATCCCTATAACAAAACCAATAATTGTTTATGCTGAACAGGTGACTTCAACAGTCGTAACAACAATGCCAATTGCAAGACTAATTTCGAAAGGAATTGTGATTGGTAAATCTTCGGAGACTGGTGGGAGTGGTTCAAAACCAAAAGAGACAACTGACAATCAAGCATTGAAAGATAAAGGGAAATCGATTATGGTGGAAAAATCAAAAGAAGAAAAGAAGGCTGAAGTTGATGCTGAAATCGAAAAGCTCAGAATAGTTCAAAGCATTATGGCTCAGCGAGCAAATGATCCGAAGGGAATGGATAAAGGGGATCCAACTAAACACTATAACTACGAAACAATCGAGGCCAAGGTTGCATTCAATCACATGTATTCATTTGAGAAGAAACCAAAGCAGAGTTATTTGGTCACAAATACTGATGCAGGCCAGTTGGATTTTCCCATAAACGAAATGATGTTTATCATGCCTCAGTTCAAAGCAGAAGGGAATCTTAAAAATAAAGATGAAGGTACACAGATGAAAATTCGTTTTCATCCTGTTCTTGGAAAAGCCCCTGAGGAAGTTTGGTCTTCAATAAAAATCAAGAAGGTCATAAGTATGAAAAAGGATGTGGTTTTCGAAAACACAGTTCAAAATGTTAAATATGTGGTTGCCAGGGCAAATGGAAATATTTGCGAATTCACTGTTGCAGATTTTCCATTAATGAACTTGTATGATCTTATACAAGTTTCATTACTTTTGAAAGACAAATCATTCTCATACCTTCAAAACACAGAACCAGATGAATTCAAGCTTGGAGTAGCTCACATCAAGATTTTTATCGAAAACTATTATGAGTGTTTGGCACTAACAGATGTTGAATTAGCTACTGCCAAAGGAATGGAAATTAAAGCTCTGATGGCTCCTACGAAGACTCATGTTGAATTGAAGAAGTATGCTGATGGTGAAATTTGCCTGAAGCCTTTTGGAATTGTCTTCGCAGGAAAAGACAAAGCTGGAAAGTCTAAACGGTTCTTATTCCAAGCAAGTGAAGTCGAGAGATATTCAACATCTCAATATACGAACCTGATTGTTCGTATGAATCATTGCAAGAAGACCAATGAAGGCGACAAGAAAGAGCTGAAGAAGATTATCTCCTGGTACACGGAGATTCGAAGAGTATTACTGTATTCCATCACACTTCTTACAAATTGAAGACTTCGACTATGATTACAAAGGGGGATATTGTAAGGGTCGACTTGTTGTAATTAGTCGAAGTATGTTTTGGACTCTTCGAATATTTTGTAACGTATTTTACTAGGGCGCTTTTATTCGAAGCTTTAGAGTCAATGCCTTAGTATATTTTTTGTATGCTTTCAGTTCCCTATAAATAGGGTTATTTACTAGAGTTAGAGAAGAACTTTTATAGACTTGTCTACTATTCTCTGTAAAGAATTCGAAAGCATAATAGAGCATAAAAAGATCATATTTACATCCTGTGTTCAAATCTCATATTCTTACTTGAATTCATACTCTGATTAATTCATTACTCGATTAATTGTTTCATCACACCACGACTAGGATCGGCTTCATCCACTACCACTACTATTATGTTTCTCTTCTATGTACTATTATATGTACTATCGGCTTTATGATCAAGTGACTACACTACTCATAAAGTCGTTATGCTGTCGGATTATATTTCCTTTATGTATTGTATGCCTTATAAAGGCGAATTTTCATGTACTAAAAGGATTACTATTAGTGAAAGCAGTTATATATTTTATCGTGAAGTTTTTATTTGCTATGTGTTCTATTATTCTTATTTCATGTTATTGTATGCATTCATTTATACGCATAACCAAATCACCGAAACTGTTCTATATTCAAGGAATCTCGAAAACAGAATCCGATAAATACTCATCATCTTTCCGTTCCATGACAAAAGATGCCACGAAGATCCCCGCGTAGGAACAACAACACGACACCACCACCACCGCCCCCACCAGAGGTAAACTCGGCTGCGTTCCAAGCAGCAGTGTCGGCTGCGGTCACCGCAACACTGACATATATTCACAACGAGAATAATGGTGGAGGTAACGGGCAAGGAGCTGGAAGCTCGAACCAAGGAATGAACCAAGGACCTACAAAGGTCTGTACCTACAAAGATTTCACGAATTCCAAGCCTCGAACCTTCAATGGAATGGGAGGCGTGATAACTCTAAAATGATGGATGGAGAAGATCGAATCGGTATTTGAGATCTGTGTATGCCCTGAAGAGTGCAAGGTGAAGTTTGCAGTTTGCACGTTTGTCGATCAAGCGCTTTCCTGGTGGAATGGTCATGTGGAGGCCATGACACTTCCTATGGCAAATGCTATGCCACGGGAGGAACTTAAGGAAATGTTAATGGTGGATTACTATCCAAGAGGGGAGATCCAGAAGATGGAGCAGGAATTGTGGAATCTCACAGTACAGAACTCAGACATTGATGCTTACATCTCAAGGTTTAGTGAATTGTCACTTCTGTGTCCGGGTATGATCACATCTGAGGGGAAAAAGATCGAAAGGTTCATTTGGGGATTAACCTCTCCTATCCAAGGAAATGTAATAGCAGCAAACCCTGAAACGTATGACAGTGCTAAAAGACTATCCAAGAAGTTATACGACCATGGGAACAAGAAGGGTGCCAAAACTGGGGAAACTGAAGTCAAGAAGGATGGAAACAACAAAAAGGAAAGGAATAACAAACGATAAGGATGACAAAACCAAGGGCCATCAAAAAAGCAACAAACTGTAGCTGTCCACGCTGCTACCGCTCAAGTTACACCAGCTGCTCCAGCCTCAACTACACAAACCACTACTAGGAAATACACATGAACCTTACCCAAGTGTAACAAATGCAGCTTTCACCACCATGGAGAGTGCAGAGAAATGCAGTGTACCAACTGCAACCGAAAGGGGCATACCGCTCGATACTGCATATCTCAACCCCAACAGAACCAACAGTCAAACAACAACAACAACAACAACACCAACAACAACAACAACAACCGCAACAACAACAACAATAACAATAACGTTGGGGCTAGTCACACTTGTTATGGATGTGGAGGAATTGGCCATTTCAAACGCAATTGCCCCAAAGACAACAACCAAGCAACAGGAGGATCAGGGAGGGTCCTGACTTTGGGTCAAGGTGAGGCAGTCCAAGACCCGACAGTTGTCACTGGTACATTCCTACTTAACAACACTTACGCATGCATTTTATTCGATAGTGGAGCTGAGCGGAGCTTCATTATTAACAAATTCAAACACTTACTAAACCAACAACCCCAGAAGCTAAGCGAAGCCTTCACGATGGAGATGGCTAATGGGAAAACCGAAACAACAAAAGATGTTTACGTAGGGTGCACATTAATACTAAACAACCATTCATTTCAAATAGATTTGATGCCAGTAAATATTAGGACTTTTGATGTGATAATCGGCGTGGATTGGTTAAGCTGCCACCATGCTGATATTATGTGCCACGAGAAGTCCGTTCGCCTTCAGCTTCCCAATCACGAAACCCTAATAATCTAGGGTGATAAACCTGGCGCCAACCTTCATCTTATCTCGTGCATCAAGGAACAAAAGTGTCCGCACAAGAAAAAATATTCCTTCCTCGCTCATGTTGTGGATAAAGCCAAGGAGGAAGTAAACAGTAATGACATCCCAGTGGCATGCGACTTCCCGGGCGTATTTCCTGAAGATCTTCCGGTAATACCGCCAGAAAGACAGGTTGAATTTCGAATTGACCTAATACCAGGAGCCACATCAATTGCCAAATCACCCTACAGGTTAGCTCCAGTCGAAATGTAGGAGTTATCCAGTCAATTAAGCGAAATTCTGAGCAAAGGATTCATCAGGCCAAGCTTCTCACCCTAGGGAGCTCCGGTCTTGTTTGTCAAGAAAAAGGACGGATCCTTCAGAATGTGCATTGACTATCGGGAGTTGAGCAAACTCACTGTCAAAAATCGATATCCACTCCCTCAGATTGATGATCTATTTGACCAGCTCCAAGGAGCTAGTTATTTCTCCAAAATAGATCTAAGATCCGGTTATCATCAACTTCGAGTCCGAGAAGAGGATATTCCAAAAACTGCTTTTCGAACTCGATATGGCCATTATGAATTCGTTTTTATGCCCTTCCGTCTGACAAGCGGTAATAAGAAGAAATTCTGGAACAAGCGAAAAGGGCAATCGTCTCAAGATCCCTCGAAAAAGCAACCAACAGTGGCAGCACACACTGCTATTGTTCCTGCTGTGGTTCCAACTCATGTTCCTACCACTTCATCTATCACTCCAACAACCCCAAGTAGATATGTTGGATCTGTGCCAAAGTGAAATAAATGCAACTTTCACCATACTGCAGCTTGCAGAGAAATACACTGCAAGAATTGTAACAGAAAGGGGCATACTTCCCGTTTCTATAGGGCACCAACACAACCTATTTCTCAAGTCCCTGCTGCAGGAGTGAGCCAAGCATGCTATGAATGTGGAGAAACATGTCATTTCAAGAAAAATTATCCTAAGTTAAAGAGCACTGGTGGTACTGGAAGAGTCTTGGCGGTTAGCTACGAAGAAGCAGCAGCGGATCCTAATGTGGTGACCGATACGTTCCTTCTCAACGATTCTTATGCATGCATCCTTTTTGATACCGGTGTAGAGAAAAGTTTCGTAAGACATAAGTTCAAACACTTTCTAAAGCAAAATCCCTAAGCACTAAAAGATACATTTACCATTGAGATGGCCAACGGAAGAACTGAGAAAACCAAAGACATATACATAGGATGCACACTTACCCTAAATAACCATTCATTCCAAATTGACCTTATGTTGGTCTCAATTAAAAGTTTTGACATCATAATCGGCATGGATTGGTTAAGACATCACCGTGCTGATATCCTGTGTTACGAGAAAGCCATCCGTCTTAATCTACCAAGTAACGAGTCTCTCGTTATTTATGGCGATAAATCTAGTGCGAATCTCCATATCATTTCTTGCGTCAAAGCTCAGAAGTATCTTCGTAAAGATTACAATGCCTTCTTAGCTCACCTTGTAGATAAGACACAAGAAGTAAAAAACATCAAGGATATCCTTGAAGTCTGTGATTTCCCTGATGTGTTCCCTGAAGATATCTCAGGAGTCCCTCCTGAACGCCAAGTCGAATTTTGAATCGACTTGATTCCTGGAGCTACCCCTGTAGCTAAAGCTCCATATCGTCTTGCACCTTCAGAAATGCAAGAACTATCCAGCCAGTTGAACTAACTACTTAGCAAAGGCTTCATTAGACCAAGCTTCTCACCCTGGGGAGCACCGGTCTTATTCGTGAAAAAGAAGGACGGATCATTTCGTATGTGCATAGACTATCGGGAATCAAAGAAAGTTACCATTAAAAATCGATACCCTTTACCACGGATAGATGACCTCTTTGATCAACTCCAAGAAGCTAGTTTCTTCTCCAAGATCGACCTGAGATCAGGATACCATCAGCTACGAGTCCAGGAGGCCGACATTCGAAAGACTGCTTTCAGAACTCGGTACGGTCACTACAAATTCGTAGTGATGCCCTTTGGTCTAACGAATGCACCTACGGTATTCATGGACCGTATGAATCGAGTGTGTCGACCTTACTTGGACAAATTCGTCATTGTATTCATTGACGATATACTAGTTTATTCTCAGAGTAAGGAAGAACACCGCCAACACTTGCGACAAGTATTGGAGACTTTGAGGGCAGAGAAATTGTATGCGAAGTTCTCTAAATGTGAATTATGGATTCGAAAGGTGGAGTTCCTAGGTCATGTAGTCAGCAAGGATGGGATACATGTTGACCCCTCCAAGATCAAGGCTATCGAAAGTTGGGCGACCCCACGAACCTCAACATAAATTCGTCAGTTTCTAGGTCTCACTGGCTACTACAAGAGATTCATCCAGAACTTTTCAAAGATCACAAAACCACTCACCACCTTGACTCAAAAGGGTGTGTCATTCGAATGGGAGGAGAAACAAGAAACTGCTTTTCAGACCTTAAAGCAAGCCCTCTGCAGTGCACCGATCTTGTCCCTCCTAGAAGGGACGGAAGATTTTGTAGTCTACTGCGTTGCGTCTAATCAAGGTCTAGGTTGTGTTCTTATGCAACGAGGAAATGTCATATCTTATGCCTCAAGACAGCTTAAGAACCACTAAGTCAATTATACTATGTACGATCTTGAATTGGGAGCAGTGGTTTTTGCCTTGAAGATCTGGAGACATTATCTATATGGTACAAAATGTACAGTCTTTACTGATCATAAAAGCCTTCAGCACATCTTTGATTAGAAAGAACGCAACATGAGGCAGCGACGATGGGTAGAGCTACTAAGTGATTACGAATGTGAGATTCGTTGTCACCCCGACAAGGCCAATGTGGTAGCAGATACCCTTAGTCGGAAAGAGTACTCGGGCCGCCGAGTATAGTCTCTGACTATGACCATACATTCCCACTTATCTGCACAAATCAAGGAGGCTCAGTTGGAATCCTTGAAACCTGAGAACATGATAGGTGAAGCCTTGAGAGGAATGGAAAAGACTTTGGAAATCAAGGGTGATGGAGTTCGTCATTTCATGAATCGAATATGGACACTGAAGTTTGGTGGCTACAGAGACGTGGTCATGAATGAAGCCCATA
Source organism: Lactuca virosa (assembly GCF_052849685.1). Taxonomy (NCBI): domain Eukaryota; kingdom Viridiplantae; phylum Streptophyta; class Magnoliopsida; order Asterales; family Asteraceae; genus Lactuca; species Lactuca virosa. Next base: position 206,200,110 of record NC_136433.1, read on the forward strand.
AAACTCGATACTCTGTTCACCCGGGTTCAGACAAAATGTATATGGACCTAAAGAAACTCTATTGGTGGCCAAACATGAAAGCCGAAATAGCTACTTTTGTGGGCAAGTGTCTAACTTGCGCCAAGGTTAAAGTAGAAAATCAAAAACCCTCGGGTTTACTTCAACAACCAGAAATACCTGTGTGGAAGTGGGAGCGAATTACAAAGGATTTCATAACCAAGTTACCCAGAACAACGGGTGGTTATGATACCATTTGGGTTATTGTGGATAGATTAACCAAATCCGCTCACTTCCTGCCAATTAAAGAAACAGATAAAATGGAGAAGTTAACAAGGACGTATATAAAAGAGATAGTACGATTGCATGGTGTGCCAATATCTATTATCTATGACCGAGATAGTAGATTTACCTCCCAGTTTTTGCAATCATAGCAAAAGTCCTTGGGAACAAATCTTGACATGAGTACAGCGTACCATCCTCAAACTGATGGGCAAAGCGAGAGAACCATACAAACGCTGGAAGAGATGTTGAGAGCTTGTGTGATAGATTTCAGTAAAGCTTGGGATAACCATTTACCATTAGTTGAATTCTCCTACAACAATAGCTATCACACTAGTATTAAAGTTGCACCCTTTGAAGCTCTCTATGGTCGTAATTGCAGATCCCCTCTATGTTGGGCTGAAGTGGGCGATACGCAACTAGCAAAGAACCAAATACCTGATAGTACTCTAACCGGTCCTGAGATCATTCGTGAAACCATAGAAAAGATTGTCCAAATGTGGGAACGGTTGAAAGCTTCTCGAGATAGACAGAAGAGTTATGCGGATAAACGACGAAAACTCTTGGAATTCCAGGTTGGTGACCGTGTTTAGTTAAAGGTCTCGCCATGGAAAGGAATGATACGTTTTGGTAAACATGGCAAACTGAATCCAAGGTATATTGGACCATTCCATATAATTGCTAGAATTGGTCCGGTTGCTTACAAACTCAATCTACCACATGAACTCGATAACATTCATCCCGTTTTTCATGTCTCAAATCTCAAGAAGTGTTTGTCTGACGAGACTCTTGTTATCCCACTCGATGAAATCAAGATAAACGAGAGCCTTATTTTCGTGGAACAACCTGTAGAAATCCTAGACAAGGAAGTGAAGAGAACTAAACAAAGTCGTATCCCAAATTCACTTGGGAGCGAGAAGATCAGATGAAACAGATATATCCACATATCTTTCCCTAGTCTTTCTGTAACGCTATAGCCCTAATTTCGGGACGAAATTCTCTCTAACGGGGGGATAATGTAACAACCCGTTATTTCGACTTTATTAATAGTATAGATCAATAATAAAGAGAAATTTTTGTATACTATGTGCATTTACATAATCGACCCTAAAAAATGAAATGTTAAACAAAATTTTTTGGGATGAATATAGTGGTAGAAATTGTGTCAAGGATTCCAAAAATATAAAGAACGCCCAAATCCGAGTTATAACGAAGAAGTTATGGCCTATCGAAAATCCGCAACAAAACCGGCAAAACACTGTTTAACGTAAAAAGTGAATTTTCAATAAAATGCTTTTTAGCCTTAACTATCTAAATGAAAGTCATAGTATACGTTAAACCAAGAGTGTCCATAAAAAGAACGACAAAATCTGACTTCGTATGAAGAAGTTATGATTTTTCTAAGTTTCGACACGACAATACATAGCCCGAAACTCAAAAGTTAGATCGAGCAAATTTTGGCCAAAACAACTTAAATGAGAATCGGAAATCTTATCAAAAGAAATCCAACGGTAAAAAGACAGACGAAAACAGATGTCAGATAAAGAAGTTATGAATTTTTAACGGACTTTTCATGTCCCGGCCTTTTAAAAATATAACTTTAAAAATAAAGTCAAAATTAGCCGACGGAGTCTAAACGAAAGTTATAGAGCATAGTATAGTCTCACCTACGCATGGATATAAAGAACGCCAAAACGGAGCTCGTATGCGAAAGTTATGAGATTTGGAGGTGAAGAAATGTGAGTACGCCCAGCGTAGTCGGAAACAAGGTCAGGGACCGGCCACGTCGACGCTCCGTCACCCTCTCGCTTCATGTGAGCCATGCAAGCATACTAGCTCCGATGCGTAACGAATAGGCTGGGCACGTACGCTACGCCCAACGTATGGGGATGCCTCAGCCTCCTATAAATAGAAACCGAGACCTTCGGGTTTCGTTGCTCAAATGCAACCTCTCTTCTATTTTCCCTCACTTTTAAACCTCTCAAGATTACCCCAACGCCACGGTGACATATTCAAGCTCAGACGAAAGCCCGAAGCCTGAAATTCTCGAGAAGCTAACCTCTTTCCAGTCGAAGCGTTGCCCGCGTGAAGCCGACTTTTCATCAAAAACTCTCTTCTAAGAAACGAAACTCTGCTCAAATCACCACCTATCAAGTGAGTTCATACCCCTACATTATTATGATTTTTAACTATTTTTGGGGGGGAATACAAGTGAAACACACTAAAATTGTGTTAATATCTTAAAAGATTATAAATGTTATAGTATATTTTAAATTGTTATAATTTGACCTCATTTCCTATTCCTTGTTTGGTTGTGGGCTTGGGGTAAAATTATTTAATCAAAGATTTAATTAATCACAAATATATAAATATTAAATTTATATAATTATAAATTGGTTTTCAAACTACTTGATACTACTTAGATACAAACAGAGAATTTCATGGAACAACAGTTTTACAGATTTTTACAATAAAACAAACAGTTAAACTATAATACGTATAGTTTACAGAACTCATTCATTAGTTCCAAGTTTCAAAGTACATAACAGGAAAATAAACATAGTACATATTGGAAAACAAACAGAGGATAACTAATAGAAAACAAACAAATTACTTTACTGAAAATAAACTTATAAACTATATTCTATACAATTTATGAAACCCATTTACAATGTATTTATTACAAAGTAATCTTTCAATATTTTTACGCTTAATCATCAATATAGTATTTGTGAGACTACCTTCATGTAATTTTCCAAGTACCAACAAAAGTCTTGAAATTATAACCAGAATCTCCTTGAGTGGGACCGTGATACTTGTGTATAGATCTATACGGGACTGACAATCCCGCACCAGAGCTGCTTGCAACAGCCAGGTCGGCAGACCTGTTGTGACAATTGTTGTAACTTTTACGACGCCTGCAGAACGTCGTGTTCAGGCCATCCTAAGTCATCTAGTATGGATACAATAACTCACATTTTAATATTGAACAAAATGATTAGTGTATGCATAAGTAACACTTCACCTAGTTTTATTTAATTAAAAGACTATAATACAATATATTACAAGAATAAACACAGATTACCATTTCAATACATAGAAAAACTTACTTTTCATAGTTTTATGGAAATTTAAAACTATATCATACTATATTAGAACACAAATAAATATACAACAGAAAATATAGGATTTTCTGGGAAAAACATGTTTACTTTATCAAATAACAAGAAAACGGATTTCAGTTACAAACATCCTTATGAACTCACCAACTTAATTGTTGACACCTTTTCAAAATCTACTTGTATTCTCAGGGAAACAGTGATACAGGTACAACCACAGCTTTTTGAGAAGACGGAGATCTATAAACTCATGTCTTTTAAACTTTTACTTTTGAGTTTATATACATTATGTTTTGAAAAGAGTTGTAAAACTTATACATTGTAAATATAATGGGTGTTGTTGTACTTTGATTACTATTGTGCATTATTATGATACGACAGGAAGTCCTCCACCCTCGAATGTTTCCGCCGTTCTGGTTCGGGGGTGTGACAACATGAAAACTTTCGTTTTCCAAGGTTCATCCTAACTAGCATGTGAATGGAGTACATGTAATATAAAACAAGTAGGATGACATACCTTTTCTTGTGGTTGATTACTTGGAGCTTTAAGATCCTAGCACCAATAATTTGAATGCCTCAAGTGGAATCACAAATCGCCAAAACAACTTGGAAGATTTTGAGAGAATATGATGCACTCTTGAAATCGGCTCACCCTTGTTATCTCACACACTAGTGTCAATTTCTAGTGCCAAAGACCTCTTTATATAGTATGGTGGATTAGGGTTACATCCATGTAAACCCTAATACCCATGACCTTTCATTTCCATAGGATCCATGGGCTAAAAACTCCATGGACTATCCATAGACTTCCATGCAAGCTTAGCCCATCTTAAATGAACAATGGCCCATTCTATATATGTAAGAGTCCATATTAGTTTCTTTTTTATCACTAAATTAATTCCAAATTGATTCTTGATCAATACTAATTAAATAATATGATTTCATATTAATATATTGTTACTTATAATATATTAATAAATCATAAATATATTATTCTCAAAATACTATCCATACAAATTGTACCGGTGAAGTGCAACCCAAATGGACCATGTCGGGTCGGGTCAAGTACATACCAAATATAGTTATGGACTTAGACACCTTATCCAACATTTATGTGGGTAGCCGATGAAAATACATCGCTCACTCTGAGGTTCGACCTTGTCGTGAGTCTAGCGCCTCACAAAAGCCTCGCAACCCCAAACTTTGATGTGGTCTAAAGTGGGAACCTTCCCAGTCCACATCTCGTGAGGTGTTTTGGCAACCTTTTTGGTAGGGACCAGATTAAGAATGTGGGCGGCAGTCTCTAAGGCATACCCCAAAAATGAGATTGGTAACGAAGCTCGACTCATCATAGAACGAACCATGTCCAATAAGGTTCGATTGTGCCTCTCATCCACACCATTCAGCTGTGGTGTCTTAGGAGGTGTCAATTGTGAAACAATTCCACATTCATTAAGATAGTCGTGGAACTCGATACTAAGATACTATCCTCCTTGATCGGATCGGAGTACCTTTATCTTCCTGCCTAATTGATTCTCCACTTCTACCTTAAACTCTTTGAACTTTTCAAACATTTCTGACTTATGCTTGATTAAGTAGACATAGCCATACCTAGTATAATCATCATTAAAAGTCACATAGAAGCGGCTAGCATCTCTTGTGACAGATCTGAAGGGCCCACACACAGCAGTGTGTATGAGATACAACAAACCCTCACCCCTTTCACAAGTACCAGTAAAGGGTGACTTAGTCATCTTTGCAAGTAAACAAGATTCACAAGGTAAAGCTTCAAAAATAAAAGACACCATTATAATAAGCATAAATACCACCAATATTATTATTAAAAACAAAGTTAAAACCTTGTTTATACAAACTGTGAAAGGAAATAACATTTCTCGCCATATCGGCCGAGAAACAACAATTATTCAAATCTAAATTTAAACCATTACTAAGCAATAAAGAATAAACTCCAATCTTGGTCACAAGCGACACTTTCCTATTTCTCATGATTAAGTTTATCTTCCCGTGCTCCACATCCCTACTTCTTTTTGTCCCTGCAAATCATAACAAATGTGAATACCACAACCTGTATCAAGGACCCAAGAATTAGCATGTGATGTTTCATTAGAATGAATAATGTAAATACCTGCAAAGGAGGGCTTGATTTTCCCATCCTTAATATCATGCAAGTACTTTGGGCAGCTTCGCTTCCAGTGCCCCTTTTCATGGTAATGGAAGCACTCTGCTTCCTTTGGATTGGTAGAGGGCACAACAGAACCAACTTTCGTTCCGCTAGAAGAAGATCCATCCCGGGACTTTCCCTTGGAAGGAGCCTTCCTCTTTTTACCCTTACCATGTCCAATTGCTAGGACAGGGGCAGCAGTAGGAGTAGGCGTAGTAGCAACAGATTTACCTTTCATGTTGCTTTCAGCAGTTCTGAGGAGACCCTGAATCTTGCTAAGAGTGACCTCCTCCTTGTTCATATGATAGGTCATACAAAACTGATCATAACAAGGAGGTAGGGAATGAAGAATGATATCAATAGCTAATTCTTCATCAAAGTTGACATTCAATTTTAGCAAGCGGTCCACATATCTTTGCATTTTTTGCAAGTGGCCCGTGATGGAATCTCCATCCTTCATTTTAGTGGTGATCATGGAGGCTATGATCTCATACCTCTCCTGCCGAGCTGATTGATGGTACCTTTCCATCAAATCATGATACATTTCATAGGGGTTATAGTCCTAATAGGACTTCTGCAGCTCAGCAGTCATGGTTGCAATCATTAGACACGACACCTTTGTCGCATCCCTCTCATGAATAGTGTGTTTAGCGATTTGTTCAGGAGTAGCAGTGGTGACATCGATCTCTTTGAGCTCTTTATCTAGGACATATTCTTTTTCCTCATAACGAATAGCCATCCTGATGTTTCGAATCCAATCATTGAAATTCGAGCCATTGAAAATGACCCTCCCACATAGGTTCATGAGGGAGAAAGAGCCTGAAGAGATTGGGTTGGAAGCATTGTTTGGGATAGACATCTGTAAAAGAAAAGGAACAAAGTTTAGATTAGATGAAAGTCCTTAATAAATCACCCAAATGAAATATTAAGGCTAGGATCCAACACAATATTCTACAATTGCGAAGAGGGATGTCGTAATCCAATTGTAAAATATTTGAAGGTAGGTAAATCACGATTTACCAATTTCCACCATGAAAAACAAAATTACTTATTAGGTTTTAATTGGATTTGAAATTCCTAGATTCTTTTGAGATTCATTGAATTTTCAATGGCATGTTTAAATCTCGATTGTGCCCTCTCAAGTTTGTGACTGGGATGCCGAGGATCACAGACAAGGTGTGAATAACCATGCAAATATACTTGGTACTCTTAATGTTACAAATCACCTAACCAATGTGTCGGTTAACCACACACGCTCCATTGATCTATGATTAACATTAAGCTACTCTTTTCCACTCTTTATTAGTCCCAAATTAGTGTGTCGGTTAACCACACATGCTCCATTAACGACTCAATAAAGTGCAAAGTGTAATTTCATGGATTAGCACCTATTCACATTTTTCCTAAAGTAACTAAGATTGAGAATTTAATAATAGGTTTAGTTACTTTATAATTTCATTATACTTTTAATGAGAATTAATGTCCCGTCCTATCCGTTCGGCTAACGACCCTCCACCAGTCAAGGAGCGGTGGGTGAGAATGGACACCCATTAAACTGTCATTTTATAGGCAGTAACCTTATACCCCCCTTATAGAATGGCTTCGTGAATGAGGCCTACTAACGGTAAGACTGAATTTTTCTTATACATATATATAAGCATTAACATTTAATATTATAATAGTATAAGGGTAGAATTTTAATCTTTTAAAACTCTAGGGTTTTTGTAACATCCCAAAATTCGAGGCCAAAAATTTCATTTTAATTAAGTGATTTATAAAATAGTTTATCAAATCATTGCCAAAATCATGTCAATACATAGAACCATAATATCAAGTCTCAAACCAAAACATCTGAAGTATCAAATATTAGAGTACAATCCCAGAAAACTCTAAGCGGAAATCATAGGTGTGTGTGTGACGCGCTGCTACACCGCCGACTCCTTCCCCTTAGACGAAGAGGTACCTGGAACCAAAACTAAAACTGTAAGCACAAAGCTTAGTGAGTTCCCCCATCATACCACATACCAAACAACCACATAGCATACATACTGTCGGGCAATTCTGGGGCGCCCGTCCTACCCATGTCAGGCCATTCTGGGGTGTTGACTTACCCATGTCAAGCCATTCTGGGGTGCTGACCTACCCTCCGGTCTATCTCAACCGAACACGGGGACTATTTCACCCCTACTCTAACACATAATACCATATCACAATCATGCTGTCAGACATATCTGGGGTGTCCGACCTACCCATTGGTCCTAACGACCGAATCGGGGACTAGTCCCCTCCTACTGATACTATCTCACATAACAAAGCAACTAGCATAATTCCATACCAAGCAATCTAGCATACTCACATATCCAACAATAACATACCAGACAATTATCACAAAGATAATCATCCCAACTAACAATCACTAGTGGGCCGACCTTGGTGCCTTAGACCCACTCCTATTAGAAGGTAACTCACCTCGATGTCGTGTAGTGTCTGAACTGTCCTCGACGTGAAGGTCGGCTCTCCTCGACCCCTTAATCCGTACACGACAACCCTCAAGTCATCAAACACAACAAACAACCCTAACCAGGGTCAATACTAAAACCAAGCAAGGTCAACATTGGTCAAAGTCAACACCCAGTTGACCTGACTCGCCGAGTTGGTCTACCAACTCGTCGAGTCCATACTCCACTAACCCGATCCCACCCCGACTCCACTCGTCGAGTCTAGCAAGAACTCAACGGGTTCTCCTTCATTCAAAACATAGGGACCATCTTCATCCGACTCGTCGAGTTCCTCTTTGAACTCAGCGAGTTCATCTCCCTCATAAGAACGTGTCCGGTCTACGACTCGCCGAGCTGTATGAACAACTCGTCGAGTTCATCTTCAACGATTGGGAGATTGCCTTGGACTCGCCGAGCCTGTTCATACACTCGTTGAGTCCCATGATTCCCAGGTCCCTTTTTGCGTCTAAACATCTACGGTACTTTCCTCCCTAACAATTGGTCCATCCACAGAAAGGATTTGGTGGTCATTACACCGCTACTCATCGAGTCCCAAGAACAACTCGTCGAGTCCATCCTTGAGCAATACTATACAATCGATTTCAATGGGTCTTAACACCTCAAAACCATAGATCTAGCCCCTAATGTCCATTTCATACGTAAAGTTCCAAACTTGGTACACATGCAAGGGGTCTTTGGCCCAAAAAGCCATAAAAGATGGCCTCCATGGTGCATGGGGTGTTCATGGCAACAAAATGGGCACCTTTGTGCCATAAAACCCCCCAAAAGACCTGGATCTAAAGCATACACTGACTTCCAACACTAAATCCTGAATTACACCTCTGTGAGGCTTAGAAAGATGAAGGAAAAGGCCCAAAAAATCAAGATCTATAGACAAAGGTGCAGCTTCATACCTCCAATAAGCTGAAAATGAGCTCCAAACTCTGGATCTTGTTGTTTCCCCTTGGTCTCACAAGCTCCTTTCCTCTTCTCAAGCCTCACAACCCACCAAAAAGCACCAAAATGGCCTTAGAACACACAAAACGGCTAGAGTTTCGATATGATGTCTTTTGGGAGTATAAGGGACGATGGAGGCTGAGATAAGGTGTTTAAATAGGGTGCAAACCCTCAGATTTAGGGTTTCACTTAACCAGCACCTACTCACCGAGTCAGTATTACGACTCGTCGAGTAGGTCACTTAATTCTTCACCACATCAAGCCACCGACGCTGCCTCATATTTAGATTTGGCTGGTCCATGAGATACCTCAGGCTCTTGTGGTTCATGTAAATGGTACAACGAACCCCATAGAGGTAATGACGCCAAATCTTGAGGGCGAAAACAACATCCCCCAGCTCCAAATCGTGCGTCGGATAATTTGCCTCGTGAGGCTTCAGCTGCCTCGAAGCGTAAGCAATAACATGCCCCCTCTGCATCAATATCGCGCCCAAGCCGGAGATGGACGCATCACAATATACTACAAAGTCCTCCATGCCCTCTGGCAGGGCTAAGATTGGTGCCTTGCACAATCTCTGTCTCAATGTCTCAAATGCAGCCTACTGCTCAGGCCCCCAGCGAAAGACCACAGCTTTCCTCGTCAACCGGGTCAGGGGTACGACTATCTTGCAGAAGCCCTAAATGAATCTCCGATAGTAGCCTGCCAGTCCCAGAAAGCTCTGAATCTCAGATGGAGACCTCGGAACCTCCCATCTCATCACGACCTCCACCTTGGCCTGATCGACCGAAATACCGTCCTGCTTGACAAGGTGCCCAAGAAACTGCACCTTGCGCACCCAGAACTCACACTTAGAGAACTTAGCATACAAGCTCTCCTTCCTCAAAGTATCCAAAACCTCTCACAAGTGCTCCTCATGCTGCTCTCGCATCTTGGAATAAACCAAGATGTCATCGATGAAAACTATCACAGACCGATCCAACATCGGTCTACACACGCGGTTCATGAGATCCATGAACGCGGCAGGAGTGTTGGTGAGCCCGAAAGGCATCACCACGAACTCATAGTGCTCATAACGCGTCTGAAACGCAGTATTCTGCACATCCTCCTCTCTGACCCTCATCTGATGACACCCTGAACGCAAATCAATCTTGTAGAACCAAGATGTTCCCTGTAGCTGGTCAAAGAGGTCATCAATCCTCGGAAGTGGGTAACGGTTCTTCACTGTTACCTTATTCAGCTCCCTATAGTCTATACACATCCGATGCGACCCGTCCTTCTTTTTCACAAACAGAATCGGGGCTCCCCAGGGTGAACTGCTCGGTCTAATGAATCCCTTGTCTAATAGCTCATGCAGTTGTGTAGACAACTCCTGCATCTCAGGAGGAGCCAACCGATACGGTACCTTGACTATCAGAGCCGCACCAGGGACTAGGTCGATCCTGAACTCTACCTGCCTCTCCGGAGGTATCCCAGACAACTCCTCGGGGAATACATCCACAAACTCTCGTACCACGGGCACATCGCCCACCGTCGCCTTACCCGCCTCCCAGGTATCCATAACATAGGCGACAAATCCTGCGCAACCCTGTTGAAGATAGCGCCTAGCTCTCGCTGCTGAACATAAAGCTGGTTCTCGTTGTGGCCTCTCGCCCTGAATCACCAGCTCTCCCCTACTTGGGGTCCTGATCCGCACCAACTGCTGCGCACAGTCAATCACTGCCCCAATGGGGCTTAGCCAATCCATACCAATAGTAACCTTGTTCCCTCGCAAAGGTATGGGAACCAGATCTACCAGATAACGCTCCTCAAACAGCCGCAAAACACAATCTCGGTAGACCTCTGATGCTCGCACTGACTGGTCGTCCGCAATCTCGACCTCAAGAGGGCAACCCAACACACCCGAAGACTCAGGAAACTTCTTGCTAAGCGCGAGAGAGACAAACGATCGGGTAGCACCCGAATCAAACAATACCTGAACTGGGATACCGTTCACATGGAACGATCCTATACAGAGCACATACATAACATATCAAAATCACAGCGACATAAACAAAAGCATAAGAAAGAAATCGTACCCGTCACCACATCGGGTGCAGCGCGTGCCTCCTCGGCTGTCAACTGAAATGCTCGGCTCCGCACCACTGGAGCCTATACCTTGGCCTTCCGGCCATCTGTAACCCGCGCCGTCACTGGAGTCGACGCCGCCGTTGGCGCTGCTACTGTCGCTGCTGTCAATCTAGGGCAGTTGGCCTTCTTATGGCCCCTCTGATTGCAATGGAAGCAAATCAGATCTGACATCTGTACTGTAGGGGCGGGGGCATTACAATCCCTGCCAAAGTGCCCCGTCTTGCCGCACTTGTAGCAACCAGTCGATCCTGCTCTACAAGCTCCCTCATGCGGCCTGCCGCATTTCCTGCAACGGCTCTGGCCCGGCTGGCCCTTCGACCGTACGTCGGATCCCTTGGGTTTCTTCCTCGAAACCCCTGTCACCTGCTCAGACTCTACTTTCCTCTTCCTGACGTGCTCCAAATCAAGCTCCCTCTCCCGCGCCCTGGCAATCATGTACTCCAGGGTCGGGCAGGCTGAATAGCTGACATGCTCCCGAATATCAGCCCTCAACATATCATGCTAGCGGGTCTTCCGCATCTCCTCATCCCCAACATACTGAGGTACCAACAAGGCCCTCTCTCTGAACTTGGCGATGATCTCCTCCACTGACTCCGTAGTTTGTCTCATATCCAGAAACTCCCTGGCCAACTGTTGAAGCTCCACAGCCGGTGCAAACTCATCCCTGAATCTGGTCACGAAATCTGACCACGTCATAGCCTCGACGGCTGGGTCTCCTAGCGAGTCACCGACTGACTCCCACCAGTCTCTGGCTCTATCCCTCAAACGTCCCGTAGCAAAGCGGACATTCGACCCTTCCGGGCAGAAGCTCGTCAACTGCGCATATTCAATGGCTGCGATCCATCTCCTGGCAGTAATGGGGTCCTTCTATTGGGTTATGAGTATTCTAACACTCCTAAGTGTACATGCAACCCTAAATACCTTGGATCTATGTTTTTCTCTATTATACATACAATTATGAACATCCAAGGTATTATCCTAATCTAGCATACAAATTAATAAATATAACAAGATAGAATACATACCTCTTTGATGTAGAATGTCTTCATGAAGCTTGAGTGCCTAGTGCCCCAAGTGTGACACCTCAAATGGTTCACACAACACCAAATACACTTGGAATAACTTGAGAGAAACTTGAACACTCCTTGAAATCGTCTAGCCCTCACACTCACACATTAGTGCACGATTTCTTGAGCCATGGGATTTTTTATATGGTGGCTATTAGGGTTACACCATGTAACTCATAACTTTACCCATTCCTTATGTTCCATGGATTTTAACCTCCATGGAGTATCCATGGGTCAGCCCATGGACTTAGTCCAACATAAGGAATCTTGGATCAGAAGCCCACATATATAAGAATGAATGATTTACACAATCAACCCATATATTTAATTAGTCTCCTTTTGATCACTTAATTAATTCCAAATTAATTCTTGATCAATACTAATTAAATAACCTTATTAATATATTAGAACTTATAATATATTAACCAACCTTAAGTGTTATTTCTCTCATTATAGTCTATCCAAATACATGATGCCATGCAACCCAAATGGACCATGCCGGGTCGGGTCAAGTCTTACCAATTATAGTTATGGACTTAGACATTAATCCAACAGTCTCCCACTTGTATAAGTCTAAAACTATTATTGCGTATGACTTCAGGAACCGATCAGCAATCGTAGCTCTCAAAAGCTTCTGTCGAACTCTGACCTTGTCGATGAACACTGACCTTTGTCAATGACTTGTCCATTAGATAAGGGATCATATATTCCTCCATTCTAGATATCATATGGACTGAGACATGGATTATCAATCATTCTCTCTGTCCATTTGTTGTTTCCCGATTTCCGATTCATGATGACTGACTGATTGAAGAAATCAAATCAGTCCTGGCTTGGCCAAGCACTCACATGTATAATCTTTAAATCATCGAGGGGCCCACAGATATCGCTTTTATCCCGAAGGTAAAAGGAATGGATAAACTTCGACTCATATGGCTTGTTCTACTACTTGTTGAATCATACACAAAGGCACATTTTATAACATCGAGTTAGCAATGTGTTTTCGTGCAATCAGTGTATAACCAACTCATAGTAACAACTCATATCTCTGGGTTTGAAGAATATAAGATATTATTGTCTCATGATCACTCGTGATAAAATCCATGAAGTGATTCAAATGAGCGCGGGTTGAATCCAATACTCAGAACTTATGAGCACTCATGAGTGTTGTAGCACCACTTTGTCCACCAACTTGGACCTCTACAAACCAACCCATGACAGTCTTGATTCATATCTACTTCCAACATATGACCGACTGTGGATGGTTTGAATAACTTAATCATTCAGGAAGAGCGACTTAGTTATTCTGGAAGTCAAAACATGCAGAGTGAAACACAAGAATAAATGAATCAAATATGGTATCAAACCCTATGAATATAAATAAACACTTTTATTTATCACCATACTGATTACTCATTATTCATTGTTTCGATTTTATCAACTTTATACTTGAATTAAAAACACTAGTTGTCCCATGCTCCAAGCATGTACACTATGTTTTTCTTAAACAATAGCTTTGCCATACACCAAGTATGCACTCTATGTTTGTCTATGATCCTTACTTTGTGAAATAAACCAATTGAACATAATTTCAATGATTCTAATTTCATACTCCCAAATCCTTATCGAAAAATGTGAGAATTTCAAATTCCTATCATTTATCGAAATCTGTTTAGATTTTAAACTTATATGCACTGACCCTCCTGTAATGAATATGTACAAAGTCACAAAGACTTGTCAACAGTCATTATAAGGTATTCCAATGGAGATCAACTCCATGGAAACTAAGTCTCATATTCAAAGTACATTGCTTTGTACATGCTTCTTGCATTAAGTTTTCTAATCTTACACAGATAACTTCCACCTATGGAGACAACTCCATATTCTCATTTTGACTATCACTTCTGAATAAGAGATGCCTCTTTTCAGAATATGTCAATATGGTCCTTCCAAAATTAGCACTATACTTCCAACTGTCCCTGAGCAACCAATATTTGGTAAACCTCAGATTGTCCTCGACAATTGCTTAATCATTTTAGTCATATCCAATTCTAGACCTTTTCCCTTCTTAATGCCTCTGGGCATTTGGAAAAATTTAGAAATGACAAATATTATAGCACATGCAATCGATCCTGTACCCAAAGCAAATGGTACACGATTCATGATGTCTCACATAAAGACATGATTCTAGACCAGTCTTTTGCTACAATATTTTTATTTCAATTTGCCAAGTTCTTAAAATTCAGATTATGAAAAGGGATGCCGTAATCATAATCGAATTTTAGAACGCAAATAATGGACCCATATATAGAATTTCCTTAAGTTGAACCAATCCAACATGAAATTCATATATATATTCTTGACTAAAGATGATTCAAGTCTCAATCTAAGCCTTTAGAACTGAAATGAAGTATATCCTCTCCCTTAATTATAGCAAAACAACTTTTTCAATCCCTGCAGCCTCACGAATTGAAGAGTTTTTTTTTTTTTTTTTTTTTTTTTTGTTTTTTTTGCTCCCACTAACATGATGATTATTAGCATAACACTTATGCTCCCACTAGCTTTGACATGTACTCAGAAATCAGCTGGACTTCTAGAAATCAATACTTTATTGACTTTCTTACCAAAGTTCAGATTTCTGATACAAGATGCTTTGATAAAACTTTATCAAAATCATACACCTTTCCTTAGATAGCATGCATGTGTGTCTAAACAATTTCAGAACTATGAAAAGGGATGCCGTAATCATAGTCTCAATTGTTTAGACCTTTTGCCATCTGCTTCAAATCTACTTGGTGGAAGTGTTTCCTCACCATCATTTTCATGAATCGGAGAGAAACCTTATGACCCTTAGATTTTATGGTGTATGTGTTCTTATCCATATGAATCGTCAAAACCATAGTCACAAGACAAGGATAATGACAAATCCAAACTCATATGGACTGAACTTATGCAATCTTAACTTCTTGCCACCTGGCAGTACATGGTCTGCCATTGCTTCCAAGTTGTTATGCAACCAATTGAGAACTTTCAGAACTCCTATGCAAAGCCAACTTTAACTGGAATGGGCACATAATATGTCAACACGATAGGTTATAAACCTCAAGTCGTGTGCTAGTTAAGAACCTCAGGTTTTATTCTTGATTAGTTCTTGAAATTCTTTTTAGGATCTTTAAGACTCCCACTATCCTCTTGACATATAAGACTATCTTGCCAAATATTCAAGAGATAGTGCGGATTCTTTATCAAGACAAACACTTCACACAATTGGCCTTAGTTGGTCTTTTTTTTATCCAAAACATCACAACTTACCAATTTCAAATGTACAAGAGTAGGACACTTTTACTCTTACATTTGACAAGTGTTTTAAACCTTTCTTTAAGATATGTCACTCAAGTTACAATCTTGGAGTATGACTCTAAGAATTGTTTTGGAACGAAGTATGACTCATCTTCCTGATCTAACCATTTCAACAATTCATGACTCCCCTTCTTAGTCATAAGAATGCACTAAGATGACCTTTAGAGGACTAATTGTGATATGATTTCTAAATCATTAAGCTGATCACAAACATGATACTAAAGTACTCTCCCATCTTTTCAGATTTGAGAAACTTTTATCTTTCTGCCTAATTTGATTCTTCCCATTCGTTCTGCCATACATTGAGACTTTTCCAATGTTTCAGAATTATACTTAAACTTGTAAGTATAACGATATTTACTAAACTTTAGTAAATCAAATAGTCTTAACGAGCTTTGTGGTGGACATGACCAGTGCACAAGAATGTATACTCGATCCCCTTAGTCCTTCACTTGACTCACACATCCATGTGAACAAGTAATTAGTCTTGATTTTCCAATGCTTGAAAGTTCTCATTCATCATACTATTCAACTTGCATGATTCCAAGTTTCGGTCCAATTGAAACTTGGGTGATTAGGAACTTTCCTGATTTGGTAAATTTAGACACTACCACAAATGAAAGAATCAAATCCATTTTCCAATATTGTTGTCAGTGGAATCATATAAGCAACAATTTTCCACAAATGCCATTGTAAGGATACTTCAAATAAATAAAATTAAACAATTTTCTTTTATTTTAAAACTTTGCGGAAAAACTTATCCTTACAATCCACATGGAAAATTGTTGTTATCTATTCCTTAGCAATATATCATAACTTCTTAAACAACTGCTTAAAATTCTGATGCGATCGAAATCCACCTTCGCGATCAGAATCAGCATATACTTCCTTTAAGATTTCTCTCTATTCTTTGATTCTTAAAACATCAACATGTGACCCAGTCACATCATGTAATGAGGATCTCAGAATAGAACTTAACAGAGTTAGATAATGGGCTCTACCTGATGTAGAGTCAAACTTATTGACTTTAACATCCTTAGGTAAATTTGGCAGCTTTGCAACCAATGCCCCTTCCTTTGGCAATAGTTACCTATGGACCCTTGATAATGGGACTATCTCAGACTTCACCTCTCTCTTTACCATTGGGTCAACCGAGTTGACTATGGCCGATCCCTTTCCATTGGGAAGAGAGAGCTTTACTGGATATCCAATGTCATCATTGTCAATGTCCATAGCGTTTTAGGAAGTTGATCTTAGCAAATAGATAAGATCATTAAGGGTCTTGTCTTAGTCTGTTTCATAGGATTCCCAAAAGAACTCACTATGTGACTTAGAAAGTAGTTGAGCCACCAACTTTCTCAAGACTTTGACACCCAACTCTCCCGGCTTGTCAATATGTGACTACATCTCCAAGATGTGATCATACCTAGACCTTGCCTTGCCAATAGGGCTTGAGTGACCTTAAACTTTTTAGGAACTTGTGGGTTAGGGAGAATAATTGGAGGAGGTGAAAGAAGTATGATATCCATGGGACATCATCTTCATTTAGGAAAGCTTTTTTCAAGTGATTTGGGAAGATCATAAATGTCTAGACCAGACATCTTTTTGGGAGATATTCAAGATAGTTGATTTAAAGTCCTTAATATGACACCCAATATGAAATATTAAGGCTAGGACCCAACAAACTATTTTATAACTTAGAAGAGGGATGTCGTAATCCAAGCTATAAAATATTTGAAGGTAGGTGAATGACGATTCACCAATTTCCACCATGAAAAACGAAATAATTTATTAGGTTTTAATTGGATTTGAAAGTCCTAGATCTTTGAGATTCATTGAACTGTTCAAAGGCATGTTTCAATCTCGAGTGTGCCCTTCAGGTTTTGTGACTGGGATGCCGAGGATCACAAAACAAGGTGTGAATAACCATGCAAATATACTTGGTACCCTTAATATTTACCCCTTAATCAGTGTGTCGGTTAACCACACACGCTCCACCGATACTATGATAAATATTAAGTTACCCTTTGCCTACCTTGTTAAGTCCAGGTTAGTGTGCCGGTTAACCACACACGCTCCACTAACGACTTAAGCAAAGTGCAAAGTGTAATTTCATGGGTTAGCACCAAATTCACATTTTCCTAAGTAACTAAGATTGGGTATTAATAAGAGTTTAGTTACTTAGTATTTATCATTAATACTTTTAATGAAAGGAGAATTATAGTCCTTGTCCTACCCGTTCGGCTAACGACCCTCCACCAGTCAAGGAAGCGGTGGGTGAGAGTGGACACCCATTAAACTGCGATTTTATAGGCAGTAACCTTATACCCCCCTTATAGACCGGCTTCGTGAATGAGGCCTACTAACGGTAAGACTGACTTTACTCTTATACATATATATAAATATTATTAACTTATAATATTATAAAGTATAAGGGTTGAATTTTAACTTTTAAAATTCTAAGGGCTAACTTGGAATTAAAGTATTCATAAGTGAAAACTTTTCAAATTCCAAAACTTGAGGGCAAGTTTTGAAACTATTCAAAACTAATTAATTCCATAACTTATGAGTTTAAAGTAGTTTTAATTAAAAAAAAAAAAAAAAAAAAAAAAAAAAAAAAAAAAACTCTTCAAATTCCATAACTTGAGGACAAGTTATGGAAGACTTTAAACTAATTAATAAAAAAAATAACTTTTTTTTTATTGTAACTTATGGAACTAATTAAGGTTACACTTTTTTTTTAATTTAATGAAGAGACTGTTGAACCTCCATAACTTGAGGACAAGTTATGGAGTCATAAAACCATTTAATTAGAACTAGACTCTTCATTTTGTAACCTTTGCCAACTTTTATGAGTTTTATGATTCTTAAATGTGACTTTTCATATAACTTGAGGACAAGTTACAAAAACACACTTTGGAATCAACTCTTAGATTAAAATGGATTGAAAACAACTATTTCACACAACTTTTCTATTAATCTAAGAACCTCATAAGAACAAGATAATTCAAATCATCAATCTTCAAGAAATTAGCATGAACATACAAACTAATACAAATCTTGAAATTATGACAATTATCTTAGAAATTGGATTAGCATGAACATTACCACATCAAAAACAAGTTTATAAGTCCAAAAACATCTTAGGGTAATGTTCCTAGTCCAATTCCAGCCAAAACAATCGAATATATACATCAAACTCGATTTTTCAGCTACTTTTGCAAGTATAACGAGAAAACAAGCCTAGGCTCTGATACCACTGTTGGGTTATGAGCATTCTACCACTCCTAAGTGTACATGCAACCCTAAATACCTTGGATCTATGTTTTCTCTATTATACATACAATTATGAACATCCAAGGTATTATCCTAATCTAGCATACAAAATAATAAATATAACAAGATAGAATACATACCTCTTTGATGTAGAATGTCTTCATGAAGCTTGAGTGCCTAGTGCCCCAAGTATGACACCTCAAATGGTTCACACAACACTAAATACACTTGGAATAACTTGAGAGAAACTTGAACACTCCTTGAAATCGTCTAGCCCTCACACTCACACATTAGTGCACGATTTCTTGAGCCATGGGATTCTTTTATATGGTGGCTATTAGGGTTACACCATGTAACTCATAACTTTACCCATTCCTTATGTTCCATGGATTTTAACCTCCATGGAGTATCCATGGGTCACCCCATGGACTTAGTCCAACATAAGGAATCTTGGATCACAAGCCTACATATATAAGAATGAATGATTTACACAATCAACCCATATATTTAATTAGTCTCCTTTTGATCACTTAATTAATTCCAAATTAATTCTTGATTAATACTAATTAAATAACCTTATTAATATATTAGAACTTATAATATATTAACCAACCTTAAGTGTTATTTCTCTCATTATAGTCTATCCAAATGCATGATGCCATGTAACCCAAATGGACCATGTCGGGTCGGGTCAAGTCTTACCAATTATAGTTATGGACTTAGACATTAATCCAACATCTTCACCCCGTGAAAATCTGGCGCACCACTCCCTCGGAAGTCCTTGAACGACAGTGTGCATGTACCCGTCTGGCTAGACGCCAGATCACTCCAGAATGCCCGGAGGCGATCCTCCATCAGCTCAACAATCCCCTCCTTGATCGACCCGAAAATGACCGGGGTCGCATCAAGGATACCTCTCGTGATCTCAGACGCGATGAACTCGCGTAGCCCGTCATCAGCCTGCTCGGATCCTGCACCCGAGCCTGATCCTGATCTTGATCCTGAACCTCCCGCTCCATGTCGTGTGATTGCCATACTGCAAATAAACACATAAACGTCAGGATCATTCATGCTCTCGAGAGGTCTCACACACTCTCCAAGTTTCCTGGTTCCATCTCGGCCCTCCCTAACTCGAGTACGGATCCTCTTCTTCCAGTAGTACGGGCCCATACTACCTTCCACATCTATCCGTACTTTCCTCAAGGATTGCTTCAACTTCACCAATTCCCTTTACCGATACCCTTTTCCACTAATCTCGTCCTAGGCTCTCCTAGGGCACCCTCCGACCTACTCTCCGCCATCAGCTGCACTAGGAGTCCCTACTTCCCTTCCCTAACTAGCTTGCGAATACTGTTACATATCCGCTCACTAGTTAGTTAAAGTTAGCCAGGACCCCTTTAGCACAAAGCAAGCAGCATTTGTGCATTGAGTAACCACATCAGGCATAACCTAATCAGGCTATCCTACCGATGGCTAAACAGTCATAGCATACAACTCATACAACAGTCATTCCAGGCATCCTCCTAGATGCTTAGCCCTACTCTAGCATGCAGTTCTGAGAATCATATATCAGACATAAAAGGCATCCTCCTAGATCCTTAGCCCTAATTTAGCATGCAGTTCTCAAAATCATATACCATAAAGCATAACATGTATGTGTATCTTGGGGAAAACTTACTTGAGCTCGGCCGGTCGCACGCATCACACACCTTGTTCTTTCTCAAAACTCTTTAACTTCAATTTTAGAAAACCATTTTCCTTGTAAAAATCTTTTAGTCCCTCGGTTTGAGTCCAGACACCCCCGAGGGTGTGTTCGAATCCCTCAAACCAGGGCTCTGATACCAACTTGTAACATCCCAAAATTCGAGGCCAAAAATTTCATTTTAATTAAGTGATTTATAAAACAGTTTATCAAATCATTGCCAAAATCATGTCAATACATAGAACCATAATATCAAGTCTCAAACCAAAACATCTGAAGTATCAAATATCAGAGTACAATCCCAGAAAACTCTAAGTGGAAATCATAGTTGTGTGTGTGACGCGCTGCTACACCGCCGACTCCTTCCCCTTAGACGAAGAGGTACCTGAAACCAAAACTGAAACTGTAAGCACAAAGCTTAGTGAGTTCCCCCATCATACCACATACCAAACAACCACATAGCATACATACTGCCGGGCAATTCTGGGGCGCCCGTCCTACCCATGTCAAGCCATTCTGGGGTGCTGACTTACCCATGTCAAGCCATTCTGGGGTGCTAACCTACCCATGTCAAGCCATTCGGGGTGCTGACCTATCCTCCGGTCTATCTCAACCGAACACGGGGACTATTTCACCCCTACTCTAACACATAATACCATATCACAATCATGCTGTCAGACATATATGGGGTGTCCGACCTACCCATTGGTCCTAACGACCGAATCGGGGACTATTCCCCTCCTACTGATACTATCTCACATAACAAAGCAACTAGCATACTTCCATACCAAGCAATCTAGCATACTCACATATCCAACAATAACAGACCAGACAATTATCACAAAGATAATCATCCCAACTAACAATCACTAGTGGGCCGACCTTGGTGCTTTAGACCCACTCCTACTAGAAGGTAACTCACCTCGATGTCGTGTAGTGTCTGAACTGTCCTCGACGTGAAGGTCGGCTCTCCTCGACCCCTCAATCCGTACATGACAACCCTCAAGTCATCAAACAGAACAAACAACCCTAACCAGGGTCAATACTAAAACCAAGCAAGGTCAACATTGGTCAAAGTCAACACCCAGCTGACCTGACTCGCCGAGTTGGTCTACCAACTCGTCGAGTCCATACTCCACTAACCCGATCCAACCCCGACTCCACTCGTCGAGTCTAGCAAGAACTCGACGGGTTCTCATTCATTCAAAACATCGGAACCATCTTCATCCGACTCGTCGAGTTCCTCTTTGAACTCGGCGAGTTCATCTCCCTCATAAGAACGTGTCCGGTCTACGAGTCGCCGAGTTGTATGAAGAACTCGTCGAGTTCATCTTCAAAGATTGGGAGATTGCCTTGGACTCGGCGAGCTTGTTCATACACTCGTCGAGCCCCATGATTCCTAGGTCCCTTTTCGCGTCTAAACGTCTACGGGACTTTCCTCCCTAACAACTGGTCCATCCACAGAAAGGATTTGGTGGTCATTACACCGCGACTCGCCGAGTCCCAAGAACAACTCGTCAAGTCCAACCTTGAGCAATACTATACAGTCGATTTCAATGGGTCTTAACACCTCAAAACCATAAATTTGGCCCCCTAATGTCCATTTCATACGTAAAGTTCCAAACTTGGTACACATGCAAGGGGTCTTTGGCCCAAAAAGCCATAAAAGATGGCCTCCATGGTGCATGGGGTGTTCATGGCAACAAAATGGGCACCTTTGTGCCATAAAACCCCCCAAAAGACCTGGATCTAAAGCATACACTGACTTCCAACACTAAATCCCGAATACCACCTCTCTAAGGCTTAGAAAGATGAAGGAAAAGGCCCAAAAAATCAAGATCTATAGACAAAGGTTCAGCTTCATACCTCCAATAAGCTGAAAATGAGCTCCAAACTCTGGATCTTCTTGTTTGCCCTTGGTCTCACAAGCTTCTTTCTTCTTCTCAAGCTTCACAACTCACCAAAAAGCACCAAAATGGCCTTAGAACACACAAAACGGCTAGGTTTTCGATATGATGTCTTCTGGGAGTATAAGGGACGATGGAGGCTGAGATAAGGTGTTTAAATATGGTGCAAACCCTCAGATTTAGGGTTTCACTTAACCAGCACCTACTCGCCGAGTCAGTATTCCGACTCGTCGAGTAGGTCACTTAAACTGTCTGCGGATCTTGACTCTACTCGACGAGTTGGGCCTCCAACTCGTCGAGTCCCAGAGAAAAACACAAGAAATTCTTGAATTGACTGCGTAACAGGAATCGGGTGTTACAATTTTGGAATTAAATGACTTATTAATGTGACTTTACAAATTCCAAAACTTGAGGGAAAGTTTTGAAACTTTTCAAGACTTTTCATATTCATAACCTATGAACCATTATGAGTTTTAATATCCATGAATGTGAATTTTCATATAACTTGAGGACAAGTTACAGTAACACAGTTCATTAACAAGTAGATCAAATTTTGGATCAAACACAACCATCATATAATTTTCCTATTTATGTAAACAAACTCACAAAAAGACAATTCATATCAAATACTACATATAATTACTTTATTATCTAAACATTTGACAATTTCCTTTCGAATGGATGAAGACAATCATTACCAATTCAGAAAATACAATTTTTATGATTACAAAACAGTTTGTGGTAATGACTTTATCCATTTCTGGCCAAGAACTTGAATTTTTCTGCACACAGGAGCATCAAATCGTCGAGTACATGAACTGGACTTGGCGAGTTGATGCCTTACTGAGTGGACTCGTCGAGTCTGTTCATGGACTCGGCGAGTTCATCTTTCAGAATGCAAAAAAATCGATTTTTTAGCTTTGAAAACAAGTGTGCATCAAGTATAATAGAAAGCAATCCTAGGCTCTGATACCACCATTGGGTTTTAAGAACTATAACACTCCTATGGTGCACATGCAACCCTAAATGCTTTGGAACTATGTTTTCTCTAATTATACATGCATTTTTCCAAATTTCCAAAGCATATAACTTAACTAGCATACAATTCAAAGTAACAACTAGTTAGATAACTTACCTCTTGTGTAGTTCTTGACCTTGGAAGCTTGAGCACTTCAAATGTTGTGCCTCTAATGTGTCACAAACACCAATATGCAAAGGAGGCTTAAGAGAATAAGACTTGTAGCTTCAAAAATTGGTTCTATGCTCTTGTGTACATGTGTATCCGATTTTGACACCAAGGGGAGGCTTTTATAGTGTTTCTTAAGGCTAGGGTTTCATCCATGAAACCCTAATGCACCATGACCTTCCATATCCCTTAGGCTCCATGGGTTAAAGCTCCATGGACTATCCATGAACCACCTAACCCACCCTAATGGATCTTTGGCCCACACTATAACAATGGATGATTTACATAATCAACCCCTTAGATTTAATTAGTCACTTTTGATCACAAAATTAATTCCAAATTAATTTTTGACCAATACTAATTAAATAATTTGATTTCTCAATTAATATATTATACTTATAACATGTCAATAAATCACCAATAATCTTATTCTCAAAAGTCCATCCTATCAAATTGCACTGGTGAAGTCAACCCAAAAGGACCATGCTACAATCGGGTCAAATACATACCAGATACAATTATGGGCTTAGACACCAAATCCAACAGAACCCGCATCCGACTGAATTCCCAATCAGGTGTTCGGTTGATGCTTCGAACCCTAAATCCTTAATCAGACAAGAACAGACAGAGAAGACCTAACACCACCCTCGACTTGGACCCATCCACATATCCACCATGCGCTCCTACTGACATGCAATGAAACACGAATATCCTTTCTTGTGCATTCTGTTTTACCAAAAATTACCCCCCCCCCCACTTGGGCTTGACTGCGACCTTCCAATCCATAAGATTTGATGGATTTCCATTCCATATCGCAACCTTACGACTCAGGCTGATGACAACCTGAGTTTAGAAATGCCAGCATTCCATTACTAGCCAATATCGATAATCGCACAACTCTAAAAATCCAAATGAATACTCCCCAAAATCTTAGCAAGCACGATAATCCCAATTACTTCCTATGAAACAACACTGCCCCCCTCAAGTACTTTATGTTGGTGACAAGGCCCTAACCCTTGCTCTGAACTGGCGAATCTTCACTCCAACTTCCCATCCTCAGAAGGATATCTGAATTCTAACCATCTTCAACCCTTGTGATTATAAAATTCGCCTGGCACTTCCAGTGACCAAACAACTCATGAGACTGGCACCACCATCTTCTTCCTACCGTTCCTTCCTTAGCAACGGTAGAGATTGAACCCAAAGGTTCTTCCATAGACGACTGTCGATCCCACCTGACCAGATGCTAACACGACTGAACTCTGACTTCATTGGAGAACTAACTAGCTAATCCAACCATAGACCTTCCAAATGATACCCCTAAATTGACCCCATCAAAGAACTAGAACAACAACCGAACAAACTGAAACTTTCTCATCAAGATGCGACCCACCAATGACTTTTGGCTTGCAAAATGGCATATAACAATTCTTGATGATATAACCCAAGCAATAATAGAGAACCACACCAAATATATTTCTTACCCAAATCAATACAAGATTCCAAAGTAATATAAATATTGATAATAAGTAAGAAAAAATCAAATATTACATACCCGCAATAGCACCTGATGAAGCTCTGGCCTCTCCTGAGTGACACTGCAATGCTCGGCTCCTCACTGTTGGGGCTCCCGCCCTACCTTCACGACCATCAATGATCCTCAAAGTAACTGGAGCAGGTGTACTCACTGCTCTGCCCCTCAACATCGGGCAGTCGGCATTCTTGTGGCCCACCTGATTTCAGTGAAAACACATCGGATCCGACCCACAGGGGCAATCCCGACTAAAATCACCCATTTGGCCATAACTGAAACATCCTCAACCTGTCTCCCGATATCCTCCCTCATGAGTCCTCCCACACTGGGCACAACAGCCACGTCCCTGATGGCCTCCCAAACGTGAATCCTGAGTCCTGGGCCTCTTCGCCTGGCCCACTGAAATCTGAGTCAGCTCTGACTTCCTCTTCCTGCGATGGTCCAAATCAATCTCACGTGCTCGGGCTCTAGCAATCATATCATTCAGGGTCTTGCACCCTGATAAAATCACAAACTCCCGGATGTCATCTATAAACATGTCATGATACCTTACCTTCTTCATCTCCTCGTCCGCAGCATACTACGGAACCAACAAAGCCCTCTCCCAGAATTTGACAGTGATCTCTACCACAGTCCCAGTGGTCTCGAGAAGGTCCTGAAACTCCCTTGTCAACTATTGCATCTCAATAGTTGGTGCAAACTCGACCCTAAACTAGGTCACAAACTCATCCCAAGTCATCCTCTTCAGGGATTCGCCTCCCAAAGTGAAGTCTACCTCATCCCACCAATCTGGGGCTCTATCTTTCAAAAGACAGGAAGCAAATCTGACCTTTGACCCCTCGGGGTAGAAAGTCGTCCTGAACGTGTTAGCCATATCTGTTAACTATCTCCTACTATAAATGGGTCCTTCTTCCCAAAGAATGTGGGAGCTCCACAAGCACGGAACTCACGGAAAGAAAGAGTGTCAACTCCAACAATAGCCATAACCTCAGCACAGAATGTGCCCAGACGCTCGTCCAAAATCTCCAAAATCCCCTCCTTGACCGTACCAAAGATCACAGGAGTCTGCTCCAAAATACCATGGGTAATCTCCGACGAGATGAACTCCCGCATCCGCTCGTCAATCGACTCAGTACCTACACCTGACCCAGAATCGGAACCTGAACCCCCTTCCTGAGTGCTCATCACCATACTGAAAAAAAAAACATGCAAAAGATTAGAACATACCCGAGAATCCTCATCCTACAGGCTTCCTAGATTCTCCATGACTCTCCCCGATTCAAGTATGGATCCTATGCTTTCAGTAGTACGGGCCCAATACTACATTCCACACCTATCCATACTTTCCTCAAAAATCATCCCGAATCGTCCAAGTCACCTTCTCAAACTGATACTCCAAGCACTTGCTAAATAGCGCAACAAAACCCACTGAAGCATTTCCTAGGCTTTCCTAGGTTTCCGACCTCACCCTGTCATCAGCTATTGAAGAACTCCCCATAATTTTAGTTAGCTACCTCATTAATACAATCACATGCAACAAAACTCAGATTGTCCATCAAGTAAAAGACTCATCCCTACAACGGTTAGACTCAAATGAGAGCTGCGCAATAGGTTCAAATGCATCACTTAGAGATTATTCAACCTTTATTACATGTGACTTAACATATTTACTTAATAGCTAAATCACATCACTTAAGAGTCCCACAAAGCACAAAGTAAGCACCATTGATGCAGTAGCATTTAAATTCATAGAATAACCAAAGAACATTCAAACTCACATACCACAACTCATGCTAGGAACTTCCACTCTCACTGTCGATTGGCTTATGCATGAAAATTATACACAATACATGATCAAATAGATTGTCGAATAAAAGACTCTACCCTAGGACCACAAGCAAACGAGGAAAAGGAAATAATGCCAAATCAATCATTCTAGGGCTATAACATCCTAACTGTATATAATTTTTAAAGCATACACTTAGCAATTACTGATACAAATGCATATTCCTAATCTAGCATAGCATCCACTGCTCCCTAGGCTACAAGGCATCACATATCAGGCCAATATATCATGCAATTCGTGAAAGTATCCCTAGCATCATCCTAGCATGCAATTCTCATAACATACAATCATAACAAACATGTATGAGTATTTTGGGAATCACTTACTTGAGCTCGGCCGATTGCACGCATCACACCCACTTTGTCTTTACCAAAAATCCTTTTAGAAATTTCTTTCCTTTTTCAAAATCTCTTTAAAACCCGTTTTCTTTTTAAGAAAACTACCAATTCCTCAGTTTGAGTTCAGTCACACCTGAGAGTGTGCCCGAATCCCTCAAACAAAGGCTCTGATACCAACTTGTAACGACCCAAAAATTTAGAGGCAAAAATTTTCCTTTTTAATTCAACCAAAACATTAATTATCTTTCAGTCAACAATCAACATCTATTTATCTTAAAATTCAAAAGTGCTTTTATAAGAAAACACTTATCAGAGTAAAATCCCAAAATCACTATGATGCGGAAACATGAGTAGATGCGTTGCAATCAAGCCGAGCCCTTCCCTTTCGAACCGGAAGTACATGAAACCATAACCATAAAAACCGTAAGCACAAAGCTTATCGAGTTCCCCAATATACGACATACCATACATACCATTGGGCCAACACCTCACATTGGTCCTAGCTCGCATATTGGGCCCAACCCGCCATAATGGGCCTAGCCCTGCCAAACCATTGGGCCTAGCCCGATCAAGCAAATACAAAAGTCACAAAGATAGTTAACACCTACATAACATACAATGGGCCTAGCCCTTTCTGTTCCATGGGCCTAGCCCAACATAAAATGGGCCCAACCTTTCATACAATGGGACTAGCCCAACATAAAAATGGGCCTCGTCCAACATACCTTGCAATAGTCACAAAGACAACTAACATAACAAAACCTAATGGGTCAGAATTCGTGCCTTCGACCCCTGAGTACAGTGAGGAAACTCACCTCAAGCTGCTGCATCGCACTGACAAAAGCTCGAACAGCCGATCCATAAAATCCAAGTGCTAACAACATCAAATAATACCAAATGAATAGTTGGTCCTCAACCCTTAGCTGGAAACCTAGTTAGACTGCCCAATACTCAGGGTAAAAGTTCATTTTACCCTTTCCTCACTTGGCCCAAAATCCAAAGCCCAAACCAAAAGCAACAAAAGCCTAATATGGCACAATTTCCAAATTGGCCCCAAAGCCCATCATGGACCTAAAAGGCCCAAAATCTCCATTGGTCAACCCTGTTCAAACTTTGGTCAAAGGCCAAGGGTAAAAAGGTCAGCAAATCAAGAAAACCCAAACAGACTTCATCAAGATTGCATTTTATGCATTTGAGACACCTAAAACGTCCAGATCTAGGGACCAAACTCCTGGAGCAAACTCATTCTCATAAAGGCAAACCAAAGAGACCACAATGTGCCACAAACCACCCCAAACTAAATTTACCTAAAGAGAGGACAAGATTAAAGCTTTTTACCTTTAATAGTTTGCAAAAGATGAGAAGCTTCTGGATCTCCAAGCTCCACTCCAAGTGATGATTCTTCAACAAGCTCCAATCTCTTCAAAATGCACAAAAACACTCCAAGATTCCTCACAATGGCTTAAGAACTCCAAGATGCTGGCTAAGGGTCGAAATTAGGGTTTAGGAGGTATGGAGGCTGATAAGAGGCAAGGCTCAATGAATAAAAGAAGCTTAAATAGGGTCAAGACCCTAAAATTTAGGGTTTCTAGCTGAAGGGAGTACGCCCCGCGTACCCCTGAGTACGCCCGACGTACTCAGATGCCACTTGTGACCAATACACCTACTATGCCCCGCGTACTAGACCAAGCTCTAAATTACTACAACTTCAATCGGCCATAACTCCTTCGTTCTAAGCCCACTTCCAATGATCCTTATATCCACAAAAAGGTAACGCGAATCTCTACACTTCTATCAACTCATACTTGCCTTAAAACTTCTCGAACTGAAATCCAATTTCCATAAAAGCCCGAACTGATATTTTACCGATATCTTGGCTCCGAAACACAAACCGAACTCCCGAATCATCTAAATTACATTACCCACACCCAAATAGGTCTAAATGTTTTTTCCTCAAATGCCCTAAGCCTGATGATACCTGATCTTCGGTCACCATCTCGAATTAGAAAACGTTTCGGAACAGTGCGTTACATGTGTTCTTAACACATATGTATCATTCGTATATGCATGTTTTTTAAAGATTTTTAATGAATGAGTTTAAAAATAACCGATTTAATTCATTAAGTTATTTTTGTTTTGTAAAATATTTTAAAATTCTGAGGAAATACTTACTTTTTTTAAGAAAATTTTACCAAAAATTTAAAGAAACTTAGCAAATAGGAAGTATATAGACAATACAGATATTTAAAATTATATATGTGATTGAAAAATAATATTAAACACTTCAAATAGATATTTTAGATATAGCTACAAACAGTATTTTGAAAAACAAAAATTTATGAAAATGAGAAAAAAAATACTTATTATATATTTTTTATTTTTTTATCGACCCTGACTTTTAAGAGTTCTAGAATTACCCATCTATGAAAAAGTGTTAATTTTTGAAAAACACAAAAAAAAAAAACTTTATTATTTTTGTTAACCACCCAATTTATAATGGTTAGTTTAATTAGTATCCATTATTTCAATCTATTAAGTTGATTAGTAAAGTAAGTTATTTTTCATTAAGTTTAGTTATAGTTAACTAATTACATTATCAGACACATAAATATATAATGAACTTATTTGTATATGTTGAATTTTGTCTTTGCGTTATGAAATAAATTAGTTGATATTACATGACTCGAGTGATGAAGAATGTATAAATATATTAATGCAGTGCAAAACGGAAATCCTAAGCAAGGAAAATGGAGGAAAACTCTTCATCATAGACATGATGGTGAAGGGCTTCGATGAACCGGAAAAGAAATTACTCGAGACTCAACTTTATTTTGATATGCTTATGATGGTCACAGTGACAGGAAGAGAGAGGAGCGAAAAAAAATGTGGGCAAATCTCTTCCTTGAAGCTAGCTTTAGCTATTATAAAATTACTCCAATCTTTGGAATAAGATCTCTAATTGAAGTTTATCCCTAGTGAATGTAAGAGTTGATACCACATAGACTTTGCAACTTCAAAAACTAGCACCAAATGTTATTTGTATTTTGCTTTTAATAAAATATCACACATGTAGGTGTTATATAA
This sequence comes from Lactuca virosa, assembly GCF_052849685.1. NCBI lineage: Eukaryota > Viridiplantae > Streptophyta > Magnoliopsida > Asterales > Asteraceae > Lactuca > Lactuca virosa. The sequence continues at coordinate 206,230,572 of NC_136433.1, forward strand.
TATGTGAAAAGTAAACACCAACAAGACTTTTTAATTGAATCAAATATGACAACTAGCTTGTTTTAGTATAAGGAGGCTCGAAAAAGAGCCTGGGGTTATTTGATAAAGAGCCTCAAGAATCAAGATTAGAGGTACCGTCGAAAAATCACCCTAGCCCAAGGACGGAATAAAATTTTTAGAACAAAAAGGGCTTACATTGTAATAATAGATATATAAAATCAAAAAATAATAATACATACTATTAAGAAGTTAAGAATCACTTCGTTCTTGACTCATGTGCTAAGTATCTATGTTTTTCGCATCGCTTGTAACATACTGATTTGATTACAAAAGGATAAAGATTTGTTTTTGGTCCCAATTAAAAGTTGATACTAAGATATAATTCATAAAAATCATTATTTACAATGTTACATAAAGAATTGTCATTGAGAGTAAATAGCGGAATACTTTATATTTTCAAAGTAGTTTCAAAATTGTAATGTGGGTGTTGTTGTAGTCAAGCTATGTTCTTCTATAATAATCTTGAAAATATTAATAAACAACGGTAAGCGAAAACGCTTAGTGAGTCTACAAAACACTCATCCATTATATTAATCATATACATCCAAATAGCAAATACGTTTACATAAACATGTAACGTATGAATCCTAATACATACAATTGGTACCAATATTGTCAATTTCCCTTGTAGGGTCACTCAGGACACTGATCAATTCCCCGTATAGGGTCACTCAACATCATTCTTAATCTTAACCACTTCCCCTTATAGGGTCACTCATTATCATCTTTAACTTTGACCATTTCCCCTTATTGGATCACTCATAATCAACACAACGTATATAGATACAACTAACATAATAGATAAGTTAGTGTAACTCACCTGATCACTTCCCCTTATAGGGTCACTCATGATCATCCTTAACAATTACCACTTCCCCCTTATAAGGTCACTAATGATTAACACACAACAACAGGAAAAGTCAACATAATAAGAGAGTTAGTGTAAACTCACATGTACAATACTTTAACAGCTGACTACGGTTCTACTCTTAATCCTTATCTGACGGATCCTTACAACGCTTCAGCGTTTTACTAAGGGTACTCAAGAGAAACAAAATGATCTAGAGAGAAAACGATTTGAGAGAGATCAAGAAACTTAGAGAGATTGAGAGAGAGAGGGCGAGAGGGTGAGAGCGAGAGAGAGAGAGAGAGAGAGAGAGAGAAGGTGTGAGAATGACGAGGATATTTACTTAATAGCTAAATCACATCACTTAAGAGTCCCACAAAGCACAAAGCAAGCACCATTGATGCAGTAGCACTTCAATTCATAGAATAACCAAAGAACATTCAAACTCACATACCACAACTCATGCTAGGAACTTCCACTCTCACTGTCGATTGGCTTATGCATGAAAATTATACACAATACATGATCAAATAGATTGTCGAATAAAAGACTCTACCCTAGGACCACAAGCAAACGAGGAAAAGGAAATAATGCCAAATCAATCATTCTAGGGCTATAACATCCTAACTGTATATAATTTTTAAAGCATACACTTAGCAATTACTGATACAAATGCATATTCCTAATCTAGCATAGCATCCACTGCTCCCTAGGCTACAAGGCATCACATATCAGGCCAATCTATCATGCAATTCGTGAAAGTATCCCTAGCATCATCCTAGCATGCAATTCTCATAACATACAATCATAACAAACATGTATGAGTATTTTGGGAATCACTTACTTGAGCTCAGCCGATTGCACGCATCACACCCCCTTTGTCTTTACCAAAAATCCTTTTAGAAATTTCTTTCCTTTTTCAAAATCTCTTTAAAACCCGTTTTCTTTTTAAGAAAACTACCAATTCCTCAGTTTGAGTTCAGTCACACCTGAGAGTGTGCCCGAATCCCTCAAACAAAGGCTCTGATACCAACTTGTAACGACCCAAAAATTTAGAGGCAAAAATTTTCCTTTTTAATTCAACCAAAACATTAATTATCTTTCAGTCAACAATCAACATCTATTTATCTTAAAATTCAAAAGTGCTTTTATAAGAAAACACTTATCAGAGTAAAATCCCAAAATCACTATGATGCGGAAACATGGGTAGATGCGTTGCAATCAAGCCGAGCCCTTCCCTTTCGAACCGGAAGTACATGAAACCATAACCATAAAAACCGTAAGCACAAAGCTTATCGAGTTCCCCAAAATACGATATACCATACATACCATTGGGCCTACACCTCACATTGGTCCTAGCTCGCGTATTGGGCCCAACCCGCCATAATGGGCCTAGCCCTGCCAAACCATTGGGCCTAGCTCGATCAAGCAAATACAAAAGTCACAAAGATAGTTAACACCTACATAACATACAATGGGCCTAGCCCTTTCTGTTCCATGGGCCTAGCCCAACATAAAATGGGCCCAACCTTTCATACAATGGGACTAGCCCAACATAAAAATGGGCCTCGTCCAACATACCATGCAATAGTCACAAAGACAACTAACATAACAAAACCTAATGGGTCAGCATTGGTGCCTTCGACCCCTGAGTACAGTGAGGAAACTCACCTCAAGCTGCTGCATCGCACTGACAAAAGCTCGAACAGCCGATCCATAAAATCCCCGTGCTAACAACATCAAATAATACCAAATGAATAGTTGGTCCTCAACCCTTAGCTGGAAACCTAGTTAGACTGCCCAATACTCAGGGTAAAAGTTCATTTTACCCTTTCCTCACTTGGCCCAAAATCCAAAGCCCAAACCAAAAGCAACAAAAGCCTAATATGGCACAATTTCCAAATTGGCCCCAAAGCCCATCATGGACCTAAAAGGCCCAAAATCTCCATTGGTCAACCCTGTTCAAACTTTGGTCAAAGGCCAAGGGTAAAAAGGTCAGCAAATCAAGAAAACCCAAACAGACTAAGTACGCCCTATGTACTCAGTTGGTACGCTCAACATACTCTGGGTTGGCTCAGTACGCACTGCATACCAGGAGGTACGCCCCGTGTACGCATCCTGCTCACAATCCACTTAGAAAAGGTCTTAAACCCTTAAGCCAAAGCATCCAATACTCAACACTTGTTCCAAATCATTCCTTAATCCATAAAGTCGTTAACTTTGAGCTTTTTCATGGCTCAAAGGGTCCCAAATCCAAGTTCTAACTTTACAACATCAAGAAGGAGCTAATACACATGCACGAGTTGATATCATTCATGAAGATTGCATTTTATGCATTTGGGACACCTAAAACGTCCAGATCTAGGGACCAAACTCCTGGAGCAAACTCATTCTCATAAAGGCAAACCAAAGAGACCACAATGTGCCACAAACCACCCCAAACTAAATTTACCTAAAGAGAGGACAAGATTAAAGCTTTTTACCTTCAATAGTTTGCAAAAGATGAGAAGCTTTTGGATCTCCAAGCTCCACTCCAAGTGATGATTCTTCAACAAGCTCCAATCTCTTCAAAATGCACAAAAACACTCCAAGATTCCTCACAATGGCTTAAGAACTCCAAGATGCTGGCTAAGGGTCGAAATTAGGGTTTAGGAGGTATGGAGGCTGATAAGAGGCAAGGCTCAATGAATAAAAGAAGCTTAAATAGGGTCAAGACCCTAAAATTTAGGGTTTCTAGCTGAAGGGAGTACGCCCCGCGTACCCCTGAGTACGCCCGACGTACTCAGATGCCACTCGTGACCAATACACCCACTATGCCCCGCATACTAGACCAAGCTCCAAATTACTACAACTTCAATCGGCCATAACTCCTTCGTTCTAAGCCCACTTCCAATGATCCTTATATCCACAAAAAGGTAACGCGAATCTCTACACTTCTATCAACTCATACTTGCCTTAAAACTTCTCGAACTGAAATCCAATTTCCATAAAAGCCCGAACTGATATTTTACCGATATCTTGGCTCCGAAACACAAACCGAACTCCCGAATCATCTAAATTACATTACCCACACCCAAATAGGTCTAAATGTTTTTTCCTCAAATGCCCTAAGCTTGATGATACCTGATCTTCGGTCACCATCCCGAATTAGAAAACGTTTTGGAACAGTGCGTTACATGTGTTCTTAACACATATGTATCATTCGTATATGCATGTTTTTTAAAGATTTTTTAATGAATGAGTTTAAAAATAACCGATTTAATTCATTAAGTTATTTTTGTTTTGTAAAATATTTTAAAATTCTGAGGAAATACTTACTTTTTTTAAGAAAATCTTACCAAAAATTTAAAGAAACTTAGCAAATAGGAAGTATATAGACAATACAGATATTTAAAATTATATATGTGATTGAAAAATAATATTAAACACTTCAAATAGATATTTTAGATATAGCTACAAACAGTATTTTGAAAAACAAAAATTTATGAAAATGAGAAAAAAAATACTTATTATATATTTTTTATTTTTTTATCGACCCTGAATTTTAAGAATTCTAGAATTACCCATCTATGAAAAAGTGTTAATTTTTGAAAAACACACAAAAAAAAAATTTATTATTTTTGTTAAACACCCAATTTATAATGGTTAGTTGAATTAATATCCATTATTTCAATCTATTAAGTTGATTAGTAAAGTAAGTTATTTTTCATTAAGTTTAGTTATAGTTAACTAATTACATTATCAGACACATAAATATATAATGAACTTATTTGTATATGTTGAATTTTGTCTTTGCGTTATGAAATAAATTAGTTGATATTACATGACTCGAGTGATGAAGAATGTATAAATATATTAATGCAGTGCAAAACGGAAATCCTAAGCAAGGAAAATGGAGGAAAACTCTTCATCATAGACATGATGGTGAAGGGCTTCGATGAACCAGAAAAGAAATTACTCGAGACTCAACTTTATTTTGATATGCTTATGATGGTCACTATGACAGGAAGAGAGAGGAGCGAAAAAAAAAAGTGGGCAAATCTCTTCCTTGAAGCTAGCTTTAGCTATTATAAAATTACTCCAATCTTTGGAATAAGATCTCTAATTGAAGTTTATCCCTAGTGAATGTAAGAGTTGATACCACATAGACTTTGCAACTTCAAAAACTAGCACCAAATGTTATTTGTATTTTGCTTTTAATAAAATATCACACATGTAGGTGTTATATAATATGTGAAAAGTAAACACCAACAAGACTTTTTAATTGAATCAAATATGACAACTAGCTTGTTTTAGTATAAGGAGGCTCGAAAAAGAGCCTGGGGTTATTTGATAAAGAGCCTCAAGAATCAAGATTAGAGGTACCGTCGAAAAATCACCCTAGCCCAAGGACGGAATAAAATTTTTAGAACAAAAAGGGTTTACATTGTAATAATAGATATATAAAATCAAAAAATAATAATACATACTATTAAGAAGTTAAGAATCACTTCGTTCTTGACTCATGTGCTAAATATCTATGTTTTTCGCATCGCTTGTAACATACTGATTTGATTACAAAAGGATAAAGATTTATTTTTGGTCCCAATTAAAAGTTGATACTAAGATATAATTCATAAAAATCATTATTTACAATGTTACATAAAGAATTGTCATTGAGAGTAAATAGCGGAATACTTTATATTTTCAAAGTAGTTTCAAAATTGTAATGTGGGTGTTGTTGTAGTCAAGCTATGTTCTTCTATAATAATCTTGAAAATATTAATAAACAACGGTAAGCGAAAACGCTTAGTGAGTCTACAAAACACTCATCCATTATATTAATCATATACATCCAAATAGCAAATACGTTTACATAAACATGTAACGTATGAATCCTAATACATACAATTGGTACCAATATTGTCAATTTCCCTTGTAGGGTCACTCAGGACACTGATCAATTCCCCGTATAGGGTCACTCAATATCATTCTTAATCTTAACCACTTCCCCTTATAGGGTCACTCATTATCATCTTTAACTTTGACCATTTCCCCTTATTGGATCACTCATAATCAACACAACGTATATAGATACAACTAACATAATAGATAAGTTAGTGTAACTCACCTGATCACTTCCCCTTATAGGGTCACTCATGATCATCCTTAACATTTACCACTTCCCCTTATAAGGTCACTAATGATTAACACACAAACACAGGAAAAGTCAACATAATAAGAGAGTTAGTGTAAACTCACATGTACAATACTTTAACAGCTGACTACGGTTCTACTCTTAATCCTTATCTGACGGATCCTTACAACGCTTCAGCGTTTTACTAAGGGTACTCAAGAGAAACAAAATGATCTAGAGAGAAAACGATTTGAGAGAGATCAAGAAACTTAGAGAGATTGAGAGAGAGAGGGCGAGAGGGTGAGAGCGAGAGAGAGAGAGAGAGAGAGAGAGAAGGTGTGAGAATGACGAGGATATTTACTTAATAGCTAAATCACATCACTTAAGAGTCCCACAAAGCACAAAGCAAGCACCATTGATGCAGTAGCACTTCAATTCATAGAATAACCAAAGAACATTCAAACTCACATACCACAACTCATGCTAGGAACTTCCACTCTCACTGTCGATTGGCTTATGCATGAAAATTATACACAATACATGATCAAATAGATTGTCGAATAAAAGACTCTACCCTAGGACCACAAGCAAACGAGGAAAAGGAAATAATGCCAAATCAATCATTCTAGGGCTATAACATCCTAACTGTATATAATTTTTAAAGCATACACTTAGCAATTACTGATACAAATGCATATTCCTAATCTAGCATAGCATCCACTGCTCCCTAGGCTACAAGGCATCACATATCAGGCCAATCTATCATGCAATTCGTGAAAGTATCCCTAGCATCATCCTAGCATGCAATTCTCATAACATACAATCATAACAAACATGTATGAGTATTTTGGGAATCACTTACTTGAGCTCAGCCGATTGCACGCATCACACCCCCTTTGTCTTTACCAAAAATCCTTTTAGAAATTTCTTTCCTTTTTCAAAATCTCTTTAAAACCCGTTTTCTTTTTAAGAAAACTACCAATTCCTCAGTTTGAGTTCAGTCACACCTGAGAGTGTGCCCGAATCCCTCAAACAAAGGCTCTGATACCAACTTGTAACGACCCAAAAATTTAGAGGCAAAAATTTTCCTTTTTAATTCAACCAAAACATTAATTATCTTTCAGTCAACAATCAACATCTATTTATCTTAAAATTCAAAAGTGCTTTTATAAGAAAACACTTATCAGAGTAAAATCCCAAAATCACTATGATGCGGAAACATGGGTAGATGCGTTGCAATCAAGCCGAGCCCTTCCCTTTCGAACCGGAAGTACATGAAACCATAACCATAAAAACCGTAAGCACAAAGCTTATCGAGTTCCCCAAAATACGATATACCATACATACCATTGGGCCTACACCTCACATTGGTCCTAGCTCGCGTATTGGGCCCAACCCGCCATAATGGGCCTAGCCCTGCCAAACCATTGGGCCTAGCTCGATCAAGCAAATACAAAAGTCACAAAGATAGTTAACACCTACATAACATACAATGGGCCTAGCCCTTTCTGTTCCATGGGCCTAGCCCAACATAAAATGGGCCCAACCTTTCATACAATGGGACTAGCCCAACATAAAAATGGGCCTCGTCCAACATACCATGCAATAGTCACAAAGACAACTAACATAACAAAACCTAATGGGTCAGCATTGGTGCCTTCGACCCCTGAGTACAGTGAGGAAACTCACCTCAAGCTGCTGCATCGCACTGACAAAAGCTCGAACAGCCGATCCATAAAATCCCCGTGCTAACAACATCAAATAATACCAAATGAATAGTTGGTCCTCAACCCTTAGCTGGAAACCTAGTTAGACTGCCCAATACTCAGGGTAAAAGTTCATTTTACCCTTTCCTCACTTGGCCCAAAATCCAAAGCCCAAACCAAAAGCAACAAAAGCCTAATATGGCACAATTTCCAAATTGGCCCCAAAGCCCATCATGGACCTAAAAGGCCCAAAATCTCCATTGGTCAACCCTGTTCAAACTTTGGTCAAAGGCCAAGGGTAAAAAGGTCAGCAAATCAAGAAAACCCAAACAGACTAAGTACGCCCTATGTACTCAGTTGGTACGCTCAACATACTCTGGGTTGGCTCAGTACGCACTGCGTACCAGGAGGTACGCCCCGTGTACGCATCCTGCTCACAATCCACTTAGAAAAGGTCTTAAACCCTTAAGCCAAAGCATCCAATACTCAACACTTGTTCCAAATCATTCCTTAATCCATAAAGTCGTTAACTTTGAGCTTTTTCATGGCTCAAAGGGTCCCAAATCCAAGTTCTAACTTTACAACATCAAGAAGGAGCTAATACACATGCACGAGTTGATATCATTCATCAAGATTGCATTTTATGCATTTGGGACACCTAAAACGTCCAGATCTAGGGACCAAACTCCTGGAGCAAACTCATTCTCATAAAGGCAAACCAAAGAGACCACAATGTGCCACAAACCACCCCAAACTAAATTTACCTAAAGAGAGGACAAGATTAAAGCTTTTTACCTTCAATAGTTTGCAAAAGATGAGAAGCTTTTGGATCTCCAAGCTCCACTCCAAGTGATGATTCTTCAACAAGCTCCAATCTCTTCAAAATGCACAAAAACACTCCAAGATTCCTCACAATGGCTTAAGAACTCCAAGATGCTGGCTAAGGGTCGAAATTAGGGTTTAGGAGGTATGGAGGCTGATAAGAGGCAAGGCTCAATGAATAAAAGAAGCTTAAATAGGGTCAAGACCCTAAAATTTAGGGTTTCTAGCTGAAGGGAGTACGCCCCGCGTACCCCTGAGTACGCCCGACGTACTCAGATGCCACTCGTGACCAATACACCCACTATGCCCCGCATACTAGACCAAGCTCCAAATTACTACAACTTCAATCGGCCATAACTCCTTCGTTCTAAGCCCACTTCCAATGATCCTTATATCCACAAAAAGGTAACGCGAATCTCTACACTTCTATCAACTCATACTTGCCTTAAAACTTCTCGAACTGAAATCCAATTTCCATAAAAGCCCGAACTGATATTTTACCGATATCTTGGCTCCGAAACACAAACCGAACTCCCGAATCATCTAAATTACATTACCCACACCCAAATAGGTCTAAATGTTTTTTCCTCAAATGCCCTAAGCTTGATGATACCTGATCTTCGGTCACCATCCCGAATTAGAAAACGTTTTGGAACAGTGCGTTACATGTGTTCTTAACACATATGTATCATTCGTATATGCATGTTTTTTAAAGATTTTTTAATGAATGAGTTTAAAAATAACCGATTTAATTCATTAAGTTATTTTTGTTTTGTAAAATATTTTAAAATTCTGAGGAAATACTTACTTTTTTTAAGAAAATCTTACCAAAAATTTAAAGAAACTTAGCAAATAGGAAGTATATAGACAATACAGATATTTAAAATTATATATGTGATTGAAAAATAATATTAAACACTTCAAATAGATATTTTAGATATAGCTACAAACAGTATTTTGAAAAACAAAAATTTATGAAAATGAGAAAAAAAATACTTATTATATATTTTTTATTTTTTTATCGACCCTGAATTTTAAGAATTCTAGAATTACCCATCTATGAAAAAGTGTTAATTTTTGAAAAACACACAAAAAAAAAATTTATTATTTTTGTTAAACACCCAATTTATAATGGTTAGTTGAATTAATATCCATTATTTCAATCTATTAAGTTGATTAGTAAAGTAAGTTATTTTTCATTAAGTTTAGTTATAGTTAACTAATTACATTATCAGACACATAAATATATAATGAACTTATTTGTATATGTTGAATTTTGTCTTTGCGTTATGAAATAAATTAGTTGATATTACATGACTCGAGTGATGAAGAATGTATAAATATATTAATGCAGTGCAAAACGGAAATCCTAAGCAAGGAAAATGGAGGAAAACTCTTCATCATAGACATGATGGTGAAGGGCTTCGATGAACCAGAAAAGAAATTACTCGAGACTCAACTTTATTTTGATATGCTTATGATGGTCACTATGACAGGAAGAGAGAGGAGCGAAAAAAAAAAGTGGGCAAATCTCTTCCTTGAAGCTAGCTTTAGCTATTATAAAATTACTCCAATCTTTGGAATAAGATCTCTAATTGAAGTTTATCCCTAGTGAATGTAAGAGTTGATACCACATAGACTTTGCAACTTCAAAAACTAGCACCAAATGTTATTTGTATTTTGCTTTTAATAAAATATCACACATGTAGGTGTTATATAATATGTGAAAAGTAAACACCAACAAGACTTTTTAATTGAATCAAATATGACAACTAGCTTGTTTTAGTATAAGGAGGCTCGAAAAAGAGCCTGGGGTTATTTGATAAAGAGCCTCAAGAATCAAGATTAGAGGTACCGTCGAAAAATCACCCTAGCCCAAGGACGGAATAAAATTTTTAGAACAAAAAGGGTTTACATTGTAATAATAGATATATAAAATCAAAAAATAATAATACATACTATTAAGAAGTTAAGAATCACTTCGTTCTTGACTCATGTGCTAAATATCTATGTTTTTCGCATCGCTTGTAACATACTGATTTGATTACAAAAGGATAAAGATTTATTTTTGGTCCCAATTAAAAGTTGATACTAAGATATAATTCATAAAAATCATTATTTACAATGTTACATAAAGAATTGTCATTGAGAGTAAATAGCGGAATACTTTATATTTTCAAAGTAGTTTCAAAATTGTAATGTGGGTGTTGTTGTAGTCAAGCTATGTTCTTCTATAATAATCTTGAAAATATTAATAAACAACGGTAAGCGAAAACGCTTAGTGAGTCTACAAAACACTCATCCATTATATTAATCATATACATCCAAATAGCAAATACGTTTACATAAACATGTAACGTATGAATCCTAATACATACAATTGGTACCAATATTGTCAATTTCCCTTGTAGGGTCACTCAGGACACTGATCAATTCCCCGTATAGGGTCACTCAATATCATTCTTAATCTTAACCACTTCCCCTTATAGGGTCACTCATTATCATCTTTAACTTTGACCATTTCCCCTTATTGGATCACTCATAATCAACACAACGTATATAGATACAACTAACATAATAGATAAGTTAGTGTAACTCACCTGATCACTTCCCCTTATAGGGTCACTCATGATCATCCTTAACATTTACCACTTCCCCTTATAAGGTCACTAATGATTAACACACAAACACAGGAAAAGTCAACATAATAAGAGAGTTAGTGTAAACTCACATGTACAATACTTTAACAGCTGACTACGGTTCTACTCTTAATCCTTATCTGACGGATCCTTACAACGCTTCAGCGTTTTACTAAGGGTACTCAAGAGAAACAAAATGATCTAGAGAGAAAACGATTTGAGAGAGATCAAGAAACTTAGAGAGATTGAGAGAGAGGGGGCGAGAGGGTGAGAGCGAGAGAGAGAGAGAGAGAGAGAGAGAGAGAGAGAGAGAAGGTGTGAGAATGACGAGGATATTTACTTAATAGCTAAATCACATCACTTAAGAGTCCCACAAAGCACAAAGCAAGCACCATTGATGCAGTAGCACTTCAATTCATAGAATAACCAAAGAACATTCAAACTCACATACCACAACTCATGCTAGGAACTTCCACTCTCACTGTCGATTGGCTTATGCATGAAAATTATACACAATACATGATCAAATAGATTGTCGAATAAAAGACTCTACCCTAGGACCACAAGCAAACGAGGAAAAGGAAATAATGCCAAATCAATCATTCTAGGGCTATAACATCCTAACTGTATATAATTTTTAAAGCATACACTTAGCAATTACTGATACAAATGCATATTCCTAATCTAGCATAGCATCCACTGCTCCCTAGGCTACAAGGCATCACATATCAGGCCAATATATCATGCAATTCGTGAAAGTATCCCTAGCATCATCCCAGCATGCAATTCTCATAACATACAATCATAACAAACATGTATGAGTATTTTGGGAATCACTTACTTGAGCTCGGCCGATTGCACGCATCACACCCACTTTGTCTTTACCAAAAATCCTTTTAGAAATTTCTTTCCTTTTTCAAAATCTCTTTAAAACCCGTTTTCTTTTTAAGAAAACTACCAATTCCTCAGTTTGAGTTCAGTCACACCTGAGAGTGTGCCCGAATCCCTCAAACAAAGGCTCTGATACCAACTTGTAACGACCCAAAAATTTAGAGGCAAAAATTTTCCTTTTTAATTCAACCAAAACATTAATTATCTTTCAGTCAACAATCAACATCTATTTATCTTAAAATTCAAAAGTGCTTTTATAAGAAAACACTTATCAGAGTAAAATCCCAAAATCACTATGATGCGGAAACATGAGTAGATGCGTTGCATCACGAAGGCCCATTAAGCTTGATTTGAATCTCTGAAGCCCAACCATTTGGACGTTTACTTGATTTATATAGAATTAATGTTGCGAGTTGTTTAATCGATGTGTCGTATAAATCACAATTTTGTTTTATAACGATTTATAGATTTATAAACATGGTTGTTTTTCTAGTTAAAACTCATAAGTTATAAAGTTTTGTATATTTTGACCCAATTATTATTATTCTAATATAATTGACCAAAAGCATTAATTTGACCTATTCAGCCCCTTTATTTTGGTAAAGTTGGCAATTTTAGTCCTTTTTATAAAAAGAATGACATATTAGGTCCTTGGACTATTTTTCTTGACATTTTTGACCCAAACCCTTATTTAAATAATGTTTTAAGCCCAAAAGTAAATTTTGGAAAGTTTCAACCCTTTAGTTAAAAGATTTGCCTTTTAGACCACTTTTTTCGCAATTTTTACACTTTTTATCCAAAACCCAAAATCTTTGCATTTTCAATGGTTTTTGGCAAATAAGGCCATTTTAACCCCTGAAATAAGTTTATTTACTTTTCTACCCACTGTTTTGAGAAATTTACCATTTCAGCCCCCTTAAATCCATTTTTTTTCGCAACTTTGGGCCTATGGGCCGAAAAGCCCAAAATTTAGCCCAATAAGCCATAAATTTCATTTTTAGTTCTTTGAAAAACATAATGTTCATAGAAACTTCTATTTTAACTGTTTTTGGCATTTTGAACCTTGTAAAAACCGTAAATGACAACTTTTTCCCAAACTTTTACTTATTTGACAAAAATAGTCCAAAAATGAGTTTGATGTTGTAGTATGTTATTTTAAAGCTTGTATATTAGTTTATCTTTGACATGTTGAGTGAAATATGATCTAGATCACATATTTTTCCTACTTGAACTATAGATCTCGAAATATCTTTTATTTTTAGCACAAATATATCACAAAATCACAAGAAAACACACATATCATACAAATACACATATATCTTCACAGTTTACTTGCATTCTCCCCCATAAAACATATGAAAACTGAAAATAGAGGGGTATGAACTCACCTTAGGTTTGTGGGTTCGGTTTTGAAGAAGGAAATGGAAGATTTTTGGTCCTAGTAAACCTTCTTGGGCGGATCTCGAACTTAGATTTCTCTAGGATGATGATCATGAGTTTGTGTGAGTTTAGAAAGATTCTTGATGAAATAAAGAGACTAGATTATAGATCCAAGCATTTAACTTACCTAAGATGATGATTCTTATGGAAGAACCTCCTTGAAATGCTCCAAGATCTCGAAAATTTGGATGGAGAAATGAAAGGTGTTCTTTAGAGAATAGTGAGTGTTTGCAAAATGAATTTGGTGTGGGTGTTGGGTGCTCTCGGCCGAAACAAGAAGAGAAGAGAGAGGAGGGAGTCTTGAGGTGATGGTGCATAGAAGTATGAGATTGGTGCATGGATATCCCATGGATATTTATGAGGTGTCACCATTAAAAGTCAACCCTCCCTTATCCACTCTTTTATTTATTTATTTATTTTTTGTTTTGTTTTACTTGGGCCGAGAGAGAGAGGAGAGAAAAGATTTGGGCCTTGATGTTAGAGTTCAAAATATGGAGCCCAAATTAATAGTTTTCGGCCCATTTGGGCCTTTGGAGTGGGTTACGGCCCAAACGTGCATGCAAGAATGGATTTGTGGCTTTTTAGGGCTTATTGGATTGTTATGGCCCAATAAGGCCCATTAAAGGTAAACTAGTCCATTTTAGACTTATAAAGCCCAAAAGGTTAAGTTTTATGAAAGTGGGTTGAATTTCAAGCACGACATGAATTAGGGTTTACGAGTTTACAGTAGATAATGTTTACAAGAGTACAAAATTTCCTAGCTAAAATGCTAGTTGTGACATCATCCCCCCGTTAGAGGGAATTTCGTCCCGAAATTCTTTTGAAGCTAGCTTTGAGAATGCGAGAATAAGTGAGGGTACTTTTGCTTCATCTGGTCTTTGCGTTCCCAAGTGAATTCCGGTCCACGCTTTGCGTTCCACCGAACCTTCACTATTGGAATGCGGCTTTGCTTAGTACGCTTCACCTCCCTGTCCATGATCGCAATGGGTTCCTCGATGAACAGGAGATTCTTGTTGATTTCGATTTCTTCTAACGGAATGACGAGAGTTTCGTCGGATAAGCACTTCTTCAAATTGGAAACATGAAACACGGGGTGTACACTGTTGAGTTCGGCAGGTAGTTGCAGTCTATAGGCCACCGGACCGATTCGGGCAAGAATCTCGAAGGGTCCAATGTACCGTGGGTTTAGCTTTCCCCTTTTCCCAAAACGGATCACCCCTTTACAGGGGGAGGCCTTTAACAACACTCGATCCCTGACTTGAAATTCCAAGGGCTTTCGCCGCTTATCGGCGTAGCTCTTCTGTCGGTCGCGTGATGCTTGAAGTTGAGCTCTGATTTGAACTATTTTCTCAGTCGTTTCGCGTATGATTTCCAGTCCTGTTAATGCATTGCTTGCTGTCTGCCCTCTTGCCAGCTGAGCGTCGCCTACCTCTGTCCAACACAACGGTGATCTACATTTACGACCATATAATGCTTCGAAAGGAGCAACTCTGATGCTTGTGTGATAACTGTTGTTGTATGAAAACTCAATTAAAGGTAAGTGGGTATCCCACGACCTTCCAAAGTCTATCACACATGCTCGAAGCATATCCTCAAGCGTTTGAATGGTTCGCTCACTTTGACCATCCGTCTGTGGGTGGTAAGCAGTGTTCATGTCGAGTTGTGTCCCCATAGCCTTCTGTAGCGATTGCCAAAAGCGTGAAGTGAACCTACTATCTCGATCTGAGATGATAGATGTTGGTACTCCATGGAGTCTCACAATTTCTTTGATGTAGATTCTTGTTAGTCGCTCCATTTTGTATGTCTCTTTTATTGGCAGGAAATGGGCGGATTTTGTCAACCTGTCGATTATCACCCATATGGTATCCAATCTATCTGTTGTCTTGGGTAATTTGGTCACAAAGTCCAGAGTAATCATTTCCCATTTCCACTTGGGTATCACCGGCTGTTGTAATAGTCCCGATGGCTTTTGATACTCTACCTTCACTTTAGCACAAGTGAGGCATTTGCTAACGTAAGTGGCAATCTCTGCCTTCATGTTAGGCCACCAATAACATTTCTTGACATCCAGGTACATTTTATCTGACCTGGATGGACGAAGTATCGTGTCTTATGAGCTTCATTCATGACTACTTCTCTGAATCCTCCATGTTTAGGGACCCAAATTCTGTTCATGAAATTATATGTTCCATCCTCCTTGACTTCGAAGTTCTTTTCCATTTCACGTAACGCTTCGCTCGTTCTGTTTTCTGTCTTCATGGCGTCGAGCTGGGCTGCTTTGATTTGTAAGGACAGATGGGATTGGATGGTTATTGAAAGAGTCTTCACACGACGATTGGAGTATTCTTTCCGACTCAAGGCATCAGCTACCACATTAGCCTTGCCTGGGTGGTACTTGATTTCGCACTCATAATCGTTTAGCAGCTCACCCCATCTTCGCTGCCTCATGTTTAACTCCTTTTGATTTAAAATGTGCTGGAGACTCTTGTGGTCGGTGAAAATGGTGCACTTGGTACCATAAAGGTAGTGCGTCCAAATTTTCAAGGCGAAGACCACAACTCCCAATTCGAGATCATGGGTGGTATAATTCACCTCATGTGTTTTTAGTTGTCGGGATGCATAAGCTATCAACTTACCACGCTGCATGAGTACACAGCCTAAACCCTGATTCGAAGCATCGCAGTAAACTACGAAGTCCTCTGTTCCCTCTGGTAGTGATAATACTGGTGCACTACAGAGAGCTAGCTTCAGAGTTCGGAAGGCAATCTCCTGCTTTTCTGTCCATTTAAATGGTACACCCTTTTGTATAAGCATGGTAAGTGGCTTGGCTGTTTTGGAGAAGTCCTGAATGAATCTCCTGTAATAGCCTGCGAGACCTAAAAATTGACGAATTTTTATGGGTGTCGCTGGGACTGCCCATCCTTCAATGGCTTTGATCTTAGAAGGGTCCACATGTATCCCTTCTTGGCTGACAACGTGACCTAAAAAGTTTACGATTCGGAGCCAGAACTCGCATTTAGAGAGTTTTGCTTATAACTTTTCAGTTCGTAGGGTTTCCAAGATTTGCCGGAGATGTCGGCCATGCTCCTCTTCGCTTCGAGAATAGACTAGAATATCGTCGATGAAAACGATGACAAAGTTGTCGAGGAATGGTCGACAGACTCGATTCATCAGGTCCATGAATGCAGCAGGGGCATTCGTTAGACCGAAGGGCATTACAACGAATTCATAATGTCCATAGCGGGTTCAGAAAACAGTTTTGGGAATATCCTTTACTCAAGAGCTTGCTGAGTTGACTTGACAGTTCATGCATCTCCGCAGGAGCCAACCTATAGGGTGATTTGGCCATTGGCGTAGCTCCCGGTACCAGGTCAATTCGGAACTCGACTTGTCTTTCTGGGGGTATCCCCGAAAGATCTTCGGGAAAGACGTCCGGGAAGTCGCAAGCCACTGGGATGTGTCGGATATTGACCTCTTCCTTGGACTTATCCACTATGTGTGCCAGAAACGCCAAGTCCTTCTTTTGTAGACACTTTTGTGCCTTAATGCAAGAGATAAGACGAAGGTTCGTACTGGGTTTGTATCCATATATAATTAGGGTTTCGTGATTAGGGAGATGAAGGAGAACGGCCTTCTCACGACACAAAATTTCGGCATGATGGGGCTCAACCAGTCCATGCCGATAATCACATCAAAACTCCTAATAGTTACAGGCATCAAGTTTATTTGAAATGTATGTTGATTTAAAGTTAGGGTACATCCTACATAGATTTCCTCGGCTGATTCTGTTTTCCCATTAGCCATTTCCACCGTAAGGGTTTCATTAAGCTTTTGGGGTTGTTGTTTTAGCAAGTGTTTGAATTTGTTACTCACAAAGCTTCGCTTTGCCCCGGTATCAAACATGATGCATGCATATGAGTGGTTAAGGAGAAACGTACCGGTGACGACAGCGAGATCCTGAACCGCTTCTCCTTGCCCCATAGTCAACACTCTTCTTGCTACTCCTGTCGCCTGGGTGTTTGCATTGGGACAATTTCGTCTGAAATGCCCAGTTTTCCCGCACCCATAACAGGTATAACTTGCTCCATCCTTAGTGTTGTTGTTGTTGTTGTTGTTGTTGTTGTTGTTGTTGTTGTGCATCTGGTTTTGTGGAAACTGGGCCCTACAATATTTCATTGTATGGCCCTTCCGGTTGCATCTGGTGCACATCATCTCTCTGCATTCCCCGAGGTGATGGTAGTTACATTTGTTACACTTGGGAAGATTCCCTGTGTATTGCTTCGGAGTATTCGGCGTGGATGAAGCTGGAGCATGTGGTGCTGGGGTAGCTTGGGTTGTTGCGTGGACAGTCACTGTCTGTTGCTTCTTAGATGATTCTGAGTTCTGTTTACCTCTTCTCTTGTTACTCTTTCCTTTCTTATTCTCTTCTTCCTTCTTAGCATCCGCTTCTATGATCTTAACACCCTTCTGGTTGCCATGATCATACAGTTTCTTGGCCAATCTTTTGGCGCTATTAAACGTCTCAGGGTTTGCCGCAATGACATTCCCTTGGATAGGTGCAGTCAATCCCCAGATGAACCTCTCAATCTTTTTCCCTTCTGAGGTGATCATACTCGGACACAGAAGGGATAGCTCGCTAAACCTGGATATGTATGCTTCGATGTTGGAGTTCTGAACTGTCAAGTTCCACAATTCTTGTTCCATCTTTTGTATCTCGCCTCTAGGGCAGTACTCTGACAACATCATTTCCTTCAGTTCTTCCCAGGGCATCGCGTTTGCCACTGGAAGGGTCATGGCTTCAATGTGACCATTCCACCATGAAAAAGCTTGATCAACAAAGGTACATGCTGCGAACTTGACCTTGCACCCATTTGGACACCCGAAAATTTCTAAGACGGATTCGATTTTCTCAATACACCTCTTTAGGGTTATGACGCCTCCCGTTCCATTAAAGGTTCGTGGCTTGGCGTTGGTGAAGTCTTTGTAAGAGCATGTTTTGGTAGGTCCTTGATTTATCCCGTTGTTTGAACTTCCAGCTCCCTGCCTGTTTCCTCCGCATTGTTCCCCTGGTGGATTTGCGTCATGGCTGTTGTGACTGCAGCAGATACAGCGGCTTGAAACGCGGCTGAATTGACTTCCGGTGGTGTCGGTGGTTGGTTATTTCTGCGGTTTGGTCTCTGAGGCATCTTGCTGTTACGGAACAGAAAGATGTTGAGTATGTATTGTTTTTAAGTTGAGAATTTCGAGAATCGATTTTTTTTTGTATCTAATTGTTCCCATAAATTTACACCACACAATAATAGTATAAAACGCATAGCAGGTCACAACATCAGCATAAAACACATAATATTTTTCACTAATAATATATGTACTTTGATACATGAAAATTTGCTTGAAAGAGCATACATAGAGGTACAAAGTTCGACAGCATAACGACTCTATGAGTAGTGTAATCACTTGAACATGGGGTCGGTAGTGCATAATATAGCGAACATAGAGAACATAGCACTAGTAGGCAAGTCTACTGGTCCGAAGTGCTCTGAGATGCATCGGGTGGTGGGGCTGACGATGTAGATGCGCCCTGAAGACGCGCCACCTGACATTTTGTGGCTCGTAGTCGATCCTCCCACATCGCTTGACGTACCTGAAATTTATGGATTACTTCTTGAGTTTCTCGCTCTGCCCGGGCCACTGCGGCTCGCATCTGATTCAGTTGCTCGGTCGTGTCCTGGGCCAGGTCGCCAGTGTTCCGTAATCGTCTCACCATGACAGGAAGTGCTCGGTCAGCCGGTCCTCCCTCCCTCAAGTCATAGAACCGGCGAGCCATGCCAAACGGGGGTCGCTGTCCCTGTTGTCTGCTCCATCTCCAAATGTCGACACCCCAGGGAGGGGTAGGGCCGTTAGGGCCCATCCGCTGAGCTGGCACCCTCACTGGGTATGGGGGGGTTGATGACTACAGACTCAGTGTCTGAATCATCGCTGTTGTCACCACCCGACTCTTCCTCTTCCATGTCTGCCACAGGTTCTGCAAGTTCCTCTTCGATTTCCTCTTCTGGTTCCTCTTCTTCCATGGGATCCTCTTCAGGCTCCTCGTCGGATTCCTCTAGCCATCCGTTATTTCCCTGATTGGGGAAATACGGATCTCCAGGAAGATGGAACCCAGCCATACTGTCTGCAAGGGGGGGTATATCAATAAACTATTATTAATCCTAAAATATCTTTAGTTGTTATAAAAATTGGGTTGATGCACTCATCTTGATTAACAATAGGGTATGTCATGGGTTTACTGACCATCGCGATCGTTCCAGGGCATGTGATAGTTGTATGATGAAGAAATGTAGTTGATCAGGCTACATTCATCCCTAATACAACTGTGAACAGTCCTGGCTTAACCGGGATGTCAGGTTCTCCCAATCGTTTTATTCGATTTGTTATTGTGTTCATTTTTCTAAGTCGCACAAATAAGAGTGTTTATTGGTATATTTTATTTGTTTTGTTCAGAGTTAATTAGTCCCTCGTTGGGTTTATAGTTGCATATCAATGAGTGGTTAGATATGCTAGTTCACTATAAACAGAGCTCTGATACCAACCTGTTACACCCCTGAACCAGACGGCGGAAACATTCGAGGGCTCGCGTGACTTAAACTGAAATATCATCACAATGAATATATATGAAACATAACACATGCATCACCAACCATTACATAGTACAACTGGCATTGTTTACATCAAGTACAAGGTTTACATTACATGATTCCAAAATATAAAGTGTTTGGTAATTAGCAACTACAAAAGAAACTTTCAACACACTGGATGCCTCCTTGTCTAACGATTACCTGAGAATACAAGTTATTTTGAAAATGGTCAACATATATAATGTTGGTGAGTTCATAAGTGTCTTTAATGTAAAATAATTTATGTCATTGGTAAATGTTGAATCATAAAAAGTGACCCTCTTGAACTTCAGCTACCGCAACTTCTTCAGCTACCGCAACTTCTTCAGCTACCGCAGCCATACAGCACCCCCAGTCAAGCTTCTTCATCAGCAACCGCAACCGGAGTCTCTTCCTACCGCAGTCACTTAGCTAGATTACTTTACTTGTCTTTATTGTAATACACTCTATTATCCAGTATGCCTTGCATGGCTACTCATAGAGATGTAATCTAGTGTACTTCATGAGTCTCTATAAATAAGAGCTCATTCTCTTGTATTCAACACAGATAACTCACGCATCTATTCTGAATACATTTCTCTAAGTTATCTTTTCTATTTCTCTATCTTATTACTCATCCCTTCTTACTCTCAATTCTTCCTAGAACATAACTGATTATAACCTCTCTCCGGAGCAAGTCTTATGTGACTTAATCACTAAGTTTGATCTTCCTTATTAACTTCGTTTCAATGCATTCCTTGTTATGAATCAACTTATGTGTATACTTGATATAACAATTGTTGTCATTTCTATTTCTTTACTTTTCCGCAACTAACTCTCTAACTATCTAACTATAACTTATTAATATTATTGTTGAGCTTTTAGATCCTTCGAGATTAACTATTCTGCAATCCACTTGTTCTAACGTTTGTTCACGTGTGTCTCCAAGTTTTTCTCTCAACAATTGGTATCAGAGCCATAGTGGTTGCTTTTTGAAAACGGAACTCTGATTTCTCAAAAGGCCTTCTATACCACTAAAGCTCATTTCTTAAAAAAAAAAAACAATTTCAAATGGCACAATCGTTATCTCTGAACGTTTCCAACAGTGTTGGTGGTTCTAACCGAGCCTCAATACTGTTAGCAAATGAGTATCATCACTGGTCAGAAAGAATGGAAAGATACTTAAGGAGACTTGGTAGAGATGTATGGCGATCCGTAGAAGAAGGACCACATGTCCCAGTCCTTACACCTGTCCAAACCGACGGCGCTACAACTAGACTAGGAGGAGGTCAACCAGTTATGAGCCGTCCCACCAAGGATGATCTCGATAAAATGGAAAATGATGTTGTTGCTTTTTATGAAATCTCCTGTGGAGTTGCTCCTGACAACTTCGATATTATCATAAATTGCAAATCAGCAAAAGAGATCTGGGAAGTTCTCAAGAATCTGTACGAAGGCTCAGAAGAAGCACAAGACAAGAAGCTTACTACCGCACTCAATGAGTTCAACAACTTCAAAGCTTATACCGGCGAAAGTTTGGAAGACTCCTTCAAAAGGTTCAATCTGATAGTCACCAAGTTATCCAATGCGGGCACCATCCGTAGTAACCATGAAACAAATCTTCAGTTTGTTAATGGTTTGGGAAGACATTGGACTACGGCTAAGATGATAGTCCAAGGCGATAGAAAGATTCACTCTTTGTCACTCTACAAGCTCTATGGAGAGCTGCAAGCACAAGAATCCACCGTACTCAAAGACTGTACTGACTTCGGAGGACCACTTGCTCTCATAGCACAAGTTCCACCGCAGTCACCCTACTCTTCATCGTATCACACTCCACCGCAGTCATACGAAGCTGATTCAGAGTATGATGATGAAGAAGAATTTCAGAAGGCTATTGCTCTGGTTAGCCAACAGTTCAACCATCTACCACCTCCTTTCTTCCGCAAGAATCAACAGTTCAACAAACCTCCATTCAACCGTAACTTCAGTTCCCAGAATAATCATCCTCGATATCCCAAAAGTTTTCATCCACCACCGCAATCTCAAAATAATCAACCAAAGGAGGTACCACAGTCTCCTCAGAACACTGACTCCGGTTCTACCTCTGAAGACAATACTGATGTAGTGATTTGTCACAAATGCAACAAAGAGAATCACTTTGCAAGAGATTGTAAGGCCAATGTAGTAAAAGATAGAGCATTCTACCTTAGAATGGCTCAAGAGTTGGAAGATAAGGAAAAGGCAAGGGCATACGTAGCCCATGTCAAAAGAGACCATCAAGTTTGGTCATCCGGAGACGAAGATGAAGCCATCAGCAATGTCAAAGGAAAAGGGAAAATCTGCATGTTGGCAACTGCGGATGATGATGAGTCCACAAAGCTGGAAAATAACTACTGCTACATGGCAAAGGATGGAACTCTAAGCATCGTCGAACAGGTAAAATTCATGATCCAAACTCTAAACTATAGCATGCATGACTGTCAACCATACATAGATGATCTTAATGACACGTGTGCTGCCGTCCTTACAGACTATAACAAAGCCTTAGATGAGAAGAACATTGCGTCCCAAGAGATGTTCCATGTAAGAGGACGCCTGGATAACAAAAGACTCAAATTGGCTATGTTAGAAAGAGACTTAGAGTTAGAGAAAGATGCAAGAATGTTAAGTGAAACACAATTAGAGATAACTTTGAACCAAAGATATTTAGCTCAGAGAGAAATTGTACGCCTAAATCTTTTAATCGAAAAATTGTTCAATGAAAGTGAAGCTATTGAAAATTTAGTGAATAATGGAACCATGGACAATACATACAATTGGGGTTGGTCGAATGGATATCCTACCACAATGGATTCCTCACCCCGGTTCAACAAAGAAAGATTGTATGTCCCTCCAGACCGAGAATTTCATTTCCCAGTCAATGAAAAGAATTTTCCCGAAGATATCAAAACTCACTTCGGTAGATTGCACAATCTAAGCAATAATTGTGTCATTAAGGAAATTGTGCCTGAGGTTTCGGGTCACACATGTGATCAAACTCCTATATGTGGCACCATTTATCCAAATTCTCAAACTTCATCCGTAGTTGATGAAGAAATTGCCATTGAGGGCCCTGAAGTCTCGAAAGACTTCTCATCTCTGTCCTCAGACCGCAGTGTTTCACACTGTAGTCAAATATCCCACAAATGTCCCACTGAAGTCCCAACTAAGACTTACTCTGCGGTAGTCAAGTCATCCATACCGCAATCGTCAAACAAAAGTTATGCCACTCTTCAAATAATTCACCATGAATTACCTATAGAGAACTTTGAAGTGGGTCAATGCTCTCAGATCCCAGAATCTTCAAGTTCGGATGACTCAAGCCCACGTTTTCAAAATCATTCTAAGAATTCCAGGAAACCGCAGTTGAACAACAATGACTGCGGTTCACCAAAATCCTTGGCCAAAAAGGCCTTCAAAGAGGAAATTAGATCTCGAGGCACAAACAGACAAATCTTTTCAAAAAATAAGAAGCATGTCAGAATTCCAAAGTCCAAGAGTCCAGAAAAATTTGTTTTCTCACACTACTTTTCAAAAAACTCTCCCTCCAAGAAAACAAACAAAAAGGAAAGTCCAGCTTCAAAAGTCATTCCTGCTTCTTCTGACACAACCCAAAAGGGTGTTCAGTCTTTTCGAAACAATGGTTTTCAGGTCTATTCCTCAAATGATCCTAAATGGAAAGGTATTTTACCCACACCAACACTTTTAAAGTCACGTCAAAACTTCAACAAGTGGAAGGGTATCCTACCAAACCCACCGAAAAGGACTCAAAGATTTGCACGTGCTAAACCTTTTCAAAAACAAACTTTTTCAAAATCCAACACCACTCATGTCAGGAATCACCAACCTCGGACCGGTAACAAGTCCAATTCATCCTATAGACCGCTGACCAAGCATAATATCAGAGCAAATGACAAAATCTCTTTTTGTAAATGTCAGTGTAGTTGTCAAAAGAATTCATCCTATGTCAAATCTAGTCGGAGTCAGAAACCTCGTACTTTTTCGAAAACTCACAACACTCCAATTCTGCACAAACATCCAGGACTAGGATTAAAAGTTGACAAGATACCCGTCCCTGCAACCTCGGTCCATGCATCACTCTGCAATTCACCAATTGCCCCAGGCTCCAAACTAGTTTGGATGCCTAAACTAACCGTGTAATTCTCAGGCTTTGTGCAAGGAGGAACAAGAAGATGAATGGTTAATTGACAGTGCCTGCTCCTCGCACATGACCGGAAGGTTAGAATACCTTCGGGATTTCAGGCCTATATGCAATGGTGGAAATGTCACATTCGGCAACAATGCGAATGGGGTCATCCGAGGTTACGGTGTTCTCACCATGGGGAACTTTTCCATTCATAAAGTTGCTTATGTAGAAAGCCTTAAACACAATCTCATCAGTGTTGGCCAACTATGTAAAGCAGGACATCGAGTTGAATTTGATGATCAGTTTTGCTACGTAATGACAAGTGATAGGAACACATGCCTGATCAAATCCCGATCCGAAGGTACCATGTACCCTTTGGATGTCTCTCTGATCATTGGCAGACCGCAGTTGTGCTTCCTATCCAAAGCTGTATCCAAAGTCAGCTGGCTATGGCACCGCAAGCTAGCTCATCTCAACTTCTGGTACATCAACAACTTGGTCACATGAGAACTAGTCAGAGGTCTCCATATTCTCAAATTCAGCAACGATACTCTCTGTCCGGCTTGTGAATGTGGTAAACAGTCCAAAGCAAGTCACCCTCTGGTACTGGACTCTTCAATTTCTGAACCACTGGAGCTATTGCACATTGATCTCTACGGTCCATCTACCGTAGCCAGTCTCCATCATAAAAAAATACATACTGGTTATTGTAGATGACTATACACGCTTCACATGGGTCTTCTTCCTCACACTCAAGTCAGAAACACCGCAAATTTTCATCAACTTCATCAAAGAGATCGAACTTCAGATCAAGCTTCCAGTAAGAAGAATCCGTAGTGATAATGGAACCGAGTTTACTAATCATCTCCTCAACAGCTTCTTGGTGTCCAAGGGCATCTCTCACAACTTCTCAGCTCCCTACACACCACAACAAAATGGGGTAGTAAAGAGAAGGAACCACACTTTAGTAGAAGCAGCCAGATCTATGCTCAACTTCGCACACCTTCCTCTCTACTTCTGGGCTGAAGCTGTAGCAACCGCATGCTTTGTACAAAACCGAAGCATTGTGTGCAAACGCCTCAATAAAAAACTATATGAGGTCCTTAACAATCGCAAGCCAAATGTTCGCTTCTTTCATATTTTTGGGTGTAGATGTTTCGTGATCAACAACAGAGATCAGGTTAACAAGTTTGCACCGAAGTCTGATGAAGGCATTTTCCTTGGTTATTCCACTAACAAGGTTGCTTACCGAGTGCTCATCAGACGTACAAGGCTGATCATTGAAAGCTTCGATGTGAAATTTGATGATTCTCACATCCGCAGCGCCCCTCCATCCACTGAAACCACCGCAATCATGGAAAGCGATATCCCTGTCTCTTCAGCTCAACAACAACATGCTGATGTTTCTGGACCATCTCTATCTGAAGTAGCATCTCTCAATACTTTCACCTCTCCGGTTGAGGGGGAAAGCTCTACTTCGGATCAAGCAACAACCGTTGAGGTTCCAGTACTTGATGTTGCTCAAATTCCCATCCGAAGAGAATCATTACCATCAAACGTATCTTCGGATTTGGATGCTGAACACATCGAGAATATTGACACAAGAACAGGCCCAAGGATCATCACTTTCCCATCCGCAGTCCAGGGGGAACCTTCTCAGGTTCCAGAGGAACTCCCATCCGCATTCCAGGGGGAACCTCTTCCAACTGCTCAAGAAAATTCCATTCTCGTTCCAACAAACCAAGATGACTCAGCAGGTTGTTCACAAGTCCAGGGGGAACTGCCATCTCCAACCGCAGATTCTTCTGATATTCAAGATATTTCCTCTACCACAGCTGCTGATCATCTGCAACCCCGTCTACACGTGTGGACGAAGGACCAACCACCAGGTCAAATCATTGGCAACCCATCCGCAGGTATCCAGACTCGATCTTCCAAGGACCTATCTGATCACTGCCACTACGCAGCATTTATGTCCTCGGTAGAGCCCAGAACGATCAAAGAAGCATTGCTCGAACCTGACTGGATAGCTGCAATGCAAGAAGAGTTAGAAGAATTTCAAAGAAACAAAGTTTGGCAGGTCGTTCCGAAGCCACGTGGTCACTCTATTGTTGGCACTAGATGGGTGTTCAAAAACAAGCTGGATGAATCTGGTGCGGTAGTCAGAAACAAGGCAAGGCTAGTTGCAAAGGGGTATAGTCAACTTGAAGGCATTGACTACGATGAAACGTATGCTCCGGTAGCACGCATGGAAGCTATCCGGATCTTCCTAGCATACGCAGCCCACAAGAACGTTAAGGTACACCAAATGGATGTTAAGAGTGCTTTTCTCAATGGGGAACTAAAAAAAGAGGTTTACCTTCAGCAACCTCCAGGTTTTGAAAATGTTGAATTCCCAAACCACTGCTACAAGCTTGAAAAAGCAGTCTACGGTCTGAAGCAAGCCCCAAGAGCATGGTATGAGACTCTTTCTGAATTGCTTGTCTCATCCGGATACAAGAGAGGAGTGATTGATCCCACGTTATTTAGAAAAGAAAATGGTAACCACCTTATTCTTGTTCAAATATATGTGGACGACATCATCTTCGGATCAACTGATCAAGAAATGGTGAATGAATTTGCTAAGCTCATAACCAACAAATTCAAAATGAGCATGAATAGAGAGATTAACTTCTTTCTAGGTCTTCAAGTAAAACAAATCCCACAAGGAATTTTCATTCATCAAGAAAAATACACCACCGAACTGTTAAAGAAATATTCTATGGACAACTGTTCTTCGGCCAAGGTCCCCATGGCCTTCGGTTATAAGATCTCTACTGATCCCTCAGGAGAACCTGTGGATCACAAGACTTATAGAGGTATCATTGGCTCTCTAATGTACCTCACCGCAAGCCGACCAGACATTGTCTTTGCAATTGGTGTATGTGCAAGGTATCAGGCTGACCCAAAAGTGTCACATATGACCGCAACCAAAGAAATTCTATGGTACCTGAAAGGAAGCAAATCTCTTGGTCTATGGTACCCCGCAGGCACTGACTTCAGCCCGCAAGCTTTCACAGATGCGGATCATGTCGGATGCAGATTAGACCGCAAAAGTACCTCAGTAGGATGTCAATTTTTGGGTGGAAGACTTGTCAGCTGGTCCTCAAGGAAACAAAGTTGTGTTTCTCTGTCTACCGCAGAAGCTGAGTATTTGGCTGCAGCCAGCGGTTGCTCTCAAGTCCTTTGGATGAAAACTCAACTAATGGACTACGGGTATAGAATGTTGCAGATACCGATCTACTGTGACTCTGAAAGTGCTATTGCTATTTCTCACAATCCAATTCAGCACTCCAAGACTAAGCATATTGAACTACGGTATCATTTCATCAAAGAACACATCTTGAAAGGTAACATTGAACTCTTCTTTGTCCATACTCATGAAGAGATTGATGAGGTGTTCACAAAAGCGCTCGACTCCACAAAGCTTAACACCTTCCTGCAAATGTTAGGAATGATGAATCCTGACCCGCAATTCTTTTTGAATTGATAGATACCGCATACCATCCTTGGTCTCCGTTGCGATTCTAACTGAGAGTTACTTATGATAGATGGTTTTGGTACCGCAGTCTAGGTACCGCAACCATATATCATATTTATCTCTCATGGGTCTCTATTGCTTGTTATTACTAATTTTTGTACAAGTGCTTTCCTCAGTTCCTTACTGCAGACATTCATCGTTTCCATCCGCAATGACGTTTCCATCCGCGATCATTTTGATAACTTCTCAACTATTTCATCAACCCTTGAATCTTTGTGTGCTATTTAATGATCTTTCATTAAATAAAACATTAAATAAAAAAAAACATTCCCTTTAGAAACTGTCTCATTCTCTTTCTGAATAAACCTTGTGTCAGACCTATTTTAGGTATGATGACAAAAAGAACGTTTTTCCATAAACTCATCCTTAATCTGTCTTTTCCTCTCCCCAGCACGTCCCATCCGTTACAACTTCCTTTCCCCTCACCCCACGATCACCTGACACATTGATAGATGTCTGACTTTTCATTAAATGCAAACCCTCTTTTAGTAAATCTCCCAAATCTTTTTTAAACCGTTTCATTATTTGTGGCTGAGATTTAATCCCCAATTCAAAGATTCCCTCCAAACACCAAACGACGTTTTTACCTTATCCTTACCTTTTACCTAAGGTTAAAAAAATTTCACCCCTTTATAAACCCATCTTCTTCCCCAAAATCACTTTACGCTTTCTGAACATCAAACCTTCCCTCTCAAATCCTTCAAGAACTCTATTTTCTACTCCTTCTCTCAAGCTCCTACAATGGTGAAATCAGGTGCATCAAAGAAACAATCCAAGGTTTCAGGCTCAGTGAATCCTACCGGTTCAGACTCTCCAACGATTGCTTCAAGCAACTTTCGAGCAGTGTTTGAAGATCATTCTTCATACAATGCTCCAACCAAACTGATGATCAAGTTTCTCAAGAATCACCCTCTGTTTGGCCCTTTCGACGCTTTTACAGATGTTGTTCCAGTCTCAACCCTCTTCAAATGTACATTCTCCGCTTATCGCCCAATCGAAAACCCTCAAGAAATTCACCTCAACCTAATTAACGATTCCTTTGTCATCCTGTCCAAAGAAAAGTTTCTTACTGCCATAAACCTTCTGGTTCATCCATCCATCAAGATTTCTCTCCTTCCATGGCGGACGTTACCTCTGCCCTTTACCAAATGGGGTATCAGAAACCAATTAGAGGAATTGGTGAATTCAAGAAAAATCAATTGCCTGCGGTTTGGCAGTTTGTGTGCCATTTTATCATCCGATGTCTATCCGGCAGAACCGGAGGCATAGACAACATGGGACTCAAGCTACTAGAGTTCATGTGGAGCATATTCACAGGACACGATGTAAACTATGGGCAGATCCTATAGGACGACTTCCTTCAATACATTCCCAAAGAGAGCCCAAGGGAGAACCCAACCAAGCTCACTTTTGCAAGGTTCTGGTCACTCTGCATTTCAGACCTTCATGCGGACGCTGGAATCGACATGGGCAGTGACATCAACTTCTTTGTCACTAAGGATCTCAAAAGGTACAATCCCTTTTCTGATCAAACTGTTTTTGGACCTATCCGCAGACTCCCTACCCACATTCTTTCCACACTTGGTCTTGATACTGTTGATGTCTCAGATCACATTGAGGCTACGGAAGGTATTGCCCCATACCTTCCTACCCCGCCTCTTCAACACCCATCCGCAATTGTTAACCCTGAAGGTACCGCAGTCCCTTCTGCCACTACACTCTCCAATCTTTCTCAAAGAAGAAAGCAATTGGCAACCAAGAAGAAACAAAGAACCCCTAAGAAGGATGCTCCCAAACCAACCGCACCCACCAAGAAACGTAAAACCAAACCAACCGCACCTACACCTAATAGTGATTCTGATGAGGATAGGCAACCAATTGCTATCCTTAAGAAAAGGAAAACCGATACCTCTGGCCAAATGCGTGACCGGACCGATATTGAAACCTCTCAAAAGGCTCCGGTAGTCCTTGGGGTGGCCGCAGACCCATTCAACACCACTATCATTTTCCAATCAGACTCAGAAAGTGAGTCTGATTCACGACATCGTGGAGACTCCCCCCCAGTTCACTCCCAAGAGGATGAAACTGGTGATCGCCCTAAGGTCTCCAGGGCTTCCCGACTGCATTTCTTTTTCTCCTGAGGAGTTGCAGTCCATCCTTTTGAACGTCACCCAAACACTTCAAACACCTTCCCAACCGCAGGGCACTTCTTCCGCCCTAGCCATAACTGAGCCGAGGCCAAACTTGACCACGGGTCAAGGAGACCGAGGAAGCTCAGGAAATCCTACTCTGCTTACATCCGCAGCAGGTGGTTTAGGCACGGTGAGCACAAATGTGCAAGGATCCGTGGACCCGAAGGACACTTCGGTGCGTTTCCAAGGTTTTGACGGCGATGAATCCAATGACTCATGGTTACAGTACAATCCGGTAACTGAGTCAGAAATCAAGAAATATGCTACTTTCAAAAGGGCATTCCAAGCCCGCAAGGAACAACAGATCAAGCAGCAGCAGCAAAAGGAGCAAGAAATCCAGTCAGTGGCACGGTATTGGGCAGACGCAATCAATAATGCCAATACCGTAGCCACCATTCTAAAGGTTCAAGACTGGATGACCGAGATGGCGGAAACAGTCCTTAAAGCTCAAGCAACAGGTGAAGGTGCAGGTACCTCCAGAGTAACTCCAACCCCAACTCCAACTCCAAATCCCATTCCAACTCCAACAGTCAACGAATCACAAGACGAAGGAACCGCAATCGAAGTCAGTTCTGCTCCCACCTTCGGTCTTGATGATAAAGACATTCAGGAGGTAAACAAGCCTAGTCCTTCTGATGATGACCTCATGATGTTCGATGAGGAAGAGGATTCCAGTGGCTCTCAACATTCGACTTCTAAACCCAAAGAAAAGAAGAAAAAGAAGAAGAATGTTGTCACCAGGAAAGAATTTCTGAGCTTACAAGCTAAAGTCGATCAGATCTTAGTTGCGGTCAAGCCAACTCAACCTCAACCAGAAGATACCCCGGGACCGCAGTCCCTGATCGAACGTATAGAGCGTCTGGAAACAAGGGAACGCTTGGCTGCTGAGAGAATTTCTCTCAAAGTGGAAATAGGGATCCGGTCCCTTGACAACAACAGCAAAGCAGATCACAAGGATTTTATGGCTGCTGCGGAACGCCTCATCACCGAGGTGACCGCAATCAAAACGGATCTCCAAGCAGCCATTGCGGATCAAGCCACTCAGTCTCAGAAACTGATAGCTGAGACTCACACTGCGTATGAGTCCACTATCTCAGTTCTTCAAGCAACAATCAACAGACTGCAACAATCCCTGTCCTCCAACTTCCATGGTCCCGAGATCCTCCAGCTCACAAAGGAAATACACAGGCTACTCTTCAGCTCCTCCATTCCCAATAATCAACAGTTGGCCGAAGCCCTCAAAGCTCAATTTCAAGAGGTTTTTGCCAAGGTTGATGGCCTTAAGAAATGGCTTGAGGAATCACCTGTGTTGAATTCCTCAAGAGGGGGAAGTGAAGACGAAGTCCATCAAAGTGAAGAAGAAGAAGTCCATCATTCTGATCACTCCATCTCTCAACATCAGAGCCCTCCCATCATCACAAAAAAATTCCTACACCGCAACCCTCACCGCAACCATCTCAACATACTCCATCTCCTCATACTTCACCACAAAAGGAGAACACTCCTAACAAGCCAGAGACTCCCCCTCACTTTAAAAATCTGGTGGAGCATATGTCCTCTCCGAGCTCAACTAACTCTCCTGCCACCACCCAAAGGAAGAAAGATTGGAAGGCAGCCAAACTTGCAGAGCTTATATGGAGAGAATGCGGTTTTGATACTATGATGGACGAATCCTTGATAAACTCTTGGATCAATCCTCACCGCAGACTGCTGGACGACGATTACAGACCCCACCTCACCTATGCTGAACCCCCTACTGATGGCTACTGGGATGTCCCAATTTCTCCAAATGCCAAATACTTCACAATATTTGAGCAATTCGACCGCAGCCTTCCTGACCACAAAAGACTGCCAATGGAATTTGAGTGACTTAGTCCTTTTCATGATAAACATGCCTCTTCCATTGAAAATATATGGTCTAACGATAGACCATCCGCAGTCAAGAACTACAAAGTCCGGAAGTTCATGAAGGCTGACTACATCCAGTATACCCTCACTAGAAGGGAGCATGACTACATCCGCACCCAGGCAGACTTTCCCTGTATGAATCCGGAAGAAATCTTTCTTATTGCCAAGGTGTTTCAAAACAAGTCAGAAAAGCACCCGAAAATGAAGATTGCGCTTGAAAAGGCCAATACTTTTCTGAAGGAAACGGTCTGTGATTTTGCCAAGATCGATGCAGACATCTACCCTATCATTGCCAAGAAATTTGATCTGCCACCTCTCGAACCTGCACCAATGCCTACCGAAGGCTTTCAAGAATGATCCTTAGGTGCAACCAACTTTCCTGAACTTAGAGTCATTTTCAAAAGGAAGTTCGATAATGTCAAATACTTCATTCTTATGACTGCCATGCATCGCCTAACCAAGAAGCAACTTGACATCCGCCGAACCGCAGTTGAAAGATCAAAGAACACTACTGCAGAAGTCAAGTTCGAGATCTCAAGGAGAATCACCTGGCTGGAAAACATCAGGAAGTTTTGGTGGATCTTGATCAAGTTCCTCAAACTTGATAGCTGAACCGAAGTTAAAGAGGCCACTTAGGGGGAAATTATTGAATCATAAAAAGTGACCCTCTTGAACTTCAGCTACCGCAACCTCTTCAGCTACCGCAGCCATACAGCACCCGCAGTCAAGCTTCTTCATCAGCAACCGCAACCGGAGTCTCTTCCTACCGCAGTCACTTAGCTAGATTACTTCAGCTACCGTAATACACTCTATTATCCAGTATGCCTTGCATGGCTACTCATAGAGATGTAATCTAGTGTACTTCATGAGTCTCTATAAATAAGAGCTCATTCTCTTGTATTCAATACGGATAACTCACGCATCTATTCTGAATACATTTCTCTAAGTTATCTTTTCTATTTCTCTATCTTATTACTCATCCCTTCTTACTCTCAATTCTTCCTAGAACATAAGTGAATCAACTTAATCACTAAGTTTGATCTTCCTTATTAACTTGGTTTGAATGCATTCCTTGTTATGAATCAACTTCTCTAAGTCTTCTGTGACTTAATCACTAAGTTTGATCTTCCTTATTAACTTGGTTTGAATGCATTCCTTGTTATGAATCAACTTATGTGTATACTTGATATAACAATTGTTGTCATTTCTATTTCTTTACTTTTCCGCAACTAACTCTCTAACTATCTAACTATAACCTATTAATATTATTGTTGAGCTTTTAGATCCTTCGAGATTAACTATTCCGCAATCCACTTGTTCTAACGTCTGTTCAAGTGTGTCTCAAGGTTTTTCTCTCAACAGTAAAACCCAGAAAATTCAATATTTTCTGTATTAATTCTTTTCTTGAAAAGGTTGTGATGATCCTGTAAGTGTATACGTGAATGTTTTCAAAACATGAATAAACGAGAAGTTTTGCATTATAATGTTTGAAAGTACAAGTGAGTCAGATTGATTTCCCCGGAAAACCCGATGTCTTCCGAATAAAAATTTATGATTGTTTTTGCTTTATTGAATCGTTACCTCGAATGAATATAATTTCCCTTGATTAATGATTTCCTTTGATTAATGATTTCCCCTGATTAATGATGTCGAATTTCTACGTGAGTCGTTATAACCATGCATGATAATGACTAGTTCGCCTGTCTTGGTATTCTAAATGAACACCAAAATTTGATCTTAAGACTTTGTCACCCTAGACTGGCCGAGTCTAACTGTAGCGAATAGCTTAGGTGTGGGGGAGTCACCCCCGTATAGATCTATACACAAACTCTCGCTCTCTCTCCAGAAGACTTTGATTACAACTGCAGACTACGACCGACACCTATTGGTGTCACCCGTTATTACTCACTCCATCCACATAAATTCGTTTAACCTTGATTAATGATCCAATTTTAGTTTACTTGAAGAGAAGGTAAGCCTAACAGACGAGGAGAAGAGGACTACTAGGCCCTACTAATATCGTATGTTATTTAAGGCTGTCGAGTATACGAAAAGCGCGTTGGCCCATTTCGCATATAATTTATTTGGACCTTACTAGTAATGTTAATGGGCCACTGAGGCCCAATAGCATGTAAAAACCATTGAGGGTCCCTTAAGCATGTAATTGGGTCACAGAAGGCCCAATAACATGTATTATTTATGTTGGGCCCAAAAGAGATGTTAATGAGTCACGAAGGCCCATTAAGCATGATTTGAATCTCTCAAGCCCAACCATTTGGACGTTTACTTGTTTTATATAGAATTAATGTTGCGAGTTGTTTAATCGATGTGTCGTATAAATCACGATTTTGTTTTATAACGATTTATAGATTTATAAACATGGTTGTTTTTCTATTTAAAACCCATAAGTTATAAAGTTTTGTATATTTGGACCCAATTATTATTATTATAATATAATTGACCAAAAGCATTAATTTGACCTATTCAGCCCCTTTTTTTTGGTAAAGTTGGCACTTTTAGTCCTTTTTATAAAAAGAATGACATATTAGGTCCTTGGACTATTTTTCTTGACAATTTTTGACCCAAACCCTTATTTAAATAATGTTTTAAGCCCAAACGTAAATTTTTGGAAAGTTTCAACCCTTTAGTTAAAAGATTTGCCTTTTAGTCCACCTTTTTCGCAATTTTTACACTTTTTACCCAAAACCCAAAATCTTTGCATTTTCAATCCTTTTTGGCAAATAAGGCCATTTTAACCCCTGAAATAAGTTTATTTACTTTTCTACCCACTGTTTTGAGAAATTTACCATTTCAGCCCCCTTAAACCCATTTTTTTCGCAACTTTGGGCCTATGGGCCGAAAAGCCCAAAATTTAGCCCAATAAGCCATAAATTTCATTTTCAGTTCTTTGAAAAACATAATGTTCATAGAAACTTCTATTTTAACTGTTTTTGGCATTTTGAACCTTGTAAAAACCGTAAATGACAACTTTTTCCCAAACTTTTACTTATTTGACAAAAATAGTCCAAAAATGAGTTTAATGTTGTAGTATGTTATTTTAAAGCTTGTATATTAGTTTATCTTGACATGTTGAGTGAAAAATGATCTAGATCACATATTTTTCCTACTTGAACTATAGATCTCGAAATATCTTTTATTTTTAGCACAAATATATCACAAAATCACAAGAAAACACACATATCATACAAATACACATAGATCTTCACATTTTACTTGCATTCTCCCCCATAAAACATATGAAAACCGAAAATAGAGGGGTATGAACTCACCTTAGGTTTGTGGGTTCGGTTTTGAAGAACGAAATGGAAGAGTTTTGGTCCTAGTAAACCTTCTTGGGCGGATCTCGAACTTAGAGTTCTCTAGGATGATGATCATGAGTTTGTGTGAGTTTAGAAAGATTCTTGATGAAATAAAGAGACTAGATTATAGATCCAAGCATTTAACTTACCTAAGATGATGATTCTTGTGGAAGATGTTGGATTAATGTCTAA
This sequence comes from Lactuca virosa, assembly GCF_052849685.1. Lineage (NCBI taxonomy): Eukaryota > Viridiplantae > Streptophyta > Magnoliopsida > Asterales > Asteraceae > Lactuca > Lactuca virosa. The sequence continues at coordinate 206,266,127 of NC_136433.1, forward strand.
GTCCATAACTATAATTGGTAAGACTTGACCCGACCCGGCATGATCCATTTGGGTTGCACTTCACCGGCACAATTTATATGGATAGTCTTTTGAGAATAGTATATTTATGATTTATATTAATATATTATAAGTTCTAATATATTAATATGGAATCATATTATTTAATTAGTATTGATCAAGAATTAATTTAGAATTAAATAAGTGATCAAAAAGAACTAATTAAATATGGACTCTTATATATATGGAATGGGCCAAGTTCATTTAGGTTTGGCTAAGCTTTCATGGATGGTCCATGAAGCTTTTAACCCATGGATCCTATGTAAATGAAAGGCCATGGGTATTAGGGTTTACATGGATGTAACCCTAATCCTCCATAATATATAAAGGGGTCCTTGGGTCACAAAATTGGGACAAGTGTGTGAAAATTAGAGTGGGCCGATTTTAGTGTGCATATATATTCTCTCAAGTTCTTCCAAGGTGTTTTGGTGATTTGTGATTCCATTTGAGGCTTCCACACTATTGGGACTAAGCTCTTAAAGCTTGAAGACATCAAGCTACATCAAAAGGTATGTCATCTAACTAGAACTTTGTAGTATAGGTGCTTCATAATATGCTAGTTAGGATGAAACCTTGGAATAGTTAATATTTGCATGTATAATAGAGAAAACATAGATCCAAGGTTTATAGGGTTGCATGTACACCATAGGAGTGTTAGAATGCTCAAAACCCAACAGTGGTATCAGAGCCATGGGTTGTTTTATGTTATATTGATGCAAATGTTTTATTTTCAAGTTGGAAAAAAAGGAAAAAAAACATGACGTTTGTCAAATTTTAAGATAATTACTTGTTTTGTGAAAAACAAATTATTTGTAAAATTTGAATCATTTGTTATATGAGTTGAATTAGGTCAAATTTAGTAAAAGATAAAATGATATGATTATTTTATTAGTTTTAAAAGTTTGATCTAAATGTTTTAAGGAGTTACATATTTTGTCATAATTTTTTGGAGCTCAAAAGTTTTTTTTTTAAAGTTGTGATCTTAAGGGTTTTTGAAACTTCCATAAGTTATGGATATGAAAGTTTTTTTTTTTAAAAAAAATTTGATTGAAAGTTTTTATGGAGTTACAAAATTTGGTGTTAATGTTTTAAAGAATTCCATAACTTGTTCTTAAGTTATGGAACATGGAAAGTTTCATCATAAAACACCATTAATTTCATAAGTTATGGAATCCAAAGGTTTTCAAGAATTACAAAACTTGCCCTCAAGTTTTGGAATTTGAGAAAAGTTGTTTATGAAAAAAAGAATTGAATTCTAAAACTCTTGGGTTCATAACTTAAACAATTAACTAAATGGTTTTAATTTTGAGTTTAATAATTGGAATTATGATGTTTTGTTGAATAGTTCAAATTAACTCTTATGGACTTTATTAATAGTTAATTAAAGCGTTTAATTAAAAGAGTATTATTAATCCATAAATATATGGTTTAAGTTTAATTAAATTAAAAGTCTAGTTTAATTAATAGATTAAACCACCAAGTATTTTAAATGTCTAAAATACACCCTTATACTATTATAATATTAAAAGTTTAATATATTATATGTATAAGATCAAGTCGTCTTACCATTAGTAGGCCTCATTCACGAAGCCGGTCTATAAGGGGGGTATAAGGTTACTGCCTATAAAGTGACAGTTTAATGGGTGTCCACTCTCACTCACCGCTTCCTTGACCGGTGGAGGGTCGTTAGCCGAACAGGTAGGACAAAGACTATAATTCTCCCTTCATTAAAAGTATTAATGATAAATACTAAGTAACTAAACCTTTTATTAATTCCCAATCTTAGTTACTTAGGAAAATGTGAATAAGGTGCTAATCCATGAAATTACACTTTGCACTTTGTTTAAACCGTTAGTGGAGCGTGTATGGTTAACCGACACACTAACCTGGATTTAACAAAGTAGGCAAAGGGTAACTTAATATTTATCATAGTATCGGTGGAGCTCGTGTGGTTAACCGGCACATTGATTGAGGGGTAAATATTAAGGGTACCAAGTATATTTGCATGGTTACTTCACACCTAGTTTTGTGATCCTCGGCATCCCAGTCACAAAACCTGAAGGGCACACTCGAGATTGAAACATGCCATTGAAAAGTTCAATGAATCTCAAAAGATCTAGGAGTTTCAAATCCAATTAAAAAACCTAATTAAATTATTTTGTTTTTCATGGTGGAAATTGGTAAATCGTCATTTACCTACCTTCAACTATTTTATAACTCGGATTACGGCATCCCTCTTCCAGTTATAAATAGGTTGTTGGATCCTAGCCTTAATATTTCATATTGGGTGTTATATTAAGGACTTCAAATCAACTATCTTGAATATCTCCCAAAAGATGTCGAGTTCAGACATCTATGATCATCCCAAATCTCTTGGAACTTTACTTCCTCCACCTCCTCCAATTATTCTCCCTAACCCACAAGTTTAAGGTCACTCAAGCCCTAATGGCAAGCAAGGTCTATGTGTGATCACATCTTAGAGATGAAGTCACATATTGACAAGCCGGGAGAGTTGGGTTTCAAAGTCTTGAGAAAGTTGGATGTTCAATCACTTTCTAAGTCATATAGTGAGTTCCTTTGGGACTACTATGATACAGACTATGACATGAACCTTAATGATCATATCTATTTGCTTGGTGCTGCTGAATCAACAATGATTTGGAACGATAGTGAAGCAAATTTGATTAGAAGATCAACTTCCCAAAAACTTTATGGACAGTGACAATGGTGACACTGGAAATCCAGAAAAAACATTATCTTCCCAATGGAAAGGGATTGGCCATAGTCAACCCGGTTGACCAAATGGTAAAGAGAAAGGCTAAGTCTGAGATAGTCCCATTACCAAAGGGTCCATACGTTTATTTTGCCAAAGGAAGGGGCGTTGATTGCAATGCTTCCAAATCTACCTAAGGATGTTAAAGTCAATAAGTTTGACTCTACATCAGGTAGAGCCCATTATCTAACTCTGTTAAGTTCTATTATGAGATCCTCATTACATGATGCGACTGGGTCACATGTTGATGTTTTAATAATCAAAGAATAGAGAGAAATCTTAAAGGAAGTATATGCTGATTCTGATCGCGAAGGTGGATTTCGATCGCATCAGAATTTTGAGCAGTTGCTTAAGAAGTTATGATATATTGCTAAGGAATAGATAACAACAATTTTCCATGTGGATTGTAAGGATAAGTTTTTTCGCAAAGTTTTAAAATAAAAGAAAATTGTTTAATTTTGTTTATTTGAAGTATCCTTACAATGACATTTGTGGAAAATTGTTGCTTATATGATTCCACTGACAGCAATATTGGAAAATGGATTTGATTCTTTCATTTGTGGTAGTGTCTAAATTTACCAAATCAGGAAAGTTCCTCATCACCCAAGTTTCAATTGGACCGAAACTTGGAATCATGCAAGTTGAATAGTATGATGAATGAGAACTTTCAAGCATTATAAAATCAAGACTAATTACTTGCTCACATGGATATGTGAGTCAAGTGAAGGACTAAAGGGATCGAGTACACATTCTTGTGCACTGGTCATGTCCACCACAAAGCTCGTTAAGACTATTTGATTTACTAAAGTTTAGTAAATATGGTTATACTTACAAGTTTAAGTATAATTCTGAAACATTGGAAAAGTCTCAATGTATGGCAAAACGAATGGGAAGAATCAAACTAGGTAGAAAGATAATAGTTTCTCAAATCTGAAAAGATGGGAGAGTACTTTAGTATCATGTTTGTGATCATCTTAATGATTTAGAAATCATATCACAATTAGTCCTCTAAAGGTCTTCTTAGTGCATTCTTATGACTAAGAAGAGGAGTCATGAGTTGTTGAAATGGTTAGATCAGGAAGATGAGTCATACTTCGTTCCAAAACAATTCTTAGAGTAATACTCCAAGATTGTAACTTGAGTGACATATCTTAAAGAAAGGTTTAAAACACTTGTCAAATGTAAGAGTAAAAGTGTCCTACTCTTGTACATTTGAAATTGGTAAGTTGTGATGTTTTGGATAAAACAAAGACCAACTAAGGCCAATTGTGTGAAGTGTTTGTCTTGATAAAGAATCCGCACTATCTCTTGAATATTTGGCAAGATAGTCTTATATGTCAAGAGGATAGTGGGAGTCTTAAAGATCCTAAAAAGAATTTCAAGAACTAATCAAGAATAAAACCTGAGGTTCTTCACTAGCACACGACTTGAGGTTTATAACCTATCGTGTTGACATATTCTGTGCCCATTCCAGTTAAAGTTGGTTTTGCATAGGAGTTCTGAAAGTTCTCAGTTGGTTGCATAACAACTTGGAAGCAATGACAGGCCCTGTACTGCCAGGTGGCAAGAAGTTAAGATTGCATAAGTTCAGTCCATATGAGTTTGGATTTGTCATTATCCTTGTCTTGTGACTATTGTTTTGACGATTCACATGGATAAGAATACATACACCATAAAATCTAAGGGTCATAAGGTTTCTCTCCGATTCATGAAAATGATGGTGAGGAAACACTTCCACCAAGTAGATTTGAAGCAGATGGCAAAAGGTCTAAACAATTGAGACTATGATTACGGCATCCCTTTTCATAGTTCTGAAATTGTTTAGACACACATGCATGCTATCTAAGGAAAGGTGTATGATTTTGATAAAGTTTTATCAAAGCATCTCGTATTAGAAATCTGAACTTTGGTAAGAAGGTCAATAAAGTATTGATTTCTAGAAGTCCAGCTGATTTCTGAGTACATGTCAAAGCTAGTGGGAGCATAAGTGTTATGCTAATAATCATCATGTTAGTGGGAGCATGATAATTATTGTTAGTGTTGCAAGTTAGCAATGTTAATTATAGAAAACAAAAGTTTCAATTCGTGAGGCTGCAGGGATTGAAAAAGTTGTTTTTCTATAATTAAGGGAGAGGATATACTTCATTTCAGTTCTAAAGGCTTAGATTGAGACCTTAATCATCTTTAGTCAAGAATATATATATGAATTTCATGTTGGATTGGTTCAACTTAAGGAAATTCTATATATTGCGTTCTCAAAATTCGATTATGATTACGGCATCCCTCTTCATAGTCAAATTTTGAAAACATGGCAAATAAAAATATTGTAGCAAAAGACTGGTCTAGAATCATGTCTTTATGTGAGACATCATGAATCGTGTACCATTTGCTTTGGGTACATGATCGATTGCATGTGCTATAATATTTGTCATTTCTCAATTTTTCCAAATTCCTAGAGGCATTAAGAAGGGAAAAGGTCTAGAATTGGATATGACTAAAATGATTAAGCAATTGTCGAGGACAATCTGAGGTTTACCAAAGATTGGTTGCTCAGGGACAGTTGGAAGTATAGTGCTAATTTTGGAAGGACCATATTGACATATTCTGAAAAGAGGCATCTCTTATTCAAAAGTGATAGTCAAAATGAGAATATGGAGTTGTCTCCATAGGTGGAAGTTATCTGTGTAAGATTAGAAAACTTAATGCAAGAAGCGTGTCCAAAGCAATGTACTTTGAATATGAGACTTAGTTTCCATGGAGTTGATCTCCATTGGAATACCTTATAATGATTGTTGACAAGTCTTTGTGACTTTGTACATATTCATTACAGGAGGGTCAGTGCATATAAGTTTTAAATCTAAACAGAATTCGATAAATGATAGGAATTTGAAATTCTCACATTTTTCAATAAGGATTTGGGAGTGTGAAATTACAATCATTGAAATTATGTTCAATTGGTTTATATCACAAAGTAAGGATCATAGACAAACATAGAGTGCATACTTGGTGTATGGCAAAGCTATTGTTTAAGAAAAACATAGTGTACATGCTTGGAGCATGGGACAACTAGTGTTTTTAATTCAAGTATAAAGTTGATAAAACCGAAACAATGAATAATGAGTAATCAGTATGGTGATAAATAAAAGTGTTTATTTATATTCATAGGGTTTGATACCATATTTGATTCATTTATTCTTGTGTTTCACTTTGCATGTTTTGACTTCCAGAATAAACTAGGTCATTCTTCCTGAATGACTAAGTTATTCAAACTATCCACAGTCGGTCATATGTTGGATGTAGATATGAATCAAGACTGTCATGGGTTGGCTTGTAGAGGTCTAAGATGTTGGACAAAGTGGTGCTACAACACTCATGAGTGCTCATAAGTTCTGAGTATTGGATTCAACCCACGCTCATTTGAATCACTTCATGGATTTTATCACGAGTGATCATGAGACGATAATATCTTATATTCTTCAAACCAAGAGATATGAGTTGTCACTATGAGTTGGTTATACATTGATTGCATGAAAACGCATTGGTAACTCGATGTTATAAAGCGTGCCTTTGTGTATGATTCAACAAGTAGTAGAACAAGCCATATGAGTCGAAGTTTATCCATTCCTTTTACCTTCGGGATAAAAGCGATATCTGTGGGCCCCTCGATGATTTAGTGATGAGACATGTGAGTGCTTGGCCAAGCCAAGCCAGGACTGATTTGATTTGTTCAATCAGTCAGTCATCATGAATCGGAAATCGGGAAACAACAAATGGACAGAGAGAATGATTTATAATCATGTCTCAGTCCATATGATATCTGGAATGGAGGAATATATGATCCCTTATCTAATGGACAAGTCATTGACAAAGGTCAGAGTTCATCGGCAAGGTCAGAGTTCGACATAAGCTTTTGAGAGCTACGATTGCTAGTCAGGGTTTGAAGTCATACTCAATAATAGTTTTAGACTTATCCAAGTGGGATACTGATGGATTAATGTCTAAGTCCATAACTATAATTGGTAAGACTTGACCTGACCCGGCATGGTCCATTCGGGTTGCACTTCACCGGCACAATTTATATGGATAGTCTTTTGAGAATAGTATATTTATGATTTATATTAATATATTATAAGTTCTAATATATTAATATGGAATCATATTATTTAATTAGTATTGATCAAGAATTAATTTAGAATTAATTAAGTGATCAAAAAGAACTAATTAAATATTGACTCTTATATATATGGAATGGGCCAAGTTCATTTAGGTTGGGCTAAGCTTTCATGGATGGTCCATGGAGCTTTTAACCCATGGATCCTATGTAAATGAAAGGTCATGGGTATTAGGGTTTACATGGATGTAACCCTAATACTCCATAATATATAAAGGGGTCCTTGGCTCACAAAATTGGGACAAGTGTGTGAAAATAAGAGTGGGCCGATTTTAGTGTGCATACATATTCTCTCAAGTTCTTCCAAGGTGTTTTGGTGATTTGTGATTCCATTTGAGGCTTCCAAACTATTGGGGCTAAGCTCTTAAAGCTTGAAGACATCAAGCTACATCAAAAGGTATGTCATCTAACTAGAACTTTGTAGTATAGGTGCTTCATAATATGCTAGTTAACATGAAACCTTGGAATAGTTAATATTTGCATGTATAATAGAGAAAACATAGATCCAAGGTTTATAGGGTTGCATGTACACCATAGGAGTGTTAGAATGCTCAAAACCCAACATCAGAACCTCCTTGAAATGCTCCAAGATCTCGAAAATTTGGATGGAGAAATGAAAGGTGTTCTTTAGAGAATAGTGAGTGTTTGCAAAATGAATTTGGTGTGGGTGTTGGGTGCTCTCGGCCGAAACAAGAAGAGAAGAGAGAGGAGGGAGTCTTGAGGTGATGGTGCATGGAAGTATGAGATTGGTGCATGGATATCCCATGGATATTTATGAGGTGGCACCATTAAAAGTCAACCCTCCCCTATCCACTCTTTTATTTTTATTTTATTTTTGTTTTGTTTTACTTGGGCCGAGAGAGAGAGAGGAGAGAAAAGATTTGGGCCTTGATGTTAGAGTCCAAAATATGGAGCCCAAATTAATAGTTTTCGGCCCATTTGGGCCTTTGGAGTGGGTTACGGCCCAAACGTGCATGCAAGAATGGATTTGTGGCTTTTTAGGGCTTATTGGATTGTTATGGCCCAATAAGGCCCATTAAAGGTAAACTAGTCCATTTTAGACTTATAAAGCCCAAAAGGTTAAGTTTTATGAAAGTGGGTTGAATTTCAAGCACAACATGAATTTGGGTTTACGAGTTTACAGTAGATAATGTTTACAAGAGTACACAATTTCCTAGCTAAAATGCTAGTTTATCCTCATGAAGACTTCCAGAGGCTCCAAGAGAGCCTCCAGAATCGTCCCTAGCAGGAGGGTTCTAGAACTTGTCCTCTGCTCAACTTTTGAACAATTACAGCTATAGTCATTCAACTTATAATTAATTCTAATTAACCCGGAATTAATACCAAATTAAATCTTATTAATTCTAAATGATTTATAACTATTTATAATTAATATATTAATCATATAATATATTAATAAATCATTTATCTCTCTATTAGATCATCTAAGCAATTTCTTGGTTATGAGGGCAACCCAAAAAGGAATTTACTCTTATTCATCAATATCATACCAACTTAGTTAGGACCTTACACACCTTAATCAAACTGTCTCCCACTTGGATAAGTCGCTAACTATAATTGCCCGTACAACTCCGAATAACCAGTAAAGGGTGTTTTTCAAGACACTACCAGACTTTGTTGGTCCTAAGATAAGTAATCACCTATTCCTTCGTTCTTCCTGATATCAAATGAACATGAGACATGGATTATAATCAATCGCTTGTCAAAAATTTTGTTTCCCGATAATCTCATTTTGTACTGACGTCATAAGACTACCAATCGAACACATCAATTCAGTCCTGGATGGGTCCAACACTATAATGTCAACATCAAAACACCGAGGGGCCCAAAGATATCACTTTTCATATTATGGAAAAAGGAACGAATAAAATTCAACTATATAAGCATTCAATTTTACTCATTAAATCATACATGGAAATACCCATTATAGCACCCAGTTAAGAGATGCGTTAGAGCAAACCAATGTACAACCAACTCGCAATATATGACTTACATATATTCGTTTTAAGAATAGAGGATATTATCGTCTTATAATTACTTATGATTAAATCCATGATATAATCTCTAAACGTGGGTTTAACCAATATTTAAAATCTTTATTTCTAAGTACTCATAAATGTTGCAGCAATCTCAATGCAATGTCCATTCTCTAAGGCCAATCTACAAACGATTCATGGAAGTCTTAAATCAATACTTACTTCCAAGGTATGACCGATTGTGGTGCTTCAAATAACTTAATATTCAGGAAGTAAAACATGCAAAATGAAACGCAATAAAATCAATCGACAAATAGCGTCAAACACATTGAATATAAAATAATCTCTATTAATTAATCACAATTCAATTACAATTTTAATTGCTATATAGTTTCAAAATAACATCAACACTAACACCTAAAATCTAATATCATCTCTTAGTCCAATGCTCCTAGCATTCTCAAAGTGCTTGACCTTGCTTAGACCCTTTGTGAGAGGATCAATAAGATTCTCTTCTGATGAAACAAAATTCACAACGAGTGCACCTTCTTCAACCTTATATCTAATGGTGTGATATTTCCTCTCGATGTGCCTAGATCGACCAAAATCCTAAGGTTCTTTTGTCAAAGCTACTGCACCTTCGTTATCGCAGAAAATCTCCGTTGGTTCTTGGATTGATGGAACAATTCCAAGATCCCCAATAAAATTCTTTAACCACATAGCCTCTTTAGCTGCCTTGTAACATCCCAAAAATCATAAAAATTTAAAATTTTCAAAAACAACCCATTTCAACCATAGAGTGTTTCAAAACCATTATTTCAAAAGTATAATGAAAATCAGAGTTTTTCCGAAGATCCAATATCATGAAAATAGGAAGATGTGCATGATCACACCTTCACTTTCCCACGATCATATGAAGTACCTAAAACAATAAACTGAAACTGTAAGCCAAAGCTTAGTGAGTTCCCCTAAAGTACCAACACACACAACATATACTGGGTCCACAGCTAACATATTGGATTACCCTTGAGCCCACAGTATGAGTATGGCTTGTCTATCAAGCCTACAACTCATATATGGCTTGGTCCCGAGCCCACAACATAAGTCTGGCTTGTCTTACTGAGCCACAACTTATGTATGGCTTGCTCTCGAGCCCACAACATAAGTCTGGCTTGCCTTACTGACCCACAGCTTAGGTTTGGTTTGCTCCCAGGTTTGTTGGCCTCCGTACAGAGCAGGACTGCCTCAACCCCACCATATTATGTCGACATATACATAGCAAATAACATATAACAGGAAAATAGATAACTATATAACCAGTCAACAGACTAATAGACAGATCTACAGTTTACTACTACATAGCAACATCCTGAACCATGTTATATAGTCCACTAAGCCGGCATTATTGCCTTTGACCCCCAATTACAATGAGGAAAACTCACATCTCAGTTTGAACAAATAGCTGAATAAGTCTCCTCTCTGAATCTCAGCTATACCCATCACCTAGCCATCAAATAGTGACCAATCTCAAATACAACTCAAAATACCCAAAATACCCTTAGTACGTTGGGCGTACTCAGCCTGTACGCGGGTTATACTCGTACGTTGACCAGATGCGAGGGTTCGACTGCGTACGCATAACGTACCACTTGGTACGCCCGGTGTACGCGCCTGGATCCTTTCTCAACTCATCAAGTGTTTAATACATAAGCCCTTACATCAAAATTACAGATCCAGACCCTAAATGTTGTCCTTGACCATAAAGTTTCCAACTTTGTGGTATTGCATGGCCATTAAGTGCTAAATACCAAAAACCCTAACCTCTTAACCCATTAAGACAACCAAACTCATGCATGGTAGGGTAATAATGACCAAGACCACATTTTTATGCTTCTAAAAACTTCAAAACTTCTGAAAGGACAACGTAAATGGATTGGAGTAGCTCATATTCAAAATACCAAACTAATGGGACCAAAATAACACAACTTTCATGGTCAAACTAGATCTAAACATAACTTCATCAAGTTCAGAGCTTTTTACCTCCACATAATGCCAAATGATGTTGCAATTCTGAATCCAAAGAGTCCCACTCCTCTAAGATGATATTCTCTTCTTCCTCTCTCCTTCAAGGTTACCAAAACACCCACAAAATGCTCAAGAATGCTAAAAATGGATTAGGGTTTGCTTGGGGACGAAAGTAGGTTGGAGGTTGATGAGGGAATGATCCTTGTGGAGTTAATGATGCTTATAAAGGGTGTAAACCCTAAAAATTAGGGTTTGAGGTTCTGGCACGTACGCCCAACCTATGTGAGCTCCGCCCAAAATTTACAAAAACGCCACTTTGGGCCATTTTTCAACACTTTTCATACACAGGGGCTAAAATGCAAATAATCTTTATAATTAGGGTTTGAAATGGAAATATATTAATATCAAAATGTTAAAAATCTACCCCACTTGAACTAGACTTCATCCTCGAAGTTCGTTGTTGTGAACAACTTCGGGTAATGCTCCTGCATCTCTAAATTGGGTTCCTACATCCATTCGGGACCCTTCTGATTCTGCCACTGAACCTTGACTAAAGACACCACCTTGTTGCACAAGTCCTTTGTCTTCTGATCTAAAATCGCCACCGGTCTGTCAACATAGTTCATGCGATCATCAACCTAAATATCCTCCATAGGAACAACCGTTGAATCATCAGTCACACACTTCCAAAGCTGAGACGCATGGAAGGTGTTGTGAATCTGACTAAGCTCCTTGGGAAAATCCAATTTGTAAGCTACCTTGCCAACCCTAGCAATCACTTAAAATGGACCAATATGTCAGGGCCCCAACTTTCCCCCTTCCTGAAGTGTATTACACCCTTCCAGGGTGATACCTTTAACAAAACCATGTCGCCAACCTGGAACTCCATCTCAGATCGACGTTTGTTGACGTAACTCGTTTGTCGGCTCTGAGTTGTCTGTGATCTCTATCTAATCTTTGAATAAGCTTTGTCATCTAAAGGACTACCTCAATCCTTCCCATGACCCTATGACTAATCTCTCCCAAACAAACTGGGGTACGAAACTTCCTCCCATAGAGGATCTCAAAAGGCGAGGCAGCGATACTTGAGTGACAATTATTGTTGTAAGAAAACTCAGCTAATGGAAGGTATGAGTCCCAACTACCAACGAAGTCTATGACACATGCTTTAAACATGTCCTCGGATGTCTGAATGGTCTGCTCACTCTGACCGTCAGTATGCAGATGATAAGCAGTGCTAAGATGCCACCTCGTACCCAGCTTCCTCATGGAACTTCTGCCAAAAACGAGATGTGAATCGAACATATCGTTCAGATACAATGGAGACTGGAATACCATGCCGAGCAAAAATCGCGTGCACATATAAATCGGCCAATTTCTCGGCCGAAGAACTTTCCCGAATGGCTAGAAAGTGGGCGCTCTTGGTCAGACAGTCCACGATAACCCATATCGCGTCGAATCCCTTAGCCGTCCGGGGTAACTTGGTGATGAAATTCATAGTAATATGTTCACATTTCCATATAGGAACATCAATTGCCTGCAACTGGTCGTGCGGCCTCTGGTGCTCGACCTTGACCATCCGACACATCAAGCACCTCTCAACATACCATGTTATCTCTCTCTTCATGAAAGACCACCAATAACTAAGTCTCAAATCCCGGTACATCTTGGTGGATCCAAGGTGTATCGAAAACTTGGACTTTTGTGCCTCCTCCAACATAGTCTGCCTGATCCCACCAAAATCTAGCACCCAAACTCGTCCATACCGATTCAATGATCCACGTCTGTCAGTAGCAAAGCCGTCAATCTCACCCCTGAGTCTCTCTCTTATTTCCAATTTTCCTTCTTGACTACCTCAGCCTGAGCCTCCCTAATCAAACCCAACAATGTTGAATCAACTAAAATCCTCATACAAAGGCTCTTAATAGCAGAACTAGCCATCTTGCGGCTTAAAGCATCAGTGACCGCATTCGCTTTCCCTGGATAATACAGAATATCACAGTCATACTCCTTGACCACGTCAAGCCACTTACGCTGCCTCATATTTAGATTCAGTTGATCCATGATATATCTCAAGCTCTTGTGGTCTGTGTAGATAGTACACCAGAACCCATAGAAGTAATGCCACCAAATCTCTAGAGTGAACACTACTGCTCCTAACTCCAAATCATGAGTCAGATAACGACCCTTATGCGGATTCAACTGCTGAGAAGCATAAGCAATAACTATCCCTTGATTCATAAGAACTAACCTCAGGCCTTTGATGGATGAATCACAATATACTACAAAATCCTCAACAACCTCGAGGAGGGTCAAAATAGGGGCCTCACATAACTTTTGCCTCAAGGTCTCGAATGCAGCCTGCTACTAAGGCCCGCAACGGAAATTCATGCCCTTCCTCGTCAGACGAGTGAGGGGTATCGCAATCTTGGAGAAGTCCTATATAAATCTCTGATAATACCCTACTAGACCCAAGACTCTCCTGGTCTCCGAGGGAGACTTCGAAACCTCCCACTGCATCATGACCTCAATCTTGGCCGGATCGACCAAAATCCCATTCTGGTTAATAAGATGCCCCAAGAACTGGACCTCTCATAACCAAAACTCACACTTTGCGAACTTGTCATACAGTCGTTCTCGCCTCAACACTCCGAGAAGCTCTCGAAGGTGCTCCTCATGCTGCTCTCGGGTCTTGGAATATACCAAGATGTCACTGATGAAAACTATAACTAGTCGGTCGAGCATCACCCTGCATACCCGATTCATCAAATACATAAATTCCGCAGGCACATTGGTTAGCCCAAATGGCATCACCACAAACTCGTAATGACCATAACGAGTCCGGAACACAGTATTCTCCATGTCCTCCTCTCTAACCCTCATTTGGTGATAACCCAACCTCAAATCGATCTTGGAGAACCAAGATTCACCTTGTAAATAATCAAAGAGGTCATCAATCCACGGAATGGGATAGCGGTTCTTCACCATCAACTTGTTCAACTCCTATAACCAATGCACATCCGGTGTGAACCATCCTTATTCTTGACGAACAAGATCGGTGCTCCCCACAACGAACTATTCGGTCTAATAAACAGCTTGCCCAACAGATCCTAAAGCTGAGATGACAACTCCTGCATCTCAGATGGTGCCAATCGGTACGGTGCCTTGACAATCAGAGTCGCACCTAGAACCAAGTCAATCCTGAACTTAACCTGCCTCTCAGGAGGCACATCGGGTAACTCCTCCGGGAACACATCAGCAAACTCTCTAATGACAGTTACATCACAAACTAAAGTCTGCTTCCCATATTGAGTATCAACCACGTACGTGAGATAACCCATGCAACCATGCTGAATATACTGTTGAGCCCTGGCAGCAGAACAAAAGGCTGACTCAGTTATGGTACCCTCTCCATATATGACTAGTTCTCCCCCACTTGGAGTTCTAATTACTACGCGTTGACCCTCTCAGTCAATCATAGCTCCAAACCTGCTCAACCAATCCATCCCCGCTATCACGCACATATCCCCCACGGGGATAGGAATCAAATCACTAAGATAAGGCACCCCAAAAATGTCCAAGACACAACCCTGATAAACGCTTGATGCAGAAACCCCGTGTTTGTTGGCAATAGAAACCCACAACGGACACTCTAACTCTCCAAGAGTCATATCAAAACCCCTACTAAAATACTGAGATACAAAGGACCGACTCACACCCGAGTCGAAAAGCACAAGAGCATGCAAGGAATTCATTAAGAAGGTACCTAGCAAAATCAAAAACATAAGCATACCATAAAATAACTGACAGAATAATAAATGGAAACATACCAATAATGACGTTCGGTGCAACCCTGGAGTCCTCTACAGTAAGCTGAAAGGCACAACCTCAAGCCCTCGGGGGCTCCGCCTTACCTTGGCGTCCATCTGTGATACTCAGAGTAGCCGGTGTTGGAACTTGCGCCAGCCTCACAACAAGCAAGGGACAATTAGCCTTCACATGGCCAACCTGCTCACAGTGATAACATATATGGGTGCTTGGTACAGGAACCTGCTTGAGGCAATCCTTCGCATAATGCCCTTCATTTCCATATTTGTGGAATCCAGACGAAGATCGACAAGCATCATCATGAACCTTGCCTCACTTACCACAAGTGTGGCCCCTCTGCCCTCCGGATGTCAAATCAGCGGGCTTGAACCGCTTTGCCGCAGGCTGCGTGTCACACCCCAAAACCGGAACGGTGAAATCGTTCGGGGGTGGAGGACGTCATGTATAGTCTCACAACAATGCATAGTAGTAAACAATCAACAACATCATCCATTGCATTAATAATATAATTTCATACAAGTATGTTCTGTCAAGTTATATAGACACCAAAAATATGAATCAAAATAAAAGATGAGTCTTGAACGAGCTCCATCTTCTCAAAACCTGGCTCCGGTACCTGTCTACTGGTGACCTGAGAATACAAGATATTTTAAAAGAGTTTATCAGCTTTAAAGCTAGTGAAATCATAAGTATATTAGTGTCTGTATTTGTATGAAAGTGTTTGTAAGTCTGTAATTGTATAAGGTGTAAAAGTTTGTAATTGTTTGAACTCCCCTAGAAAACCCTATGTTTCCTACTAAAAGTAGCCTTCTACCAAGGCATCTAGTATCTGTGTGTGTCTCTTGTAAGAGTGTGTATTTTCCCAAATCTTACTATCATTAACCAAAAATATAGTTTTTACATTATTGTTTATTGTGTGAAGATCACAAAGTGAATGTAATGGGAAAATGAAATAGTACTGTAGTGTTGTATTAAGTAACTACTGTTGTACTAACTACCTTAAACCAATTGTTATTTAAAGTACCATGTGATCGGCATGTACCCTGCTACCGACTATAGAACGCGACAATGTAAGATGTCGGAAGAAATGACGTTTGGCACCCGTAGACTTGCAAGTCCCACTGTAGCGAGTAGTGAGGTGTAGGATAGTCAATCCAATATAGATCTATACACAAACTCATATGATCCCCACTTAAGGAGATTCTGGATACAAAACGGTCATGACAGGTAGTGCCGTGCCCCGTTACATGGCTCACATAACTGTAGTAATGTTCTAGTATATGTATGTGCTAGCTGTATTGTGTGTTCTCTCCCTGTCTAGCATGTATGTATGTTCTCTCTGTATAGTATTGTTTGTTTCTCATCATAGTATTTTCTATCTGTATGTTATGTTCTCTCTGTATAGTATTGACTCATGTATGAACTGACTCTTTATATGTTTCACTGTTCTAGTAATAGTATTAGTATATCCCTCAACTATACCTATTATAGCTTACTAGTATAGTTGTTTGAATGTATGAACATGTGTGCATACCTTTGCTGCCCAAAGGTATTGAACTGAATGAAAGAAGGAACTTTTATACCTATATACATATACATAATATATAACTAGGATTCAAATGACCTTCGGACAAATAAATTGAATACCCTAAGTCCACAACCACACAAGGAACAGGAAGTAAGGTGAACTATCAGTCCTAAGTTCTTTCAATCCTAATTATATAACTATATCTATATAAGTACACATTTAACATAATATAAGTTTAACAGGGTTTAATAAAAGTATTTGATATGTGAAAGAGTTTGTAAAACAGTTTGAAGTAAAACAGTTTGATAACACAGTTTGAAAAGTAAGAAATCCACTTGTTTGGTAGTTATTAATCACATGTGATTGATATAATAACTATAATAGTTCAACTTGTATCCCCCCCATAAAAGCATTTAAAATCATTTAAAAGGTTGATTAAGGGGTATGAACTCACCTGTAGTGAGTGGTTTGGATGAACGGATAGTATAGGATGCTAAGTGTCAAGTGAAGACTTGAACACACACAAAGATCCTAGTTAGCATATAATCACACATATATGTATCCAATTAGTCATTTAGTAACTAATTAACCAAGTTAAGACATCCTAAGACATGTAAAACACTTGATTTAAGTGTTATAAGTACTAAGGATTGCATCTAAGGGTTGTAGGACTTGGCTATTGCGTTTGGGGTCCAAAGGTAAACTCTTTTGGAGTTTACGGTTTTGGGACCAACTCTCATTGAGTTTACGGTCGTAAACCCGTGAGTTTACAGCCGTAAACTCATGGTACTTTTACCATTTTGTGTTTGAAGCTTTAAAGGTCATAAGAAGCATTCCTACTTCATGTTTAAGCCTTAGGAAGTGATTAGGGCACCATTTCACCCCTTTGTGGAGTTTACGGTCCTTGGACCATTTCTCCTTGGGTTTACGGCCGTAAACCCAAATGGTTTATGGTCTTTTTGATGTTTTAAGTCCTAATCACATCAAGGATGGTATCTAGACTAGTATCCAAGGCTTGGTAAGGGACTAGGGCACACTTTGGCCCCTTCATTAGGGTTTACGGTCCAAGAACATCTTCGACCGTAAACACCTTTGATCTTGTGTTTCCTTATATTTTCTAGATGATTCAGAAGTGTAGCAAGTCTTATAACACAGTAGGGTAAGAGTAGTTACAAATAACTAAGTAAAAAGACGAGGATATTTCAGTTTCATCTGATCCTCTCGCTCCCAAGTGAATTCAGGTCCTCGCTTGGCGTTCCAGCTAAACTTCACTATCGGGATACGGCTTTGTTTCATTTGCTTGACCTCCCGGTCCATGATCTCTACAGGTTCTTCCACGAATTTGAGGCTCTGGTTGATCTCGATCTCGTCGAGTGGGATTACAAGAGTCTCGTCGGACAGACACTTTTTCAAGTTCGAGACGTGGAAAGTAGAATGTACGTTACTGAGTTTGCGTGGTAAGTTAAGTTTGTAAGCTACAGGGCCGATTCTTGCGAGAATCTCGAAAGGCCCTATGTATCTTGGATTTAGCTTTCCACGCTTTCCAAAGCGTATTAAGCCCTTCCAAGGTGAGACCTTCAATAGAACACGGTCACCCACCTGGAATTCCAACGGTTTCCTTCGTTTATCAGCGTAGCTTTTATGTCGGTCTCTAGAGGCTTTCAATCGTTCACGAATCTGAACGATCTTCTCTGTCGTTTCTTGAATTATCTCCGGACTCGTGAGAGTGCTTTCAGGAACTCATCCTTTAGCTAACTGGGTATCACCCACCTCATCCTAGCACAGAGGGGATCTGCACTTTCGGCCATAGAGGGCCTCCAATGGAGCAGCCTTTATGCTCGTGTGATAACTGTTTTTGTAGGAAAATTCGACAAGGGGTAAATGAGTATCCCATGCTTTCCCAAAGTCGATTACACAGGCTCGCAACATATCTTCCAAGCTTTGGATAGTCCTCTCACTCTGTCTGTCGGTCTGTGGATGGTAGGCTGTACTCATGTCCAGCCTAGTTCCTAGGGAACTTTGTAGCGACTGCCAGAACCTTGAAGTGAATCTACTATCTCTGTCCGAGATAATGGATTTGGGAACACCGTGCAGTCGTACAATCTCCCATATGTAAGTTCTTGTAAGCTTCTCCATCTTGTCTGTTTCTTTGATAGGCATGAAGTGTGCGGACTTGGTCAATCTGTCGACGATGACCCATATGGTATCAAGTCCACCCGTTGTCTTGGGCAACTTGGTTATGAAGTCCATAGTGATCCGCTCCCACTTCCATTCAGGTATCTCCGGCTGCTGGAGTACACCTGACGGTTTCTGGTATTCGACCTTGACCTTGGCGCAAGTAAGGCATTTACTCACGAAGGTAGCAATCTCTGCTTTCATGTTAGGCCACCAGTATAGCTTTTTAAGATCCAGATGCATCTTATCTGAACCTGGGTGGACGGAATAACGAGTGCTGTGTGCCTCGGTCATGACCAAGTCTCTGAAACCACCGAGTTTCGGGGTCCAGATCCGATCCATGAGATAATAAGCTCCGCCACCCTTAACCTCCAAGTTCTTATCCATCCCTCTCAGGGATTCACCCGCCACATTTTCAGGTTTCAAAGCGTCGAGTTGAGCCTCCTTAATTTGTGTGGACAAGTGTGAATGGATAGTCATAGTCAAAGATTTGACTCTACGACCAGAATATTCTTTCTGACTTAGGGCGTCAGCTACTACGTTGGCTTTACCCGGATGATAACGAATTTCGCATTCGTAGTCACTGAGTAGCTCGACCCACCGTCGTTGTCTCATGTTGAGCTCTTTCTGGTCGAATATATGTTGTAGGCTTTTGTGGTCTGTAAAGATAGTGCTTTTTGTACCGTACAAGTAGTGTCTCCAGATCTTCAGAGCAAACACAACTGCTCCTAGCTCAAGATCGTGGGTAGTGTAGTTGACATCGTGTGTCTTTAGCTGTCTCGAGGCATAGGCGATGACCTTACCTCGTTGCATCAGAACACAGCCGAGCCCTAGATTTGACGCATCACAATAGACAACAAAGTCTTCTATCCCTTCGGGGAGGGATAGTATTGGCGCGGTGCACAAGGATCGCTTGAGCGTTTGGAACGCTCTCTCCTGCTTCTCTTCCTAGTCAAAGGCCACGCCTTTCTGGGTCAGTGTTGTAAGAGGTTTCGCGATGCGGCAGAAGTTCTGAATGAATCTGCGATAGTAGCCAGCGAGGCCTAGAAATTGACGAATTTCTGTAGGCGTCTTCGGTGCTAACCAGCTCTCAATGGCTTTGATTTTGGAAGGGTCCACGTGTATTCCCTCTTCGCTAACCACGTGCCCTAAGAATTCGACTCTTCGGATCCAAAATTCGCATTTCGAGAACTTCACATAGAGCTTCTCTGAACGTAGTGTTTCTAAGACTAGTCGCAGATGTTGACTATGTTCATCCTTACTTCGAGAGTAGATGAGTATGTCATCGATGAAGACGATGACGAACTGATCCAAGTAAGGACGACACACCCTATTCATTAAATCCATGAATACTGCGGGCGCGTTTGTTAATCCGAACGGCATCACTACGAATCCGTAGTGCCCATAACGAGTTCGGAAGGCTGTCTTCGGAACATCCTCCCCTAGCACTCGTAGTTGGTGATATCCGGATCTTAAGTCGATTTTTGAAAAGAAGTTCGCCCCTTGAAGTTGGTCAAATAAATCGTCAATACGAGGCAGAGGGTAACGATTTTTGACGGTCAGTTTGTTGAGCTCCCTGTAGTTGATGCACATACGAAACGATCTGTCTTTCTTCTTGACGAACAAGACTGGAGCTCCCCAGGGTGAGAAGCTTGGTCTTATAAAGCCCTTGCTGAGCAGTTCGTTAAGTTGACAGGATAGTTCTTGCATCTCTGCAGGTGCTAGACGATAGGGCGATTTGGCTACGGGGGTAGCCCCTGGAACTAAGTCGATTCTGAACTCGACTTGACGTTGCGGAGGTAATCCTGGGAGTTCTTCTGGAAAGATCTCGGGAAAGTCGCGTACTACTGGAATGTTCTGAATGTTTTTCGTTTCTTGGCTCACATCGACCACATGAGTAAGGAATGCGCGACATTCCTTTCGCAAGAATTTCTGAGCTTGAATGCTCGAGATGATACGAAGGTTCGTGCCGGGTTTGTCGCCATAAACTACTAGAGTTTCGCCAGACGGCAGATTAAGGCGAACAGCCTTTTCATAACACATGATGTCGGCACGATGAAAACTCAACCAATCCATGCCGATAATGACGTCGAAACTTTTAATTGAGACTGGCATGAGGTCGATCGAAAAAGAATGGCTATCTAGTGTTAGGGTACACCCTATGAATATACTGTTGGTGCTCTCCGTCTTTCCATTAGCCATTTCTATAGTGAACGGTTCTTTAAGTGTTCGTGATTTTTGCTTAAGTAAATGAACAAATTTTTGGTTCACGAAACTCCTCTCCGCTCCACTATCAAACAGTATGCATGCATAAGAGTTATCGAGGAGAAACGTACCAGTGACCACTGTGGGGTCGGCAACCGCTTCCTCGTGGCCTATGGGCAGAACTCTTCCCACTCTTCCGGCATTCCCTGCCTTAGGGCAGTCCCTCTTGTAGTGGCCCACCTCGCCACAACTGTAGCAAGCTTAGCCCACTCCTGCGTCGGGGACTTGGTTGAGTGGCCTCGCCGGAGCTTTGCAGAAACGGGCGGTGTGCCCCTTCCTATTGCAGTTTGAACACTGCATTTCCCGGCAGGCTCCTGTGTGGTGGAAGTTGCATTTGTTGCACTTAGGCAAGCTTCCAGCGTACTGCCTTACCGGAGCAGCAGCAGTGGCAGGTGCTATCGCAGCATGAACTGCCACGACCCGCTGCTTTTTGGCAGCCTTATTCTTCTTCTTGTCATCCTAGAGCTTTCGCTTGGAATCTGTGGTTTTGGAAGGTTCCGAGATGGCCAGGGTTGTTGTTGCGGCCGGGGTACGAACCCCATGGTCTATAAGCCGCTATGCCAATCGTTTGGCACTATCGAATGTAGTGGGGTTTGAAGCCAAAACATTTCCCTGGAATAGAGGCACCAACCCCCATATGAATCTCTCTATCTTCTTCCCCTCTGTATGAACCATCTTGGGACAGAGGGCCACCAGTTCACAGAACCTGGCGGTATAGGAGACTATGTCGGAGCCCTTCATGGTTAGGCTCCATAGTTCCTCCTCCAGTTTTTGGATTTCGCCCCTCGGGCAGTACTCCTCAATCATGAGGTCTCTCAAAGTTTCCCAACCCATAGCATTAGCCACCACAAGAGATAGTGACTTGACATGGCTATTCCACCATGTTAGGGCTTTGTCTTCAAAGGTGCAAGCAGCGAACTTGACCTTGCTCCCTTCTGGACAGGAGCAGATTTCGAAAACCGATTCGGTCTTCTCGAACCATTGCGAGAGGGCAATGACTTCGCCAGTCCCTCTAAAGGACTTGGGCTTGCAGTTAGTGAAGTCCTTATAGGAGCACTCTCTCAAGCGCACAGGGGCTTCACCAAGAGTAGATTGAACAGGGGTTCCTCCTCCAGTGGAACCAGATGAATGATATCAAGCCATGGCTGTAGCCACAGCCGCAACTACAGCAGCATTTAATGCTGCCGTATCGATTTGAGGAGCAGGTAGTGTTGCAGTTATCGGAGGATCGCGTCTTGTTGATCGACGTGGAGGCATCTTTTAACTATAAGTTTAGAAAGATGAAGACATTGATAAGAATTTAATAGGAAAATTGATGAGAATGACTCATGGACTAACTCTCCATAGCCTAACAACACAATTGAATAGCATGATTGAAGGATGATCTAGTGCTAGCAGATGATAGCAATTGGATATTGATTTCCATAAGATTAGGTATCTGTCAATAATACTGGTATTACAGATGTAACTAGTTCGGAAAAAATGACCTAGAAGTAGGTCTTACATCAACCAAGATGAGAAAATTTTGACAGAACTACGACCTAATCAAGATCTAACAGGTCTAAGATTTACAAAGATAGGAAATTAGACTAGAGTTTTTACACAAACTAGGTTATATCCAAAAGAGAAGTCGATGAGAACTACTAGAGTGAGTTCTTGAATCCGACAGAAGACGTTCTATGTCCCTCATACGCCTTTCAGATCTTACTTGCTGAGCTCGAAGTTCCCTGACTTCAGCTTGGGTTTCAGCAAGTTCCCTCTGCAGAACTGCATTGCGGACCTGAGTCCTTTCATGAGCAGAATCTAGTTGGCGAATGCGGACCATGTTAACGCCAAAGTTGGCGTCAATCCCTATGACTCGGTCGATAGTCGCTCGACCTTGTTCCGTGTTCCGATAAATCCTACGAACCATGATGGGTAGGACCCTGTCAGCTGAACCTCCCTCGGTGAGGTTGTAGAAGCTTCTGTCTCCATTGTAGGGAATGGGTTGACCCTGTTCCTGACTCCATCTATTCAAGTTTGTGGCCCACAGAGGTGTGGGTCCTTGAAATGTTGGACGAGGGTTTGGGTTTGGGCCTTGAGCAGCTGGGGGTAGGTTGTTGACTTCTGGCTCTGAGTCAGAACCATCAGAAAAACCTTCAGATTCATGATCATCCAAAGGGATTGGGTGATCATCTTCTGGCTCTTCTCCCAGCCATCCTGCATTGTCATTGTTGAGGTAGTACGGGTCTCCGGGAAGATGGAATCCAGCCATGATATCTACGCGCGAAAAGGGATAAAGAAATAAATAAATAGACGAACTAATTAGATATTTATAAGATGATCTTTATCAGTTATTTCAACATTTGCGTAGTGCATACCAGTCATATGTAACCAAGACAGGATAGACCTTCGAATAAGTGACCCTAACTCTAAGCCCAAAACCAAACAAGGAACAGGAAGTAAAGCAAAGATCACAGATTCTAAGTCTATGATATCCTAGATACATATAACCTTAGTGTATCCACTCAGCAACTATTGACATACTAATAAAGAACTTTAGTTCTCAGATAAGTAATTAATAGTAACACAAAATACTCCTATAGTATTTTAAGTTTATTTCTGTTCTACTGTTCTTGTTTTGGTAGTGTTGGTAAGTTTTTAGACTTGTTGCAACCTCACAACCACACTTAGGCACATGCTAATCACTCCTCGGATAATATAGTTGATCAGGCTATATCTTCCCAGGGTTGACCATATGTCTCTAAGTCTACTTGTGCTGCCCAACAATCGTAATACTTTTGTTTTGTCCTAGTGACACTGATTTTAGTATGAATGCAGGTATGTATACTTAGTTAAATATTTTATTATTTAAAAGTATAAACTCTTTATCAGAGTATTTTAATCCCGCTGTGTTTATAGTTCGTATATCTTTTATGGGTTGATACACTCGATTCATTATAAACAGTGCTCTGATACCAATCTGTCACACCCCAAAACCGAAACGGCGGAATCGTTCGGGGGTGGAGGACGTCATGTACAGTATCACAACAATGCATAGTAGTAAACAAGCAACAACATCATCCATTGCATTAATAATATAATTTCATACAAGTGTGTTCTGTCAAGTTATATAGACACCAAAAATATGAATCAAAATAAAAGATGAGTCTTGAACGAGCTCCGTCTTCTCAAAACCTGGCTCTGGTACCTGTCTACTGGTGACCTGAGAATACAAGTTATTTTGAAAGAGTTTATCAGCTTTGAAGTTGGTGAGATCATAAGTATATTAGTGTCTGTATTTGTATAAAAGTGTTTGTAAGTCTGTAATTGTATAAGGTGTAAAAGTTTGTAATTGTTTGAACTCCCCTAGAAAACCCTATGTTTCCTACTAAAAGTAGCCTTCTACCAAGGCATCTAGTATCTGTGTGTGTCTCTTGTAAGAGTGTGTATTTTCCCAAATCTGACTATCATTAACCAAAAATATAGTTTTTACATTATTGTTTATTTTGTGAAGATCACAAAGTGAATGTAATGGGAAAATGAAATAGTATTGTAGTGTTGTATTAAGTAACTACTGATGTACTAACTACCTTAAACCAATTGTTATTTAAAGTACCATGTGATCGGCATGTACCCTGCTACCGACTATAGAACGCGACAATGTAAGATGTCGGAAGAAATGACGTTTGGCACCCGTAGACTTGCAAGTCCCACTGTAGCGAGCAGCGAGGTGTAGGATAGTCAATCCAGTATAGATCTATACACAAACTCATACGCTCCCCACTTAAGGAGATTCTGGATACAAAACGGTCATGACAGGTAGTGCCATCCCCCGTTACGTGGCTCACATAACTGTAGTAATGTTCTAGTATATGTATGTGCTAGCTGTATTGTGTGTTCTCTCCCTGTCTAGCATGTATGTATGTTCTCTCTGTATAGTATTGTTTGTTTCTCATCATAGTATTTTCTATCTGTATGTTATGTTCTCTCTGTATAGTATTGACTCATGTATGAACTGACTCTTTGTATGTTTCATTGTTCTAGTAATAGTATTAGTATATTACTAAACTATACATATTATAGCTTACTAGTAATGTTGTTTGAATGTATGAACATGTGTGCATACCTTTGCTACCCAAAGGTATTAAACTGAATGAAAGAAGGAAATTTTATACCTATATACATATACATAATATATAACTAGGATTCAAACGACCTTCGGACAAATAACCTGAATACCCTAAGCCCACAACCAAACAAGGAACAGGAAGTAAGGTGAGCTATCAGTCCTAAGTCCTTTCAATCGTACTTATATAACTATATCTATATAAGTACACATTTAACAGAATATAAGTTTAAAAGGGTTTAATAAAAGTATTTGATATGTGAAAGAGTTTGTAAAACAGTTTGATAACACAGTTTGAAAAGTAAGAAATCCACTTGTTTGGTAGTTATTAATCACATGTGATTGATATAATAACTATAATAGTTCAACTTGTATCCCCCCCATAAAAGCATTTAAAATCATTTAAAAGGTTGATTAAGGGGTATGAACTCACCTGTAGTGAGTGGTTTGGATGAACGGATAGTATAGGATGCTAAGTGTCAAGTGAAGACTTGAACACACACAAGGATCCTAGTTAACATATAATCACACATATATGTATCCAATTAGTCATTTAGTAACTAATTAACCAAGTTAAGACATCCTAAGACATGTAAAACACTTGATTTAAGTGTTATAAGTACTAAGGATTGCATCTAAGGGTTGTAGGACTTGGCTATTGCGTTTGGGGTCCAAAGGTAAACTCTTTTGGAGTTTACGGTTTTGGGACCAACTCTCATTGAGTTTACGGTCATAAACCCATGAGTTTACGGCCGTAAACTCATGGTACTTTTACCATTTTGTGTTTTGAAGCTTTAAAGGTCATAAGAAGCATTCCTACTTCATGTTTAAGCCTTAGGAAGTGATTAGGGCACCATTTCACCCCCTTGTGGAGTTTACGGTCCTTGGACCATTTCTCGTTGGGTTTATGGCCATAAACCGAAATGGTTTATGGTCTTTTTGATGTTTTAAGTCCTAAGCACATCAAGGATGGCACACTTTGGCCCCTTCATCAGGGTTTACGGCCCAAGAACATCTTGGACCGTAAACACCTTTGATCTTGTGTTTCCTTATGTTTTCTAGATGATTAAGAACTGTAGCAAGTCTTATAACACACTAGGGTAAGAGTACTTACTATGTAGAAGCTTAAAAAGGTATTAGAAGTCCAAGAACACTAGTGTGTGTTCTTGGTGTTCTTGGTGTTCTTGGTGAAACTTGAAGATCTACACATATGGAATGATTTCATGGATGGAATCATGTAAGATCACTAGATTAAGTAAGATATCAACTTTTTAGGGTAAGAAACACTTACAAAGTTGAAGATCAAGAAGGAAAATCGGATGGTACTTGAGAGGATTTGAGTTTTGGATCTTGAAAATGTGAAAAAGTGGTAAATATGACTAAGTGTCATATTTATACCCCCTTAGGGTTTACGGCCGTAAACACCTTGTTTAGGCCGTAAACTCCAAACTCTTGGAGTTTTAGGACATTATTGTTGCACAATAAACCCTAGGGCATCCTCTCTTCTGTTATCTCCTGAAGTACTAGGCTTTAGAACACTCAAACTGACTCTACACAGCTCAAAAGTTAGAAGAAACTGTTCTGACTTCTATTGAAGTGAATGGTTGTACATAATAGAAATTTCGGGTTGTCACACTGCGACTACATCGGATCCTACCACATCTCCTTCTCATGGAGCTCTATCTCAATCTCCCGCCTCCCCGTGGCCTCCTGTAGCTCAACGAGGGTACCATAATGTTGGGTGGACACAAAGTGGCGGATATCCGTCTTGAGCATGCTCAAGTACCGGGTCATTTGAGTTTGCTTAGAAGCAGCAAACTCGGGGAAGAAAAGAGACCTCTCAGTAAACATATTGGTGATCCCCATCACCATCTCAGTCCCCTGTCTTAGATCCGGATACACCTGAGCCAACCTCACCCTCTCCACCAATGGAACGTACCTCGAGAAGAACATCTCAGAGAACTGCTCCCAAGTAACAGCAGCTCTCTGCTCAGGAGTGTATTAGCCAGTCACCAATCTCCACCAATCCTTCGCCCCTAACCGGAGAAGGTTCAGGACACACTTGACATTCTGGTTAGCAGGTCAAGAGCATGTGAAGAAACACCCCTCCAAATCGGAAAACCACCTCATCGCCACAATCGGCTCCTAAACTTCATCGAACACTGTGGGCTTCGTATTGTTGAAGTCCCGATATTAGAAAGCTCTCTCCCCTCGAACCCCTGCGGCAGCAATAGCCGTGGTAGCTATAGCAACAACAGCCTCAGAAAGTGCAGCATACTAATCATCAAAAAGCTCAATAATGGCAGTCTTGATCGACCCAAACAACTCTGGAATTGATCCCCGGATAGCAGTAGCCACCTCAGCAGCAATCATCTCACGAATTTGATCATCAGTCAATCCTAGCCTACCCTGGCCTCCCGCTCTAGATCCTGATCCTCTCTTCTCCACCATTCTGAAATTAAACCAAACATATCAGAAAAGCCACAATGTACAGTTGCTATGATCACAAGATGAGACTAACCTTTGGGGCTTGTGACTTTCTTGGTACGTGTACAGGTCTTGTGCTTTCAGTAGTACGAGCCTGTACTACCTTCCACACCTACCCGTATTTGTCTCAAGAATCATCACAACCTCCCAACACAAATACAACAACTAGGATACGCATACATTTTATCATTTCTATCTCTTTCTAGAGAGAGAGAGAGAGAGAGTATGTATGTGTGTGTATGTGTGTGTGTGTGTGGTTAATCACACCTCACGTGACCTAATGCTCACACACCTGCTCACCCATGAAACTTCCACCAAACCTGCAACCACTCATGCATGCTAATCATACATAACACTGGATCTTATAGACATTCGAATACTTGATCCTACCTTAAGCCCACGACCAGGCAAGGAACAGGAAATAAGGCCAAATCAAACATTCTTAGGCTATAAGATCTTAGTTATGTATAACTATGATGCACACACTAAGCAACTACAGTAATGATGTCAATTTCATACAAGAAGTATTCCTTGGCTATCAGGCATCACACATCAGGAAATTCTATCATGCAATTCCTGAAGATCCCTAGCCTATCACTAGCATTTTTTTCTATCATATACATTATATCAAATAATAGTGTGGTTACTTAGGGTATACTTTCTTGCTCCGGGTGATCGTACACATCGCATCCTTCCTTAGTTACTTTTCAAAACAATTTTGAAAGCGTTTTTAAAACCTTTGTAGTTCCTTAGTTTGAGTCTGGATATACACGAATGTTCGTCCAATTCTCTCAAATCAAGGCTCTGATACCAACTTGTAGCATCCCCAAAATCATAAAAATTTATAATTTTCAAAAACAAACCATTTCAACCATAAAGTGTTTACAAAATCATTGTTTAAAAAGTATAATCAAAATCAGAGTTTTTCCCAAGATCCAATATCATGAAACAGGAAGATGTGCACGATCACACCTTCGCTTGCCCACGATCATCTGAAGTACATGGCACAATAAATTGAAACTGTAAGTTAAAGTTTAGTGAGTTGCCCCAAAGTACCAACACACATAACATATAACATCATATATTGGGTCCACAGCTAACAAAATGGATTACCCCTGAGCCCACAGTATGATTCTGGCTTGCCTATCAATCCCACAACTCATATCTGGCTTGCTCCCGAGCCCACAACATAAGTTTGGCTTGCCTTACTGACCCATAACTTATGTATGGCTTGTTCCCGAGCCCACAACATAACTCGGTCTTGCCTTACTGGCCCACAACTTATGCCTGGCTTGCTCCCAGATTTGTTGGCCTTCGCACAGAGCCAGACTGCCTCAACCCAACCATACTATGTCGACATATATATATAACTGATAACATATAATAGGCAAACAAATAATCATATAACCAGTCAACAGACTAATAGACAGATCTACGGTTTACTACTGCATAGCAACATCCTAAACCAGGATACATAATCCACTGGGCCGGCATTAGTGCCTTCGACCCCCAAGTACAGTGAGGAAAACTCACCTCTCAATCTGAACAAATAGTTGAATAGGCCTCGGCTTCGAATCTCATCTCTACCCGTCACCTAGTCATCAAATATTGATTAATCTCAAATACAACTCAAAATACCCTTAGGTCAAACTTGGTCAAATCCTAGGTGTACTCAGCCTGTATGCGGGGCGTACTCGGACATTGACCAGATGCGAGGGTTTGATGGCGTACGCGCATCGTACCACTTAGTATGCCCAACGTACGTGTATGGATCCTTTCTCAACTCATTAAGTTCATAATACATAAGCCCTTACGTCCAAATTACAGATCCAGGCCCCAAATGTTGTCCTTAACCATAAATTTTCCAACTTTATGGTCTTGCATGGCCATTAAGTGATATATACCAAAAACCCTAACCTCTTAACCCATTAAGACAACCAAACTCATGCACAGTAGGGTAATAATGACCAAGATCACATTTTTATGCTTCTAAACACTTCAAAACGTCTGAAAGGAGAACTTAAATGGATTGGAGTAGCACATACTCAAAATACCAAACTAATGGGACCAAACGAACACAACTTTCATGGCCATACTAGATCTAAGCATAGCTTCATCAAGTTTAGAGATTTTTACCTCCAAATGATGTTGTGATTCTGGATCCAAAGATTCCCACTCCTCCTAGATGATCTTTTCTTCTACCTCTCTCCTTCAAGGTTACCAAAGCACCCACAAAATGCTCAAGAATACTAAAAATGGATTAGGATTTTCTTGGGGATGAAAGTGGGTTGGAGGCTGATGAGGGAATGAGCCTTGGGGAGTTAATGATGCTTATAAAGGGTCTGAACCCTAAAATTTAGGGTTTGAGGTTCTGGCACGTACGCCCAACGTATGTGAGCTCCGCCCAAAATTTACAAAAATGCCACTATGGGCCATTTTGCAACACTTTTCATACAAAAGGGATAAATTCAAATAATCTTCATACTTAGGGTTTAAAATGGAAATACCTCAATATCAAGATGTTACATGCCTTGCTTGATGGTATATACTATGATTCACAAGTAGAGTCAAGTATCGTCTATTGCTTGGCACATTTCCTAGTTATCACTCCACCACTTAACAAGAAAACCAAGCCTGATTGAGAATAATTGTTATCTCGATCTGTTTGGAAACTGGCGTCCCTATATCCACTTACCTTAAGTTCATCTTTTCCAACAAAAACTAATATCATATCTTGTGTTTTTTGCAAATACTTAAGAATATCCTTCACTGTCGTCCAATAAGCTAAACCATGATTTCCTTGATATTTGCTAACCATGCTCAAAGCATAAACCACACCAGGTCGAGTACATGTCATAGCATACATGATTGATCCTATAGCTGAAGCGTATGGAATTCGACTCATAGTATCTATCTCCTTATCACTACTGGGTCATTGAGACTTGCTCAATTTAACAGTATGATTCATGGGTAAGTCTCCCTTCTTGGAATTTTCCATATTGAATCTTTTAAATATTTTATCCAAGTATTTACTCTGACTTAATCCTAGAAAACGTTCCTGCCTATTCATGTATATTCTTCTACCAAGAATATATGTAGCTTCTCCTAGATCCTTCACAGCGAAACATTTTCCAATCCAATACTTGACTTCCTGCAAGGTTTAAATATTGTTTCCTACTAGGAGTATTCCATCCACATACGGAACTAGAAAATTCACAATGCTCCCACTAGCTTTGACATATACGCAAGATTCATCTTCACTTCTAGAAAATCGAAACTCTTTGACCTTTTCATGGAAGCAAAGATTCCAGCTATGAGACGCTTGTTTCAGTCCATAGATGGACTTCTCAAGCTTGCACACCTTATTATGGAATTTTGCACGTACAAAACCTTTTAGATGAGCCATGTAAACATCCTCAACCAGTTTTACATTAAGGAAAGCACTTTTGACATCCATTTGCCATACTTCATAGTCATAGTGAGCAGCTATGGCAAGCATTACCCTAATTGACTTAATTTTTGCAACGGGTGAAAAAGTCTCATCATAGCCAATCCCTTGGGTTTGAGTAAAGCCTTTTGCAACTAGTCTTTCTTTATAAGTCTGTACATTACCATCCATGTCGGTATTCTTATTGAAGATCCATTTATATCCCATTGTCTTTCGACCAGGTGTTTGATTAACCAAGGTCCATACTTGATTATCATACTTGGATTGGACCTCGATATCCATTGCCTCTTTCCATTTAGCAGCCTTAGGGCCTGCCATTGCTTCCTTGTAGTTAGTCGGCTCATCCAAATTTATTAATGTTTCATCACTAATAAATGTATCACTTTCTACAGTTATATGGAAAGCATAGAATGAAGGTGGCATGCTAAACCTACTGAACCGATGAAGGGGCAACAAATTGTCAATGGGCTCAAAAGTTTTATTCTTAGGTTGAGAGCTAGTATCTTCAAAAGTTGCTTCATCTGATGACTCTATAATCTCTTTAAGATCAATCATGCTCCCACTGCCCTCTTTGGAAATGAGTTCTCTCTCGCAAAAGACTCATCTTCGAGCTACAAACACCACGTTGTCATTGGGTCTGTAAAACAAGTATCCAAAGGATCCAATAATGCAATTCGAAATTAAGAAAAGGGATGTCGTAATCTAATCACAAATTCATTTTAGGTAAGTAATGCATTTTACCAAATTCAATCTATATGAAATTCCTAGATCATTTGAGATTCATTGAATCTTATCAATGACATGTTTAATCTCAATTATTCTCTTCGATTTGTGACTGGGATGTCGATGATCACAAATTAGATGCGACTAACCATGCAAACCCGCTTGACAACCTCAATGTCTTTTATCAACTCAAGTTAACGTGTCGATAAACCACACACGCTCCATTAATTAATGATAAATTTTTAGTTGTGCCATAAATACAACTTTATAGTCCCTAATTAGGGTGTTGGTTAACCACACACGCTCCACTAACTACTCATAAAGATTGATGTGTGTTTTCATGGATTAGCATACACTTTCACATTTTCCTTAAAGTAGCTAAAGTGGGAATTTTATAAAAGGTTCCAATACTTTATAGCATTATACTTTTAATGTGATTGTCTCCTACTGAACCCATTCGAATAATGATCCTCCACCATACAAGAGAGCGGTGGGTGAGAGTGGACACCCATTAGCAGCCATTTTATAAGCCGCTTACTTGAACTCCCCTTATAGTATGGCTTCGTGAATAAGGCCTACTATTGATTCAACTGACTCATGTTATACATATAGTAGTAAACTTTTAATATATAATTTTAAGGGTCTATTTTAAACATTTAAAAAATAGTGTTCAAAAATTTATTTTAATAATTTTAAAATTAATCAAATAATTAAACTTAATTAAATTATGAGAATAATTCAAAGATACTAGATATTAGGAGATCAGATTACCAATTTGAAAATTTAGATTTTAATTTATTAAAACAATATCTTTAAATGTAATTATCCTAATCTAGATCTTAATTATCTCAAAATTTTCGCTGAACAGGAGGTCCACCACAACGTGGCAGATAAACTCCACGTCGTTGCAGAAGAAAGTAACGTGTATCAGACAGTTGGCCACGGGGTCGC
Source organism: Lactuca virosa (assembly GCF_052849685.1). NCBI lineage: Eukaryota > Viridiplantae > Streptophyta > Magnoliopsida > Asterales > Asteraceae > Lactuca > Lactuca virosa. Next base: position 206,298,663 of record NC_136433.1, read on the forward strand.
ATATGAACACCACGTTATGGCGTCAAAACAGAATGTTGATTTTGTTTATTGTCCAATTCTCAAAGTTCAATATTGCACACATTCAATTGTTATACAACCTACTTTCTGGTATCACTGATGGGTTTTGCATGTAACAAAGCAAAATTTTATCTTAAACTCTTAAGGGTAGATGCAACCTAATTCGATCTATGTCATAACTCTATTGAAGCAACAAACCACTGAACTAAAAAACTAATCCTAGTAAAATCGAAAATCACATACCTCTGGTTTTGTAACACCCCGAGTTCAAAAGTGCAGGTTCAGGGTTCTTAGAGTGAATAAGGAAGGTCGACTCGGCGAGTCGATGGATAGACTCGGCGAGTCGATGGATAGACTCGGCGAGTCGAGTCGCGATTCTGGCCATATGTTAAGGGACCAACTCGGCGAGTCGGAAGTGGACTCGGCGAGTTGGTACTGATGGGAGAAAACCCTAATTCCAGGAGTTGTGCCCTATATAAAGCATATTATAGCCACCCTCAGCCTCTTTACTGCCCATTTGAGTTCCAGAAACCCTAATTAGTGTGTGTGAGCCTCCATTGTTAATGTTTGAGCTTGGAAGAAGAATTTAAGAGGAGAAAGTTAGAAGATCAAGAGGCTAGCATCGGGAGATCATTGTAGATCCGGAATCTACTCCTTCTTGGGCACATTTCTGAGGTAACAAGTTGTTACCTTGAGTTTTCTCCTTCTAGATCCATTCTTGGTTGTTGTTTTGGGAATTTTAGCTTGCTTGGAATCCATTTCGGGTTTAGAGGTTAGATCTGAAGTTGCAACTTCAGATCTAGGTTGTATTGGAGCCATGAGGGCAGAAAGCATCGGCCATGGGGATTGATTGAGAGTGCCTTTGTCCCAAAACCTTCTTGTAGCTTGGTTGGAGCTTGTTGAGCCTTGCATGCACGTAAAGTTGGAAACTTTACGTGTGAATCTGGCCCTAGGAGTCCAGATCTATGTATTGGAAGCAATGAAATGGCCTAAAACCGTCTGAATGAAGATGTCACGTTTGGACTCGGCGAGTCACATGGGAGCACTCGACGAGTTGTATGAATATGTGCATGGACTCGACGAGTTGGAAGAACAACTCGGCGAGTCTGTTGAAGATTGCCTGGGACTCGGCGAGCCTATGCTTGGACTCGGCGACTCTGGTCGTGGAACCCTAACCTTTTCTGGTTGAGCTGTGAATCGGTGAGTCGAGGGATAACTCGGTGAGTTGAGCAAGAAGGGACTCGGAACTTGTTGGACTCGGCGAGTCTTGGGGCGACTCGGCTAGTTGAGTCGTGGCATTGGAGTTTCTGAGCATAGGGACTCGACGAGTCAACGGGTTGACTCGGCGAGTAGGGTCAACCAGGAAGGTTGACTTTGACTGAGGACTTTGACTTGGACCAAGGGTTGACCAGTTTGACTTCCAAGGGTATTTTGGTCATTATTGGTATTAATGGAATTGTTTGTTATGTTATGTGATATGCTGGATCGGTTTGACTAGTTATGAGATGTTATATGATTATATGTTTATTTGCACATGGTTGTTGGACTGGGGTTGGGTTGAGGCGGGTCCTGCTTTGTGCTGTAGGCCAACATACCCAGGGCGGACCGGTTAGGCCGAAGGCCCGGTGAGCGGTCCGGACAGACTGAAGGGCCCAAGAGGGCGGACCAGTCATACTGTAGACTCAGAGAGTGGACCAGGTGGACTGAAGGCCCGATGCGGGCGGACCAGTCATACTGTAGACTCGGAGAGAGAGTGGACCGGGTGGACTGAAGGCCTGGTGCAGGCGGACCAGTCACACTGTAGACTCGATATGCACGGCTGTTCTGTTTATGATATGATATGATATGTGTATGGTATTGTGGTTGGTATCTTGGGGGTAAATCACTAAGCTTTCGGGCTTACAGTTTCAGTGTATTGTTTCAGGTACTTCAGGAGATCGTGGCAAAGCGAAGGCGTGATCGTACCGCTCCTTAGTTTTATGTTGATGTTCTGGGATACTCTGATAATAAATGAATTGAAAACCTTTTTGTAATAACTTAATGAATATGGGTTGTTTTTGAAAAGTTGAAATTGGTTGTAAATTTCTGGATGTTACAGGTTTGTTATTGTAGACAAACCCTTTGGACAATCCAATAGCTTCTTAAAAAACTAGCTTCAATTATGTGCAAGCCTCTAATGGTTCATACCCACAATACAAGAACCCTAGAATATTTTGGAGAGAGGGGAGAGATATCAAATTTTCGGCTATGCTCTATCTGAATGCACTGGCCGAAAATTCCAAGTCTAAGGCCCTTTTTATAGTTGATTAGGAAACACCTATAAAACCTTATTTAACATAAAATAATATTATTTCAAATAAGGTAATTATTTGGTTCCTATTTTATCCTCATGAAGACTTCCAGAAGGCTCCAACAGAGCCTCCAAAACTGCCCCTAGTAGAAGGGTTCTAGAACATGTCCTCTGCTCAACTTTTGAATAATTACAGATATAGTCCTTCAACTTATAATTAATTCTAATTAACACAAAATAAATACCAAATTAATTCTGATTAATTCTAAATTAATTATAACTATTTCTAATTAATATATTAATCATATAATATATTAATAAATCATTTATCTCTCTCTTAAATCAACTAAGCAATTTCTTGGTTATGAGGGCAACCCAAAAAGGACTGTACTCTCATTTATCAATATCATACCAATTTAGTTAGGACCTTAGACACCTTAATCTAACAATCTGAACACTTAATAATATGTGCTTTATGCTTGTTCATTTTATAGAGCAAAGCTCATGATTTCTGGTGGTTGTTGAGGCCAACAAAAATAAATACCCTTAATATTACACATAAAATAATGTATAATGGCAAAGGGATCGTACCCACGGAGATTGGTTAGATTTGTTACTTCTATTGAAAATCTCTTTGTTCAAGAACTTGTAAAATGACAATAAAAGTAAAAATGGGGATTTTGATTTTTGTTATAAATCTAGTTTTTAACTAGCACAAAATAAACACAAATTAAACTACCAAAATTGATGTAAATCAAGATGAAGGAAATTATTGACATTGGAATTTCATCATTTAACCATTTAGTAAATAGATCTCTAGAACCCAAGGTGCAATACTTGTAATGAACTTCTAATTTGGCTATGGTAATCCAAGAATCTTGTAATTACCAAGACTCTTCTTTGATAATACAGTGGCTAGAGAAGCTCATAACATATTTTCTTAGTTAAAGTCACAAATTAATGAAGCATATAATTTGAGAAAATCAATTAGCATTAATGTTTAAAAATATTCAAATGCAAAATATCATCAACATGCTTTCATTATCATTATGGAGAAAATACATTTTTGACTCAAGTGAAATGAAAACAAACACTTAAATCAATTGTTGCTTATTAATTTTAAGATTCATTACTTATCCAATAAATTAACCAACTAACAAAAGATTCACACATCTAAATTCATGATTAAAGATATATAAACACATAGGATGTTTTAATAGAAAATACTTCCATAGAGAAACATCATAAGCTCTTCAAGTTCTTTAAAATAAACCAAACATTCAAATATGTCTTCCAATATCAACCAAGATTAACTTAGACTAACATGGCTAAATTTGAACAAAATGAAAAGTAGCTAGAAATACCAAACATTCACAAGATGAAAATATGAAAATCCAAATCTTCATAGTGTTCTTGAGAGCAAAAGTTGAAGTTTTTCCAAGTGCTCCCCCTTCTCTCTAGCTCCAAAGTCCACAAAAGTGTTGTAAAATTCGGATCTAAAAGCCCCTCAAAAGTATACCACCAACCATCCCAAAATAGAGGCAAATGCAAATTTTCAGTTTTTGTTCACTGCATGGTCCATGCAGACCGTTTTGGCCATCCACGTAGACCACGTGGATGGTGTTGAATGGGAAAGTTGGCCCATTTTAATAGTAATCTTCCTTTCATCTCTTCTTACCTTGATCCAGCCTACTTTTTGATTTACCAAGAGTCTACATTTGCCTTCTAAACTTTTTCAAACTAGCCCACAACTTCTTTGATCCTCCAAAGCCCATTTATGCATCACACTTCTATAAGATCAATGGCCTGAATTTATTTGGCTTCTAATCACATCCAAGCTAGCCTATTTTTCCTTCTTTTCACAATCAAATCCCAAGTGTTCTATGCTTGAGTCCACAAACACACCGCAAACTTCTAGCTTCAAGGTCCCATATTCTGCAATCCTCCATGTTGAATAGTCTTTGATAAATCCTGCAATTAAGCTCAAAAAAACTAGAAAGTACCTGATAAAGGTGAAAAATAACAAAAGGAGAAAATATTCATGAAGACTAACTAAAATGAGATGAAATATGCTAAAATAAACTAGAAAATGAAGTAAATAAAATGAAGTTATCAATTTATGTTTGTATTGATATCTCAGCAATACACGATCCTCAACTTGTAATTAAACAGACATTCTAATAACTTACTATACACTAAGGTAATATATCAAACAAGAACCATGTGAAAGGGCTAAATCAGATATTCTAATCCTATATAATATCAACTCTGATCGCTTCTTTTCTACAAATATTTTTCAATGTCTTTAAGTCACTTACAATCATTTTAAATTCATTAGAAGTTCTTTGTGACTCTTCTGACTAATTCCATACTTAATAAGTATCTGCTAATTAGTAGTCTTACAGATAAGGGTTCTATGTTTCTTTCCGTTCTATACCATGCACCAACTGGCTTACTCGAGGAATTTATAAGTTTTTACTAACAGTATCCTGATCCTATCATCATAATAAACTTTACTTAACCTTACTACCTCGAGGTTTATTACTGTAACGCTTGGTTCATGTATGAATTTCTTCTATTTATTTTTAAATATTCGAAGGAACTCGATGAGTTAGGAGGCTCCAACTCGACGAGTAGAAAGCTTTCCATCCACGTAGATTGAGGGACCTACTCGACGAGTTGGGGAGCCCCAACTAGACGAGTTGACGCTGGAAATAAAAACCCTAATTTTCGGGCATTGCACCCTATATAAAGAAAATTATCTCCTAGGGTTGGCCTCCTTACCAGCCCCCTTGCCCAGAGAAAACCCTAGAATCGCTTTCCTTCTTGTTCATTGAGTTTTGTGAGTGTTCGAGTGATTGTGTAAGATCTTTGAAGGAGGTTTGGAAGAGAGAAGAATCAAGCTTGGAGGAGTGAACTTGGATCCAGAAACTCTACATCAGAGGCTGCATCTTGGAGGTATAAAGTCATAATCTTGACATGTAGCTTATTGGATCTCATCTTTTGTAGTTTAGGGCGTGGTTTTGGGACTTTGGTATGGATGTCCCAGGAAAAGAGGTTTCCAGAGGTTGAGAGTGTAGATATGGCCTCTATAAGACCTCTAGAGGATTAAAGTTGCAAACTTTAATAGCTTTCATGTTCCATTTTATGCAATATGTCCACTATGAAGCCTAAAGTGGACCTTGGAGAGTATTTCAAGCATGCATGGACGTAAAGTTAGAAACTTTACGTGATTTTTCCACATTTGGACATCAGATCTATGTTTCGGGTCGATGGGATGAGAGTTTAAGGGCTTAATGAGTCAAGACCTTCCTTAAAGGAACTAGGATTTAAGTTTAGAGCTTATTGGATGATCCTTGGGGGTAAAGTTGGAAACTTTACCCTTCTAGACATCTCTAGGTACGGGGATCTGAAGTTTGGAACCTTTGGATTCCAGAAAAAGGGCTTAATGCATTAAGTGGTTTGACGGACTAAAAAACTCGACAAGGTCACAGGGGAACTCGACGGGTTGGGTTGGGGTTACCCCGATTCTGTTGGGAAACAGAGAAACTCGACGAGTTATCGGAAAACTCGACGAGCTGGATCGCGATATCGCGATTCTGACTTTGGGGTGGACTCGACGAGTTAGGTCAACTCGGAGCATTGACTTTGACTTTGACTTTGACTTTAACCTGGACCAGAATTGACTTTTAAGGGTTTGAAAGATTGAGTTGTATCTGAGGAGTTGTTTATGATTAGGGAGGTGGCAGAGCTGATACTCGGAGTTTGGACCTACTCAGCTACAGTTCGCATTTGAGGTGAGTCTCCTCACCATACCAATGGGTCGAAGGCACCAAGGCCGGCTCATTAAGTTAGTTGTGATGATTATTGTGGAATCATTATGGATATTCCTAGTATGTGTGTATGTGAATATGTTAGTACCTTATTGGTTAGATATGCGAAGACCCCAGGGGGATCCCGTAGAAGTTGGATAGAAGACTATGTGGGGGAGCTCAAGGCATTCCAGTTAAATACCATGTGGGGGAGCCCATGACACATAGGTTCAAGACCCTGGGGGAGCCCACGACATCCTGGAGTAAGACCCTGGAGGGAGTCCATGGCATCCTTATATGTTTGTATGTATGGCTTATGTAGTATATATGTGGTTTATATGGTCATGTGAGTATCTGGTTTATGTGGGGTATATTATGGGGAACTCACTAAGCATTAGCTTACAGTTTGTTGGTTGTTTTAGGTACTTCAGGATCAAAGGGCAAGGGCCCGGCATGATGGTGCAACGTGTACTCTCCAACAATTTAGTTTGGATGCTCTAATGTTTTGAATAATTTATCTGATGTCATGGATTTTTGAAAGACAATGTGATTGGAATGCTGTATTTTATGAAAATGATTTTGTTACTAAAAATGAAAATTTTTATTTGAAATTTGGGATGTTACAAGTTGGAATCAGAGCCTTGTTTTGAGGGATTCGAGCACACTCTCGGGTGTGTAAGAACTCAAACTGAGGAAGTGATAAAATTGTTTTTCAAAAATCAAGGTTAAAACTTCTTAAACTGATTTCTTGTAAGAAAAAGGGAGAGGGCAACACGCATAATCGGCCGAGCTCAAGTAAGTATTTTCCCAAATATATTAGCCATGCTATATTGATATTTGAAATGTGATAATCGTATGAATTTTGCTATGTGTATGCTTTAAAAATTGTATACGGTTAGGATCTTATAGCCTTACAATAATTGATTTGGCCTTATTTCATGTTCCTTGTTTGGTTGTGTTCCTCGGGTAGAGTCTATTATTCGACAGTCTATATGATCCTGTTCTGTGTATAATTTGCATGCATATGGCAACCTATTATGATTGATTTGAGTTCTGATTTGATGGGAATGGAAAAAATCTTAGGATAGCCTAGGATTTGAGTTATGCGGTAGTTTGTGAGATATGTTTTGTTTTGGGACGAATTAGAGTTATCAGATAGAGCCTTGGGGAAGGTACAGGTAGGTGTGGAAAGTAGTATTGGGCCCGTACTACTGGAAGCACAAGACCTGTACCCAAACTAATGTTAGATCTGGAAGCTATAAGGAGACCGGTGTGGAAGGATTCCCTTTTTGAATTTCTTGATCATTATGTCTTATGGTATTTCAGATCAGAATGGTGGTGACGCGGCATGGAGCAAGGGGATCAGGATCAGGATCCGGATCTGGGTCGGGCTATGCTATGGAGCCCATTGACAAGAGGCTGTGCGAGCTTATCGCAGTCGAGGTTACAAGGGGCATCCTTGACGCTACCCCAGTTATTTTCGGGACCGTCAAGGAGGGGATGATGGAGATCATGGAGGAGCAGTTCAAGTCTTTCTGAGCCGAGTTTGCTGCGGGCCAGGTCGGGGCCCGAACTCCCTCGTTTCGGGAGTTCAAGGCGTGCGGAGAACCTGAGTTCTTTGGGGTCAGATACCCCATAGTTAGTCGACGCTGGGTGGCAGACATGGAGAACGCCCAGCGCACGAGCTCTTGCCCCAAGGCGGCAAAAGTGGGGTTTGCTTTATGCATGTTGAAGGACCGAGTCAGGGACTGGTGGGAGGAGGTGACCCACCAGGTGGGATCAGTTGGAGTGGCTCAGATGTCATGGGAGGAGTTTGTCATGAGTTTTGACTTGGAGTTTGCACCATCCATTGAGGTGAAACGTTTAGTGAGGGAGTTTCAGGAGGTACAACACACCACCGAGACCGTGGCGGAGATCACCGCCAAGTTTCGGGAACAAGCACTATTGATCCTACAGTGTGCTGCGGATGAGGGTATGAGGAGGACGACGTATCATTTCATGTTGAAGGATGATATTTGTAAGTTTATGAGCTTTTTAGGGTGCAAAACCCTTAATGAGATAGTGGAGAAGGCCCGAGAACGGGAGATTGAGTAAGAGCTCCGCACAAAGCGGAAGCCGGAGTAGGTTCAGGCGGCAGTAGGTCAGACTAAAAATCCTAAGACCTCCGATTCTTCTAGTAGGGGCTAGCAGGGTCGTGGCTACTACGCCAAGTACGGTAGGCAGCACAGTAGGGTTTGTCGAGTGGCAGGATCGGGATGTTATGTGTCACACCCCGAAACCGAAACGGCGGAAATGTTTGGGGGCGGAGGACGTCATGTACAGTATCATAACAATGCATAATAGTAAACAAGCAACAACATCATCCATTGCATTAATAGTATAATTTTAATACAAGTGTGTTAGGAAGTTTATAAGACACCAAAAATGAATAATAAAAATATAGACGAGTCTTGAAAGCTCCGTCTGCTCAAAACCTGGTCATCTGTACCTGTCTACTGGTGACCTGAGAATACAAGTTATTTTGAAAGCATAGATCAACATTAAAGCTGGTGAGTTCATAAGTATATTAGTGTCATTGTTTGTATAAGTTTGAAGAAAGTACTTGTAAATGTTTGATTTAAAAGTTTGTAAGTATTTGATGTAAATCTTTGTAAACTTCCTAGAAAATCCTATATTTTCTACTAAAGTAGTCTTCTACCAAGACTCAACTGTTTTTTATGTTTGTTCTTTTGTAAAAGTGTGCGTTTTCCCAAAAGATGACTATCATTACCAATATAGTTTTCATTATCGTTTATGTGAGAAGATCACAATGTGAATGAAAATGGAAAAATAAAGATGTACTGTAGTTTTATCTAGGTAACTACCAATGTACTAACTACCTTAAACTTGTTAGTTTAATTACGATAACATGTCATATGATTGTAACCATACTTGATCGACTAGTATAACACGACGTTCGGGACGTCGAAATGATATGACATTCGTCACCTGTAGACCTGCAGGTCCCACTGTAGCTAGCAGTAAGGTGTATGAGGGTCAGTCCCGTATAGATCTATACACAAATTCACGCTCTCCCTCCAGGAGACTCTGGGTACAAAACATGACGCAGCAGTATATTGTCGAGCCATGAAGTAGTATCTCACATTATTGTTATAGTATTCTTGTATTTATGTAGTATGTTCTAGTATAGTGTATGTTCTCTCTGTCTAGTATATAGTATGTTCTCTAGTGCATAGTGTGTAGTATGTATTGTTTCTCGTTATAGTATGAACTTTTTCTCTTTATAGTGAGTATTGTCTCTCGTTATAGTATGTTTCTACTGACTCATGTATGAACTGACTCTTTGTATGTTTCATTGTTCTAGAAATAGTATTAGTGACTTCCTAAACTATACCTATTATAGTTTACTAGCAATGTTGTTTGTATGAATGAACATGTTTATACACCTTTGCTACCCAAAGGTATTGAACCGAACGAAGAACTTTTATATCTATATGCATTTACATAATATATAACTAAGATTCAAACGACCTTCGGACAAACAACCGATACCCTAAGTCCACAACCAAACAAGGAACAGGAAATAAGGCGAGTTATCAGTCCTAAGTCCTTTCAGTCCTACTTATATAACTATATCCATATAGACATGATTTGACAAAATATAAGTTTAAAATACTTTGATAATAAGTTTTTGCATATAAAAGAGTTTGTAAAACGATTTGAAGCAATTTGTTGAAAACACAGTTTGAAGTATAAGAAATCTATCTGTTTGATAGTCATTAATCGCATGTGATTGATATAATAACTATAATTGTTCTACTTGTATCCCCCCCCATAAAAGCATTTAAAATAATTTAAAAGATAAGTTAAGGGGTATGAACTCACCTACAGTGAGTGATACGAATGAAAGATCGGTTTGTAGGATGCTAAGTGTCAAGTGAAGACTTGAGCACAACGGATCCTAATAAGCATATAATGACACATATATGTATATAATTAGTGTTTATACAACTAATCATGTAAGGAAAACACCCTAGGGCTTAGGAAACACTTTGATTGAAGTGTTAGACGTACAAAGGGTTGCATCTAATGGGTGTACGGCCACACAAGTGTGTGTACGGCCACCAGGTGTACGGCCACTTGGGTGTATGGCCTGGTGTGTACGGCCATGGAGTGTGAAAAGAGCTAAATGAAGGCTAAGTCTCTCATTTATACTTGAGAGTGTACGGTCGTACACTCCTCATGTTGGAGTGTTTGGCCATTTTCGGAAGTGGTGAACTTGTGGAACCCAATTCTAAACCCTAACTTTGAAGGTACTAGGCTTAGGACACTCTAATTGACTCTAAACAATGCTAGAAGATAGAAAAAACGAGTATGACCTTGATTGATTTGAATAACTGTACAAGATAGAAATTTCGGGTTGTCACATTATGTGTGTGGCCAGCCGGGACACAAGAGCAGGGATTACCCCAAGAAGGGCTTGATATGTTTCCATTGCAACCAGACCGGCCATAAAAAAGGCCGATTGTCCGAGGTTGCATGGAGGAGGAGCAGTGGCGGCACCTGCGCCCGCCACAATGAGGATCACTGATGGCCGCCCTACCAAGGCGGAAGCTCCTGCGGTGAAGAGCCGCGCATTTTAGTTGACTACCGAGGAGGCTCGAGCAGCGCCAGACGTTGTGGCCGGTACGTAATCTATTTTTCCTGTTGATATTTATTTGTTATGCTTATACATATATATATATATATATATATATATATATATATATATATATATATATATATATATATATATATATATATATATATGCGTTTGTATAGGGACCTTTCTGGTCAATGTGTAACAATGTAAATTTTAAAACAATTTTTCATTTCTCCACATAATAAAACTCATATAATATTCTCAAAAATCTCACGTATCACATGTCATCATAATAAAACATATCCCAGAATCTCAAAACATAATCCTCTGCCAGTGTGTACAAACCATGCCGGCGTCTTCCCACGATCCTCGCTGGTACCTGAAACACATATCACATAACACGGTAAGCATAAATGCTTAGTGAGTTCCCCAAAATACCACATACAACACATAAGTCACTCAAGGCTATAACTCGGTATGACCCTCCGGTCAATGTGTCTCAGCGGGACCCTCCAGTCCCGTAGCTCGTTGGACCCTCCAGTCCGGTCTAGCTCGTTGGACCCTCTAGTCCGGTCTAAATCGTTGGATCCTCTGATTCGGTCTAAATCGTAGGACCCTCCGGTCCGGTCTATATAACACATAGCATACATATATGACAATGCACATCAACTTAACATACACATAACACATAAGACCCTCCGGTCTGCACATAGATACCACTCTCGGTAATGTATAGTGAGAAGACTCACCTCGGGTAATCTCGGAAAGTCTAGAACTCGAATATTTGATCTAGCCTCCGCCTTATCACATAAAGTAATTATCTCTAATTATTACGGCTCTCAAAGGCGAGACTAGTCCCTCCCTATATTCTCTCAGAAGGGGAAAATACCAATTTACCCCTCCAATGGTCCAATGTTCAAATGTTGACCAAACCCTAAAAGTCAACCCCAGTCAACGGTCCAACTTTGACCAGACTCGTCGAGTGCACTCGGGTGACTCGGCGAGTCCATGCGTGTCCTCTGAATCCTCCTGAGGCCTCACTCGACTCGTCAAGTTAACCTTTCTCTCGACGGGTTACCACTGATCACGAATCGTGGTGCAACACGATCCGACTCGTTGAGTCCGCTCATGGACTCGGTGAGTTTCTTCCATGAGAATGCTCAAACGACCTTCTGAGGTCAGATCTATTTCTCTAACCTATAGCTCTGGCCTTCTAACACTCAAAAGTTACGTAAAGGTCCAAACTTTATGCTCATGCAACACTCATATGGCTCTATATGATGAATTAGCCCTAAAATGACAACCATGATCTAAAACCCAAAAAGGGACTGCATAAAGTTGGATGTTTGGGGCTCTCTGAACCTCTCAAGGTCCAGATCTAAGGTCTATTTCACATTGGGACCTCTCATGATCTTATTCCAACTCAAGAAAGGGTGAAGAAACCCTTGATTCAAGAAGCCTACACAATAAAGAAGAAAAGGGGCGAATTACTACCTCAAAGTGAAGCCTCCTTGCTTGAAAGTCTCAGAACAACAACCTCCTTTGGTCCTTCTTGCTAGATCACTTCTCCTCCTTAGCAAAATCACAACAAATGGTTCAAGATGGCTCTCTCTCACTACACACGCTCAAATATGCTAGGGTTCTTTTCTCTAAAAGGGTGGCCGCAAATGAAGGCCATAAGGACTCTTAAATAGGGCACAGGCCCAACGATTTAGGGTTTCTGTCCACAGCGCGGACTCGTCGAGTCGAACCTCCGACTCGTCCAGTCCATTCATTAATCCTAGTCAGCAGTCGCGATCCTACTCGACGAGTCTAGGCGTCAACTCGTCGAGTCCCTCTCCTTGACTTCAAAAATAAATACTCAATTATGATACCTTGAAATCCGGATGTTACACAATGGTATGTCGGCTCATGTTCTTTTCGACTCGGGAGCTACCCAATCGTTCGTATCTCTTGCGCTTAGCAAGAAGTTCTGGGATGCTACGGGGACTTTGAATTCTCCGCTGGAGGTTGAGATTGCAGATGACCGCACCGTGAGTGCTGCGAGGGTATATCAGGACTGTGTACTGAATGAGTTTGGGTAGAGGTTTCGTGTTGATTTGGATCTGATACCGTTGCGAGGGCTGAAGGTGATCGTCGGGATGGACTGGTTGGGGGCCAATGGGGCCATGATAGACTGTGAGTGCCAGCTAGTGAGAGTTTGAACACCAAGTGGGGGAGAACTAGTTATTCATGGGGAGAAGGCCTCGCAGGGTTCAACCCTCTGTTCAGCTGTGAGGGTTAGGAGACTTCTCCATCAGGATTGTTTGGGATTTTTAGCATACATCTCAGATACGAGGGTTGAGTCCACGACAGATTTGGGCAGTGTACCGGTTGTCTGATATTTTCGGGATGTCTTTCCCGAGGACTTGCCTGGGGTGCCTCCGGACAGGGAGATAGAGTTTCACATTGATTTGGTGTCGAGTGCTGCTCCGATAGCCAGGGCACCGTACCGGCTGCTCCACCCAAGATGCAGGAGCTGTCTATGCAGCTTCAGGAGCTGCTAGACCGAGGGTTTATTCGTCCGAGCAGTTCTCCATGGGTCGCACTGATCTTGTTTGTGAAAAAGAAGGACGGGTCACACAGGATGTGCATTGATTATCGGGAGCTGAACAAGCTAACGGTGATGAACCGTTATCCACTCCCAAGGATCGATGATTTCTTTGATCAGCTTCAGGGCACATCTTGGTTCTCTAAGATTGATCTTCGGTCGGGATACCATCAGATGAGGATTAGGGAGGAGGATATACCGAAGATAGCTTTCAGGACTCGATATGGTCACTATGAGTTCGTGGTGATGCCATTCGGGCTCACCAATGCCCCAGCAGCGTTCATGGACCTCATGAACAGGGTGTGTAGGCCGATGTTGGATCGGTCTGTGATCGTATTTATCGATGATATCTTGGTCTATTCTAAGACCAAGGAGCAGCATGAGCAACATTTGAGGGAGGTATTGGAGACACTGAGGGCGGAAAAGCTTTATGCCAAGTTCTGAAAGTGTGACTTCTGTTTGCGTGAGGTGCAGTTTTTGGGGCACATCATCAACTAAGAGGGTATGTTGGTTGATCCAGCCAAGATTGACGCGGTGATGCAATGGGAAATACCAAAGAATACATCTGAGATCCGTAGCTTCTTCGGCCTAGCGGGGTATTACTGGAGATTTATTCAGGATTTACCCAAGATTACGGTACCTTTGACTCGCTTGACCAAGAAGAACATGACATTTCGGTGGGGACCGGATCAGCAGTTGGCTTTTGAGACCTTGAGACAGAGACTATGTGAGGCCCTGATTTTAGCACTACGCGAGGGGTTGAATGATTTGGTGGTGTATGGTGATGCGTCTATCACAGGGTTGGGGATGTTTTGATGCAGAGGGGCCATGTGATCGTGTACGCCTCGAGGCAGTTGAAGCCTCATGAGGCGAACTACCCCTCTCAAGACCTGGAATTGGGGGCGGTGGTGTTTTCCCTCAAAATGTAGAGGCATAACCTGTACGGAGTCCAGTGCACTATTTTTACTGACCACAAAAGTTTGAAGTACTTGATGGATCAGCAGAACCTTAACATGCGATAGAGGCGGTGGTTGGATGTACTGAAAGATTATGACTGCGAGATTTTATACCATCCAGGGAAGGCCAACGTGGTGGCCGATGCCTTGAGCCGCAAGGCGGCGAGTGCTCCGATTGGATATGTCTGATTGAGAATGACGGTGATTTCCCCCTTGTTGGATACGATCAAGGAGGCTCAGGTGGAGGGTTTGAAGAAAGAGAACTAGAAGATAGAGCGGATTCGGGGCCAGATTCCCTTGTTTGTTCGGGATGGTCTGGATCTTTTGACATAGTGTGGCAGGGTGTGGGTACCGGTATCAGGGGGTGTGAGGCAAAAGATCTTGGAGGAGGCACACAAATCCAAGTTCTCTATTCATCCGGGGGCCACCAAAATGTATAGGGATCTGAGGTTGAGTTATTGGTGGCCCTGCATGAAGCGGGAGATCGCATGGTTCGTGCAGCGGTGCTTCACCTGCAGGAAGATTAAGGCCGAACATCAGAGGCATCATGTCAAGGTTCGGCCTCTACCCATTCCCATGTGGAAATGGGAAGAGATCACCATGGACTTCATTACGAAGTTACCAAGGACGGCAAGGGGTGTGGATTCCATTTGGGTCATTGTAGACACGTTGACAAAGAGTGCCCATTTTATTCTGATCCCCGAGAGTATCTCTGCTGAGAAATTAGAAAATATCTATGTGCGAGAGGTGGTGGTCAGGCACGGAGTGCCAGTATCTGTGGTCTCGGACCGCGATGTCTGATTCACCTCCAGGTTGTGGAGGAAGTTCCACGAAGAATTGGGCACCCAGTTACATTTCAGCACTACTTACCACCCTCAGACCGATGGTCAGAGCGAGCGGACGATTTAGACATTCGAGGATATGCTTCGAGCTTGCGTATTGGATTTCGGAGGGAGTTAGGATACATACCTCCCACTAGCAGAGTTTTCATATAACAATAGTTATCATGCTAGTATTGACTGACCCCCATTTGAGATGTTGTATGGACGAAGGTCCAGGACTCCCGTATGTTGGGGCGAGATAGGGCACCGAGTCATGGGAATCACCGAGGTGGTGCTCAAGACTACCGAGTTGATCTAGCAGGTGTGTGACAGGTTGCAATTTGCACAGAGCCGTCAGAAAAGTTATGTTGATCGGTATCGCTCGGATCTTTAGGTGGGGGACTTCGTGTTGCTAAAAGTGTCACCATGGAAGGGTGTCATCAGGTGTCGGAAGAGGGGCAAGTTAGGGCCTCGGTTTATTGGCCCGTTCAGGATCTCTGCCCAGGTAGGCAAGGTAGCCTATCGATTGGATCTACCGGGTGAGCTTAGGCAGATCCACAACACCTTCCACGTATCTCAACTTCAGAAGTGTGTCACTGATGAGACTGCAGTCATTTCCTTGGATGATATACAGATTGATGAGAACCTGGATTACGTTGAGAACCTAATAGCGATTTTAGACCGGAAGACCAAAGCCCTACGAAACAAGGAAGTGAAGCTCGTGAAGGTGCAATGGCAGCACCGAAGAGGCTCCGAATAGACCTGGGAGCCAAAGGAGGAGATGAGGAAGCATCATCCGGACCTTTTTGCATCAGTAGACTTCGAGGACGAAGTCTTGTTCAAGTGGGGGAGATTTGTAACGCTTGGTTCAGGTATGAATTTATTCTAATTATTTTTAAATATTGGAAGGAAGTCGACAAGTAGGGAGGCTCCAACTCGACGAGTAGAAAGCTTTCCAGCCACGTAGATTGAGGGACCTATTCGACGAGTTGGGGAGCCCCAACTCGATGAGTTGACGCTGGAAATGAAAACCCTAATTTCCAGGCATTGCACCCTATATAAAGAACATTATCTCCTAGGGTTGTCCCCCTTACCAGCCCCCTTGCCCAGAGAAAACCCTAGAATCGCTTTCCTTCTTGTTCATTGAGTTTTATGAGTGTTTGAGTGACTATGTGAGATCATTGAAGGAGGTTTCAAAGAGAGAAGAATCAAGCTTGGAAGATTGAACTTGGATCCATAAACTCTACATCAAAGGCTGCATCTTGGAGGTATAAAGTCACAACCTTGGCATGTAGCTTATTAGATCTCATCTTTTGTAGTTTAGGGCTTGGTTTTGGGACTTTGGCTTGGATGTCCAAGGAAAAGAGGTTTCCAGAGGTTGAGAGTATATATTTGGCCTCTATAAGACCTATAGAGGATTAAAGTTGCAAACTTTAATAGCCTCCATGTCCCATTCATGCAATATGTCCACTATGAAGCCTAAAGTGGACCTTGGAGAGTATTTCAAGCATGCATGGACGTAAAGTTAGAAACTTTACATGATTTTACCACATTTGAACATCAGATCTGTGTTTTGGGTCGATAGGATGAGAGTTTAAGAGCTTAATGAGTCAAGACCATCCTTAAAGGAACTAGGATTTAAGTTTAGAGCTTATTGGATGATCCTTGAGGGTAAAGTTGGAAACTTTACCCTTCTAGACATCTCTAGGGACGGGGATCTGAACTTTCGAACCTTCAGATTCAGGAAAAAGGGCTTAATGCATTAAGTGGGTTGACAGACTGAAGAACTCGACGAGTTCACATGGGAACTCGACAAGTTGGGTTGGGGTTACCCCGATTCTGTTGGGAAACAGAGAAACTCGATGAGTTATAGGAAAACTCGACGAGCTAGGTCGCAATATCGCGATTCTGACTTTGGGGTGGACTCGACGAGTTAAAGTGGTGATTCGACGAGTTAGGTCAACTCGGAGTGTTGACTTTGACTTTGACTTGGACCAGAATTGACTTTTAAGGGTTTGAAAGATTGAGTTGTATCTGAGGAGTTGTTTATGATTAAGGAGGTGGCAGAGCTGATACTCGGAGTTTGGACATACTCAACTACAATTCGCATTTGAGGTGACTCTCCTCACCATACCAATAGGTCGAAGGCACCAAGGTCGGCCCATTCAGTTATTTGTGATGATTATTGTGGAATCATTATGGATATGCCTAGTATTTGTGTATGTGAATGTGTTAGTACCCTATTGGTTAGATATGTGAAGACCCCGGGGGGAGCCCATGGCAGATGGATGTCAGACCATGTGGGGGAGCCCATGGCATTCCATTTAGACCATGTGGGGGAGACCATGGCACATAGGTATAAGAATCTGGGGGGGAGCCCACGACATCTTGGAGTAAGACCCTGGAGGGAGTCCATGGCATCCTTATATGTTTGTATGCATGGCTTATGTAGTATATATGTGGTTTATACGGTTATGTGAGTATGTGGTTTATGTGGGGTATGTTATGGGGAACTCACTAAGCATTAGCTTACAGTTTGTTGGTTGTTTCATGTACTTCAGGATCTAAGGGCAAGGGCCCGACATGATGGCGCAGCGTGCACTCTCCGGTAATTTAGTTTGGACGCTATGATGTTTTGAATAATTTATCTGATGTCATGGATTTTTGAAAGACAATGTGATTGGAATGCTATATTTTATGAAAATGATTTTGTTACTAAAAATGAAAAAAAATTATTGGAAATTTGGGTTGTTACAATGACACCTATTCGTAGCATGTTCTCTAAGAGCTATATCATACTATCATTCATTTAACAATTGCATTCTACACTAAACTTGAAAACTATCATTCTGATTCTTATGAATTCCCTTTATGATCATTACATGAACCGTGATATCTCTGTATGAATTTTCTGTAAATGACATTTCATGCCTGAATACCACTTCCTCTAACATTATTTTTGCATCCATCAATTTTCTTGGAACATTCACTTAGATCCTTAAAGAGTGACATTCTAGACCATTATGTGTATTATTTCTCATTATATATATATATATATATATATATATATATATATATATATATATATATATATATATATATATATATATATATGTATATATATATGAAAATCATGCCACTAGGCATCCTGATACTTTTAGATAGTATCACCATCGTGAGGCCTTGGTTGATCTCATTAGCTCAATTACCATACCTAATCTCTGTTTATTTTAAAGGGTGTTACTCCTTTATATCCAAATTTCTATTTGAATTTATATATGATATGGATTCATACCTTTTTCACATGATTTGTTTTCACTTACATATATCCCTAATAATTTTACTTCCTTTCCAGTTTAAGTTATTCCTAGGAAAACCTTGCAATCATCTACCTTAAATCTAGGAATTTTTCCTATTTTAACGATTCTAGCCATGATGTAACTTCTATTTGTCTACTTGTATCAATTGGTACTAATTTGGGTCTTACCTTACCCTTACATATAATCTCTATAACTGATCATATTTTTTATAGAGTGTATAGCATAACTCATATACATCTTACAAATATCATTCATGGTGCTAGGGATCTTATGCCATTCTAGTCTTATCACAGTCTCTTGCATTCCTCATTTGCGTAATGGTTGTAACATTCAGATTTCTAATCATTCTGAATCCATACTCCTTTCTCAGGTCTTTCTTTTTTTCTTGACACACTTAGAGATACTTCTAAGTGTCTTCTAGTAATTCTTGCGTTTGTATAGTTACTTCCCTATGATAAATTAATCAATCTTGGAAATTGTGATTTTCCCTCTAAAATTGATCAACTAAAACATCATGATTCTTTTCCTTACTCGAACATCTTCAACATATGTTTTTCTCTTTCGTACAAATGAATTAGTACCTACTTTTGTCCTATAATTATTTATAAACTCTTACAGCCATAAAAAGTGTAACACCCCGTTCTAGGTATACTTCTTTTAAGATTTGATCATTTTAGACCTTCAAAATGTGGAGTTTTTTGTGACCACGATGTAGTGGTGGAGGAGTACCATGACGTGATCACATCAAATGAGAAATGTGCATTTTAATTGTACAACGACGAGGAAAAGGCATGATCACAGCAGACGGATCGTGTGTCATTTTGTGCGCAACGCACTGCTCACGAGCACGCACGAATGTAAAAATCATACTTTGGAATTCTGTAACTCTTGCATACGGACTCCATTTTCAACGACTCTTATATATTCGTGTAGGTCTCGACGTACTCTAGAACTTTCCTTTTGGTCGTTTTGACTAGTTTTGACTTTCGTTTTTCGACTAGTTTTTATTACCGTTATGATTTTATAAAAATCATAACCCTCTCATACGGTTTCCGTTTTATGCTTTCTTTGTCTCATAATTCCAACTTTCAGTAGTACTACAATTGTCCTTTTGGTGTTTTTTTCCAAAGGTCCACCTTTCTCCTTGTAATTTTTTTTGTTGTAAATTCTTACGTACAGTAGATATTTATTTACTATAAAAGTTATATCTCACCCATAATGAGTCGGATTGTTGCGAAATTTATATTTATGGGATCGCGGTAGCTTATATAATCTATAAATGTTAACCTGCTCTCAAAGTGAGGCGACTTTTCGTGCACTTATTTTTTAGCTAAGGGTTGACGTAAATAAGGACGAAAATTTGAATATATTGAAATATATTGGATGGTTACAAGATTGTCCTTATTATATTTTTGTGCCTTATCGTTAAATATTAACGACGGTTGATGATGTATTTTCTAGGTTGTCACAAGGGATCTTTTGAGTGTCACGACGTGACCCTCTATGGGTCACGATGTGACACCTCATCAGATGAAAAACTCTAATTTTGGACATGGACCCTATTTAAAGGAAGTGATGGGCTAGGGTTTCCTTCACCCTCAGCCTCCATCACCTCCAAATGACCCTTTGGCCAAACCTTAGCTCTCTTGAAGCTTTTGAGCTCATTTTTTTGCAAGCTTTGGTGGTTTTAAGGAATGAGAAGAAGTTTTGGTGCCTAGTTCCTCCAAACAATCTCCCATCATCCTTGTGTGTAGCTGATGGACTTTTTGTAAGTCCTCAATCTCTCATCTTTTTGTTGGATGCCTTTTAGATCTAAGCTTTTATGCCATTTTGACCCCATTTGTGGTGATAGGATGAGTGGAAGAGATAAATTTTGCAACTTTTTGAGCTATTTGTGTCCCGAGAGCATATTATTTTATAGATCTAGGATATGGTGGTGATTTTGGGGCCGTGCATTGATTTTTGGTCATATTGCATCTTTTGACCTAGGTTTGGGAAATGATATGCATAGGGGATGCATGTACATAAAATTTGCATTTTTAGGGATTATTAGGGTCCCCAAAACCCTTCTGGAAGTTTTGGATTGAAGATTTTATGAATTAAGTGGTTAATGGTTGATTCCATGCATTAAAGTTTCCATTAAGGACCTTGTACTTGAGATCCTGGCTTAGAGGGATGTTTTAATGGATAAAGTTACAAACTTTATCCATTAAGACCTTGGGAAAAATCATCTCTGATCTTTGGAGCTCATGGAATCGATGGAAAATGTCTTAATCTGATAAGCTGGGATAACTAGTTTTCACAACATGACACCCTTATTGTCACGATGTGACGACTGGGTTTTCCCCGATTAACTTGGATTGATTTCTTCATGACGTGATAACCTATACATCACAACGTAACGATGGTTTAGATAAAGACTGAGTTGAGCTGAGATTGATTTGAATCGTGAATGATTTGGGAACAGGTTGAATCTTTTTCTCACGACATGACCATGAGTTGGTCACGACGTGAGGGTCAACTAATGGAATAGTTGACCGTTGAATTTGACCTTGACCGTGGACTTATTGACCTAGTTTGACTTTTTGTCAAAGTGGCTAGTTTTAGAGGTTAGACTATGGTGAGACCTTTTTGATTCAATAGGTGGGTAGTAGCATCGTTCGTGTGGCCGTGAGTTGGGTTCTTAACTGATTTCGTGAGACAAGTGAGTTTTCTCATTATATTGTGTATGATGCTAGTTGTCTATGTGATACATGCAAGGAAGACCCCGGGGGTAGCCCGTTGCGTTTATATGAAAGACTATGGGGGTAGCCTATGGTTCTTGTATATATGACCTTGGGGTAGCCAAGGCAATGCAAGGAAAGACCATGGGGTTAGCCAATGACACTTATATGCAAGACCATGGGGTAGCCCGTGGCAATGTATGTATGGTATGTGCTATTTTGGGGAACTCACTAAGCTTTGTGCTTACGGTTTTATGGTTTAAATATTTTCAGGTACTTCCAGTTCTAAAGGGAAGGTTCTGACTTGACTGCACAACATTATCCCCCTAATGATTATTTTGCATTGATGATTGTTATTGTACTATGATGATTATGATACATTTGTTATTATTATGGGTTTTTGGACAAATACTATGTGATTTTAAGAATTAAAAATGAAAAAAAATTATGTCTATTTTGGGATGTTACACTAATCTTAAAATCTGCATCATGACGTGCGCTCTCAATTTTTGGTCCCCCACACTTTGATTTTCCAGCTATACTCACTTGTCTCTTTCCATTTTCTTGATTAATCAACTTCAAAGGTATGATTTTTCCATCTAATTGTTGGAACTTGAAAGTGAACCTCTAGCAATCATCCTATAAGTTCTAAAGTCAGTTTCAGTTCCGGAGTATAATTGTTCCGGAGTCAGTATATGGTTCGATTTGAAGACATGAGTAGAAGATCGGAGAAGAAGTTCTGAAGGAAGTGAAGACATTCCGGAATGGAGTTTGCGTCCGTAATGTAGTTTATGTCTATCCGTCCGTATTAATTTGTTTTGTCATTTAGCTTGATGTAACATTTCATAGGACTTAGTCTTTTTGTCAACTTAGATAACCAGAGTGTCAGGAGTAACTCTATTATCCGGTCCTATGTATGTTTTTGGGTTAGTACGATGTAACACATTCTCCTATATAAGGAGCATTCAATGACAATTACAAACGACGGATTGCTTCACCAAAGATAGATATTTTCACATTTACTTCACTTGCACCTTTCTCTCTAATCTATCTTTCAAACATTCTTTGTGTTCATTTATTGTCTTTACTTGATCATATTCATTGTCTTATATTTAATACTTGAAGTACTTTGTTGATTCTCATATTCAGTCTTGACTGGTCTTACCAGACTTGACTGGGACCATTAAGTTAGTAGCAGACATTGATCTTAAGCATTAACTCAAGGTTTGAGTTTTCAATCTTTGTCCCTACACAATCAGATCCTTGTTCTCATAATTGGTATCTGTAACGCCCGGTTCGTGATAAGTATTTTTTTTTAAAAATGAAGAATTATCATTTTAACGAGGGGACTCGACGAGTTGAAGGATCAACTCGTCGAGTAGGATCGGGCATGGACGCGGAAGTTAAGTGGCCTACTCGGTGAGTCGGTAGACCGACTCGGCGAGTAGCAGCTGTCTGGATGAAACCCTAAATTTGAGGGTTTGCACCCTATTTAAACAACTTATCTCAGCCTCCACAATCCCTATTACTCCCAGAAAGCATTACCTCGAAACCCTAGCCGTTTTTAGTATGTTCTTGAGCCTTGTGGTGTTACTTTTGTGTGATTGAAGCTTGAAGAGGAGAAGGAGACTTGTAAGATCAAGGGGAAACAAGAAGATCCAGAGTTTTGAACTCATTTCCAGCTTATTTGAGGTATAAAGCTGAAACCTTGTATATTCATTGCTTGGATCTTGATTTTGGACCTTTTCTACATCCTTCTAAGCCCTAGTGAGGATGTATTCAGGATTTAGTGTAAGAAGTGAGTTTGTGCTTAAGATCTAGGGCTATTGGGGGTTTTTATGGCATAAAGGTGCCCACCTTGTTGCCATAAACACCCCATGCATCTTGTAGACCACCTTTTAGGGCTTTTTGAGCCAAGGACCCCATGCATGTGCATCAAGTTTGGGACTTTACGTGTAAAATGGACATTAGGAGGCCAGATCTATGGTTTTGATGTGTTAAGACCCATTTAAATCGACTGTATAGTAATGGTCAAGGATAGACTCGGCGAGTCGTTCTTGGGACTCGGCGAGTCAAGGTGTAATGACCACCAAATCCTTTCTGTAGAGGGATCAGATGATAGGGTGGAAAGCCCCTCAGTTGTTTAGGCTCATAAAGGACCTGGGAATCATGGGACTCGACGAGTGGTTGAGCAAACTCGGCGAGTCCATGGCAATCTCCCAATATTTGAAGATGGACTCGACGAGTTATTCATACAACTCAGCAAGTCATAGAATGGACACATTCTTATGAGGGAGATGAACTCGACGAGTTCAAGGATGAACTCGGTGAGTCGGATGAAGATGGTCCCGATGGTATGATTGAAGGAGAACCTGTCGAGTTCTTGCTAGACTCGATGAGTAGAGTCGGGGGTTGGTTCGATTTAGAGGAGTATGGACTCGACGAGTTGGTAGACCAACTTGGCGAGTCAGGTCAACTGGATGTTGACTTTGACCAATGTTGACTTTGACCGGATTTGAGTTGACCCTGGTTAGGGTTGCCAGTACAATTTAATAACTTGGATGGGGTTGTCATGTAGGGATTGAGGAGTCGAGGAGAGTCGGTTTTCACACTGAGGACAGTTCGGACACTACACGACTTTGAGGTGAGTCTTCTCCTAGTAGGGGTGGGTCTACGGCCACAATGCCGGCCCACAAGTAAGAGTACTGGTTAGATGATTGTCTTTGTGATAATTATCTGGGACTTGATATGTGTTATGCTTACTGTGCTTGATATGGTCATGATTGTTATGCTTATTGTGCTTATTATGTGTTAGCAGTAGGAGGGGTGAAATAGTCCATGGTTACCGATTGAAAGATACCGAAGGGGAGGGTAGTTCCCAGATATCGGTTGAAATATACCGAAGGGGAGGGTAGTTCCCGGTTACCGGTTGCAAGATACCGAGGGGAAGTCCAACTCCCGGTTATGCTTGACAGTTACTGGTTGAAAGATACCGAGGGTCATGTATTATTTTGGTATGGGTATGATGGGGGAGCTCGCTAAGCTTCGTGCTTATAGTTTTAGTTTTGGTTTCAGGTACCTCTTCGTCTAAGGGGAAGGAGACGGCAGTGCAGCAGTGCATCACACACACATGGTTTCCGCATTGAGTTTCTGGGATTATACTCTGATTTTCATTACTTCTGATGATATGGTTTTGAGACACGACATTATGGTTTTTATAAGTTGATGTAATATTGACAATGTTTTGGTGAACTGTTTTATGAATTACTTAATAAAAAAATGAAAATTATTGGCCTCGAAATTTGGGGATGTTATAGTATCAGAGCTTGAGTGGTTGTCCTTTGAATCCATAAGAACATATTATAGTTGATTCGAGATTACATTGGTATTTCGATCATTTATGTGTACAGGATAAAAGTTCTTCTATATACCACTTTGGCTCAAGATATCTTAACCTCAATGGTTGCTCCTAATACTCAACAAATGTACTCAATGCAAATAGAAAATAGTGTGGGTTGCCCTACACGTGCCCCACTGCTAGTTGTTGAAGAATATGATCATTGGAAAGTCAGAATGGAGAGATTTTTACTTGGAAAAGAAAAAGGTGAATCTATCTGGAGATCCGTTAAAGAAGGTCCTCATGTTCCAGTTTGAACCATTGTTAGAGATGCTACCGCAACTCTCTTGGGACAGGATCAACAAGGACAAGCACCTCTCACTGTTGATGATCTTGAAAAGTTGCATGCTGATCAAGTTGCCTTTTCGAAAATGGTGTTTGGTGTTCCACCTTCTCTCTTTGAGCACATCAAACTGTGCAAGTCCGCAAAAGAGATTTGGGACACACTTCAAGATTTGGTTGAAGGGTCAGAGAACATGAAGGATAAGCTTTTGACTTCGGTTGTCAATGAGTTCGACACTTTCACTACAACACCTGGTGAATCTGTTGCCTCAGCTTCGAATAGATATTGTATCGTCGTCAACAACATGACAGCTCATGGGATAGTCCGAACTCCACTTGAGTATAATCTAAAGTTCATTAACAGTCTTGGAAAGGGATGGGGAAATGTGAAATCATGTCTTCAGAGCAATGGGTCTCTAAAAAAGCTCAAGCTCTATCAACTTTTTGATGAGCTTCAAGGTCATGAGTCAAATGTTGCTCAAACTCTACGTCAACTTACTGGAGGTCCTTTGGCTCTAGTCAGTTCCTATGATGCACAAACTTCAAACCCAACCGTTTCGGACCCCCTCACCGTTGTTGTTCCTTATATCCCTCCTGTTCAACCCTCACCTTCAACCATTCCTGTTTTTACAAATTCTAACTATCAATCTACGGAAACTCTTAACCCTGATGAAATGGACTCCGAACTACGTTTTCAACAGGAGTTTGCTCTGCTCTCCATGAAATACAACCGTCCTGTCAACAAGCCCCACTACAATCGATTCCAAACTCCTCACCAAAACAACCGCTTTCAAGCTCCTCACCTATAACACCGAAATTTTTCAAACCAAAATTTTCATTTCAAACATAAAAATCACATGTCATATTTCCCAAAAATCTCAAGTATCAACATTAATACAATTTATTTATCAAAAGTTGTTTATCATATAAACCAAGACCCTCCAAAATATATCTTCAAATGCGAGTGTGTGTACAATCAAGTCGGGGCCTTCCCGCGATCATCGGAAGTACCTGAAACACATAACATATAACACGGTAAGCGCGAAGCTTAGTGAGTTCCCCAAAATACCAGACATAACTCATTAGCCACTCTAGGCCATATCTCAATAAGACCCTCCGGTCAATGTGTCTCAGTGGAACCCTCCGGTTCCAACTCAGTAAACTCATAGCAACAATATTCAGCAATAATCACATGACATAATGCAGAATATAACCATGCACAGATAAACACATAAAACAACTCAATCATGTAAAGATACCACTCTTGGTAAGTATAGTGAGAAGACTCACCTCGTAAGTAAGCTAAGTGAATGAATACTCTCGCACACGAATCACCAAGTCTAGCCTCCTCCTAATCACATAAGATAATTATATCTAATTAACTCTTTAAATTACACATTTTACTAAGTTATCTCTCTCTCTCTCTCTCTCTCTCTTGTAGTGGGAAAAGACCAATTTACCCCTTCATGGTTTCCCAAAGACAGGGTTGACCAAACCCTAAGTCAACAGAAGTCAAACTCTAGTCAACAGTCCATGTTGACCCTACTCGTTGAGTGCACTCATGGGACTCGACGAGTCTGCTCGCCATCCACAGAATCACTCAAAAGACTGGCTCAACTCGCCGAGTTGACCCATCAACTTGCCGAGTTGACCCATCAACTCGCCGAGTTACTACATGATCAAAACCATCGGGACAACCCCATCCGACTCGCCGAGTCGGCTTCTTGACTCGGCGAGTCCATTCAGACTCATCTCTCATTCAGTCGTTTTCAAAGCAGAGAACCTCCCCTAAACTCTGGATCTACACTCCTAAGGTTCATCTATCACGTAAAGTCACAGGCTTTACGTTCATGCATGGCATTTTGAGCTTAAAATGCCAAAACACACCCCAAAAAGGGTTTTTTCACTCAAGACCACTATTATGGTTGGATAAAGCAGGGACTTTTGGACTCTAGGGACCTCACATGGTCCAGATCTGAAGTTCAACCCTCTCAATGAGCATGGAACACTCAAGGTCCTCATATTTGGGTGGAAAAACCCTAGATTCACAAATCACGAGATCTATACAAAATAATGAGAAAGGTGCAAGCTTTATACCTTTCCCAGAAGCTTGAAGTGAGACAACCTCAGATCTAGCAGCACCCTTTTCTCCCTTGGCTTGGAAATCTTCTCTTCTCTTCACAAAATGCACAAAACACTCACAATTAGCAAAGCACTCTCTCTCTATGCTCAAAGGTCGTTTAGGGTTTGCTCTCAATGAAGGGTAGCCGCAAATGAGGCTATAAGTGCCTTTAAATAGGGCCCAAACCCGGGGATTTAGGGTTTCTCATTCCAACGCCTACTCGACAAGTCGGCTCTCAGACTCGTCGAGTAGGTCATTAATCCTACGTGGAACATCGCGACTCTACTCGACGAGTTGGAGCACCGACTCGTCGAGTAGCTCAAAATATAAAAAATAAATAAATAAATAATAACAAATGATATACCTGGAAGTCCGGATGTTACAATTCTCCCCCACTAGAATCAGACTTCGCCCTCGAAGTCATGATCTGAAAATAACTCTGGATACTGCTCTCGCATCTCGGACTCCAGCTCCCATGTCAACTCGGACCCTCTCCGATGTTGCCACTGGACCTGAACCAGGGGTACCTCTTTGTTCCTCAGAACCTTCACTTTTCGATCCATGATCGTAATTGGTCTCTCAATGTAATTAAGGCTCGCATCCACCTGAATGTATTCTAATGGTACTATCGCCGTCTCGTCGGCTACACACTTCCTTAGCTGAGACACATGGAAGGTGTTATGAATTTGGCTCAAGTTCGTAGGTAGCTCCAAACGGTATGCTACCCAACCCACTCTAGTTGTCACCCGGAAAGGACTGATGTATCGGGGCCCAAGCTTTCCCTGTTTCCAGAATCGGATCACCCCTTTCCAAGGGGATACCTTCAGAAGGACAAAATCTCCAACCTGAAACTCAAGCTCGGATCGTCGCCTGTCTGCGTAACTCTTCTGGCGACTCTGGGCCGTCAGTAACGTCTGCCTGACCTGCTGAATCTGCTCAGTCGTCTTGAGCACTATCTCAGTGCTACCCATCACTCGCTGCCCCACCTCTCCCCAACAGATAGGAGTCCGACACCTTCTCCCATAAAGGATCTCGAAAGGAGGCATACCAATACTAGATTGGTGGCTGTTGTTGTAAGAAAACTCAGCCAAGGGCAGATATGTGTCCCAACTTCCACCGAAGTCCATAACACATGCTTGAATCATGTCCTCGAGCGTCTGAATCGTCCGCTCACTCTGCCCGTCTGTCTGTGGTTGGTAGGTTGTACTGAAGTGAAATCTCGTACCCAACTCCTCATGAAACTTCTTCCAGAACCTGGATGTAAAGCGTACATCCCGATCTGACACTATCGACGTCGGCACTCCATGCCGAGCTACCACCTCTCTTACATATACCTCGGCCAGTTTCTCGACAGAAGAACTCTCACTAATAGCAAGAAAGTGAGCGCTCTTCGTCAACCGGTCCACAATCACCCAATTGCGTCGACACCTCGTGCGGTCCTCGGCAATTTGGTGATAAAATCCATGGAAATTTGTTCCCACTTCCACTGGGGAACCTCTAGTGGCTGCAACTTGCCATGAGGACGCTGGTGCTCGTCCTTAACCTGACGACAGGTCAAGCACCTATCGACTACCCAAGCCACATCCCTCTTCATACAAGGCCACCAATAATCTCTCTTCAGGTCCAACTACATCTTAGTGGCTCCTAGATGGATCGAGAATCTCGACCTATGCGCCTCCTCCATCAGAATACGGCGAGCTCCACCTGTATAGGGCACCCAAATCCGCCCGTGGAAGGTCATAAGCCCACGACTGTCCGCCACAAACTCGGACACCTGCCCAATCACACGCTCTCTCTTGTGGTTTTCCGACTTCATAGCCTCCACCTGGGCCTCTCTGATGGTATCTAGAACTGGAGTCATCACTATCATCCTCATACACACATCTCGGATTGGGGCACTCTCCGCTCTGCGGCTCAAGGCATCGGCTACCACATTAGCCTTGCATGGGTGATATAAGATCTCACATTCGTAGTCTTTCACTACATCCAACCATCTCCTCTGTCTCATATTAAGATTGGGCTGACCCATCAGATACTTCAGGCTTTTATGGTCCGTGTATATGGTACACCGGACACCATAAAGATAGTGGTGCCAAATCTTGAGGGCGAACACCACTGCCCCTAACTCCAAATCGTGGGTGGGATACCTCGTCAAGTGAGGCTTCAGCTGCCACGACGCATATGCTATCACATGACCTCTCTGCATCAACATTGCACCCATCCCTGAGATGGACGCATCGCAATAGACCACAAAGTCCTCCACTCCCTCAGGAAGGGCTAACACCAGAGCTTCGCACAATCTCTAGCAAAGAGTTTTCGAATGATGCCTGCTGCTCAGGCCCCCAAGCAAAAGTAACACCCTTTCGGGTCAATTTGGTGAGAGGAACTGCAATCTTGGAGAAATCCCTGATAAATCTCCAATAGTAGCCAGCCAATCCCAGAAAACTCCTGATCTTGGATGGGGATCTCCGCACCTCCCATCGCATAACCGCCTCAATCTTGGCCGGATCGACCAATATTTGATTCTGATTAACGATATGTCCCAGGAAATAGGACCTCTCACAACCAGAAATCATACTTGGAGAATTTGGCATACAGCCTCTCTGACCTCAAAACCCCAAGAACCTCTCACAGATGCTCCTCATGATGCTCTCTGGATCTCGAATATACTAAGATATCATCGATGAACATGATCACCGATCGGTCTAACATAGGTCTGCACACCCGGTTCATGAGATCCATGAACGTTGCCGGTGCGTTGGTGAGCCCGAAAGGCATCACCACAAACTCATAATACCCATAACGAGTCCTAAAGGCCGTCTTCTGAATATCCTCCTCACGTACTCTCATCTGGTGATACCCAGATCTCAAATCAATCTTAGAAAACCAAGATGCCCCCTGCAACTGATCAAACAAATCGTCGATCCTCGGAAGTGGATAACGGTTCTTGACCGTGAGCTTGTTCAACTCCCGGTAATCAATGCACATCCGGTGTGAACCATCCTTTTTCTTGACAAAGAGGATCGGCGCTCCCCACGGTGAGCTACTCGGTCGAATAAATCCCTTCCCCAGCAGCTCCTGAAGTTGTGAGGATAATTCTTGCATCTCTGGCGGCGCAAGGCGATAAGGTGCCTTGGCGATAGGCGCCGCTCCCGGGACCAAATCAATCCAGAACTCCACTTGCCTCTTGTAACGCCCCGTTTATTTAAATAAATTAATAAATCTGAGTCCCGAACTAATTTGTGAAAATTTTGATAGTCGGGGGTTAAAAGTGTAAAATACGGATTTAATGGGTAAGTATTATGCAAGACAGGGACTAAATGGTAATTATTGGGGCTTAATTTCAAGAGATCTGATGGAGTAAGGGGCTACTGGTAAAATTCAGATTTAATTTGTAAAGAGTTTTGTAGGCAGGGGTTAAAATGGTAACTTTTGGATTACATTTGAATAAAAGGGGCATGGAGGGACTGTTATTGCCATTATGGCAAAGTATTGATTGGAGTCGGGTATAAAGGTTAAATAAACCCTAACCCTAAGAACTATTGCAGCCGACATTCTTCCCTTCTCTCATTACCGGCGCCGCACCAGCCTTGAAGTCATCCTCACCACCGGCGAGCACCGTGAGTGTTGGAGTCGGAGGGACCACCGCCACCCGTTACAATAGTTTCCCCGACCAGTCGAGCCACCCATTCAGAGCCTTCCGGTAGCCGCCATCACCATGGGAACCCCCCCCCCCCATCAGTTGCCGGTGCAGCACCGAGTCCGACAGCTCGGTTCCGCCACCGCTTTATCATCGTCATCGAGCCTCCTTGTCGCCGGCAACATTAAAGACCGACGAGGAGTAGAGGGAAGCCTCCAGGCGCTGCTACTTCACCTTTTCCGCCTTGCTGCTGTTGCTACTGTCACTCCGATGTGAAGGGAGGCTGAGATCGGAGCTGGATGTTACAGAGATTCTTTCTCTTTCCCTCGTGCGTGAAGCCAACAGCAACCAGCTAGCCCGCTGCTCCCATATACCGGTTGATCTGCAACGCCTTCTCCCCCTCCTTCCGCCGCTGTTGCCTCCATCATGTGCGCCCTGCTACCGCCAAACGCCACCAAGAGAGGGAGGTTCTCCTGTTCCGAGCAAGACTTATGTGTGGGTGTGTTTTCTATGGTAGTGTGTGTTGTATGTGCTTTGCTTAGTCGGAATCCTCGGGAAAAGCCACTGCCACCACCGTGAGGTGGTGGCTGCCGCCACGAGCCACCGTCGGCCGCCACTAGGGTGGTTGTGTGTGTGTATTAGATTAATTAGTGTCTGTGATTAATGAGTGTGTGTATTATTTTTTTGATAAAACCCTTGTAATTGTAATTAGTATCAATTAATAAAAATAATAATAACCGCCACCGTAAGGTGGTGGCCGCCGCCGTGTGCCGCCGTAGACCACCACTACCCGAGGTGGTAGTGGGTGGTGCCCTACTAAAAAAACCCTAATGGACCTAGCAAAACCCTAATGGGCTTAAGGATTAGTGTTGGGCCTATTGGGCCATGGTTGGGTGGAAACCCCTAATTAAGGTTTAGAAAACCCTAATTGTGAGTATTTGGGCCTTGGACTTATTGGACCCACCTTTGGGCCATTGGAATTAGATTATGTATTAAGCCCAATTACTCCATATCATTTATCTAGTAGAGTAAAGGGCTTAATGGATTAAGGCCTTAATGGGTTAAGTAGGAAACTTAACCCTAATCATCATTTTATGAGAAACCCTAGTTTCACTTGGGCTTTGTGTTGGGCCTTTCTTTTGGGTTTTGGTAATTGGGTTATTAATGGGCCATCCAAGAATAAGTAAATGGACTAAATAATTGTATGGGTTTTAGGATAAGGCCCATGTGAGGACTTGGGCCCAATTTGGAAAATTGGGCAATAGATAGGCCATAATTGGACCTTTATGATTATGTGATATTGGGCCATGGGAATTGGACTGGAATAATTGGATGGGCCTTAAGGAAAGACCATGTAGAGGTCTGGGCCCAATTTGGAAAATTGGGCCATATGTTGGGCCTTGGCCCATTACTTGACTTTTGGGCTTTTGGAGTGTGAGTTGGACTTTGAGCTTGGAACCCAATTATTAATTGGGTATTGTTTGATGTTGACGGTTCGGGAATCTGTCAACCAGCAGCTAGAGTTTATTGTGCAGGACTTCAGTAGTGACAGGTGAGTTCTCCTCACTATATCAACAGGGTCTACGGCACCAAGGCCGGCCCTTATGATTGCATTCTGGTTTTAGGATGTTGCTATGCTATGTGATCTGTTAGATCCGTATGATCATTAGTACATATGTTAGTGACCTGGTTATACGATGTTGCTATGCTATTTGATCTGTTAGATCAGTTGACCGTTATGTATGCTAGCGTATGATATGTATGTGCACATGTTTCTTTGATTGGGGGTTTGGGTTGAGGCGGTCCTGCTTTGTGCTGAAGGCCAACATACCCAGGGCGGCCCGGATAGACTACAGACCCAGGAGGGTATGATAGTCAGAACAAAGGCCCGACAAGCAGTCTGGATAGGCTGAAGGCTCTACGAGGCAGTCCAGACGTGCCGAAGGCTCGCAGAGCGGTCCAGATAGACTGAAGGCCTTCGATGCGGTCCAGTCAGGCTGAAGGCTCATTATGCATGCTGATCTGTGTTTGTATTGATATGATATTTGTTCTGGTTAGTATTGGTTGGTATTTTGGGGGTAACTCACTAAGCCTTCGAGCTTACATTTATCGAATAATGTTTCAGGTACTTCTGATAATCGCAGAAGGCGAAGGCGTGATCGTACAGCTCCTCATATTTCATGGTTTTATGATTTGATTCTGGGGATACTCTGATGTTAAACTATTTTGAAAACAAACTGTAATAACTTAATGCTTTTTAAATGTTTTAAAAAGTTTTAAATTTGCTTGAATTTTTAGGATGTTACACCTCTCGGGAGGCACACCCGGCAACTCCTCGGGAAAAACATCAGGAAACTCGCACACTATCGGAACCTCGGAGATAGAACTCGGCCTCTCTGAAACAATTCGCGTATCCATCACGTATGCCAAGAAACCCATACAACCATGCTGCAAACTCTGCCTTGCCCTGACAGCGGAGCAGAAAGCTGACCCAGATCTGGTACCCTCACCATACACTGTAAGCACTCCCCCACTAGGGTCTCGTATAGTCACCAACTGTCGCTCGCAATCGATCACTGCTCCAAAACGGGTCAACCAATCCATGCCCACAATGACACAGACATCCCTCATCGCGATCGGTACCAGGTCAATCGGAAACTCGACACCAAAAATCTCCAGCACACATCCTCGGAATACATCAGTAGCAAAAACCGCATGCTCATCAGCAATAGAAACCCTCAGAGGTCGACTCAACTCCTCGCGTCGGATACTGTTGTGACGAATGAAAGCTAAAGACACGAAGGATCGACTCGCACCCGAATCAAATAACACTAAAGCAGGTACAGAATTCACAAGAAATGTACCTAAATATAGCACAGGATAAGTACAATAAATCTCATAATAAGCAATAAAGAAATACGTACCAGCCACGACATGAGGTGCTGCGCGGACCTCCTCCGCTGTTAGCTGAAAAGCTCTCCCACGAGCCTTCGGAACCTCGGCCTTCACCGGCCGAACATCAGCAGCACGCAAAGCAGCAGGAACGGAACCCTGTGCTGATCCCTGAACAAGCTGAGGGCACTCGGCCTTCCGATGGCCGATCTGATTGCAGTGAAAGCGGACTGCAAATCCCTTGGGGAAATCCTTCACCATATGCCCCTCTCTTCCATATTTGTAGCAAATCCCCATCCTGCAAGATCCCTCATGACCCTTGCCGCACTTGCCACTAGTGCGGCCCTTCTGGCCTCCTGATCTCGAATCGGTGGGCTTAGCCCGCTTGGCTGCCGGCTGCGATTGCACCGGTCGCCGGTCTCTCCTCTGGTCTCCGCATCCTCCCTAACTTGGGTCTCCAACTCGATTTCCCTCCTCCTGGCATTCGCCTGAAGCTCCGCAAACGTCCGATAAGATGAGTTTTCCACGAACTCTCAAATATCCCTCCTCAAAATGCTCAAATAACGGCTCATGCGTGCCTGCTCATTCGACACATGCTCAGGGCAGAACAACGCCCTCTCGTGAAACATCCGAGTAATCTCAGTCACCGACTCCGTCTTCTGTCTGAGAGACAGAAACTCCTGGGTCAACCGTTCCATCTCCACCAGGGTAACATACTCATCACGGAACATCATCACAAATCTCTCCCAAGTCACTGCAGTAAGCTCTGCAGGAGTAAAGCTGGTTGTCGCAAATTTCCACCAGTCCTTCGCTCCCAAACGAAGATGGTTCAGCGCGAACTGCACCCTCAAATGCTCTGGGCATAAACAAGTATAAAAACATCCCTCGATATTAGAGATCCACCTCATCGCCGCAATCGGATCCTGAGCCCCATCAAACTATGGTGGCTTCGTGTTGCTGAATTCCCGGTACAGCAACGAGTCACCTCCCTGTGGTCTGGCAGCAGCGAGAGTTGCGGTGGCTGCAGCAGCA
This sequence comes from Lactuca virosa, assembly GCF_052849685.1. NCBI lineage: Eukaryota > Viridiplantae > Streptophyta > Magnoliopsida > Asterales > Asteraceae > Lactuca > Lactuca virosa. Next base: position 206,333,200 of record NC_136433.1, read on the forward strand.
GCGGCCTTAGTAACAGCGGCATACCGCTCATCAAAAGTCTCAATCAAAGTGGTCTTAATAGACCCAAACATCTCCGGAATCTCCGCTCGAATAGCTGCGGCCACCTCCTCGTGAATCATCCTGCGAAGCTCATCATCACTAGTCCCACTGCTCCCGGGGTTGTGGCGTGTACCTACCATGATGTCTCTGAAACACAACACAAAATCATCAGAGTCTCGCTCGAGTATACTCGCACTCGCTCACTCTCTCCTTAGCACCCTAAGGATTTGTACTTAAGCTGCCTGCAGATCCGGTGCTTTCAGTAGTACAGGCCCAATACTACCTTCCACACCAAGTCTGTAGTCACCCGAAGCCCTCCTCCTAGGATTCCAATTCACAAATACTATACATCTCACGATCCACAGACTACTCTCTCGGAAGGTTCCTCTCAAGCTCATCTAGGTATCTCTTCCTAGATTATCTCTCGACTCAAAACTCAGAATATACTCAGAGCGAATAGCAGGTAACACTGATCAAAAACATCTCCTAGGCTAAGGCATCACAAATCAGGCAACTCAAGCCCTAGAATATGAAATACCTAGCCTAATTTCTATCATGCAACCCTAACAGAATATTTCATAAATATCTCATAACACAAAGTAAGGGTATCTTGGGAAATCACCGTTCGGGCTCTGGCTGATTGTACACAACGCTCCAACTCGTTTTCTCTTAAAGCTCTTTCTCGTTTTAGAAAAATCGTTTCTTTTGAAAAAAATTCTCAAATCCTCAGTTTGAGTCCAAACACACCCGGAGGTGCATCCGAATCCCTCAAACCAAGGCTCTAATACCAACTTGTTATTGGGTTTTGAGCAAACTAACACTCCTAAGGTGTTCATGCAACCCTAGAAACCTTGGATCTATGTTTCTCTAAAATACATGCAAAATAATTTTTCCAAGGTTCATAACCTATCTAGCATACATGGGGTACTTTTAAACATAAAAGATACTAGAAGAATTACATACCTTTGTTAATGAGTTGATTCCTTGGGAGTTTGAGAGCCAAGCCCTAATAATGTGAATGCCTCAAATGGAAATCACAAATCACCACAAACTTGGAAAACTTATGAGAGAGCACTCTAATACTCTAGAAATCGGCCACACCTTATGCACACACACATAGTCCTTTTTCAAGCACTATAAGCCTCTTTATATAGTGTAGATGATTAGGGTTATGAACCATGCAAATCCTAATAACCCATGTCTTTTCCTATTCCAAGGATCCATGGGTTAAAAGCTCCATGGATCATCCATGGACTCCCATTCAAGCTTAGCCCATTTTCTTATGAGTGTTAGCCCACACTATATAAGTACAATAGCCCATTATTTAATTAGTCACCTTATGATCACTAAATTAATTCATAATTAATTTAAGATCAATACTAATTAAATAATACAATTTCATATTAATATATTATAACTTATAATATATTAGTAGGCCGCAAATATACTCTTCTCATAATGTTATCCATATAAATAGTTTGGGTGAAGTGCAACCCAAATGGACCATGCCGGGTCGGGTCAAGTATATACCAAATAAGTTATGGACTTAGACACCTTATCCAACAGTCTCCCACTTGGATAAGTCTGATAACTGTATTTGCCTATATAGCTTCAGGAACCAACCGGCAATCGTAGCTCTCGAAAACTCTGTTGAACTATGAAGCGCCATTTTAGATAAGTGATCACATAATCCTCTGCTCTCATGATATCAGCCGGACAAATACATGGAACAATGTCTTACTTATTGTCCAGCAGTTTGTTTCCCGATTTTCGATTTGTTTGACAAAGAACTTAATCGAACACATCAATTTAGTTCTGACCGGGCTCGGTACATAGGTCAAAAGAAAATCATCGAGGAGCCCAGATATCGCTTCTATTTCTAGAAGGAACAAATAAACTTCGACTCATATGCTTGTTCTACTACTTATTGAATTGCACACAAAGGCACGTTTTATAACATCAAGTTACTGATGCGTTTACGTGCAATCAATGCACAACCAACTCATAGGTAACAACTCATATCTCTAGGTTTGAAGACTTATATGATATTACCGTCTCACGATCACTCGAGATAAATTCCATGAAGTGATACAAGTGAGCGTGGGTTTATTCCAATACTCATAACTTATGAGTACTCATGAATGTTTTAGCAACCATTGCTATGGCTAAACACCTTTAGTCATCTACAATCCCTATTCATGACAGTCTTGATTCATACCTACTTCCGACATATGACCGACTGTGGAGAGTTTGAATAAACTTATTATTCTGCAAGTCAAAACATGCAAAGCTGAAACAATAGTAAATAATTGACAATGATAGCAACACCTTAATCATAAATAAATCACAACTTTTATTCATCATCAAACGTCGATTACATTTTACAAGTTTCAGTAATAACTATCTAATCTGTAAAACTAATATCGTCCCTCAGCCCGATGCGTCTCGCATGCTGCAAATGCTTCACCCTCATCAGTCCCTTCGTAAGGGGATCCGCAGGGTTCTCATCTGACGATACCCTCTTTGCCACGAGGAGTCCCTCGTCTATCTTGTGTCTTATGAAGTGATATTTTTTGTCAATGTGTCGGGATCTGCCATGATCTCTTGGTTCCTTGGCTAAGGCAACCGCACTATTGTTGTCACAGAAAATCTCCATAGGCTCCTTAATAGCTGGTACAACTCCAAGGTCTCCGATGAAGTTCCTCAGCCATATCGCCTCCTTTGCCGCTTCACTCGCTGCTATGTACTCTGATTCACAAGTCGAATCAGCTACAGTCTCTTGTTTGGAACTCTTCAAAGTGATTGCCCCTCCATTTAAGGTAAAGACCCAGCCCGACTGAGAGCGGAAGTTATCCCTATCAGTCTGAAAGCTAGCATCACTATACCCTACTACTCTCAATTCATCACTCCCACCAAGGGTAAGGATCCAATCCTAAGTCCTCCGCAGGTACTTGAGAATATTCTTCACCGCAGTCCAATGAGCCTTGCCAGGGTTCCCCAGATATCTGCTGACATGCTCAAAGCGAAGGCCACATCAGAACGGGTACAAGTCATAGCATACATGATCGAACCAACAGCGGAAGCATAAGGTAATCGACTCATCTCAGCTATCTCATCTTCTGTACTCGGGCTCTGAGCCTTGCTCTCGAAAGACCCCTCTCCTAGCCATAAAGACCACATTCTCACTGGGTCTGTAGATGAGGTAACCAAAGGATTTTTGTGGGTAGCCGATGAAAATACACCTTTCACTTCGAGGTTCGAGCTTGTCATGAGTCTCGCGCCTCACGAAAGCCACGTAACCCCAAATCTTGATATGGTCCAAATTGGGAACTTTCCCAGTCCACATTTCATGAGGTGTTTTGGCAACCTTTTTTGTAGGGACTAGATTAAGGATGTGGGCGGCAGTCTCTAAGGCATACCCCCAAAAAGAGATTGGTAGCGAAGCTCGACTCATCATAGAGCGAACCATGTCCAACAAAGTTCGATTACGCCTCTTAGCTACACCATTCAGCTGTGGTGTCCTGGGAGGTGTCAATTGTGAGACAATCCCACACTCCTTAAGATAGTCGAGGAACTCAGTACTAAGATACTCACCACCTCGATCAGATCGAAGCATCTTAATGTTCCTGCCCAATTGATTTTCTACTTCCTGTTTAAACTCTTTAAACCTTTCAAAAGTTTCTGACTTATGTTTGATTAAGTAGACATAACCATATCTACTAAAATCATCAATAAAAGTCACATAATAGCGATTAGCATCCCTTGTCGCGGTTTTTGAATGTTCCACGCACATCAGTATGTATAAGGTCCAACAAACCCTCACCCCTTGCACAAGTACCAGTGAAGGGTGATTTTGTCATTTTTCCAAGTAGACAAGACTCACAACTATCATCCGACTTGAGGTCGAACGACTCCAAGACTCCATCCTTTTGGAGCTGGCCTATGCGTTTCTTGCTTACATGTCCAAGACGACAATGCCACAAAGTTGCTTTATCCAAGCTAGTAGAAGAGTCAATACATAATACATTATTTCCTAAATTATCTACAACCGATATAGCTTCATACACACCATCACAAGGTAATGCTTTAAAATAAAGAACATTATTAAAGAAAGCATTAATACTATCAACTTCATTATCAAAAGAAAAGGTAAAACCTTGTTTGTACAAAGCATGAAAGGAAATAATATTCCTCGCCATTTCAGACGAGTACACACATTTATTCAAATCTAACTTTAACCCACTATCTAGCAACAAAGTATAAATTCCAATCTTGGCAACAGGTGCAACCTTCTTGTTCCCCATGATTAAGTTTATCTTTCCGTGCTCCACGTCCTCACTTCTTCTTAGGCCTTGCAAGTCACAACAGATGTGAATACCACAACCTGTATCAAGAACCCAAGAATTAGAATATGGTGAGTTATTAGACAATATAGCGTAAATACCTGGATGGGATGGTTTCACTTTCCCATCCTTGACATCCTGCAAGTACTTTGGGCAGTTTCGCTTCCAGTGCCCCTTATTTTGACAGCAGAAGTATTCAGCATCCTTAGGGATGGCAGAAGGAGTGATAGAACCACCTTTGGTTCCAGATGAGGAGCCTTCAAGGGACTTTCCCTTGGTACCCTTCGAAGGGTGCTTCCTCTTCTTCCCTTTGCCTTGCCTGATAGCCAAAACAGGGGTAGTAGTAGGAGTAGGAGTAGCAACCGACTTACTCTTAAGACCACTTTCGGCAGTCTTCAGAAGCCCTTGAAGCTTACTGAGTGTGACTTCCTCCTTGTTCATGTGGTATGTCATACGAAATTGATCATAACACGAGGGCAAGGAGTGCAAAATGATATCAATTGCCAACTCCTCAGGGAAGTTCACATTCAGTTTCATTAGACGGTCCACATACCTTTGCATTTTCTGCATGTGGCTCGTGATTGGTCCGCTATCCTTCATACGGGTAGTGATCATGGAGGAGATTATTTCATACCGCTCTTGACGAGCACTCTGATGGTACCTTTCCATCTGATCCTGATGCATCTCAAAAGGGTAATAGTCCTCATAGGACTTTTGGAGTTCAGCTGTCATGGTGGCCATCATGATACATGCCACCTTGGTGGCATCTCTTTCATGTGTCTGATACTCAGCAACCTCCTCAGGAGTAGCAGTGGACTCATCAAGCTCCTTTAGCTCCTTGTCGAGGACATATTCCTTGTCCTCGTAACGAGTGACCATCCTGATGTTCCGGATCCAATCCATGAAGTTGGAACCATCAAAGATGACCCTCCCACAAAGGTTCATGAGGGAAAAGGAGCCAGTAGGGTTAGAGCCCGAAGCATTGTTGTTGGAAGACATCTGAAAAGAAGAAAACAAGTTTAGATTAGATATATCGAATCCTTAATAATACACCCAAATGTAATATTAAGGCTAGGATCCAACACAATATATTATAACTTAGAAGAGGGATACCGTAATCTAAGCTATAACATATTTGAAGGTAGGTGAATGACGATTCACCAATTTCCACCATGAAAACGAAATGAATTATTAGGTTTAATTGGTTTTGAAATTCCTAGATTGCTTTGAGATTCATTGAACTTTTCAATGGCATGTTTCAATCTCGATTGTGCCCTTTAAGTTTTGTGACTGGGATGCCGAGGATCACAAAACAAGGTGTGAATAACCATGCAAATTCAATTGGTACCCTTAATATTATCACCTAATCAATGTGCCGGTTAACCACACACGCTCCACCGATCTATGATAAACATTAAGTCACCCTTCGTGATCCTTACTAGTCCAAGTTAGTGTGCCGGTTAACCACACACGCTCCACCAACGACTTGGTAAGGTACAAAGTGTGAATTTCATGGGTTAGCACCATATTCACATTTTCCTAAAGTAACTAAGATTGGCAATTTATTAAAGGTTTAGTTACTTTATAATATTAATTATACTTTTAATGAGAATTTAAAGTCATTGTCCTACCCATTCGGCTAACGACCCTCCACCGATCAAGGAAGCGGTGGGTGAGAATGGACACCCATTAAGTTGCCATTTTATAGGCAACAACCTTATACCCCCCTTATAGACCAGCTTCGTGAATGAGGCCTACTAACGGTAAAACGACTTAATCTTATACATATATATAATAATTAACCATTAATGTTATAAATAGTATAAGTGTTGAATTTTAACTTTTAAAACTCTAAGGGTTTGGAATTAAAGTATATTAAAGTGTGTGTAACTTTACAAATTCCAAAACTTGAGGACAAGTTTTGAAACTATTTAAAACTTTTCATTTCATAACTTTTGAATTAAAGGTTCATAAAATGAAGACTCTTCATTTTCATGTAACTTATGTGTTTTAAGTGTGCATAAATGAAAGTGACCTTTGGAAATCCATAACTTGAGGACAAATTATGGACTCCATTAAAACACATAAATGATCAAGAATTATCAATAAACAATTTAGCAAATAATTCCTATGATCTAACAATAATTCATAAGAGCATGAACATCATATCAAAAATTCCAAGAACATATGAACACATATCATCATGAAAGTTTGATATAAGCCATTGTAAATGGATTAGCATAAACATTACACCATCTAAAACAGGTTTTATAACACCAAAACAGTTTAGGGTAATGTTTCTAGTCCATTTCCAGCAGCAAAACTCGAAAATCTGCATTCTGAGGCTTCTACTCGTCGAGTGCACGAACCTACTCGACGAGTAGGATGAATTTACTCATGGACTCGGCGAGTCCCCCCATGGACGCGGCGAGTTCATGCTGCAGAATGCAGAAAACTTGAGTTTTTCAACAAGTTTGCATCAAGTATCAAACAAACAAGCCTAGGCTCTGATACCACTATTGGGTTTTGAGCAAACTAACACTACTAAGGTGTTCATGCAACCCTAGAAACCTTGGATCTATGTTTGTCTAAAATACATGCAAAATAACTTTTCCAAGGTTCATAACCTATCTAGCATACATGGGGTACTTTTAAACATAAAAGATACTAGAAGAATTACATACCTTTGTTAGTGAGTTGATTCCTTGGGAGTTTGAGAGCCAAGCACCAATAATGTGAATGCCTAAAATGGAAATCACAAATCACCACAAACTTGGAAAACTTATGAGAGAGCACTCTAATACTCTAGAAATCGGCCACACCATATGCACACACACATAGTCCTTTTTCAAGCACTATAAGCCTCTTTATATAGTGTAGATGATTAGGGTTATGAACCATGCAAACCCTAATAACCCATGTCTTTTCCTATTCCAAGGATCCATGGGTTAAAAGCCCCATGGATCATCCATGGACTCCCATTCAAGATTAGCCCATTTCCTTATGAGTGTTAGCCCACACTATATAAGTACAATAGCCCATTATTTAATTAGTCACCTTATGATCACTAAATTAATTCATAATTAATTTAAGATCAATACTAATTAAATAATACAATTTCATATTAATATATTATAACTTATAATATATTAGTAGGCCGCAAATATACTCTTCTCATAATGTTATCCATATAAATAGTTCGGGTGAAGTGCAACCCAAATGGACCATGCCGGGTCGGGTCAAGTATATACCAAATAAGTTATGGACTTAGACACCTTATCCAACACTTGTAACACCGAAATTTTTCAAACCAAAATTTTTCATTTCAAACATAAAAATCACATGTCATATTTCCCAAAAATCTCAAGTATCAACATTAATACAATTTATTTATCAAAAGTTGTTTATCACATAAACCAGGACCCTCCAAAATATATCTCCAAATGCGAGTGTGTGTACAATCAAGCCTGGGACTTCCCGCGATCATCGGAAGTACCTGAAACACATAACACATAACACGGTAAGCGCGAAGCGCGAAGCTTAGTGAGTTCCCCAAAATACTAGACACAACTCATTAGCCACTCTAGGCCATATCTCAATAAGACCCTCCGGTCATTGTATCTCAATGGAACCCTTCGGTTCCAACTCAGTAAACTCATAGCAACAATATTCAGCAATAATCACATGACATAATGCAGAATATAACCAGGCACAGATAAACACATAAAACAGCTCAATCACGTAAAGATACCACTATTGGTAAGTATAGTGAGAAGACTCACCTCGTAAGTAAGCTAAGTGAATGAATACTATCGCACACGAATCACCAATTCTAGCCTCCTCCTAATCACATAAGATAATTATATCTAATTAACTCTTTAAATTACACATTTTACTAAGTTATCTCTCTCTCTCTCTCTTGCAGTGGGAAAAGACCAATTTACCCCTTCATGGTTTCCCAAAGACAGGGTTGACCAAACCCTAAGTCAACAGAAGTCAAACTCGAGTCAACAGTCCATGTTGACCCTACTCGTTGAGTGCACTTATAGGACTCGATGAGTCTGCTCGCCATCCACAGAATTACTCAAAAGTCTGGCTCAACTCGCCGAGTTGACCCGTTAACTCGCCGAGTTGCTGCTTGATCAAAACCATCGGGACAACCCCATCCGACTCGCCGAGTCGGCTTCTTGACTCGGCGAGTCCATTCAGACTCATCTCTCATTCAGTCGATTTCAAAGCAGAGAAGCTCCCCAAACTCTGGATCTATACTCCTAAGGTTCATCTATCACGTAAAGTCACAGGCTTTACGTTCATGCATGGCATTTTGAGCTTAAAATGCCAAAACACACCCCAAAAAGGGTTTTTTCACTCAAGACCACTATTATGGTTGGATAAAGCAGGGACTTTTGGACTCTAGGGACCTCACATGGTCCAGATCTGAAGTTCAACCCTCTCAATGAGCATGGAACACTCAAGGTCCTCATATTTGGGTGGAAAAACCCTAGATTCACAAATCATGAGATCTATACAAAATAATGAGAAAGGTGCAAGCTTTATACCTTTCCCAGAAGCTCGAAGTGAAATAACCTCAGATCTAGCAGCACCATCTTGTCCATTGGCTTGGAAATCTTCTCTTCTCTTCAAAAATGCACCAAACACTCACAATTAGCAAAGCACTCTCTCTCTCTCTCTCTCTCTCTCTCTCTCTCTCTCTATGCTCAAAGGTCGTTTAGGGTTTTCTCTCAAGGAAGGGTAGCCGCGAATTAGGCTATAAGTGCCTTTAAATAGGCCCCAAACCTGGGGATTTAGGGTTTCTCATTCCATCGCCTACTCGGCGAGTTGGCTCTCGGACTCATCGAGTAGGTCATTAATCCTACGTAGCACATCGCGAATCTACTCGACGAGTTGGAGCACCGACTCGTCGAGTAGCTCAAAAGATAAAAAAAAATAATAACAAATGATATACCTGGAAGTCCGGATGTTACATCACCAAAATAATCATCAACCATTTAACAAACCTTCTGAAAACCCACCAGCCTACAAGCCTAATCTTCCTACTCCGAATCACACCTCGGAACCTCCACAACTTCCGAAGTCTGAAAAACCCAAGATTGTGTGTAACAAATGTGGACATGCAAACCACTTTGCCAAAGATTGCTTTGCCGCAGTCCCAAAAAAACCGAAGATCAAGGACTCTGCTTACTATGCACGCCGAGCTCAAGAATTGGCTGAAAGTGAAAAGGCTTTTGTTACAACTATATCAAGGGATGTGGAAGGGTATTGGTCGTCTGGAGATGATGATGACGTAACCACTGGCAGAAACATGTGTCTTATGGCTCGACAAGAAATTAAATGTGATGAAGCCTACTGGTTGTCTGGGTCTGAAAGAGATGATGAAGATGCTGAACCAAACTACTGCTACATGGCTACCAACGATCCACCCGGCAGAAGCATCGTTCAACAGTAAAATCTATGATTACTAATAATAATTTTGACTTGTTTCTTTGTGAACCATATCTAACCCAGATCCAATCAGATATGAACATCATTTACAAAGCCTATAAGTCAGCCATAGAAGCCAGTGCGAAGAAGGACAGTGAATTGAGTCGTCTTAGGTTACATTTCGAGGATAAGAAGTTAAAAATAGAGTCTTTAGAACATGAGCTTGTAATGTAAAAAGATGAATGTATCATTCTTAAAGACAAATGTGAAATCACTTATTCTGAAAGAAATGTTTTAATTTCTGATAACAAACGACTCAATGCTAAGATTGATGCTATGCACCATGCCATAGACATTCTTGAAGCAAATGAACGGATGACTCATAATTTTCGTCATCCTTGGTCAAAAGCTCCTGGTCTCGGAAGCGAGTTTCCGAAACTAGTTGTTCGTCCCTTGAAAGAGTTACAAAATCTGACTTTTATGGGAGATGTTCCAAACATTAAACATTCGGATACACCTGTTTCTCCCTTGTCACCCCTTCCTGAGACTCCTGACCATTTTGCATCTTTGATTCCTGAGTTTAAGCCTATAGTTGTCAAGAGTCCCGATTCCACACAATTTTCACCTCTGACAAACCTGGACCTGAATCGGACCTCAGAACCTAACTCTAGTACTCCAAATTCTGTTGTTCAAAATCCGAACCACATCCCTCCTAACAACTGTGTTGTAGAGGAAATTTTTCTAGAATCAACTGGACTTGAAATCTCAGAGTGTGTTTGGGCATCTTTAGATAGTGATGTTGATGAGTCAATCTCATGTGATTATGAACCTCAAGTGATTTCCAAAACAAATCTAGTTCCCATTAAGCCAGTGTTCAACAATCCTTCAATAGGACAAACTTCCAAATCTTCGTCTCATTCCAAAAGAAAGCCAATGTTAAATAGGAAAGATATTGTAGATCCTAAGGTAGAAGCTCGGAATGCTCACAAAAAGGAAGTTAAGACAAGACAAAATTCTAGATTCCTTGAGAACTCCAAAAAGAGTGTATCTCGGAATTCTCATTCATCAACTCATAGTCAAAACACCTTCACACCCACTAAGATCATCAAGAGGCCTTCCAATCCTCCCAGTCTTGTAGAACAAAACAAAGTAGTCAGTCCCACTCCAAAAAAGTCAAGTGTAAGCACCAAATCTGTCCTAAACAACTCTCCTCGGACTGTTTCATCCGTTTTCATTGCCAAAGCTGATGGTACAATTTTTAAACCTCAACTTTCAAAACCAAATGTGCCATCAACCAAAGCAAAAATTGTTAAGAAAACAAACTCTTCAAAATCTTCAAAACAAAATCTTGTTTGGAAAGTTAAAAAACACAATGATGAAACAACAACTCCGGAAGACACAGTAGTTCACACTACTCCGGAAGCTGAATGTCCGAAGAAAGCTATTATGAACTCTCATGTCATTGAGTATGACTACTAGATAGATGAAAGAACCATGGCCTTCTGTTTATTTCCTAAGGAATCTCGGAACAAACCTTCCAAACCATCTTTTGCTCAAAAGTCAGAACCGAAGCCTAAGACTCGTGCCTTTGTCCCAAAACCTAACTCGAAGCCTAAAAACTCCACAACTCACTAATTTTGCAGGCACTTTGTGCTTCGGAGCAAGAAACAATATGGAATATTGATAGTGCTTGCCTTATGCACGTAACGGGGCAGAAGGATTTTCTGCGAGATCTCAAACTTACACCAAATGTTGGCTATGCGACGTATGGCAACAACTCCAATTCTCAGATCCGAGGTTATGGCATCCTTACTAATGGAAACTTCTCCATTTCAAACGTGGCATATGTAGCTGACTTGAAGCATAATTTGATAAGTGTGGCTCAACTCACTGATGCAAATCGTCGAGTTGAATTCTACAAGAAACACAACTACGTCATGTTCGAAGATTGAAAGGAATGCTTGATCAAGTCTAATTGCAACATGAACATGTATCCTCTTGATATCAACATGATCATTGGCAAGCCTCAACTCTGTTTACTCTCAAAAGCTGTTCCTGACCTCAGTTGGTTATGGCATAGGAGGCTTGCTCACTTGAACTTTAGATATATGAATGATCTTGTTTCGGGTGAAATGGTTAGAGGTTTGCCACTCCTCAAGTTCGAAACTGATCATTTATGTGTTGCGTGTGAGTGTGGAAAGCAGTCAAATAAGGGTCATCCTGTCATCATTGAAAAATCAATCTCGGAACCATTAGAACTTCTACACATTGATCTGTGTGGACCATTAACAGTTGAGAGTTTGCATCACAAAAAATACATTCTTGTGATTGTGGATGACTTTACTAGGTTCACCTGGGTCTTCTTCTTAAGGCTCAAATCAGAAACAGCCTCCGAGCTCATCAACTTTATCAAAGGAATTAAAGTTCTCATCAAACTCCCAGTAAGGAGAATCCGAAGTGACAATGGTTCGGAATTCACCAATTCCACCATTGAAAACTTCCTCACCGAGAAGGGTATCGACCACAATTTTTCTGCTCCATTCACCCCTCAAAAAAACGGTGTAGTCGAACAACAAAATAGAACACTTGTTGAAGTTGCTCGATCCATGCTCAACTTTGCAAATCTTCCACTCTATCTTTGGGCGGAAGCTGTTTCTACAACATGCTTTACTCAGAATAGAAGTATCATCAATCGACGCCTCAACAAAACACCGAGACGAAGCCATGAACGGTCGGAAGCTAACTATCTCGTTTCTTCATGTTTTCGGATGCAGATGCTTCATCAAGAACAACCGTGATCAGCTTACCAAGTTCCAACCCAAAGCTGATGAAGCCATCTTCCTTGGATATTCTGCTAAATCAAAGGCTTATCGAGCTCTTAATCGGCGAACTCGTGTTCTGGAAGAAAGTTTTGACATTACCTTTGATGACAATTTTGTTAGGAATTCTGGCCCAACCCACGTTACAACTCACATCATGGAGTCCGATGCTCCAGCACCAGGATGTCCGAATCAGCAAACAATCTTTGAAGTTGACTTTGAGACCTTGTTCGGTCCCTCAAAAACGGCTCTTGATTCGGAATCTCGAATGAGACAAACCACATCCGAAGCTCCGGTCTCCCAAAACGTCTGCGATCCGACTCCTAGTCTTCCTCCAGTTGATTCCAAACCGTTTCAACCTTCTCAGGTTGAGGGGGAGAATGGTCAGCCTTCCCTTGAATCAAATGTGGATGGATTTCAAGACGCAGCTGTTGAATTCGATTCCAATCCTATCAACATCGATGATGATGCAAATTTCTTTGAATTCCCACCTGAAGATGACGTCAACCTATCCGGTTCAGAATTTCAGGGGGAGCATCATCCACATGTTCAAACTATTCAGGGGGAGCAACACAACCCCATTGTTGATATTGGATCATCTGTTGCACAAGAGCTTCTGAGATTACATGTTTGGACCAAGGATCATCCTCCGAACCAAGTTATTGGAAACCCAAACGGTTGTGTACAAACTCGCTCTGCCACAAGTGTTCAAAATGAATGTCATTTCTCGGTATTTATCTTAATGGTTGAACCCAAATCCATCAAAGAAGCACTTGAACATGCTGATTGGATTACATCCATGCAAGAAGAATTGGCAGAATTTGATTGAAATGAAGTTTGGACTCTCGTCCCTCCTCCTCAAAATCATCCCATTGTTGGTACTAGATGGGTGTTTCGGAACAAATTAGATGATGAAGGAGTTATCATTCGAAACAAAGCAAGATTGGTGGCTAAAGGATTTACACAGATTGAAGGGCTTGACTACGATGAGACCTTTGCTCCTGTTGCACGTCTTGAAGTTATCAGAATCTTTCTTGCTTATGCTGCTCATAAAGGCTTCAAGGTTTACCAGATGGATATCAAAAGTGCCTTTCTAAATGGTGAACTTGATACTGAACTATATCTTCAACAGCCTCCCAGTTTTGTTACTCTAGCATATCCGAATTACTGCTACAAACTCCGGAAAGCTGTCTATGGCCTTAAGCAAGCTCCTCGCGCATGGTACGAGACCCTTACCGACTTTCTCAAGCGTTCAGGCTTTCAAAGAGGAATTGTGGATCCTACTCTGTTCCGAAGATCAAATGGAAAACATCTCATGTTGGTCCAAATTTATGTTGACGACATTATTTTCGAATCCACCGATTCTTCAATGGTTGTTGACTTTGATAAGTTAATGGTCAGTAGATTTCAAATTAGTATGAATCAGGAATTAAGCTTCTTTCTTGGCCTCCAAGTCAAACAGACTAACAGAGGAATTTTCATTCACCAAGAGAAGTACATTTCGGAACTCCTCCAAAAGTACTCAATGGACACCTGTGCCTCAGCCAAGGTACCAATGGGTTTCGGACACAAGATCTTTTCGGACCCTTCAGGTGTAGTCGTTGATGAAAAGAAGTATAGAGGAATGATTGGATCTCTGCTTTATCTCACAACAAGTCGTCCGGACATCATGTTTTCAACATGTTTATGTGCCAGATTTCAAGTCAATCCAAAGATGTCTCATCTCTTGGTTGTTAAACAAATATTCAGATATCTTAAACGTACAAAGAATCTCGGAATCTGGTACTCAGCAAACGAGAGTTTCCTTCTTCAAGCATATTCAGATTCAAACTATGGTGGTCTTCAATTGGATAGAAAAAGCATATCTGGTGGCTGTCAATTTTTAGGTGGTCGATTGGTTAGTTGGTCATCCAAGAAGCATAACTACATTGCACTCTCTACAGCCGAAGCAGAATACATTGATGCTGCCAGCTGTACCTCTCAAGTTCTCTGGATGAAATCTCAACTTTTGGATTATGGTTACCACTTTCAACGTATTTCGATCTATTGTGATTCTCAAAGTGCCAATGTGATTTCGCACAATCCAATTCAGCACTCAGTGACGAAGCACATTGACATATGGTACCATTTCTTTAAAGATCACATTCTAAATGGTAACATCGAACTTATTTTTGTTCCATATGATGATGAAATTGTTGATGTATTTACTATGGCATTAGACGAGACCAAATTCAATGATTTTCTGAACAAAATGGGTATGATGATGCCTGATCCTCAGTTCTTTCAAGAGACTTGCACTCTCTGATGGAACATCAGAAAGAAAATCAGTTCCGAATTCAAAGTTATTTTTCATCTCGGAACTATTGTCTCTCGGAATAAATAGGATCATTTTACGTGTCTTTTTCACTAACCACCACTTGAGTTCTAATTTGTACAGTTCATCTTATCATATGAAGTCCATAGCCCATATAGTTACATTGGTACATGTTTCACCTCAGAACTTACTTAATAAGGTCATCCCGGAATTCAAATCCGGAAAGGTATTGTGTTCTAAACTCCGGAATTTTTTTTCAATCTCCTCCGGAAATTCTTTCAAAATGCACCCCGGAACATCTCAATGATCATTCTGGAATTTCAAAACTTTGTTCCGGAATCTTAAAATCTTGCTCCGGAATTTCAATATATCACTCCAGAATTTCTAAAATTTTGTTCCGGAATTACACCTCAAAATTTCACTCCGGACTCTTTTCAAACTTGTGTTCCATAATCCTTCTAAATCCTAGTTCCGAAATTTTTCAAGTCTTTCGGATTTTCTTTTCAAAACCACTTCACTCCGGAACATGATTCATACCGTCCGTAACTCACAGGTTCCGAAATCAAACATGTTGAAGTCCAAAGGTTTATAAGGTGAAACGTTTTCCAACGATTACTTTTGTCGATACCTATCCTTTCTCCTCGAAATTCTCTCCACGAATGCACATCTCCGAAAAGCAAACATCCCATCACTCAAATGACGGTTTCTAATTTTTGCCTTGAGCCAATAAGAACTTTCGTCATCATAGGTTAACTCACCCTAAAAATGAAAAAACATTAAATGCAACCCATTTCTAATTTCAGATTTCATCATTACCTTTCTTAACCCGACCCGTTTCCATCACCTATATAAACTCCCTTAACCCCCTTTTCACTCTTTACGTACACAAAACCCTCGACTGCTATTATCCTCTTCCAATGTTCTTGAGTTCTTCAAGCTCTTATCCACCTACAACAATGGCGTCTTCGTCTCCCTCAAAAATCGATCAAGCCGCTCCCAAAATCACGAAAGCTGCTGCCAAGAAGAAATCATTGAAGGGATCTTCATCATCACAGTCGTTTGAACCCTTCCTTAGGGACACGACGCAACTCTTCTCACTGAATCATATGGATTTTGATGAACCCATTCGAGTAATGATCTAGTTCATTGCTAATCATCCCATCTCCATTCCCCTCACTAAAATCCCAGAACCTCCACTCCCACTCCCTCTTCTTCTCATAGCCTTCGAGAGGGATAGAATCTTCAATGATTTTCTGGAAACTAAAATCACTGGTGATCACATCGTGCCAATCCACAAGTCTGCCGTTCTCAAAGCAATCGGAGTTAAGGAAAATCCCAAGGGCTTCAAAGTTCAAGAACCAACTGCAGAGGAATTTCAACAGTTTTTGAACCACATTGGTTACGATTAGGAGTACAAGGCGAAAGAGTTCAATAAATCAGTCGTGTCTGGTCTTTGGACCATTCTGATGCACTTCATCATCCGCAAGCTATCCGAAAAGCATGGAGGTACGGACACCCTCAGCAAGGACTGGTTGTACGTCGTTTATAGCATCTTTTCGGGAAGGGAAAATGTTGTGGATCTTCCTGAAGTTCTATGGCAAGACTTCCAAAAATTCGCCATCAAGAGGAAGCCTAACGAAATTTCGAGCCCTAGGTTTTGGGAACTGACGATCCAACAACTCTACAAAGAGAGGTCCAAACCAATTCTGGTGGCTACAATTCCGAAAGAGGTATATGTTGCTTTCAAAACTGTTAAACATTATTGTATTCCAGACCAATCTTCCTTTAGACCAATTCAACGTTTGCCGGAACACATGTTGGCCATTATCCCTTCCGGATCTATTAATGTGAAACACCACTTGGAGACTTCGGTTGTGTATGACCCAACACAACCTGCCCACGTCTCCATTGAGCCCACTCCGGAAGTGGCCAAACCCACTTCATCCAGAGGAAAGAAAAAGAAGTCAACTAAGAGGAAGACTTCTCCCTCTAAGCCAAAAGCCAAAAAGAGATCCAAAGTCGACCCCTCCTCTCAACAGGAAGGATTCAAGGACATTTCGGCTGACTCTGGCCATCCTTCTACCCCACCTACCCACTCTTCTGAGGTACCCCTCGGAGTTTTAAAATCACCTGCACACACTCACGGGGAGTCTCCTAATAATCAAACCTCACCTTCCCAATAATGTGATGTTGGTGTTGAAAAAAGTTCCTTGCCCCCCTGGAACAAACCCACGTGTCACTTTTGATATCCCACTTCCTTCTACACATGCACGGTCTGGAACCCCTGTTCCGAACCCCAAGCATTCTGAAGCTAGAGTAGTCCCTCCTGCTTCGGATGCCTCAACTGGTTTGATACCCGGAAGGAGTACAAGACGACCAGGTGCTAACGATCCATTGTAGGAAGATTTTGTTGACATGTCCAAAACTCGACATCTGGAACTCACAAGATCTCAAGTCGAAGCAACCCTCATCTCCATGAGGAACAGGACTATCCAAAGCAACATGCCCTTTGTTATTCCCAATGATGATGAAACAGATTTGCAATTTGCTTCTGGAGAAACTCCAACGTCTCTACATCATGACACTTTTCATTCAGATTCGGATGAAGAACTTTTCAAAGATGTCATGTTTCATGAAGATGTCACTAATGTTGTTGATACTCCCTTGTTGCCTTCTGTTCGATTTCAGTCCAATCCATCCACATCCAAATCAGCTTTTGATTTCGGGTCCTCTTCCTCCACTCCTGATGTTGAAACTGAATCCACTCCTAAAGTTCATGATGATGTTGCGACCAACAAGCCTGGTCCTTCAGAACCTCCTATCAATCCGCATCCCACCAAAAACAAGCCTCAGGATTCCACTTCGGACACCGGATCTTCCGCAGGAAACTACGTTGATCCGTTTACCCTCCTTGAAATCCGAGACTCTGTTTCTGATACTATGAAGAAGGTGAACGCAATAGAAGCTTCAGTGGCCGGACTCAACACAAGACTCGATGTCAAGGTTTCCGGACTGGATTCCAAGCTGGATGCAATCCTAAATTCCTTGTCCGCAACCAACCCGTCTGGACTCACCACTGCAGAAAGAGAAGCTCAGGTGGATCAACTTATTTCCTTAAGGCTCATACACACCATCAAGGAAGTTGAGAAGAAATACGATGAAGGTGTTGATCACTACCTTGACACCATTACCAAGATGTTAAAGGTCCATGAAGATATGTTGAATGCTTCCAATGAACTAATTAAGCAAACTCATATTCGTCATGAGAAGTAGATTCAGCGTTTGGAGAAAGAGATCCGGAAGAAGGATGAGATTAATCTCATTATGCAACAGGTCCTCATCAAGCTTCTGAGAGCGTGTTCGAACATTGTGGATGTTCCAAACAACAAGTTCGATGAGATGCTCTCCATTCTCTCCCAATTTTTCAATCACCTCAAATCTCAAGCTCCCACTGCTGAAGCTTATGACGCCCTGACACTCCAACTCAACACCAGCTTCCAAAAGGTGTTTGAAAAAAATTTCGATCTTAAGGAGTCGTCTTTGCTTGCACTGGTCGCTCGGACTTCCGTTGCAAGAGGGGAAGAAGGATCCAGCTCCAGAGCCCAATCCCAAATTTGGAAACCTGCCTCGGAGTTTTCACTCTGATATGAAAGTTCAGATGATATACAGGTTCTCTCTGGCTCTCTAAATGCAGATGATGATGATGATAATGATGATGGTGAAAGTGATGAAGAAGTGAGGTATGTTACAAATGCAGTAGTAGGACTTCAGGCTCCAAAGAAGCTCCCTACCAAAGAAAAGACTGAGGAAGAACAAAGGATTTGATCGGCAGTCTCATGGCCATCTACACTGCCTGATGTACTCTGAAGGAGTATCGAAATGGCAAAGGAGAAAACTAAATTGACATTTGACGCCTTCCGAGCCACCTCATCCATGTTGCCACCACCTCATCCATGCAACACATCATCTTTGTGCTCAACAAAGACAAGGGCAAGAAACCCATCTCGGAAAGCTATCAAGCTCATTACTCCAAACCACCACCAAAGTCAAAATCAGGTTGGTCCCAAGAAGAAATTAATCAAGCTTTAGAGGAAAGCATCTGGATTCAATCATTGAAAGACAATCCTAATCCGATGTTGGGGATCTCTCCTCTATTCCGAGAAGGGATTGTCCATGATCTGGATATAGTACCGTTTATGTACTATGACATCCCCAATAATGATTCGGAACAACTTGATCTCCCTCTTTCTCCGTACAGCAAGTATTACACCAAGTTTTCCCCTCTACATCCTGAAGATGATCCGTATTTGATCATCCGAACTGAGCGTGAAAGACTGAAGACCTTCTATTCCAAAAATGTGCTTCCTCAAAAAGAAGTATGGTCTAAGAAGAGGATTACAAAAATCTTAGGGTGTGGAAGGAAGATTCTGACCAAGTTCGAACTCAACTGTGTACTGTTCCGATACTACGTCTTCCGGAATAAACCAACTCAATACACCATCACTGATGTTGACTTCCTTACGATCAATCTGAATGACATCCTAACTATCACATCACATTTCCGGAGTCATCAAAATGACAGTATCAGCATGGGAGCTTACCACTCTGCCTTAAGCTTCCTCAAAGACTATGTAGCTGAATTTTGCCGATGCGACTATGAATTGGCACATATATTTGGAACAGAAAACTTCCTTGCCAAGATTGATTATGTTCTACCGGAAGTTGATCTGCTAGCTGAAGGGCCCATTGATGAGTCGGTACTAGGGTTTGTCTACAAGCAAAGAAAGACAAACAAGAAGGACTTCTTTCGAGTCCTTGACAAACACTTAGTTCCAACTAAAGCTCTTCAGAAATTCATCAGTCGTGCATCCAGGTCAGACGCTTCGGAAAATGTTAAGGCAAAGTTTGTGAGTCAGCTGCAATGGTATATTGAAGTTAGAGATTGGTTATTCCGAGCTTATGATTTTATCAAGGAAGAACCAATTGAGCTGACTTGATTGCTAAGTTCACTTAGGGGGAGATTGTTCGAACCTGAAAGTGAACCTCTAGCAAACATCCTATAAGTTCCGAAGTCAGTTTCAATTCCAGAGTGTAATTGTTCCAGAGTCAGCATATCGTTCGATGTGAAGACTTGAGTAGAAGATCAGAGAAGAAGTTTCGAAGGAAGTGAAGACATTTCGGAATGGAGTTTGCGTCCGGAATGTAGTTTATGTCTATCCGTCTGTATTAATTTGTTTTGTCATTTAGCTTGATGTAACATATCGTAGGACTTAGTCTTTTTGTCAACATAGACAATCAGAGTGTCAGGAGTAACTCTATTATCCGGTCCTATGTGTGTTTTTGGGTTAGTACGATGTAACACATTCTCTTATATAAGGAGCATTCAATGACAATTACAAAAGACGGATTGCTTCACCAAAGATAGACATTTCCACATTTACTTCACTTGCACCTTTCTCTCTAATCTATCTTTCAAACATTCTTTGTGTTCATTTATTGTCTTTACTTGATCATATTCATTATCTTATATTTAATACTTGAAGT
Source organism: Lactuca virosa (assembly GCF_052849685.1). NCBI lineage: Eukaryota > Viridiplantae > Streptophyta > Magnoliopsida > Asterales > Asteraceae > Lactuca > Lactuca virosa. The sequence continues at coordinate 206,353,701 of NC_136433.1, forward strand.
ACCTTGTTGATTCTCATATTCAGTCTTGACTAGTCTTGCCAGACTTGACTGGAACCATTAAGTTAGTAGCAAACATTGATCTTAACCATTAACTCAAGGTTTGAGTTTTCAATCCTTGTCCCTGCCCAATTATATCCTTGTTCTCACACTAATGCACTTATTTTTTTTCTGGATTTGTTGTATTAAACCTTAGGGTTTGATTAGGGTTAGGATTGTTCAAAAATAACGAAATTTTCTTGAGAAATTGAGTTTAATTGTTCGATTAATAGGTTTAGAATAACATTTATACAAACCCCTTGGTATATTGTGGGATTAATTTGGTCAAAACCAATTCCGATTTCCAGAAGCCTATCGAACCTATTCTTGCGACGTGATGAATCAATTCTCACGACGTGAGAACTGGAATTACATAATCTGATTTCTCTTTTTCTAAGATGTTGGTTTTCTTTTGTTTGTTTCTTATTTTTGCAGTACAATGGATCCAAGAATAGCTCAACAACAACCACAGGAGGATGTGTCAAACCTATGCCACAAAATATTTCATGTGATATTTTAACAAATTACAACAACCGGTTGGGATGGCTCCACAATCACAATTTTGTGGTATCGCCAACAATTGATTGGGCAAGGTTGAATAGCATCAAAATCATGGAAAGGCTAAATCAATACTTAACAAAGTTGTATGTTGGGAATGGGGATACTATCACTTGTAATGGTTAGAGAAATCTATTTTCCATTACCTAACCAATATTTAGGGAGATTTGTGTTGAGTTCTTTGCAATGGTGTGCTTTGAGGAAAATACGGAGGATCCACAATATGAAAAAGCATTTGTATTTTGTCTTGGAGGTGAATATTGGGAGTGTATCCTTGTTGAATTGTCTTGGAGAATCAGATTATATAAACAAGCAACTAAGTCACCATAATTTGACATGTTCTTAAGATCTGGGGCTAGAGATTATTCTCAATGGGTAAATAATTATGGTTTTTGGACTACTATTGCAAATGGTAACTACAACCCGAGGATTTCTCAAGAAAGTCAAATTTGGTCTCCATTACATCGCCTTATCCACCAACTTGTCGCTTTTAGTATTAATCATAAAAAGCATGGGGATAAGGTCACAAGCCTCAATTTATTTTATCTTTGGAGTATTTTGACGCCGTTTGTTTTCTTTAATATTTAATACTTCCTTGCTAGATTTTTAAGGGAAAAATGCGATCGGGAAGCTCGATTGCGGGTGGGCATTTAGTGACCTGCCTAGCAAAGTCTTATGGAGTTTTTATTCCAAACAAGGTTCGTTCGTTGACTTGTATTACGGGAAACGATCTTACCATGAATTACTTGGAGACAATTAGGGTGGTGGTAAACATAGGAGGTATATATGGAATACCACCAGATGACTCAGAATTGCCAATGGAGGGTGTGGAAGAGTCGAGACACCAAGGGAGAAGGAATGTGCATCAAACAGGTGGAGAGCGGGCCCAAAAACAAGCCAATGTACCAATGGGTGGCGCCCTGTCTCGTGATGATATGATGGCAACTTATTTAGATAGGATGCATTTGAGTATGAACTGGATTAGAGGAAAGATGGAGAATATGGTGTAACGTTTTAATATTGCACAACCACTGACTTTGGGTAACCACTATCCATATTGTCCATCCTTGAGCAAGATGTGGCTGAGACAACATGATGGATCCGGGACGAGTGGAGCCCGAGATGAGGAAGACGATTGATTATCCTTTTTATTTTTATTTTTATTTTTACTTTTATTTTTATTTTTATTTTGGTGTGCTTTACTTTTTTGTGTTTATTTTTGTTTGTTTTTATTTTGGTGTGTTTTTGATTTGTTTTATTTTAAGACTTGTAGCCGAATGATTGTATTTGTTTCCTTTTTTCATCTCTAGGATTTCTGTTATTTTTTATGTTGCAATTTTTTTTTTTTTTGATTTTCGAAAAAGTTGTGAGAGTTTGAAAGTTAAAAATCAAAGACCACAACTTTTGATAAGTGTAGGGTGCATATCGAGTGAGGAAGAGATTAAGAGAGTATCTACAGAAGAAAAGTACTTAGAAAGAGCCCAATACCATTTAGAAGTGAATTGAGACATATCAACGAAAAGAATTATGGCAGAACCTGTTTTTGAGAAGTACTGGTTCTCACGACGTGACCAACATTATGTCACGTCATGACAAGGCATTATATCGCGATGTAGATTTTGACAATATCATTCTCACAACGTGAATACCATTTTATCATGTCGTGAGCATCAATCGATCGCGATTATGAAACTCTTACATCCGACATCACGACATGGCTCTACTTTTCCACGTCGTGACGGAAGTACATTGCTTATATTGGAAGATTTTCACACCACGTTTTCAAAGTAAAAGTTATTGGTTTATTTTTACGGAACATTCACAAGCAACAGAGTTCCAGTTTCCAACTCATTTTAGGAGATGTCAAATCTTTCCCACAACAGTTAGATTCGATCTTGCCACTACTACCCAGGGAAGTCTGTTTCTTTTTCTCCCTTTTATTGCATTTATGTGTTTTAATTGTTTTATGCAGTGTCGAAAAAGGATTTTCAAGCATTAAAATTATTATTAAGAAAAATTCTAGATTTTAAAACTTTTTCAAAAAATTTATATAGACTTGCAAAAATGGTGTAATTTTAAAAATCTAGTACATTTTAAATTTGTGATATTATTGCATTTGGACTAGTTTGCTAGTGTTTTGCAGGGTGATTCGATGCAAAATCTAAGATTTAGTTGAGCCAATTTTTTATAGTGTATTTGTGGCTTCCCAGTCCTAGTGAAATTATGAGACAAAAACGTGAACTTATGTAGTTTGAGGGACATAATATGTTTTGAATCGTGTACCTGAAATATATCCAGAAAAGCTTATGTAGTCATTGCATGTTAGACTAGTTCCTTAAGACAATAAGGGTTGAGGTTAAGTTCCATTGCTTAAAATATGTTTTTCTTTTTAGGTTTCTAGTTTGAGTGAAAAAAGCGAGTTTTGAAAAAAAAGAAAAAAAAAGTTGTCAAAGTTTGTTGAGTGAATAAGAGCTTACAAAGTATGAAGATCAAGAATCATGAAGAAAAAAGTTCAAAGTTACAAACATCGAAGGCTTCAAGTTGAAGAAAGTGAAGAATAAGGCAAATTGCCAAAAGCCAAAAGCTTAGTAGTCAAAGTTGTAATTTTTTCTTTCTAGGTTATTTTACCATATGTATGCTTGGGAACTTAACAAAATTACCTTGAGGTTAAGAGAGTTTTTTGAGGATGTATTCGGAGGGATGCATAAATGAGTGTTATGAGGATTGTGAGTATTTAGGGCTTGGAAAGTAGTTAGGCTCTTTTAGACACAAATACATGCATTGAGGTGATGCGTAATTACTGAGTTCAATTTGGGTTGTTTTGTGTGAACTTGGTGGGCGAAGTTCTATGTGATGTATTAAAATAAGTTTTGCTTGAGCACAAGCAAAAGGCAAGTGTGAGGTATTTTGATAGTGTCATATTTATACACATATTTAGGCATTATTTTAATACATTTGACCATTATTTTGGTATATTGCAAAGATATTTGTTACTTATAATCTATAAATTTTAATTTTGCACCCAAAAATGACATTTTCAAAACTGAAGAAAGCTGGAGACTTGGAGGATGAAGTATGCATTGAGAGGAAGAGAAGAGAAGAAAATCGAGCAAATTGAAGTTCCCAGGACGTGGACAGCTACATCCCACGTTGTGGCTTTTGGAAGCTTCTCGATTCATGCATGAAAAGGTTTCTCACGACTTAACCATCTCTTGGTCACGATGTGACCACGTGTCAACAAAATAATCCTCTACGACAATGCATAAATTCTTAGGCGCATACGGGATAAACATGTCTCCCACGAGGTGGCATCTATTTCCCACGTCGTGGCGACCATATTTTGGCAAATATATTTCGGTCTTTTAATCGAAATCAAAAGACTGGGAGCAGAGAGTTGTGATTAAAAAGCGAAAAAATACATTCTAAGAACCCTTGGAAGGTAGAAGAAGATTATAGATTAAGAGATTAAGAGATTGAACCAAGAATTCTTCATAACTCATTCGTTTTGTAGTTTTTACCATGTTTAATCTAGTAAAATCAGTTTTCATGTTTCTTTCTGTTTTAATAATAAGATAAAACCTTATACTTTCATTTAGTGATGATGAACCTTTATACTATGTGTTAGTTTCTCTTTTCGTGGATTTATTAAAGTTGGTTTAGCTTGTGTTTGATAGATCAATACCTATTATGTTAAAGTTTCAATCTTTGTTGCTTAGATTTCAAGTTTATTGTAGTTAGATGATCACTTTGATTGCATGAACTTGTTTACCTAGTTATTTATGACATTAAGATTGCTAGAGCTCGTGATTCACCAAATCCTAGATTAGGTAATAAAGATAGTTTCTTTAACTATGCCAGAGAGCATAATTAGATCATAATTTGTGTTTTGTTTATTTATCTATATCATAGATAATTAATCTTAAATTTATCATTCATAGCCCAATAATCTTAATAATCAATTTAGTGTACCACTTCTATAAGATCATTGCATAGTTGTTCACGAATTTGTTAAAATGTTAAGAGATCGGACAAAGACTTCTAATAACACTCATATTGGTAACCAACTGAAATTAATCCATATTTTGAAACTAACCATAGGAAAAAGAGGGATTCAAAGCTAAATAGAAGTACCTTCATTCTATTGATTTACAATCGTCTTTATTTGTTTGCTTTAGTTTTTAGTTGTTTGAGTGGTTAATTTAAGTTAATCTAAACTGGCAAAATCAGACAACCCTTCCCCCCCCCCCTAATTTTTAGTTGTTTTTCTTAGTTTAAATTTTATGAGTTATTTTATTAATTAAAATATCGTGTCATGTGTTCGACACTCGACTTACTTTACTATTCTATAATTTGACTAGGTACACTGCCTAATTGCGTCTTAGCTAGTTAAGTTTTGTTAGGTTTATAAATTAAAAACTAGTAGGTATAATTTGTACGCATCAGTGCTTGACTTGTTGGAAAGTCAAGGCCGAACACCAAATTCCTCAAGGCAAGTTGCTACCTTTAGAGATTCCTGTATGGAAATGGGAACATATTACCATGGATTTCATCACGATGTTACCACGGATCCCTAGAGGATTTGATGTTATTTGAGTTATTGTCGGCCGATTGACCAAGAGCGCTCATTTCCTTGCTATTCAGGAGAGTTCATTGGCCGAGAAATTTGTCAACGTTTACATTCAAGATAAATTGGCCAACATTTACTTCGAGGAATTGGAAGAGGTTCCATGAGGATTTGTGGTACACGATTGCATTTCAGCACGACTTATCATCCACGGACAAATGGGCAAAGTGGGCATACCATTTAGACACTTGAGGACATGCTGAGAGCATGTATGATTTACCTACCTTCCTTTAACAGAGTTTTTATACAACAATTATCATTCCAGCACTGGAGTGCCTCTTTTGAGCTTCTTTTTGGGAGGAAGTTTTGTACCCCGATATGTTGGGACGAGGTCAGATAGGGGATCATGGGGATCAATGAGGTGGTACTCCAGATGACAGAGATCATCCAACAAATTAGACAGAGACTATAGACAGCACAAAGTCGACATAAAAGCTATGCAAACAAGCGACGATCTAAGTTGGAGTTCTAGGTTGGGGATATGGTATTACTGAAGGTATCACCCTGTAAGGGTGTTATTCGCTTCATGAAGTGGGGTAAGTTGGGCCCCAATTTTATTAGGCCGTTTCGATTGATGGCTAGGGTGGGCAAGATGGCCTACCGGTTGGATTTACCAGAGGAGCTTAGCCAGGTTCATAGAACTTTCCACGTCTCTTAGCTTCAGAAGTGCTTAGTGGATGATACAACAGTGGTCCCGTTAGATGAAATCTAGGTCGATGAGTGTTTTGGTCAAAAATTAATCAAGTAATATTCAACCAAGGTTTATGAGAGGTTGTGGTCGAAGTGATTAATGAAATTAGAACAATGTTGCACAAGTGGTTTACAAGGAAAGCCCTTGATCCTTTATGGGATCTTCTGTTGGATTAATGTCTAAGTCCATAACTATATTTGGTTAGTACTTGACCTGATTTGGCATGGTCCATTTGGGTTGCATGGCATCGAAACAATTTGGATAGACTTTTATGAGAAAAGGATATTTATCATTTATTAATATATTATAAGTTCTAATATATTAATATGAAATCATATTATTTAATTAGTATTGATCAAGAATTAATTTGGAGTTAATTATGTGATCAAAAGAGACTAACTAAATATATGGGAATTGATTATGTAAATCATTCATTCTTATATATGTAGGCTTATGATCCATAGTTCTTCATGTTGGGCTAAACCCATGGGGTAACCCATGGATACTGCATGGAGGTTTTAACCCATGGAGCATGAAGAATATGGAGAGTCATGAGTTACATGGTGTAACCCTAGTAGCCACAATATATATATATATATATATATATATATATATATATATATATATATATAAAGACCCCATAGCTCAAGAAATCGGCCCTAGAGGGTTTCTAATGGATTCATAAGAAAGGGCTAGCCGATTTTGAGCATAAGAACTTTTCTCTCAAGTTATTCCAAGTTGTTGGTGGTGTTGTGTGAGCCATTTGAGGTGTCACACTTGGGGCACTAGGCTCTTAAGCTCCATGGAATCAAGCTACAACAAAGAGGTATGTCATTCAACTAGATTCTTGTATTATATATACTTCATATTATGCTTAGGATGAAACCTTGGAACATTGAATATTTGCATGTATAATAGAGAAAACATAGATCCAAGGTTTATAGGGTTGCATGTACACCATAGGAGTGTTAGAATGCTCAAAACCCAACATCTTCGGCATAAAACATTGGGAGGTGATAATGATCACCTGCCTTGTTGTTTTTATTGATTTGAATATGAGATTATAGAGATGATGAAAATAATACGAATACAAATGTAGTAGTAGAGCTAATTGTATGTCTCGTGTGTGTTCTAGACTAAGTAACAATAAGCTCGATATTTCCGGGATCCTCTGGAATGAAGATATGCATGTTGTTTGACTTGGTTCTCCCGTGTCTTTAGCCTATTTGAAACGATTCTTCATGGAGAATGGGTCTTATGTTGACTAATTATGCACATGTGAGAAAAAGTAAGCAGAATATAGTCGTTAAAAGTGTTAGGAAATATTAATGTTAATAATTAGGATCCCAATATATTAAGGATCCTGAATATGATTCTGGGATCCTGACCCTAACAATGAGCATCAGAATTACATGGAGAGACCAATGGCAATTCTAGATAGGAAAATGAAGGCCTTGCACAACAAATTGGTGCCCTTGGTTAAGGTGTAGGGGCGGCATCAGAAGGTATCAAAGTGGACGTGGGAAGCCAAATTGGAGATGTACGAGTACTACCCAGAGCTATTTATGACTAAGGATTTCGACGACAAAATCTAATTCAAGTGGGGGAGAACTGTAACACTCATTCCAGGTATACTTCTTTTGAGATTTGATCATTTTAGACCTTCAAAATGTGGAGTTTTTGGTGCCCACAAGTTGGTGGTGAAGGAGTAACATGACGTGGTCACAATAGGAGAGAAATGTGCATTTTAATTTTACCACGATGTGGCAAAGTCATGGCCACGACGTGGTAGCGGCTAGAGTGCAAAACTCTATTTTTTTTGGCATGAGCCTTATTTAAAGGATATGATGGCTAGGGTTTGCGAACCCTTAGCCTCCATCACCCCCTTAAGTCCTTAAACAAACCCTAGCCTCGTTATGTTCATCTAAAAGCTCATTATGGTGTTTTATGGTCTTGAAGAAGGAAGAGAGGTGCTCTAAGTGCAATGATTCATTAACAAGTTCTTCACTAACTTCTTGTGCATAACTTGGAACTTTGTAAGTCTACAAGATCTTACCTTTCTGTCCAATTTCTAGTTCTAGGCCTTGAGTCATGTTTCTTCATATTTATGATGGTTTGAGTAGATGGATCCAATAAAGTTGGCAACTTTATGGATCCTTGAGGTCCCAATATGGTCATATGCTCCATATCTGAAGTTTTATGAGGTTTTATTTTCATGCATGGGATTTTGACCTCATGCTTCCCATTTTGACCTAGCTTGAGCATATGACATGGAATGGACATGCATGTCTATAAAGCAAGGATATTTATGATGCTTATAAGTGTAAGGACGCTTTCTAGAAAGGATCAGTATGATGCTTAATGGATTAAGGGATTAATCCATTAAAATGTCCATAGCATATCCCACAGCGTGGTGGTATGCTCACCACGACATGGTGGTAGGATTTCTCGCGACTGCTTTGTCATGAGGATGCCACAACGTGGTCAATGCTTGGCCATGACGTGGTGGCTAGCTGAGGCTGACTTTAGCCGTTGACCATTAACTTTTGGTAAACTTGAGGATTTTAGGTTGTAGATTAAGGATTTGCCTCTATTTTATGTATATGTGGTTCGTAGTACCAGTCCTTACTTTCGCATGAACCATGTTTTTTGTCTTCTCTTCTTTGAGGTGAGTTTTCTCACTATACTTTGTACCACAATATGTGTCCTTCTATGTCAGGATGTTGATATGTTGCAGTGATCTGTTAGACTAGTAGATTTGTTATAATTACATGTGTTTTTTGGTAATTGTTTATTTGCATATGTTGACATATTGTGGTTGGGTTGAGTCAGTCCAGCTGTGTGTTGTAGTCCAAGAGGCATGGGAGATCCAGTTCATATTATGTCCCAAGGGGAGCGACCCGACTTGGATGTTGTAGGCTCCGAAGAGTGGCTCGGCTTGGATGTTGTAGGCTTTGATGGGGGTCCAACCCTGTGTTGTAATCCTGGTGTTCGTGCATTGTATGTGTATTGTTGTGTGGGGTATTTTGGGTAACTCACTAAGATTTGGCTTATAGTTGTGCATTTAAATGTTTCATGTACTTTTAAGGATTGGGACAAGGAGAATGCATGATTGTACACATCATTCAATGGTCGTTATGTTTTGAGAGATGTTATTATTGTAATACTCTAATTTTATGTTATGTTGTGAAACAATGCTTTTGGAGACTTATGGTTTAATGGAAATCATTTTATCTCCTTTTAAAATGAAATTTTTTACGATGGTTTTTATGGCGTTACACAAAGTATCAATTCACCTTTTCATTCCTCCTTCACAAATTATTAGTTATCCTCACTTGGGTTCAAACCTAATCCTGTTATTAATCGTTCTTAATCATATCTTGGTGTCCTGTCTCTTTATCCAAACCATGCTGACAACACCATTCTCTGAGTCCTTGGGGATTTCGCCATCCTTTTAGTGACTGTAGCTCAATCAATATGTAACCAAATAAGGTGTTTGTATAGTCGAATGAAGTAAATACATTAAAATACATGAAAAAATCATCTCATTTCGACTTTAAATGAAGGATTTATGCATGTTTAAAAAATAGGACAAATTATAACTCAATGCTTAAACAAAAAACAATTCACCTTTGATGCTCTATGTTTCGAGGCCTGTAACTCAATCAATGTGTAACCAAATAAGGTGTTTATTGTAACACTCATAAAAATCATGATAAATTTAAACTTTTTGAATATAACCCAAAACCATAAAGTGTTTACAAAACAATTTTCAAAACATTTCCAACGTCAGAGTTTTCCCAAAATCATAGAACATAACAAGATGATGTGTACGGTCATGCCTTCGCCTTCCCGCAATCATCTGAAGTACCTAAAACATAACCCAAAACTGTAAGTCAACGCTTAGCGAGTTCCCCCAAAATACCAACACATAACCAAATAACATATATACAATAATAGCATGCAATGGGTCCACAGCTAAAAGACTGGATTACCCCTGAGCCCACAGCATAAGTTTGGCTTGCCCTCGGGGCCCACAGCTTATGCTTGGCTTGCTCCCCGACCAGATCAGTCCTCGGACCAAATACCATCAAGCCTTCAGTACGAGTCTGGCATACCACCTGGTTCTCAGCTCGTATCTAGAATGATTATGAGCCCTCAGTATGAGTCTATCATGCCCTACCCAGGCCTCAGCTCATATTTGGAATGCTCCAAGGTTTGTTAGCTACCGCACAAAGCAGTACAACCTCAACCCAACACAATATGTCGACATATAACAGATAACAAACATAAGCAACAGACAGGCAATCATGCAGACAGAAATCAAAGGTAGTCCTACAGATCTACCAGTCTACGCATTTCAGCAACTAGCATATAATCATGCAGATCTATCCTATACTCAGCATATCAATGTATAGTAGGATATCAATCCAATGGGTCGGCCTTGGTGCCTTCGACCTGAAAGTACAGTGAGGAAAACTCACCTCACAGATTGGAAAAAAGTTGATGAGGTATTAACTTCGAATCGCAACTCCAACCGACTCCTATTCCAACCAAGTGACCCAAATCTCAATCAAAATCCCAAAATACCCTTAAGGTCAAACTTGGTTAAATTCAACTAGTCAAACCAACTAAGTCAACCGAGTCAACTCAACTGGATTGACCCAGTGCGAGTACGTGGGGCATACTCCAAAGGTGCGTTGAGCGTACTCTAAATCCTCGCATTTGACCACCATCGGTGTGGTTGACCTCATACGCAGGGCGTACTCTGAGTACGCAGGGTGTACTCTCGCAACCTTCAAAAATCAATACAGTAAGTTCTTAATGGCTTAAGCACTTACGTCCATATTTCAGATCCAAGGCTAAAATACACTCTAGAGTCATAAAGTTTCCAACTTTATGACTTTACATGCCCATTAAGTGCTTAACTCAAAGTCTTAATCCATTAAGACCTTGTACAAGATGCATGGAGCAAAACCAACCATTGGGACTTCATTTTTATGACTTAGGACCCCTCCTAGGTTCTGAAAGGACAACTCAAATCGTCAAGAACATGTTATGCTCAAGACAAGACATTTGGGACCAAAAAGCATCACTAAAACACTCATTTCTAGATCTACATGATTGAAAGATAAAGTTGCAAGCTTTATACCTTTAAAGGGTTGCAAATGAAGAATAAATCCCAAATCCAAAGTGTTTCACTCTTCCAAGATGAGCTTGGCTTCCTCCATTCTTCTTCTAAGCACACAAACGCACACTTTTAGGCTAGAAATGGATTCTCAAGGTGAACTAGGGATTCAAACACGAATGAGAGGATGGAGGCTGATAAGGTGAAGGGAAATGAGGCCATAAGGATGCTTAAATACCATCCAAACCCTAAAAATTAGGGTTTCCTCATTTAGCAAGTACGCCCAGCGTACACTGATGTATGCCTAGCATACTAGGGAACGCCCTAGTATGCTCAACGTACACCACGTACGCATGGCATACTCTGAAGGCCTCAATTTACAACAATTCCCCTAAAGCCCTTTACATACATTTCTTGAACTTTGGGACCAAATGCAATATAAATGAATTAAAGGGGGTTTAATTTAGAAATACCTCACATCGGGATGTTACATTTATATAGTCTAAAATGAAGTAAAAATAGTAAACTACATGAAAAAAATCATGTCATTCCTACTTCAAACGAAAGAGTTGTGCATGTTTAAAAAATATGACAAATTGTGACTCAATGCTGAAACTAAAAATAATTTAATTTTGATACATTGTATTCCAAGGCTCATAACTCAATCAATATATAACCAAATCAGGTGTTTATATAGTCTACAATGAAGTATAGATAGTGAACTATATGTTGAAAAAAATCATGTCATTTCGACTTCAAACGAAGGATTATGCATGTTTAGAAAATAGGACAGACTGTAAGTCAATGTTGAAACAAATTACAGGTCGGTCCTGGTTATTTACTTAGAACTGGTGGAACTGAAATGGTTTGGAACATGAACCAATTAAGCCATATATGAAGAAATGATAACCAGATCATATTCTCAAAATCGGTCTCTTTTCGGTATCGGTCTGGTCCGATCCAAAATGCTCACCCCTACTTTAAGGTATGTCTCATGTGATGGCTCTTAATTGACGCTTAGAAGATTTCTCTAAAGACTCTTGAGAGTTTGGATATTTCACGACTTAGACTATTAGTTAATGTGATATGTTTGCTTTTTATATGCAAGCTGACATCCTATAAGATTTTTAAACTAACAAATGTTTTGAAAGAAATTTTAATAAACTTGGAATTTCCATTATTAAATAAAGAGTTTAATTTTAAAAACTTAACATAATCTATTTCTAAAAATGGCCAAATTTTGGAGATGTCACGCACAATGTGTATAAGCAAGAGTTCCTAGCATTACAGGACATCCATGTGTCCATTCATGTAACTTATGTAACTGATGCACGTATTCACTCTTTATAAATAGGTTAATGCAAATATTATTTGTTGTGAAGCCTAATCATACTAATGGCAGCCACTACCTACCAAACATAGACAAAATCCTTAACCGACCAGGAGAGAAGCATAGGAATAATGTCACTTAGCCTTAAGAAAGACCATATGTATACAAATATTTGGGGGATAAAGACAACATAAGCTCAAAGCTATCTAGCAATAAAGAGATAACCTTCTGAATAAAGGCTATCCAGAGTATGTGGGAGTTGTTGGATTTAATGTACTCTAACATCCCTATGCTACACATACAACCCTAATGCTTTAGATCTAAGTTTTCTCTAGTTATACATGCAATAAAATTATCCAAAGCATGAAGCCTACAACCGGCATACAATTTGATATTTGAAACATAAAATCAAGTTAGATGAATACCTCTATATTGTAGCTTGTAGAATCTGGCCTTTCAAGAGCTTAACACCTCAAGTGTGATGCCTCAAACAAGTCACAAACACCATGAACAAGTGGAGGATAATGATATAGAGGTCATGAAGCACTAAAATCGACTAGGGTTCAACTAGGAATCATTCAGCCATTTTTAGGTGCATTAGGGGTTACATTTATAGTGTGCAATTCCTAGGGTTTCAACTTGTAAACCCTAATCCACTCCCTTGGGCCTTTAATCCAATAATCCATATGATAAGCCTTTTGGACTAAATCTTCATGGACTCCACAAAGATTTAGTCCACATAATCAACATGGATCATTAACCCAAACTATAAGTATCACTGATTTACTTAATCAGTCCTCGTTAATTTAATTAGTCTCTTTTGATCACTAAATTAATTCTTGATCAATACTAATTAAATAATATAATTTCTCAATTTAATATATTATACATATAATATATTAATAAATCACAAATAACCTCTTTCTCAAATATCCATCCTATCAAATTGTTCTGGTGAAGGCAACCCGAAATGGACCATGCTACTCTCGGGTCAAGTACATACCAATTATAGTTATGGGCTTAGACACCTAATCAAACAGTCTTCCACTTGGATAAGTCTAATAACTATAACTGCAAGTACGACTTAAACACCGCCTAGCAATCGTAGCTCTCAAAAAACCGTTGTCGAACTCTGACAAGTCCATTAGATAAGGGATCATATATTCCTCCATTCTAGATATCGTATGAACTGAGACATGGATTATAATCATTCTCTCTGTTCATGTGTTGTTTCCCGATTTCCAATTTATGACGACTGACTAATTGAACAAATCAAATCAGTCCAGGCTTGGCCAAGCGCTTAGGGTTGTCATCACTAAATCATCGAGGGGCCCACAGATATCGCTTTTATCCCTCTTAGGGTAAAAGGAACGGATAAACTTCGACTCATATGCTTTCTCTATTTACTCATCAAATCACACACAACAATATGTTTTATAACACCAAGTTACTGGTGCGTTTACATATCATCAATGTGAAACCGACTTGTAAACTGCAACTATATGTTTCCATTTCAAGAATATAAGATATTATCGTCTCATAATCACTCGTGATGAAATCCATGAAGTGATTCAGATGAGCGTGGGTTTAATCCAATACTCAAATCTTATTACAGGAGTACTCATGAACACTGCAGCAAACTTGTGTTATGTCTAAAACCTTAGACAATCTACAATCGGATTCATAACAGTCTTACCTCAATACCTACTTCCAAAGTATGATCGATTGTGGATAGTTTGAATAATCTTATTATTCGGGAAGTCAAAACATGCAAAGTGAAACACAAGAATAATCGAATTCAATACGCTCTCAAAACTTTTGAATATAAATAAAACACCTTTTATTTAATCACCATATTGATTACACATTATTCATTGTATAATGTTTCGATTAATCAACTTAATACTTGAATTAAAACAATAGTTATCCCATGCTCCAAGCATGCATACTATGTTTATATATGGTCCTTACTTTGTGAAATAGATCAATTGAAAACATTTCAATGATGCTCATTTCACAATTCCAAATCCTTATTACTTAGTGTAAGAATACCTAATTCTTGCAACTATAAGAATGTGTTAGATTCTAAACTATCATGCAATGTTTCTTTTGTAATGTCGAGGTACCAAAGTCACAGAGACTTTTCCAACGATATTACAAAACTTTCCACCGGAGATTGATAACAAAACAATTCCAAGGAAGCGAAGTCTGAAATTCAACGTACATTCCTTTGAACATCCTTCTTGCATAAAAGTTTCTAACCTACACATAGATTCTTAATATCTAACTCCCATTATGAAAACATTTCCATATTTTCCATATGACAATGCATTATTAATAGAATTCTGTCTATTCATAATAATGTCAGTATGGTCCATCCATTACTATACTTCCAACTGTCCTTAAGCAACCAATCCTTAGCGAACCTTAGATTGTCCTTGACAGTTGTTTAACCACTTTAGTCATATCCGGTTCTAGTCCTTTTTCCCTCTTAATGCCCTAGGCATTTGGAAAATTAGAACACATGAATATTATAGCATATGCAATCGATCCTATACTCGAAGCATATGGGACACGATTCATAATGTCTTACACAAAGACATGATACTTAACCAGTCTTTTGCTATAATATTTCCATATATAGAATTTCCAATGTTCAAATATTTCAACATGGTATTCATATATATCCATGACTAAGTTTGATTAATACTTCAATCTAAACTTTTATATTCGAAATAAAGTATAAGTATCCTCTCCGTTACTATAGCGAAACAACTTTTCAACCTTTGCAAATTAGAACTTTGTTTCCTATAAATAGTATTGCTAACTTGCAACACTTACCATAATAATTATGCTCCCACTAGCATAATAATTATTATCTTACTAGCATAAAACTTATGCTACCACTAGCTTTGACATGTATCCAGAAATCAGCTGGACTTCCAGAAATCAATATTTATTGAATTTCTTTCCATAATTCAGATTTCTGATTCGAGATGCTTCGATAATCCTTTATATAAGCTCATACACCTTTTATAAGAAAGTTCATATGTGTGTCTAAACTATTTCAGAACTTACGGCAGTAAGTCCCGAATGTTCAAACTTTTTGCCATTTCTCACAATTCGAACTATGAAGAGGGATGCCATAATCATAATCGAATTTGAGAATGCAAATATCACAATTGCTAACTCTTTGAAATCTACTTAGTGAAAGCGTTTCTTCACTGTCATTTTCATGAATTGGAGAGAAACCTTACCACTTAGATTTAATGTTGTATGTGTTCCTATCCATGTGAATATGTCATTTCCAACCATTATCATAAGACAAGGTCTATGACAAATTCAAACTCATATGGACGGAACTTGTTCAATCTTAATTTCTTGCCACTTGGCAGCACAAGGGCCTACCATGTTTTCCAAGTTGCATAGAAGCTCATCCTTACTGATCAATGAACTTTCAATAATTAAGGTGCATTGACTTATGCAAACAACTAAGAAATCATAGAACTCACATGCATAGTCAACTTTAACTGGAATGGGCACAGAAACAAGAATACGTCAGCATGATAGGTTACAAACCTCAAGTCATGAGCTAGTGATACACAATAGGTTTATTCTTGATTAATTCCTGAAACTTTTCAAGATCTTTAAGACTCCCACTGACTTCTTGACATATAAGATTCTCTTGTCAAGAAACATTCTTTGACAAACAAATATCCAAGATCCAGTGCGGATTCTTATCAAGACAACAGTTCATATAATTGGTCTTAGTTGGTCTTTGTCTTAAAGACATCACAACTACCCATTCTAAATGTGTTATAAACCTACTTAAGATATGTCACTCAAGGAACAATCTTGGAGTGTGACTCTAAGACTTGGTTTTAGAACGATGTATGACTCACCTTGATTGATTTAACCATGTCAACAATTCCCGATTCATCTTCTTAGCCATACAAGTGCACTAAGGTGTCCTTAGAGGATCAATTGTGATATGGTTTTTCATAATCATTAAGATGATCATAAAACACGATAGTCAAGTACTCTCCTTTCCTTTCAGATTGGAGAAACTTTTAACTTTCTGCCTAATTGATTCTTCTTATTCGTTCTGCTATACATTGAAACTTTTCAATGATTCAGAATTATACTTAATCTTGTAAGCATAACCATATTTACTAAGCTTTTAGTAAATCATGACGAATAGTCTTATCGTTCTTTGTGGTGGACCTGACCAGTGCACAACCAATTGTACCCGATCCCCTAGTCCTTCACTTGACTCACATATACACGTGAACAAGCAATTAGTCTTAATTTCCCAAGGACGAAGGTTCTCATTCATCATACAATACAAGTTGCATGATTCCAAGTTTCTGTCCAATTGAAACTTGGGTACTGAGAATCGTTCCTTATTTGGTAAATTTACACGCTACCACAAACGAAAGAATCAAATCCATATAGAAACATACAAACATCAATTTTCACAAATGCCATTGTAAGGAAAAATAAAATAAGATAAAATCAAAAATTTTCTTTATTTATAAAAATTGCGGAAAATCTTGTCCTTACACTGCAATTACAAATGAAAACTATGTTACTACATGTTTCTAAGCAATCTATCATAACTCCTAAGTAGCAGCTCAAAAATCCGATAATCGAACCATGCGATCGAAATCCATCTCTTCGCGATCAGACTCAGCATGCTTTTCCTTTAAGCTTCCTTTCTTTTCATTGATCCTACAAAACATCAAAATGTGATCTTATCACATCATGTATTAAGAATCTTCAAATAGGAACTTAATAGAGTTAGATAGTGGACTTACCTGAAACAGAGTTATACACTCTGACTTTACCATCCTTATGATCCTTCAGGTAGATAAGGTAGCTTCGCAACCAATGTCCCTTCTCTTGGCAATAGAAACAAACAGATTCTTTTGCAATGGCACATGAGACAATCTCAGACTTATCATTTCCCTTTCCCTTGGGAAGAGAAATCTTTTCTGAACTTCTAATGTTTCCATTGTCAATGTCCATGGAAGTTTGGAAAGTAGATCTTCCAATCAAATTTGCATTACCAGTGCGCCAAATCATTTCTGATTCAGAAGCAATTAGCAAATAGGTAAGATCGATAAGGGTCACGTCGTGGTCTGTCATATAGTAATCTCTAATAAACTTACTATATGACTTAGGAAGTGATTGAAGAACCAAGTCAACAACCAACTTCCTCGAGACAGCGACACCTAACATTCCCAGCTTGTCAATGTGTGACTTCATCTCCAAGACATGTGTACACACAGACTTTCCATCTTTGTGTTTGCTAGCCAATAGGGTTTGAGTGACCTTGAACTTTTCAAGTCGACGAACATGTGGGTCAGGGAGAATAATTAGAGGAGGTGGAGGAAGAGAAGTTCCACTACAACATGAAGAAGGGATTAATCTTTCACCTCGATCGTCTTGTGGAAAATCATCTTTATAAGGAAAGCCTTTTCCAAAAGGATAAAGTAGACCATAGTTGTCAGAACTAGACATCTACAAGGGAGAAATTCAAGTTAAATGATTTAAGTCCTTAACATAACACCCAAATGAAATATTAAGGCTAGGACCCAACACAATATTCTGCAATTCGGAAGAGGGATGCCGTATCCAATTGCAAAATATTTGTCATATCCAATTGCAAAATATTTGAAGGTAGGTAAATGACGATTTACCAATTTCCACCATGAAAAACGAAAATGAATGTTAGGTTTTAAATGAATTGAAATTCCTAGATTCTTTTGAGATTCATTGAACTTTTCAATGGCATGTTTAATCTCGATTACGCCCTTCAAGTTTGTGACTGGGATACCAAGGATCACAAACAAGGTGTGAATAACCATGAAAATTAGTTTGGTACTCTCGATATCATTAATCACCTAATCAATGTGCTAGTTAACCACACACGCTCCATTGATCAATGATAATTTACGAGAAACCCATTGCCATCCTTCATTAGTCCACATTAGTGTGTCGGTTAACCACACACGCTCCACTAACTGACCAATATGGTGCAATGTGCAATTTCATGGGTTAGCATCAAATTCACATTTTTCCTAAAGTAACTAAGATTGGGAATTTAATAAAACGTTTAGTTACTTTATAATTATCATTATACTTTTAATGAGAATTAATGTCCTATCCTACCCGTTCGGCTAACAACCCTCCACCAATCAAGGAAACGGTGGGTGAGAGTGGACACCCATTAAACCACCATTTTATAGGCAGTATCCTTATACCCCCTTATAGATTGGTTTCGTGAATGAGGCCTACTAACGGTAAGACTGATTTTTTACTTATACATATATAATATATTAAACTTTTAATTTTATATAGTATAAGGGTGTATTTTAAACTTTTAAAATACTTTGTGGTTTAATCTATTAGTTAAACTATACTCATAATTTAATTAAACTTAAGCCATGTGATTATGGATTTATTAATCTTCTCTTTTAATTAAACATTTAATTAATTTAATGAAATCCATAAAGATGTGATTTTAATTATTCAAAACATCAAGGTGCTAAATATAAAAATTCAAAATTAAAAACGATTTAATTAATTTTTAAGTTATGCACCTAAGAGTTGCATCTTTTGAAACTTTTCAATTACAAGAGTTAATGTTTTCATGAATGAGACTTTTCATATTTCATAACTTGAGGGCAAGTTATGAAACTCTTGAAAACCTTTGGATTCCATAACTTATGGACTTACTTTTGTAACTCCTTAAAAACTTTTGAGTTCCAAAACTTGATGGCAAGTTTTGTAACTCTTCAAAAACATTTAGATCAAATTTTAACCAATAAAAATAATCATATTATCTTTTACCAATTTGACCTCTATAAAATTCATGTAGATAAATCAAATGATAAAAATAATTAGTTACATATAATCTAGTAATTATTTTATAATTTGACAATTTATCTTTTAATTTAGATGAGGATAATTACTTTCATGACATAAAAATTGAATTTTGATCAACAAAACAACTTATAGTAATTATCCAAATCCAAATTAAGCCAAGAAATCCAAAAAATCTGCCAGACCCGTCACCACCTCGTGGTAATTTTGACCACCTCGTGGTGATCAGGCAGAGGCCAAAAAAATGATTTTTTCAGCTTTGAACAAACAACAATTGCATCAAATAACAGAAAACACCCATGGCTCTGATACCACTGTTGGGTTTAATGTACTCTAACATCCTTATGGTGGACATACAACCCTAATGCTTTGGATCTAAGTTTTCTCTAGTTATACATGCAATAAAATTATCCAAAGCATGAAGCCTACAACCGGCATACAATTTGATATTTGAAACATAAAATCAAGTTAGATGAATACCTCTATATTGTAGCTTGTAGAATTTGGCCTTTCAAGAACTTAGAACCTCAATTGTGATGCCTCAAACAAGTCACAAACACCATGAACAAGTGGAGGATAATGAGGGAGAGGTCATGAAGCACTAAAATCGAATAGGGTTCAACTAGGAATCATTCATCCAAGTTTAGGTGCATTAGGGGTTACATTTATAGTGTGGAATTCCTAGGGTTTCAACTTGTAAACCCTAATCCACTCCCTTGGGCCTTTAATCCAATAATCCATATGATAAGCCCTTTGGACTAAATCTTCATGGACTCCACAAAGATTTAGTCCACATACTCAACATGGATCATTAGCCCAAACTATAAGTATCACTGATTTACTTAATCAGTCCCCGTTAATTTAATTAGTCTCTTTTGATCACTAAATTAATTCTTGATCAATACTATTTAAATAATATGATTTCTCAATTTAATATATTCTACTTATAATATATTAATAAATCACAAATAACCTCTTTCTCAAATATCCATCCTATCAAATTATTCTGGTGAAGGCAACCCGAAATGGACCATGTCGCACCCCAAAACTGAGAACGGCGGAATACGTTCTGGGGTGGAGGACGTCATGTACAGTATCATAACAATGCATAATAGTAAAGACAAGCAACAACATCCATTGCATTAATATAATAATTGTAATACAAGCGTGTTCTGTACAGTTTGTTAGACACCAAAAGTATAATCAAAATAAAGAGGAGTCTTGTATGTGCTCCATCTTCTCAAAAGCTGCATCTGTACCTGTCTACTGATGACCTGAGAATACAAGTTATTTTGAAAGCGAGTATCAGCATAAAGCTGGTGAGTTCATGAGTATTTAGTGTCATTGCTTGTATAAAAATGATTATAACCATGTAGTATAATAATTGATCTCAATGTTGGAAAATAGTATGCTCCCTAGGAAAACCCTATGTTTTCCAGTAAAAGTGGTCTTCTACCAAGACCCGGTTGTATGTATGTTTGATCCTTTGAAAATGTAAAAATTTTCCCAGAGAAACTATTAGTAGGAAAATATAGTTTTAGACTTCATTCATGTAAAGTAATTTGGAAAATAGTGTTTTACCCCAGCAGTATCACTGCCAGCTAATGAAATGAAAATGCAGACTCCAGGTAGTATTAAATGTACAATACACCTCGGGGAGTCTGTTTTGCCTTTAATTCTTAATGTATTAATTAAAGGTCGAAATGTGAACTTGTATGTAACCATGCTGATTGACGATCGAATCTCTGGTGACCCTCCGAGTCATCTGTGGAAATGTGACATTTTGTCACCCCTGGGCCTAGTCGGCTCGGACTGTAGCTAGCAGTCGGGATGTGGGAGTGTCTGTCCCATATAGATCTATACACATAATGCCCGCTCTCCCTCCAGGAGACTCTGGTTACACGGTGATAGCACAGTGAAGTGTCGTATCGAGAGATAGTATGTCCCATTCTGTTGTAGTATGTTCTCTTTGTATAATGTATAATGTACTTTCTGGTATAGTGTATAGAGTGTTCTCTTGTATAGTATATAGTATTCTCTTTTTATAGTGTTTAACATGTATTGACTCATAACTGTTCGGACTCTGGTAGGTACCATTGTAATAGTATACACGAGTAGTAATCCTTAACTATACCTATTATAGTTAAATAGTAAGGTTGGTTGCATGCCTTTGATACACAAAGGTATTAAACTGAAGTGAAGACTTTAATATTCAACACGAATATATATAATATATAACTAAGAATTCAACGACAGTCGGACAGATAACAATATACCCTAAGTCCACAATCAAACAAGAACAAGAAGTAAGGTGAGCTATCGGTCCTAAGTCCTTCAAGTCTTACTTATATAAATATATTGGTGTAGATATGGTTTGGGTACAGAAGGAGTTTAAAAGAGTTTAGAAATAGTTTTATAACAATTTAACATAAAAATGAATTTGATAATCATTTGAAACAGTTTGGTTGACAAAGCAGTTAAAAATATAGAAAATCCTTTTTGGTTGCAAGTTATAAATCACATGTGATTGATACTATAACTTATTTGATTCAACTTGTATTCCCCCCCCCCCCCCCCCCCATAAAAGCATTTAAAAAAACATTTAAAAGGTTAATTAAGGGGTATGAACTCACCTGCAATGAGTGAAGTGGATGGAAGTGTCGGGTAAGATGCTAGGTGTCAAGTGAGGACTTGAACACACACACGGATCCTATGTAACATGTAGTGATACATAAATGTATCTAATTAGTTATTTAATCACTAATTAGGTAAGTAAAGACACTCTAATGCATGAAGACACTTTGTTTCAAGTGCAAGGAGTGCTAAAGGTTGCATCTAAGGAGTGTATGGCCTCACTATGGAGTTTACACTTCAATTGGTTACACTTAAGTGTGTTTACGGTTTCTGGACCATTGTCCCCATGAGTTTACGGCCGTAAACTCATGGTAATGGTGCCATTGGGTGTTCAAAGGTCTTAAACTACTCAAGGAATTATGCTAGACTCGAATCCATGGCTTAGGAAGTGATTGGGGCCAGAAATGGACACTTCTTGGAATTTACGGTCCTTGGACCACTCCCTTGGGAGTTTACGGCCGTAAACACATGAGTTTATGGTCGTAAACTCATGTTGGTTCATTTCTCTTGTGTTTTGGTGGTTCTAGGCTATGCATCAAGGTTCTAGTCACTTACACAAGCATAGGAAGGTTTTTAAGGCACTTAAACATTCTTAGAAGGTGTTTATGGTTTTGGGAGGCCTTCCCAAACCGTAAACTCATGTTTGTCTCATCCTTACACGTTTTTGGGGTTCCTAGTTCATGCATGTAAGTCCTTAGTGCATTATTCAAGCATTGGAAGGAGTTTGGGGCTTCAAAACCCTTCTTTGGGGTGTTTACGGTTTTGGAATGTTCCAAAACCGTAAACCCATGTTCTTGGGGTTTTTGGGTGTTTAATCCATGAATACTAAGCCAATAACTAGTTAGATGAAGTATACTTACTTATAGGAAGCTTGTAGAGGTGTTTTAGGACCCAAAAACGCAAATGTGTTCTTGGTGTTCTTGAAGACTTGAAGATTCTTTGAAGATCTATGTAAAAATCGGAATCCTTTGGATGAGAAGGTGTAGAAACACTAGATTAAGTGTTGTTTAAAAGGATCTAGGAAGAAAACTTACATTTTTGGGCGGATTTGGAAGAAGATGATGATGATACTTGAGAGAAAAACTTGTGTTCTTGAGTGGAAGGTGGTAAAAAGTGAGGACAAGGGGTAAACTCATGCTATATGCATGAGTTCTTGGAGAGAAGGGTGTTTACGGCTCAAACACCCCATGTTTGGCCGTGAACACCTAGCTAAGGTGTCGGGTTGTCCGGTTTATTACACGCCACTAATTACGTCACTTCCAATTAATAATTTGTTTGATGAAAAATAAAATAAAACACCAAACGGGTTTAAATTCGGCCAAAATGCATTTGAAATGTTTTTGAATATTATTTGACGTATTTAACTGTGGAAATTATACAAAGAAAATCTCGGGTTGTCACATCATCCCCCCGTTAGAGGGAATTTCGTCCCGAAATTTAGAATTTAAGCAGTCAAGTTATTACAACATAACTAAGCAAAGAGATGAGGATATTTAAGTTTCATTTGATCCTCACGCTCCCAAGTGAACTCCGGTCCTCGCTTGGCGTTCCAGCGAACCTTCACAATTGGGATGCGGCTTTGTTTCGTTCGTTTGACTTCTCGGTCCATAATCTCTATAGGTTCTTCCACGAAGTTGAGGCTCTCGTTGATCTCGATCTCGTCGAGTGGGATTACAAGAGTCTCGTCGGATAGACACTTTTTCAAGTTCGAGACGTGGAAGATAGGATGTACATTACTAAGTTCGTGGGGTAGGTTGAGTTTGTAAGCTACGGGGCCGATTCTAGCGAGAATCTCAAAAGGCCCTACGTATCTTGGATTCAGATTTCCACGCTTTCCGAAACGTATCAAGCCTTTCCAGGGTGAGACTTTCAAAAGGACTCAGTCTCCCACCTGGAATTCCAAAGGTTTCCTTCGTTTATCCGCGTAGTTCTTCTGTCGGTTTCTAGAGGCTTTCAATCGTTCACGAATCTGGACTATCTTCTCTGTTGTTTCCCGAATGATCTCCGGACCCGTGAGAGTGCTGTCGGGAACTCGTCCTTTAGCTAATTGAGTGTCACCCACCTCGGCCCAGCATAGAGGGGATCTGCACTTCCGGCCGTAGAGGGCTTCGAATGGAGCAGCTTTGATGCTCGTGTGATAACTGTTGTTGTATGAAAATTTGACGAGGGGTAAGTGGGTATCCCAAGCCTTACCAAAGTCGATCACACAGGCTCGCAGCATATCTTCCAAAGTTTGGATGGTTCTCTCACTTTGTCCGTCAGTCTGAGGATGGTAGGTTGTACTCATGTCCAGCCTCGTTCCCAGGGAGCTTTGTAGGGACTGCCAGAACCTCGAAGTGAATCTGCTATCTCTATCGGAGATAATGGATATAGGAACACCATGCAGTCGTACGATCTCCCTGATGTATGTTCTTGTGAGTTTCTCCATCTTGTCAGTTTCTTTGATGGGTAGGAAGTGTGCGGACTTGGTCAACCTATCGACGATGACCCATATGGTATCAAGTCCACCCGTCGTCTTGGGTAGCTTGGTTATGAAATCCATGGTGATCCGCTCCCACTTCCATTCAGGTATCTCCGGTTGCTAGAGTAGCCCTGATGGTTTCTGGTATTCGACCTTGACCTTGGCGCAAGTAAGGCATTTACTAACGAAGGTAGCGATCTCCGCTTTCATGTTAGGCCACCAGTATGACTTTTTGAGATCCAGATACATCTTATCTGAACCTGGGTGAACGGAATATCTAGTGTTGTGCGCTTCCTTCATGACCAAATCTCTATTGCCACCGTGTTTCGGTGTCCAAATCCGGTCCATGAGATACAAGGCTCCGTCACCCTTGGCTACCAAATTCTTATCCATTCCTCGCAGGGATTCTTCCGCTACATTTTCAGGTTTCAAGGCTTCGAGCTGAGCCTCTTTAATTTGTGCGGATAGATGCGAATGGATAGTCATTGTCAATGACTTGACTCTTCGATCAGAATAATCTTTCCGACTTAGAGCGTCTGCTACTACGTTGGCTTTACCCGGATGATAACGAATTTCACATTCGTAGTCATTGAGTAGCTCGACCCACCGTCGTTGTCTCATGTTGAGTTCTTTCTGGTTGAAGATGTGTTGGAGGCTTTTGTGGTCGGTATAGATGATGCTCTTCGTACCATACAGATAGTGTCTCCAGATCTTTAGGGCGAACACAACCGCTCCTAGTTCGAGGTCGTGCGTGGTGTAGTTGACCTCGTGTGTCTTCAGCTGTCTTGAGGCGTAGGCGATGACCTTACCTCGTTGCATCAAAACACAGCCGAGCCCCTGATTGAAGGCATCGCAATATACTACAAAGTCTTCTATCCCTTCGGGGAGGGATAGTATCGGTGCGGTGCACAAGGCTCGTTTTAGGGTTTGGAATGCATTCTCCCTTTTCTCCCCCCAGTTAAAGGTCACACCCTTCTGGGTCAATGCTGTGAGGGGCTTGGCGATTCGGGAGAAGTTTTGTATGAACCTGCGGTAGTAGCCAGCGAGGCCTAGAAATTGACGAATTTTTGTGGGCGTCTTCGGAGCTGACCAGTTCTCAATGGCTTTAATCTTGGATGGGTCCACGTGGATTCCTTCCTCGCTAACCACGTGTCCTAAGAATTCGACTTTTCGGATCCAAAATTCGCACTTAGAGAACTTTACGTATAGCTTCTCCGATCGTAGGGTTTCCAGGACTTGTCGCAGATGATCGCTATGTTCTTCCTTACTTCTAGAGTAGATAAGTATATCATCAATGAAGACGATGACAAACTGATCCAAGTAAGGACGGCATACTCTATTCATCAAGTCCATGAAGACTGCAGGCACGTTGGTTAGTCCGAAGGGCATCACTACGAACTCGTAGTGTCCGTAACGAGTTCGGAAGGCTGTCTTCGGGACATCCTCCTCTAGCACTCGTAACTGGTGATACCCGGACCTTAGATCAATCTTGGAAAAGTAACTCGCCCCTTGCAGTTGGTCAAATAAATCGTCTATACGGGGAAGAGGGTAACGATTTTTGACCGTCAGCTTGTTGAGTTCTCTGTAGTCGATGCACATGCGGAACGATCCGTCTTTCTTCTTTACGAACAAGACTGGTGCTCCCCAGGGTGAGAAGCTTGGTCTTATAAAGCCCTTGCTGAGCAATTCGTTAAGTTGGCCGGACAGTTCTTGCATCTCAGCAGGCGCTAAACGGTAGGGCGCCTTGGCTACAGGGGTTGCTCCTGGAATTAAGTCGATTCGGAACTCGACTTGACGTTGCGGAGGTAAGCCCGGTAGTTCTTCAGGGAAGACGTCGGGGAAATCGCGTACTACGGGAAGATCCTTCAGGTCCTTCGTTTTCTGGTTCGTATCTACAACATGCGCCAGGAATGCACGATATTCCTTGCGCAGGTACTTCTGGGCTTGAATGCTCGAGATGATACGAAGGCTCGTACTGGGTTTGTCTCCGTAGATCATCAAGGTTTCGTTGTTGGGTAGATTCAGACGGATGGCCTTGTCGAAGCACAAGATATCGGTACGATGAAGACTCAACCAGTCCATGCCTATGATGACATCGAAGCTTTTGATCGCTACTGGTATGAGGTCGATAGGAAACGAATGATTATCTAGCATGAGGGTACAACCTATGTAGATTTCGTTAGAACTTTCCGTCTTGCCGTTAGCCATTTCTACGACGAATGTTTCTTTCAGTGATCGCGGTGTTTGTTTGAGTAAGTGTTTAAAGTTTTCATTTACGAAACTTCTTTCTGCCCCACTATCGAATAGAATACAAGCATAAGAGTTATCGAGAAGGAACGTACCCGTGACTACGGTGGGGTCTGCTACAGCCTCATTGTGGCCAATAGCAAGTAGTCTACCTGCTCCTCCCGCGTTTCCAGCCTTTGGACAGTTTCTTTTGAAATGTCCGACTTCGCCACAGCCATAGCAGGCTTGGCTTGCTCCCGAACTGGGGATTTGGGAAATGGGTTTGGGAGGTGCTCTGCAAAACCGGACGGTATGGCCTTTCCGGTTGCAATTGGTGCATTGCATCTCACGGCAGGGGCTGTTATGATGGAAAGAGCACTTATCGCACTTGGGTAGATTCCCCGCATATGTTTTGGCGGGCACAGGGGCAGTAGGAGTAGTGGCATCGTGGACAGCCACTGTTTGTTGGTTATTGGAAGAGGATTTGGCTGATTTTCCTTTCTTTCGATCCTACCGCTTTCTTTTGTTGTTGGAGGTGTGGGTTGGGGCAGAAGTGGTGGTTGTAGTAGCTGATGGAGTGGAGGGAACTTCATGATCAATCAGCCTTTGGGCCAATTCCTTGGCACTTTCGAAGGTGGCAGGCTTCGATGATAGAACGTTCCCTCGGTATGGGGGTACTAATCCCCAGATGTATCGTTCGATTTTCTTGCTTTCGGTGGGCACCATGTTTGGGCACAGAGCCACCAAGTCGCAGAACCTGGCCGTATAGGCTACGATGTCGGAACTCTGCATTTTGAGGTTCCAGAGTTCCTCCTCAAGTTTCTGAAAATTGCCCCTCGGGCAGTACTCCCTCGTCATGAGGTCCTTCAGTGTGTCCCAGCCCATGGCGTTGGCTGCGACCAGGGAGAGTGATTTGACATGGCCATTCCACCACGTCAAGGCCCTTTGGGTGAAGGTGCAAGCAGCAAATTTTATCTTGCTTCCTTCGGGGCATGAGCACATTTTGAAGATCGCTTCGGTTCTCTCAATCCATTGGGACAATGCAAGGATCCCTCCGGTTCCATTGAAGTAAGTAGGTTTGCAGCTGATGAAATCCTTATAGGTGCACTCTCGTGCACGTGGGTGGATTTCACCATGGCTGGAGTTTGTGCCAGTTCCCGTTCCACTAACACCACCAGAGTTGACTTGCGCCAGCGCGGCGGTCACAGCTGCAGTCACAGCTGCCTGAAACATCACCAGGTCGAACTGCGGTGGGGGAGGTGGTGGTGGTGTTTGATCCACAGGCGTGCGTCTGGTCGGACGCTTGCGAGGAGGCATCTTTTACTGAAAAATTTTAAAAGATGATGACAACAGTGAGAATCAACTGTAAGTATGATGAGAGTGTCTCGTGGAATAAATCTCCATAGTCCAACAATTAGATAGATGCATATCAATAGAGCAAGAAAACACAAGAGCATGAACTTCCAAATAGATTAGACAACTGCCAATATTACTGGTATTACTGATGTAAAATGAGTTCAGGAAAAACGACCTAACAATTGGTCTTACATCAAACCATAAGGAGAATGTTGACAGTTTAGAGGGCTAGTTATAGTACTTTCAAAGTCGGGAATGTTTTACAGACAGGTGAGACGGAGGTATTGAAGGGGAAGGCTATTCTTCTTAGGAAGAGAGAGGATGAGTAGATAATCTTCTGCTGGCGACGGGCACCCCTCTCTGGGTTACCCTTGAATCAGCCATTGTATTTATGCGAGAATGGAGAGAAGATAGTTAGTAGACGTACTAATCCTAAGATACTTATAAGATGATCGTTATTAGTCGACCCAATACTTGCATAATGCATACCAATTACATGTAATCGAGACATGATAGACCTTCGAATAAGTGACCCTAACTCTAAATCCACAACCAAACAAGGAACAGGAAGTAAAACAAAGATCACAGATTCTAAGTCTATAGCGTCTTAGTCACATGTAACTGTAGTGTATCCACTTAGCAACTATTGCCCTACTAGTAACGACCTTTTTAGTTCTCACATATGTAAATTACAGGAAATGCAGAATACTCCTATAGTATTCTTGTTCAAATGTTCTTGTAGTAGTGTTGGTAAGTTTTTATACTTGTTGCAACACCACAACCACTCTTAGGCACAGGCTAGTCACTCCTAGGTAAATGTAGTTGATCAGGCTACATCCTCCCAGATTTGACTATATGTCTCTAAGCCTAATTGTGCTGCTCAACAATCTTAATACTTTTGTTCTGTTCTAGTATGATACTGACCCTTAGTGTGAATGGATGTATATATATACTTAGTTAAATATTTTCTTATTTAATAGTATATATTCTTGGTCAGAGTGTTTTGATCCCGATGTGTTTATAGTTCGTATATCTTTTATGGGTTGATATACTTGATTCACTATAAACAATGCTCTGATACCAATCTGTCACACCCCAAAACCGAGAACGGCGGAATACGTCCTGGGGTGGAGGACGTCATGTACAGTATCATAACAATGCATAATAGTAAGACAAGCAACAACATCCATTGCATTAATATAATAATTGTAATACAAGCGTGTTCTGTACAGTTTGTTAGACACCAAAAGTATAATCAAAATAAAGAGGAGTCTTGTATGTGCTCCATCTTCTCAAAAGCTGCATATGTACCTGTCTACTGATGACCTGAGAATACAAGTTATTTTGAAAGCGAGTATCAGCATAAAGCTGGTGAGTTCATGAGTATTTAGTGTCATTGCTTGTATAAAAATGATCACAACCATGTAGTATAATAATTGATCTCAATGTTGGAAAATAGTATGCTCCCTAGGAAAACCCTATGTTTTCCAGTAAAAGTGGTCTTCTACCAAGACCCGGTTGTATGTATGTTTGATCCTTTGAAAATGTAAAAGTTTTCCCAGAGAAACTATTAGTAGGAAAATATACTTTTAGACTTCATTCATGTAAAGTAATTTGGAAAATAGTGTTTTACCCCAGCAGTATCACTGCCAACTAATGAAATGAAAATGCAGACTCCAGGTAGTATTAAATGTACAATACACCTCGGGGAGTCTGTTTTGCCTTTAATTCTTAATGTATTAATTAAAGGTCGAAATGTGAACTTGTATGTAACCATGCTGATTGACGATCGAATCTCTGGTGACCCTCCGAGTCATCTGTGGAAATGTGACATTTTGTCACCCCTGGGCCTAGTCGGCTCGGACTGTAGCTAGCAGTCGGGATGTGGGAGTGTCTGTCCCATATAGATCTATACACATAATGCCCGCTCTCCCTCCAGGAGACTCTGGTTACACGGTGATAGCACAGTGAAGTGTCGTATCGAGAGATAGTATGTCCCATTCTGTTGTAGTATGTTCTCTTTGTATAATGTATAATGTACTTTCTGGTATAGTGTATAGAGTGTTCTCTTGTATAGTATATAGTATTCTCTTTTTATAGTGTTTAACATGTATTGACTCATAACTGTTCGGACTCTGGTAGGTACCATTGTAATAGTATACACGAGTAGTAATCCTTAACTATACCTATTATAGTTAAATAGTAAGGTTGGTTGCATGCCTTTGATACACAAAGGTATTAAACTGAAGTGAAGACTTTAATATTCAACACGAATATATATAATATATAACTAAGAATTCAACGACAGTCGGACAGATAACAATATACCCTAAGTCCACAATCAAACAAGAACAGGAAGTAAGGTGAGCTATCAGTCCTAAGTCCTTCAAGTCTTACTTATATAAATATATTGGTGTAGATATGGTTTGGGTACAGAAGGAGTTTAAAAGAGTTTAGAAATAGTTTTATAACAATTTAACATAAAAATGAATTTGATAATCATTTGAAACAGTTTGGTTGACAAAGCAGTTAAAAATATAGAAAATCCTTTTTGGTTGCAAGTTATAAATCACATGTGATTGATACTATAACTTATTTGATTCAACTTGTATTCCCCCCCCCCCCCATAAAAGCATTTAAAAAAACATTTAAAAGGTTAATTAAGGGGTATGAACTCACCTGCAATGAGTGAAGTGGATGGAAGTGTCGGGTAGGATGCTAGGTGTCAAGTGAGGACTTGAACACACACACGGATCCTATGTAACATGTAGTGATACATAAATGTATCTAATTAGTTATTTAATCACTAATTAGGTAAGTAAAGACACTCTAATGCATGAAGACACTTTGTTTCAAGTGCAAGGAGTGCTAAAGGTTGCATCTAAGGAGTGTATGGCCTCATTATGGAGTTTACACTTCAATTGGTTACACTTAAGTGTGTTTACGGTTTCTGGACCATTGTCCCCATGAGTTTACGGCCGTAAACTCATGGTAATGGTGCCATTGGGTGTTCAAAGGTCTTAAACTACTCAATGAATTATGCTAGACTCGAATCCATGGCTTAGGAAGTGATTGGGGCCAGAAATGGACACTTCTTGGAGTTTACGGTCCTTGGACCACTCCCTTGGGAGTTTACGGCCGTAAACACATGAGTTTACGGTCGTAAACTCATGTTGGTTCATTTCTCTTGTGTTTTGGTGGTTCTAGGCTATGCATCAAGGTTCTAGTCACTTACACAAGCATAGGAAGGTTTTTAAGGCACTTAAACATTCTTAGAAGGTGTTTATGGTTTTGGGAGGCCTTCCCAAACCGTAAACTCATGTTTGTCTCATCCTTACACGTTTTTGGGGTTCCTAGTTCATGCATGTAAGTCCTTAGTGCATTATTCAAGCATTGGAAGGAGTTTGGGGCTTCAAAACCCTTCTTTGGGGTGTTTACGGTTTTGGAATGTTCCAAAACCGTAAACCCATGTTCTTGGGGTTTTTGGGTGTTTAATCCATGAATACTAAGCCAATAACTAGTTAGATGAAGTATACTTACTTATAGGAAGCTTGTAGAGGTGTTTTAGGACCCAAAAACGCAAATGTGTTCTTGGTGTTCTTGAAGATTTGAAGATTCTTTGAAGATCTATGTAAAAATCGGAATCCTTTGGATGAGAAGGTGTAGAAACACTAGATTAAGTGTTGTTTAAAAGGATCTAGGAAGAAAACTTACATTTTTGGGCGGATTTGGAAGAAGATGATGATGATACTTGAGAGAAAAACTTGTGTTCTTGAGTGGAAGGTGGTAAAAAGTGAGGACAATGGGTAAACTCATGCTATATGCATGAGTTCTTGGAGAGAAGGGTGTTTACGGCTCAAACACCCCATGTTTGGCCGTGAACACCTAGCTAAGGTGTCGGGTTGTCCGGTTTATTACACGCCACTAATTACGTCACTTCCAATTAATAATTTGTTTGATGAAAAATAAAATAAAACACCAAACGGGTTTAAATTCGGCCAAAATGCATTTGAAATGTTTTTTAATATTATTTGACGTATTTAACTGTGGAAATTATACAAAGAAAATTTCGGGTTGTCACAGACCATGCTACTCTCGGGTCAAGTACATACCAATTATAGTTATGGGATTAGACACCTAATCCAACAGGAGTAAGTTCAAAATAAACAAAGAATGTAAGTACAAAGGTACTACCTCTCTATGAGAAATATAAAAAGAAATATATGGGATAGAACAAGACTCTTCAAAATGCAAGGCGAACAATTCATCCCGGTAAATAACAAGTCACAAATCGGCAAGGGGTAACACATTCTAACCACTTGAATATTGTTGATACAAAGACCCATTGATCTAACTTGGCAATTGCAGAGTATTACCAAGATCAATATTGGTAGTGCTCCTAACCCTATTTATCTTCTTCCACGGGAAAGCTACTCCACATTTATCCATTTCAACTAACTACATTCGGATTAGAAGGTGAGGTAGCATCATTGGCGCCATTTGTGCATCAAACTAAGAATTTTGAGTATAGTGCAACACAAGAATTCTTATGGACAATAACCAATACATTATGTTGAAAGATACATACCCGAGATACCAAGACTCGTCCATTGGGAACAATCAATATTTTGTCCATATCAAACCAAAACGCCCAAACACATGTTGTGACATCCCCATTTTCATGGCCGAAAAAGACCATTTCTTTATACTTATTTTAAAATAGATTATTCTTTATCTTGCAGAATTTGTCCCGTAAAAGTAATTCCGAAGAAATGCTTTTCATCGATTATTAGAAACTTGGAATATCATAACTGATACAAGAAACATAAGCATAAACACAGTCATTACATGCCTTACATTAATTGACCTAAAATTTCGTAAATCTCTCGACAAATTCAACATCAATATCTGTAACGCTCGCAGATTCGGGTTAGCCAATTTAGAGACAATAAGCGTTAAAAATGACTTTTTTATAGAAGATTATTTAGAATAAATAATCATAACCAAAGTATAGTATATGTCACAAGGATTCCTTACATATAAAGAACGCTGAAATCCGACTTATAACGAAGAAGTTATGACTCGTCGAAGTTTTACGACAAAACCGACACCACGTCGCGTATCGTAAAAAATGAATTTTTGATAAAAACTAATTTTTAGCCTTGTAGTTCTAAATGAAAGTCGTAGTATACGTTAAACCAAGAGTGTGCATATAGAGAACGTCCAAATCTGACTTCGTTTGAGGAAGTTATGATTTTTCTAATATTTTGCATAGCAGTAAACAGCCCGGAAATCGAATTTTAGATCGATCAATTTTTAGTGTACACAACCTAAATGAGAATTGAATATCTCATTAATAGGAGCTTAACGATATAAAGATTGTGGAAAACGGACGTCGGATGGCAAAGTTATGAATTTTTAACGGATTTTAACTGTCTAAGCATGTTAAAATATAACTTTAAAAATAAAGTCAAAATTAGTTGATGAAGTCTAAACGAAAGTTGTAGATCACGTCGCTAACTATTCGTGAATATAAATAACGTCAAAAATGGAGCTCGTATGCGAAAGTTACGGATTTTAGAAGATAATTAGTTTTTGGAGTGACCAGCGAGTGACACGTAGCGCGATCTGAGCCACTTTTTCCTCCCCATGCCTTGCCACCAGATGGTGACACTTGACACAGAAACACACCGTGTTTAGACAGTAACACGTCGTGTTGATCAGTTTCACAGCCTATAAATAGAGACATAAATCTCTCACTTTCTTCACACCATTCTAACCTATTCTCTCCCAATACCCCAACCCTCTCTTCCTTTCCCTAGCACCTCCTATGTGTTAGAGGCAAGTCCCGGAGCACCAGAAGGCTTCGAGAAGAAGAGCTTTCAGCTCAGAAGTTCTGCCCGCATAAGACCTGGCTCCTCGCTAAACCCCCTTGTAAGTGAGTTATGCTTACCCTACTTTAAGTATAACTTATGTTTAAGTTCATTATCGATATTTTGAACCTATAAACAACATTTATCAGTGATTCAAAGTCGTATACTGATTGATCTACTTACGGGAGAGGTGTCTAGAATGGTCACGTTGGCTTGGTTGTTGGATTTCAGAAAAGCTATATGTTGAAATGGTCCTGCCTCCCAACTGTCATGCCTGGCTGATCCTTACTTGATAGATCTTGAAAGTAGACTTTGAGTTAATGATGAATCTAGGCAAATAATTAGTCGCAATAAATATTAGACTAAATTCTAGTAATAATGATACTAGGTTGCGTCGAAGGAAAAGAAAATTGTTAGAAGCGAAGTGCTGCCCGAATTTCGAGTCGTCACTTTAACATGTGAGTGCATAGTTACTTTCATCTTACACATAGATATGAAGTATTTAATATAAATTACGTATTATGTGTGCATATTATCTGTGTTCTTGATAAGTATGTTGGATGAACAAAATATACATGTTTTATTTGATTTAAACTGTATATGTATTTTATACCTATAAAAATATTGGGTAAAGATGGGTAGATGAATGATGAGAGATGAAAGATGATATAGATGAACAATGGCAGCTATGGACTTAGTGCCCTATAGATTAACATTGGCAGTTGCGCCATAACCTATAGGTGTTTTTGAACTACGTGTTCACCAGATGTACTCTAAATATCCTGGCAGTTGCGCCTAATGGATAATATTGGCAGATGTGCCTAATAGATAACCTTTGAACTACGTGTTCACCAAATGTACTCTAAATATCCTAGTAGTTGCTCCTAAAGGATAATATTAGCAGTTGTGCCTAATAGATAACATCGGCAACTATGGACTTAGTGCATGTTGGATAAACCCTCACAGATATGGACTTCATGCCTATTCCTTAGGACAATCCTTAAGAATTAATGAATGAAGAATAGATGATTCTTAGGGTAGATCCTTAAGAATAAAGAAGATAATGGGGATGGGAAGTTGGGTTAATTGTTTGATGATTAAACATAATAATTATATTATTGTGAGTTGAAAACCCTATGTACTCACCAGGTTTCCCAACCTGAACCACTCAGTTTATTTGTATCACATGTGTCGATACGAAGATACATTACACTGAGAGATTAAAGAAGATGTAAATCATTAGTGTAAATGAATGTAAGGTCTGTTTATGCTTATGTTTATGTATTGACGATGACATCCCAATATTTTCATATAAACAAAATGCATTTCTTCGTAAATGCTTTGATAATATATTTATCATGTTTTCTGGGAACAAATTTCACAATATTGTTCTTTAAAATGGATATTCTAATTTTTAAATAAGCATAAATAAAAAATTTTAAAATGACCGTGAATTTGGGGATGTCACAATATCCCCGAACCTTCATATCATTACCTATGGTACAAAGAAACTGAGTGGGTTAGGCTGGGGATCCTGGTGAGCACGTAGAGGTTTCAACCCATAATAATATTATTTATTTTTCTCAACAAAAAATTAACTCAATTACCCATTCTCGTTATTTACACTCTTTGATCTTAAAATGCTAATCTCAAGAGACCTATCCTAAGGATCTTTGTGAGTAGACAATACTACTTCGGGGAATTAGTAGCAATTTATGTCAATAAGGCAGCTTTGAGGGGGATAGAGTGCCCGAATGAACAACTTTCCTTTTCCCCTGAAAAGTATGATCATTAACACCTATAGGTGGCGAACATGCTAGTGTTCCATTGGACTACTTAGAATAGTCAGTGGTCGTCATCTAGACTCTGTTAGATGATTCGTCCTGGTAGTACAGATAGTACAATGCATGGCCTCTCACCATTATTTTATTTTCCTAAAACCCTTCACTACCCAGTGCAAATTTAAATATGATAAAGTAATTTATACAAGTAAAATCATATCATATTATATAACATAGATATCAAGAACACAGATAACGAGCACATATAGCATTTAATAGATACTTCATATCTATGTGTAAGTTGAAAGTAACTATGCACTCACTTGTTAAAAGTGGATGACTCGAAACTTGGGCAGCGTTTCGCCTAGCACTTTATCTTTTCCTTTGATATGATCTCGGTACGAATATCACTAAGTCTTAGTCTTATATTCTTATGACTAATGTTAGTCCAGATTCCTCAACAATCCCATTATCTACTTATCTATAGGTGATAAGAAGCAACCATGTAAGATCATATCGGAGGTAGGGTCCGTTTAGTATACAGAGTATACTGTTTGGAAATCTCACTTTAAACACCTCACTAAATCTAGCCTAGATATCACCCCCGTAAGTAGATCAATCAGTAATATGACTTGGAATCACTAACAATTCTTATTTATAAATTCATAATAACGACTATGAATATAAATATAAGTTACACTGAAAGCAATATAAGTGTAGCTTAACTTACAGAGATTTTCCTGACAAAAGTCTGAAAACTGCACTGTTAGAACTCTGACTCAAGAGCTCCTACTTGTCGGACTGTCCGATACTCTAGAGCCTAGCTAGATACCCTAAAATCTAAAGAAATTCTGGGCTAAAATCTCAAAGATTTGCAGAGAGAGTTGTTTGAAAGTGTGAGGATGAATGATGGTTGATTGCTCTATTTATAGGTTGAGTCTCGACCATGCGCGCCGTGCCTTTAGAGATACGCGCCACGTCCTCCAACCATGTCGATCCTCCCGATTTGCGACATGTGTCATCTATATGCTGGTCTACGCCCCATTTTCAGTGCGTGTTGCGCACAACGCGTGCTCAGGCGCCCTCAAATTTTAAAAACTTTGAAAAATAGTATCTTCTTCATACGAACTCCGTTTTCGACATTCTTTATATTCACACGTAGCTATCGACGATATCTACAACTTTTATTTAGACTTCATCCACTAATTCTCACTTTATTTTTATAGTTATATTTTTAACATGCTTAGACTGTTAAAGTCCATATAAAAATCATAACTCTTCCATACGACATTCGTTCTCGACTATCTTTATATCGACGGAATTGTATCTATGAGATCTTCAACTCTCGTTTAGATTGTTTCGGCTAAAAATCAACCAAATTTTATTTCGGTTTCTGTGTCGCGCACTGTTGCGTTGAAACTTCAAAAAATCATAACTTCCTCATATGAAGTCAAATTTGGACGTTCTCTATATGTACGCTCTCGGTTTAACGATTACTATGAATTTTTTCAGATTATTTTTTCTAGATAATCTCCTATCAAAAACATGTATTTATCACCGTGACGAATAATTATCCTATTATTCTTTAATGATCTAGCCTTATCTTGCAGGCGTTACACATGTATACCACAAATACGGGTGATTTACAAATGTTGGGAGTAATCACATTTAGATTAGTGGACATGAAGGCTCCTCAATTATGCAAATTAATGGTTAGTGCACTTGAAAGCTCCTCTGTTGTGCACTTGAAAGCTTAAGTTATGCATTGAGCTTTAATTCATTCACGCCTTAGTACTCAAAGGTCTTAATATCACATGAACTCGTGAGAATCCATGAAGACATTAATCATTTACCTTAAGTCTTAAGCCATAAATGACTTCTATGACTTTTTAAACTTCGTCTTACTACGTATTAATTAAAAATGATCGCCCAAATCATGATTCAACATTATATAAATCCTAATTCCAAACCTTAAATCATGATTCCATCCTTAAATGTGATTCCAAACAACAGTTATGAAGTTGTGATATTCAAATCCTTTATGAATGTTGTAAGTTATTTTAAACCTTTGTAAATTCATTAAAACATTCATAAGTTTGGTTTTAGTAACTCATTTGCACTTTTTATCAATGTTTTATACGGTTGAATTCAATTCAAAATCCCATTATTCAATTCCAATGGCGAAATTCTCATCATAAACTTCATTGAAATAATGGAATCACAACTAAAAATCATCATATGAACTAATTTCCATAACAATTAATTTAGATGAATTATATTTGGATCCAATAATGAATATATAAGCAAGACTACAAGTTAACATATCTATTGTACAGCTTCCTTAAACGATAAGGATTATAATTTACCCAATTCCACCATGTAAGGTGGGATTTGATCATTCGTTAGTTGAATATCAACCCCTATATGATATATATCGTGTACCAAATGACATTGGCTCAAGCGGTAGGAGTGACCTCTCATTTGTGAAAGGTCAGGAGTTTGAACCACATAGGTGGTATAGGTGGATTTAGGATTTAATATTTGTTGTTTGAAAAAATGATTTATATAGTGTATCAAGTACTTGAATCAACTAAACAATATTAATTTACTAATAAAATTGGATTTGGAAAAATGATCAAACCCTATATTGAGAGTTGAGCTAGAAATGTGAAGATCATACATCAATGGTCTTAGTGAAGAACCCTAGCTTCAACTTTCTTCTTAATCTTCAAACCTTAACCTTAGATCTTACTTAAGAGCTTGAAACGTAGTGTGCAATGAAGTTTTAGGTAATTAATAAGGCACAATAACTACCTTAATATTTCAAAACTATTAAAACATGTATTAAAGATTATCGTTTCACATTTCTTGTGTGACATATTTACAATCGACTGTCGTATAAACATGTTCAAAATTGTTAGTCATGTTAAATGGAAATGAAAAACACACATTCTTATACACGACACTAATATGACCACAACATGGAATGATGTTTAGTTGCCTTATAAAAATTTAATTGCTATCAAAAGCGATGTACATACATGAATTTGATTAAAAAAATTTGGTAAGTAAAAAAATGTCACTTGCTATAAAATATTTGTTCACCAATTTTTATTTTCAAACCTTTATTTGAAGTCTTAAAAAAATAATGATAGATATGTATTATGATCTTGAAAATATACTTTAAATTAATATATTAAGTTTGAAAATGCCTCTTGTTATAAATAAAATCTGATAAATCGTAATATATGAAAACAAGTTACATATAAATCTATTATAAGTTTATCTAATATTTATTATAATTATTCGATCAACATTTGTTCACCAAAGTTTTATTCCGAATGTATTTATTAAAAAAAATTATTATTATTATGAAAATATATGTTCACTATGAACAATAATCATCTAATTTATGACATAATCTTTTCTTAATTCTTACATGGGAGTCGTATGAATCAACGTACTGGAATCACCAATTGACTCCGAAATCAAGCATAGCCGTTGGATCAAATGATTCAACCATAGCCATCCGATGGGAATACCAAGACATGATCATACCGTCGAATATTTACAAAATTGAATTTCAAAAGCTCAAGAGAGGGAGGAACAAAGCTACGAAAGGAGAAAGCCTCTATTTTGCTTCTCTTTAGTTTTTCCCCCTTTTCGATTTTTTTCATCTATTTATCACATCCAAATTAATTACGTCTTTCATCACAATTACTGGCTTCCTATGTTTTCACGACGTTGCGTGGATCGGCTTTCTGCTGATTTGAGGCAAATCTTTGACGAATTCAAGCTGTGAATCTGAGCTGTTGGAGTTGAGTGATAGAAGCTTTTGATGTTTTTTTTTTCTGGGTTTCTCTCTGGGGTTGATTTCTTATTCCAATAGTTGTTGAATTTGGTATCAAATTGGGAAATTTAGTGAACGAATTTGATTGTTTCTCCCTTTCTTTTTTCATACACAAGTTTTTATTCAGCAGACAATTTGAAATTTGGATAAGTAAGAATGGAGAAAGGTGAAGGCGGAGGGGATTTGAATTTCCCTCCGAAAAAGACTCAAACCGAGGCTGCAGCGGCAGCGGCTCCGACGACATCGACGGATTTCCCGGCGGCAAAGAAGCTCGCGCGCCAGCTGGATTTTAATAGTGTTGGTGGCAGTGGCAGTGCATCAGTTACGGCAACCACAGTTGTTTTCCCGGACCATCCTCAACGGCTGATGGCAGGACAGATGCAACAGCCACCGCCGTCTCCGTCACAGCCAAAGCTGCCGCCGCCGCAACCACAACCACAACTACATCCTCACCCACAGCCACACCCTCATCCAATACCGTTGAATCCATCGATGCAGCAATCTCACGCTGCAACCACTCATCAACAACCACCTATAAGGCCTGTGTAAGTATCCTGCATTATGACTAATCAAAACTCCAATTAAGTAGTTTCTGATTCAATATATAATTTAACATTAAAGGGCATTTCTGATTGATTCTCTTTAGTTTCCCTGCCTCTAATATTGCTCCCCTTAGGTTAAGAAATTTGATTTTGATGATTATCCCTCATGCTACATTTAGGATTAAAACATAAACTGCACACAGTACACACACTGAGGCCCTGAATATTGTTAGATTGAAAAACTATATCTAATAACCAATATGCATTTTCATTCTGCATTTGGGGCTTAATTTCAAATGCACTCATACAAACTTCTACCTTCAAATTTATAACAAGACAACAGAAATAACATAATGGTGATGTAAAGTTTGCTACAAAATCCATATCGATTATTCCCTTTCTCTTTCTGCATTTAATGAGGCTCTTTTCTTTGCTAAAACAAAGCCTCAACATTGTCTTATTAGACTTTAAATAAAAACTAATACTTTCCCTTTTCAGGAAAATCGAATCTCCAAAAGCACGTCCAAGACAAACTGTTGAAATAAAAGATGGAACTCCAAAGAAACAAAAACAATGCAACTGCAAACACTCACGATGCTTGAAGTTGTAAGCATATTAAAATATATATATATATATATATATATATATATATATATATATATATATATTATTCCATGATACATTTCTAATATGTTACATGTTACAGATATTGTGAATGCTTTGCATCTGGAATATATTGTGATGGATGCAACTGTGTAAACTGTCATAACAATGTTGACAATGAGAGTGCAAGAAGAGATGCAGTTGAAGCAACATTAGAACGAAATCCAAATGCATTTAGACCTAAAATTGCAAGTAGTCCACATGGAACCCGTGATCATAGAGTAAGTGTTTTGTAAAATTACAAAACTAACCCTGCATCAGTAAGTAACACTAGATCATTATTCTTATATATTTCAGGAAGAAGCAGGGGAAGTAGTTGTGGTATTAGGAAAACACAACAAAGGATGCCATTGTAAAAAATCAGGATGCTTAAAGAAATACTGTGAATGTTTTCAAGCAAACATTCTTTGTTCTGATAATTGCAGATGTATGGATTGCAAGAATTTTGAAGGAAGTGAAGAAA
This sequence comes from Lactuca virosa, assembly GCF_052849685.1. Taxonomy (NCBI): domain Eukaryota; kingdom Viridiplantae; phylum Streptophyta; class Magnoliopsida; order Asterales; family Asteraceae; genus Lactuca; species Lactuca virosa. Next base: position 206,394,805 of record NC_136433.1, read on the forward strand.
GACACGCACTTTTTCATGGTGATTCAGCTAATAACATTGTTTATCTTCAACAGGCGGCAAATGCCGCCATCACCGGAGCAATTGGCTCCTCCGGTTATGGATCACCGCCAGTTTCCCGGAAAAGGAAGGCTCAAGAACTCTACTTTGGTGGGGCCATGGAAAAAGATTCATCATCTATTCATAGGCTTCCACAATTTCAACAAATGAATCATGTTAAAGCTTCTGTTCCTTCTTCTTCAATGTCTCCTCTTCTTCTTCCACCTCGTGTTTCTAATGTTGCTCCAGTGGGCCCTTCTAAATTTACATACAGGTATGTGAATTCATGAAATAGCAATGTAGTTTCATTTTTTTGTTTATTATTGTTTTAAATTGGTGGATATTATAATGGGTTAATCTCAAAAAAGACCTTGTATTTTGTGTTTTTTCTGGATTAAACCTCAAAAAAAAAAAATTTGCCGGAAAAAAACTGTGTATTTTTTCATTTTTCCTGATTTGGTCCTTTTAGTCATTTTTTGTCCAAATAAAGGGAAATTGTCAGAAAAGTTCCAATATTTTCGGAAAAGTTTCACTTTAGTCCCAATTTTTTTTTTTGAACAGAAAAGTCCCGATTATTTCATTTTACACGATAATTTGTCATTTCCTGTTAAAAGAAGAAAAAAAAAGGATTTTTTTGTTAATTTGAGCCAAAATGAAATAATCGGGACTATTTTGTTAAAAAAATGAATTTTGGGATTAAAGTGAAACTTTTCCTAAAATATTGGGACTTTTCTGACAATTTCCCCCAAAAAAATTGTAAAATGTTCGGGTTTTTTCGAGAAAAACTAAAAAAGTTGAGGGTTTATTTGGAAGCATTTAGAAGGTTCAAGGTTTTTTTAATACAAAGTTGTGGGCTTTTTCAGAAAAAATGAAAAAATACAAGGTTTTTTTCAGACAATTTTTTTTTTGAGGTTTAATCCGGAAAAAACACAAAATATAAGGTTTTTTTTTTTGAGATTAACCCTATTACAATCAACAAATTAATGAAAGTACATTGTTGCTTCTTGCATTTATACATGTTTATAAAATCTTTTAAGTTGCAATGTTTTTTTTTTTATAAAACTAACTATTTGATAAATTGTTGAAATTGAAGGTCTCTTTTAGCAGATCTTATTAGACCAGATGATATAAAGGAGCTTTGTTCTGTTTTAGTGGTTTATGCAAATGAAGCTGCAAGAATGCTTGCAGGTAATTGTAAGAAAATAGCAATGTATTTTCATTTATTATAAAATATAAATATCTTTACATTCTTTTTTAAAAAAAAAGAGTTTTTTATTTGTAAAAATACAGATGATCAGAGAGAAAGCTCAACATTAAAAGAACCTGAAACTGAAAAAGTGGTGGCAGATGAACCTTCAAGTGGGGCCCACAATGATGATGATGAAACGGGCCTAAATGGGTCCAGTTCAGATGGGCCAGATGGGTCAAAAGGGAGGCCCATGTCTCCTGGAACTTTAGCATTGATGTGTGATGAACAAGATACGGTTTTCACTGCTTCAAATTCTATACCCGGTGGGGCCCACGTGCCAGCTCAGCTGCCAAATGGACAGGTGGTGACTGAAACATATGCTGCTCAGGAGAAGATTGTCTTGACAGCTTTTCGGGATTGTCTTAATCGCCTCATCACTTTTGGAGAATTGAAAGGTAAGTTTGATTTTTTGTCAAATGTCTGAAATACCCTTGGATGAAATTAGGAAAATCTTGTTTCTCAAATGTTCTACCAAAATTTATAATGGGAAGTTCTTAAAGATTGCAGCTTTCTATTTCTGGAGTTTTTGGATCGCGTTTGTTTTCATTGTTTATCAAATGACTAAAATACCCTTGAGCAAAATTAGGAATCTTGTGAACCAAATAGAAATTCCCCAAACTAGTTAATGGTATAATGAGAAATTTCTAAAGATTGCAACTTTCTCAGGAGTCCATGCTTTTGATTGATACTTTGTTTTTGGATAGTGTTTCGTTGTTTGTCAAATGTCTGAAATACCCTTGGGACAAAAATGGAATCTTGTAATGATAAACAATGAAAAGATAGCTAATTATTACTTGTTGAGATTCTAACTTGATTTCCATTCTTCTACAGAAACACAATGTTCTTCATTGGCTAGAAGTGATTCAGGAGGTCAAAGTCAAATGGAAAGTCAACATGAACAATTCAACAATGGCTTTGAAAACAATGGAACACATATGAAAATCCCTTTTCGTGCTGAAAATGGAGAATTAAAATTAAAACAAGAAAAAGAGAGAGAAAGATTTTGAGTAGAAAAGAGAGTAAAGCTGCATCTTATAAGTAGTGTTAGGCTATTCTTTGATGCAGAGATGGAAATTACAGTTTGCCCCCCTCCCCCATTGTTAGATTTACTAACATGAATACTCTTAATTTTTATTTTTTAAATTTAACATAGTTTTTTTTATTGATGAATATTATAGTTGAGGTAGGTTTTGTGATAGTGAAAGTGTAATGTAATATGTGGGTGTGATCTTTGTGTATACTGTGATGGATCCATGGAGTTTTTTTTTTTTTTTTTTTTTTTTTTTTTTTTGTTTTTTTAATAAATATCAATTTTTAATAAACATGAGAGTTCATCATATAGACATTGTTCTTTTGTTGAAAGAAGAAAAATGTTGATTGTTAATTATTTTATACAAATACTTCCTTTCATTTGTTAATTAATGGTCACAATGATCTTTTTTCTTTTTCTGCTTAAGTTGTTTTTTTAAATAGTTATTGTGGTTTGCTTCTATAAAGATTAGGGTTGATGTTTAAAAAGTTAAAGTTAATTTCATGTCTTAATCAATATCAAATTATAATGACTACTACATTAACAACAACTTCTAAGTAAATTTGGAGAATAATTCATTTTTCCAAACCTTAAAATGATCGTATGTAAGATAGATTCTGATTTTAACAACCTTGAGTGAGAGTACAATTTTAAGAAAAGAAGTATATTTATGTAGATTTAATTGAAATCTTAATAGCTTATTTAGATAATGTTGGGATTTGCTTATTTAAAACAACTTATGTTTTTTTTAAGTGCTTACTAGTTGATGTGTAACTTACTAAATCCGAACTTAGGAGAAAAAAATGTTAGATTAGCTTATTCGATAATAAAACACAAAAAGTTAACAAGTTTTTTGTATTGTTTGTGAAAAAAACGGAACTGTTATTGTATAAATAAACAACTACCCACATCACCTTAAACTAAGTATTTAGGTTAAGAACATCTTCATAGATTAAGATTGGTTGTCTATTTATACTTTTAATAAATAAATAAATAAAAACCATTTGTAAGCATAGGTAACATACATGTGGTTTAGCATGGCAACTCGAGTTGTTTAATCTTCCACTAAAACAACTACATTCTCTCTTTAATATTTAACTCCAACTTTAGAACTTCATATATAAATATAATAAATAAATATATATGTAAGACTAGAAACCTGACTGACTTCATGTGAATTTCCTGCATCTTTGCATATAAAATTTGTCTCACTTAAATATAAAATTTCCTAAAACAAAATCTATAATTTAATGGGTTTTAACTAATTTTTTAGTCTAATTATAGATCTTTAAACCTAGGATGTGTTTGGATATGACAGAATCCAGAAATCTAGATCACATTCTTCTTGTCTATTTGAAATCAAAATACCAAAAAAATAATAAATAATCCGATTATACATCTACAACAAACAAGAAGTATTTAAGCATGTACAAAAAAAATTAAATTTTATTATTGAATTTAAGACTTATTAGTTAACAATATGTGTGTGTGTGTGTTTTTTTTCTATATTTTTAGTTAACTGAATTTTTTGAAAAACCAACTTATAATTTCTTAATTACTAGAGTGACCGAATAAAAAGGGTATCTCTGGGAATAACACAAAAGATCACGGGAATGAAATGAAAATATAAAAAAAAAGTTTGTTATCGTTCTTTCTATATATTTCTGCCCATTAAGTTCCCCATGCCTTTTCTGTTCAAAATAAAGAATCTTATATTCTTTATTTATTTCTTTATATACACACACATACCCAGGTGTTTCTGTGTGTGTTTTTGCATGTTTTTACTATTAATATAACCATTAACCAATCAAATGAAGAAAAAAACCTCAAAGAAAATGAAGAACTCATCCCCATCTTCTGAAGATCATAAACAAACCCCACAATCTGAATCAGAAAACGAAGCCACTTTCAAGAAATCTCTTCAAGTTAGTCTATAACCCCAAAATCTTGTTCTTTTCATAATTCGATTGATTTTTGTTTTGAAATTTTGAATTTTGATTTGTTTTTGTTGCAGGAGTTGAAAGATTTGTGTTCACAGCTTCATCATGCAGCAGATTCCTACCAATCCACTTTCTTAAATTCCAACCAAAAGCAACTGTAAGCAACTACATTCCGATTTTGACTTTTCTGAGTCAAACTTGTTGGATTTCAGTTCTAAATTCTATAAAAAATATTATTTTTAGTTCGGAAAGACAACTTTTAATACGATAGCAGAAAGTTTGAGCTAAAAATACTAAACATTCAACGTATAAATTGGATTTAAAAATCAGTAAGTTTGACTTTGACTTTTCAGAGTTGTAAAGAACACGAAGGAATACATACAAAGTGCCTTGGTGACTGTTGTGGATCATCTTGGATCCGTTTCTGCTAATCTGGATCACCATTTGTCTAAAACGTGCTCAATAAATCAAACAGAAGTCAAAATCAATTTCTTGAATCAAGTGAGTTATGTATTATGTATTTATGTTTTAATAGCATTTTGAAAGTTGTACTTTTTTTATGTTCAAATTTAATTAAAGTTATTCTTATTTTACGAAATAGAAACTGTTGACTTGTCAAGACTATTCTCATAAGATTGCTCTAGCTAAAGTTTCCTCAAGAGAGAATATTCTGAGATACAACTCTCGTTATATAAAACCACGTAAGATTCTATCTTTTTCTTTTTGTTTTATGTTACATGTTATCTGTTTATGTTTGTCTGACATAGAGTTATGTTTGAATCAGCTGTTTCAAATGTTTTGAAATTAAATCAAAGCTTCAGGTATCATATTTTTCTTTTCCCTATTTATTTATTTATTTATTATAGCATATAACCACCTATGTATTTTACAGGGAATCCGAGAGTCGAATTAGTGCAAAAGATATAAAAGGAAACGATGAATTTAAGGTAGATGAAGAAGTCCCACTTTTCTTGTACACTTGCAATAGCTACAAACCCTTGTGTTCATCAACGTCTGTTCGAGGTATCTAAACCTTAAAAAAAACAAATATTTCTGTCATTTTTTTCTTGTTCTAAATCTTTGTTACACGTAGCACAATGGAACACACCATCTTAACTTTTTATCCTATCCTTACAAAAGACATTAATGCCCTCCATGTCACTATCATCAAAAACAGTCATGAAAAACTTGTCTAGTCCCCTCTTTGAGCAAATAGCCCTAAAAGTCTCCTCGATTTACTTATTTATTTATTTCAGTTTTTCCAGTTCGAGATAGCCTATCTGTTCAACCAAAATCTCAATCTTTTCAATTACAGGTGATTTATGTTTCCTTAATTTCTTATAAAACATTTTCTTTAATTATCCTCATATATATCAACAAATATAACAAACTAATCACTATCAAATTCCTCCCAATTTGTTTGTAGGACAAAAGTAAGAATAGACGGGGTATGTTATTCATGAAGTCGCGACCAAATAACGAGATATTATCAGTATGTGGAAGCCGAAGAATATGATTATTATTATTATTATTATTATTATTATTATTATTATTATTATTATCATTAGCATCATTCCAAAATTTCATAATCTTTTCATCTATACATTTGCAAAAAAAACCATTTCCATGGTTAAAAAAATATGTTTATCTACTGGATCCAGATACTTTCCTTCTTCGACGCCTTTTCTGTCGAATTTTACATAAACTTGTTACAAGAAAAACCCCTGAAACAAAAAATGAATAATAATTAGGTCATAACAGAAATTAAGCTCACATATATAATATATATATATATATATTCCTATAAATAAAATTCACTCACCAAAAACAGCAATCATACAAGGTACAAACCACTGATTTGGAAATATCACAAGAGGCTGCATATAAAATTACACTTTGTTATTATTGGTAAAGAAATAAAAGGCAAGTTTGAGATTCTTACATCATCTGAATACAGAAAGTTGAAGAATTTATTCCCCGAAAATGAAAAACTCCTTTTGTTCTTGAAACCTTTTTGAATAGAGTAATCAGATGAAGAGTTTTTTAAACCACTACCCAAATCAATAGCCTGATGACCTGGCAATCTATGGTTTCTTCCTCTAACTTGCAACCCATACCTCTTTGTTCCCCACACATCAAACCTCGAGTCATTCCGACACACCAATTCCTTTCCGATCACTCCGGAATACATTGAGAAATTCAATTCCGTTCTTCTAGAAGGTAATCGTTCATCACCTTCGTTCAATGATTTTTTCAGTTTCACTGAATTGGAAAACAAAACCGGATCTTTAATGTTTTTGCTTGTGAAATCCAACATTTTTGTTAAAAGCCAGAAACAATCTTTCACCATATGACTGGAATCCAAACAGTTGGAATCACCATATACGCCAATTCTACCCTCTCCAACTTCCGCTACTCCAAGAATCGCTGCATCTCCATCTCCCTAAAATTAACTCGTTAACATAAGTTCATAATCTCAAAAAGGGTAAAATAGTAAATTCACATGTACCTTATCTGTATGCGCATTACCCGCGCTATCAAACAAAGGAAACCGATGCAAAAACCCACCTTTTGGGAATTTAACAATGTTACTTCCCGATGCATACCTACACCTATCATGTTCGATTTTGATATTTCCATTGAGAATCCGATCACCAAATGCGATCCCAAATGGACCCAAAAGCTCGTTTATGGCGGGTATATTCGCGCCACCTGTCACTGGGGTCCACCAACTCCGTGTATTGTCATCGAAAAATCTCATCTTTGTGATAGTGTCGACGTTATACCAATCACCAAACACCACCAAACCCAACCCGCTAACCACAACATCGTCTTTTAGCTTTCGTATCTCCTCTTCAAAATACTCGTCTTCAAGATCCACCATTAACAAACTCCCGTAATTGTTCGCGTCAAAGCAAGTCAACGGGGATCCAAGCGTTTCAATAAAGTAACCTTCTTCTCTTAAAACGTTAAACATGGAATGAAAATTCGTATGCAAATGATCTCCATGCCAATCGAGAATGTCGTTATGAACGGATAATGAATCCCTAGGGACATACCCGGGTGGGTATTTTATATTATGAAATTGATCGAATAAAACCCGTTTTGATCTCACTGGAGTCGGAATCACTTTAAGCTTTAGATGTAACACGCACGTGCTGTTTTGGAAGGTGGTTTCTCCGGTCGCCGGAGGGGAGTAGATATGAGCCACGACCTTCCCGGAGATGTCGCCGGAAAAGTCAGATCCTTCTTCTTTGATTTGGAGGTGTAAAGCGAGGTAGCCAGTCCATGGCCAGATGATGTCGGAGTAAGTAAAACGGATGTTGAGGAGATTACCTTGTTCAGTCGCCGGAATCCATGATGGTGGAGATGAGAAGTAGCCGATTACTCCCATTCCGTTGAGGATGGTGGTGTTGAAAAGCACAGGCATGCCGCCTGCGTATAGGGGTTGTTGGCAGAAAGGCCACGTGTATGGGCAGTCTGTGTAGTCAAGAACATTCGGGAAGATTGTCGCCCGAGGCATGTAGTTTTTCAAGATTTCATATGATTCTAACCTGTTATACCAAAAAGATAGTAAAAAAAAAAAATACGACTTTTTGCTACAAAAAAAATATATAAAAACTTACAAATTAACCCTTCCGGAACCCTGTTCATACATATTATGACCAGAAAGCTTCACAGCACCTTCAACTAGGGTTTGCTTCATGCTTGCAGGATTCAAGATCTTCTTTCTTTCACTTTCAGGGATGACACTAACAAGAAGACACACAACACCAGCAACCACAGGACTTGCTACACTTGTTCCTGATAGTGTTCTACATCCTGTTCCTATAGCAGATCCTCTGATATTCTTCCCATATGCAACTACATCTGGTTTTACACGTCCATATCTGTAGTAAAGATCAAATTTTATAGATTTTGATTAAATCTTTGATCATTTAACTAAATATATGAAAAAAGATGGAATACCCATGAGGGATCTCCCAAGTGCTCATGCCACGTGATGAAAATGAAGCAATGTTGGAACTGTAATCTATTCCACCAACACCGATTACATCACTTTGATCAGCAGGGTTGTTTAAAGTGCCATAATATGGTCCATCGTTGCCAATTGCAGACACCATTATAATGTTGCTTGCTGTTAATTCCCAAACTTTCTCTACAAATGGAAGATCCATGTTATCAGGACCACCGATGCTTAGGTTCAAGACATCCATGTTGGTTGCGATTGCATAGTTGAATGCATCAAGAAACCATGATGTGTATGAAACCTGCAATAAGCTGAATAGAAATTTATGACTCTTAACATAGTTTTGAAGATGGAAATGATGAGGAACTGTAGTGTATGTGTTACCTGTGCATCTGTAAACACACGGAAAGCGTAAATCTCTGTATCTGGTGCAAACCCTAGACATTCTGTGTTTTCACCAGCAATCACTCCAGCAACAAATGTTCCATGTCCGAGATTATCGTTTAGTGAATTCTCATTTGTCCAGTTTGTGCGTTCCTGAAGTTGCGAAAGTGAAATAAATCTTTGGATGACGACAAAAAGAAAGTCATGGAGTTCACCAATGGCGATGATACCTTTATATTGCGGAAATGAGGGTGATCAGAACGAATTCCAGTATCAAATATAGCCATCTTTACTTTTGCTCCAGTGTACCCTTTTGACCAAAGTGCATCTGCTCCAAACAGGGATGTAACTTGAGATTTCTGCATCGAAAGTAATCAGATCACACCATGATTGCCATAGAAGGAACTATGGATTCAAATGTTGTTGATATTTACCTGAGATAAAAGCTGTCGTTTCCACTCAATCGTCTGGTTAGCTGTCGTGGCTGCAGCGACGAAATCTTCACCATCAGTAAACGACATCGACGTGAAGATCTTCCCAGGTCGCTTCTTCCCATCTACAAACGCCCCAACTCGCTCATACCTTTTCTTCTTCATTCCACCAAGCAAGTTCCTTAAATGGTAACTCGAATCAACCCTAACATCTTTCACCATCTCCAGTGTCTCAAACTTCCTAATAACCGAATCAACAGCGTCATCGTCGATGGAGACGACTCCAAAATCCGTGGGGAATTTAGAAGCAGGGTTGTTTCTGTTGATCCATTCCCACGAACACGAGTTGTACGGTACTTCATTGGCGTTATGTTCGAGATACGCCTTGTGGTCTTCCGCTTTCTTGTATTGGATGAATCTGACAATGTAGTTCTTGCGAGTGATCGGTGGTGGTGGTGGTTGTAGTGATGGTTTCGGGATTAGGGTTTGGTTTTCTAATGGGTTGTTGAAGCGGTAAATGGAGATTGAGATACAGAGGAAGATGAATGAGAAATTGAATTTGGGGGTAAGGATCTTCGTCATGATGACGCTCTGGTTTAATTGATTTGGCGGGAAAGATTCCTCATTGATAGTTGGATTTGAAGAATTTGTTTGGACATGGAATGTCGTCTTCTTCAGTGCCTTTAACTGTATATGAAAATTGAAATCGATGGAACTTTTTCGAAGTTGTTAAACAAATCCAAGATGAACTTCGATTGTTTCAGCTTTTGTCCGTTTTTTTTTTTTTTTTTTTTTTTTTTGGAAACGAGCTTTTGTCCGTTTAATAAATGTTTTCTTTCTTCCAATTTTAGCCAAATGGTTTTCTTTTTTAATTTGGAAAAATTAGTATAAAATACATTATAAATTAGTTGAACCTTGAAGTATTGGTTTCTTACGACCTAGGGATAGGGATGACTAGATGAGTAGTTTGTATCAAATCTTGATCTCGTATCGGTTCCGTATCGAAACCAGTACCGAACCGAATTTAAAATATAAGACGGTACTCGGTATTCTAAAATCACAAAATTCGGGACTCGGTACTGTCGGTACCAATACCATTCCCAATATCAGTACCGATAATGTTAATTCGGTATGATATTCGGAAAATCCATATTCTGAAATCGGAAACAGTATCAGTTTCGTCTCACGCTCATCCCTATATACGACCCGTTCAATTTATTTGTTATATTTTATCTTTTTTAACTTTCATATCCCACACTCATCTTCTTTTATCACTCACAGCTCACTAAAATTTCAATTTTTAAATAAACACAAACTAATTAAAATCATTAAAACTAATTCATAAAATATTAAAAATGGTTATTGACATAGAAGCACAATAATGTTTTCCATTTGGTTTTTAAAGGTCTTTCAACTAATTTTCATACCCCTGACCCCACTAAAGTGACAAACTACGTGTCATTTACACCTTTTTTGTAACATCACAATCTTCAGGTATGGATTTAATAGCTTAATATTTATATTTTCAGGGCAACTCGATGAGTTGGAAGGCTCCAACTCGTCGTGTAGAGGATATAATGCCCGCATATCTTTCAATGTCTACTCGACGAGTTGGAAGGCCCCAACTCGACGAGTTGAAGGCTGAACATGAAAACCCTAATTTTTAGGGTTTGCACCCTATTTAAAGGCCTTAACTCTCACTGTTGGCCTCCTTCATCGCCTCCTTGTCCAGAGAAAAACCCTAGTTTGTGCTTTTGCCCTCATTGTGTGTGTGTGTGTGAGAGAGAGAGAGAGAGAGAGAGAGAGAGCTTAGAGAGTGATTTTTGGTGCTCTTTTGGAAGGAACAAGAAGCTTGAAGAAGTTGGCTGAAGGGAGAGGCTGCAGATCCGGTGTTTACTCTGTTGTGGCAACCATTTTAAGGTATAAAGTCGATACCTTGACCCCTTATTGCTTAGATTTACTTCTATGAAAAGATATTGTTATTCTTGGTCCATATTGGAGTCATTCTTGGAATGATGCATTGTTTGAAGCTGCCACTTCAGATCTGGATGTTTTATGGCTCATTGAGTCTAAAGTTCCAAGCTTTATCAAGTATTGGCCCTCCTTCATGCCCTAAATCCCTTGATAAGCCTTATTTGAGTGTTTTAGCCCTTTGATGCCATGCATGGACGTAAAGTTAGCAACTTTATGTGGTATCTCAGTCCTAGGGGACCAGATATATAGTTTGGGGTTTTGGGTTTCGCTTGGAAGTGTCTGAATGCATTATGTAACATCCCAAAATTCAAGACCAAAAATTTCGTTTTTAGTTTAACGATTCATAAACAAACAGTATAAAAACATTCATAATAATATCTCATGTCAAAACCAAAGTGTCAATAATCAAAACATATTATCATAAAACCATATCAGAGTGTAATCCCAAAGATCTCATGTGCGGAAAACATAGTGTGATGCGCTGCGATCAAGCCGACTCCTTTCCTTTGAAAACGAAGTACCTTAAACCAAAACTGTAAACCGTAAGCACAAAGCTTAGTGAGTTCCCCCATCATACGACATACCACATAATGCCTATCCCTCGGTATCTTTCAACCGGTATCCGACTGGCATGACTGGGAGTTGGGCTCCCCTTCGGTATCTTTCAACCGGTAACCGGGAACTAACCTCCCCTTCGGTATCTTTCAACCGGTAACCAGGAGCTAACCTCCCCTTCAGTAGCTTTCAACCGGTAACCAGGAGCTAACCTCCCCTTCGGTAGCTTTTAACCGGTAATCGGGAAGCTAACCTCCCATTCGGTATCTTTCAACCGGTAACCGGGGACTATTTCACCCCCTACCACTACCACATAATAACATATCATAGGCATACTGATCACATAATAACATATCATAAACATACTAATAGACATGCATGGGTTCTGTCTACCCCTTCGGTATCTTTCAACCGGTAACTGCCTTCGGTATCTTTCAACCGGTAACCGGTGACTATTTCACCCCCTACCACTATCACATAATAACATATCATAATCATACTGCTAGGCATGCATGGGTACTGTCTACCCCCCTTCGGTATCTTTCAACCGGTATCCAGGGTCTATATCCCCCTACTACTAGTAACACATATGTCATAGCATTTTAGCATATAAAGCATATCAGATAGTGGCATACCAGACAATTATCACACAAACAATTATCTAACAAACAACTCCTACTAGTGGGCCGACATTGTGGCCTTAGACCCACTTCTACTGGAAGGTAACTCACCTCACACTGCTGAAGTCCCGCAGACATAACCATAAGTTCTTGGAGTAACATGCTACATTACCCCATCTTGGCTTGATTCAAGCCCAAGGCCCAATCCAAAGGCCCAAAAGTCAAACTGGGAATCAAAGCCCAACATATGGCCCAATTTTCAAAATTGGGCCCAAACCTCTACATGGTCTTCCCCAAGGCCCAACCATATAGTCCAGTCCAAACATGTGGCATTACAATGGTCCAACATCTCATAATCATCAAGGCCCATCTATGGCCCAATTTTCCAAATTGGGCCCAAACCTTCATATGGGCCTTACCCTAAAGCCCATCTAAATATTCTAGTCCATATGATCACTCTCGGATGACCCATTGTTGGCCCAATCACCAAAACCCAATAGAAAGGCCCAACACATAGCCCAAGTGAAATTAGGGTTTCACATAAAATGACAATTAGGGTTAAGTGTTTCTCACTTAACCCATTAATGACTTAATCCATTAAGTCCATTACTCTACTGGGTAAATTATATAATATGCTCGGGTGTAATTAATAATTCAATTCCAATGGCCCAACATGGGTCCCGATAAGTCCAAGGCCCATATATCCAAAATTAGGGTTTTCTAAACCCTATTAGGGTTTCCAACCCAATCATAGTCCAATAGGCCCAAAACTAAATCTTTAGGTCAATTAGGGTTTCACTAGGCCCATTAGGGTTTCGCTAGTCGAGCACCACCCACTACCACCTCGGGTAGTGGTGGTCAATGGCGGCTCACGGCGGCGGCCACCACCTCACGGTGGTGGTTAGGGTTCTAGTCCAATCGAGTCCAAGTATCCCAAAAGTAATCCAAACACATGCAAAGCACACCACCACCCAACACGGCGGCTGGTGGCGGCAGGAGGCGGCTGCCACCACCCTACGGTGGTGGTTAAGAGTTTTCTTTTCATTATTATAGCCACTATTACAATTTTACAATGAAATAACCCAAAATAAACACACACACTCAAAATAATCACACACACACAACCACCCTTGTGGTGGTAGCGGGGTTCTTCTTCGAATCACCGGCCAAGAAACGACCCTACATCCCTTACAAGTAAAACACACGCACACTGTAACATTCTGTTTATTTAATAAATAAGTAGATAAAAAAATTGATGAACGAATGGTCGCCCTAAATCGATATTATTTAGTGGATTGTTGGTTTTGGGGAGCCAAATGTTATAAATTGGATTATTCGGGGGCTAAAGTGTAATTCTGGGATTTATTTTGTGAAGATTTTCAGAAGTCAGGGGCTGCTTGGTAAGATTGGGACTTAAATTGAAAAGATATTGAAGTGATGAGGGCTGCTTGGTAATTATTAGGATTGTTTATGAAAGGAACTATGGAAGGGAGGGCTAAAGGGTAACTTTCGGAGTTAAATTGAAAACAAATGTTGTGGGGAGGGACTGAACTTGGTAAAATGTACAAATTTGAATAAACACGGGACTTTAAACCCGTTACCTCCCATTCTCACACTAACCCTAACCCTACGTCCTTATACCACCAACCGCCATCACCATGTGTGGCATCTTCAGCCGCTACCTTGAGAAGCTCCAAGACAGCCGCATGCCACCTCGCTGTGGAGCACCACCACCCTAGCTCTACTGCCGGAGACGTCGCGGCAGCCGGATAGACCTTTGAGAACCGTCGAAGTCGTCGCAAACGGCTGGAGAGGCCACCGAGATGAAGGACAAGGCCGTGAACGAAGGAGAAGGTCGTGAACGATGGAGCTGAGGCCGTGAACGACTGGAGGGCTTCGGAAAAATGAAGAAAACTCATCACCACCACCTGTTGCCGCTGTTCCGCCACCCGCTGCCGCCGTTCCGTCGCAGCTAGCCACCATCTCGGGTGGCTATGGGCTTTCGGGTGCGTTTGGATTGATGTTGGAGTGCTTTTGATGTTGTGTTGGCCCAAGAACATAGCTACCACCATGTTGTCTCGGCCACCACTAGGGTGGCTGTGTGTGTGTTTTATGAGTATGTGTGTGTGTGTGTGTTTTTTGGATTGTGTTGTAATGTGTTGTAATCGGCCGAAATAATAATAAAAAGCTTATAACCACCACCGTGAGGTGGTGGCTGCCGCCTCCTGCCGCCACCAACCGCCGTGTTGGGTGGCGGTGTGCCTTGTTTGCGTTTGGACCTGTTTGGGATGCTTGGACAACGTGGGCCCAATGAAACCCTAATGGGCCCAATGAAGCCCTAATTGACCTAAATGCCCAACCACTTGATTAATGGGCTAGTATTTGGGTTGGAAACCCTAATTAGGGTTTGGAAAACCCTAATGCCATGAAACCCTAATTTTGGGATTTATCGGGACCGCACGGGAATTATGTATTAAACTTAAAATAATAATTAATAATCATGTGCAAATTAACCTAAAGCAATATTGGACTTAATGGATTAAGTCCTTAATGGGTTAAGTAGGAACACTTAACCCTAATTGTCATTTCATGAGAAAACCCTAACTTCACTTGGGCCTTGAGTTGGGCCTTCCCATTGGGCTTTGGTGATTGGTCTATTGATGGGCTTTAGGGTGAGGCCCATGTGAGAGACTTGGGCCCAATTTGGAAAATTGGGCCATAGATGGGCCATAATTGGGCCTTTATGATTATGTGATATCAGGCCATGGGAATACCAAGAGTTTGGACTGGAATAATTTGGATGGGCCTTAAGGAAAGACCATGTAGAGGTATGGGCCCAATTTGGAAAATTAGGCCATATGCTGGGCTTTGGCCCATTACTTGACTATTGGGCCTTTGGAGTGTGAGTTGGACCTTGGGCTTGGAACCCAATTATTAATTGGGTATTGTTTGATGTTGACAGTTTGGGAACCTGTCATCCAGCAGCTAGAGTTTTATCGTTGGGACTTCAGCAGTGTCAGGTGAGTCTCCTCACCATACCAATGGGTCTAAGGCACCAAGGCCGGCCCATTCAGTTAGTTGTAGTGTTTATTGTAGATTCACTACTGTTATGTATCATATGCATGTATATGTCGTGCCTCTCACCAGGTTGACCCGGAAGGGTGCCGAGATCTCCCACAGAGATCAGGAGTTTTCTGGGATTGGCCGGCTACTATCGGAGATTTATCCGAGATTTCTCCAAGATTGTCGTGCCTCTCACCAGGTTGACCCAGAAGGGTGTTGCTTTTTCATGGGGTCTGGAGCAGCAGACCTCGTTTGAGACACTTCGCCAGAAGTTATGCGAAGCCCCTGTGTTAGCCCTCCCGGAAGGGATGGAGGATTTTGCGGTGTATTGTGACGCATCGATATCGGGGTTGGGTGCTGTGCTTATGCAGAGAGGGCATGTGATAGCGTATGCATCGAGGCAGCTGAAGCCTCATGAGACGAGGTATCCCACCCACGATCTGGAGTTGGGGGCCGTGGTGTTCGCCCTCAAGATCTGGCGTCACTATTTGTATGGGGTTCGGTGTACCATATACACGGACCACAAGAGCTTGAAGTATTTGATGGATCAGCCCAATCTGAACATGCGTCAGAGAAGATGGTTGGATGTGGTAAAGGATTATGATTGTAAGATCCTGTACCACCCGGGCAAAGCTAATGTGGTAGCCGATGCGCCGAGCCGTAGGGCGGAGAGTGCCCCGATTCGAGGCACTTGTATGAGGTTGTCAGTGATGACCCCGGTGTTGGACACCATTCGGGAGGCCCAGGCAGAGGCCGTGATACCGGAGAACCGCAAGAGGGAGCGGGTGATCGGGCAGGTGCCCGAGTTCGTTACCGATAGTCGAGGGCTGATGACCTTTCAGGGTCGGATTTGGGTGCCGCATGCAGGCGGGGCACGTACCATTTTGATGGAGGAGGCGCATAGATCGAGGTTCTCGATCCATCCCGGGGCCACGAAGATGTATTTGGACCTGAAGAAAGATTATTGGTGGCCCTGTATGAAGAGGGATGTTGCGTGGTTTGTTGAGAGGTGCTTGACCTGTCGCAGGGTTAAGGCCGAGCACCAGCGTCCGCATGGCAAGTTGCAGCCGCTTGAGGTTCCCCAGTGGAAGTAGGAACAGATTTCCATGGATTTCATCACCAAATTGCCAAGGACCGCAAGGGGTGTCGATGCAATTTGGGTGATCGTCGACCGGCTGACGAAGAGCATGCGTTTTCTTGCTATCAATGAGAGCTCTTCTGCTGAGAGGTTGGTAGAGTTGTATGTGAGAGAGGTGGTATCGCGTCATGGAGTACCAATCTCGATTGTGTCTGATCGAGATGTACGTTTCACTTCCAGGTTCTGGAAGAAGTTCCACGAGGAGTTGGGTACGAGATTGCATTTCAGTACCGCCTACCACCCACAGACGGACGGGCAGAGTGAGCGGACGATTCAGACGCTCGAGGACATGCTTCGAGCATGTGTGTTGGACTTCGGGGGAAGTTGGGACACGTACTTGCCGTTGGCTGAGTTATCCTACAACAACAGCCACCATTCTAGTATTGGCATGCCTCCCTTCGAATTGTTGTATGGGAGGAGGTGTCAGACTCCCATTTGTTGGGGAGAGGTAGGGCAGCGCGTGATGGGTAGCA
The DNA here is from genome assembly GCF_052849685.1 of Lactuca virosa. NCBI lineage: Eukaryota > Viridiplantae > Streptophyta > Magnoliopsida > Asterales > Asteraceae > Lactuca > Lactuca virosa. Next base: position 206,411,668 of record NC_136433.1, read on the forward strand.
CTGAGATAGTGCTTCAGACGACAGAGCAGATACAGCAGGTTAGACAGAGGTTACTGACGGCTCAGAGTCGTCAGAAGAGTTATGCGGATCGGCGACGATCCAAGCTGGAGTTCCAGGTGGGAGACTTCGTACTCCTGAAAGTATCTCCTTGGAAAGGAGTGATCCGATTCAGGAAGAGGGGCAAGCTGGGGCCACGGTACATCGGTCCATTCAGGGTGACCGCGAGGGTGGGCAAGGTAGCATATCGGTTAGAGCTACCTGCGGAGTTGAGCCAGATTCATGATACCTTCCACGTGTCCCAGTTGAGGAAGTGTATAGCCGACGAGTCGGCGATGGTACCACTGGAGGATATTCAGGTGGATGCGAGCCTGAATTATGCGGAGAGGCCAATCGCGATCCGGGATCGGAAGATCAAGGTTCTGAGGAACAAGGAGGTGTCACTGGTGCAGGTCCAGTGGCAACATCGGAAGGGGTCCGAGCTGACCTGGGAGCCAGAGATGGAGATGCGGGAGCAACATCCGGAGTTGTTTGTCGAGCAGGACTTCGAGGGCGAAGTCTGATCCTAGTAGGGGAGAATTGTAACATCCGGATTCCCAGGTATCCTATTTTAAGTATTTTATATTGAGTTTTAGAGGGGGGACTCGGCGAGTAGGCGCCCAGACTCGCCGAGTTGGATCGCGATGTGTTGGCCTGATTTAATGAAGGACTCGGCGAGTCCATTCGTGGACTCGGCGAGTCCACGCTGTTTAATGAAACCCTAATTCCTCGGGTTTGGGACCTATTTAAGGACCCTTATAGCCACCATTTGCGGCTACCAGACCCTTGAGAGAAACCCTAATAGTGCTTGAGCGTCTGAGAGAGAGAAGAAGCCATTATTGGACCTTTGTGGGTTGGTTTTGCTAGAAGAAGTTGATTCCAGCTTAGAGGAGGCCAAGGAGGTTGCACATCTGTGGTTTTCAAGCAAAGGGCATCATCTTTGAGGTAGCATATCGATCATCTTTCTGTTTTGTTAAAGAATCCATGGATTTAGGGTTTTCTATACCCTTTATTGGGATGATTTGTTGGAGATATGGTCCCTTATCATGTTTAGGCTTCAGATCTGGACCCATAGTGGTCCAGAGAACCTTATCCATCTTGCTTTATGATGAGATATGAAAGAAATGGACTTAGGATGTTGTATTTGGGGCTAAATCATCAAGTAGAGTCATTTGGGCGTTGCATGAGTATCAAGTTCGAACCTTTACGTGTTTATTGAGCTTGGGAAGGTTAGATCTATGGATTAGAGGAACAGATCTGACCTCAGAAGGTCATTTGAGTGTGAGCATGGAATGAACTCGCCGAGTCCATGATCAGACTCGACGAGTCGAGTCGGGTTGCCCCTTGACTCGCGACCTGTGACGACCCGTGGAGTATAAGGTTGACTCAGCGAGTCAAGGGAGGACCAGGGGCGTAGAGGGCAGGCGTGTACTCGCCGAGTCACCCTAGTGCACTAGGCAAGTTGGGTCAAAGTTGACCGTTGACTTTCGTTGACCTTAGGGTTCTGGTCAAGGTTGATTCAGGAGAGTTCAGGGAAGGGTAGAATGGCCTTCTACCCAGTCTGTAGAGATGAGATCATGAGAGAGTATTGATCGAGAATGTTATTTGAATAATAGGAGGAGGCTAAGTCGGGACGTTGAGCACGAGAGGTTATCCGACTTCATTGAGGTGAGTCTTCTCACTATACTGTACCTGGAAGGGTACCTATGTGTGATCGGAAGGTCTTGTATGCTATGATGTATGTGCTATATGCGGTTATGTGATATGTATGTGTTATGTATGCTATGAATGATAAGGACCGGAAGGTCAAGATGATATGTATGTATGTGCTATGTATGTTACGTATGGTAAGGACCGGAAGGTCGAGATGATATGGGCCGGAAGGTCAAGAGGGTACAGACCGGAAGGTCTACCGGAATTTGGGACGGAAGTCCCCTGAGACACATGGATCGGAAGATCCTACAGAGTTGTGGCCTGGAAAGGCGTATGTGGGCTATGTGGTATTTTGGGGAACTCACTAAGCGTTTATGCTTACAGTTGTTGTGTGATGTGTTTCAGGTACTAGCGAGGATCGCGGGAAGGTGCCGGCATGATCCGTACACACTTATGGAGTTTATGATATCGAGATCTTGGGACATGTTTTGTTATGTTACAGTGGATACATTATGTTTTTATGATTATCGTGTGAATGAATGTTTAATTTTAAATGAAAAATTGTTTTGAAAAATTACGTTGTTACATTTATGTAGCTGTTATAGCTAATGTGGATTATGTGGTTATGTGGATTGTGTGGGGTATGCTCTGGGGAACTCACTAAGCTTCGTGCTTATAGTTTTGTTTATTGTTTCAGGTATCATCGGTTTGGAAAAGAAGGGCTCGGATTGATCGTAGTGTACACACCCATGTTTTTCCGCATTGAATGTTTTTGGGATGGACTCTGATAAATGTTTTAATTAATAATGTTTTGGAAGAAACGATATCTATGTTTTGACTATATTAAAATGAAATTGTTACCCTTGATTTTTGGGTCATTACAAGTTGGTATCAGACCCTTGGTTTGAGGGATTCGGGTATACCTTTGGGTGTGTATGAACTCAAACTGAGGATCAGTAAAGTTTTAAAAAAATTTCAAAAGAAAATGTTTTCAAGGAAAATGTTTTCTGAGACAAGAAAGGGTGTGGTGTATGCAATCAACCGAGCTCAAGTAAGTTTCCCCAGAATACCCACATATGTTGTCTGTTATGACTTGGTTTATGAATCTGTGAATCGCATGCTAGTTAGGGCTAGGGGAGATGCATGTATATGTTGTATGAGCTGGTAGACTTGCATGCTAGTGCTGAGTAGTCAGCAATAGTTTCGCCTGATATGTGGTGCTTGTAGCCTTGGGAATATTTGATGCCATGCTGGAATGAGAATGATTATTGGTATTAGTAACTGCTACGTGTATGCTTTTAAAATTGTATACGGTTAGGATCTTATAGCCTTAGAATAATTGATTTGGCCTTATTTCTTGTTCCTTGTCTGGTTGTGTTCCTAGGATAGAGTCGATTATTCGACAGTCTATTAGATCCTGTTCTGTGTATAATTTGCATGCATAAGGTAGCCAACAGTAAGGATGGATGGATGTGGATAGCACGAGTTGCGATATGTGGGTTGGATGTTATATGATAGTCCTTTGGATCGGAGTGCTACTGCACAAATGCTGCTTGCTTTGTGCTTTGTGGAACTCTTGAGTGATGGGAGTCAGCCACTAAGTGGATATGACGATATCCAGGAGGTGGATGGCTGGCATCATGGGGAGTTCTTCAACAGCTGATGGAAGGGTGAGGTTGGGGACCTAGAAAATCCCAGGATATGCTCCAGTGAGTTAGTGGGGCGGTTCGGTGAGGTTGGGAGCCTAGGGGGAGCCTAGGAGGTGCTTTGGTGGATATTATGTTGCTGTTTAGCGAATATTTGGTGCATCAGTAGGGTAGGTGACTTAGAGTATTCGGGAGGATTGGTGAGGGAAGTATGGATCGGTGTGGAAGGTAGTATGGGCCCGTACTACTGAAAGCACAGGATCCATACTCGAATCAGTGAGAGTCTTGGAGAATCTAAGAAACTGATGGGAAGGGGAATTCTTGGTTATGCTCCGATAGTGGGGATAGCTGCTTTGCCAGATGAGGATTAGCACACATGAGGGAGGACGAAGGTTTGGTCCCGGCTCCGGTGGTGAGCCAGGTAGCGGAAGGACTGTCAGGATTTTGAGTTCACCTTGGATCTCTTGTATCATGAGGAAAGGATTGATTGTGTGATCTATTGCACTTTCGGGATTAGAGACTATGTCTTGGGGGTAGCTTGTAGCCCGGTTTAGAGTAGAGATTGCTTCAGCTACTGTAGTTCAGCCGTGGACGATAGAGCTGGTGAGTGTGCCAGGGTGCGAGACCCTGAATGATATGATTTGTAGAGCTCGAGAGCAGGGATTGATTTGGAGCACATTGGGAAGAGGGGATCGGATCAGGTACATACATTGGAGGGTCCCGGAAAGGGACCCAAGATTCCAAGTCAGTTTTGAGAGGCCAGCAAGGCCAGATTTAGTGCGGTACTTGCGGGAAACTGCACGAGGGAGTTTTCGTTTCAAGGGTTTTAGTAAGTGTATCTCTGGGTTTGTTGCCCTTTTTGTGTTTGGACTATACATTCAAGCATTCGTCATACGCCATTTGGATACCGTGAGTTACGGGGTGATTAGTGAAAAGTTGTTTCCCTCTTTGCTGGTTTGGAGCGTTCAATGCTATCTGGGTATAGGGTCGAGATCGGTTTAGGGACATGATGCGGAAGGTCTACAGACAAGATTAGTGACTCAGCCATTATGCCTAGGGTCGGCTTTTGGAAGCGCCAGGGGAAGTGGTTTACTGTTGAGGCTTTGGTTTGGGCATCGGTTATTTGGACTTCAAGATATAGGTGGGGCATCATTTCAAGGCGTCTGAGATTATTAGTCTCGCTGGGATTCGGGAAGTGTTTGTATGATCTTTAGGAGTTGCGTGGTCCTTGGGGATTTAAGCCCGTAATAGAACACTCGCACGGACAAGAAACAAGTTGTTAGCAGTTGGTTATTAAAGAGTAAGAAGGATCGGGAATCCTTCAAATCTCATGTATTGCGAAGACTTAGTCGAATCTAAGTGGGGGAGAATCACGCAGGTATTCAGGACAGGGACAGGTATGAGACCGGGATGGGCTTCTCGTCCTCATCGAGGAAAAAATGGTGGCCCAAGCGGCTATTTGGTTTGAGGTTTGTGCGAGTTTGAAGTTCGGTAAAACTCCCCAGCGTGTGAACCACGTCTTCTTAGGGGCTTGATATCAGAATTTGGAGAAGCAGGTTGGGACTCCAATCATGAATCGAGTTCAGTTCGGGTGATCGGTTGAGTGTGTGATTGACTCTGCATGCGTTCTGAATCGATAGATTAGGGGTAAGGTATTGGGCTACGGTTGTGTTAGGATAAAAGTGTTGTAAGACTACGGGGGAGTTGTAGCATTCACTAATGGTCAGTCAGGATGAAAGTGTTGTAAGACTACGGGGGAGCCGTAGCATTCACTAATGGTCAATTGGTATGGAAGTGTTGTAAGACTACGGAGGAGCTGTAGCATTCACCAGTAGTCAGATAGTGGGGGAAGTGTGGAAAGACTGCAGGGTAGCTGCGACATTCACAGATTCGTTCGGATGACTTAGGCCAGGGTGGGCCAGTTTGCAAGGTTGTGAGTAGGTCACAACATAATTGGAATCAGGAAGCGGTAGGTTGAAGGAGACCGGGTATGATGTAAGACTACAGTTATTCTGGTAGCATTCACCTTTTTTGTGTGTCGGATTCAGTGGCGACAAATTGTCAGCCTATCACGATCGGATGATCATAAGGATTAGATAAGCCATGAGTGGCGGTATAGATAGGGCAGTTATTGTCGGACGAGGTATCCTTCAGAGGTCGTGTGGGACTGCTGAGTGTGTTTTGGCTCAGCAATCGGTTAGATGTCCGTTATTTCGAGGGATTATCTGAGCTTCGAATAGATATAAGTGTACTGCAGGGAAATTTGGTATGTGACTCTATTTTCTAGGGGGAACCTCAGGTTATCAGAAGTTGCGTAGTCAGTTAGGAGATAAGTGTAATGAATTCGATAATGATTGGTGTGGGCGGTCTGTCAGGGAGACAGACCCTCTCAAGACTTTGGAAGTCGAACGGAGTAGATATGATCTTGTTGCAGGAAATTCGTTCCTCTTTGGGTTCTAGAACCTTGCGAAGGCTGGTCACGGTTACCCTAGGAAGGCTAGGGTGTGCCCAGGATTGTGACCATATCGCCTAAGTTGTCGGGCGAGTAAGGGATGGTAAGGAATGATTTCGAGGTCGAAATCTAATTTAAGTGGGGGAGAGTTGTAACATTCTATTTATTTAATAAATAAGTAGATAAAAAAATTGATGAACGAATAGTCACCCTAAATCGATATTATTTAGTGGATTGTTGGTTTTGGGGAGCCAAATGTTATAAATTGGATTATTCAGGGGCTAAAGTGTAATTCTGGGATTTATTTTGTGAAGATTTTCAGAAGTCAGGGGCTGCTTGGTAAGATTGGGACTTACATTGAAAAGATATTGAAGTGATGAGGGCTGCTTGGAAATTATTAGGATTGTTTATGAAAGGAACTATGGAAGGGAATGGAAGGGAGGGCTAAAGGGTAACTTTCAGAGTTAAATTGCAAACAAATGTTGTGGGGAGGGACTGAACTTGGTAAAATGTACAAATTTGAATGAACACGGGACTTTAAACCCGTCACCTCCCATTCTCACACTAACCCTAACCCTACGTCCTTATACCACCAGCCGTCATCACCATGTGTGGCATCTTCAGCCGCCACCTTGAGAAGCTCCAAGACAGCCGCATGCCACCTCGCTGTGGAGCACCACCACCCTAGCTCTGCTGCCGGAGACGCTGTGGCAGCTGGATAGACCTTTGAGAATCGTCGAAGTTGTCGCAAACAGCTGGAGAGGCCACCGAGACGAAGGAGAAGGCCGTGAACGAAGGAGAAGGTCGTGAACGATGGAGCTGAGGTCGTGAACGACTGGAGGGCTTCGGAAAAATGAAGAAAACCCATCACCACCACCTACTGCCGCCGTTCCGCCGTTGCTAGCCATCATCTCGGGTGGCTGTGGGCTTTCGAGTTTGTTTGGATTGATGTTGGAGTGCTTTTGATGTTGTGTTGGCCCAAGAACATAACTACCACCACGTGCCACCGCCGACCACCACTAGGGTGGCTGTGTGTGTGTGTTTTATGAGTATGTGTGTGTGTTTTTGTTTGGATTGTGTTGTAATGTGTTGTAATCGGCCGGAATAATAATAAAACGCTTATAACCACCACCGTGAGGTGGTGGCTGCCGCCACCAATGGCCGTGTTGGGTGGCGGTGTGCCTTGTTTGTGTTTGGACCTGTTTGGGATGCTTTGACAACGTGGGCCCAATGAAACCCTTGTGGGCCCAAAGAAACCCTAATGGGCCCAATGAAGCCCTAATTGACCTAAAAGCCCAACCATTTGATTAATGGGCTAGTATTTGGGTTGGAAACCCTAATTAGGGTGTGGAAAACCCTAATGCCATGAAACCCTAATTTTGGGATTTATCGGGACCGCACAAGAATTATGTATTAAACTTAAAATAATAATTAATAATCATGTGCAAATTAACCTAAAGCAATATTGGACTTAATGGATTAAGTCCTTAATGGATTAAGTCCTTAATGGGTTAAGTAGGAACACTTAACCCTAATTGTCATTTCATGAGAAAACCCTAACTTCACTTGGGCCTTGAGTTGGGCCTTCCCATTGGGCTTTGGTGATTGGTCTATTGATGGGCTTTAGGGTGAGGCCCATGTGAAAGACTTGGGCCCAATATGGAAAATTGGGCCATAGATGGGCCATAATTGGGCCTTTATGATTATGTGATATCGGGCCATAGGAATACCAAGAGTTTGGACTGGAATAATTAGGATGGGCCTTAAGGAAAGACCATGTAGAGGTCTGGGCCCAATTTGGAAAATTAGGCCATATGCTGGGCTTTGGCCCATTACTTGACTATTGGGCCTTTGGAGTGTGAGTTGGATCGTGGGCTTGGAACCCAATTATTAATTGGGTATTGTTTGATGTTGACAGTTTGGGAATCTGTCATCCAGCAGCTAGAGTTTTATCCGCAGGACTTCAGCAGTGTCAGGTGAGTCTCCTCACCATACCAATGGGTCTAAGGCACCAAGGTCGGCCTATTCAGTTAGCTGTAGTGTTTATTGTAGATTCACTACTATTATGTATGGTATGCATGTATATGTGGTATGCTAGTGATTATGTGGTATGATATTGACTATGTGGTATGTGATATGCTAGCTGTCTTTGTGATACTTGCATGGAAGACCATGTGGAGAGCCCATGGCTTTCCTATTAAAGACCATGGGGGGAGCCCATGGCACTTGGACGTAAGACCATGTGGAGAGCCCATGGCTTTCCTATTGAAGACCATGGGGGAGCCCATGGCACTTAGGTGTAAGACCATGGGGGGAGCCCATGGCATCCTGAGTAAGACCCTGGGGGAGCCCACGACATTCGTATATGTTTATATTCATGGTTATGTGATTGATATGGTTATCTGATATATACGGTTTATGTAGTTGTTATAGCTAATGTGGATTATGTGGTTATGTGGATTGTGTGGGGTATGCTCTGGGGAACTCACTAAGCTTCGTGCTTACAGTTTTGTTTATTGTTTTAGGTATCATCGGTTTGGAAAAGAAGGACCCGGATTGATCGCAGTGCACACACCCATGTTTTTCCGCATTAAATGCTTTTGGGATGGACTCTGATAAATGTTTTAATTAATAATGTTTTGGAATAAACGATGTCTATGATTTAACTATATTAAAATGAAATTTTTACCCTTGATTTTTGGGTCGTTACACACACAAACACTATATCGCACTCATAACCACCCATACACGGCGGTTAAGGGTGGCAGAGAAGAAACTAGCGGCGTCAGCCACCATGGTTGGCAGCCATGGTGGTTTCCTCAGGTTTTCTGGCCAACTAGCACACACCAAAAGTATTGCAACCCGCACGCACCATGGACAGAACACCCACCGCACAAAAATACATCGAACATAGATGAGGAAGACGGCGACAACGGAACTCGCTACAACGGCGACGGTCACGACGTTTGGCAGCAGGCGACGTCTAATAGAAGAAGAGAAGAAGAAGAATTGGTGGCAGCGACTTTGACTGGAGACGACAGTTGATCGGAGCTTCCACAGGTCGGAGGACGAGAGGAAGTCTGGTGGTGGCGGCTGAAAGGTTCAAGTATGGCGGCTGCCTCATCGTTTAGGGTTAGGGCTTTGGTAGCGATGACTTTAAACGGGAAGGAAGGAGACGTCGGGTTTAAGTCCCGCTTCAAATCAAACCTTTGCCCATTTTTACAAGTTTGGTCCCTCCCCCTTAAGATCTTTTTCAGATCAGCTCCAATAGTTACCATTCTGCCCATCCTCTACAAATTATTCTCAAATGAAGTCCATAATTTACCAAACACACCCCGACTTCTGAAATCATTTTCAAATTAAATCCATAATTTACTAACCAGCCCACAACCTTCAAAATTCTTTACAAACTAATCCGGAAATTACATTTTAACCCCCAAAACTAACTCCTTGCTACACTATTCCGCTTTTAGGGCTATTATTCATTTATTAATTCGTCTATTTATTTATTTAATAAACGGGGTGTTACAACTCTCCCCCACTTAAATTAGATTTCGTCCTCGAAATCATTCCTTACCCGCCAAACCACTCTAGTAATATGGCCACAACCCCGAGCATAGCCCCAGCCTTCCCAAGGCATACTAAATCATCCCTCACAGGGTTCTAAAATCCGGACGTGAACGAACTTCTTGCAAGAAGATCACATCTACTCCGTCTGAAATCTGCAGTCTCGAGGTGGTCTGAATCCCTGACAGACCACTCATACTGAATCATTATCCCAACTGACTAAAGCACTGAGCTGTCTGAAATACTAAACTGCCTGAAACGGTATGAAGCCACATGGCTGCTTTCCAAAATCTACGGAGACCTTCCTAGTCTCAATTCGTTCGCCAATCATTTGAAATATCGAGTTTCGGCCCGGCTGCAGAGCCAAAGAACTCCCACTTAGTTGTCTCACATGACTTCTGAACGAAATCCATCTCTGGAACTGGTTGCCACTAGTTATCATGCCACTGTGGCTCTAAAAACCTTCTGATCTAACCGATCGGGTCCATGCTTCGAATCCTGTCGTCATCATATCCAAGGCTAAAAGTGATTGCTACCTAACCAACGCTAGCATTATATCACAAGCAACCTTATACGGTCCATTGCTTCTCTGATCCCATAACTGTAGTGGCGCTCCTACAGTCTTATCATTGGCTCAACCAGATCTAATCCATCTGGGTAATTCCTAAATCCAATCTGTGGATTTCCATATCCTCACTGCTGCACCCGAATTGGTGGGTACTACTGTTCCTTCCGCGTTCTAACAAAACGCTCATGCCATCTACCAACCTAGTGAATCCTACGGCTACACCCGCAGTCTCACGACACTCTATCACTATCTGACCGCTAGTGAATGCTACGACTACCCCCGCAGTCTTAAAACACTTTCCATGCTAACTGACTGCTAGTGAATGCTACGGCTACCCCCCGTAGTCTTACAACACTTTCCATACTATCTGACTGCTAGTGAATGCTACGGCTACCGTCGTAGTCTTACAAAATTTTCCATGCTAACTGACTGCTAGTGAATGCTACGGCTACCCCCTAGTCTTACAAAACTTTCCATACTAGCTGGCTACTAGTAAATGCTACGGCTACCCCCGTAGTCTTACAACACTTTCCATACTAGTTGGCTGCTAGTGAATGCTACGGCTACCCCCATATCCTTATGACACTCTCCATACTATCTGACTGCTAGTGAATGCTACGGCTACCCTCCGTAGCCTTACAACACTCTCCATACTATCTGACTGCTAGTGAATGCTACGACTACCCCCGTAGTCTTACAACACTGTCCAAACCGGGTCGAACACGCACTCGACCTAACACTCAACTAAACTTGAGTCCTAAATGAAGCTCTAACTTGGTTCCCTAAGGCCTAGTATTCCATGACCCCTCTGCATCAGTACCGCACCCATACCCATGATCGAAGCGTCACAGTAAACCACGAAATCATTTGTACCCTCTGGCAGGGTGAGATCGGTGCCTCGCCCCACCGCTGTCTGAGAGTCTCGAAGGCTCCCTGCTGCTTAACCCCCCAGCAAAAGGCCACCGACTTCTTGGTCAGTCGGGTCAAAGGAACCGCAATCTCGGAGAAGTCCTGTATAAATCTCTGGTAATAACCCATAGACCCAGGAAACTCCGAATCTCATTTGGAGACCTCGGAATCTCCCACTGCATCTCGGCCTCTATCTTGGCCGGATCGACCAGAATAACCTTCTGGTTGACAAGGTGCCCAAGAGATTGCACCTCGCGCAACCAGAACTCACATTTGGAGAACTTTACAAAAAGTATCTCCCCCACTTAGATTCGACTAAGTCTTCACGGTACGTGAGAATTGAAGGATTCCCAATCCTTCTTACTTCCTAATAGTCCACTGCCGACAATCTGAGTTTACCAATGCTAACGATCAATTACCAGTCCAACGTTAAGATCGCCCCTCCTCTGAAATCTTGAAGAGTACTCTTGAAATCTGGTCCAGTCTGACACCTCAGTCCATCTCCCATGCTGCCAACTGAAGGCCTTAATCTTCACTCTGGCTGACGAATTCTCGTTCCCACTTCCAATCTTGCAGCACCACTAAACTCTAACCGAACCCAACCCATGCGAAAATACAATTCTCTTGAACATCCAATGACCAACCACTTATGATTCTAACACCCGCAACTGACTCCACTATCTTCATGCTACCAATCCTTTCCTAGCAACGGTAGTTCCTTGAACTCCAAAGTTCTTCCATAGGCAATTATCAACCATACCCGAACAAATGATAGAACCACTGGATGCTGACTTCACCGAAGAACTATCACTCTAACCCTGACCGAATACCCTCTAAATGATACTCCTGCACAGATCCCGACAAAGATCCGGAGTGATAACGGTACACACGGAACCCACTCCGCAAGATGCGTCCCTCTGTGGGTTCATCAAGGACGTTTCGACATGCAGGTTGGCATATATGATCCTTGATAACCCAAACACTAGCAGTAAACCGACCTGAGATCTGACTTATCCAAACTCACTCATAATTCCAAAGCGATACAGATTCCCAACATCCACCTTGTAGCACTAGAATATGACATACCTGTGACATCTGGAGGGATCCTGATCACCTTCTGCTGACATGACCAACCCCACTACACTTGTAGCAGCCTAAACCCTTGGAATGTCAAACCCCCTTGTGTACTTTCCCGCACGCGCTTCACTGACTCCGACGCTGCTGGCCTTTCACCCGATGATCAGAAGTCTTGGGTCTCTCCCCGGGACCCCCTACTATATGCACTTGGCACGACCTTCTCTTCTCATAGTGCTCCAAATCGATCTTGCATCATCGGACTTTGGAAGTCACATCCTCCAGGGTCTAACACCCTGTCACGCTCACTAGTTCACTTGCCAAATGGCTGAGCTGCAACAGCTGGAACATCCTCTGTCCCCAAACCGAGTCACAAACTCCTCCCCGAAGCTTCTCAGATTCTCCAAGACTCTCATTGATTCGAGTATGGATCCTGTGCTTTCAGTAGTACGGGCTCATTACCACCTTCCACACCTATCCATACTTTCCTCATCAATCCTCCCGAATCCTCCAAGTCACTTCCTCAAACTGGTGCACCCAAGTCTCACTAAACCTTACTACTAAACCACTGAAGCATATCCTAGGCTTTCCTAGGTTCCCGAACTCACCCAGTCCTCAGCTGCTGAAAGATTCCCAGTAATATCAACTAGCTACCTCATGAATATAGCCACATGCAACAGAGATCAGATAATCCTTCGATTAAAAGACCCATCCCTAGAACGGTTGGACTCAAACAAGAACTGCGCAATAGGGTCAAATCTATCACTTTGAGATTATCCAGCCTGGTCACATGTGACTTAGCATATTCACTTAATAGCTAGCTCACATTACTAAGAGTCCCACAAAGCACAAAGCAAACAACATTCAGACAATGGAAAATCTAACCATCATATTCCAATCAAACCATTCTATTCCCTAATCAGGAATCTGTACATGCAATACAAAGGCTCATACAATCAGGCATAACCTAAACAGGCCATCCTATCACTGACTGATCAGTACTAGCATGCAAGTCTACAAGCACATACAATAGGCATACAAGGCATCCTTCCTAGATCCTTAGCCCTAATCTAGCATGCAGTTCTCATAATCATATCATATCATAACATAACATGTATGGGTATCTTGGGGAAAACTTACTTGAGCTTGTCTAATTGCACGCATCACACACCTTGTTCTTTTCAAAGTTCTTTTCTCTTTTTCAAAAAAAATTTCAAACTTCTTTTTATAAAATGTTTTTCTTTTGAAAAATTTCATACCAAGTCCTCAGTTTAAGTCGAGACACACCCGAGAGTGTGCCCGAATCCCTCAAACCAACGCTCTGATACCAACTTGTAACATCCCAAAATTCAAGACCAAAAATTTCGTTTTTAGTTTAACGATTCATAAACAACCAGTATAAAAACATTCATAATAATATCTCATGTCAAAACCAAAGTGTTAATAATCAAAACATATTATCATAAAACCATATTAGAGTGTAATCCCAAAGATCTCATATACGGAAAACATAGTGTGATGCGCTGCGATCAATCCGGCTCCTTTCCTTTGAAAACGAAGTACCTGAAACCAAAACTATAAACCGTAAGCACGAAGTTTAGTGAGTTCCCCCATCATACCACATACCACATAATGCCTATCCCTCGGTATCTTTCAACCGGTATCCGACTGGCATGACTGGGAGCTGGGCTCCCCTTCGGTTTCTTTCAACCGGTAACCAGGAACTAACCTCCCCTTCGGTATCTTTCAACCGGTAATCGGGAGCTAACCTCCCATTAGGTATCTTTCAACCGGTAACCGGGAGCTAACCTCCCATTCAGTATCTTTTAACCGGTAATTAGGAGCTAACCTCCCATTCGGTATCTTTCAACCGGTAACCGGGAGCTAACCTCCCCTTCGGTATCTTTCAACCGGTAACCGGCGACTATTTCACCCCTACCACTACCACATAATAACATATCATAGGCATATTGATCACATAATAACATATCGTAAACATACTAATAGGCATGCATGGGTTATGTCTACCCCTTCGCTATCTTTCAACCGGTAACTGCCTTCGGTATCTTTGCACGGTAACCGAGGACTATTTCACCCCTACCACTATCACATAATAACATATCATAATCATACCGGTAGGCATGCATGGGTACTGTCTACCCCCCCCCCCCCCCCCTTCAGTATCTTTCAACCGGTATATGGGGTCTATATCCCCCTACTACTAGTAACACATATGTTATAGCATTTTAGCACATAAAGCATATCAGATAGTGACATACCAGACAATTATCTAACAAACAACTCCTACTAGTGGGCCGACATTGAGGCCTTAGACTCACTTCTACTGGAAGGTAACTCCCCTCACACTGCTGAAGTCCCGCAGACACAACCCCAACTGCTGGACGACAGGTTCCCGAACTGTCAATATCAAAACATCACTCAATTAATAATTGGGTCCCAACATATAACCATAAGTTCTTGGAGTAATATGCTACATTACCCCATCTTGGCTTTATTCAAGCTCAAGGCCCAATCCAAAGGCCCAAAAGTTAAACTGGGAATCAAAGCCCAACATATGGCCTAATTTTCCAAATTAGGCCCAAACCTCTACATGGTCTTCCCCAAGGCCCAACCATTTAGTCCAGTCCAAACATGTGGCATTACAATGGTCCAACATCTCATAATCATCAAGGCCCAAACTATGGCCCATCTATGGCCCAATTTTCCAAATTGGGCCCAAACCTTCATATGGGCCTTACCCTAAAGCCCATATAAATATTCTAGTCCATATGATCACTCTTGGATGACCCATTGTTGGCCAAATCACCAAAACCCAATAGAAAGGCCCAACACAAAGCCCAAGTGAAATTAGGGTTTCACATAAAATGAAAATTAGGGTTAAGTGTTTCTCACTTAACCCATTAAGGACTTAATCCATTAAGTCCATTACTCTACTGGGTAAATCATATAGTATGCTCGGGTGTAATTACTAATTCAATTCCAATGGCCCAACGTGGGTCCCGATAAGTCCAAGGCCCATATATCCAAAATTAGGGTTTTCTAAACCCTAATTAGGGTTTCCAACCCAATCATAGCCCAATAGGCCCAAAACTAAATCTTTAGGTCAAGTAGGGTTTCAATAGGCCCATTAGGGTTTCACTAGGCCCATTAGGGTTTCGCTAGTCGAGCCCCACCCACTACCACCTCGGGTAGTGGTGGTCAATGGCGGCTCACGGCGGCGGCCACCACCTCACGGTGGTGGTTAGGGTTCTAGTCCAATCGAGTCCAATTATCCCAAAAGTAATTCAAACACATGCAAAGCACACCGCCACCCAACACAGCGGCTGGTGGCGGCAGCCACCACCCTACGGTGGTGGTTAAGAGTTTTCTTTTCATTATTCTAGCCACTATTACAATTTTACAATGAAATAATCCAAAATAAACACACACACTCAAAATAATCACACACACAACCACCCTTGTGGTGGCCGGTGGTGGTAGGTGGTGGTAGCGGGGTTCTTCTTCGAATCACCGGCCAAGAAACGACCCTACATCCCTTACAAGTAAAACACACGCACACAAACACTATATCACACTCACAGCCACCCATACACGGCGGTTAAGGGTGGCAGAGAAGAAACTTGCGGCGGCAGCCACCATGGTTGGCAGCCATGGTGGTTTCCTCGCATTTTCAGGCCAACTAGCACACACCAAAAGTATTGCAACCCGCACACACCACAGATAGAACACCCACCGCACAAAAATACATCGAACATGGATGAGGAAGACGGCGACGGCGGAACTCGCTACAGCGGTGACGGTCACGGCGTTTGGAAGCAGGCGACGTCTAACAGAAGAAGAGAAGAAGAAGAATTGGTGGCAGCGAATTTGACTGGAGACGGCAGATGATCGGAGCTTCCACAGGTCGGAGGATGAGAGGAAGTCCGGTGGTGGCGGATGAAAGGTTCAAGTATGGCGGCTGCCTCATCGTTTAGGGTTAGGGCTTTGGTAGCGATGGCTTTAAATGGGAAGGAAGGAGATGTCGGGTTTAAGTCCCGCTTCAAATCAAACATTTTCCCATTTTTACAAGTTTGGTCCCTCCCCCTTAGGATCTTTTTCAGATAAGCTCCAATAGTTACCATTCTGCCCCTCCTCTACAAATTATTCTCAAATGAAGTCCATAATTTACCAAACACACCCCGACTTCTGAAATCATTTTCAAATTAAATCCATAATTTACTAACCAGCCCTCAACCTTCAAAATTCTTTACAAACTAATCCGGAAATTACATTTTAACCCCCAAAACTAACTCCTTGCTACACTATTCTGCTTTTAGGGCTATTATTCATTTATTAATTTGTCTATTTATTTATTTAATAAACGGGGTGTTACACATTAAGGCTAGGAAAACTCGACGAGTTGATTAGGGTTTTCCTGCTTTATGAATGCTGAAGAACTCGACGAGTTGCTCTGGTAACTCGGCGAGTTGCCTCGAGCTTTTCATGGTTCTCTGAACACTGAAAGAACTCGACGAGTTGCTAGATGCACTCGACGAGTTGGGTCAACATGGACTGTTGACCTTGACTGTTGACTGTTGACTTTGACTCTGACCATGGTTGACCAAGTTTGACTTCTGAGGGTATTTTGGTAATTTGGGATTTTAATGGAATTAATCATATTTTGGTTACAGGAAGTTGAATTCGGAGCTGTGAGTTGGGATTCGATTGTATCGGGTCAACACTACTTGTGAGGTGAGTTTTCCTCACTATGCTAACAGGGTCGAAGGCACCAAGGCCGACCCTTTTTGGATTGTTATCCTGGTTATCGCATGATGTTATGTTTAGTGATCTGTTAGATCTGTATCCTGGTATATATGATGGTGCTACGTTTAGTGATATGTTAGATCTGTATCTTGGTATATAGGATGATGCTATGGTTAGTGATCTGTTAGATCTGTATGACTGTTTGTACATGCTAGCTAACGTTTAATAACTATGTGTTGATTGTGTGCTTGTGGGTTGGTTTGAGGCGGTCCTGCTTTGTGACCTAGGCCAAAAGACCCAGGGCGGCTCGGATAGACTGAAGGTCCATCGGGGAGTACCAGTAAGGCCGAAGGCCCGAAGAACGGTCCAGACAGGCTGAAGGCCCGTTGAGGTGGTCCAGACATGCTGAAGGTTCTGAGAGTGGGTAAGATAGACCGAAGGCCGGTGAGGCGGTCCAGTCATACTGAAGACTCTATATGCATGCTGTTTGTTATGACATTGTTTTGGTTTGTATGGTGTTGGTATTTTGGGGGAACTCACTAAGCTTCAGGCTTACAGTTGTGGATTTTGTTTCAGGTACTTCGGATGATCGTGGGAAGGCGAAGGATTGATCGTGCACCTCCTTACATTCTATGATTTTGATTTATGGGATTCTTTGATATGAAACTATTTTGAAAACATTTTGTAATAACTAATGGTTTTTGGATGTTTGAAAAAGTTTTAAATTTTTTCTGAATTTTATGGATGTTACAAGTTGGTATCAGAGCCTTGGTTTGAGTGAATTGGAGGAACACTCGTGTGAATCCAGTCTCAAACTAAGGAAAAGATTTTCAAATGATTATCAAATGGTTTTCAAAATACTAAAGAAGGATGCGAAATGTACGATCAGCCGGAGCCAGTAAGTAGACCCCAAAATACCATACTGTTATTTGATATTGTGATATTTTAGAACAACATGCTAGTGATAGGATAGGGATCTTCGGGAATTGCATGGTAGGATTACTTGATTATATGATGTCTAATAGCGTAGGGTTTCCTTTATATGAAACTGACATCATTACTGTAGTTGCTTAATGTATGCATCATAGTTGTACATAACTAAGATCTTATAGCCTGAGAATGTTCGATTTGGCCTTATTTCCTATTTTTGTTTGATGAAGGGCTTAGGGTAGGATCAGATATTCGAATGTTTATAGGGTCCAGCGTTATGTATGGCTAGCATACATGAGTGTTGCAGGGTTGGTGGAAGTTTCATGGATGAGTTGTGTGGGATCAGTCGGCCAGTTGTGAGATGTTTAGCCTTCCTCTAGGAGTGAGGATTGAGTGCTCGCCTATGCTTATGTATATTGTTAGGGCGTTGTGATTATCCTAGAGACAAATATGGGTAGGTGTGGAAGGTAGTATGGGCCCGTACTACTGAAAGCACAGGACCCATACGCGTAGCAAGGAAGTCACAACCCCTAGGGCTTTGTTGAGAGTTGGTTCCCCATTATTTATGTGGATTATCTGATATCTTTATGGTATATTTTCAGGATGGAGGTTACGAGACGATTCGAGACCGAATCTGGGTCAAGATCAGGTACTGGCAGTCAGGGCGGGCCAGCGTTGTCAGAGACCATTGGTCAGATGAGACCAGATGAGTTGGATGTCAGGATTCAGGAGATCCTGTACGATGAGGTTGTTGCACTTTTCGGGCTGAGTTGCCAGAGATGTTTGGATCGATTAAGACCGCTATGGTTGAGTACTTTGATAAGCGTTATGCAGCCATTATTGAGACGGCTGCCGCTGCAGCCTCCACAGTCGTAGCAGTTGCAGGTACGGGGACAAGTCTGGCTTTTCAGTATCGGGACTTCGACAATACAAAGCCCCCGACCTATGATGGATTTCAGGACCCGATCATAGCCATAAGGTGGCTATCTGAAGTGGAGGGATGCTTTTTCACTTGTTCATGCCCTGCTGACGAGAAGGTCAGATGCGCTCTGAACCTCCTGAGGTCCGGAGCGAAGGACTGGTGGAGACTTGTTACAGGATCATACTCCGATGAGCAGAGGGCTGCAGTGACATGGGATCAGTTCAAGGAGATGTTCCGCACTCGATACATTCCTAGGATTGAGCGAGAAAGGTTGGCTCAGGAGTTCTTGGATTTGAGACAGGGTAGAGAGTCGGTGATGGAAATCACCAGAATGTTTACTGAGAGGGCGATGTTTTGCCCGGAGTTTGCTTCCGAGTAGGCTCAGATGACTCGTTATCTGAGCATGCTCAAGACTGACATCAGACAGTTCGTTGTTACCTAGCGTTGTGATACATTACTGGAGTTACAGGAGGCCGCTAGGCGGCGTGAGCTTGAGATTGAGCTGCAATTGAGAGAGCAGAGGCAGGCCCCGTCACAGTCGCAGCCGGCGCCGAAGCGGTCCAAGACCACCGATTCTAGGTCTGGAGGCCAGCGCGGCCGCACTTGTGGGAGGTGCGGGAAGGTTCATTCTGAAGTATATTGATCCTTTTGGTGTGTGCCGCAAGTGTGGCAAAGAGGGGCACTTTGCAAGGGATTGCCGCCAGTTAGCCCCGGTTCAGGATATGAGGATTTGTTACCACTGCGATCAGATTGGTCATGTGAAGACCAATTGTCTGTTGCTTGCCGCTAAGCCGACGCAGGCTCCTGCGCCAGCTACATTGAGGATCACCGACGGGAGCCAGGGAAGGGCAGAGCCCCAGCGGGCTCGAGGACACGCCTTCCAGCTCACAGCGGAGGAGGCCAGGACAACACCATATCTTATTGATTATATTTATTTTATGCTCATATGTTTGTACGTATGTTAGGTACATTCTTAGTGAACTCTCTGCCTGCTCTTGTATTGTTTGACTCGGGGGCGAGTTGGACATTTGTCTCCCAATCGTTTAGTAGGGAGTTCGGTTTGCCTTTAGGAGAGCTAGAGTGTCCGTTGTGAGTCTCCATCGCCAACGAAAACGGGGTTTCTGCTTCATCAGTTTATCGGGGTTGCGTTCTAGAGATCTTCGGGGTTCCCTTTCCGATTGACTTGATTCTGATTCCCATGAGGGATGTTTGTGTGATAGTGGGTATGGACTGGCTGAGTCGTTTCGGTGCCATGATCGACTGCGAGGGTCAGCGTGTGGTAGTTCGAACCCCAAGTGGGGGAGAACTGATTATCTATGGTGAGGGCACCAGGTTGGGTTCAGGGTTTTACTCGGAAGCCAGGGCGCGACAGTATATTCAGCACGGATGTGCGGGCTATTTGGCGTATGTGGTAGATACGCAGGTCAGAGATCAGGTCTCGGTTTCTAAGGTTCCATTCGTTAGGGATTTTACTGATGTGTTTCCGGAGGAGTTACCTGGAGTGCCACCGGAGAGGCAGGTCGAGTTCAGGATCGACCTTGTGCCTGGTGCGGCCTCTATCGCCATGGCGTCGAACCAATTGTCACCACCTGAGATGCAAGAGTTGTCATCTCAGCTTCAGGAGCTGCTAGGCAAGAAGTTCATTCGTCCGAGCAAATCTATGTGGGGAGCGCTGATTCTCTTCATCAAGAAGAAGGATGGTTCACACCGGATGTGCATCGATTACCGGGAGCTGAACAAGTTGACGGTGAAGAATCGTTATCCACTTCCATGGATTGATGATCTATTCGATCAGCTGTAGGGAGCATCTTGGTTCTCCAAGATAGACCTGAGGTCCGGGTACCATCAGGTCAGGGTGAGGGAGGAGGAAGTGGAAAAGACCGTGTTCCAGACTCGTTATGGACATTACGAGTTCGTGGTGATGCCGTTTAGGCTCACCAACGCGCCGAAAGTATTCATGAACCTGATGAATCGGGTATGCAGACCGATGTTCGATCGCTCAGTTATTGTGTTCATCGATGACATCTCGGTGAATTCCAAGACTAGAGAGCAACATGAGGAGCATCTCCATGAGCTACTAGGAGTTCTGAGACGAGAACGGCTATATGCCAAGTTCTCGAAATGTGAGTTTTAGTTCTGAGAGGTTCAGTTCCTTGGACATCTTGTTAACCAGGATGGGATTTTGGTCGATCCGGCCAAGATCGAGGCGGTGATGCAGTGGGAGGTTCCGAAATCTCCCTCGGATATCAGAAGTTTTCTAGGATTAGCAGGGTACTACCGGAGATTCATTCAGGATTTCTCCAAAATTGTGGTACCCCTCAGTCGTCTGACGAAGAAGGGTGTAGACATCCGGTGGGGCCCTGAGCAGTAGACGACATTCGAGACTCTGCGACAGAGACTTTGCGAGGCCCGGTGTTGACCCTCCCTGAGGGAGTGGATGATTTTGTGGTTTTGTGTGATGAGTCCATCACCGGGCTAGGGGCAGTCCTCATGCAGAGAGGACGAGTAATAGCCTATGCATCGCGGTAGTTGAAGCCGCATGAGACGAGATATCCCACACATGATCTTGAGTTGGGAACGGTAGTGTTCTCCCTCAAGATCTGGAGACATTACCTCTACGGGGTCCGTTGTACCATATACATGGACCACAAGAGCTTGAGACATATCATGGATCAGCCGAACCTGAACATGAGGCAGTGCAGGTGGCTGGACATAGTCAAGGATTATGACTGTGAGATCCTTTTGTTGGATTAGTGTCTAAGCCCGTAACCATATTTGGTAAGTACTTGACCCGGTTGTGCGTGGTCCTTTTGGGTTGCCTTCACCAAAGAAACTTGACTGGAGAAATAATAGAGAAAAAGGTTATTATGATTTATTAATATATTATAAGAATAATATATTAAGAGAGAAATCATATTTGTTTAATTAACATTGATCAAGAATTAATTAAAAAATTAATTTTGTGATTAAAAGAAGTTAATTGAACTAGGGGACTGAACTATAATTATGTGATAGTTACAAAGTTGGGCAAGGAAACCCTATGGGATAGGGTGGACGAATTCAAGGGGTTAAATGCCTTAGAATTCATCCAAAGATAGGGCTTCTAGAATTATCCTTGGGCTGCTTGGTGGCTAAGCAACCAGATAAGGATAAGGACTGAAACCCTAATTCCTACACCTATATAAAGGACCCTTGGCATAACAAATTCGGCCATTTGATCCCTAGAGTTCCTAGAGCTGAATTTTACCTCTCCCTCTCTCTCTCTTGCTTCGTCAATTGCTCTTGGTGTTGGTGAGCCATTAGAGGTGCTACACTTGTGGTACTTGCTTTCAAAGACAAGAAGATTCAAGAAACTAGTTGTTATTACAATATAACAACAAGAGGTATGTAATTCATTCTTCCTTATGATTTTCAAAATTACTAGGAGCATGCTAAAATTCTTTTTGTGTTCATAATGTTGTATGACTAATAGAAAACATAGATCCATATCTAGGGTTGCATGCACACATAAGATTGTTTGTATAAAACTCATCAGTGGTATCAGAGCGTTTGGTTTTGTTTTTCAATTAGTTTTATACAAAAGTATGAATTTGACATATTAGGTTTTATAGCCAATACACCCTAAAGGCATGATTTTCAAAATTAGGGTTCATAAACCCTAGTTTCGAGACTCTGCGACAGAGACTTTGCGAGGCCCGGTGTTGACCCTCCCTGAGGGAGTGGAGGATTTTGTGGTTTTGTGTGATGCGTCCATCACCGGGCTAGGGGCAGTCCTCATGCAGAGAAGACGGGTGATAGCCTATGCATCACGGTAGTGGAAGCCGCATGAGACGAGATATCCCACGCATGATCTTGAGTTGGGAGCGGTAGTGTTCGCCCTCAAGATCTGGAGACATTACCTCTACGGGGTCCGTTGTACCGTATACATGGACCACAAGAGCTTGAGACATATCATGGATCAGCCGAACCTGAACATGAGGCAGCGCAGGTGGCTGGACATAGTCAAAGATTATGACTGTGAGATCCTTTTGTTGTATTAGTGTCTAAGCCCGTAACCATATTGGGTAAGTACTTGACCCGGTTGTGCGTGGTCCTTTTGGGTTGCCTTCACCAAAGCCACTTGACTGGAGAAATAATAGAGAAAGAGGTTATTATGATTTATTAATATATTATAAGAATAATATATTAAGAGAGAAATCATATTTGTTTAATTAACATTGATCAAGAATTAATTAAAAAATTAATTTTGTGATTAAAAGAAGTTAATTGAACTAGGGGACTGAACTATAATTATGTGATAGTTACAAAGTTGGGCAAGGAAACCATATGGGATAGGGTGGACGAATTCAAGGGGTTACATGCCTTAGAATTCGTCCAAAGATAGGGCTTCTAGAATTATCCTTGGGCTGCTTGGTGGCTAAGCAACCAGATAAGGATAAGGACTGAAACCCTAATTCCTACACCTATATAAAGGACCCTTGGCATAACAAATTCGGCCATTTGATCCCTAGAGTTCCTAGAGCTGAATTTTACCTCTCCCTCTCTCTCTCTTGCTTCGTCAATTGCTCTTGGTGTTTGTGAGCCATTAGAGGTGCTACACTTGTGGTACTTGCTTTCAAAGACAAGAAGATTCAAGAAACTAGTTGTTATTACAATATAACAACAAGAGGTATGTAATTCATTCTTCCTTATGATTTTCGAAATTACTAGGAGCATGCTAAAATTCTTTTTGTGTTCATAATGTTGTATGACTAATAGAAAACATAGATCCATATCTAGGGTTGCATGCACACATAAGATTGTTTGTATAAAACTCATCAGTGGTATCAGAGCGTTTGGTTTTGTTTTTCAATTAGTTTTATACAAAAGTATGAATTTGACATATTAGGTTTTATAGCCAATACACCCTAAAGGCATGATTTTCGAAATTAGGGTTCATAAACCCTAGTTTCGAGACTCTGCGACAGAGACTTTGCGAGGCCCGGTGTTGACCCTTCCTGAGGGAGTGGAGGATTTTGTGGTTTTGTGTGATGCGTCCATCACCGGGCTAGGGGCAGTCCTCATGCAGAGAAGACGGGTGATAGCCTATGCATCACCGTAGTTGAAGCCGCATGAGACGAGATATCCCACGCATGATCTTGAGTTGGGAGCGGTAGTGTTCGCCCTCAAGATCTGGAGACATTACCTCTACGGGGTCCGTTGTACCATATACATGGACCACAAGAGCTTGAGACATATCATGGATCAGCCGAACCTGAACATGAGGCAGCGCAGGTGGCTGGACATAGTCAAAGATTATGACTGTGAGATCCTTTTGTTGTATTAGTGTCTAAGCCCGTAACCATATTGGGTAAGTACTTGACCCGGTTGTGCGTGGTCCTTTTGGGTTGCCTTCACCAAAGCAACTTGACTGGAGAAATAATAGAGAAAGAGGTTATTATGATTTATTAATATATTATAAGAATAATATATTAAGAGAGAAATCATATTTGTTTAATTAACATTGATCAAGAATTAATTAAGAAATTAATTTTGTGATTAAAAGAAGTTAATTGAACTAGGGGACTGAACTGTAATTATGTGATAGTTACAAAGTTAGGCAAGGAAACCCTATGGGATAGGGTGGACGAATTCAAGGGGTTAAATGCCTTAGAATTCATCCAAAGATAGGGCTTCTAGAATTATCCTTGGGCTGCTTGGTGGCTAAGCAACCAGATAAGGATAAGGACTAAAACCCTAATTCCTACACCTATATAAAGGACCATTGGCATAACAAATTCGGCCATTTGATCCATAGAGTTCCTAGAGCTGAATTTTACCTCTCCCTATCTCTCTCTCTCTTGCTTCGTCAATTGCTCTTGGTGTTTGTGAGCCATTAGAGGTGCTACACTTGTGGTACTTGCTTTCAAAGACAAGAAGATTCAAGAAACTAGTTGTTATTACAATATAACAACAAGAGGTATGTAATTCATTCTTCCTTATGATTTTCGAAATTACTAGGAGCATGCTAAAATTCTTTTTGTGTTCATAATGTTGTAGACTAATAGAAAACATAGATCCATATCTAGGGTTGCATGCACACATAGGATTGTTTGTATAAAACTCATCAGTGGTATCAGAGCGTTTGGTTTTGTTTTTCAATTAGTTTTATACAAAAATATGAATTTGACATATTAGGGTTTATAGCCAATACACCCTAAAGGCATGATTTTCGAAATTAGGGTTCATAAACCCTAGTTTCGAGACTCTGCGACAGAGACTTTGCGAGGCCCGGTGTTGACCCTCCCTGAGGGAGTGGAGGATTTTGTGGTTTTGTGTGATGCGTCCATCACCGGGCTAGGGGCATTCCTCATGCAGAGAGGACGGGTGATAGCCTATGCATCGCGGTAGTTGAAGCCGCATGAGACGAGATATCCCACGCATGATCTTGAGTTAGGAGCGGTAGTGTTCGCCCTCAAGATCTGGAGACATTACCTCTACGGGGTCCGTTGTACCATATACATGGACCACAAGAGCTTGAGACATATCATGGATAAGCCGAACCTGAACATGAGGCAGCACAGGTGGCTGGACATAGTCAAGGATTATGACTGTGAGATCCTTTTGTTGGATTGGTGTTTAAGCCCGTAACCATATTTGGTAAGTACTTGACCCGGTTGTGCGTGGTCCTTTTGGGTTGCCTTCACCAAAGCAACTTGACTGGAGAAATAATAGAGAAAGAGGTTATTATGATTTATTAATATATTATAAGAATAATATATTAAGAGAGAAATCATATTTGTTTAATTAACATTGATCAAGAATTAATTAAGAAATTAATTTTATGATTAAAAGAAGTTAATTGAACTAGGGGACTGAACTGTAATTATGTGATAGTTACGAAGTTGGGCAAGGAAACCCTATGGGATAGGGTGGACGAATTCAAGGGGTTAAATGCCTTAGAATTCATCCAAAGATAGGGCTTCTAGAATTATCCTTGGGCTGCTTGGTGGCTAAGCAACCAGATAAGGATAAGGACTAAAACCCTAATTCCTACACCTATATAAAGGACCATTGGCATAACAAATTCGGCCATTTGATCCATAGAGTTCCTAGAGCTAAAATTTACCTCTCCCTCTCTCTCTCTCTCTCTCTCTTGCTTCTTCAATTGCTCTTGGTGTTTGTGAGCCATTAGAGGTGCTACACTTGTGGTACTTGCTTTCAAAGACAAGAAGATTCAAGAAACTAGTTGTTATTACAATATAACAACAAGAGGTATGTAATTCATTCTTCCTTATGATTTTCGAAATTACTAGGAGCATGCTAAAATTCTTTTTGTGTTCATAATGTTGTAGACTAATAGAAAACATAGATCCATATCTAGGGTTGCATGCACACATAGGATTGTTTGTATAAAACTCATCAGTGGTATCAGAGCGTTTGGTTTTGTTTTTCAATTAGTTTTATACAAAAGTATGAATTTGACATATTAGGGTTTATAGCCAATACACCCTAAAGGCATGATTTTTGAAATTAGGGTTCATAAACCCTAGTTTCGATACTCTGCGAAAGAGACTTTGCGAGGCCCGATGTTGACCCTCCATGGGGGAGTGGAGGATTTTGTGGTTTTGTGTGATGCGTCCATCACCGGGCTAGGGCAGTCCTCATGAAGAGAGGACGGGTGATAGCGTATGCATCGCGGTAGTTGAAGCCGCATGAGACGAGATATCCCACGCATGATCTTGAGTTGGGAGCGGTAGTGTTCGCCCTAAAGATCTGGATACATTACCTTTACGGGGTCCGTTGTACCATATACATGGACCATAAGAGCTTGAGACATATCATGGATCAGCCGAACCTGAACATGAGGCAGCGCAGGTGGCTGGACATAGTCAAGGATTATGACTGTGAGATCCTTTTGTTGGATTAGTGTCTAAGCCCGTAACCATATTTAGTAAGTACTTGACCCGGTTGTGCGTGGTCCTTTTGGGTTGCCTTCACCAAAGCAACTTGACTGGAGAAATAACAGAGAAAGAGGTTATTATGATTTATTAATATATTATAAGAATAATATATTAAGAGAGAAATCATATTTGTTTAATTAACATTGATCAAGAATTAATTAAGAAATTAATTTTGTGATTAAAAGAAGTTAATTGAACTAGGGGACTGAACTGTAATTATGTGATAGTTACAAAGTTGGGCAAGGAAACCCTATGGGATAGGGTGGACGAATTCAAGGGGTTAAATGCCTTAGAATTCGTCCAAAGATAGGGCTTCTAGAATTATCCTTGGGCTGCTTGGTGGCTAAGCAACCAGATAAGGATAAGGACTGAAACCCTAATTCCTTCACCTATATAAAGGACCCTTGGCATAACAAATTCGGCCATTTGATCCATAGAGTTCCTAGAGCTGAATTTTACCTCTACCCTCTCTCTCTCTCTCTCTCTCTCTCTCTCTTGCTTCTTCAATTGCTCTTGGTGTTTATGAGCCATTAGAGGTGCTACACTTGTGGTACTTGCTTTCAAAGACAAGAAGATTCAAGAAACTAGTTGTTATTACAATATAACAACAAGAGGTATGTAATTCATTCTTCCTTATGATTTTCGAAATTACTAGGAGCATCCTAAAATTCTTTTTGTGTTCATAATGTTGTATGACTAATAGAAAACATAGATCCATATCTAGGGTTGTATGCACACATAGGATTGTTTGTATAAAACTCATCAGTGGTATCAGAGCGTTTGGTTTTGTTTTTCAATTAGTTTTATACAAAAGTATGAATTTGACAAATTAGGGTTTATAGCCAATACACCCTAAAGGCATGATTTTCGAAATTAGGGTTCATAAACCCTAGTTTCGAAATTTGATAGGGTTTCCCAAAACCCTTTCCTTAGCCTCCAAGATTTCGAATTTTAGGGTCATCCAACCCTAGGGTTTTCGACATTTCCTCCTCCCCAAGATAAGATTCCTAAATTGAAGGGATTTGGATAATGCCATATCTTGTAATTATCCCTTTAATTGTTTAATATGGTAATTAAAGATTTTTGAATTATCCCATCCCAAATTTTCGAATTTTAGGTGATTTAAGGGATTAGGTTAAATTAATTGGTAATTTAATAGATAATCTTTCAAGATTTGA
Source organism: Lactuca virosa (assembly GCF_052849685.1). Classification (NCBI taxonomy): domain Eukaryota; kingdom Viridiplantae; phylum Streptophyta; class Magnoliopsida; order Asterales; family Asteraceae; genus Lactuca; species Lactuca virosa. Next base: position 206,439,310 of record NC_136433.1, read on the forward strand.
TAATTGAAATTAATTGTTTAATTTTGGGATAATTATTAAATCAATGTTTTAAATATTTAAGATTTTAAAATTAAAAAAGTTATAATTTTCGAAAAAAAAAATTAAATAATTAAAACCCTAGTATTTTGAAATGTTTAAAATACACCCTTATACTATTATAATATTATAAGATTAATAATTATATATATATATATATATATATATATATATATATATATATATATATATATATATATATATATAAGATTAAGCCAGTCTTACCGTTAGTAGGCCTCATTCACGAAGCCAATCTATAAGGGGGGTATAAGGTTATGTCCTATAAAATGGTCATTTAATGGGTGTCCACTCTCACCCACCGCTTCCTTGATTGGTGGAGGGTCGTTAGTCGAACGGGTAGGATAGGGCAAACCTTTCACATTAATAAGTATAATGAATTATAAAAGTAACTAAATGTTTTTCAAAACAATTCCCAATCTTAGTTACTTTAGGAGAAAGTGAATTGATGCAATTCCTTGAAATTACACTTTGTATCCTTGCTAAGACGTTAGTGGAGCGTGTGTGGTTAACCGACATACTAATTGGGCTCTAAGCAAAGGTGGCAAAGGGTAACTCAATGTTTGTCATAGTTTGATGGAGCGTGTGTGGCTAACCAGCACATCGAATAGGTGACTGTAACAATGAGGGCCCAATGTACATTTGCATGGTTATTCACACCCGCTTTGTGATCCTCGGCATCCCAGTCACAAACTAGAGGGGCATATCGAGATTTAAACATGCCATTGAAAAGTTCAATGAATCTCAAAATATCTAGGAGTTTTCAATACATTTAAAACTTAATCTCTTTTTCGTTTTTCATGGTGGAGAATTAGTGAATCGTCATTCACTTACCTTCAAATTATTTACTTGTTAGATTATGGCATCCCTCTTCTAATTTCTAAATAATGTTGTTGGATCCTAGCCTTAATTTCTCATTTGGGTGTTTAATTGGGGATTCATTTCTAATCAAACTTTGTTCTTTTTCTTTTTCAGATGTCAAACGTCAACAACAACGCTTCCGGTTCAAACTTCTCTGGCTCGTTCTCACTCACGAACTTGTGTGGGAGAGTGATCTTTGACGGGTCCAATTTCAATGATTGGATCCACAACATCCGAATGGTCACTCGCTATGAGGACAAAGAGTATGTCCTCGATGAGAAGCTGAAGGAGATTGACATCAACACTGCCTCTGCTGAAGAGATCGCGGCCTTTGAGGCCCACGAGCGTGATGCCACGAAAGTCCATTGCATCATGCTGGCGACTATGACTGCAGAACTCCAGAAGTCCTATGAGGACATGTACCCCTACGACATGCATCAAGCTGATGGACCGGTACCACCAGAGCACTAGGCAAGAAAGGTACGAGATCATCACTTCGATGATCACTACCAAAATGGGTAATGGAAAGTCCCTTACCGCTCATCTGCAAAAGATCCAGAGATATGTCGATCGCCTGCTGAAGTTGAATGTGAACTTTGACGAAGAGCTGGAAATTGATATCATCCTTCACTCCTTGCCTCCCTGCTATAACCAGTTCCGCATGACCTACCACATGAACAAGGAGGAGGTCTCTTTGAGCAAGATTCAGGGCTTGTTGAGGACTGCTGAGAGCAACCTCAAGGATAAATCTGTTGCATCAACTCCAACTCCCGCTGTTGCCCCTGTCTTGGAAATAGGACAAGGGAAGGGTAAGAAGAGGAAGGCTCCCTCAAAGAGCCACCACAAGGGAAAGTCCGAAGATGGTACCTCTTCTAGTGGAACCAAAGTTGGTTCTGCTAAACCCAACTCTAACCCTAAGGAGGCAGAGTGCCACCACTGCCACAAGATAGGGCATTGGAAGAGAAGCTGCCTAGCATATCTGTAGGCCATCAAGGATAGGAAGATCAAGCCATCTTTTGCAGGTATTTACACAATTAAATCTAATGATTCATCGCATGCTACTTCTTAGGTTCTTGATACAGGATGTGGTTTTCACATATATTCTGATTTGCAGGAACTAAGAAGAAATAGTGATGTGGAGCATGGAAGGATAAATCTAATCATGGGAAACAGAAGATCGTCGCCTGTCACCAAGATTGGAGTTTATTCCTTAGTGCTTAGTAATGGATTAGGTTTAGATTTAAACAATTGTTGTTATTCGCCAGATATGGCAAGAAACATCATTTCATTTCATGGTTTATATAGACAAGGATTTAGATATTCATTTGATAATGAAAAGGGTTATATTTATGCTTATCTTAATAATGTTTTATATTTTGAAGCATTGCCTTGTAATGGAATATATGAAACTGTGATGGTTGTAGATAACTAAGGAAATGATGTGTTGTATGTCGATTCTTCCAATAGTATGGATAAAGCATGCTTGTGGCATTGTCGTCTTGGACATGTCAACAAGAAACGCATAGCCCAACTCCAAAAGGATGGAGTATTGGAGTCATTCGACCTTAGGGACGATGACGTGTGCTAGTCTTGTTTACTTGGAAAGATGATCAAGTCACCCTTCACTGGCACTTATGCGAGGGGTGAGGGTTTATTGGATCTCATACATACAGATGTATGTGGACCTTTTAGATCCACCACAAGGGACGCGTGCCGCTTCTACATGACTTTTACCGACGATTATAGCAGATATGGGTATATCTACTTAATGAAGCACAAGCATAAACCTTTGAAAAATTCAAAGAGTTTAAACAAGAAGTGGAGAATCAGTTGGGCAGGAAAATCAAGATGCTTCGATCTGATCGAGGAGGAGAGGACCTAAGTCTTGAATTCCACGAATACCTCAAGGAATGCGAAATTTTTTCGCAATTGACGCCACCTAGGACACCACAGTTGAATGGTGTAGCTGAGAGGCATAATCGAACCTTGCTAGACATGGTTCGTTCCATGATGAGTCGTGCTTCGCTACCTATCTCATTCTGGGGGTATGCCTTAGAGACTGCCACCCATATCCTTAACTTAGTCCCTACGAAGAAGGTTGCCAAAACACCTCACGAGATGTGGACAGGGAAAGCTCCCTCATTGGCACATATCAAGGTTTGGGGTTGCGAGGCTTTCGTAAGATGAGAGACTAATGACAAGCTCGAACCTCGTAGTGAGCGATGTATTTTCATCGGCTACACGCAGAAATCCTTTGGATATCTCTTCTATAGACCGAGTGACAATGTTGTCTTCGTTGCGAGGAGAGGGGTTTTCCGAGAGCGAGAACTCATAAGCCAAGGAGACAGTGGGATGTAAATCGATCTTGAAGAGCTTCAAGAGTCGAGCGATGACGGAATCTCTAACACTGGCGCTCAACCCGAGGAGGAAACTCCGGTTGAACCGATTGACGAGTCCTTACCTCTTAGACATTTCTAAAGGGTTAGTGTTCCACCCCAGTTTTATGGTTTTCATATTACTACAGAAGGGGATACGTTCATTTGTGATAGAACACTAGTGAATATGGACGAACCTAACAACTATAAGGAAGCCATGGCAGGCCCGGAGTCTGCAAAGCGGAAAGAGGCTATGGACAGCGAGATTCAGTCCATGTATGACAACCAAGTTTGGAACTTGGTTGATCATGTACCAGGTCGTAAGACGGTCGGGTGCAAATGGATCTTCAAGAAGAAGACCGACATGGATGGGAATGTGCACACTTATAAGGCGCGATTGGTTGCGAAGGGCTTTACTCAAACTCCTGGAGTTGACTATGATGAGACCTTCTCACCAGTTGCAAAGATAAAGTCTATTAGGGTGATGCTGGCCATTGCTGCATTTCATGATTATGAAATATGGCAAATGGATGTCAAAACCGCTTTCCTTAATGGGAAGTTGGCTGAGGATGTTTACATGGCTCAGCCAGAGGGTTTTGTCAATGCGAAGCATCCCAATAGAGTGTGTAAGCTTGAGAAGTCCATTTATGGACTTAAGCAAGCATCTCGTAGATGGAATCTTTGTTTTGATGAGAAGGTCAAAGAGTTTGGTTTTCTGCGAAGCGAGGATGAATCATGTGTATATGTCAAAGCCAGTGGGAGTATAGTAAGCTTCCTCGTATTGTATGTCGATGACATACTGCTCATAGGAAACGACATCCCGACGCTGTAGGAAGTTAAGTCCTGGCTTAGGAAGTGCTTCGCTATGAAGGACCTCGAAGAGGCTGCCTATATTTTGGGAATAAGGATAGTGAGAAACAGAAGTAAGAGACTAATATGACTTAGTCAGAATACTTACTTGGACAAAGTACTAAAACATTTTAGTATGGAGAATTCAAAGAAGGGGGAGTTACCGATCCAAAGTAATGCCAAGTTGAGTAAGACTCAAATCCCGAGTACCGAAGTCGAGATAGAAGAAATGAGTCGAGTACCATACGCTTCCGCAGTTGGCTCAATCATATACGCTATGACTTGTACTCGCCCTGATGTGGCCTTCGCTTTGAGCATGGTCAGCAGATATCAAGGGAACCCTGGCAAAGCGCATTGGACTGCAGTCAAGAATATTCTTATGTACCTTCGGAGGACCAAGGAATGGTTCCTAGTCCTCGGTGGGAGTGATGACTTAAAGGTGCGAGGGTACAGTGACGCCAGTTTTCAGACCGACAGGGACAACTACCGTTTGCAGTCGGGGTGGGTCTTTACCCTTAATGGAGGAGCAGTGACTTAGAAAAGTTCCAAACAGGAAACCGTAGCTGATTCAACGTGCGAATCAGAGTATATAGCGGCGAGCGAAGCGTCAAAGGAGGCGATATGGTTGAAGAACTTCATCGGAGACCTTGGAGTTGTACCGACCATACAAGAGCCTATGGAAATTTTCTGTGATAACGAAGGAGCGGTTGCCTTGACCGAGGAACCGAGGGATCATGGTAGATCTCGACATATCGACAGAAAATATCACTTTATTCGACATCGGGTAGAAGAAGGACTCCTCGTAGTAAAGAGGGTATCGTCAGAAGATAATCCAGCATATCCGCTTACGAAGGGACTGAGTAGGGTTAAGCACTTGCAGCACGCTAGGAGCATCGGGCTGAAGGACGATATTAGTTTAGATTAGATAGTTTAGAAACGTGTAATAGATAAATTGTAATTAACATTCGATGATTAAATAAAAGAGTATTATTTATTAGTAATGTTACTGTCTTATGTTAATTGTTTACCTATTGTTTCAATTTTGCATGTTTTGACTTCCTGAATAACAAGATTATTCGAACGGTCCACAGTCGTTCATATGTTGGAAGTAGGTATGAATGAAGACTGTCATGAATTGGTATGTAGATTGTCTAAAGTGTATTAGACATAGCAAAAGTTTGCTACAATGTTCATGAGTGCTTATGAACAAGTTTTGAGCATTGGAATAAACCCACGCTTGCTGGAATCACTTCATGGAATTTATCACGAGTGATCGCAAGACGATAATATCATATGGTCTTAAAACCTAGATATATGGTTTATTGTCTGCTAATTGGTTATGCATTGATAACGCATAAACGCAACAGTAACTTAATGTTATAAAACGCATTGTTGTGTATGATTTAATTAGTGAATAGTAAATGCATATAAGTCGAAGTTTATCTGTTCCTTTTATCCTAAGAGGATAAAAGCGATATCAGGGCCCCTCGATGATTTGGTTTGACTTATGTGTCGGGCCCGGTCAGGACTGAATTGATGTGTTCAATTAAGTTCTATGTCAAACGAATTTTAGATCGAGAAACAAATTGATGGGCAATGAGTATGACTATGTTCCATGTGATTGTCCACACGATATGTAGAATAGAGGATTATACAATTCCTTATCTAAAGGACAGGTTACTAATAACATCAGAGTTCGACAGCGTCTTTGAGAGCTACGATTGCTAATCGGGTTCTACTTGCATTTATGGTTACTAGACTTATCCAAGTGGGAGACTGTTGCATTAGTGTCTAAACCCGTAACCATATTTGGTAAGTACTTGAACAGGTTGGGCAAGGAAACCCTATGGGATAGGGTGGACGAATTCAAGGGGTTAAAGGCCTTATAATTCGTCCAAAGATAGGGCTTCTAGAATTATCCTTGGGCTGCTTGGTGGCTAAGCAACCAGATAAGGATAAGGACTGAAACCCTAATTCCTACACCTATATAAAGGACCCTTGGCATAACAAATTCGGCCACTTGATCCCTAGAGTTCCTAGAGCCGAATTTTACCTCTCCCCTCTCTCTCTCTCTTGCTTCTTCAATTGCTCTTCGTGTTTGTGAGCCATTAGAGGTGCTACACTTGTGGTACTTGCTTTCAAAGACAAGAAGATTCAAGAAACTAGTTGTTATTACAATATAACAACAAGAGGTATGTAATTCATTCTTCCTTATGATTTTCGAAATTACTAGGAGCATGCTAGGATTCATTTTGTGTTCATAATGTTGTATGACTAATAGAAAACATAGATCCATATCTAGGGTTGCATGCACACATAGGATTGTTTGTATAAAACTCATCACCTTTACCATCCTGGTAAAACGAATGTTGTGGCGTACGCCCTGAGCCGCAAGTCAGCTGGACCTTCTGTTCCGACATCATGTATGAGGATTTCCGTGGACTCTCCACTAGTAGGATTGATTAGAGAGGCTTGGGTCGAGGAAGTGTGAGAGGAAAATTGTTAGATTGAGAGGATCAGGGGCAAGATCACCCGATTTGTTCAGGACAGTCGTGGGTTGTTGACCCGTTGTGGTCGGGTGTGGGTTCCGGTGTCTGGCGGGGTTAGAAAGATCGTGTTGGAGGAGGCTCATAAGTCTCGTTTCTCTATTCACCCAGGGGCCACCAAGATGTACCGGGATCTGAGTTTCAGTTACTGGTGGCCGTGCATGAAGAGAGACATCACTTGGTACGTCGAGAGGTGCTTTACCTGCAGGATGGTCAAGGCCGAGCATCAGAGGCCGCATGGCAAGCTGCAGCCCCTGGAGGTTCCCATGTGGAAATGGGAGCAGATCACGATGAACTTTATCACCAATTTTCTGAGGACGGCGAAGGGATATGATGTTATATGGGTCATTGTGGATCGATTTACCAAAAGCGCCCATTTTCTGGCAATTCGGGAGAGTTTGTCGGCCGAGAAGTTGGCCGATGTGTATATCCGTGAGATCGTTGTTCGCCACGGGGTGCCGGTCTCCATTGTCTCAGACCGTGATGTTCGGTTTACCTCCCGTTTTGGCAGAAATTCCATGAGGAACTGGGCACGAGACTGCATTTCAGCACAACTTATCATCCGCAGACCGACGGCCAGAGCGAGCGCACCATTCAGACCCTCGAGGATATGTTGAGGGCCTACGTCATTGATTTCGGTGGGAGCTGGGACTCCTACCTACCCCTTGCAGAGTTCTCCTACAACAACAACTTTCACTCCAGCATTGGTGCTCCACCTTTTGAGCTGTTCTATGGGCGGATATGTCGTACCCCAGTTTGTTTGGGCGAGGTTGGTCATAGGGTAATGGGTCGGACAGAGGTGGTCCTGCAGACTAACGAGATGATTCAGCAGATCAGGCAGTGGTTGCAAACTGCTCAGAGTCGGCAAAAGAGTTACGCCGACCGACGCCGATTTGAGTTGGGGATTCAGGTCGGTGACATGGTGTTGCTGAAGGTATCACCCTAGAAGGGTGTGATCCGCTTCAGGAAGAGGGGAAAGTTGGGTCCCTGATACATTGGGCCATTCCGGATTATTGTCAGGGTTGGCAAGGTGGCATATAGACTGGATCTTCTGGAGGAACTCAATCAGATTCACAGCATTTCCGTTTTACAGTTGCGAAAGTGTATATTAGACGAGGATGCGGTAGTGTCATTGGATGATATTCAGGTCGACGAACGCCTGAATTATGTTGAGAAGCTGGTGGATGTCTTAGAAAGGAAGATAAAGGTCCTGCACAACAAAGAGATACATTTGGTGAAGGTACAGTGGTAGCATCGGAGGGGATCTGAGTGGACTTGGGAGCCGGAGGCCGAGATGCAGGAGCATTATCCAGAATTGTTCACCGCAGCAGGCTTCGAGGACGAAGCCTAGTTCAAGCGGGGGAGAGTTGTAACATCCCAATCTTTAGGTATGGATTTTAAAGCTTTATATTTATATTTTCAGGGCAACTCGACGAGTTGGAAGGCTCCAACTCGTCGTGTAGAGTATATAATGACCACGTATCTTTCAATGTCTACTCGACGAGTTGGAAGGCCCCAACTCGACGAGTTGAAGGCTGAACATGAAAACCCTAATTTTTAGGGTTTACACCCTATTTAAAGGCCTTAACTCTCATTGTTGGCCTCCTTCATCGCCTCCTTGTCCAGAGAAAAACCCTAGTGCGTGCTTTTTCCCTCTTTGTGTGTGTGTGTGAGCTTAGAGAGTGATTTTTGGTGCTCTTTTGGTAGGAACAAGAAGCTTGAAGAAGTTGGCTGAAGGGTGAGGTTGTAGATCCGGTGTTTACTCTGCTGTGGCAACCATTTTGAGGTATAAAGTCGATACCCTGGCCCCTTATTGCTTAGATCTACTTCTATGAAAAGATTTTGTTATTCTTGGTCCATATTGGAGTCATTCTTGGAATGATGCATTGTTTGAAGCTGCCACTTCAGATCTGGATGTTTTGTGGCTCCTTGAGCCTAAAGCTCCAACCTTTAACAAGTATTGGCCCTCCTTCATGCCCTAAATCCCTTGATAAGCCTTATTTGAGTGTTTTAGCCCTTTGATGCCATGCATGGACGTAAAGTTAGCAAATTTACATGGTATCTCAGTCCTAAGGGACCAGATCTGTAGTTTGGGGTTTTGGGTTTCGCTTGGAAGTGTCTGGATGAATTAAGGCTAGGAAAACTCGAGGAGTTTTTTTGCCAACTCGACGAGTTGATTAGGGTTTTCCCGCTTTCTGGATGCTGAAGAACTCGACGAGTTTCTCTGGTAACTCGGGGAGTTGCCTCGAGCTTTTCATGGTTCTTTGAACACTGAAGGAACTCGATGAGTTGCGAGATGCACTCGACGAGTTGGGTCAACATGGACTGTTAACCTTGACTGTTGACTTTGACTTTGACCATGGTTGACCAAGTTTGACTTCTGAGGGTATTTTGGTAATTTGGGATTTTAATGGAATTAGTCATATGGTGGTTAGAGGCAGTTGAGTTCGGAGCTGTGAGTTAGGATTCGATTTTATCGGTTCAACACTACTTGTGAGGTGAGTTTTCCTCACTATGCTAACAGGGTCGAAGGCACCAAGGCTGGCCCTTTTTGGATTGTTATCCTGGTTATCGCATGATGCTATGTTTAGTGATCTGTTAGATCTGTATCCTGGCATATAGGATGGTGATACGTTCATGTTTACTAATCATGATTTCTCTGTAATGGATTTACATGGGTGTTGTGAATTTCTATAAAGTTTTGCCGGAGAACCTTTTGAGAATCTTTATTACTCGGTACATGATCAAACTATGGAAAATGGTCTTAGGGTAATAGCCGATAAAAATGGATTATGCTTTTTTTTATCGATGTTGCTTATCAAGCACCAGAAAGGCTAATAGACCTGTATTTAGATCATATTGGGGAAGGACTTGAGGACTGGTCGGATGAAGAAAGTGATGAAAGTGGTTCAGTGATCCAGGTGGATGACAAATAACCTTCACAAGGAAACCCTAATTCTGAACCAACCATATGTTTGATGTTGGTTTGGAAGATGAAATCAATGGGGAAGACTGTAACCCTCTAAACAATACCAAGGACGATGATTTTCTTAACAAGTTATGCCCATAAGGTGGAGAAGAAAAAAGGGTTGAAGAAATGGATAATAGTGAGGAATTAGTCAATGATGTTCTTGAGGAACATCCTATCTTCAATCCTCATGTACACTGGAAGAAGCAAGTACCAATTCTAGACATGAGATTTGAGAATCCAAAACAGCTTAAGACCATGTTATGTAATTATGTTGTTAAGAATGGCTACTATGGTTCGAAAAGAATGACAGTAAGTGGCTTCTAGTATTTTGTTGTAATGGTGCTTGTACTTTCAGGATATGGGCAAGTTGGATGAGTACAGAACACAGTTTTCAAATCAAATCTCTAAAAAGTGAGCATCAATGTGTTGGGAACTACAAACTGGGTTCAATTGTCAATTACCGATGGATTGGTAGCCACTACACCAAGGAGATTTTGCATAAACAAAAATTGACAATTAGGAAACTAAGATTGGAGGTCATCAAGAAATTTGGTATTGAAGTCCGTCACACCCCCGAACCAGACGGCGGAAACGTCTGGGGGCTTGCGTGTGACTTCATCCTTGTAGTATCATCACAAAGTATATAATTGAAACATAACATCATCATCACCACACATGTAATATAACAACGTACATTATTTACATTGAGTATTGTGTTTCAATATTACATGCCAAAATAATTAAAGTCTGATGAAATAGAAATATAACAAAACATCCATTAGTTTGTTCATCCCAACCTGCTTCAGCGGTTTCCTGAGAATACAAGTTAATTTAAAAAGGTCAACATAAAAATGTTGGTGAGTTCATAAGCATGTTTGAGAAAATGATTTGTATAACCTTGCAATCACAAGAAAATCCTATATTTTCTTAAAATAGTTTAGTATGTTTGTGTCCGGTCTAGTATTAATGCATGTGTGTTATTGTTTAAGAGAATGCCAAAAGTGAATGAAGAGAATGCCCCCAGACAACCCTATGTTGCCTGTAAAAGAAGAAAAAGAATGGTCTCCCGTAAATTTCATAATTTTAATTCCTCTAAGTGAGCCGTCATAACCATGCTAAATAATGACAATATCGCCTGTCTTGGCGTTTGTGAACGCCGATGGAAAATAGAATAAGGTTTTTGTCACCCTAGACTGGTGTAGTCTAACTGTAGTGAATAGCTCATGTGTGGGGTGTCATCCCCGTATAGATCTATACACAAATCCCCGCTCTCCCTCCAAGAGACTCTTATTATAACTACAGGCTACGATCGTACAATCAATAGGTGTCAACCGACATGTCTCACTAGATCCTTAATCAAATTTACGCGAAGAAAAACATATAAAACTCATTCCAGACCTAATAAACCATGTAAGTGAGCAACTAAGGCTCACTAAGCATGTATGTCATTTTTAGGCTCGAAAGGAATGAGGTTATATAACATGGGCCCAAAATATATGTAAAAGGACAACTAAGGCCCATTTCACATGTAAGGTATTTACAGGCCCAAATAGCACGCAATAGTATCCAAGGTCTGTCGCACATGTTAATGGGTCAATGAGGCCCAATAAACATATAAATAGTATTCGGGACCTATCAAGCATATTAATGGGCCACTAAGGCCCAATAGTATGAGAATGGCAAAAATTAGTCCGTTTGTTATTTTATTGCTAGTATTAGTTCAATTATTCACCAAAATGGCATAAAAGGCCCACTTTTTGTAAAAATGACATTCTTGGCCCATTAAGCCAAAAATTTACAACTAAGGCCCAATTTTAGTAAATATTACATTTTTGGCACAACTTTCTTGAAAATGACATTTAAGCCCACAAAAGATCAAATTTATAATTTTTGGGCCCAAAACCATGAGAAGCCCAAATAAGGCCCATTTATGAAAATGTTTACATTTTTAGTCCTTGAAAGGTCTCAAATGTCGAGATTAGCCTTTGTTTAGCAAAAGTTTGCTTTTGAACCCCTTACTAGCCGTGAGTTACATAAATAACTCATATTTTTGTCATTTTGTTGATTTTAGCCCCTTTCATAAAGTTTTTCTTAGCTTCAAGTAATATAGATGTATTTAAAACCTTTTTCTTGTAAGATGAGTTGAAATAAGTGTTATGTCATGCCAATATCATCAACTTTTAGTAGATCTTTAAGTTCATGAAGTTTTCAACACATAAACACATATATAACTAGAAAAACACACCAAAACATGCATACACACATAGATCTACACAAAACAACTTGTATTCTCCCCCAAAACAAAGTAAAAATCGAAAATAGGGGGGGTCTGAACTCACCTTGATTTGGTTTATGGGATGATTGGAGTGATGGAGTGAAGATCTCAAGTCTAAACTTTTGGACGAGTTGCGGAACTTCCTTGGAAGGAATGTTGTCCTAAGAGTTTTTCTCACATATCATTATGGGTGAAATAATGTGAATTTATCTTGAAAATTATATAAAATACTTGATAAATGGAATAACTTACCTAAAAACTCTAAGGAGAACTTGAGGAGTTAAGCCTTTAGCAAGATCCTTGCTCTTACTCTTGAGAGAAGTATTAGAGAGAATATGAGAGAAGTGAGAGAAATGGTGGAGTTTCAAGTTCTCTTACTGTCATTGTTTTAAGGGAGAAAAGGGAGATATGTGCTTGGAAATCTGAAGGTTTCAAACATTGTAATTTGATGGGTAATTCATGGGTTACTGTGAATTGCATGGAGAATGGGGGCTTACATCAAATCATAGAGTCAAACCCTCTTGTCACTTTATCATTTAAAATAATATCCTTGTAAATTCAAGATATTATTTTTGTGTAATTATGTTTTAATATTTAATTTTCGGCATAAAATAGGGGTTTAAGGGGTCTAGGTTATGATAATACGAGTTTGGCAGGATTCCCGACGTCAAAATCTCCTTATTTGAAGAAAAGGTTCGAAATTGGCAAAATCCGGAGTGAAGTCTTGAATCTGCGAGGGTCCGAAATGGTCATAGGGTTCCAAAGTCATTTGGCAAGATCCGGAGTCGAAAGGGCGAGTTCGGAAGTCGTTTACTCAATTCCGGAGTCGGGATGTGGGGTCAGTGGGTCCGGAGCGGCTGTCCTTTTGCGTTGCGAGATCTTCCGAGGCGGAATTGTCCGGATCAAAACCGAAGATTCCAGGGCGAAACTTTCCGGAGAGAAAGTTTCGGAGTCGACTTTCTGGAGTGAGGGAGTTCCGAAACCCAGGGGGTCCAAGGTGTGATCTAGTCCGGCTCCTTAGGAGGTCCGAAGTCAGTTTTAAGTTCCGGATTAAATCTTCTAATTCCGAAGTGGTCTGGCTGTTTTTGTCTTTCTAACCCCCCTTGTTGGGTTGATTTCAACTTAGGAAAGGAGAGTATGATGTTGTTGCTTATGCAATAGTTTTTTTTTTCTTTTAGGAGAGACTTGGGAGAGATTTGAGATACATAGAGAGATTTGGAAGAGTGAGATATATACTTTGTATTATAACAATACATGGTTCATTAGGAATCATAATGTAAACTTTAACGTGTTAGTACAAGTCTTACAATGGCTGATGTTTACATGAAAATAGAATCTCCTAGCTAAAATGCTAGTTGTGACAAAGTCAGTATTAGCCAATATAGAATAGCCAAACAGTATGCTATGAATATTACTGAAGGTACCCTTATTGAGCATTATGCTAAGCTCTGGTCTTAGGGAGAGGAAATTAGAAGATCGAACCCTGGTTCAACAGTCAGCATGGATGTACTTACAATGCCATATGGGACTAATCACTTTAGTAAGTATTATGTTTGTTTTGATGGTGTAAAGAAGGGGTGGTTAGAAGGGTGCATGAAGGTGATTAGAATTGATGGTTGCTTCTTGAAAGGGTATGTTACTGGTGAGTTGCTATGTGTTGCGGGGAAAGATGCTAGGGACCAAATATACCCAATTACCTAGGCGGTAGTATGTGTTGAAAACAAGGAAAACTGGAAATGGTTTATGTTATTGTTGAGTGATGATCTCAATCTTTGTATGGGACAAGGTTTCACTCTTATGTCAGACCACACAAAGGTAAATACAACTTCTTATTTATTATTTTCTTATTTGTTAATCAGTATGTGTCATTTAAGTGTATATTATGTGTGTATAATTGTAACATCTTGATTTCCAGGTATTCCATTTATGCCCTTGGTATGAGAATTGTTTGCAAATGGGTTCTTAGTGGCATTTTCGTAATTTTTGGGAATTGCATGAGTACGTTGGGCGTACCCAAAACATACATTGGGCGTACGTGGTTTGGACGCAATACATTGGGCGTACGTGGTTTGTGCACTATTTTAACACCTTTATGGACCCATTAACCTTTCTTTCATCAGCCTCCAACCCCATTTCGACCCCTTTGCAAACCCTAATCCATTTGAGAGCATTTTTTAGCCTTGATTATGCATTTTGGTGTTCTTGAAGGAGGAAGAAGAAGAGGAAACCATCCTAGAAGAGTGGAGCACTTTGGATGCAGAATCACATCATCATTTGACAGCCTTTGAAGGTAAAAAGCTCTGAACTTGATCAGATTATGCTTAGATCTTGTTTAGCCATAGATTTATGTTCTTTTTGATCCCATAATATTGGTATTATGAGCATGGGTTACTCTAATTCATATAAGTTGTCCTTTCAGATGTTTTGGAGTGTTTAGAAGCATAAAAATGTAATATTGGGCCTTAGTTTCCTCCCATGCATGAACTAGGATGTCTTAATGAGTTAAGAAGTAAAAGTTTTTAGTATTTTGCACTTAATAGCCATGCAAGACCATAAAGTTGGAAACTTTATGGTTAAGGATATCATTTGAGGACTAGATCCGGAATATGGACGAAATAGCTTAAGGGATTAAGCTCTTAATAGAAGGAAATGATGACTGAAGCATACGTTGGGCGTACGCTATGGTACACGGGGCGTACTAGGTCAACACCCCATTTCTGGTCAAGGCCTGAATACGCTGGGCGTACTCAGCTGAGTTGACTCGGTTGACTTTTTGACTTTGACCAAGTTTGACCTAAGGATATTTTGGGTATTTTGATTTATTGTAAGTTTGGCATTTTCCAATGAATAGGTGACAGGTAGAGCTGATATTCGGAGCAGTGACCTATTCAGCTATCTGTTTAGACTGAGAGGTGAGTTTTTCCTCATTGTACTTGTGGGTTAAAGGCACCAATGCCGGCCCACTAGATTATGTATCCTGGTATATAGGATGTTGTCATATTGTAGTGAACAGTTAGATTTATGTCTGGTATATAGGATGTTGCGATGATGTAGTGATCGGTAGATTTGCATGTTTGTTTGATGACTGGTTATATGTTTATCTGTGGATGGTTATATGTTATTTGTTATTCATATGTCGACATGGTGTGGTGGGGTTGAGATTGTACTGTTTTGTGCTGTCAGTCAACAGCCAGGGGCATTCCAAACGAAAGGTTGTGGGCCGGGGCATTCCAACCGGAAGGTTGTGGGCTAGAGGTAATCCAACCAGGAGGTTGTGGACCCAATATGTGTTAGGCAATCCAACTGAAAGGTTGTGGGCCGAGGCATTCCAACCAGAAGGTTGTGGTCCAGGGGTAATCCAACCAGGAGGTTGTGGACCCAGTATCTGTTTGGTTATATGTTTGTGTGGTGGTACCTTGGGGGAACTTACTAAGCTTTGGCTTACAGTTTTAGTTTATTGTTTTAGGTACTTCAGATGATCGTGGCATGGTGAAGGCGTGATTGTGCACATCCTTCGGATGTTATGCTATTGGATTTTGGGATACTATGATTTATGAATTATACTTTTGAAACAATGTTTTTGTAAACAATTATTGTCTTGGGGTTGTTTTGGAAAAATGAAAATTTTACTCTCATTTTTGGGATGTTACAATAATAAGGTGAAAATGTGAAGAAAATGATTGTAGAAGTGGCAAGTAGAAGTAAGACAGGAATGGAAGGTGGGGATACACAAGGTACTAGGGAGAGTGGGACTACACAAGTGACAAGGGAGATGGGTAATTTTGTACTTCCCCAGGTTAAGAGGAGGAAAGAGAGTGAAAGGATCGTTAAGAAAAAATTGGCAACCCAAGTTATAGGAAATAATGGAGAGGGGGACACTTCAGAAAAACCTGTCAACGTAAAGTAGTTTTTGCATGGGAAGTGCATGGGATGTGTCCTTTATTATGTAGGCTTTTGTATGTAATGCTTTGTATTGGCATTTGTAATATAAACATGTTAGGATGTTTGCTTTTAAAGATTGTATGTCGTAATGGTTATGTAATTCTTTGCACTAACTTTGGTTATTAATGCACTCTCTTGTGGGACCCGTTGTCCTTTGTTTCCTTTTTATGCATGTGCATCAGATGGTCCCTTGTTTCTTATCCCTCATGGAATTGTTAGGTGGACCATATGTAACACCCCAACTCCCAAGTATATTTTAAAAGCTTTTCATTCATTTTATTGAAGGAAATCGACGAGTTGGAGGCCCCAACTCGTCGTGTCAAACCTAGTCATCCCGCGTGGGTTTTTAATCCTACTCGACGAGTCGGAGGACCCCGACTCGACGAGTAAGGGTTGTGCATGGAAACTCTAATTTTTAGGGTTTTCCCTCTATTTAAAGAACCTTAACTCCTCTCCCCAGCCTCCCTTACCAGCCTGTCGTCCAGAAACAAACCCTAGCAAGCTAACTCTCCATTTTGAGTGTGTGAGGCTAAAAGAGTGTATTTTGGTGCATTTCTTGAAGAGATTTGAATTCCTAGAAGATTGGAAAGAGAAGGAGCCTGTAGATCCAGACCCACTTCATTTTGGCATTCATTTGAAGGTAAAAAGTCTTTACCTTGGCTTTTCATTTCTTATATCTTCTCTCATGCATGAATATGGTCATTTTGGGGAAAAATGGGGTCATTCTCGGATTTGAACTTGTCCAGAAGATGTGGTCTCAGATCTGGACTCCTCTAAGTCCCAAATTCAGAAAGCTATTAGATTTATCTAGTATTAACCCCTCACAAGGCCCTAAACCTCATTCTAGACTTAGTTTTGGTGTTCTAAGCCTTTAGGACCTTGCATGCACATAAAGTTTGAAAATTTACGTGGAATTTGTGCCTTAGGAAGCTAGATCTACCAGTTGGAGCTTCGGAGTAGCTTAAAACGTATGGATAGGAAATAGACTGCATGAACTCGACGAGTCGCATAGTCGACTCGGCGAGTCGGATGAAGATTGCCCGTATTTGATTCTGCATGAACTCGGCGAGCCAGTAAGAGGACTCGACGAGTTAGTTAGGGTTTTCCCCGACATTTGGACACGCATGGACTCGACGAGTTAGTTGGAAACTCGGTGAGTCAATTAGGGTTTTGACGATTTCTGAGTTCTTAAGGAACTCGACGAGTTGCTAGCTACACTCGATGAGTCGGGTCAACTTGGACTGTTGACTTTGACTTTGACCAAGGGTTGACCAGTTGGACCTTGAGGGTATTTTGGTAATTTGGGATTCTGATGGACTTGGTCCTATGGTGGTTATAGGTGGTTGAGTTCCTGACAATGATTCGGTAGTTTCATCTTATCACTATAGTTCGGCATTGTGAGGTGAGTTCTTCTCACTATATCAACAGGGTCTAAGGCACCAAGGCTGGCCCTTTATGATTGGTATCCTGGTTATAGGATGGTTGTTATGTTAGTGATCTGTTAGATCGGTATCCTGGTTGTAGGATGGTTGCTATGTTAGTGATCGGTTAGATCGGTATCCTGGTTATATGATGGTTGTCATGTTAGTGATCTGTTAGATCGGTTTGACTGTTATATATGCTAGCGTACGATATTTATGTGCACATGATTGTAGGTTTGAGGGAAGGGCAGGTCCTCCTTTGTGCTGTAGGCCAAGATACCCATGGCAGACCGGGTAGACTGCAGACCCGGTTAGGGCATACTAGTCAGGCCGAAGGCCCGGCGAGCAGTCCGGATAGACTGAAAGCCCTGAGAGGCGGTCCAGACGTTTCGATAGCTCGGAGAGTGGTCCAGATAGACTGATGGCCTGTGAGGCGGTCCAGTCAGACTGATGGCTCATTATGCATGTTGTGTTTGTTTATATGATAAGGTTATATCGGCATGACGTTGGTATTTTGAGGGAGCTCACTAAGCTTCGGGCTTACAGTTGTTGATTTTGTGTCAGGTACTTCTGAGGATCGCAGAAAGGCGAAGGCTTGATCGTACACCTCCTTATGTATTATGATTTGATTCTGGGATACTCTGACATTATACTATTTTGGAAACAAGTTTTGTAATAATAATTGGTTTTGAAATGTTTTTAAAAATTTTAAATTTGGCATGATTTTTATGGATGTTACAAGTTGGTATCAGAGCGTTGGTTTGAGTGAATTGGAGGAAACACTCGCGTGTCTCCAGTCTCAAATTAAGGACAAGATTTTTGTTGGGTTATTAGCATTCTAACACTCCTAAGTGTACATGCAACCCTAAATACCTTGGATCTATGTTTTCTCTATTATACATACAATTATGAACATCCAAGGTATTATCCTAATCTAGCATACAAAATAATAAATATAACAAGATAGAATACATACCTCTTTGATGTAGAATGTCTTCATGAAGCTTGAGTGCCTAGTGCCCCAAGTGTGACACCTCAAATGGTTCACACAACACCAAATACACTTGGAATAACTTGAGAGAAACTTGAACACTCCTTGAAATCGTCTAGCCCTCACACTCACACATTAGTGCACGATTTCTTGAGCCATGGGATTCTTTTATATGGTGGCTATTAGGGTTACACCATGTAACTCATAACTTTACCCATTCCTTATGCTCCATGGATTTTAACCTCCATGGAGTATCCATGGGTCACCCCATGGACTTAGTCCAACATAAGGAATCTTGGATCACAAGCCCACATATATAAGAATGAATGATTTACACAATCAACCCATATATTTAATTAGTCTCCTTTTGATCACTTAATTAATTCCAAATTAATTCTTGATCAATACTAATTAAATAACTTTATTAATATATTAGAACTTATAATATATTAACCAACCTTAAGTGTTATTTCTCTCATTATAGTCTATCCAAATGCATGATGCCATGCAACCCAAATGGACCATGCCGGGTCGGGTCAAGTCTTACCAATTATAGTTATGGACTTAGACATTAATCCAACAGTCTCCCACTTGGATAAGTCTAAAACTATTATTGCGTATGACTTCAGGAACCGATCAGCAATCGTAGCTCTCAAAAGCTTATGTCGAACTCTGACCTTGTCGATGAACTCTGACCTTTGTCAATTACTTGTCCATTAGATAAGGGATCATATATTCCTCCATTCTAGATATCATATGGACTGAGACATGGATTATCAATCATTCTCTCTGTCCATTTGTTGTTTCCTAATTTCCGATTCATGATGACTGACTGATTGAACAAATCAAATCAGTCCTGGCTTGGCCAAGCACTCACATGTATCATCTTTAAATCATCGAGGGGCCCACAGATATCGCTTTTATCCCGAAGGTAAAAGGAATGGATAAACTTCGACTCATATGGCTTGTTCTACTACTTGTTGAATCATACACAAAGGCACGTTTTATAACATCGAGTTACCAATGCGTTTTCGTGCAATCAATGTATAACCAACTCATAGTAACAACTCATATCTCTAGGTTTGAAGAATATAAGATATTATCGTCTCATGATCACTCGTGATAAAATCCATGAAGTGATTCAAATGAGCGCGGGTTGAATCCAATACTCAGAACTTATGAGCACTCATGAGTGTTGTAGCACCACTTTTGTCCACCAACTTGGACCTCTACAAACCAACCCATGACAGTCTTGATTCATATCTACTTCCAACATATGACCGACTATGGATGGTTTGAATAACTTAATCATTCAGGAAGAGCGACTTAATTATTCTGGAAGTCAAAACATGCAAAGTGAAACACAAGAATAAATGAATCAAATATGGTATCAAACCCTATGAATATAAATAAACACTTTTATTTATCACCATACTGATTACTCATTATTCATTGTTTCGGTTTTATCAACTTTATACTTGAATTTAAAACAATAGTTGTCCCATGCTCCAAGCATGTACACTATGTTTTCTAAACACTAGTCATGCCATACACCAAGTATGCATACTATGTTTGTCTATGATCTTTACTTTGTAAAATAGATCAATTGAACATCACTCCAATGATCCTCTTTTCACAGTCCCAAATCCTTACTGCAAATGCAAGAATTCCAAATTCATGCCATTTACTGAAATCTGTTAGATTCTAAACTTATATGCATTGATCCTCTTAATGATTATGCACGAAGTCAGAAAGACTTGACAACAACCATTACAGAGCATTCCAAAGGAGATCAGCTCCTTGGAAACATCCTTCTTTCATTAAGTTTCCTAATCTTACACAGATTGAATAATTTCTAACTTTGAAACATTTCCATATTCCATTTTGACTATCACTTCTGAACAAGAGTTGCCTCCTTACAGATTATGTCAATATGGTCCTTCCAGAATTAACATTATACTTCCAACTGTCCTTGAGCAACCAATCTTTGGTAAACCTTAGATTGTCCTCGACAATTGCTTAATCATTTTAGTCATATCCAATTCTAGACCTTTTCCCTTCATAATGCCCCAGGCATTTGGAAAATTTTAGAAAGGATGAATATAGCACATGTAATCGATCCTATATCCGAAGCATATGGGACACGATTCATGATGTCTCACATAGAGACTAAACCAGTCTTTTGCTATAATATTTCCATTTCAATTTGCCAAGTTCTCAAAATTCAGATTATGAAAAGGGATGCCGTAATCATAATCGAATTTTAGAACGCAAATAATGGACCCATATATAGAATTTCCTTATGTTGAGCCATTCCAACATGAAATTCATATATATATCCTTGATTAAATACGATTAAAATCTCAATCTAAGCTTTTAGAATTGAAATGAAGTATAATTTCCTCTCCCTTAATTATAGCAAAACAACTTTTTCAATCCCTGCAGCCACACGAATTGAAACTTTTGTTTTCTATAATTAACATTGCTAACTTGCAACACTGACAATAATTATCATGCTCCCACTAACATGATGATTATTAGCATAACACTTATGCTCCCACTAGCTTTGACATGTACTCAGAAATCAGTTGGACTTCTAGAAATCAATACTTTATTGACTTCCTTACCAAAGTTCAGATTTCTGATACGAGATGCTTTGATAAAACTTTATCAAAATCATACACCTTTCCTTAGATAGCATGCATGTGTGTCTAAACAATTTCAGAACTATGAAAAGGGATGTCGTAATCATAGTCTCAATTGTTTAGACCTTTTGCCATCTGCTTCAAATCTACTTGGTGGAAGTGTTTCCTCACCATCATTTTCATGAATCGGAGAGAAACCTTATGACCCTTAGATTTTATGGTGTATGTGTTCTTATCCATGTGAATCGTCAAAACCATAGTCACAAGACAAGGATAATAACAAATCCAAACTCATATGGACTGAACTTATGCAATCTTAACTTCTTGCCACCTGGCAGTACAGGGACTGCCATTGCTTCCAAGTTGTTATGCAACCAATTGAGAACTTTCAGAACTCCTATGCAAAGCCAACTTTAACTGGAATGGGCACAGAATATGTCAACATGATAGGTTATAAACCTCAAGTCGTGTGCTAGTGAAGAACCTCAGGTTTTATTCTTGATTAGTTCTTGAAATTCTTTCAGGATCTTTTAGACTCCCACTGTCTCCTTGACCTATAAGACTTTCTTGCCAAATATTCAAGAGATAGTGTGGATTCTAATCAAGACAGACACTTAACACAATTGGCCTTAGTTGATCTTTGTTTTATCCAAAACATCACAAATTACCAATTTCAAATGTACAAGAGTAGAAAACTTTTACTCTTACATTTGACAAGTGTTTTTAAACATCTTTTAAGACATGTCACTCAAGTTACAATCTTAGAGTATAACTCTAAGAATTGTTTTTGGAACGATGTATGAATCATCTTCTTGATTTAACCACTTCAACAATTCATAACTCCTCTTATTAACTATCAGAATGCACTTAGAGGATGAATTGTGATAAGGTCTCAAAATCATTAAGATGATCTTAAAACATGATACTAAAGTACTCTCCCATCTTTTCAGATTTGAGAAACTTTTATCCTTCTGCCTAATTTGATTCTTCTCATTCGTTCTGTCATACATGGAAACTTTTCCAATGTCTCAAAATTATACTTAAGCTTGTAAGTATAATCATATTTACTAAGCCTTAGTAAATCATGATGAATAGTCTTATCGATCTTTTATGGTGGACTTGATCAGTGCACAAGAATGTGTACTTGATCCCTTAGTCCTTCACTTGACTCACATATATATGTGAACAAGGAACTAGTCTTAATTTTCCAAAGTTGAAAATTCTCATTCATCATACTATACAACTTGCATGATTCCAAGTTTCTATCCAACTGAAACTTGGGTGATGAGAATCTTTCCTTATTTGGTAAATTTGGACACTACCACAAATGAAAGAATCAAATTCATATTTTCACTCTTGCTCTTAATGGAATCTTATAAGCAACAAAGATTTTCACAAATGCCATTGTAAGGATATTTTAACATAAATAAAATCAAAAATTTTCCTTTTATTTTAAAAACTTTGCGGAAAAAACTATCCTTACAGTGCAAAAGCACATGAAAACTTTGTTGTTATCTATTCCTAAGCAATATATCATAACTCCTAAGAAGTAGCTCAAGAATCCGATCTTCAAACTATGCGATAGAAATCCATCTACGCGATCAGATTCAGCATATTCTTTCTTTAAGTTTCTTCACTTTTCTTTGATTCTTCAAACATCAACATGTGACCCAGTCACATCATGTAATAAGAATCTCCAAGTAGGAACTTAATAGAGTTAGACAATGGACTTTACCTGAAGTAGAGTCAAACTTATTGACTTTAACATCCTTAGGTAAATTTGGCAGCTTCGCAACCAATGCCCCTTCCTTTGGCAATGGACCCTTGATAATGGGACTATCTAAGACTTAGCCTCTCTCTTTACCATTTGGTCAACCGAGTTGACTATGGCCGATCCCTTTCCATTGGGAAGAGAGAGCTTTACTGGATATCCAATGTCATCATTGTCAATGTCCATAAAGTTTTAGGAAGTTGATCTTAGCAAATAGATAAGATCATTAAGGGTCTTGTCATAGTCTGTTTCATAGGAGTCCCAAAGGAACTCACTATGTGACTTAGAAAGTAGTTGAGCTACCAACTTTCTCAAGACTTTGACACCCAACTCTCCCGGCTTGTCAATATGTGACTACATCTCCAAGATGTGATCACACATAGACCTTTGCTTGCCAATAGGGCTTGAGTGACCTTAAACTTTTCAAGAACTTGTGGGTTAGGGAGAATAATTGGAGGAGGTGGAGGAAGTATGATATCCATGGGACATCATCTTCATTTAGGAAACCTTGTTTCAAGAGATTTGGGAAGATCATAAATGTCTAGACCAAACATCTTTTTTGGGAGATATTCAAGATAGTTGATTTAAAGTCCTTAATATGACACCCAATATGAAATATTAAGGCTAGGACCCAACAAACTATTTTATAACTTAGAAGAGGGATGCCGTAATCCAAGCTATAAAATATTTGAAGGTAGGTGAATGACGATTCACCAATTTCCACCATGAAAAACGAAATAATTTATTAGGTTTTAATTGGATTTGAAAGTCTTAGATCTTTGAGATTCATTGAACTGTTCAAAGGCATGTTTCAATCTCGAGTGTGCCCTTCAGGTTTTGTGACTGGGATGCCGAGGATCACAAAACAAGGTGTGAATAACCATGCAAATATACTTGGTACCCTTAATATTTACCCCTTAATCAGTGTGCCGATTAACCACACACGCTCCACCGATACTATGATAAATATTAAGTTACCCTTTGCCTACCTTGTTAAGTCCAAGTTAGTGTGCCGGTTAACCACACACGCTCCACTAACGACTTAAGCAAAGTGCAAAGTGTAATTTCATGGGTTAGCACCAAATTCACATTTTCCTAAGTAACTAAGATTGGGTATTAATAAGAGTTTAGTTACTTAGTATTTATCATTAATACTTTTAATGAAAGGAGAATTATAGTCCTTGTCCTACCCGTTCGGCTAACGACCCTCCACCAGTCAAGGAAGCGGTGGGTGAGAGTGGACACCCATTAAACTGCCATTTTATAGGCAGTAACCTTATACCCCCCTTATAGACCGGCTTCGTGAATGAGGCCTACTAACGGTAAGACTGACTTTACTCTTATACATATATATAAATATTATTAACTTATAATATTATAAAGTATAAGGGTTGAATTTTAACTTTTAAAATTCTAAGGGCTAACTTGGAATTAAAGTATTCATAAGTGAAAACTTTTCAAATTCCAAAACTTGAGGGCAAGTTTTGAAACTATTCAAAACTAATTAATTCCATAACTTATGAGTTTAAAATAGTTTTAATTAAAAAAAAAAAAAAAACTCTTCAAGTTCCATAACTTGAGGACAAGTTATGGAAGACTTTAAACTAATTAATAAAAAAAATAACTTTTTTTTATTGTAACTTATGGAACTAATTAGAACTAGACTCTTCATTTTGTAACCTTTGCCAACTTTTATGAGTTTTATGATTCTTAAATGTGACTTTTCATATAACTTGAGGACAAGTTACAAAAACACACTTTGGAATCAACTCTTAGATTAAAATGGATTGAAAACAACTATTTCACACAACTTTTCTATTAATCTAAGAACCTCATAAGAACAAGATAATTCAAATCATCAATCTTCAAGAAATTAGCATGAACATACAAACTAATACAAATCTTGAAATTATGACAATTATCTTAGAAATTGGATTAGCATGAACATTACCACATCAAAAACAAGTTTATAAGTCCAAAAATATCTTAGGGTAATGTTCCTAGTCCAATTCCAGCCAAAACAATCGAATATATGCATCCAATTCGATTTTTCAGCTACTTTTGCAAGTATAACAAGAAAACAAGCCTAAGCTCTGATACCACTGTTGGGTTATGAGCATTCTAACACTCCTAAGTGTACATGCAACCCTAAATACCTTGGATCTATGTTTTCTCTATTATACATACAATTATGAACATCCAAGGTATTATCCTAATCTAGCATACAAAATAATAAATATAACAAGATAGAATACATACCTCTTTGATGTAGAATGTTTTCATGAAGCTTGACTGCCTAGTGCCCCAAGTGTGACACCTAAAATGGTTCACACAACACCAAATACACTTGGAATAACTTGAGAGAAACTTGAACACTCCTTGAAATCGTCTAGCCCTCACACTCACACATTAGTGCACGATTTCTTGAGCCATGGGATTCTTTTATATGGTGGCTATTAGGGTTACACCATGTAACTCATAACTTTACCCATTCCTTATGCTCCATGGATTTTAACCTCCATGGAGTATCCATGGGTCACCCCATGGACTTAGCCCAACATAAGGAATCTTGGATCACAAGCCCACATATATAAGAATGAATGATTTACACAATCAACCCATATATTTAATTAGTCTCCTTTTGATCACTTAATTAATTCCAAATTAATTCTTGATCAATACTAATTAAATAACCTTATTAATATATTAGAACTTATAATATATTAACAAACCATAAGTGTTATTTCTCTCATTATAGTCTATCCAAATGCATGATGCCATGCAACCCAAATGGACCATGCCGGGTCGGGTCAAGTCTTACCAATTATAGTTATGGACTTAGACATTAATCCAACAATTTTAAAACGAAATTTTCTTAAAATGTTTTCAAAATATTAAAGGAGGATGCAAGTGTACGATCAGCCGGAGCTCGCGAATAGACCCCAAACTACCTTACGGATTATTTGATTTATGTGATATGTTAGAACAACATGCTAGTACTAGGCTAGGGATCTTCGGGAATTGCATGATAGAATTGCCTGATTATATAATGCCTGATAGCTTAGGGTTTTTCCTTATATGAAATTGACATCATTAATGTAGTTGCTTAGTGTATGAATCACGGTTGTACATAACTAAGATCTTATAGTCTGAGAATGTTTGGTTTGGTCTTATTTCCTGTTCTTGTCTGATGAAGGGCTTAGGGTAGGATCAGGTATTCGAAAGTCTATAGGGTCCAACGTTATGTATGGTTAGCATACACTAGTGCTGCAGAGTTGGTGGAAGTTTCATGGATGGGTTGTTTGGGATTAGTTCGCCAGTTATGAGGTGTTTAGCCTTCCTCTAGGAGTGAGGATTGAGTGCATGCCATGCTTACGTATAGTTTTAGGGAGTTGTGATGATACTTGAGACAAATATGGGTAGGTTTGGAAGGTAGTATGGGCCCGTGCTACTGAAAGCACATGACCCTTACGCGTAGCAAGGAAGTCACAACCCCTAGGGTTTTGTTGGGGGTTGATTCCCGGATTGTTATATGGAATATCTGATGTCTTACTGGTATATTTTTCAGCATGGTGGTTACTCGACGATTTGTGACTGGATCCGGGTTAGGATCAGGAGGCGACGGACAGGAGGCACCAACAGTACCCGAGACTATCGGCCATATGGGGCCAGAGGAGATAGACTCCAGGATCCGGGAGATCCTACATGATGAGGTGGCTGCAATGTTCCGGGCTCAGTTACCGGAGATGTTTGGGTCTATCAAGACCACCATGGTGGAGTATTTCGATGACCGCTATGCAGCCCTCACTAAGGCGGCTGTCGCAGCAGGTACAACAGCTGTAACGGCAGCAGGGGTTGGAGCCAGTCGAGCTTTTCAGTATCGGGACTTCGACAACATGAATCCCCCTACTTTTGATGGGACTCAGGACCCCATTAAAGCCATGAGGTGGCTATCTAATGTGGAGGCGTGTTTCTTCACGTGTTCATTTCCTACTGACCAGAAGGTCAGATGTGCCTTGAACCTACTGAGGTTTGGGGCAAAGGACTGGTGGAGGTTGATGACTGGATCGTATTCGGATGATCAGAGAGTTGCGGTTACTTGGGAACAGTTCAGGGATATGTTCCACGCTCACTACATTCCACGAGTCGAGAGGGAACGATTAGCTCAGGAGTTTCTGGATATGAGACAGGATGGTGAGACGGTGACGGAGATCACCCGCATGTTCACGGAGAGGGCGATGTTCTGCCCGGAGTTTGCTTCTGAGCAGGCTCATATGACACGTTATCTGAGCATGATCAAGACCGATATTCGGCAGTTTGTGGCGACCCAGCGTTGTGACACGCTTTTGGATTTACAGGAGGCCGCTAGGCGGCGTGAGTTGGAGATTGAGCTGCAATTGAGGGAGTAGCGGTAGGCCCCAACACAGTCACAGTCGGCGCTAAAGCGGTCTAAGACCGCTGATTCCAGGTCAGGGGGATAGTAGGGCTGCACTTGTGGCAAGTGCGGGATGGGTCGCTCGGGGGTTTGCAGATCAGGTAGCGCGTGCCGTAAATGCGGAAAGGAAGGGCATTTTACGAGGGATTGTCGCCAGCTATCCCCGGTTCAGGATATGAGGATCTGCTACCATTGTCATCAGGTTGGTCACGTGAAGACCAACAGTCCACAACTCGCTGCCAGGCCGGCGCAGGCTCCAGCGCCAGCTACACTAAGGATTACTGAGGGGGGTCAGGGTTGAGCAGCGCCCCCGAGGGCTCAGGGACGCGCCTTCCAGCTTACAGCAGAGGAGGCTAGGACAGCACCAGACGTGGTTGCTGGTATGTTTCTATCCCTTATCTTACTGATTATATATGTTTTATGCTTATATGTTGTATATGTGATTATGTACGTTTTTAGTGAACTCCTTACCTACTTTGGTATTATTCGACTCGGGGGTGATTTGGTTGTTTGTTTCTCAGTCTTTCAGTAGGGAGTTCGGGTTGCCAGTAGGAGAACTACAGTGTCCGTTGTGAGTCTCTATCGCCAACGAACACGGGATTTTCGCTTCTTCGGTCTATCGGGGTTGCGTATTGGAGATCTTCGGGGTATCTTTCCTGATAGACCTGATCCTGATTCCCATGGGGGATGTATGTGTGATTGTGGGTATGGACTGGCTTAGCCGCTTCGGTGTCATGATCGACTGCGAGGGTTAGCGGGTGGTTGTTAGAACCCCAAGTGGGGGAGAACTGATTGTCTACGGCGAGGGCACCACATTGGGATCAGGGTTTTGTTCAGCTGCCAGGGCTCAACAGTACATTCAACACGGGTGTGCGGGTTATCTAGCGTATGTGGTGGATACGCGGGTCAGGGATCATGTTTCAGTATCAGAGGTTCTAGTGGTCAGGGAGTTTTTTGACGCGTTTCCGGAGGAGTTACCCCGAGTGCCTCCGGAGAGGCAGGTCGAGTTTAGGATCGACCTAGTGTCAGGTGCGCCGCCTATCGCCAAGGGGCCGTACCGATTGGCACCACCAGAGATGCAGGAGCTGTCGTCACAGTTACAGGAACTGTTAGGCAAGTAGTTCATTCGTCCAAGCAGTTCTCCGTGGGGAGCACCGATTCTCTTCGTCAGGAAGAAGGATGGTTCACACCAGATGTGCATTGACTACCGGGAGTTGAACAAGTTGACAGTGAAGAACCGTTATCCACTCCCGAGGATAGATGATCTTTTCGATCAGTTGTAGGGAGCATCTTGGTTCTCCAAGATAGACCTGAGGTCCGGGTACCATCAGGTCAGGGTCAGGGAGGAGGACATGGATAAGACCGCGTTCCAAACTCGTTATGGACATTACGAGTTCGTGGTGATGCCGTTTGGGCTCACCAACGCGCCAGGAGTATATATGGACTTGATGAATCGGGCCTGCAGACTGATGCTCGATCGCTTGGTCATAGTGTTCATAGATGATATATTGGTGTACTCCAAGACCCGGGAGTAGCATGAGGAGCATCTTCGGGAGATGTTGGAAGTTTTGAGGTGAGAGCGGTTGTATGCCAAGTTCTCGAAGTGCGAGTTTTGGTTACGAGAGGTCCAGTTCCTGGGACATCTTGTTAACCAGGAGGGGATTTTGGTCGATCCGGCCAAAATCGAGGCGGTTATGCAGTGGGAGGTTCCGAAATCTCCCTCGGATATCAGGAGCTTCTTGGGATTGACAGGGTACTACCAGAGATTCATACAGGATTTCTCCAAGATTACAGTACCCCTCACTCGTCTGACGAGGAAGGGGTGGATTTCTGGTGGGGCCCGAGCAGCAGAGAGCGTTTGAGACCCTCAGATAGCGACTACGCGAGGCTCCAGTCTTGATCCTCACAGAGGGAGTCGAGGATTTTGTAGTGTGATGCATCCATCACGGGACTGGGAGTGGTCCTCATGTAGAGAGGACGGGTGATAGCCTACGCATCGCGGCAGTTGAAGCCGCATGAGATGAGATACCCTACTCATGATCTAGAGTTGGGAGCGGTGGTATTCGCTCTCAAGATTTGGAGACATTACCTCTATGGGGTCCGTTGTACCATTTACACATACCACAAGAGTCTGAGGCACATCATGGATCAGTCGAACCTAAACATGACGCAACATAGGTGGCTTGACATAGTCAAGGATTATGACTGCGAAATCCTTTACCATCCTGGTAAAGCGAACGTGGTTGTGGATGCTCTGAGCCGCAAGTCAGCTGGATCTTCTACGCCAGTGATGTGCATGAGGATATCAGTGGATTCTCCACTTGCAGGCTTGATCAGGGAAGCCCAGGCAGAGGGTATGCGTCAGGAGAACTGGAAGCCTGAGATGATTAGGTGTGAGAACACCCGGTTTGTGTGGGATAGTCGGGGATTATTGGCCCGTTGCGGTCGGGTCTGGGTTCCAATGTCTGGTGGGGTCAGACAGACTATATTGGAGGAGGCTCATAAGTCTCGCTTCCCTATTCACCCATGGGCCACCAATATGTATCGGTACTTGCGATTGAGTTACTGGTGGCCGTGCATGAAGCGGGAAATCACTTGGTACGTAGAGAGGTGTTTGACCTGCAGGATGGTCAATGACGAGCACCAGAGGCCGCATGGCAAGCTGCAGACCCTAGAGATTACCATGTGGAAATGGGAGCAGATCACGATGGACTTCATCACCAAATTGCCAAGAACGACAAAGGGGTTCGACGCTATATGGGTCATCGGGGATCGATTGACCAAGAGTGCTGATTTTCTGCCCACTCGGGAGAGCTTATCGGCCGAGAAACTAGCCGATGTGTTTATACGCGAGATTGTCGCTCGCCATGGGGTTCCGGTCTCTATCGTTTCAGAACATGATGTTCGGCTTACCTCCCATTTCTGGCAGAAGTTCCATGAGGAGTTGGGCATGCAGCTGCACTTCAGTACAACCTACCATCCACAGAAAGACGGCCAGAGTGAGCGGACCATACAGACTCTCGAGAATATGTTGAGAGCATGCGTTATTGACTTTGGTGGGAGCTGGGACTCCTACCTACCCCTTGCAAAGTTCTCCTATAACAACAGCTTTCACTCCAGCGTTGGTGCTCCGCCTTATGAGCTATTGTATGGACGGAGATGTCGCACCACAGTCTGTTGGGGCGAGGTTGGTCACAAGGTGATGGGTTGGACCGAGGTAGTTCTGCAGACTACTGAGATGATTCAGCAGATCAGACAGCGGTTGCAGACCGCACAGAGTCGGCAGAAGAGTTACGCCGACCGGCGCCGATCTAAGTTGGAATTTCAAGTTGGTGACATGGTACTTCTGAAAGTCTCACCCTGGAAGGGTGTGATTCGCTCAGGAAGAGGGGACAGTTGGGTCCCCGATACATTGGGCCATTCAGGATCACTGCTAGAGTCGGCAAGGTGGCGTATAGACTGGATCTTTCTGAGGAGTTTAGCCAGATCCTCTACACTTTCCATGTTTCCCAGTTGTGGAATTGCATTCTGGATGAGGAGGCAGTTGTATCATTAGATGATATTCAGGTCGATGAGCGCCTGAATTACGTGCAGAAGCCAGTGGATGTTCTTGGGAGGAAGGTAAAGGTTCTACAGAACAAGGAAGTACCTCTGGTAAAGGTACAATGGGAGCACATGAGGGGATCCGAGTGGACGTGGGAGTCGGAGGCAGAGATACGGGAGCACTATCTAGAATTGTTCACCGCAGCAGACTTCAAGGACGAAGTCTAGTTCAAGTGGGGGAGAATTGTAACACCCCGACTCCCAGGTATATTTTAAAAGCTTTTCATTTATTTTATTAAAGGAAATCGACGAGTTGGAGGCCCCAACTCGTCGTGTCGAACCTAGTCATCCCGCGTGGGTTTTTACTCCTACTCGACGAGTCGGAGGACCCTGACTCGACGAGTAGGGGTTGTGCATGGAAACTCTAATTTTTAGGGTTTGCCCCCTATTTAAAGAACCTTAGCTCCTCTCCCCATCCTCCCTTACCAGTCTATCGTCCAGAAAGAAACCCTAGCAAGCTAACTCTCCATTTTGAGTGTGTGAGGCTAAAAGAGTGTGTACTGGTGCATTTCTTGAAGAGATTTGAAGACCTAAAAGCTTGGAACGGGAAGGAGCCTGTAGATCCAACACCCACTTCATTTTGGCATTCACTTGAAGGTAAAAAGTCTTTACCTTGGCTTTCCATTTCTTAGATCTTCTCTCATGCATGAATATGGTCATTTTAGGGAAAAATGGGGTCATTATCGGATTTGAACTGGTCCAGAAGATATGGTTTCAGATCTGGACTCCTCCAGGTCCCAAATTCAGAAATCTATTAGCTTTATCTAGTATTAACCCTTCACCATGCCCTAAACCTCATTCTAGACTTGGTTTTGGTGTTCTAAGCCTTTAGGACCTTGCATGCACGTAAAGTTTGCAACTTTACATGGAATCTGTTCCTTAGGAAGCTAGGTCTACAAGTTGGAGCTTCGGAGTAGCTTAAAACGCCTGGATAGGAAATGGACTGCATGAACTCGACGAGTCGCATAGCCGACTCGACGAGTCGGATGAAGATTGACCGCATTTGAGTCTGCATGAGCTCGGCGAGCCAGTAAGAGGACTCGACGAGTCAGTTAAGGGCGACATTTGGACACGCATGGACTCGACGAGTTGGTTGGAAACTCGGCGAGTCATTTAGGGTTTTGACGATCTATGAGTTCTTAAGGAACTCGACGAGTTGCTAGCTGCACTCGACAAGTCGGGTCAACATGGACTGTTGAATTTGACTTTGACCAAGGGTTGACCAGTTGGACCTTGAGGGTATTTTGGTAATTTGGGATTCTGATGGACTTGGTCCTATGGTGGTTATAGGTGGTTGAGTTCAGACAGCGATTCGGGAGTTTGATCTTATCACTACAGCTCGGCATTGTGAGATGAGTTCTTCTCACTATATCAACAGGGTCTAAGGCATCAAGGCCGGCCCTTTATGATTGGTATCCTGGTTATAGGATGGCTGCTATGTTAGTGATCTGTTAGATCGGTATCCTGGTTTTAGGATGGTTGCTATGTTAGTAATCGGTTAGATCAGTATCCTGGTAATAGTATGGTTGCCATGTTAGTAATCTGTTAGATTGGTTTGACTGTTATATATGCTAGCGTAAGATATTTATGTGCACATGATTGTTGGTTTGAGGGATTGGGTTGAGGCAGATCCTGCTTTGTGTTGTAGGCCAAGATACCCAGGGTGGACCGGGTAGACTGCAAACCCGGTTAGGACATAATAGTCAGGCCGAAGGCCCGGCGAGCGGTCCGGATAGGCTGAAGGCCCTGGGAGGCGGTCCAAACGTGTCGATGGCTCGGCGAGCAGTCCAGATAGACTGATGGCCTGTGAGGCGGTCCAGTCAGGCTGATGGCTCATTATGCATGCTGTGTTTGTTTATATGATATGGTTATATCTGTATGACGTAGGTATTTTGGGGGAACTCACTAAGCTTTGGGCTTACAGTTGTTGATTTTGCTTTAGGTACTTCTGAGGATCGCGGAAAGGCGAAGGCGTGATCGTACACCTCCTTATGTATTATGATTTGATTCTGGGATACTCTGACATTATACTATTTTGGAAACAAGTTTTGTTATAATCATTGGTTTTGAAATGTTTTTAAAAAGTTTAAATTTGGCATGATTTTTATGGATGTTACACCATGCTACTTAAAAAATTGTGTAACATCCCAATTTTCAAGACCAAAAATTTCCTTTTTAATTTAATAATTCATAAAACAGTTTACTGAAAACATCATCGATATCATATCAAACCCATAAACCCATAAATCAAATGTCATAAAACATGTCATGGAAAATAATGTAAGAGTACAATCCCAAGAACATCATGGTGCGGAAAATAATGGTGTGATGCGTTGCTACCGATCCGACTCCTTTCCCCTTGAAGAGGAGGTACCTAAAACCAGAACTGAAAACTGTAAGCACAAAGCTTAGTGAGTTCCGCCATCATACGACATACCATAAACACATAATTCCTATCCCTCAGTATCTTTCAACCGGTATCTGTCTGGCATAACTGGAAGTTGGGCTTCCCTTCGGTATCTTTCAACAGGTATCCGGGAGCTGACCTCCCCTTCGGTATCTTTCAACCGGTAACCGGAAGCTGACCTCCCCTTCGGTATCTTTCAACCGGTAACCGGGGACTGTTTCACCCCTACCACTACCATATAATAATATAACACACTGCTAGGCATGCATGAGTTCTGACGACCCCTTCGGTATCTTGCAACTGGTATCCGGGGACTATTTTGCCCCTACTACTACTAACATGTATCACAGGGCATCCTAGCACACACACATAACAAATAAAGGCATACCAAATAATTATCACAAAGACAATCATTTAACAAACAACTCCTACTAGTGGGTCGGCATTGTGGCCGTAGACCCATTTCTACTGCAAGGCAACTCACCTCAATGTCGTGCAGTAACTGAACTGTCCTCGGTGCTGGGGTCAAATCCTCTCTAACTCCTACACATAACAACCTTCCTTAATTACCATTTCATGCTCGTAACCCTTTCAAGGGTCAACTCAGGTCAAAGTCAAAGTCAAGGTCAACCCCCTGGTCAAAGTCATCTTTTGATCAAAGTCAACATCTGGTTGACTCAACTCGCCGAGTTGGTCCACCAACTCGTCGAGTTCCCTCCTACATAGTCGGAACTTTTACTCCTAACTCGCTGAATTCTCCTTGAACTCGTCGAGTTCTCCTTCATACAGAGTCGGGACCTTTTGCTCATGACTCGCCGAGTTCATTCTTGAACTCGTCGAGTCCTGCTTCATATCAGTTGGGACATTTGTCTTGAACTCGCCGAGTTCATCCTTGAACTCGTCAAGTTCTTTGATCTTCAAGTCCATATTCACGTCCATCTTGTTGAGTCCTCTTCTAGACTCAACCAGATTTGCCAGAAACATAAAAGGTTGGGGAACCATGACCGGACTCGCCGAGTCCTATGAACGACTCGCCGAGTCCCCCAAAGTCCAAGTCCATATAATCGATTTCAGTCGGGCTTATTGCATCCAAAGCATAGATCTGACCTCCTAGGGTCGATATAACACGTAAAGTAAGAAGCTTTACGTGCATGCATGGGTGTTATGAAGCTGGAACACCAAAACTAAGACATAAAGGAGTCCTAATGCATGGGATAGGGCCATAGTGTTGGATTTGGTGTCTAAGCCCATAACTATAACTGGTATGTACTTGACCCGATTGTAGCATGGTCCTTTTGGGTTGCCTTCACCAGTGCAATTTGATAGGATGGACTTTTGAGAATAAGGTTATTTATGGTTTATTAATATATTACAAGTATAATATATTAATATGAAATTATTTAATTAGTATTAATGAAGAATTAATTTGGAATTAATTTTGTGGTCAAAAGAGACTAATTAAATATATGAGGATTGATTATGTAAATCAATGATTCTTGTAGTGTGGGCCAATGATCCATGATTATTTAGATGGACTAATCCAATGAGATAATCCATGGATAGTCCATGGAGGTTAGATCCATGGAGCATGAGAATGTGGAAAGTCATGGGTCATTAGGGTTTACAAAGTGTAACCCTAGCATGTGCAACACAATAAATAGAACCCTCATGAACCAAAATCAGTTACACCTTTTTTTTAGCTAAGTAACTTATTCTCTTAAGTCACCTTTTGCATATTGGTGTTTGTGAACCATTAGAGGCATCACACTTGGGGTGCTCAAGCTTTCAAAGGTCAAGAACTACTAGTCCTTCTAAAAGGTATGTCATCTAACTAGATGTATTATTCATTTGGAAATTTGTATGTCAGTTAGAACAATGCTTTGGAAAAATTGAAAATATGCATGTATAATAGAGAAAACATAGATTCAAAGCATTTAGGGTTGCATGTGCACCATAGGAGTGTTATAGTGCTCAAAACCCAACAGTGGTATCAGAGCCTAGGATTGTTTTCTATTATATTTGATTCTTACTAGTTTTTCAAAGCTGGAAAAGTCGAAATTTTGGCCTCTGACTGGTGAACTCGCCGAGTCCACGAACAGACTCGACGAGTCCACTCAATAACAGAGCAACTCGGCGAGTCAGTTCATGCACTCGAAGAGTTGAAGGCTCTGTTTGCAGAATTTCGAGGTTCTTGGCCTGGTTTGGATTGGGAACACTACCACAAACTGTTTTGCATCATTGGAAATGTTTTTATGATATGTTAGTTGTGACATCCCCAATTTCATCGCCCGAAAAGACCGATTTGTTTATGCTTGATTTTAAAAATCTTAGTATCTTTTAAAAAAATACGTTGCGGAATTTGTTTCCAGAAAAACATGATAAATATGTTATCAAATCATTTCCGAGGAAATGTATTTTATTCATTTTAAAACTTTGGGATGTCATCGTCAATACAAAAACATAAGCATAGACAGAACTTACATTCATTTACACTAGTGATTTTACATCTCCTTTAATCTCTCAGTGTAACGTAGCTTCCTATCGACACCTGTGATACAAATAACTTGAGTGGGTCAGGTTGGGAAACCTGGTGAGTACATAGGGTTTTCAACCCACAATAATAAAGTTATTGTGTTTTATCATCAAACAATTAACCCAAATACCCATCCTCATTATCTTCTTTATTTCTTAAGGATTTACCCTAAGAATCATCTATCACTCAGTCCTAAGGATTCATCCTAAGGAATTGGCACGAAGTACATCGTCGCCAGGGTTTATACAACAGGCACTAAATTCATAGTTGTCAGGGTTCATCCAACATGTGCTAAGTCCATAGCTCTCATTTATCGACAGTATTATTCACGGGAATCCACCTGCAATACATGTCAATGGGTTTTGAGAGTACATATGATGAACATATTGTTCACAACACCTACAGGTTGCGAGCCTGCTAGTGTTCCACGGACCGTCTAGAATAGTCCATGGTTGTCATCCATACTCTACTAAATGACGGGGCCAACGTTTGGGTAAAGGCTTTTCTCACATTTCACCTCTCACCCTCATCTCATGATCTACCCATGTTTTACCCAACATTTTTGTAGATATAAAATACATATAAAGTTTAAATCATTTAAAACCTGTATAAATCATGCATTCAATATCCATCTCAAATAAACAAACAATATATATTCACATAGCACCTATTTTATATAAAATACTTCATATCTATGTGTAAGGTGAAAGTGACTATACACTCACCTGATAAGATGGTGATTGGACAGCACTTCGTCCCTTAAAACAATCTTTTTTGATGAAACCGGGATGTTTTCTCAAAAACCAAGCTCTGTGCGGGCAGAGTTTCGACTCGAAAAATTTATTTTCTCGGGGACTTCGGGGCTTCGGGACTTGCTTCGGGTGTTAGGGATGTTTCCTAGGCTTCGGGGTGGTTTAGAGTAGTTAGAGAAGGTATTGAGAGTGAAATAGTATGAGAATTAGCAACCATTTCAGGAGGGCTTCGCTTGCTATTTGTAGTAGGAGCCTGACCCTCGATACGTTGGGCGTAATCTTTAGGTACGCGGGGCGTACTGGCTTCTGATGCTCTACGTTGGGAGTAACTTCGGTACGTTGGGCGTACGAGACGTGGCATGGGTTCGTTTTTCGGGCCTCGAACGTGTCGATGGGGTGAGATACGTTCCTCCGTCCGAAGAAAGAGGTCGACGTGGCCAACTTCTGACCTAGTCCGAGTACGCGAGGCGTAAACTCGTACGTTGGGTGTACGGCTTCGGATAAACCTCGAATTTTATATTTAAAACTTCAAAAATCCATATCTTTTGCATACGGGCTCCGTTTTTGACATTCTTTATATCTACGCGTAGGTGAGATTATACTCTACAACTTTCGTTTAGACTCCGTCGGCTAATTTTGACTTCATCCGACGTCCGTTTTCGTCGGTCTTTTTACCGTTGAACTATTATTGACGAGATCTTCGATTCTCATTTAGGTTGTGTCGGCTAAATCGCTCGATCTATAATTCGAATTTCGGGCTGCATACTGCTATGCCAAATCTTAGAAAATTCATAATTTCCTCATACGAATCCAGATTTGGACATTCTTTTTATGCACGCTCTCGGTTTAATGTGTACTATGACTTTTATTTAGATTGCTAAGGCTAAAAAGCACTTTATCATAAATTCACTTTTTACGTCACACAACGTCGTGCCGGTTCTGTCGCGAAACTTTGACAGGTCATAACTTCTTCGTTATAACTCGGATTTCGGTATTCTTTATATTTCCGGAATCATTGTTTCAACCACTACAACTTTCTTCATAGATATAGGGTTTATCTAACATTTATTTTCGACGCTTATTTTTATCCTTAATTTATTAAATCATAATAATTAAGTATAAAACACATAAATTCACATAATTTATTCTTATTACTTCAAAACACGTTAAAATAGTTGACCTAGACTTTTACATTGTCTTTAATGCTTAGCTCAGAAACACGGGCGTTAAAATTCTCTCCCCCTTAGAATGATTCCGTCCCCGGAATCATACATCAGCAAACAGCTGTGGATAGCGACTCATCATGTCACTCTCCGTTTCCCAGGTGAGATTTGGCCCATTCATATGTTTCCATCGCACAAGCACTAGTTCGACCATCTAGCGTCGCAACTTCTTAGTCTTACGGTCAACAATTGCCTCTGATTCTTTAATTAACCTCTTGCTTTCATCTAACCTTAATTCAGAAATTGGAATTATGTCGGGAACTTCTCCCATGAACTTCCTCAAATAACATACGTGGAAAGTGTTATGAATACCATCTAGTTCTTCTGGTAGTTCTAGCTTGTAAGCTTGGTTCTCAATCCTCTGAAGAACTTTAAACGGTCCAATAAACATTGGACTCAACTTTCCCTTTTTATCAAATCTTATAAGTCCCTTCCACGGTGAGACTTTAAGTAAAACCGAATCTCCAACTTCGAATGTCATCGGTCGTCTTTTCTTGTCAGCATAGCTCTTTTGACGATTCTGAGCTGCTAACATCCTTTTCCTAATCAATTTCAGCTTTTCAGCTGTCTGATGGACTATCTCAGGTCCCATAAACTGCTTTTCTCCAGTTTTCAAGCCAACATGACGGCGTTCGACACTTCTGTCCATACAAATCTTGATAAGGTGCCATCTTGATTCTCGAGTGGAAACTATTATTGTAGGAAAATTCTACCAAAGGTGAATGTTCATCCTAGTTACCTTGAAATTCTAGGGTACATGCTCTTAACATATCCTCCAATGTCTGAATTGTTTGTTCGCTCTGACCATTGGTTTGCGGATGGTAGGCTGTACTTAGGCACAATTTCGTACCTAATTCCTCTTGTAGACTTTTTCCAAATCCTTGACGTGAAACAACTATCACGATCTGATACAATCGTTAAAGGAACACCGTGAAGTCTTACTATCTCCTTCATGTAATCATTTGCAAGTTTATCCATAGACCATTTTTCATTGGCTGCTATGAAGTGTGCACTTTTAGTAAACCGATCAACGACCATCCAAATCATGTCGTGACCGCTCTTCGTTCTGGGCAGTTTAGTCACAAAATCCATGGTGATGTCTTCCTACTTACCCATGGGTACATGTAAAGGTTCTAAACTCCCATATGGTTTCTGATGTTAGGCCTTAACTCTCGCACACATCACACACTCGGCCACATACTTTTCAACATCGAGCTTCATCGTCGGCCACTAGTAGTAGGGATTCAGATCCCTATACATTTTTGTGTTGTCGGGATGAATCGAGTACATGGTCTTGTGAGCTTCTTCCATCAGAAGATCTCTTATTCCTCCCGTCTTAGGTACCCAAATCCTATCTTGGAATACCTTCAATCCTTGACCATTTGTATCGAACACTAACGTTTTGCCCAAACGTTCTTCTTTTCGGTCATTTTTCTCTAAAGCTTCTTCCTAGGCTTTCTTGATACTTTCTACATTTGTTGAGATAGCTTCGATTGTTAATGCCCTTGCCCTTTTCTTTTCAAGACTCACTTTTCAGCTTAAAGCGTCAGCTACAACATTTGCTTTACCAGGGTGGTAAAGGATTTCACAATCATAATCCTTAAGCAACTCTAGCCAGCGTTGTTGTCTCATGTTCAATTTCTTCTGATTAAAGAGATATTGAAGACTCTTATGATCCATGAAAAGTTTGCACTTCGTGCCGTAAAGATAATACCTCCATATCTTTAGTGCATATACTACCGCTGCCAACTCCAGATCATGAGTGGGGTAGTTCTTTTTGTGTTCTTTTAATTGTCTCGATGCATGTGTTATCACCTTATCCCTTTGGGTTAGAACACAAACCAACCCAGCTCCAGATGTGTCGCTACAGACTACGAAGTCTTCAACTCCGTTCTCAGAAACACTAACAAGACATGGTTTGTATAATGACTCCATACGTTATCTCTTCATCCTAGGTAATAGTCGTAACTATTATGTTTCCTTCGAATGAGTATCTACTTTTGGAATTCTTGCATGCAGGTGGTGCTCGATCTTGCTCCCGCTCCCTATCCCATGTTGAACTCTCAATTGTGACCTTCAAGTCACAATCTCGATCTTTATTGGAGACTCCTCCTTCTTTTAACAAACTTAAGATAAGTTCTTTCCTTCGATTACCATAGTAGACTGATGGGTCATGTTCTAATGACCTCATATCGTATTATGTACGGCTTAGACTCAAGTCTTTTAGAGTCAAGTTTCTGAACATAATATACCTTCCTTCGTGTTCCAATGTGATCACATTCTAACATGTAGTACTTCTAGCTACAATCCTCTTACTTTAATAATGATTGGGATACTTCAATCTTCCCGTTTTAGTGAGATACTTCATCGGACTTGGTTCTCTGAACCACATGACTAACTCATCTTGTTCGGACTCGATTCGATATAACCTCTTGGGTCGGAATATCAATCATATTCTTAGTCATTACCGAAACGATGGTAACGACAGACTAGAACAAAACAAAATCAATTACTAGCTCCTTGGTAACCACGTGACTTTCCCTGATCCAATTACGAGTCATGTGCTTTCGTTATTATAGGCCTCTACTACCATTCACACCTACTCATACTCGTCCCAAATATTGTCTCACAGTTCTCCAAGTCACCATACAAGAATTTCATATATACATTCAATACATCAGATAACAAAACCAGGGTTTATATTATTTCTTGAAACGATTACATAGAGGTTCAAGTTTACCATATATTATGCCTCTAATAGGCTACACCACATGTTACTATTCACATTGCTACTTTATAACTTGATCTTCGGATATCAAGTCTTTACTTCTAATTCCTAGCATTGTTATTTGCTTCGTCGAGGATCATGTGGATTGCCCTTGGTCTTGGTGGTGTATCTGGCCTTGCTGCCTCGTTTTTCTTTGGGCAGTCTCTAGAAATATGTCCTTCTTCCCTACATTCGTAACACACCCTCTTGGGAAACGTACACTCATCGGCGTAATGCCCGATCTTTCCCCACTTGAAACAAGTAACCTCCCTTCCAGAGTGTTTATTTTCGCACTTCTCGCACCATTTTTCATTACCTCTTCTTTTTCCAGACTTTAAGAACATGTTGCTCTTGTTGGACCTCGAAAACCCCACAAATTTCCTCTTCTTGCCAACTTCAACCTTGTTGGTGGTCCTGTCGTTGATCATTTCTTCAATAGACTTAGCAACCCAGATAGTTGCCCCAAGAGTAGGTTCTTGGCGTACTGGCATAGTAAGTTCGTCCTTACTTTGTTAAAGTAAACGCTTTCTCTCTTCCATCTGTTAATCCAACATCGTCCGCACCATTGCCTGTACCCCTGCCATCGTGATTGGCTCGGGTTGCGGGTCATCGTTTCCCAATCCACTTTGAGTGCTTGCCATTTCGATCTATACACCAAAGTAGGTGAATTTAGATCTTTATTTTTGATAGACGTTTAAATCTTCGTTATCACTCTGAAACGTTTGCATGTTAGTTCTAATATCGTAGTCATACGTTTAGAATCCTGAAAACATAAGGTTTCCAGATCTGGTCGGCAACAGACCACAGATCCGAAAAAA
Source organism: Lactuca virosa (assembly GCF_052849685.1). Taxonomy (NCBI): domain Eukaryota; kingdom Viridiplantae; phylum Streptophyta; class Magnoliopsida; order Asterales; family Asteraceae; genus Lactuca; species Lactuca virosa. The sequence continues at coordinate 206,480,549 of NC_136433.1, forward strand.
TAATATCATATATGGCAAACATATATCATTTAGCACATAAAAGCATTTTAGGCATCTTTCCTAAAAGATACTAGTGCTCGTGTCTAAAATATGGTAGACACTCATCTCACGATCATCACTTAGCATTCTAAGTTTAAGTCTAGAAATCGTACAAATTCCTAGTTCGCTTAAACTAATGCTCTGATACCAACTGTGACATCCCCAATTTCATGGCCCGAAAAGACTGATTTGTTTTGAAACGACGTAAATTTTTTAAACCAAAATTTTCGTTTTAAACATTAAAAATCACAGGTCATATCACCCAAAAATCTCAAGTATCAGTTTTAGTACAATTTATTTATCAAAAGTTGTTTATCACATAAACCAGGATCCTCCAAAGTATATCTCCAAAGCGAGTGTGTGTATAATCAAGCCGGGGCCTTCCCGCGATCATCGTAAGTACCTGAAACACATAACACATAACACGGTAAGCACGAAGCTTAGTGAGTTCCCAAAATACCACATACAACACATTAGCCACTCGAGGCTATAACTCTGTAAGACCCTCAGGTCAATGTGTCTCAGTGGGACCCTCCAGTCCCACAACTATGATGGACCTTCCGGTCCTAACTCTGTGGACCCTCTGGTCCTAACTCTGTGGACCCTCTGGTCCTAACTCTGTAAACTCTGAATAACACGTAGCATAAATCACACAGACATAATGTAGTAATATCACAATACTCAAATAAACGAATAAAATCCTCTGGTCACAGATACATACCACTCTAGGTAAAGTATAGTGAGAAGACTCACCTCGAAGCGAGCAAGCTAATACACCTCGTATACAAATCACTGATCTAGTCTCCGCCTAATACATGTGATAACTATCTCTAATTAGACCATAAATCTAATAAACTCATACTAACCCCTCTTTAACTCTTGGTAAGGGCAAAAGACCCTTCTTCCCCTCCATGGTCTCAATTACTCATATTTGGTCAAAACTCCGAAAATCAACAAAAGTCAAACTTGAGTCAACAGTCCATGTTGACTCAACTTGTCGAGTGCATCGGGAAGACTCGTCGAGTCCCCTCTTTCCCTCAGAGACCTTATGAAAACCAACTCTACTCGTCGAGTAGACCCGTCAACTCGTCGAGTTATGGCGTGCTCAGACTTATCGGGATAAACCCTAAGCGACTCGTCGAGTCGGTTCATAGACTCGATGAGTTCATCCAGTCTATACTCCCATTCAAACGTTTTAGGGCAGATCTATCACTCCAAACTCTAGATCTAGACTCCCTAGGCTCGAATGTTACGTAAAGCTTCGATCTTTACGTTCATGCATGGCATATTTGCTCCAATATGCTATTACAAGCTCCAAAGAAGGTTGAATGCACATGAGCTTGCCTCTAGCTCAATAAAGCTTGGATCTTTGGGCTCTCAAGGCCTCCTATAGTCCAGATCTGAGGTCCTAACCTCAAACCATGCTCAAATAACTCAAGGACACAATATGATTGGAAGAAAACCCTAAAAACTCCCAAAAATGAGATCTAACGAAATATGTGGCCAAGATGAGAACTTTTTACCTCTGTACAGATGCTAATGCTAGAAGAACACTAGATCCACCGCTTCTTCTTGATGAGATCCACAAAGCTCCTCAAATCCTCCTCCAAAAATGCACAAGAATGCTCAATTTGGTCTCTCTCTCTCTCTACACAACGAATGGGCAGGTTAAGGGTCTCTCTCTGTAAAGTGTGGCCGCATAAGGAGGCTATAAGTGCCTTTAAATAGGTCCCAAACCCGGGGATCTAGGCTTTTCACTCACAGCGCCTACTCGACGAGTCTACTCTCGGACTCGTCGAGTAGATCATTAAACCCACGTGGCCACCCCGCTTCTACTCGGCGAGTTATAGCACCAACTCGTCGAGTAGATCAATGAACCTGAAAATAAATAATTAAAATAACATACCTGGGAATCCAGATGTTACATGTTTATGCTTGATTTTAAAAATCAGAGTATCTTTTAAACAAATACGTTACGAAATTTGTTCCTAGAAAAAACATGATAAATATGTTATCAAATCATTTCCGAGGAAATGTATTTTATTCATTTTAAAACTTTGGGATGTCATCATTAATATAGAAACATAAGCATAAACAGAACTTACATTCATTTACACTAGTGATTTTACATCTCCTTTAATCTCTCAGTGTAACGTAGCTTCGTATCGACACCTGTGATACAAATAACTTGAGTGGGTCAGGTTAGGAAACCTGGTGAGTACATAGGGTTTTCAACCCACAATAATAAAGTTATTGTGTTTTATCATCAAACAATTAACCCAAATACCCATCGCCATTCTCTTCTTTATTTCTTAAGGATTTACCCTAAGAATCATCTATCACTCATTCCTAAGGATTCGTCCTAAGGAATTGGCACGAAGTACATCGTCGCCAGGGTATATACAACAGGCACTAAATTCATAGTTGCCAGGGTTCATCCAACATGTGCTAAGTCCATAGCTCTCATTTATCGATAGTATTATTCACGGGAATCCACCTACAATACATGTCAATGGGTTTTTAGAGTACATCTGATGAACATATTGTTCACAACACCTACATGTTGCGAGCCTGCTAGTGTTCCATGGACCGTCTAGAATAGTCCATGGTTGTCATCCATACTCTGCTGAATGACGGGACCAACGTTTGGGTAAAGGCTTTTCTCACTTTTCACCTCTCACCCTCATCTCATGATCTATATCACCGATCATCTCATTTATCCAAATCAACTTTCATAACACACCAAAGTTTGGGGTTGCGAGGCTTTTGTGAGAAACGAAACTCACGTCAAGCTCGAACCTCGGAGTGAGCGATGTATTTTCATCGGCTACCCACAGATTTCATTTGGATATCTCTTCTACAGACCAAGTGACAATGTTTCCTTTGTTGTGAGGAGAGGAGTTTTTCGTGAGAGAGAACTCATAGGCCAAGGAAACAGTGGGAGGCAAATTGACCTTGAAGAGCTGAAAGAGTCAAGCGGTGAAGGAGCCTTAAACACTAGCAATCAACCCGAGGAGGAAACTCCAGTTTATCCAATTGACGAGTCCTTACCTCTGAGGAGTTCCAGTAGAGTTAGAAATACACCTGAGTTTTATGGTTTCCATATTAATACTGATGGTGATACATTTTATCAGTGATAGCACACTGGTAAAATCGGATGAACCTAACAACTACAAGGAAACCATAGCATGCCCCGAGTCTGCAAAATGGAAAGAGGCTATGGACAGTGAGATTCAGTCCATGTATGACAATTAAGTTTGGAACTTGGTTGACAATGTACCAGGTCGTAAGACAGTTAGGTGCAAATGGATCTTCAAGAAGAAGGCTGAAATGGATGGGAAAGTACACACATATAATGTACGACTGGTTGCGAAGGGCTTTACTCAAACTCTGGGAGTTGACTATGATGAGACTTTCTCACCAGTAGCGAAGATTAAATCTATAAGGGTTATGTTGGCCATAGCTGCATTTCATGATTATGAAATATGGCAAATGGATGTCAAAACCGCTTTCCTTAATGGTAAGTTGGCTGAAGATGTTTACATGAGTCAACCAGAGGGTTTTGTCAATGCAAAGTACCCTAATAGAGTGTGTAAGCTTGAGAAATCCATTTATGGATTGAAGCAAGCATCTCGCATATGGAATCTTTGTTTTGATAAGAAAGTCAAAGAGTTTGGATTTTCGAGAAGCGAGGATGAGTCCTGTGTATATGTCAAAGCTAGTGGGAGTATAGTGAGCTTTCTGGTATTATATGTAGATGACATACTTCTCATTGGAAACGACATCCCAACCTTGCAGGAGGTTAAATCCTGGCTTAGGAAGTGTTTCGCTATGAAGGACCTCGGAGAAGCTGGTTATATCCTAGGGATAAGGATATTGAGAGACAGGAGTAAAAGGCTAATAGGACTTAGTCAAATTACCTACTTGGACAAGGTGTTAAAACGCTTCAGCATGGAGGAGTCCAAGAAAGGTGACTTACCTATCCAGAGCAATACCAAACTGAGTAAGACCCAGAGTCCGAGTACAGAGGCTGAGATAGCATAAATGAGTCGAATACCATATGCTTCCGCAGTTGGCTCGATCATGTATGCTATGACTTGTACTCACCCTGATGTGGCCTTTGCTTTGAGCATGGTGAGCAGATATCAAGGGAATCCTGGTAAATCTCATTGGAATGCAGTTAAGAACATTCTTAAGTACCTGCGGAGGACTAAGGACTAGGTCCTTACCCTTGGTGGGAGTGATGACTTGAGAGTGACAGGGTATAGCGACACTAGCTTTCAAACCGACCGAGATAATTTCCGCTCTCAGTCGGGCTGGGTGTTTACCCTGAATGGGGGAGCAGTGACATGGAAAAGTTCCAAGCAGGGTTTGTTACCGCCTCAACCTAACCGCTCTCGGTCGGGCTGGGTGTTTACCCTGCTGCTCTTCGGCCTTCGGTCTAATCAGATCGGAATACAAGGGTTTGTTGGCCTACAACCTCAACCCAACCGCTCCACCCGAGCCTACCAGGGTTTTTTACCGCCTCAACCTAACCGCTCATCTCGAGCCTTTGACTTACAGTCGGCCCGCACAGGGTATGTTGGCCTGCAACACAAAGCAGGACCGCCTCAACCCATCACCACCACATTTCGACAAGTAAACAAAGAAGGATCAAGAAGGCACATAAAACAGGCAAACAACAATCATACGGCTCACTCCCTCCTACTAATCCTCTCACAACACATAGTCCCACTACCAGCTAACCTCCATGAAGTGTGTAACCATAAGTAGCCAGGGGTGAGACAGCCACCCGAACAAATGATCCTACTACAGAGCCACAACCAAACAAGGAATATGCAAGAGAGCCTAGACCAAGAGTTCTCAGGCTATCCTACATAACCACAAACAATCCCTAGGGCACTACACAAGATGATACCCAGTAAGTACTAATAACATACCGATCCAACAGTGCACTATAACACAACAACATCCTATATACTAGGATACCGATATAATAGATCACTACAACATAATAACATACTCGATACCAGAATACAGATCTAACAGATCACTACAACATAATTGTAACACCCAGAATCAGGAAGATCAGGAAAGGGAAGAAAATCTCTAAGTCAAAGGAGTCAACTCGTCGAGTCCAAGGAGGAACTGGACGAGTCGGAGCGTGACCCGTGTCGCGGATTAAGTGACCGACTCGGCGAGTCGGGGAGACTGACTCGACGAGTCTGGTCTGGGTTGAAAAACCCTAATTTCGGGACTTGGCACCCTATTTAAGAATATCATTCTCATTTCTAGGGTTTCATTTATAGCCTCCATTGTCCAGAGACGAAACCCTAGCCTCCCAACTTCATTCTTGAGCTTGTGTGAGAAGATTAAGGCTCTTGGTGTGCATCTTGAAGATTGTAGAAGAAAGGGAGCAAGGAAAGGAGTATAGATCCAGAGTTTGGGTGACATTCCAGATCATTTGAAGGTATAAAGCTTATACCTTGGCTGTTAATCATCTAGATCCCTTTTCTAACTTATCTTTTGTAACATTTGGACCATTCCCAAGTGGAATCCGGGTGATAAGCCTTGGAGGATGGATTGGACATTAGATCTGGACACTTTTGAGCTCTAGAAGCTCAAAGTTGTTGGCTTTATCTAGCTAAGGCTCCATGTCTTGACCTTGAACTTCTTATTACCTTGGATTTGGTGTTCTAGCCTCATAGCACCTTGCATGCACGTAAAGTTAGCAACTTTACGTGCAATGCTAGCATAAGGAGTCCAGATCTATGAGTTAGGAGTGTTGGGATAGACTGAAATCGACAGAATAGAGTTGTCTCAAGATGGACTCGGCGAGTCAGTTCTTGGACTCGGCGAGTCGGGTCGCAAACCCAAACCCTTCTGTTTATGATACAGATCAGTGAGTGGAGTTAGTAAAGGATTCAGCCAGTCTATATCCGTGATGGACATGAATATCATGGTACTCGACAAGTTCAAGGAGGAACTCGGCGAGTCCAAGGCAATCTTCTTAGCTGATGAAGATGGACTCGGCGAGTTGTAGAACAACTCGGCGATTCGGTTGAAGATAGTCCCGAAGCGTTAGATAAAGGAGAACTCGTCGAGTTCTTGCTAGACTCGACGAGTGGAGTCGAGGTTGTTTGGGATTTGAAGAGCATGGACTCAGCGAGTTGGTAGAATAACTCGGCGAGTCGAGTCAACTGGAAGGTTGACTTTGACCAGGACCTTGACCAGAGTTGACTTAGTTGACCTCTGGAGGACAGTTTAGGCTAAGTTCTATTATTTGGTGCTGGTAGCTCGGTGAGCTAGGAGAGCAGCGCTTCAGAGAATAGTCGATTAGCAGTCAGAGGATTATCAGCAGAGATCAGCAGTACAGGTGAGTTTCCTTCCAGTCGGAACGGGTCTACGGCCACAATGCCGGCCCGTTTAGTTAGCAGTAGTTCCGGACTTCGGTCCGATGCAGTAGTTCAGTGTGCTTGATGTCTTTGTGATTCAAGCATGTTTATGTGTTAGTTAGTCCGGACCTCGGGCGATGCAGTATGCAGTATATGTGTTTATGCTAGTAGCTATGATGATGTTATGCTATGTTCAGTTAGTCCGGACTTCGGTCCGATGCAGGGGGCAAGGCCCCAGTTAGTCCGGAATTCGGCCCGATGCAGGGGGCAAGGCCCCAGTTAGTCCGGACTTCGGTCCGATGCAGGGGGCAAGGCCTCAGTTAGTCCGGATTTCGGTCCGATGCAGGGGGCAAGGCCCCAGTTAGTCCGGATTTCGGTCCGATGCAGGGGGCAAGGCCCCAGTTAGTCCGGATTTCGGTCCGATGCAGCGGGCAAGGCCCCAGTTAGTCCGGGCTTCGGTCCGATGCAGTGGGCAAGGCCCAATATGTGCTTTATATGTTATTGTATGGTATGTGGTAGTTTGGGGGAGCTCACTAAGCTTCGTGCTTACAGTTTTCAGTTTTGGTTTTAGGTATTTCCGGTAGCAGAGAGTAGAGCTCGGGATGATCGCATGGCACACACCATACCTAGTCAGCCTGGGATGTTTACTCTGATGAAATGAATAAGTGTTTTGAAAAGATACTCTGATTTGTTATATAACTATTTTAGTATGATTGAAATGATTTAATATTGTGGTTTAAGTAATGTTTTTAAAACGAAATTTTTAGTCTTGATTTTTGGGTCGTTACAAGTTGGTATCAGAGCCTTGGTTTGAGGGATTCGGGCGCACTCCCGAGTGTGTCTGAACTCAAACTAAGGAAGTGGTATAAAGTTTTCAAAAGAAAAAAGTTTTAGAAAAGCAAAAAGAAACTTAAAAGGAAAAGAGTTTTAGAAAAGCAAAAAGAATTTTTAGAAAGAAAAGAACTCTGAAAAGAGAAAAAGGGTGTGGTGCATGCAATCAGCCGAGCTCAAGTAAGTACTCCCAAATTACCCATACAAGTTTATGTTGTATTTATCAGTTCCAGTTTCAGTAGAACAACATTCTAGAATAGGACTAAGGATCTAGGAGGATGCCTTATGTGCCTGTTATATGTGTACAGCTTATTGAATTGCATGCTAGTATTGAGTAGACAGCAGTAGGATAGCCTGTTTAGGTTATGCCTAATAGTATGAGTTTAGCATTGTATGCTAGTACAATTTCTCGTTATGAAGATAGAATTGCTTGAGTAGTTATTGTGTCCGAATGCTGCTTGCTTCGTGCCTTGTAGGACTCGGAGTAATGGGAGTTAGCCATTGGGTGAATACGTCACGTCACATATGATCAGGGTTGAATAATCTCAGAGTACTGGATATGGCCCTATTGCGCAGCTCTTGTCTGAGTCTAACCGTTGTAGGGACGAGTCTTTTACTCGAAGGGTTATCTGAGCCTCGTCACATGTGATGGTATTCAGGTGATGACTAATTGGCATTACAAGGAGGCCTTCAGCAGCTGAGGACTGGATCGGGTGGAGTCAGAGATTTCCCTAGGGCAAGCCTAGGATGAGAGTAGCAGAGATCAGTAGTAGTAGGAGTGACTTGGTGGAGTCGAGGCAGTACTTGAGGAAAGTACGGATAGATGTGGAAGGTAGTATGGGCCCGTACTACTGAAAGCAGAGGATCCGTACTCGAATCAAGGAAGGTTGAGATGAACCCAGGGAACTTGTAGTGTGTGAGATCCCTCGAGTTTGGATGAGTATTGTGGTGTTAGTGACGGTATATTACCGAGTATAGTGGCGCTACGTGGTAGACCAGATGGTAGTTCTGGTGTCGACGAGGGATCGGGCTCGGACTCTGGAGCCGGGCAGATTGATGATCAGATGAGGGAGTTCATTCCATCTGAGAATTATGCGTAGTATCATTGACCAGACTCCTGTGATCCTCATTGTGATCAAGGAGGGCATTATAGAGATTTGTGATGAGAGGACGAGTGCATTCTGCATGGAGATAACAGTCATGATAAAGACCCGTACATTGATGTTTCGGGAATTCAGAGTTTATGAGGCTTCAGATTGTCATGGGGGTTAGGGACCCCATTGTTAGCAGCAGATGGTTGGCGGATGTCACCAACACTTTTCGTACCAGACGTTGTCTCGAAAGGAGACAAGATCTGACTTACTTCCTGTCTACTGAGGGATAGAGCACGAGATTGATAGGAAGAGGTTGGTAGTGAGTTGAGTGATGATGCGGTTAATGTTATGTCATGGGATGACTTTTAGACCAGATTCTGGGCAGAGCGTGCCCAGGCGATTGAGGCGCAGCAGTTGGCGCAAGAGTTGTTAGATCTCCACCAAATGACTGAGATTGTGGCAGAGATCACTGCCAAGTCTCGGGGAAGAGCTTAGATGGTACCCCAGTATGGAGCAGATGAGGAAATGAAGAAGGTAAGTTATCAGAACATACTGTAGAATGATAGCAGAGAGATCATGAGTATCTCGGGGTGCAAGACCCTGAATGATATGACTTCTTGAGCTTGAGAACGAGATATGGACTTGGAGCACATTGGTAAGAGGGAACCCTATCAGTTGCTTATAGTGAGGGGTCTCGGGAGGAGACCGTAGATTTCAGATCGGCTTCTGAGAGGCCAGCAGGGTCAGATTCGGTGCAGCACTTGCGGGAAACTACACAAGGGAGCCTTTCGTTCCAGGGGTTGAGTAAGTGTAACCCTAAGTTATCCTTGGTTTGTGTCTGAATTATATTTTCGAGAAATGTCATATGCCAATTGCATGTCGAGAAGCATTAGCGAATTGTGATAGAGCAATTCCCCAGATTACGGGATTGGGAAAGTACAGCGTCATCTTGGTTTATTCCAAGACTGAGGAGCAGCACGAGAATCACCTGAGGGAGGTGCTAGAGACTTTGAGAAGGGAGAGACTTTTTGCAAGGTACTCCAAATGTGAGTTCTGGTTGTGCGAGGTGCAATTTCTTGGGTACCTTGTCAATCAGAAGGGTATTCTAGTCGTTCCGGCTAAAGTAGAGGTCGTGATACAGTAGGAGTTTTCGAGGTCTCCAATTGAGATTCGGAGCTTCCTGGGTCGAGCAGGTTATCACCGGAAATGTATTCAGATTCTTGGAAGTGGTGTGACCTTTTGGATTGGTTAGTAGTGACACACTAGCAATGGCAAACCTGGTTTTCAGCAGATTGGGCATCGAATGGTAAGAAGGATTGAGGATCCTTCCAGCATTGTGTGCTGTAGGACGTTAGTTGAATCAAAGTGGGGGAGAATCATCCAAGGATTCAGAAATAGGAGTAGTTTTGAAATTGGGATAAGTTTCGCATCCTTATCAGAAAGGAAGACAGTCCAGACAGATGTGTGGTTTGAGGATAGTGTGAGATGGAAGTTTGGAAAAACTTCCCAGTAAGGAGATCGCATTCCCGTAATGTTTGCCAGCAAGCCTTAGGGAATCAGGTTGGGGGTTTCAGTCAGGACATGAGTTCAGTCTTGAATGATAGGTCGTATGTATACTCGTCGTCGGATGTGTTCGGATCAGTAACTAATGAATGAGATAGTGTTAGAGTGTTGTAAGTCTGCGGGTGTAGCCGTAGCATTCACTAGCAGCCAGATAGTGTTAGAGTGTTGTAAGTCTGCGGGTGTAGCCGTAGCATTCGATAGCAGCCAGATAGTGTTAGAGTGTTGTAAGTTTGCGGGTGTAGCCGTAGCATTCACTAGCAGCCAGATAGTGTTAGAGTGTTGTAAGTCTGCGGGTATAGCCGTAACGTTCACTAGCAGCCAGATAGTGTTAGAGTGTTGTAAGTCTGCGGGTGTAGCCGTAGCGTTCCCTAGCAGCCAGATAGTGTCAGAGTGTTGTAAGTCTGCGGGTGTAGCTGTAGCATTCACTAGCAGTTAGGTAGTGCTAGAGTGTTGTGAGACTGCAGGCGTAGCCGTGGAATACACTTGGCTGGTAGACAACATGAGCGCATTGTTAGGACGCGGAAGGAACATTAGCCCCAGTTCGGGCGTAGCAGTAAGGATGTGGAAATCCACTAAGTGGATTTCGGAATTATCTGGATGGATTAGACCGAGTTGAGCCAGTGATAAGACTGTAGGAATGCCACTGCAGTTGTGAGATCGAGGAAGCAATGGATTGCTTCAGGTTACTTGTTATATAAGGCTACAATTGGTCATGTAGCAATCGCGTTTAGCTGTGGGTTGGTAACCCCATGATTCGACGTGTGGAATCGAACAGTTAGATCAGAAGGCCGCTAGGGCCACAGTGACAAGATAACTAGTAGTTGTTAGTTTCAGAGAAGGATTTCGTTCAGAAGTTGTGTGAGGCGACTAAGTAGGGAGTCCTTGGGGCTCCGCAGTCGGGTTGGAACCCGATATTTCAGATGGCTGACATATGAATTGAGACCAGAAAGGTCTCGAGAGATATTGGAAAGCAGCCATATAGCAGCATACCGTTCCAGGCAGTTCAGTGCTTCAGGCAGATCGGTGTTCCAGACAGTTCAGTGTTTCAGGCAGTCCAGTGTTCAGGCAGATCGGTGTTCCAGGCAGTTCAGTGTTCCAGGCAGTTCAATGTTTCAGGCAGTCCAGTGTTCAGGCAGATCGGTGTTCCAGGCAGTTCAGTGTTCCAGACAGTTCAGTGTTTCAGGCAGTTCAGTGTTCAGGCAATTCAGTGATCAGGCAGATCAGTGTTCAGACAGTGTTGGGTCTCCAACGGTAATGGTATTTTGGATTTTCATGGATAGCTTGGGGAGTGGCAAGTCACTCGTAGCACGATTATCTGAGTTATGGCCAAGTATAAGTGGATCGCAGGGATAAGTGAATCTGTGAATTCTATTGTTCTAGTGGGAACCTGGAGTAGTTAGCATGTAAGAAATGGTAAGGAATGATAAGGAATGATTTCGAGGATGAAATCTAATTTAATTGGCTGGAGTAATGGATAGCGTGAAAGGAATGATCTTCGCAGTGGCAGGGAGATGGTTAGTTATGGAGAGTTGCCCTGGGAAAGCCAGAAAACGCGTAAGGAAAAGAGGGTGAGCCCCTAGGATGTCCATCATAAGTACCCGGGGAGTATCGGATGGATGGTCAGTTGGGTAATATGTGTTCTCAGGATTGTTGAGAATTAGAGTGCACTCAAGGTGATTAGCTAGTCGGAATGACCGGGTGAAAGGTCAATGGAAGTGGCCAGCGGGAGTTAGATTCTTCCGGCAGCAGTGTTGAAAGCAGATTGCAGAACAGTTGGACATAGCGGACTTCGAGGACGAAGTCTAGTTTAAGTGGGGGAGAGTTGTAACACCCAGAATCAGGAAGATCAGGAAAGGGAAGAAAAGCTCTAAGTCAAAGGAGTCAACTTGTCGAGTCCAATGAGGAACTCGACGAGTCGGAGCGTGACCCGTGTCGCGGATTAAGTGACCGACTCGGCGAGTCGGGGAGACTGACTCGACGAGTCTGGTCTGGGTTGAGAAACCCTAATTTCGGGACTTGGCACCCTATTTAAGCATCTCATTCTCATTTCTAGGGTTTCATTTATAGCCTCCATTGTCCAGAGACGAAACCCTAGCCTCCCAACTTCATTCTTGAGCTTGTGTGAGAAGATTAAGGCTCTTGGTGTGCATCTTGAAGATTGTAGAAGAAAGGGAGCAAGGAAAGGAGTATAGATCCAGAGTTTGGGTGACATTCCAGATCATTTGAAGGTATAAAGCTTATACCTTGGCTGTTAATCATCTAGATCCCTTTTCTAACTTATCTTTTGTAACATTTGGACCATTCCCAAGTGGAATCCGGGTGATAAGCCTTGGAGGATGGATTGGACATTAGATCTGGACACTTTTGAGCTCTAGAAGCTCAAAGTTGTTGGCTTTATCTAGCTAAGGCTCCATGTCTTGACCTTGAACTTCTTATTACCTTGGATTTGGTGTTCTAGCCTCATAGCACCTTGCATGCACGTAAAGTTAGCAACTTTACGTGCAATGCTAGCATAAGGAGTCCAGATCTATGAGTTAGGAGTGTTGGGATAGACTGAAATCGACAGAATAGAGTTGTCTCAAGATGGACTCGGCGAGTCAGTTCTTGGACTCGGTGAGTCGGGTCGCAAACCCAAACCCTTCTGTTTATGATACAGATCAGTGAGTGGAGTTAGTAAAGGATTCAGCCAGTCTGTATCCGTGATGGACATGAATATCATGGTACTCGACGAGTTCAAGGAGGAACTCGGCAAGTCCAAGGCAATCTTCTTAGCTGATGAAGATGGACTCGGCGAGTTGTAGAACAACTCGGCGATTCGGTTGAAGATAGTCCCGAAGCGTTAGATAAAGGAGAACTCGTCGAGTTCTTGCTAGACTCGACGAGTGGAGTCGAGGTTGTTTGGGATTTGAAGAGCATGGACTCAGCGAGTTGGTAGAATAACTCGGCGAGTCGAGTCAACTGGAAGGTTGACTTTGACCAGGACCTTGACCAGAGTTGACTTAGTTGACCTCTGGAGGACAGTTTAGGCTAAGTTCTATTATTTGGTGCTGGTAGCTCGGTGAGCTAGGAGAGCAGCGCTTCAGAGAATAGTCGATTAGCAGTCAGAGGATTATCAGCAGAGATCAGCAGTACAGGTGAGTTTCCTTCCAGTAGGAACGGGTCTACGGCCACAATGCCGGCCCGTTTAGTTAGCAGTAGTTCCGGACTTCGGTCCGATGCAGTAGTTCAGTGTGCTTGATGTCTTTGTGATTCAAGCATGTTTACGTGTTAGTTAGTCCGGACCTCGGGCGATGCAGTATGCAGTATATGTGTTTATGCTAGTAGCTATGATGATGTTATGCTATGTTCAGTTAGTCCGGACTTCGGTCCGATGCAGGGGGCAAGGCCCCAGTTAGTCCGGAATTCGGCCCGATGCAGGGGGCAAGGCCCCAGTTAGTCCGGACTTCGGTCCGATGCAGGGGGCAAGGCCCCAGTTAGTCCGGATTTCGGTCCGATGCAGGGGGCAAGGCCCCAGTTAGTCCGGATTTCGGTCCGATGCAGGGGGCAAGGCCCCAGTTAGTCCAGATTTCGGTCCGATGCAGCGGGCAAGGCCCCAGTTAGTCCGGGCTTCGGTCCGATGCAGTGGGCAAGGCCCAATATGTGCTTTATATGTTATTGTATGGTATGTGGTAGTTTGGGGGAGCTCACTAAGCTTCGTGCTTACAGTTTTCAGTTTTGGTTTTAGGTATTTCCGGTAGCAGAGAGTAGAGCTCGGGATGATCGCATGGCACACACCATACCTAGTCAGCCTGGGATGTTTACTCTGATGAAATGAATAAGTGTTTTGAAAAGATACTCTGATTTGTTATATAACTATTTTAGTATGATTGAAATGATTTAATATTGTGGTTTAAGTAATGTTTTTAAAACGAAATTTTTAGTCTTGATTTTTGGGTCGTTACAAGTTGGTATCAGAGCCTTGGTTTGAGGGATTCGGGCGCACTCCCGAGTGTGTCTGAACTCAAACTAAGGAAGTGGTATAAAGTTTTCAAAAGAAAAAAGTTTTAGAAAAGCAAAAAGAAACTTAAAAGGAAAAGAGTTTTAGAAAAGCAAAAAGAATTTTTAGAAAGAAAAGAACTCTGAAAAGAGAAAAAGGGTGTGGTGCATGCAATCAGCCGAGCTCAAGTAAGTACTCCCAAATTACCCATACAAGTTTATGTTGTATTTATCAGTTCCAGTTTCAGTAGAACAACATTCTAGAATAGGACTAAGGATCTAGGAGGATGCCTTATGTGCCTGTTATATGTGTACAGCTTATTGAATTGCATGCTAGTATTGAGTAGACAGCAGTAGGATAGCCTGTTTAGGTTATGCCTAATAGTATGAGTTTAGCATTGTATGCTAGTACAATTTCTCGTTATGAAGATAGAATTGCTTGAGTAGTTATTGTGTCCGAATGCTGCTTGCTTCGTGCCTTGTAGGACTCGGAGTAATGGGAGTTAGCCATTGGGTGAATACGTCACGTCACATATGATCAGGGTTGAATAATCTCAGAGTACTGGATTTGGCCCTATTGCGCAGCTCTTGTCTGAGTCTAACCGTTGTAGGGACGAGTCTTTTACTCGAAGGATTATCTGAGCCTCGTCACATGTGATGGTATTCAGGTGATGACTAATTGGCATTACAAGGAGGCCTTCAGCAGCTGAGGACTGGATCGGGTGGAGTCAGAGATTTCCCTAGGGCAAGCCTAGGATGAGAGTAGCAGAGATCAGTAGTAGTAGGAGTGACTTGGTGGAGTCGAGGCAGTACTTGAGGAAAGTACGGATAGATGTGGAAGGTAGTATGGGCCCATACTACTGAAAGCAGAGGATTCGTACTCGAATCAAGGAAGGTTGAGATGAACCCAGGGAACTTGTAGTGTGTGAGATCCCTCGAGTTTGGATGAGTATTGTGGTGTTAGTGACGGTATATTACCGAGTATAGTGGCGCTACGTGGTAGACCAGATGGTAGTTCTGTTGTCGACGAGGGATCGGGCTCGGACTCTGGAGCCGGGCAGATTGATGATCAGATGAGGGAGTTCATTCCATCTGAGAATTATGCGTAGTATCATTGACCAGACTCCTGTGATCCTCATTGTGATCAAGGAGGGCATTATAGAGATTTGTGATGAGAGGACGAGTGCATTCTGCATGGAGATAACAGTCATGATAAAGACCCGTACATTGATGTTTCGGGAATTCAGAGTTTATGAGGCTTCAGATTGTCATGGGGGTTAGGGACCCCATTGTTAGCAGCAGATGGTTGGCGGATGTCACCAACACTTTTCGTACCAGACGTTGTCTCGAAAGGAGACAAGATCTGACTTACTTCCTGTCTACTGAGGGATAGAGCACGAGATTGATAGGAAGAGGTTGGTAGTGAGTTGAGTGATGATGCGGTTAATGTTATGTCATGGGATGACTTTTAGACCAGATTCTGGGCAGAGCGTGCCCAGGCGATTGAGGCGCAGCAGTTGGCGCAAGAGTTGTTAGATCTCCACCAAATGACTGAGATTGTGGCAGAGATCACTGCCAAGTCTCGGGGAAGAGCTTAGATGGTACCCCAGTATGGAGCAGATGAGGAAATGAAGAAGGTAAGTTATCAGAACATACTGTAGAATGATAGCAGAGAGATCATGAGTATCTCGGGGTGCAAGACCCTGAATGATATGACTTCTTGAGCTTGAGAACGAGATATGGACTTGGAGCACATTGGTAAGAGGGAACCCTATCAGTTGCTTATAGTGAGGGGTCTCGGGAGGAGACCGTAGATTTCAGATCGGCTTCTGAGAGGCCAGCAGGGTCAGATTCGGTGCAGCACTTGCGGGAAACTACACAAGGGAGCCTTTCGTTCCAGGGGTTGAGTAAGTGTAACCCTAAGTTATCCTTGGTTTGTGTCTGAATTATATTTTCGAGAAATGTCATATGCCAATTGCATGTCGAGAAGCATTAGCGAATTGTGATAGAGCAATTCCCCAGATTACGGGATTGGGAAAGTACAGCGTCATCTTGGTTTATTCCAAGACTGAGGAGCAGCACGAGAATCACCTGAGGGAGGTGCTAGAGACTTTGAGAAGGGAGAGACTTTTTGCAAGGTACTCCAAATGTGAGTTCTGGTTGTGCGAGGTGCAATTTCTTGGGTACCTTGTCAATCAGAAGGGTATTCTAGTCGTTCCGGCTAAAGTAGAGGTCGTGATACAGTAGGAGTTTTCGAGGTCTCCAATTGAGATTCGGAGCTTCCTGGGTCGAGCAGGTTATCACCGGAAATGTATTCAGATTCTTGGAAGTGGTGTGACCTTTTGGATTGGTTAGTAGTGACACACTAGCAATGGCAAACCTGGTTTTCAGCAGATTGGGCATCGAATGGTAAGAAGGATTGAGGATCCTTCCAGCATTGTGTGCTGTAGGACGTTAGTTGAATCAAAGTGGGGGAGAATCATCCAAGGATTCAGAAATAGGAGTAGTTTTGAAATTGGGATAAGTTTCACATCCTTATCAGAAAGGAAGACAGTCCAGACAGATGTGTGGTTTGAGGATAGTGTGAGATGGAAGTTTGGAAAAACTTCCCAGTAAGGAGATCGCATTCCCGTAATGTTTGCCAGCAAGCCTTAGGGAATCAGGTTGGGGGTTTCAGTCAGGACATGAGTTCAGTCTTGAATGATAGGTCGTATGTATACTCGTCGTCGGATGTGTTCGGATCAGTAACTAATGAATGAGATAGTGTTAGAGTGTTGTAAGTCTGCGGGTGTAGCCGTAGCATTCACTAGCAGCCAGATAGTGTTAGAGTGTTGTAAGTCTGCGGGTGTAGCCGTAGCATTCGATAGCAGCCAGATAGTGTTAGAGTGTTGTAAGTTTGCGGGTGTAGCCGTAGCATTCACTAGCAGCCAGATAGTGTTAGAGTGTTGTAAGTCTGCGGGTATAGCCGTAACGTTCACTAGCAGCCAGATAGTGTTAGAGTGTTGTAAGTCTGCGGGTGTAGCCGTAGCGTTCCCTAGCAGCCAGATAGTGTCAGAGTGTTGTAAGTCTGCGGGTGTAGCTGTAGCATTCACTAGCAGTTAGGTAGTGCTAGAGTGTTGTGAGACTGCAGGCGTAGCCGTGGAATACACTTGGCTGGTAGACAACATGAGCGCATTGTTAGGACGCGGAAGGAACATTAGCCCCAGTTCGGGCGTAGCAGTAAGGATGTGGAAATCCACTAAGTGGATTTCGGAATTATCTGGATGGATTAGACCGAGTTGAGCCAGTGATAAGACTGTAGGAATGCCACTGCAGTTGTGAGATCGAGGAAGCAATGGATTGCTTCAGGTTACTTGTTATATAAGGCTACAATTGGTCATGTAGCAATCGCGTTTAGCTGTGGGTTGGTAACCCCATGATTCGACGTGTGGAATCGAACAGTTAGATCAGAAGGCCGCTAGGGCCACAGTGACAAGATAACTAGTAGTTGTTAGTTTCAGAGAAGGATTTCGTTCAGAAGTTGTGTGAGGCGACTAAGTAGGGAGTCCTTGGGGCTCCGCAGTCGGGTTGGAACCCGATATTTCAGATGGCTGACATATGAATTGAGACCAGAAAGGTCTCGAGAGATATTGGAAAGCAGCCATGTAGCAGCATACCGTTCCAGGCAGTTCAGTGCTTCAGGCAGATCGGTGTTCCAGGCAGTTCAGTGTTTCAGGCAGTCCAGTGTTCAGGCAGATCGGTGTTCCAGGCAGTTCAGTGTTCCAGGCAGTTCAATGTTTCAGGCAGTCCAGTGTTCAGGCAGATCGGTGTTCCAGGCAGTTCAGTGTTCCAGACAGTTCAGTGTTTCAGGCAGTTCAGTGTTCAGGCAATTCAGTGATCAGGCAGATCAGTGTTCAGACAGTGTTGGGTCTCCAACGGTAATGGTATTTTGGATTTTCATGGATAGCTTGGGGAGTGGCAAGTCACTCGTAGCACGATTATCTGAGTTATGGCCAAGTATAAGTGGATCGCAGGGATAAGTGAATCTGTGAATTCTATTGTTCTAGTGGGAACCTGGAGTAGTTAGCATGTAAGAAATGGTAAGGAATGATAAGGAATGATTTCGAGGATGAAATCTAATTTAATTGGCTGGAGTAATGGATAGCGTGAAAGGAATGATCTTCGCAGTGGCAGGGAGATGGTTAGTTATGGAGAGTTGCCCTGGGAAAGCCAGAAAACGCGTAAGGAAAAGAGGGTGAGCCCCTAGGATGTCCATCATAAGTACCCGGGGAGTATCGGATGGATGGTCAGTTGGGTAATATGTGTTCTCAGGATTGTTGAGAATTAGAGTGCACTCAAGGTGATTAGCTAGTCGGAATGACCGGGTGAAAGGTCAATGGAAGTGGCCAGCGGGAGTTAGATTCTTCCGGCAGCAGTGTTGAAAGCAGATTGCAGAACAGTTGGACATAGCGGACTTCGAGGACGAAGTCTAGTTTAAGTGGGGGAGAGTTGTAACACCCAGAATCAGGAAGATCAGGAAAGGGAAGAAAAGCTCTAAGTCAAAGGAGTCAACTTGTCGAGTCCAATGAGGAACTCGACGAGTCGGAGCGTGACCCGTGTCGCGGATTAAGTGACCGACTCGGCGAGTCGGGGAGACTGACTCGACGAGTCTGGTCTGGGTTGAGAAACCCTAATTTCGGGACTTGGCACCCTATTTAAGCATCTCATTCTCATTTCTAGGGTTTCATTTATAGCCTCCATTGTCCAGAGACGAAACCCTAGCCTCCCAACTTCATTCTTGAGCTTGTGTGAGAAGATTAAGGCTCTTGGTGTGCATCTTGAAGATTGTAGAAGAAAGGGAGCAAGGAAAGGAGTATAGATCCAGAGTTTGGGTGACATTCCAGATCATTTGAAGGTATAAAGCTTATACCTTGGCTGTTAATCATCTAGATCCCTTTTCTAACTTATCTTTTGTAACATTTGGACCATTCCCAAGTGGAATCCGGGTGATAAGCCTTGGAGGATGGATTGGACATTAGATCTGGACACTTTTGAGCTCTAGAAGCTCAAAGTTGTTGGCTTTATCTAGCTAAGGCTCCATGTCTTGACCTTGAACTTCTTATTACCTTGGATTTGGTGTTCTAGCCTCATAGCACCTTGCATGCACGTAAAGTTAGCAACTTTACGTGCAATGCTAGCATAAGGAGTCCAGATCTATGAGTTAGGAGTGTTGGGATAGACTGAAATCGACAGAATAGAGTTGTCTCAAGATGGACTCGGCGAGTCAGTTCTTGGACTCGGTGAGTCGGGTCGCAAACCCAAACCCTTCTGTTTATGATACAGATCAGTGAGTGGAGTTAGTAAAGGATTCAGCCAGTCTGTATCCGTGATGGACATGAATATCATGGTACTCGACGAGTTCAAGGAGGAACTCGGCGAGTCCAAGGCAATCTTCTTAGCTGATGAAGATGGACTCGGCGAGTTGTAGAACAACTCGGCGATTCGGTTGAAGATAGTCCCGAAGCGTTAGATAAAGGAGAACTCGTCGAGTTCTCACTAGAATCGACGAGTGGAGTCGAGGTTGTTTGGGATTTGAAGAGCATGGACTCAGCGAGTTGGTAGAATAACTCGGTGAGTCGAGTCAACTGGAAGGTTGACTTTGACCAGGACCTTGACCAGAGTTGACTTAGTTGACCTCTGGAGGACAGTTTAGGCTAAGTTCTATTATTTGGTGCTGGTAGCTCGGTGATCTAGGAGAGCAGCACTTCAGAGAATAGTCGATTAGCAGCCAGAGGATTATGAGCAGAGTTCAGCAGTACAGGTGAGTTTCCTTCCAGTAGGAACGGGTCTACGGCCACAATGCCGGCCCGTTTAGTTAGCAGTAGTTCCGGACTTCGGTCCGATGCAGTAGTTCAGTGTGCTTGGTGTCTTTGTGATTCAAGCATGTTTATGTGTTAGTTAGTCCGGACCTCGGTCCGATGCAGTATGCAGTATATGTGTTTATGCTAGTAGCTATGATGATGTTATGCTATGTTCAGTTAGTCCGGACTTCGGTCCGATGCAGGGGGCAAGGCCCTAGTTAGTCCGGACTTCGGTCCGATGCAGGGGGCAAGGCCCCAGTTAGTCCGGATTTCGGTACGATGCAGGGGGCAAGGCCCTAGTTAGTCCGGATTTCGGTCTGATGCAGGGGGCAAGGCCCCAGTTAGTCCGGGCTTTGGTCTGATGCAGTGGGCAAGGCCCAATATGTGCTTTATATGTTATTGTATGGTATGTGGTAGTTTGGGGGAGCTCACTAAGCTTCGTGCTTACAGTTTTCAGTTTTGGTTTCAGGTATTTTCGGTAGCGGAGAGTAGAGCTCGGGATGATCGCATGGCGCACACCATAACTAGTCAGCCTGGGAATTTAATCTGATGAAATGAATAAGTGTTTTGAAAAGATACTCTGATTTGTTATATAACTCTTTTAGTATGTTTGAAATGATTTAATATTGTGGTTTAAGTAATGTTTTTAAAACGAAATTTTTAGTCTTGATTTTTTGGTCGTTACAATAATAGCATACTCGATACCAGAATACAGATCCAACAGATCCCTACAACATAACAACATACTCAATACCAGAATACAGATCTAACAGATCACTACAACATAATATCATACTCGATACCAAAATACAGATCTAACAAATCCCTACAACATAACAACATACTTGATACCAAAATACATATCTAACAGATCCCTACAACACCGTGTTATACTAAGTAGCAACAATCTAAGATATGTCTGATTGTATATAACCAGAGGTGAGATAGCCACCCAGACATATGATCCTACCCTAGAACCACAACCAAACAAGGAACATCTAAGAGATCCTAGATCAAGAGTCCTTAGTCTATCCTACGTGTCTATACACAGTCCCTAAGGCATCCCTTTACTAACAGATAACCGAAAACTAGTGGGCGGCATTGGTGCCTTCGACCCACGGTACAATGAGGCGAAACTCACCTGAGATGAAGAAACACGAGAATACCGCGATCCGATCCCTGCTACACTGCTTGCTCCTGTGGATCCACTTCATCAAAACCATATAAATTCTCAATCACCAATCCAACCCTGAAGTTTGACCTAAAGTCAAACTTGGTCAAAAGTTAACAGGGTCAACGAAAGTCAAATTCCAAGGTAAAACTGCTCAAAGATCCATAAGTCAACCGAGTCAACCCAACCGATTCGACCCAACCGAGTCAACCCAGCGAGCGTACGCAGGGTGTACTGTAACACTTGATTCATTGTACTTTTCAGTTTAGACCCTTGGGGTGTAATGTTTTGCAAAATTGGTCCCGAGGGGGGCAAAATTGTCAACTTCAGAAAAGATGAAGTACGCTGGGTGTACTAGCAGATGGTGGTCGCGGAGCTCATCCACGTACGTTGGGCGTAAGTGGAGTACGCTTAGCATACGTGAGCAAGTTGGAAACCCTATTTAGGGCTTTTACCCTATATAAACCATATGATAGCCTATTTTGACCTTGTTTAACCAACCTCCATACCTTTGAAAACCCTAGTTCGTCCCTTGCCTTTGTGTGGTGCTTTTGAGCTATTGTTTTGATCATTGGTGGGTGTTGTGCATCTTGAAGTGGTAGAAGAAGAAGCTTGAAGACTCATTTTTTGGAGGAGAGCCTTGAGATCCAGCTTTAGCACCTTCATTTCATGGCTTTTGAGGTATAAAGTTCAAAGCTTATCATCTCATTTCATAGATCCAAAATATTGTATATTCTCAAATAGATCTAACATTTTTGTAGATCGATCTGTAAAAATATAATAGTATCATGTATTTTCTTACATGTTCTTAACACTTCGTTTGTTAATGTAGCATGAACAATCATTTAGTAACCAAATGAATGTGAAAGCTAATACAGATAATGTTAGAAGAACTATAAATACAGTTTAACAAAATGAGGGTTGAAGTTATTACAAACCACAACCTTTGGATATTGGACATACATACCTAAGGCCAAGGGGTCCACTCTTTATTCACGGGTTGATATTGTACGAGGTTTAACCGAATGTTGACTTAATCAAACAGAGTGTTTACGATTTTTATTTGGCGACCAATTGGTGACGTTTAGACGGGAGGAATTTTGTTCAGTAACTAGATTCACATTCGACGATTGGCTTCCTAATGTATATAAGGAAATGTTTCGACGACGTTGCTTCTTAGAGGAAACAAATAGTTGGTTGACAATTAAGCATTTGGATTGATTTATTTATAATGAGAATTTTTTTCATATATCAGACAATGACATTGTAAGAGCATGTTTGATTTACATTCTCTGTTAAGGAATTTTTAGAAAAGTAAAGAAAAACTGTTACAACTGACTTTTAATGGTCGAGTACTTAGAGAAATATAATAGGTATGAAATGTACGGTTCATATGTTTATTGAATTTGTTATCTATATAAATTCTATTTTAATTTTTTGTATGATATATATGCATGATTATTTTTTTGTGGTCGTGCACTTACCATGAGATGCACAAATATATAAAGAAAATTTATAAATACACAAAGAGTGCTATTATATGTATCCTTTTTATTCATATAAATCGTCACATAACGAGGATACATAAACACTATTATAGTCATATGGGGTCCGCAATAAAGAGGATACACAAAACAATTGGAGCGGTACGTATAGAATTTTCCATATACAAATCGTCTTACAATCGGCCAAACCCCACCATCGTTTAACTACATGGTCTTTTTCTTTTTTTCTTTTTTTAGGGGACCACATCACACCTATTTTCTCGACCTATTTGGATATTTTCACAGCCCACGAAATGATGGAGTGACGTTTTTTGCAGCCCAACAAGACGTACAACTTTTTTGCAGATGGATAATTTTTTTCACATTAATCTATTGGCGAAAAAGATGGCTGTGGCCTGTGGGATTTCGACTATTTTTTTATTAAATTTTGAAACATAATAAATTAAAATCAGACCTACTTTCTTTCTATTTACAATTATTAGTGACTACAAAAATCCAATAAATGACCTGGAATTCTCTTCTCTTATAAATAATAGATTCATAGTTATTAATAAATTATACAAAGTCAAAACAAAACATTTATCATGTGTTTGCTGTAAACCCCATAAAATCGCACTGCAACACATTGGTCCAGCCACTTGCAGGTTTCTTTAATATTTTTTTTTTGCCGTTTTAGGGAGAGAAAAAAAACCTAAGTAGGTAAATATAACCACAGTCCACATATACATATACAATAAGTTGTCTGCGTATAAAATATCATCAAACATTCCAATAATTATATGAGCATGTATAATAAACATTATTTACATGCATAAAATCACAAACTATCACATGAAGAAGTAGTACTATAAGTCGATTTTGGAAAGTTTTTTATAAGTTGAACTAAAAAGATGGACATAGTAATTTGATAATACTGATTTCGTGCATATTTGATTTTAAATTTCTTAAAGTTGATTAATAATCTATCACGTTATTGCATTATGTTTCTAATTAGATATTATATTTTAATAAACTGGGGGAGTTGTTTGACAAAAAAACAAAAGTTTGACTTGATATTATGTAACCTAAAGTTGCCATTAATTGGTGATTAGATATTTAAAATATTTATTACTAAATGTGGAATAAATATAAATATAAATAATTTATAAACAACGGTCATAATTGTTAATTGAAAGCAATGATCACTTACGAATGAGATGATAACGTATGACAAAATAAAAAATTACATTTTGTTGAGAGTGAGATTTGAACCAACGCGGACCAGAACCTTAATCTGGCGCCTTAGACCAACCCGGCCATCTCAACATTTGTTTGCAAAATCATATGAGAGTTACTTAACCGTCAAGTAAAAATATTTTATTGAAAATGTTTCGAGGAGAAGCTAACTAGTGACTATTATGAAACAGCTCCAAAAAACACAAAAAAAAAAAAAAAAAACACATAAATTGAATATTTATTTTTTGACAGAAAATAAATTTTCATGTCACAAAGTACAAATCACAAGATCAATATTTATTGTTTCAAAAGGATGGTAATATATTTGCAAATTCATATAAACCTTTATGCTTAAGGGTGTATGGAGGAGTGCTTTACTACTTTTTGTGTCAATTCCGAGACCAGCGGCGCCTCCATTCCGTGGACATGCATGTTGGATTAGACAATTGGTTATACCAACCACATATCACATATGCATGTTGTCATATATGCCACATCAGCACCACATTTCTCTACCACTAACATGGGTTACCTATCACTAACACACCACTCCACCTTATTTTTTTATTTAAATTTAATTCAAAAATACAATAAAATTATTTTTTTAATACTAGTTTTCCATTAAATTAAAAGACCAAATTACATTAAATAAAACTACATTAATTAAAATAAAAAAAATAAAAATTACATTACTTAAAAAAAAAATAAAAAAAACATTAAAAAAAACTAAAAGTTTCAACCATAAAAAAAATAAACTACCCCATTCGCCTACACCAGGCTCGAACCGACTCTTTCATCGCGAGAAAAAACTCCAAGTCTTCGCCCTCGAGGTCGTCCGCTTTCATTTTCAAGATTTCAATATCGGTTTTTGTTTGGAACGTCGTTTGTGCCTCTTGAAATGATGTTTGTGCTTCAATCATTTTTTGCTCCATCCGAGTCATCACCTCGGCCTTCGTTTCTTGAAGTTGCACATATTGATCAAATTTATCGCCAAAAAGATCCATAACACTAGAGCTCGAAGATGTTGAAACCGCTTTTTTACTTTATTTCTTCCAACGCGGCGACGAAGAGGTTGTTCGTTTTCAAGATATAGCGGATCATTGTTGATGTCGATGTGTATTCGGCCGTCCGATTGTTAGGGAGTTCCATCGGGGTTTCTCGAACGCTTTGAACCGGAAAATTGTGAAGTTCCTTCCGTTTGCTCTTACCATTTTGGAGCATCTTTCAATTTTAGCCACAGTTTCATATATGGAAAAGTTTTGCGTGTTAGAGTTGTTTTTTCAAATTGCTCCATGGCTGCCTTGAAAACATCAAAATCGTTCGAGCCGCTTTTGCGTATTATTAGGATGTTGTTGTAGATTCCTCCAAACTCGATGCATTTTTGTCGAATATCTCGCCATTTCGACGTAATTTGATCGGCATTTCGAGTTTCACTTTCCATTAACTCGTAGAAATTTGGCTCGAACTTTCTCCCAAAAACTTCCGTAAAGTTGACTATCTCCTACAATTGGATCTTGGGAAGCCGACACCCATGCCTCCGCTAACTTTTCTTCTTCATCTTTTGTCCATGGGACCATTTCTTGGGTGGTGGTGGGTCGGCCCGGTTTTTTTCCTTTTTTATTTTTTGGTTGAGGTGGTGGTGAAGGTTGCGTTTCTGAAACAAAATCCGGCGAAACTGGTGGTTGTGAAATTGGTGGTTGTTGTGGTTGTGACGCTTGTTGTTAGAGTTGTTGTAGTTGTTGGAATTGTTGGAATTGTTGGTATTGTTGTTGCATTTGTTGTTGTTGGAAAGACGGAAAAGGTTGATATTGTTGTTGGAAAAGTGGTGTTTGTTGGATAGGGGAACCGGTTTGAAGCAAATTGACAAAACCGCCTTGAGGTGACTCCATAGTCGGGAATTGGCGAGGGATTGTATCTAACGCAAAAGCGTTATCAGGTTTGCGATTTCTATAGTTTGGAGGGGTATTTTGGTTGGGATCCATGGTTTTTGGTTGTGAAGATGTAGTGTGTAGTTTGTGTATAGAGAAAGAAAAGAATGGTGTAAAA
Source organism: Lactuca virosa (assembly GCF_052849685.1). Taxonomy (NCBI): domain Eukaryota; kingdom Viridiplantae; phylum Streptophyta; class Magnoliopsida; order Asterales; family Asteraceae; genus Lactuca; species Lactuca virosa. Next base: position 206,506,223 of record NC_136433.1, read on the forward strand.
AATAAGGGGTAAAAATGTGGTATTTATAGGTAAATAAATTGGTTAAGTTTTTGTTTATTATTATTTTTTAAATAAACTAGCCGTCGAACGGCTATAGACAATTGGTCAAAGTGGGCTGCGATTTTATTGGGCGTTTGTATTTGTTATTCCGAACATGAAGCTACACGACAACGGCTGACCACGAAACAACAGGGTGGTGTGCACGGCCGTTGTTCGTGGTCAGCTCAACCACGACCGTCTTCGTTGAGAGTATACCACTTGGCCTTAGATGATGGTTGGATGATATGGTCATCTATGTTAAAACCGATTTCAGAATTGATTTTTCTTAAAAAAAAATTGAAACATTAGTAAAATGGGAAAATGGGTGTATGTTATTGTTCTCCTCCGGGATATTTTTATTTTTGTAAATCACACGTCCAAAATGAATTTAAGATAAATAAAAATTTATATGTTAAAATGAGGTGTTTTGAAGAAATTAACAATGACGTTAATGAGTTTTTTAGTTCATCCCACATGAGTGAGAGAATGAAAAGAAAATGGTTATATAAGTACAGTTGTTTCTAAGTCTTGTAAGTTTTATGACATAAAGATTTTTTCTTACGCATGCAAAGTTAAATTGGGTTTGGTCCACTGATCTTATATGTAAGCACGTGTCCTTGTATTGTGTCCTGCAATCCGAATGCAATATTGGTCGACCAGAAAAGTTGAATGATCTTTATGCAAATATTTCTATTTCTATTACAAAAACATCTTCACGAAGCCTCTTCCACGTCCAAGATTTATTTTTTTTCATGAGAAGCTTTACTCCAATCAATTCTTTTTCCTATATTTTAGTTCAGTTACATTTGTGTTTCAATCCTTGTAATTTCATTAGAATCACATACCTTATTTGGTGTGGAGAAAATTAGTTTACCTTATCAATTAACCATGACTTAATGTCTACAACTAATTATGTTTGTTACATAATGTATGCATAATGTCGGTTACAAATTTTTAGTGTATAAATACATAATTTTGAGAATAATTGAGACACAACTAAAACAACAAATGCTTCTTTCTTCATCTACTTTCTACTTTCATCTTTTTCTTGAGTCAAGATATAGTCCAAGCTTAATATAGGTCTGCGTGTTCTTGAAGAACCATTTTAAATTGTTGTATTCTGGAAAACAAACATATGTAACAGAAAAATTTGCGTTAAGGAAATTATGTTAAACACAAACATCATGATTTTGTATTTTCTTGGGTGATTTGTATATTTTCGTAATATAATTTCTACAACCTATTCTAACCCATAAGAATATAGTTGTTGAATGACTTTTATTTTATTTTATTTTATTTTATTTTATTTTATTTTTTGCATATAAAAACTACCCACCACCATTTCAAAAACCACACCAACTTTCTACACTTTCTTTAATTCCATTCCAACTCTCTCCGATTCTATTCCAACATTTTTTTCTCTTTAATTTCAAATGAATTATATCCGTGACAAATCCAGAAAACGGGTTCTGTCCGAACAAGAAACCGTTGAGGTGAAGGCAGTTTGCAAGATTACCCAAGCTCAATTCCTGAAACCCAAATCCCAAATTATTCCAAATACCCACAACATTAATAAATGTCGGTGCAACAATCTTATAACCAATTTGGATTCTCTCGAAACTACCCACAAAATCAAACTCCATACTTCATCCTGAAACCGCTATGTCATATTACATTACAGACACATCTCATTTATGTAAGCCCCAAAAAACGATGAATCATCCGACGAAACGCAACCCATCCATCAAAACCAAAACGAAGAATCAAAAGACAACACCAAAAAACTTGAACCAAACTCACAAGAAATTTTACAGAATGGGTAAAACGACGACCATAGTCCTAAAAGAGAAGAAGTGGCGTTGTCCAAGGTGTTTATCAACGTTCCGGAAGACGGAGAACTTGGAAATCATCAACGAGCAAAGTCATTTTAGCACGAGATCTTGAGCACTTCATTATGAAACAATAACCAAGACAACCTCTTCGGATGCCTGATTTTCGTCTCACTTTAATCAAAAGGTTGTTGAGTTTCATGTTGTAGAGTATCATGTTGAAGAACCATATATGCAACCGCAACCAAGACAACCAAAATGGAAGAAAGCAGTATCCACATCCGCATCACATGATGATATCAGAACCCTCATGAATTAAATTGCTCATCTCACCCAAACAAATGACAAAAGGCGGAAAACATATAACAATACCAAACTAATAAATTGTGTATATCGGAGGAGTCGGTAAAAAAACTAATATTGGAGGAGGAGTTATGCATTCCGAATAAAAAAATTATTTGAAATTATTTACAATTCTTTCTTCAATCACATGAACATTTAACTATAAGGATTTCATATTCGAAAATCATAATCCTTTTCGAAAATACTTATTTTCGAATATTTTTTCCGAAAATTTCTTATGAAGTTTGAAAAGTTTGACTTTCCCAACCTACTTTATGAAGTAACATTTTGATAACCATAATTTTCTGACATAATTGTTATAAGTGGATATTTTAGAAAAAAATTATTATTATTATTATACGATATGAGTTGGAAAATTTTGGTTATTATGGTGAATATTCATTGTTTTTAACGTAATTAACATTAGAAAAATTTATATGAATGGTTTCATGTGTTTTGCCAAAACTTAGTATGGTGATGCCAACTATCAAAACATTTACGTGTTTGCTCATATGCTTTTTAATTTCTTGCGTGCTTTGTTATAAATGCATGTAAAATGACGTTTGTACCCTTTTTATTTATTTTATATTTTTCTTTAAATAATTTTAATAACAACAAAAAAGAAAATAAACACCCCTTCGGCCTTCCCCTCCCTCACCCATTTTGTCTCCATACTTCTGCCAACCTACCACAATCCAATATTATTGCAAGAGATTTGTTAGACAATATTATCGTCGTAGCTTCTAAAACAACAATAATCCTCACTAAAAGAGATATCGAAGCACCTACGTATACTGGAGCCTCTAAAACAACATAGACCTACAAACAACAACAAAGAAAAATGGCTAGATGGTAACGATGACACTAACCATTTATGGAGGAGGAAGTCGGTGGTAATAACCAATTTTCCCTATTTTTGTTTGTCATTAAACTCATAAACCCTATATTCTAATCATTTAAAAAAATTTAAACACAAATTTTAAATTTTGGAGCAAGAAAAACTCATCATCCACTTGCATGTTTGCTTAATTAAAAGGCCATGAAATTAGGTTAATTTGATGGATGGGGATGAACCTAGGTTCAAAACATATGAGGTTAGGTTCCCTCCATCCTCAACGGATTCACATTCCATTTGTCGGACAACCACAATGAAAAAACGTCGTGAACTCATCTACATAGAGATAAATGATGACTTGTAGGCGATCGAAGTGGCTTCGATTTCAATAAAAAAAAGTTGGCATAAATCGATTTGTTTACACCTCTAACGTTTGGGACAAGATGAGCGGAGCAAGCTTCATCAATGAAGGGAAGCAAACATGACTGTAGTTCTATTTTTCGTTGAAGTCTTAGATGTCAATGTCAACGGTGAACTAAGGCCAACGACTTGTATTCTCAACTGAGTAATGACATAAAGAAAAGGAGGAGATATATAGTTTACGATAAGCTAGAGGGGAGTAGAGTGGATAGGGTTATGGTGGTATTTCTTATATTTTAAACTATTATTTTAATTTGAAAATGAAAATATAAATTAATAAAAAATTAAACAAACAAAGAGGTAAAATGGTAATTTAAAATGAAACTCACTTGAACAAACGTATAAAAGTTTTGATAGTTGTATTTGTCATGTTTCAACAAATCACAAAGAACAATCATGCATATTTATCTTAAAAACTAAATTGCTATTTTTTTCATTTTACGACTACCTAATTATTTTATGACAACAAAATTTCATAATTGGTGCATGTGATTTTTTAAAAATGGCAAGTTGATGATAACTTAAAAAAACACTTCAAATATGCCCATGTGGTTTCAATAAATGGCATGGTTGGTCCTTTTTTAACATTTCATCTAATAGTGGTCATTATCCCCCCCCCCCCCCCCCCCCCCCAACACACACAGAGACCACAACTGAGGCTTGTTTTTGTCTTTTTGGACATAATCATTCTCCAACTAAATGCATTAATAAATCCATATGAAGGTTGCGACTTCAGGTTTTTTCTTATCGTCATTTAAATGAAAAAAAAAAACACTCACCATCGCAAACGAACAAGTACCAAAGCTATGACTATGTCCAACAAATATCTAAAAGGATAAGAAGAATACACTCATATTTATCCCCTCTAGTGATTACATAGATATTAAAAATCATTAGTATTATAATTACCAAATCTAAATCATTGATTTGCAGGTCTGAAATCCCAATAATAGCCAAAATATAATTATAAAAAATGAATAACAAAAACAAATGAATGATTCTAAAATGTCATTACCTTATATGAATCACTTCATAAATGCATGAGCGATTAGTTAAGTGAAACTATAAATGGAGATATGAGAGGAACTTTTGCGAGTATGGCTACCGAAAGTGTCTAGAAGCCATCGATGATGATGGCGTAAAATTCAAGAAGATGTGAGATTATTTACGAGACTATTAGCCATGATTGGAAGTAATTAGATGATAATTTGAATTTAATTTGAGAATTTAGTCAACTATCCATTGTCGGAGAAGGAGTCTGCCACCAAAATCGTTTCAAAGATGGTATGCCCAATCCCCAGTTCATATATCTTAAATAAAGATTAAGAATTCAGAAATAGTTCGAAGGTAAAATAAACTTTTTACTATTGATTTAACAGAAATTCAAACGAACTGTTAAAAAAAGACCAGCCAAGTTTTTTTTTTTTATTATTATTATTTTTTTTTAAAACCACAAAGATAGATTTAAAGCGTATTTAAAAGTTACCCTTAACTTGATACTTTTCAAAAAGATCAAGGACTAATCTTTTAAATTTTGTTTTGTTTTATTATAGTTTTGTATTTGTATTGGATTTGATTTTCAAGGCCTGACCAATGAGATAAGCTATCGAATACCTTGGACCCCCTTCTGGGCCCATGGCATGAATATCCTGACAGCCACGCTTTCGCAACTTGTGTTCCTTTGTTTATATTCTACACTTCAATTTTCATTGTGTAAATTCTTTTTCCTTTATTTTTTAAATTACATTTAAGGATTTAAATGAGGGGTTAATATTATAATTGCAAAATAGATTATATTTTTCATACAATATTATTATATTTAAAAAGTATTATTCATAAGGTAACGATATGAACTTTTTTGTTCATCAAAATATTATTTTTTATGATTTTAATGATATTTTATAAATATAATGTTTCATTCATTTGACCTTGTGATTATTTTCTTAAATGTTAGTTTGTGTAAAAATATAAGTAGATTGTTACGTATTTATGAAATTAATTATTAAAAAATAAATAAGTTTTATTGTTAAATTATGGACGTATTCAGTACAATTTTTTTAAAGAATATTTAGTTTTTAGCTAATAAGAAAAAACTCGAAAAAAAAAAGTTTCGATAGTAAGAGTTTTTGACTTTTACTTTAAACAAAAAATGACTAATACAAAAGTTATTTCAATTAGTTTTTCAGAACTTTTAGTTTTTGATTTTATCTACTTTTACATATTTAAAAGTTAAAAACTACTTTTTCCAAAAACTTTTTGTACAAATAAAATCTACAACTTGTAGTTACCAATTGCCAACTTTCATTTATCAACTTTCAGCTTCTAACTTTCTGCTACCAACTAATAAAGTTAATAATGATTTATCTTTAAGTATACTTTACTTTTTACATAAAAAATAATAACATTTGTTGGGTTTCTAAAGCATTAAATACACTAAGGTAGCGGAAACAATCATAATATTTACCTAAGTGTACATGCACATAGAATCTAGGTTTTACTAGTTTTAGCAACACACTTTAAAAACCAACAAAAGAAAGAATTATTAACCTCTTGATTGCTTGATTGTGATCTTGTGACTGTCAGTTCATCGTTATGGATGAAGGATCCAACGTAGCACATCTCTAATGAAGTCAAACCCACAACACCAAAAGCAAAAGAAATAAACCTTAGTTTAGGGTTTGTGAGAAATTCACTGACCCTAAGTTATGAATTTCATATACTAGGAGAGAGAGGAGATAAATTGACAAAGGAGAATAACCACCTCTAGGGTTTAACCCCTAACAATATATTTATAGGCTACAAATAGAATCCTAAAAGGATTCAAACTCTAAGGTTAATATTTTTCTGATTCAAACCTGTCATATCTCTATCTAGCGAGTCTTAAAAATTGTCGCATGCAAGCTCTCCAGGAGCTTTTGGGATATTCCAATTAATCCCTTAGATTAGTTAATATTCAACCTCTTTAATTAATTGTAAAAATAATTTCTAATTAATTTATTAACTCCTTAATAAATTAAGAACTTATTTATCTCCATTTTCTAATGTTATTTGGGTCATGAGGATAATCTAAAATGACTTTGCTATTATTAAAAATATTATCAAAACAATTAAACTTGGACATTATTTCCAATAATATTCAAAATATTTTTTCTTCACTTTTTAGATTTTTATAAATAGCTTTCAATTTAGAAAGGTTTTTTTTTTTTTTTTTTTTTTTTTTTTTTTTTTTTTATAAATTGTCTAAAATATTTTTGTTACAAGAACTTTAATATTTATATTATTAAAAAACTATAACTAAAAATATAATTACTATAAAAACAATTCAAATTAATTGTGATATTAATAAAAACAAATATTTTATTAAACAAATGATTTCATTTATAATTTATAAATACATTTTAAACAATTATTATATTTAAATATAACAATATAATCAATAAAACTTAAAATATATAAACTTAAGATTAAAACAAATTAAATAAGTTAGATATATATAAACTCACAATTGAAATATCAAAGATACATAATGAAACTTAGACTCTATTTATAATGTAAATAAATAGTATCATTACAAATTTGGAATAATACTCTTCATAAGTCTATTTTTAGATTTAAAAATATAATTAGATTCTAGACATTTATTTTGCTTTGAGTAAATTACACGAATGGTCCTATGGTTTGGGGTAATTTGCGCGTTTAGTGCTTAACTTAATTTTTTTTACTCGGAAGGACCCTACCGTTTGTTTTTGTTACGCGCTTGGTCCCTGTCTTACCTAAAAGGACTATTATGCCCTTATCTAAATAAATTAAAATAGTCTTTTTAGATAAAATAAGGTGAGGTGAGAGTGAGGTTGAAGGTGAGTTTATTTAAATAAATTAAAAAATTAAGGAAAAAATAGTATTTTTAGATAAGACAGGGACCAAGCGCACAATAAAAACAAATAGTAGGGACCTTCCGAGTTAAAAAAGTAAATTAGAGACCAAACACACAAATTACCCCAAACCATAGGCACCATTCGTATGATTTACTCGTTTGCTTTTTACTTTATAAACAGATATACGTTAACAATATATTTATGAAATTAAATTTTGTTCCAAAATTAGTATTATTTTAGTAGTATTTTAGATATTTAAATAAAATAATAACCTTGGTTCTAGTATACCAAGTGTCCACGAAGTATGTTTTTCAAGCACACATCTCCCTCTCTTTTTGGCTCCGCAGCAAAAAGAATCAAAAAATGGAGGTGAACGACGCAATTGCGCCGTTTGTTTTGAAGACTTATCAAATGGTAAACGATCCTTCATCGGATTATCTCATCCGGTGGGGGAAAGCCGACAACAGCTTCATCGTCGTCGACTCATCACGTTTCTCTCAATGCCTCTTGCCTGCATTCTTCAAGCACAGCAATTTCTCCAGTTTCATACGCCAATTAAATACTTATGTAAGCAATCCCAACTTTCTCTTAAATTAGGTTAAATGTTGTTTTTGTTGGAGGTGTTTACAATTTTGTTTGTGGATTAATGGATTAATGATGATTTGCTTTTTTAGGGATTCAGAAAAGTGGATCCTGATAAATGTGAATTCGCGAATGAGTGGTTTTTGAGAGGACAGGTACATTTGCTGAAGAACATAGGGAGGAAAAAGCAGAGTAATATCAGAGGGAATATTAACGATGAGGAAGATGGAATGGTGGTGGAGATTGCGAGATTGAAGGAGGAGCAGAAGGTATTGGAGAAGGAGATGATAGGGATGAGAAAGCGGCTTGAGGCGACGGAGCGGCGGCCGAAGCAAATCATGGCGTTATTGTGTCAAGTGGCTGAAGATCCGCAGATCTTGACGCGTATGATGCTCGAAACGAAACAAAAACGGTTGGTGGAGAAGAAAAGGCAACGGACGTCGCCGGCGTCGTCGAGTGGCATTGCGAATTCGGTTAAATCTGATGAATGTGAGGTGTCACGGGTTGACGAATCGTTTGCTGAGGGAGCGTTGTTTTGGCGGTCGTCGACGGTGGCAGATGCATCGTTGATGAGGTTTCCGACGAACAAGGCCGGTGGTGGCGGTGGTAGCAGCTTTGATACTGACCATGGAAGCGGGCCGGTAGGTTCAGATGTAAGACCACCACCACCTTATCCTTTTTCGCTGTTGGGCGGCGGCTTTTAGATTTTAGTTTGATATATTTAATTAAATGATTGTTATTTGTTTTCATTTCTTTTTGTCCAATTTTATTGTTATTAATTTATGGAAATAAATTACATGCACATAGTTCTAAATGATTTTGGTATATTATTTGTCAATAAAAACATGAGAGGTCATGTTTGTTTATGGTTTAAAAACAAATATTATTTTAAAATTTTTGATTACCTAATGTAGATATAGTGAGTTTAATTGTTCAATAAATATTATTAAATTTATATTTGATGTTGAAAAGCATCATTAAACTTGTAATTTTATATAAAATTTATTATTAAATTATTTTTTTATATATATTTGATTTCTTTCATCTTTTCCAACAATCATCAATTTTTCGATCATATTTTCAGCTAACATAATTCCAAAGAAAAAAGATAATATCATTTTACATGTTTATCGTATAAAACATTCAAAAATGCATAATCTCATCATTCTTCTCTTCAATATAAACACCCCCACCCATTCCATGTATCCTTCCTATCCTTGCCAACACATTTCCATGCTCTTCTCCCCCTCACACTACTTCGCAAAAACCATCATACTTACGACCAGGCCTGTCCAGAGAGTGGGCAATATGAACAACCGTCTAAGGTCCATCTTTTAAAGATGCCCAAAAATTGTATGGACTTTATTAATGCTATATTAGACAAGATCGATCTTGAAAATATCATTAGTAATTTTGCATCTCAAAAAGCTAAAATAATTATTTTTCTTTAGGGAAAATTTTATATTTAGAAGCTACTATAAATAATTTTCTTTCAATTATTGAGTTATTATAAAAAAATGTTAATGAAATTTGTGCGTTTTAAGAG